>NW_025814867.1:130328673-131767840 GCF_022079265.1 Lynx rufus | reverse complement strand
TTTATAAAAATAAAAAAATCTAAGGGTTAAAAGTTTTGAAGTGAAGATTTTATTTTAGGCTTAATCATTGACAGTTTATAGAAATGTACATTCCTTTCTTTCATCCTGTACATAAGTATTTATCAGAGTCATGCAAATGCTCTACGCAGCAGTAAAAAGATGGAAGCCAGTGACCAAATGGAGTGAAATTTTTAAAGACTAATGCTCCTCTTATAGGAAAAATGTATAAAATTATTTGTACACTCTGATTCCAACCATAAAATCAGGACATAGGAAAAAATGGAAAGAAACATCAAAACAACAGTGGTGATAACTGTATCTAGTTCATAGCTTTTAATACTATATATTTTGAATTGAAAAACTCTTCAGGGTAAAGACTTGGTTCATTTTTCTTTTTATGGTACACAAGGAATTAGATAAATAAGTCACATTTGCTTGAAACTATTCTAACATCCCTGAATATGTGTGAGTTTTCCAGACTTTCATAAGCTTGTGCATGTACGATCACTTTAATATTAGAACCGCCATTGTGCATGAGAGAGTTAATGAGGGTATCTTCACCTCACCCCACAGCCCATTCTTTAAGAAAGCAGTACAATTCTTCCTGAGAGAAATACAGATTCCAATGTTTCCTATACTTGCTGAAAAGACCCACAGATATTACATTTACACACATACACCATGACAAAGAGAGAGATTTTTAGTACTCTTCAAGAACAGTAGAAATGACAGCAGTTCAACAAAACTGCTGTTCCTCGCTTGGTCCCCAGTAAACTTAGTGGTTGTTCTTAATTCATCAGGCTGCTCTTCCTGACCTTGCTTAGAGCCTCAAGAGTTCACGGAACTCCCAGTAGTGCCTTATTAGTCTAGGGAATAGCTTGGCATTAGTTAGTAACCATCAAGTGAAGAAAAATAGCTAGAACTGTCCTACCACAATGGTAAGAGAGTTTTAAAATGAAACCCTGAAACCTTTTTTCAAATCTTTGATCAAAATACATAATAGAAGCTACCCAGTTGTGCCATGAAATGGCTCTTGTCTAGCCTGGTTGTGTTAGCTACATGGGAGAAAATCTGCACACTCTGGGATCAGCACAAATATATGCATTTGAAAAATGATTTTAAAAATATGTTCAAATTAAAATGCTTGACATTTCTAGTCAGAATAATAATTATAGAGTACCTAAAGCTGTTATATAAAATACTGTTTCATTACATAGGGGAAAAATGATGTAAATACACATAAAAATTATCTATCATCTATCCAAATATATATGCCTGAAATAAGATAATATAAAATTGTGGCAAAGAAGTTCAACTATTATGTTGGAAAATCCGAGCTCCATAAAAGTAATAAACTACGTACTATAGACAAACTGATAGCAAAGACAAAAGAAAAATCAATTAAAAAGAAATCACTCAAACAACGGAAAAATACTATCATTTGTTCCATTTTGTAATGTAAATATGTAACTAGGAAATGGATTCTATATGTTCCTAATGGTCTGTTGTATTTTCCACATTTACTGTGCTCCATTAAAACCCTGTGTATATATCCCAATTGTATGTTCCTTTGAGCTCCTTTCTAAATCTTCATCTTTTCTATAGAACAAAGTTAGAATACAAGAAACACAGATATTATGTATGCTAAAGTATTACTAACACTTATTTAAATATTTAAGACTGTTGTGTAATATATTTATCAGGTAATGTTGACTTACGCATCCTGCAAGATTACTTTTACATTTTCTAGTGAAAGTCTCTCTTGAGAGCTTTGTTAATTACTTTCCTCAGAATGGTGGGGATTTTTCTGGGATTAGGAACAAACACTTCAACCTATAAAATAACTAAATTATGGTATAAAAGTAATAACCAATATTCATCCTGAATTAATTTCAGACTAATCGGAATTCCAACAGGCTGCCCGGGAGCAGTTTCACCCCTACCTCTGCCCGATCCTCCGGGGTTGCGAGAGGAAGCTCTGTGAGTTAGCACTGAAGCCCTTCTCCATGCTACCTCCCTTACCTCTCACCCCAGACCACTATAGAAACACTTCAATTTTGGAGGTACCAACGGTTGTGAGGAGAAAAGGCGGCTGAGGGTTCCCATTATTCAGCACTTTAATACCTGTCTGCCGTTGGACAGGATAAAACATCGGAGTCGCTGAGATGTGGAGCACTTGTGACTTCATGACTTCCTCAAAGTCAGTTGTATATTTAAATTGATAAAAAATGGTACAGAAGTCAGTTACACAATGATCATCTTCCTGCTAACTGCTACCACACCGAAGGGTGGTTTTCATCACTGTAATGAAAACTTTGGCAGTTTGTGTGGGTCTGTCATCATCTTTCACCCACCATGATATTCTCATGATTTAACTCAAGATTTTCACTTTTCCCATTAGTTTGGACCATTTTATCCGACAGCAGCTACTAGCACCCATTTTATTGTGATCTATGGGTAAGAGGGCCATCATGAAGACTCATGACTGTATTCTAATAATACAGTAAACCAAACAGTTAAATGGCTGCACACAACCAAAATCTAATGAATGCTATCTTTATGTCTTTATCAGTTGTTCTGGGACTTTTGGATACATTTTTCCTTTGTACATACACCCGCTGTAGCAGATAGCTCTGGTTATCTACATAACACTAATTCCCACTTTTTCCTTTCAGGGCCCTGATGAGTTTGAGACATCAATGTATCCAGAGAAAAAGAAGGAGCCTGGAATCTAAAGGGCATCCTGGAGCCCCTATATTTGCCCCATGGCTTCCTGTAATGTCGGACAAGTAAATATGCTTCTGTTCAAGCCACTGTAGTAGGATCTTCTATTACTTGCACACAAATTCCGAATTAACATGCTGTTTTTAAACATGATTTAGTGTCACTCTGTGATATTTTAGAATAGTATATGTGCCCCACTTGAATAAAGAGGGAATTCACATATGCATATTTTTATTCACATACTTAGTATATGCCTCTTTAAGCAATCAAAAGAAAAATACCCAAATGTACACTTGAAAAAAATCAAAACTGTTGAAACAGGCTTAACTAAGAATGGCTACTTTGATACACAGCTGTAAGTTCAAAAAGGCTATCCTGTAAGTATGCACATAGGTTATTTATACACATGTCTGTAAATAAGGGTCTATATATTTATTTCCACAGAACCATTAGGTCCTACCTCTTGGTGAAGACACCAATATTTCATTAACATGTCTTACCGCCTACAACGAAAGAAAGAAAGAAAGAAAGAAAGAAAGAAAGAAAGAAAGAAAGAGAAAAAAAAAAAAGGAAAGACTATTTCCAGGATTGACAACACTGGGCATCCTATATTCAGACAACATAGGCCATGTTGACCAACATTTTCTAAGGCGTAGTGTTTAATAAAAAAAAGAAAATATTTTATTATGAAAGATTCCAAACATACACAGAAATAAATAGTATAATGAAATAAGTTCCCATGTATCCATCACCCATTTTTAGCAATGATCATTTCATGATCAGTTATGTTTCATTTCTACCCAGTCTACTTCCATTCCCCGACCCACCCAGGTCATTATGAAGCAGCTCCATACATCCCATTGTTCTTAACCGTAAGCATCTCAGTATGCATATCTAAAACATAAGGCTTTTTTTTTAAGTTTCTTACCAGAAAAACTTTTATTATCAAGGGATGGAAGTTTCTGTCATTGTTTTTTGTTGCTATTACCCAGCTGTTAGATCCTAAATCTTTGTCATAAGGTTCTGGTTACCACTGAGGATCTTTAAGCTCCAAATATTATGCTGCTATAGTGGCTTACATCTAACTATTGCAACCATAATTTATGAACTAGAAAGAGGGACAATTTTCCTGAAGAAAAAATGTTTTTATGAGTGGAAGTCTGGGAGATCTAGTTTAGATTCTAAAAGTAGCTAAAATTTCTGTGATACTTCTATTATTTATGGTATCAAAACGAAAGCATGATTAAAATCTAAATCACCTCAGAAAATCTACAGTGATACGTCCTAAAACAGTAACAGAGAATGGCAAAATTTGCTGACAGAAATACAGGTGCTTGAGTTCAAGCACATAGCAGTCATTAAATCTCTTTTTGAAGATGTCATTGCTTAAAAGATAGTATGTGATTTGATGAGAATTTAGAGTTTCTTTATATGATGTTTTTCTAATTAAAAGATGCAAATTTGTGGTAATAAAAAATTACATGCCGGGGCACTTGGGTGGCTCAGTCAGTTAAGCATTAGGTTATGATGTGGTTTCTGGGTTCGAGTCCCACATCAGGCTCTATGCTGAAAGCTCCGAGCCTGGAGCCTGCTTCAGATTCTGTGTCCCCTGCTCTCTCTGTCCCTCCCCTGCTTTCTCTCTCTCTCTCTCTCTCTCTCTCTCTCTCAAAAAAAAAAAAAACACTTAAAAAAGTTATATGCATAAAAATGTATGGTTTAAACAATATTTTAAATAATATGGTCCATGGATTATCTATATCAGAAGCACTTGGTATTGTTCCTAAGAAATCAAATTCAAAAGACACACTTAAAACTTATTTAGAATCTCTGGGCATCTGGCTGGTTCAGTCAGTAGAGCATGTGACCCTTGATCTCAGGGTTGTAAGTTTGAGCCCCATGCTGAGTGTAGAGATTACTTAAAATACAAAATAAAATCTTCAAAAAAATAACTTATTTAGAAATCTCAATTTCTGAGAGTCAGATTCAGGATTCTCATTTAAAATAATTGATTCTAGCGATTCTTGTACTCACTTTTATTCAAGAACCTCTACCATAGTGGACACAGTAGAAACCTCAATGTCTTGATTTACAATTTAGAGGTGACTTCTAGCAATAGCTTAAAATGCTCAGTATAAACCTTGGAATTCACATCAAACACTCAAAATCAATTTCTTCCATATTTAATTTTAATGCTAACGTCCCTAGGAAGTTGGAGCCTACTACATTATCATATGTGAGATATTTTCATCCATAATATACTGGTGGCATAATGAGACAAAGTCCTTTGTGATACTGCTCTTTAAATCCATAGTTGTTTTTTTGTTGTTGTTTTTTTAAGACAATTATATCCAGTATAATTCATTTGGCTTAAATGAGGGCAAGAACAATAGTGACATTGTAAAATGAGATAACTGGAAAATGAAAAAGAAATTTCCATTTAATGAAACTTAATATCACTAATAATGTAAAGCTTGCTTGAGATAAATCATCTTAAATAGAAAGAACAAAGCAAAGATGTTTCATTCCATGTGTTGCTGTAAATTGTGGACATAAACATTAAAGACACTGTAAGACTGATAAAGAAAAAACAAAGTTTCTTACAATTATGCATAAAGCATATAAATTAGATATTGGCAAACATGAAAAAAAATGGCAAGGCATTTAAAAATCATGTTAAAAACTGAGAACAAACTGAGGGTTGATGGGGGGTGGGAGGGAGGGGAGGGTGGGTGATGGGTATTGAGGAGGGCACCTTTTGGGATGAGCACTGGGTGTTGTATGGAAACCAATTTGTCAATAAATTTCATATATAAAAAAAAAATCATGTTAAAAATGGTTCATCTTAGTTGTATCAAAAATGGTAACACTTTTTTAAATTATCAGCTTGCCAGAGCAGTTTTTTCTTTTAGCAAGAAATCAAGAAGTTAAAACTAATTCCCAACCAACTGGCTAAACTCTTCAGGAAATATCTTTCTGAATCTATTCAACGCTTCAGTTGAAATAGTCATACATTATTGATTGAGAATTACCATTAAGATTAGATATAGATCTATTCTACTTTAGGATTTTTACAGCATGGCATTATACTAAGTTTTTAGCGGTAGAACACTGTTATACAGACAATATATTGATATTTTTGATTATATGATTTTCATCTAAATAGAGCAAGTGATAAAAAAATAAAGATGAATAGATACGCTGTGTGTTGACTTGATAGTATTAATATTCATACTAAACTTTTATACTAAAAGATAATATAAAAGTAAATTGAAAGAGAGACAAACTCTAAATGTGATTGGAAGGACTGTCTTGGAAAACCTCACAGAATGGAACTATAAGGGTAGATTAAGCACATTAGATTTTATTGTAGAAAATTAAGGATGAATAATATTTAAAGGGGCCAATAAGAAAACAGCTCAAGATATTTACAAGTGACAAAAGATAATAATGTTAGATATAGAACTTCTGGTGGCAATTAGAACATTTTTTAAAAGTTGCCCATTACAAATATTTTCTTTGTGATATATTTATGGCCCACTTTCACATCCCTATAGTACAGATGTAAAATTTTATCTTGTGGTAAAAAGCAGTATTTTCTTCAGCTCTTTCCATACAGTCCAGTATTATGACAAATCCTTCAGAAAATCATATGATATCAGATACATTATATTGTCTCAAAACAAGTTTGACTATATATCCAAATTCTTAATGGTGTTAACTAGATTTACCTCAAGTCTTACTAACTAGCTTACACATCAATAAGATATAAGAAGTTTCCTGCTGTGTGTTCAATTGTTCTTGAACCATCCCTGAAACAGTGTCTTAATACATTACATATACCATTAATCATATCCTTGTTCTGAGAGTTGGTACATCTTACGGAAAGAAATGACCTCATAGAAAAAACAACACAAATATGTTTCTTTATTATTAATTCAAATTAGTAGTCATCTTTCCAGGTAAAAGCATTAATTGTTTCTAAGCTATAGCGAGATTATTTTATCCTTGAAATGAACAACAAAGCTAAGCTTAACCTTTTAAGATTGAAATAAGATGAATTTTGCTGTGATTATTTTTATGAAACAATCAGAATATGGTTAAAAATAATTTTGTCCCAATCTGGAATGGACTGTCATAGCATTTAAAGCTACACCAACATGACATAATTAATAAGATGGGGGATTTTCACATTTCATTTACTTAAAACTCAACATACCAAGCTTTATAAATTGTGAGATTAACAATGAATTACCCTTCAGGGTTTACTTTTAATTATTTTCAAAGTAAAAATTAAAATAATCAATGTTTATATATAGTCAATTAATCTTCAACAAAAGGGGCAAGAATATGAAATGGAAAAAAGACAGTTTCATCAACAAATGGTGTTGGGAAAGCCAGATAGCTACATGCAAAAAAATGAAACTGGACCACTTTCTTACACCATACACAAAAATAAACTCAAAATGGATTAAAGACCTAAATATGAGGCCTGAAACCATAAAAATCCTATAAGAAAACACAGGCAGTAATTTCTCTGACATCTGCCATAACAACATTTCTCTAGACATATCTCTTGAGGCAAGGGAAACTAAAGCAAAAATAAACTATTAGGACCACATCAAAATAAAAAGCTTCTACACAGTGAAGGACACAATCAACAAAGCTAAAAGGCAACCTAATGAATAGGAGAAGATGTTCACAAATGCCATATCCAATAAAGAGTTAGTATCCAAATTATACAAAGAATTTATCCAATACAACAATTAAAAAATTAAAATCCAATTAAAAATTGGCAGAAGACATGAACAGACATTTCTCCAAAGAAGACCTACAGATGGCCAATAGATACATGAGAAGATGCTCAACATCACTAATCATCAGGGAAATACAAATCAAACCACAATGAGAAATCACCTCACAGCTGGCTTGGGATTTTATAATATCAAAAGGACAAGAAACAAGTGTTAGTGAGGATGTGGGGAAAACAGAACCCTTGTTCACTGCTGGTAAGAATGCAAACTAGCACAGCCATTGTGGAAAACAGTATGGAGGTTCCTCAAAAAGCTAAAAATAGAATTATCATATGATCTGGTAATTCCACTATGAGTATTTACCCAAAGAATACAGTAACACTAATTCAAAAAGATATATGCACCCCTATGTTTCTTGAACCATTATTTACAATAGCCAAATTACAGTAGCAACCCAAGTGTCCGTCAATAGATGAATGGTTAAAGAAGATGTGGTATAGATATACAATGGAATATTACTCAGTCATAAGAAGGATGATATCTTGCCATTTGCAACATGGACCAATCTAAAGAGTACAACGCTAAGTGAAAGAAGTGAGTCAGAGAAAGAGAAATACTACATGATTTCACTCACATATGGAATTTAAGAACCAAAACAAATGAACAAAGACAAAAAGAGGAAAGAAAAAAAAAACAGAACAAACAGGTGGTTACCAAGGGGAGGTGGTAAAATAGGATGTAAAATAGGTGGTCAAATAGGATGGGTAAAATAGGTAAAGGAATTTAAGAGTATACTTATTGTGAAGAGCAGTAGGTAATGTATAGCATTGTTGAATCACTATATTGTACACCAGAAACTAATATAACGTTGTATGTTAAGTATGCTGGAATAAAATTTTTTTAAAAAATCAATGTTTAATACATATTCTCATCCCAATCTAGTTAGTAAAAACATTTTGAAATTCTCTACAATTTTGTAGCTTGTCATCTGGAATTATAAAATGATACTGGGACTTTCTTTATCCAATCCTCTTACTTTCAGATGCCATACCTGGGACCCCCAAAGGGTTAAAATAACAAGTGTACAGTTTATGTATCTAGTTAGTGGCAGCTCACACTCTTTCCTGGCCTATGCAACTCAAATGAACCAGTGTTTAGTTTGTGGCTATTCTCATTTTTCTTCATACCTAACTTATTTGACTAAATATATGTTTTAGCCATCAATTATTTCTACAAAACTATCAATAACAAAAAGTAAGTTCGCAGAAAGAAACTTTTACAAGTAACTGAAGAAGTTTTATTTTTCAGAAGTTTTATTTTTGAAGCATCGTATCCTAATGACCTTTACTTAGTTTTACGCAGAGCAGAAGTTTAAGAAAATTACAAATTTCTATCAGGAAAAGTAACAGCAAATTTTAGTTATTTAGCAATAACAAATGGGTATAGAAGACAATTTACAAGGCTAAAATGGAGAGTTTATCTTTTTTTAAAAAATACATTTTAAGTTATTTAAAAATATATATTGTTTACTTTTTAAAATAGAAATAAGCCTTTTTCGTTAATAAGCACATAGAACATAAACTTGGAGGATGGGATAACATCCCCTAAGACCTAAGCTATCTATAAACAGTAAGTTGTTCTTGTAAAGCCCTCAGCCTATCAAATGGCCAGAAACACTGCTGGCAGCAGCAGAATCTTATCACTGAAACTCAAATTACTTGCCAACATTTCTGAGGTTACTGGAGGGAAACCATCTCAACAAAAGCATGTTTTTCACAAGGTTTGTGTTCTTGGATGCTTTATCTGTTATATATGAACTTCCTTAAGAGATAGAAGAAATTATATGAGGCCTATTTGATAAGTGCACATAGAATAATAGCCAACTTATGATTGAAAATAAGTTCTTTTAAGTGAGAAGCTACATTTTAAAAAATCTCCAAATGCAGTAATAACTATTTCTTTCCTTTTACAATACTACAGCATGTAGATTTAAATACATTTAATTTTAAGTTGATAGCAACTGCTTTTAAGATAGGGGGAGACATGGTATTCTTTAATTTAAAATTCTTTTAATTAAAAAAAACATAAAGGGCATTAAAATACCAGTACTTCACTAATATTTCAAAAGTTGTTGTATTCTTTTAAGAAAACGTCTCTTTTACAGGAGTGTCTTTCTATTTCTTTGCCCCTGGGAAAACCTCAGAGAACAGAGCATTAAACAAAGGTAGGCTTTATAGGCATTGAGTTAGAATATATTATAAGCATGTCTAATTCACATAGAACAATGCCTTTTGAACAAAAACAAACCCCAAACCACAGGACCATATATCTGTACATGAAGTTTTTATCATAGTCACTGTGTAAATACTAAATCAGTATTTAAAAAAGTAGATCATCACTAAAAAAAAAAAATTGAATTTTCCAAAGTCGTTCTATCCGAGCTTAAAAGTTCATGATTCAACAAATTATTATCCTATTACTTTTTATCTTATAAAGACAAAAAAGTACTTAACCTTAAGAAAAGTTCAAATACTGTAAGAAAAATCATGCAAATGTACTTACAATTCTGGAACTGATGACTTTATTGTCACATACAACATATTTGTCATAAAAATTCAACTTCAAAATTACTTCCTAATTGTGATTATTAAATCAATCAGTAATTATCCATGGGAGTGAACATATGAAAAGTATGAGTATAATTACAAATGATAATTTATATCTAAGTGAAAGTTGTATTTCAATCTTAATAAAACATTTCTCTTATGGCAGTAGATTTTTCCATTTCATTATGTTAATAAAATTATTTAATCAATAATTATAAATTTTCTATCTCAAAACTTTAGTTTCTCTTAACTGTTTCTTGAAAATGTGTTTTTTAGAAAATAAGATTAATCACTAAATTCTAATTCTTCTATCTACCTAAACAAATTTTCAAGTGCTTCATGTAATTTTTTAAAAAATATCTATTCAACTAAAACTTGCAAATTATGTATTCATTAAGTACTAGCCTGCTAATTATTTCTATGTTCTTTATATAGTCGAAGAATAAAATTTTTTCACAACTAAACCAATATATAACTTTCACCATTATTCATAATCCCACCCCTCTGCCACCAAAACAAACAAATAAACAAATAAATAAATAAAATAGAAGGTGGTGTAGAGTTTACATTTCAATGAAAATGGGTACCTTGAACTGTATAATTTTAAAACAGAAAAATTAAAATTCATAATTTTTATCTTAAAAAAATCATTAATTATGCCAATTAATATTTGGTTACATTTTCACTTATTCCTCACACCATTTCTACACTGCTAAGAAGTATAAAAAAAGATCATGTTTACATTTAAAGCTAAGAAATCTACAAGTTCTTCTAAAAGATGGGTATTACAACATTTTATTGTAACGTAAGATATTCTTGGAAATTTTCTAAATATTTATTCTGGATGTTTAAATGCAACTTTATAATTTTGCGGGTGGGATACAATTTTATTTGAAAATATTATAGAGGAAAATATTTCAGCCAAGAATTTTGATAGTACTTCACATGATTAAACATGTTCACAACAATGAATGCAAATAAATGTAAGTCCTCTAAACATCTTTTGTGCTCTGATAAATATTTATCCTTGTCTTTTGTGATAAGGTCTATTGTCTGCAGTCTCACCAAGGCAGAAGGCGGGGAGGGACACCTCCCAGAGACTTCAAAAGACCAAGGTTGTGGAATGGCTGTTTCTGTACAGAAAACATTTCATTAAGATCATTTCTGATTTTGAATCTCCCTCTGTGCTGATGAAAAGGAGAGCTGTGAGGAAGAGAACCCCCCCACACACACACACTCCCCAAGCTGTAAACAGGGTAGAACAAACACCCTGCAGCTCCAAACAAGGAAACATGGGCCCCCCTGCTGGCTAGCCCTGGGAGGAAGTTATCTCCCACAGACTTCAGAGATAAGTCCAAGAAAGGGATATAGGTATGAGAATCCCAGGCACCGGGAGAAGGAAGAGGAAACGGAGCTAAACCATTCATCATGATTTAGTTCCACCATTGTGTCATGATGCAGTAGGATTCCTGGGCACAAAATGGCTGTGACTTTGTTTTAGAAATCATGGCTGTTATATTTCCAAAGGGGAGGGGGTGGGGGGCCCTCTAACACTTCTACTTTAGCAACTGAATCACGTTATCAATAAACTGCATTTGTGCATCAAACGATGAAGATTATGGCTTGTTACTACCTCATATTGATGAAAAACTTTTTTCCACTGAATTTCAAACACTAAATTATCATAATAAAGCACTTTATTAAATGGAGTTCTTAATGAAGAAAATAGAATGGAATCCACATGTTCCAAAATGTCAAACACTTGAAAGAAAAAGTGTGGCAGCCCAATTTGTAGTTTTGAAGCACACTGTTTTCATGGAAATTAGAACGGTGTTCTTAAGGGAAAACCTGACTCATCTCTCATTTGACAGTTCCTTCGCTAAGTTACAGAAAATGAACTTGAAAAACCTGATACATTATGAATCTGTCTAACAATATTTGCTTCCGTAGGCTTTTACATATAATCTCTGAATTTTACATATAATCTCTGAATAAGTCCATGCCCACAGGCTTGCACCAAAAATAATTATAAATCATATTTGATTCGTTAGGTCTTCTGACTTATTCCTATTAAGATAAAATAAATAAATGCCAATATTCCAATGTAGTATAATTACATTAAATAACTTTCTGCAGTGGCTGAGCTTTCCATATTGAAAATACTTCCCAGGGCGCCTGGGTGGCGCAGTCGGTTAAGCGTCCGACTTCAGCCAGGTCACGATCTCGCGGTCGTGAGTTCGAGCCCCGCGTCGGGCTCTGGGCTGATGGCTCAGAGCCTGGAGCCTGTTTCCGATTCTGCGTCTCCCTCTCTCTCTGCCCCTCCCCCGTTCATGCTCTGTCTCTCTCTGTCCCAAAAATAAATAAACGTTGAAAAAAAAAATTTTTTAAAAAAAGAAAATACTTCCCTCCTATCCCTTCAGAAACTCCATCAGCAGGTTGTTCTTGTTTCTTTGTGTTGTTGGTTGAAACTTTGGGATTTCAACCAAAATTAAATCTTCCTGAGAAACAACATCATTCCCAGTGATTAACAGTGGCACTCTGGTGGCAGTGGTTTGCTTTGCTTTCCTACTTAATAGAACATAGTTTTTTAGTGAAAATCTAAAGATGGGGTAAAAGTTCAGATAGTTTTTGATGCTAAAACATTGTCTAAAGAAAAATATAGGAGACAAATGGGTAGTAATGGTTAGAAATTTTATACTTTTTGACCTAGGAATGCATGTTTATTATAAATTGGCTCTATATTTGACTATAAAATAAGGTAGCAGTTAGGCAAAAAGACCAGAGAGTATAAAGTAGCAGAACACAATAAAGGTTTCCTATCAATGAAATACAAGAAAAACAATTATGTCATAAAGGTATAATAAACTTGATTCTCCTGTGGGTGGATAGTGATGTTGTGCAGGAGTTCTGATTCCTAGCTTCTCTATCTGAAAGCAGCAGCAATAATATTCTACTTTCTTTACATTACAGGTTTATGCTGAGAAGGAAAACATATACTATCATCCAGGACCATCAATAACTCATTCCTAAAAATATCTTATCCAGCAGACAATGATTGTGGTTCTCACTACAACTTGTGTAGAAATACTCTAATTCTTCTCCCTCCCAGACACATAGTTGCGATCTACCTTCTCACGGCTTTTGAATTAGATACGCCCATATGACTTGTGTTGTCCAATGAAATGTGAGCAGACATGATGCTTTAAAAATCAGTGAGTCATTCACTAGTGTCCCTTTCTCTGCTACATCAGTCATGATGGTCCTCTATCAGCCTGGGCTCCTCAGAACTGAAACATGCACCGGCCTTGTTCTATAGCACGAGTAAAAAGTAAAAATTTATTCAGAAAAACCAATAAAATGTGGGATATCTCATTACTGCAGAATAACCTAGAAGATTCTCACTCACAAACTATGTAAATTCCAAAAGGTCAAATTTATCAAGGTCCCAAAGGGCTAAAAAAAATGTAAAATCCCTCTTGCCTACACTTTGCCTTTTAGGCACAAATTTGACAACATCCTCATCTCAATTATGCGTCATTTTTGATACCTACAAATTCAGCACGTTAGTTTTTTCTGTATTTCACTCATTTTCACAACAGGAAAACTGAATCAAATGGTCAATTAGTATTATTTCTAATTAATCAAACAAATATTGCTACACAGACTAAAAAGTGACACTATCAAAATTTAACTGTTAAAGCAAAACTATATTAAAATTATATAAAATTTCATTCATAAACTGATGTTCAAAGGAGTAAATGTGACACAAAAAGGAAAATCTGAGGACATGAACATCAAAGTCCATGTGCAAAGACAGAGAGATGTTAGTCAATGACCATATATCACATACATAAAAATGTTTTGTAAACTGTGACATATCTTATAAAATTAGGCTTTTCAGAAAAATAGGTCTTGTAACCATAAGTAAAACGAAAACTTTGCCTTATCATACTTTGATCAATCTTCATCAATTTTTGTCAGTCTTCCTTCACAATGGACTGTAACTTACAATGTAGATTTGGTTTTATGATGTGTCTTAGTCAAGATGTTTGCCTAAAGGACTGTGGCATATCTACATTTGGCTTAAAATTATTTAGAGAATACTTCCTTTTAATTAGAGTGCCTCCGGCATAATTGATACAATTTGAGGCTTTTCAGTGTGTTCAAGCTTCATTACTTGTGAATGAATGAATGAATGAATGAATGAATACAAAGAAGACATGTATTCAGTTAAACAATGATAATAGCTATTTTCTAGAACTTACCATATCCAAAGTACTTTGATATGTGCTACAGCAGAGGTTCTCAATGCTGGATTCCCATTTACTGCAGGAGATTTAATAAATAAAAGTGCTTGAGCCTCACCTAACACCAATTTAATTAGAATCTCTGCAAGGGGGACCTGAGCATTCCCCTCCCCCACCACATAGGTGGATTAGTGGGTCAAATGATAAGTATACGGTTACTCATGAAAAACAAAAACAAAAACAAAAAACCTACACCTGTCAAAGTATACAACTTGATCAGTTTTGACACAGGTATACATACAGTGCCAACCCAATCAAGTTTCTTTGTCTATTCCTGAGTATTTTAAAAGTCTTCTTGGGTGCTGCAAATGTGCAGCCAGAGTTGAGGCACATAGTGTTAGAGGGGGAGAAAGAGATAACTGAGGATGATCCCTCTCTAGTAGCATAACATCATTTGTGGGAGACTAGCAATTAGATATTTGTAACTAAATATAAGGAAGACTAAAGTCTAAATATAGAAACGAGCACTTTGAAAAATAAGTATAACCTGATGAATGATATATATCTATTTATATTTAAAATCACTTATATTTTATAATATTGTTACAGGACAAAAGATATTCAACATTTGAAATAAAACTTTAAATACTCCTTTCAAAAAACTCTTCGTATAGGGGCGCCTGGGTGGCTCAGTTGGTTAAGCGTCTGACTCTTGATTTCGGCTCAGGTCATGATCTCACGGTTTGTGAATTTGAGCCCCACATGGGTCCCCATGCTGATAGCACAGAGCCTACTTAGGATTCTCTGTCTCTCCTTCTGTCCTTCCCCTATTCACACACACACTCTCTCTCTCTCAAAATAAATAAACAAAAAATGCTTAAATTAAAACTCTTCATATAGATTACTCTCCTTTGAATCACATAACAATAATAGTGTTTCAAAATAGTATTTAATATTCAAGATATATTTTAATGAAAATAAATCAATGTCAATTTTTGCTGTTAATTATAATTACCTATCTACAAAAAAGTACTTATTAGAGACTATTTCAGAATTGCATTAATTGAAAAATTTAACAAAGCCTACGCCAAGCACAATTTCATTTTGCTTCTAATATTGAGATAGTTATTTTAAGTATTCTTGTATATAGTTTGATTTGACCCAATTCCCTTGTTATAATTAATTTGCAGCTATTATGAAAGACTTTGTCATGCTTAACTGTATGTATTTATCCCTATAGTTATGGTCCATCTATCACTGACTGATAGATTCACATAGATAGATTCAGAACTTGATAATTCACATAACCTTTCTGGCACTCTGTTATATAATATGGACAATAAGTTAGACGCTCTCAAAAACAAAAACAAAACTGCCAGATAGATAAAACTATCACTTTCATAATTCTGAATATAAAAAGCCACTTTTTTACAGTAGGAACTCTCAATATTTGGAGAATGAGGGCCATTTTCACCTATTAGCTCTCATGTTGTGTTTCCCAATCTTGAACAGTAAAGTTCCTTCTTAGAAAAAAACTGTTTGCAGGTTTACAGTGTGAACCTAAATTATTTTTTCTACATTTAATTATGAAACTAGTCATAAAATTCCAGGGCTTAAAATACCAATAAAGCTATAAAATCAAGAAATATGCATAAAATAGATACAAAGCTACACAGCAAAAAATCTCCCCCACTAATAGAACTAGAGAGTTGAAGATTTTCTTTATTTCTTAAGATATAGAAAAAAAATCTTGATAATGACTAAGTCAATTGAGAATAAATGTTTCCCTCATCAATTGTTGATAAATCAGTGCAACCATAAGACATTCAATTCAGTTTCCTTAATTACTGAAACGACTGAAACAATCTATCAACTATTCAAAGGCTGTCATTGACAATGTGTGTGGAGTACTACATATCACACTATTAAGAGCCAATATACCTTGATGCTTGCAAAGAAGTGACTAAGACCAAGCAGTTAAAATGTAAAAGGATAATTGCAAAGGCTAAGCATAATTACAAAGACTTAACATTTGGCTTAAGAGTTTTAACTAAATAGGGGCACCTGGGTGGCTCAGTCGGTTAAGCGTCTGACTTCTGCTCAGGTCATGATCTCGCAGTTTGTGTATTTGAGCCCCACATTGGGCTCTGTGTTGGCAGCTCAGAGCCTGGAGCCTGCTTTGGATTCTGTGTCTTCCCTCTCTCTCTCTGCCCCTCCCCTGGTCCCACTCTGTGTGTGTGTGTGTGTGTGTGTGTGTGTGTGTGTGTGTGTGTCTCAAAAACAAAACATTAAAAAAATAAAAAATAAGAGTCTTAACTAAACAAAAATATGATAGGGAAAATCTAGCTTGAATGCTTTTTGTATGAAGACAAAGAGAAACAACTTCTATTTGATCTAAGTTATATGATGTAGCTGCTAGACTCAATCAACCTAGTATCAATCTCCCCATTTCAAATCTTCTATGACATCCTCATGACTCTCTTATTTCTACCAGCACAGACCTACTTTTTGAGTTTAA
This sequence comes from Lynx rufus, assembly GCF_022079265.1. NCBI lineage: Eukaryota > Metazoa > Chordata > Mammalia > Carnivora > Felidae > Lynx > Lynx rufus. The sequence goes on along the minus strand of NW_025814867.1, from coordinate 131,750,994 downwards.
GAAACAAATATGCAATTACATGCTTTAAGAATGAAAATTACATAATCACAAATACTCCATTATGAACATCAGAAAAAACATCATAATACAGCCTTGGTGGTGAGTTATTTGGTGGTGTAAGTATACAGCCATTTTGAATCACATCAGAAGACTCTATTTGTACCACCTAATAGTTACAATTCACCACATCTCTTTAACACCTACTCAGGACTCAAACTATTATTTACTTTAGCCTCCATCACTTTGGAAGCAATCTCAGAGTATCAAACAGCTATAAGCATTATTCTGAATAAGTCCCTGATACTTTAAGCCTGTAACATCCAGAAAAATATAATATAATATAATATAATATAATATAATATAATATAATATAATATAATATAATATAATATAAATGTACAAGCTTTATTATAAACCTGAATCTTCTCAAAATAAGCATCAGCAAACATTGGTAGAATACCCACCATGTGTCAGGAAATGGTCTAAATAGAAAGGAAGCCATAACACAGTGATAGAATGTGATTAGATTCAGGGGTGTGGGCACAGGTAATAGCAAACAAAAGAAGAGACAGACTTGGTGCCAGGTTGTGAAGAAAATCGAATGGCAATGCCAAGGAGTTCAGCTTTGTCTTCTAAACAAGTCATCAAAAATGTTGAATGGGTGACTATCATGGTCACATACATATTTTAGGAAGTACTCTGATGGTAATGTGGTTGATGGACAAAAGAGGGAGCAACACAGAAATAATTAGGAGCTTATAAAAAAATCAAGGAGCAGATCTTGTAGTTCTAAAACTAAAGTGACGAATACAGAGGTAAAGGGAAGAAGTTTGGGATTCAATGTAATGATGTGATCAATAGGATTTTGATGAAGTTTGGTTAAGAATAGAACAGAATAAAGAGTATAGATAAAATATTAATTCAATAAAAATTAAATATTGAGAACCTATTAGGTTTCTAGCACAGATTACTATTAACCATCAAACAGGACAGGAAATGGCAGGAGGTACAGATCAGAGATACAAACTGAGCTCATTAAAATTTGGGTGCCTTTAGGTTATCAAATAAAAGATACGCTAATGCCAACTGGAGATATTGAACCTTGGAGAGTTCATCCAGAAGATGAAAATCTTTTTAACATAGAGGTGAAAAGTATTAGCTGTGTAGGGAGATAGCTTTTCTACTTTTTAGCATAGTGCCTAGAGCATAGTTGATTTTCAATAAATGTATGTCAGATGGCTGGATCAACATTGAATATCAAATTCTGGTAGAAATTTATCTCGACTTTTAAAAGCTATGGTGAAGCTGTTGAAAAGAAAAGGGAGGGGCAGCAACAATAACTCACTAGATAAAAAAAAAGTCATTATATTTTGTATTTAAGAGTTTAGTGTCAGAGGGGTCACAAAAGTCCTGAGATGGAAATCTGACAGGGTAAATGACCTGGATGAAGAAAAAGTGGGAGATAGTGGGAATACCCTTGGGAAAGAGCTAGAACACTAAGTACTTGCTGTAAGACAGGAGGGTATTTCTCAAGGCCAGATTCCTAAAAGTGGGAATGCCAGCTCTATATAGATTCTTCATTCTTATCTCTGACCCTAGTGTTACTCCTACTGTGCTCGATCTTCTCCACATTCCTAGAAGATTCATCTTCCTATATAAGGTCTACTACTATAACTCACCAGGTTATATTTGATAGCTTTACCTCTAGAGTATGAATCCAAAGGGATCACTTGGGCTTTGTAAGAATTTGTACAAACTAGCCCCATCTCTGTTTAGTATATAGAACATAAAAACATGAAGCCTGTACAATCCGATTTTTTATTCTAAATTGATAAAGCTGGATCCAACTTAGTATACCACATGAATTACATGTTGCTCTCAAACATTCCCAAAACCTTTAAAAAGTTAATCATAGTCAAACCTTATTATAAACAACCCAAGATACACCTAGAGACATGTGACAGAAATAAATCTCAGAATTAAAAAAAATGGAATGAGAAATAGTATTCAGTGGAATTAATAAACTAGAAAAAAGAAAAAATAGCAAGAGAGCAAAATGCCAATTTTAGCTTTTTGAAAGGACTAATAAAATTTATAAACTGTTGACACACATAATCAAGAAAATCAGAGAAAAATACACAAATATTAGGAATGACAGAATCTATCAAACTTATTGAGCAATGATTTTGCAAGCCCCAAGCATATACTATATAAATATATGCTAATAAAATTAAAGGCTTAAATAAAATAGGCAATACTTTAAAAAGTGTCAGACTGAAAATTAACTCAGTAAGTAAGTTCCAACAAAATTTAAAGAAAACTGGATTAAACACTTTTTGAAAATTGCAAATACCACTTCCAAAATAGATTCTGTGGATTTATTATTTTACTAGTGAGCTTTTTCAAAATTACAAATAATAGAAATATATATATATATATGTGTGTAATACTTCACAAGGAATACTATAAAGGTTTCAGTGTGAATATAACATCCTTAATAATACCAAAAGGATGGCAAGCAATTAAAAATACTATAGGCCATCTTTATTTGGGAACATTCTCCCAAATTCACAAGTAAATGAAAAATAATTGAATTAAGGTATGTAATAAAAGAATAAGCTTCCAGTTGTGCAAAGGTCACATAACATTAGCAAGTCAACTGGTCAAGAGAGGAAAGCCAAATCATCCCTTCAATAAATTCAGAAATATATGTATATACAATTTCAAGTTTTATACAGCATGAACAGAAATTTCTGATAATCTCATTTAGTTCACTAAGAATAGGAAAACTTCTTCACAAGAAAATAATAAAACTTACACAGTCAACATTATACTTAGATGACAATTATGAGAATCATCCCTAATAAAATGAAGAGAGTTGTTCACTGTTATTCAATATTGAACTGAAAGCTGTAGCCATAACAGTAAGCAGTAAATTCAAAATTCAAAAGTATGTGGGATATTATAAAGGAAAAGGTAAAATTATTTAAAAAGTGTTACAATATGCTGATAATGTGATTTTTCATCTAGCCTTCAAAAGAACAGACTGAAAGATAATTACAACTAATAAAGAGCTAAATGAGGTGTCAGGATATAAAAAATGTGCAAATTAATATTACCTTTCTGAGTTTGAAAAAATGATTAAAATAATGGTTAATTTTATAATATCTAACATTTATAAAGTAGACACCTATATTTCCTTCCTTAATCCTAAAGACAACCCTATTAGCTAGGTATGGATTATGGGCTCCCTTTTGCAGAAAAAGAAAGACCTAACACCACACAGAGAACAAGTGGTGGAGCAGGGTTTCAAATCCAGGCTACAGAGTCATTGGGGGTAGATGGGGTGATCCGAAATATTATGTCATCATAATTGAAAACTTGGGTCATTTTTTGAATTCTTACAGTAGGCTGTGTGTTCATATAATATGCCACATTGGTATAGATACTGACTATATTTGCCCCCAAGCTAACAGTTACTATATGTCTAAAATAAGACAATCAATTTCTTTTAATAATGTCTTTGCAATTATATAGTTACAGAAAGGGAAAAGAACAATTAAGAGAGAAAAGGGAAGGAAAATCCTAATAATGGTGACATTAGTCATCATTAGCCACAGATCCACTATGGTTATCTTGAGTTTAGGCTAGAGAATGAAATGACTTGCTTAACATTTTTATGACATAATTCTGGCTGCTAAGTGAATAAGAGATGGGGAGGTGTAGACAGGGTGGCTTTAGATGAGCAGGGAGAAAAGTTAGAAGGCTACTGTTACGCCACAGGACTACATATTGATTCTTTCAACTAGAATGCAGTCCTGGAAATGGACAGAAGAAGATGCAGTGGAGATGTCTGGAGAAAGAACCATGAGGAGAATGAAGGATGGCTCAGGTGATGGGCCTGAGCAACAAAGTAGACTGTAGAGTCTCTTATTAAAGAGTGAGGGGAGGAGTGCCTGGGTGGCTTAGTCATGAGTGCCTGGTGGACTCGATTTCAGATCAGGTCTGGATCTCACAGTTCATGGTTCTACACTGACAGTGCACAGTCTGCTTGGGACTCTCTCTCCTTCTCTCTCTGTCTGCCCCCCTCAAAATAAATAAATAAACAACAACATAAAAGATCTACTCTTTAAAAAAAACACAATGGGTCTATGGAGAAACACATTTGCAAATGGTGGAGCAGAAAAGAGAATGAGACTATGTGGGTTTAAAAATACCCTTTTTATAAGTCACAATAAAGAAGATGTCCTGAGAAATACCATAATTCAAGCTTTATCAATCATAATTTCCTTGATATTTAAGGACAGCAGCCAGCTCTCCATTCCTGCTGCATCTTGTTGAGATGCTTCATGAATATTCCTCATATCATCTATACTCCCAACTTCTCACTCTACCAAATCCTTTTGGAAAAATCTTTAATAATGCTTGTGTGTCTCTTAACAATCAATACCTTTCTCTGTCCTGTGAAGCCCGCTAGTTATGCTTTCTTCTCCCTTAAATAGCTAAGATCCTCAAAAAAGAACATAAATTTGTTACTTGAACTTTTCCACTTATTTTTACTTCCACTATGCTAGGGAGTGGGTGTTTCCACATCCACTACATGACTGAAACTGATCTCATGAAGGTCCCCAGTAAAGCCCTCATTGTGATACCTCAAAGGGTATTCTGGCAAGCTCTTTCACTGGCTCTTCCTCCTTTTCCATGTTATTTTTCCACTCATTGCTGACCCTAAATTTATTCTTTCTCCTCTCAACGTTTCTCCTTGAGTAATATTAAACTGCTGATGACTGACAAATCTCTATCTCTAATCCACTCCTGTGTTCTGACCAGTATTTAGCTGGCTATTCAACTGGCTATTGGCATCTCTACCTCGCAGCCCCATATACGCTTCAAACAAAGCCCGGCTAAACACCGAGCTCCTTACTTTCCGCCTATCCCTGTCGGTAGACAGCATCACCACCCACCCATTCACTCAAGACAGCTGCCTAGGAGTTCACCCTTTACTACTGTATTTTCACATCCTCCAAATGTTGTCCCTGACCAGTCTTCTCAGTACTACCTTAATATCCTACATCAACTCTTCTCCATCTCCACCACTCTGGCTGTTATTTCATGCCTCAATATTACCTGAATGAATCATTTCAATTGTTCGTATTGTGTTTCCCCCATTCATCCTCTGCATTGCTGCCAAAGGTTTCTTTCTAAAATGTATTTTTTTAATTTTTATTTTTTTAAGTTTTTATTTAAATTCCAGTTAGTTAACATACAGTGTAACATTAGTTTCAGGTGTGTAATATAGTGATTCCACACTTCTATACAATACCCGGTGCTCATGAAAACAAGTGCCTTCCTTAATCCCCATCATCTATGTACAGCTCAGTTGCTCTCCTGCTGAAAACCCTTTAAAAGATCTTCACTGCCTAAAAGAAAATGGCCATGGACTTTGGTGTGTTGTTTCCAAGATCTGACTCCTTCTTTTTCTTCTCTTCATTCTTATTTCTCACGAAGTCCTATTTATATGTTCACCCATGTACCAGGCATGTTACTTCATGCTATCCCCTCCCCTTACTGCTTCATATAAGAAATATGTGTCTATCTCTGCCGATGAATAATCCTGGGTCTGTCCATCCAGATTCTGCTAGAACTTCTCCACTTAAATGAATGCTTCTTGATGGTCCTGGTAGAGGGGTTCTTGATTACTTTACTCCTGTTTGTACAAAGTTCTCAAATAGAAACTCTAATATCTTATGGAACTCCTTGATTTCAAACCTCTAACCTCACTAAACTGGTGTTATCTTAATAACTGCAATGACGTGGGTGCTGTTCAATAAATGATTGATGCTATTCAAGAATGAATAAAGAAGACTAATGAATTTATTACTGAACAAATGATTTGGCCCCAAACCTTAAAAAATCCTAGCACTTCTAAACCACTGTTGAAATTCCCTATGATTTTTAATCCTATTTTAAAATAAAGCCCATTGAAAATAATATGCCTATATTATATAAATAGCCTAGTAGAAAAAAACAAATGTCAATGCAGGACAAATCCATTAGGCCAACTATTGACACACATAAGCCATTTCATGGACTTTGCCTACAGCTAAACTTGAAAAAACAATTCCAAGTTAAACTTTGAACTTCAAAATTTAGGGAAAAGGAAATACACTTAAATAAACTGCATACTCAGCTTCAATTCAATCATTACCAGTTCTAGATACAGCTTAAAGTTCTGTTGGCTCTCTTGTTTCTTATTGCCAAAACTGACTATTGGCAAAGCATGTAAATTATTTAAGGTCTATAGCATATACCGATTTTTAAAAATGTATGTGATGTTATTCACGTGGTCAGAGCTACTCTATCCAATGGTAAGGACGGAAGTAATTTGTTCTGGAAACTGTGATAATTGTATTGTTTTACTCGTTTTATCTACAAAAACAAGTTCACGTGCTAGTGCATATGAAGAGTCTCAGACCATAGAATACACCGAGACAATTTGAATCAGGATGGAATCACATTACAGCTTTCACACTGTTTACTTTGTGCCTCTATAGTAATGATATATCCCTACTTACTCTATCCATGGATTGTACCAAACAAATGTAATGATGGAAAACAAATATTGCTGTTATTTCTATATTACCATAACCTCTGACAGGAAATAAAATGGTGAAGATGATTATGGTTGAAGAACTTTTTATGACCAAATTAATGCTACCATTTGGTTCTTACACCTTTTTTCAGCCATGTTTTAAAGAGATATTTTCCATGGGGGTGCAGTAATGGCTGGATGGTGAAGGAGAGCCCTGACTGCTAATAGGCAGGGACATATTTTGCCTTACATTAAATAAAACACAGAAAAAGAAAGACTTAGTAACGTAAATTTCTGGTCCCACTTAATCACCTACATACCTAAGCCACTCCTTAGTTACAGAAAATAATAAGGGAAAGGAACTGAAGGAAAGCTGAGCTATACAATACCTGGGAAGTAGAGTCCACATATACACATATCAGCCAAACAGGCCCGTGTGCCAGGTTATTTAAACATCATTAATGAAACGAAGGCAAAAACACTAGGTTTCTAAATATTAAAAAAAGTTGGGGTGGGGGCTTAAGAAAAGAAAGTAACTGAGAAATGCATTTAGAAGTGTGATATAGGGGCGCCTGAGTCGCTCAGTCAGTTAAGGGTCCACCTTCAGCTCAGGTCATGATCTCACGGTTCTTGAGTTCAAGCCCCACATCAGGCTCTGTGCTGACAGCTCAGACTTGGAGCCTGCTTTGGATTCTGTGTCTTCCTCTCTCTCTGCCCCTCCCCGACTTGCTCTCTCTCTCTCTCTGTCTCAAAAATAAATAAACATTGAAAAAAAAGAAGCGTGGTATAAATATTAAAGAATATTTACTTCCTCACAGAGTATTAGAAAAGAGATGGCCATAAATAATTTACTTGGAGATAAAAAGAAGCAATTATTCTGTAATTAAAGACAAATTCACAATCTTTATATAAAAAAGATAGTTTCAAATGCGGTACTTTCCTAAAAAATATCATTTAATCTATTTTATATTGTCTCCTTTGAGATGAAAGACAGAAAAGCTTATCTTTCCATTTCTCGTGAATTATCTTTTCAAAATCATATTTAATTAACATATCCTTAAACTGACAGCTCACATAAAGTATCTCATTTAATTTTCTCAACAGGCCATCAGGGTAGAAATTATTGGCCTCCATTTTACTGATGATAAACCAAGGTTCAGATTAGCTAAGAAACTTGCCTCGACATAGCCTGCCACAACATTCAGAGTAGGGATTTGGATTCCCATTTGTTCACTCCATATTCAACACTTGGTTCTTTTTTTTTTTTTTGGCACATCACATTTGCTTTAAAATCCTTATATCAAAATGCCATGAGAAAGGACGTGAATACTTTGCATTTATAGTGTTAGCTTTTACTGATCAACAGAATCATTCTCATTAGGTATTTTAAGGTAGTATTTATAAAACATATAATAACTACTGTTTAATAAACCTACTTGTATAAAGTTATCAGATATATCACATTCTTCCCATGTGATAAGAAGGATAAGGAGGCTCTGAAATGAGTTCCTTATTGCTGTGTTTTTCCTATGGCTGGGTTTCTCTGCTTAAAGAGAAATTCTCTGTAATTAAATAGCAATCAGGCACTTAAAAGACAAGCTGATCTTAGTACTGTATTTACATAAAGCAGACAAAGATTACATTTTCCATTTTGTGGTCTGGACACCTCGTGCACGCTAGAGTAAGAGGGTCAGCGTAATTGAAACCATCCTTCCTGTGCCTGTCTTGTTTAGACTTCGAGTTTGGAAAATTCTGTATAACAAAAAGAGATATTTTTTTTTTCACATTACTATTATGAGTGCCAATGCTTCTGTCCTTTGGTGAATTGTTCTTGTGGTCATTTCCATAACTTTTTAAACATTATTTTTCACTCAATAAAAATACTTTGCTTTAGCAAGACCTAATTATGTTATGCAAAAGCCACAGGGATAATTATAGTTCATCCAGACATTCTTAATCTGTATTAGTGGAAACATGTTACAGGCCTGATGAGAAGCTCACCTATCATTATCCAATCTCAACAGCTGCTTAGCTCAATCTTGCTATAATCAAATCTAAGTCATCATCCCATCATTTCTAACCTGCCATGTTATTCTGCATTTCTACTGATTTAAAGATATATTTTAAGTCACCAGATCTATTTAAGGCTTTGCACAATGACTAAATGTGTTTCACTAAACCAACATGCATTTTTTAAAAAAAATTTTAAATGTTTATTTATTTTTGAGAGAGAGAGAGAGAGAGAGAGAGAGGAAGGGGGGGGGGGGAGTAGGGACAGAGAGAGGGAGACACCAAATCCAAAGTGGGCTCCAGGCTCCGAGATGTCAGCACTGAACCTGACGTGGGGCTCGAACCCACAAACTGCGAGATCATGACCTAAGCCGAAGTCAGATGCTTAACTAACTGAGTCATCCAGGCACGTCAAACATGTCATTTTCTTAACATAATTTAAGATTGCCCTGTGTACATATTTACAATTCTATTGCACTAACACGTGTTTGCTGAAGACCCACTGTATCATCAGTATTAACAGAACTAGGTAGCCTATCGGTGTTATGGAACCTTCTATATATTCAAAAGCAACCAAATCCCTCCAGTAAGAAAATAATTAATTTACTGTATGTGTCTGATTCCCATACCTCTTGATTTGCCGAACTTACTTAAAAGTGGCAATAAAATGTTCAAGTTTCTGCTCATTAAGTAATTATAAGTGATATGGGAAGCATTCCATTTTACAGCAATATTAAATCCTCACCAAATGCAATTTAGCACTTTGTCCAGCTGGATTTCACTTATCCAAAGTGCCTGTTATTTCCACCATTTCCGCTGGAACTTTCCTTCATAACTGAACAAATTTCACTGTTAGATTGTATTTCCTGCCATTCAGTTCATCTTCTTCCTGATACTTATTAAGCTGGAGGCAGTTACTTCAGATCTGTAGGACCAAAAATTAATTTGCTTTGTTTTAACAATCTAAGAGCGTCAATAGTCATGTGTAACTTTCCTGTGAACAATAAGCTGTTCTTATCTGTGAGGTGTCCCCATAATTGTAGCCATTTTGGAGTAATAGTAATAATATTGCTTTGTCAAGCAAGAGAAAATTATAAATCAGTAGCCAAATATTTAATCTTTTTCATATGCTTCAGGAAACTTCAGGTTTGCCTCTTTAGGAGAAAAAAAAAATGCAGGTGAATGAAAATCCTACTCTTGTTAAAGAACCAAAAGATATATCCTGCCACTTAAAGGAGTTGTAAAAGACAGGAAAACAAACCATACACGTACTCATTCATCCTAATTAATATTTTGACTGATAACCCACCAAGTCCTTCAGGGTTTTCAAGACACCTAGCAAATGTTTATTTTTCTTGCTTTAATGTATACCTATAATTCCTAACTGGGAAATGTTTTCCATCAGTCATGAATATTTTAGCCTATTCAAATCATGCCTATATGAAATTCACTCTATTTTACATATAAAATTCCTGTACTACCCAATGTATTCACCAAAAGATTTTCCCAGTTATTATACACACACTTAGGTTCAAAAGCTGTTGTTATTCCTCCTTTTCTACCGTTTTTTTTTTCATTTTTTCTGCTTTGTTTAAATAAGTTGTGTATCCTAGATACTTAGTCCTTCCATAGTACAATCTTAAAGAGTAGGAGGGAAGCAAAATAATAATAATAATAATAATAAACACACAAAACAATTTTCCCTCCCCAATGCATACTATTTCAAAGTCAGTGGGAGTTAATCTTTATAAAAAAAATCAAAAGTATTCTTAGTTGTTGTTTTTCTTGAAGTCAGCAAATAAGCTTCAGGAACACCTGATTATTACACATTTTCAGCATAATCCACAAATCAGTTTCTAGTACATGAGCTACATTTGAAAAAATGTATTTGAAAAAATATTTGAAAAAATACCAAAATCAAACACCAAGAGATTTGAAAAATAGTAATAAATGTTTTCATGCAGAGCGGCATGATACAATAAGAACTGCAATGTGGGAAAAAAAATCCTGTGGTAGCAATCACTTATAGCATAAGATATCTTTCTTTCTCTTTTTGTTGTTATCACTGTTTCAGTATTTTACTGAAGCGGTGAAACTGTATCGTTCTTTCATTGGTGAAAGCAGAGACCGGTAGGGTTGGTAATCCTTTAAAGAGCTATGAATGATCAGAAAAACATAACATAGGTCGTAGGGATGAAGTAGGTAGAGTTAGGCCACTGTAGCATGAAAATAGTAGAAAGACCTCAGGAGTATTTATACTTCTGTCTCTGGATCTGAACCTTGTAGCAATTAGTCCTAAGGATAAGGATAAGTGGGTGGAGTGGATAGAATAAGGAAAGAGTGGATAGAGTGGTTATCATGGACAAAACCTGAGAACTCAGACAAGTTTTGGGGCCAATAAGAGAATAATATTCTAAACCAAATCCATACCTTCTGATAACTAATCAGTCCTTTTTCTGCTTATTTTATCCAAACTCTCCCCACTCTCTGAACACCCTTAATGAACAGGAACTAACAGATGTAATCCCAGATACTTTCAGGATGTCCTGTCCTTCTCTTTTTAATATTTGAAAATGTATCCATTACTAAAAGGAAAGCTACACCTTACATCAAAGCATTTCAAGAGGACATAAATACTACCCATTGTAACTAAAATCCATTTGCAAACCATATTGTTAGATGGGATTTCTATTATTATTAATGCACTTTCATTTCAATTCTGCTACTATACTATATTTCTAACTGGCAGTATCATCTTAATTAAACATATCATACAGTATGCTAAATGGAAATAAGACGATTTCTCCAAAAGTTGGAATAATTTTAAGTAAGTGATCGATTCAAAAGTTCTGTAATTAGAACACCATGGCTGTCATTTAAACTTTGCCACCTCCTGTCTGCAGGAATTGATGAGGATCTTTTGTTTTGACCTTGACAAGGGCTAGGCTCTCTCCTTGGCAGAGGAACATTTTCAGTAGCTAATGGAAAAATATTCTTAGGGCAGAACACCTGGAAACCAGCCTTCAAATATTCTACATGAACACTATTGATGTTTTACATCTGGTAAATTGTTGCTAGCAGGTCTAATGGGAGTTCAAGAGGCTATTTTACTCCTTAAACATTTAAATATTTCCTCTGCACCATCAAAATGGGCAAAAGTGGCCCTCCAAACGCTCATTCCCAGAGAGCATTTTAAGTAATGAATATTCTTGAAATAGAGGAGACTTGCATGTGCCACTTGAGAAGCACTCCGGTATCACCCTTTCCTTCACTCAAGCCTCACAGTATTCAAAGGACTCATGAAGGCTTAAACTCTCCACAATTTACTTACCTTTCTGAATAATTTCAAAAATACCTATATCCTGACAGTAATTCTAGAAGAGCATGTCAAGTAAGGATTTTGGTCAAACAAAGGCACTTAAAGATAAAAGGAATATATTTGCCAAGTTAGAGCTTAAAGGAGCAGGCGGGGTGATCTGTCTTGCATAGTTTCTTATTCAGAAATGGTTTTTCAAAATGTGGTCATTTGGGGAGCCTGGGTGGCTCAGTCGTTTAAGCATCTGACTTTGGCTTAGGTCATAATCTTGTGGTTTGTGAGTTCGAGCCCCGCATTGGGCTCTGTGCTGACAGCTTGGAGCCTGGAGCCTGCTTTGGATTCTGTGTCTCCCTCTCTCTCTTTGCCTCTCCCCGACTAGTACTCTGTCTCTCAAAAATAAATAAACATTAAGAAAAGTTTTAAAAACAAAATGTGGTAATTTGTGGCTGCCATAGAGGATATCTCTGTTGCACTTCTCTCAAGTTCAAGACTTCCAGAGACGTCATTGCTCAAACCCTGACGAAATTCTTGCCTTGGCAGATTTTAAGTCCCTTAGCTAATGAGATCAACTGTAAGTGCTCTTTGGAAGTCATCAAAAAATTCCCGAGGATTAACAACTGACAACACTCTGTAAGTGAAATACAAAATCTCTTGATTACTCACTAACATAAATAATCTCAGTCTTTTCAAATCTACTTTGTAAAATGTTTTGCCTAACTGTTCTTTCATTTTTGTCTCACTGCCTTATTTCAAGTAGCCCCCTGGTACTCCTGTCCTTAATTTCTTCCCATTCTAATGTGCTCTGAATACTGTCTTCTTTCTCAAGTCTATGCTGCAAGTCTATGCTGCAATTTTTAAAATGACTCCTAAACTATAAACAAGGTAGTTAAGGTCTGTCCTGTGGTGGTCCCCAAATACCTCTTAGACATCTTTATTTCAATACCTATTGCAGACTCTCGTCTCATGCCACCAAAAGATACTTGTTGTCATGTCATTCTCATGTAGTGCCCCCCCCATCTCTACCCGGTGGTGAGCCCCTATCTATGCATCAAGCCCTGATCAAATATTGCCTCTTCCAAGAAGTCCTTCCTTTGTAAGAGATTCTTTTTTTTCCCTCTGTTATAGAACCAAACACATTTAGTCTTGCATTAACACTTACGTATAGTGTTAATTTAGTTGCCCTATTTTGAGGGCAGAAATTGTTTCTTGTTTATTATATGTACCTTCCACAGCACGACTCAAGCTTTGTACGTAAAACAGGAGTGTGTTAACTAAGTAAGTGGTCAATACTCCTCTTGGGGACACAGAGAGATGTCATTTTTCAGATTCACTTGAGCAAGGTATGGCAACAAGCAGAATGTGGGTGGAATTAATGTATGCCACTTCCAGGTCAGGACCATAAAGCCCTTCCATGTGTGAACTGATAATGTGAAGCTGTGAGCATTGATATTGGTAAAGTTGCAAGATGGGAAGCACCTGAGTCCTTGAATCAATGAGCAGAAAGCTGCCCAAGGCACACTGCACTGGACAGTAAGGTCTCAACTTCCAAGATTCTGGGGTTTTATCTTCCACATCAGCAAATGTAAACCTACTAGCATAGGTCTGCTGACTGCTCAGTCAGTTATTACAATGGAGAATAACAAATAATGCCATAGTGTTCTCATTTTTGGATGGATTTGCTGAAATGACCCTACCTTGACTGGAATGGCCATCTCTTATTTTCTCTGGGGCTTAACCCATCCCCACGCTCCTGCTTGGATGTAACTAACAGTTTTTTCCATTTGGACATTATTTGTCTCCAAGTATTTGCTACATCTGTATGGAATTGGCCTCTAGATGTTCTGACTAGCATTGAATCCATTTGGCTAGACTTTTAAATTCTTAACCGTATGCCCTAATCTTTCTCATCACTTGAGGCCAAGAAGATGTCTTGTCTTACATACACTTCATGATCAATCCATTCAAAATGTTTTCACCCCACTTGTACTTCATTTGGTAAAACTCTATATTCTGAATGAGTCTTTATAATCTGCCTTTTCCTAAAAAGAGTTAAAGAAACTCTGTTAATCTCTGTAATGCCACTCAGCTACTGGTGAGCAGAAATTATAACAGATATTTCTCTCATAGATCTCAAAGCACCGCCAGAGTGGCTGGAAAGAGATTAAGCATGTAAGGACTCGTCCTGGGTTGCTAATAGGCAACATGTAGCATTTCTCTCCTACACGTTATAACAATTAGGCTCATCCCAAGGAAGTTAATCTAGACTGTAGTCATTATTTGCAAAAAAATTTAAAAGAAATGGGGTATAGTATGATTCTAAGCAACAGTCACAGTTTCTGCAAAATGAAATGTAATGTTCAAAGAGCTTGAGAGAGGCAACCGCGTCTTAGTATCTTTGCAACTCTGTGTCTAGCAAGTGAGGGAAAGATTTAGATGCTCCAAATTCATAGTGAATGAAAATTTTACCTATTTAAAAACTGAAGCCCTTGGCTTTAAAAGAATTAAAGAAAGTCAATCTCCCAAATTTTCCTCAAGATTAATATTATTTTGAAATTACATGATTCATTAATAGTCTTTAAAATAAAATTTTCAAGGAATACACTTCTGTTTCTTCCTTTTTATTGCTGTCATGGGATTTTCAAACACAAAATTCATTTTGTCTTGATTTAATTCAAAGCATTTCAGGAAGCTATACAGATGAAACAAGAAATACAAAATTCCATAGTGTGTGTAAATATCTATATCTCTTATACCTATCAATCTATATGTGTATATTTGTGCATTAAGCATCAATGTTGCTTTTCTAAATTTCTGTTTATAACTAGTCATTTCTAATCACCCAATGAATAATTAAATTGATTTGCTAAATGCGTAACAGTGATTAAGGGGTTACTAACACTTAGTATTAATCATTTTTCTATTCACAGGAGAAAACAATTCTAAATGTTGATTAAAATGTTCTAAACCTAGGGGAGCCTGGGTGGCTCGCTCGGTTAAGCGTACGACTTCGGCTCAGGTCATGATCTCACAGTCTGTGAGTTCGAGCCCCGCATTGGGTTCTGTGCTGACAGCTGGAGCCTGCTTCAGATTCTGTGTCTCTCTCTCTCTGACCCTCCCCCATTCATGCTCTGTCTCTCTCTGTCTCAAAAATAAATAAACATTAAAAAAATTTTTTAATGTTCTAAACCTAGATGATTTGAGCCCTATTCTCATGATATTCTCCCCTATGTAATTTCTAGCGCATAAATAGTACAAATGAGTATTGACTGCAAAAAGTCTTGCTACATTGTGTTGTCTTGCCATCAGGAACATATGAAATCTAATCTTATTAATTTACATCTGACATGAAAATATTGATTGAGAAGATGAGAACAACAAGAAAGCCAATTGTAAGTGAATATAAGATATCAAAATTTACCATAGAAGATGCTGATGTAAAAGAATACCATATTTAGTTTACAGATTTAAATGTTTACCTCTCCTTTATTGAGAGAGACATTTTACAGAAACTGGGATAAAATTTCATCTGAGGGGACCATGTCAGCAACTGGGTATAGTGTGGGAGAAACTTAAAGCAGCAAGAAATGGCAATACAAGTAGGGTGATGAAGGAAAGATTATTACAGGGATCTGAAAACAAAACTGGAATTTTACTTTAGTAAACAAATTCTGAGATGGGAATACAGAAATTGGCTTTATCTTTCAGGAAGAAAGGTAAGAGAAGCCAAATAAAACAAGTTAATGCAACTTGGAGGCCAGAAGAAAACCTTAAAGACACTTTACTGCCTTTACAGGAAAGACAAGCTAATAAATAAAAATATTCTATAGAAAATAAACACTAGAAAGAATACACTTGCTTGGAAACAAACAAACGACAGCAACAACACCCCAAAAGGTCTAAATTAGATATATCTTGGGAGTAATCTGAGAACCATAAAATGAACAGAAACAACAGTTTCATCAAAAGATAAAAACTAAAAGATCTGAAACAAGAGAAAATGTCATGATGTCAAGATATTACTTTCAAAAGGCAAAAACTAGGGATACCTCTGGCAACGGCTTCTCTGTATCTCATGTCATTCCTGATAAAAGGTGGGAGTAAAGGTGGGAAAATGCAAATATCCATATATAAAGGACAAAAAATGGGGGAAAAAAAACCAGAATCAAGTTATCAAGACATATATAGTATGCCAAGAAGGGCTGAGTGCTCTATGAGGTTGCATCTATGGAAGAATGAAATACAAAAGATGATATATGTGATGCTAAACATTTAGTAAATCAACCAATAAATAGCTTATAAACTATATGTTCCCCCCCCCAGAAGTTTCCATTTCCCTACTTTTTACATGAAGTAAACTAGTAATCCCACCAGGGCCTAGGCAGATGTTCAAGAAAACTCAAATGGCAAGGCTACAGGAATTCACTTAAGATTTTAATTTCTTAGTATTTTTATGACTTGTCTAACCAGTTTCATAACTGTAACAGTGAATTTACAACCCTACACAACTATCTTCACAATAAAAACTAGAAAGTCAAGTAATTAGAAATTTGGAATTTTTGAATATTAAATTGTAAAAGAAAAGACTTGTCCTGAAAAATATAAGCTGAAACATTTATCTCTATCACTTTACAAATTCAGGCATAATCTAGAACTGGGCATGTGGTTCTCTAGTCAGCTCTCTTCTGAGGGGTATTTCTTTTGCTTTCTGGAATGAACATTATATTTCATCACCTAAACCACTCTCATTACCATCTTTTCCTACCTGGCACAGGCAGACTATTCCATTGCCCAGAAAAATCCCAGCACAGATAAAACTCCATGCCACACTTCTCTCCTAGATTTGGGCTTCTCATATTTGCTGGAAATTTTCATAACAACTCCATAACTTCATAATTCTCATCAAGAACCGGACATAGCCTGAACTCTCAGTAGTTTCCCTGATTTCTTGCTTAGGAAAAAATGAGGTCATCATATATGAACTATCTACACCTGTGACCATCATTCCTTTCCTTCCAGCACTAGGACTGGCACCAACCTCATCTCTGTAGGCATCTTCTCTTTAGGATATAATCATGGTCAATTTTATTCCCAAACTCATCAAAAGCATAACTCTCCTTTAGTTCTGAATCTACTTCCCATTGCAGCTCTCCTTATCCTATTCAACTAATATTCTAGGCTTGCAACTGAAATGCAAATTCTCCTCCAAAGAGGGAGACCCCAGGGAGCCTGGGTGGCTCAGTTGGTTAAGCATCTGACTTCATTTTGGTTCAGGTCATGATCTCATAGTTCGTACTTTCGAGCCCCACATCGAGTTCTGCACTGACAGTGCAAAGCTTGCTTGGGATTCTGTCTCTCTGCCCCTCCCCTGCTCATGCTGGTTCTCTGTCTGTCTGTCTGTCTCTCTCTCTCTCTCTGTTTCTCTCTCCCCAAATAATAAAATAAAATAAAATAAAATAAAATAAAATAAAATAAAATAAAATAAAGTAAATACAATAAAAAAACAAAAGGCTATTCCAGTATTTTGTCTTTCAAAGGACCTTTTTCAGTTTTTACCATAATAGATCTTTTTTAACTAGTATATCTAAAAATAACACCTCTATCCTTTTACTTTGTTCTTCCCCTTTAGTACTTATTACTTCTTAATATTATATCATATATTTATTTGTTAATTTATTTAGCACCTATCTTTACTTTCTAAAATATAAGCTACTAGGGATGCCTGGGTGGCTCAGTCAATTAAGCATCTGACCCATGACTTCAGCTCAGGTCATGATCTCATGGTTCGTGGGATCAAGCCCCATGTCAGGCTCTGTGCTAATAGCACAGAGCCTGCTTGGGATTCTCTCTTTCCCTCTCTGCCTCTCTCATTCATTCTCTCTCTCTCTCTCTCTAAATAAATGAATAAACATTTAATACAATAAAATAAAATATAAACTACTTGGTAGCATTTTTAACGTCTGTATCCTTATCACATAGAATAATGACCAAATAGGGGCAACTGCGTGGCTCAGTTACTTGGGCATCTGACTTCAGCTCAGGTGGTGAGTTTGAACCCCATGTCAGGCTCTGTGCTGACAGCTCGGAGCCTGGAGTCTGCTTCAGATTCTGTGTCTCCCTCTCTCTCTGCCCCTCCCCCACTAGCACCATGTCTTCTCTCTCTCTCTCTCAAAAATAAGTAAACATTAAAAAAAAGAATAATGACCAAATATAGCAATCTCTCATTAAATGTTAAATGACTATATAAATCTATGTAATCACTACTTTTTTTAACTTAGAAAGTTGGTGTGGCAATTGCTGGATATTCTAAAATTCATTTTCCCCTCTTCCTAATCACATGGCCTCCCAGAAAGAAATTGTATTTTCCAGCTTTTCTCATACCCAGTTGTAGCTATGTGGCTAAATTTAGATGAGTAGAATACAACATAAATTTCATATATAATTTCTAGACTCTCTTCAACTTAAAGACAGGCTGCCATCCCTAAACTGTAGCTCTTTTTCTATTCCTGTTGTGAGCTTAGCTATGCCTGTAAACCTATTAAGGCAACAAGAGGGAAGGAACTTGGATTCTTGAATGACCTTGAAGAGCAGAATGAGTCCACTAGCACAATATGGCTTATAATATGAGACAGGAAAATTTCTGTTTTATTCAATGGACTATATTTGAAATTATTTTTCTTATAACTACTAAGCCTTTAACACTCTTGGCTTCCACAATTCTCTCTGCCATTTCTCTGAGCGTTCTTTCTATATCTTCTTTTGACCTCCTTCTCGTCTTCTATATACTCCTTAAATATTGATTTTCTCAAGTGTTCTTTTCTAGCCAGCTACTGTCTTTTTTTTCCCAGCTTTACTGAGATATAATTGACATATAACACTGTATAAAACTTTAAGGTTATACAGCATAATAATTTGATGGATGCATATGTCATGAAATGATTACCAAAGTAAGTTTAGTTAACATCCATCACCTTACATGTTTTTTTTTCTTGTAATGAGAACTCTGAAGACCTTATTCTCTTAGCAACTTTCAAATATGAAATACAGTAGTGCTAACTATAGTCAAAATGCTCTATGTTATGTCCCAGAACCTACTTATATTACAGCTAGAAGGTTAAAGCTTTGATCACCTTCATCCATTTCCTCTCATCCCACAACCCTGTCAATCTGTTCTTTATTTCTACAAATTCAATTGTTTTAGACTCCATACATAGGTGAGATTGTACAGTATTTGTCTTTCTCTGTCTTATTTCACTTAGCATAATGTCCCCAAGATTCATCCATTGTTGCAAATGGCAGGAATCCCTTCTTTCTTATGACTGAATAATCAACTACTGGTCTTAATTTAATCTAGTGATTCTTGAATTTTTTCATCAATGACGAGCTGAGAAATATATACACACACATGCATACACACATATCCAATATAAACACTGGCAGTTTAGAGACAACCTGAAGCCTATTTTGGTGGTAAAATTGAGACCACATGGATCTCACAACAATTCCACTTTTGCATATATACCCTAAGAAAAATTCAACACATATATTCACAAGGGAACATATACCATGACGTTCTTTGCAACATTGGTTGGAATAGCAAACACTTGGGAAGAACTTAAATGTCTTCTTAAATGTACACTGCAGATGATCTTGGTGTTCTATTCATATACCCTTGGCACTCACATTGTCCTTCCACAGTGAGGGTGTTTCACTGAAAGCACTTGCCATTCCATGCCTGAGGCTGTTCTTGAGCCAAAAATATGTTTGGGTTGCCATGAGGTGGGCTAGAATTCCAGAGCTACACAGAGTAGGAGTGAATCTCAGCCAATGCCAGATAGGAGTTGGGGACACATACATACCCCAACGTCCTTATCCTAATGGATAAACTCTAAAGTGGTTTTCAGTATCAGTCATATGGTAAGAAATGTAGAGAGGAAACTGGAGAATGATTTTAAAAAAGAAATACTCAGAAATAAGATCAGTCTTTCATAGAGCTTAAATGTGTGGGGAGAGAGAAATATGGGAAAGGTGAGGTGTCATGTCCTGATCCTGTTTGGGGCAAGCAGGTAGATGGCAGACCGAGACCAAGAAGGTTTCCGGCAGGGAGATGATGATTCAGATTTGGGCATGTTACATATGAGGCACCAGTGGGTAATTGGAAATCCGGTTTAAAGTTTGGGAGAGAGAAAGGGGCTAGAGGTTGGTTAATAACGGTATCTGGAGTCATGGTGATGAATGAGATGAACAAAGGAGAGAGGATAGTACGAGAAGAAAAGGCAGTCCAGGAAGGAGCACTGAAGCTTATGAATATTTAAGGAGTGCACAGAAGATGTTCCTACAAATAGAAATGAAAGAGAAGAAGCTAACATGGTGGAGGGAAGCCAGTGGTAAGAAAGGAAAATAAAATGCTTCTTTCATAAACGTTCTACTCGAGGACATATTGGCAATAGCTTCTTAGAAACATGTCTCTTTCTCTGTTTTCAAACTCTAAGACTAATTCCAAGCTGCTGCTGCTTCATCTTCAGCCTCGTCTTTTTCATCTTTTAAAATCTTTTGGTTTTCAGAAGCTCATGTCCTACCCAGCCAAGCATATGTTCTGCCAATGCTACAGATTTGAAGCCTAGTCCATCAAAACCATGGTCCGTCAAAGTCTACTTTACACTTCGTAGTGTATTGCCATTTATTCACTACCTAATTGGTAGCGTCTGGTTCGGTTTTGGTTTTGGTTACTTTCCACCCCCCCCCCCAAAATTTGCACATCGATATGGTTAAGCACAGAGCTACATGCTGCGTTATCTCATTCAATGCTTAGGGCAGCCCTATGGGATAAGCATCGCTATCAATATTTTTGATGGGAAAAAGGTGGAGACTTTTAAGGAATTAAAGATTTTGATTAAGGTAACACAGCTAATAAGTGAGTTAGAATCCAAACCCACATTTTCTGATTCCAAAGCCCCCGATTTGGGAAACCTGTTAAGATGGCATTGCAAGAATACGGTGTGAGTTCCCTGCCTTTGCCACCAACATATAATAAGAATAGATAAAATATGAAATAAGCTCATGCAAAAGTAATAACAAAAACAAGGTAAATATCAGAGATAGAAGAGAAACAGAAACAGAAAGCTACAGTGTACCACCTGGTCTTTGGAATGAGTGGCAAACATTTCCCTATATATCTGAGGGAACTGGGGTGCCACATTTGCCCTCCAGGGAGTGAAAATCAGTGCCAGGTTTACTGGCTGAAACCGGAGTGTGGGATAACAGGAAGCTGAATAACGGGTTACGCCCCTGGAGCCGTGGTTTACACAGAGCTGCTTACGTAGGCAGGCCAGAGGCAGCAGTCATAATCTGGCTGTCAGCACCTAGGACAAACTGCTGTTTGACTTCGTGGCTTACATCTATGCCCATTATCAGAGATTCTGAGATGGGGGTCGGGAGGGTGTAGGGCCAACTCTATGACCATAGGACTGAGTGGGGCTAGCAAAGAGAGAACTTTTAAAAATCCCTCACTCAAGTTGAGCCTGAAAACAAAAATTCCAAGACAAGTGAAACCACACACACACACACACACACACACACACACGGGAAAAAAAGTAGATCAATTTCGAAATAAGCGTGTTCGTATCCTTGAGGAGATAAAGAAATAACATCAATACAATTTATAAGAAAATAAGTAGAGATACAACAATGAAAGTGGCTATGAGGAAAGGATCAATTAAAATTCCTAGGGGAAAAAATACATATACTCAAAAGAATTCTAGTGGACATAGTCAAAACAAAAATTAGTAAATTGGAAGATATCTCTGAGTAATTCACCAAAAATGCAACACAGAAGAATATATAAAATAATATGAAAGAGAATTTAAGGAATATGTATGACATATTGTAAAGCTTCAACATATATTTACTAGGATGTTCCAGAAAAAGAGATTAGAGCTAATGGTAAAAGAAGCAACATTTGAAAAGAAAATTCTGGAGACGTGCACAACGCAGAAAGATGTGTATCCTAAGATCAAAGTGTCTAGAAAGATGAACAACCACTCTGCTCTCTTCCCTGTAAAAAGAGTAATAAAAACCATATTGCCACTCTTTAGGAAAGCCTTTAAATGACTCATAACTTGTCAGAGATGATAGAATCCAATCCTATAGATTCTGCTCTATATTTGGATAGAAAAATCATCTTTAAAACAAATTGATGAATGTAACTGAAACAAGAATACAGCCAACATTATACTCCTCACTGAAACAGATGTCTACTGCTACATGGGTGGAGAAAACCCCTGATATTTAGTGACCACGAGAATTAAGGAAGTCAAAAAGTGTCATAACCATAGCATATGTCCAGGCCACTCAATCTCCTCTCTGTGAACTCATAAGTGCAGATGCAAACACACACATACACACACTCCAATCTGGTGTAATATAGTAATACGGGGAAAAGTACAATCAATTGCCAATATGTCTCATATATAAATAAGAGGGAGAACCGTAGATTAATTTGTGAACTTATTTCCATTACTTTCTATTAATTTAACGCATAATTCAAACTTCTGTGGAAAATCAACCTTATATAAGAAAATATACACCTTTTCAAAATCATGACTTTAAAATAATGCTAAGTTCAATTTCAGTTTTTAAAAGATTCTTTCACTCCAGTAACCAATCAGTAAGTAAATATGACCAGAAAAGATGGGAAATAGTAGTTTAAGATTAAATGTTAGGAAAATTAAGCAGATCTTTTTAATTTGTTTTTATAACGATTATGTACTTCCATTAGAGGGAACTCCATTTTTTGCAGCCCCCCCCCCATAGCATAGAAACTTCCTGAGTTGTGGTTAGACTTTATAACTGAGGAAACTAATGAAGTTCCCTTTAATTTTTGGTCTCTGGATTGGTTTGGAGGAAATAGGTGAGAGGGTAAACTTTTTTTTTCTTTTTTTTTTTTTTACTGAAAATGATACCAAAAGGAGAAATTTTCCAAAGGTTACTCTCTTGGCAAAGCCTTCCATAAATCCACAGCCACACTTAACTTTACTAACTGAGCCATATTAAAGGGAAAACTCAAACAATTTATATCTCCTTTCTTGACTGTTCATATCAAGATCATAACAAAAGCCTTTAAGAACACTGCGTGATACTGATGAGAACATAATCTTAAAAACCTCAAAATGTGCATGCAAACCAAAACTTCAACATTTTCTCTCAAAAAGGTTTTCACTCTCTTGCAGCACTAACGAATAGCTAGGGACCGTGTATATGAGCAAAAGAAAGAATGGATGTAACAGGTGACAAACATAATGAACTTGTTCTCTTAGAAAAGGATTTGTCAGGCACATTTTGCAATTGCTGAAAGAAGCTTATATCAAATCATAGGAATAACTAAAAAGTAATTATCCTTGAACTATGTAAATATCCGTGAACTATGTACCCTTTATGCATAGTTTTTGTATTAAAGTCAAGAGTATTACTTGGTTCTGCAACAGTTGAGAGTTTTCCATAAATCTTTGGGAAAGAAGAGTTAAGTAAAGCTTCAAAATTGCCCTGTAAGCAAAAACACATTCCATCTTCCTTAAAAGCTTTCTTGTCTTTATTGTAAAGTTTTATAGTTTCACAATGACTTCAATGTATTGGTTCCATTTATTAATTTACTTTAGCAAACAGAAACTATAAATTTCAAAATACAAAGAGCTGACTTTATTTTTATTTTCAAAATGATTATTCAAAATTTGCATTACAGAGCTGTTCTTTAAAAAAAAAGTTTAAATGAATGTGAAACACAATCATAACACGGACCTCTCTATTTTCTCGAATCAGCATTATGGAAGACACATTTTTCACTTCATTCATTTGGTAACATCGAATGCAGTCACCGTGTTCATAAAGCTGCTTTTTCAACAAAGTCAACAACGGCAATAATGTCCTGGCACTTATTAAAGCTGTAATACTGAACTTGCAGTTTTTGCAGAAGAATCTCTTCTATAACATTTCTAGGAACACTCCCTAAAGCCTCTGATTTAAACAACAACAACAACAACAACAACAAGCACATTTAAAATACGATTATAAGTTTGGTTCAACTAGGAATTAAGCACCATTTACTCTCTGAGGTATTTTTCTCCAGAAAAAGCAAGCCAACTAACTTCCAACATATTTGCACCGAAATAAAAACTACTCGGTATTGTTTTAAGATAATTAAAATTCAAAACAACAACAACAACAACAACAAAATTGTGTGCAAAGTTTCTACAGTGAAATGTGAGCAAACAAGGCAAAAAAAGAAACAAAAGAAGTTTGCATGCTCCTTCTCAAAAGAGGTTTAAACAATTTGCCAGGAATAACACACATAAACTATAAGAAGGCAACTGCTGGACTCAAAACACACTTACTTCTTAACATGTAAAGATGCACTTTTTTTTTTCCTATTTTAGGTTAAAAAATAAGAGGACACCCCAGTGAGTCTTGCTGGCCGTCAGATAACGCACAGGCCCTGACCCTTTAACTGGCAGGAATTCTCGCACAAAGCTCTTTTCACACAGCCTGGGCTGTATATTCTTGAGATAAGGCGGCTGAACACGAAGCCGTGCGGAAGGGACACGAAGTGGGACCAAATGCAATGTTTACATATATTCTGTCACACCGCTGTTCCTTCATTATCTATTCCACAGACGATTTGCCTAAAACAATATTTATTCAGGTCGAAGAGAAGCGTGATTTCAACAAAAGGACAGTTTTAAGAAAAAGGACACGCGAGACAAGGCACATACTGTCTTTCTCTGTCAGCACTGCCAAGTTTAATGGGAAATCAAGCAGAAACAAAACCAGATCACCTAAGAACTCAAAAGAAATGATCCTGCTAGAATCTCCCTCCAGGCACAACAGATTGTCGTTACTTGTCTCACCACACAGAAAGCATATTTTAAATAATATCTTAAATCTGCACTCACCATGCGAAAGCAACAGTTGCGTGGCGTAAAAGTGTGCTATCTGCTGCCCCTGCTCCATTTCTGTTTTGCCTACAGTTGTCCAGCACCCACTAGCCCAGCCCGGAGCCGCCACCCAGAGGGCCCTTCCACGAGCTGGCTGATTTGCCTATCAATCTGAGTCCCGGCTTCGGTATTAGGCAGCTGTGCACTTTGCTGAAGTTCTAACAGCGTTTCCATACGCTGCCCACCGCCTCAAGTAGGTAATTTGTTCCTTCAGTTCGGTAAACACTCAAATCACCTTTCGGGGACCTCTCTGGGAACAGGCTTTAAGTTGTTCACCTTCAAATTAAGTTCTCGGTAAGAAGTGGGTGGAGAGAAGTAAGCTCGCTACAAGGGAATTCAGAGAGTAATCAGAACGCGGAGAAACTTCCTCTCTTTTTTCCTTCCTTGCTAGCTGAGCGGCCAGTGCCTCTTTCACAGGACTGAGGAATGTAAAGAGAGGACGCCAAGAGGCCCCGCCAGACAAGCCTTTCTCAATCGATTAGCTTGCGGCCATTACTTGTGACCTTAGGTCACGCAGCGTAAGTGTGTGGGGTGTGCCTTCGGGGGTCCCAAGGCTACTTATTACAGCTGAGATAACCAAAACTAAGCAGACCCTAAAATCTAGAAACCTTTTTTATAGCAAATAGGCTAAAGATAGGAAGGAGACCAAAGGTGAATTCCAAGTTGCTTTTTGCAGGAACTATTTCATTCAGCCAAAGATACGATTTTTTTCTAATAAGAAAGCCCCCAAATCTATTTCTTCCATGTTGGATCAGACACGATTTAGAACAAAGTGATGAGGTATTTCTTTTATGTTAAATTCCAACTTGGGAATATAGAACTGACAAAATAGCTAATGTGTCACACAGATACGGGTATCGCTTCATCCCTGAGTTCCTAGGTTTTGTTTCAGTTTTTTGAAGATACTGACTTCTATCAAACTGCAAAGTTAAACCACCGTAAACAAACTTCTCTATGCCTAAGGGAATCAAAATCATACCACTTTGGGAGACAGAAATTGCTATTTTTAAACTCTTCCAAGATTACATGTTATCTTAATGTCATGATTTTTCTTTTCTTGTAAGTACTTTAATTAGAATTTCATTTTGTTCTCAGGTTAAGACAAATGCTTCCTTTCTTTAATCAATATCAAAAAAGGAGACTTCAACATAAAGGAAAATAAGCGAACGTGAAAGAGGAAAGCATGTTTTTACAACTACAGATGCATTTAAACTTCATACATTAAGTTTGTGTATTTCTCAAAAATAATAGCCACCATCATTATCAATAAGTTAATGATGCAGAGATATCAGGGAATTTTGTTTCAAATCAAATTCATGCTAGTGAATACTATAATGCAATTAAGGAACACGTGCTTTACAGTGATTATATTAGCAAAGTGCCCCGCCCCAGACACACACAGAATAGCCATCACTCAAAGGTGGATTTGCCACAACCACATTTTCTCGCCCTTGATGATGCCACAAAGCCTCATCTAGTGCCACGCTCTATAGGAATGACAATATTCCATGTGGATGCTAAACTTAGCGTTTCCATCTCATTAACCTTTACTTGGCCAGCTGAAGTATCTTTCAAATTGGACATTGTCTGACTTTAATAAAACAAACCAAAAATCCAAGAATGAATAAGATAGGTGAAAGACACAGGATGAGAGAGTACTATAAGGTGGATAAGATCATTTTGGGAAACTGTAGTAACAGAGAATGTGGTAATTAGAGTGTCAAAATCAGTTATAGGGGACAGCTAAGACAGAAATTGGGAGTTTCCACTTTCTCCAATATTCAAAAGGAGTCACTGACAGATTTGGAAAGGAGGTTGACATTGATTCTAAATAAGTATAAAAAATAAAACAAGTTAGTGCAAAGACTGAATCATTATGTTATACACCAGAAACTAATATGTTATATGGCAATTCTAACTCTATAAAGAAAATCAAATCCCTCCCCCAAATTCTTCCCATGTAGTAACAATTTTTTTAAGTTAAATAATAATTACAATAATGACTTGACACCATTTAGTGATTCAGTTGTGGTTGTTTCATATTTTGAAAACAAGCATTATTCAAAAGCATTTGGGGCTCTTTAGCTACCAGATATGTAGAATATCAAGAATTCTAATCACTGCTTGAAAGATACCTCGTCTTTAGAAATTTCTCTGACTCAATGCCATTCTATAATTCTGTGTTCCATTTTCATGTGTTATAAAGAACAAACTCTGTTTTCTTGTTTCCCTCATTTAAGACTAACAACTAACTCCTGAGAGTCAGTCAACAAAAACGCCAGCCATATGCATCAGGAGTCTACAATCATCCGCCCCAAGGATCTGGCCTCTGCTACAACAGAGCTTCTACCTGCACTAAACAAAGGACTTTCAGATAAAGTGTAGAAAGGCCACCAATAACCTTCTTAAAAGACAAGACATACACCGGCATTCGAAAGAGTTTTGCTGATGTCATAGTAGATAGTGGCCAGTTGAGTAAAATGACCACAGACATTTCTGAATTACATACACCTTATGAAAAAGAATCCCCTTTGCCCAAGTGTGGTATCTTACATTGAGAAGATTGCTAACAGGATGCTACTGAAAATAAGTTTGTCAGTTTGACCCCACTCTTGTTTCCATCTTCATTTTATGTGGAGGAACTGTTACTCTAGATGTCATGGTGCTTTAATCAAACACTGCAGATAATTTTTGCCAAATTCATCTAAAGTATTTCAATAGCTCAGATAACTTTATCACCAAAACTCTGTCATATGTTTCAATTAGTTAAAAAGCCATTCAAAGTGATAGGATATAATATTTCTATATGAAATGATAAAGATGTCATTTCTAAGCATTACATAATAACAACAAAATATTAGCCACTTGTTATATGATGCTGACATTTCCCATAGTAATTCCATCCTGCATCTATGTTTTTTTTCCCTAATCATCTGCAATATTTTGGAAGATAGTCAATTTGGGATAAAAGAATAGATGAACCAGAATGAGTCTTGAAAAACATTGCTATCAAACTTGTAGTTTTCAAGACATTTGATTAGCAGTCTGCCATCACAAATTGCTTTCAGCACATTTTCTTTTAAAGCACCTACATAGAAAAACACAGCTTACGATAATTCTAAAAACTAAGATGAATCAAGGCAATTTCTTTACCATCCCTCTAAAGTTAATGTTACTAAACTACAAGAAAACAACACGGTCTATACACATAGACGAACTAACCCTATTCATTTGAAAGTCAAGAAAACATTTCAACATTTCTTAATTAACTAATTCAGATCCATGGGCCTCTTCCACTAAAACCTTGGACTGCCATGAAATCACTTTGGAATCAATAGAAGGTGCTGCTTCTTGACTTACATAGAGTAGTATCCCTATAATACCATCTCTTCATATTTTGGCCTTAGAACCAGAAAACAGGAGGGAGAGGCCTGGCATGTGACACATTAAACCTCCCCAAATTTAGCTAAAGCAATGTAGGTGGTAGCAAGGGTAGGAAGATGGGGAAGAGAAACACATATTACAAAGTATAGCTTTTCCTGCTTGTGAAACTATCAGTTTGGGGACCGAGGAGACCACTCACTGTAGGTAGACAGCAAAGTCAGACTTCATGTCGGCTTCCTAGTCTCTAGCCGGGGGGTCTGCACACCAACCTGTCACCCAGCTGGGGTGACAGGAAGGGTATTTGACCAGCATAAATGGGTTTTAACCAGAAAGAAGTGGATAGTAAGAAAACAATAGGTGTCATCTGGTTGTAAACATGACATTGGATCTAGATCTAGGCTGATTTATTGTTGAGCAAGTAGAAAACAAATATAAAATGAGGGCCTATAGATAAACACAACAGAGACAATGGGAAAAGAAGATTATCAAAAGGATAGCAATAACTAAATGTATCATCTATTAAAGTAAGTGAGAGGGGGCATTTTAAATAGAATACATGAAGACATGAGCCCTATCATCCAAAACAAGAAGGAAGAAATGGCCTAAAATAAAAACAAGATAATACAATGGAAATACATACTTTTAAAAAGAAAATGGAATCGTGGATAAAGAAAAAACTGAAAGATTATAAATAACACTGAAAAAGCATGAATGATATGGATGACAAACTTAAAAAAGTAGGGAGACAAGTTTGAAGTCTATAGCAATATTGCTGGTAAGCTCAGAGGAAGAAATCTTGGAATGTTCTACTCGACACATTTTTTTTTGCCTAAGATGTCATAAAACATAAGGAAAATCTAAAAGAATACTATGAAAGAGGAAAATGTCCATAAAAGTGTGAAAAATTTCAACACAATGCATATAAGCTCTTGCACATTATTTTAAAGAAACGTTTTAATGAAAAATATAAGAGGCACAGATAATTCTAAGAAGAAATAAAAAAATGAAAACTAAACCAAACACTGAAATTTAGT
Source organism: Lynx rufus (assembly GCF_022079265.1). Lineage (NCBI taxonomy): Eukaryota > Metazoa > Chordata > Mammalia > Carnivora > Felidae > Lynx > Lynx rufus. The sequence continues at coordinate 131,721,675 of NW_025814867.1, read as the reverse complement.
GTATGTTTTTTCCTATTATTTGACAATTTTAAAATTAATATTCAAAGTATATTATTCTGTGCTTATGAATGTTTAAATTGGAACAAGCTTTCTGGAAAAGAACTAGCTTATAGGTACCCAAATTCCTACTTTTTTCTTTTTATTTATCTGTTTATTGAACAAATATTTATTAATCACCTACTCTGTGCCAAGAGCTATTTGAGGCACTGTTTTGTTCGACAAAATAGACCGTATTTCTTCTCTCATTTAGCTTAGGTTCTAAAATGTGGAGACAGAAAATAAAATAAACATAACATATTGGGTCCTATTGAATACTAAGATGAAACATAATGCATGATTACAGAGGTGGTGGATATGACATTATTTTATGTAGGTGCTCAGAGAAATGTCTCTCTGGTGTGGTAACATTTGACCAGTATTCAAAACGCAGTGTAAGAATCCAACAAGATAATATATGAGAGAAAACACTTCTAGAGAGGCACCCACTGTTGAAAAGGCTCTGAGGTGGGGCATGATTCCCAGTAATATTATATCAAGGATATACTGTATCAAAGATTCTTTTTTAAGAAACTCAAGACTCTTTAGTAAGAAAGTCTTCAGTGACACAGACCAACATTTTTGTCCAAAGCTGTTTATAGCTGCCCCATAAAATTGAAAATAAGAATATATCAATTTTTAATATGGTATTTTATGTAGCTATTTAAACAAAAAGCAGAATGAGACCTATAAATACAGAGAACAAAGTTATGGTTGCCAGGGGGGAGGACGGTAAAAAAGGATTGGACAACGTGGGTGAAAGGAAGAGAGATGCAGGTTTCCAGTTATGGAATGAATAAGTCACGGGAATTATAAGGAATACAGTCACTGATATTGGACTAGCGATGTAATGAGACAGATGGTAATTAAACTTGTGGTGAACACAGCATAATGTCTAAACTTATCAAATCACTAAGTTGTACACCTGAAACTAATGTAACACTGTGTGTCAACTATACTAGAAATAAAAATTAAAAATATGTAAAAGAAAATAATGATTATATAAAGTTATGAGACATGAATTTCAGGTAAATCAAAGCAGGAATAAAACAAACCCCACATAATACATGACTCAAATTTTGTAAAATAGGTGTCTGTGAATATAATAAAAGTATCAGGTATCCAAATGTTGATATCAACTGTCATCTCTGTATAGCGGAATCCTGGATTGTTTTACTTCTTTGTTTTCTTTCTAAGTTATTTGTAATTTAACTGTATTTCTTTTATAAGAGAGAAGCATTCATTAAACAAAAGTAGAGGCAGGCATTACTATCTTATGAATTCGAGGATTCTGTTTATCACAAATCTTGATGCTTTCAACTTATTTTGGATTATTTACTCCCTCAAATATAGTCAGTCAGTAGTTGGAATGAGTCTTCCTTTATAATTAATTGAAAAATTTCCCATTCCCTTCCATTTCACTGTTTCTAATTTGGTACTTAGACCCACAAGAAAAATTTAAAACTATATATAAAATCATTTTCGTGTATGCAAAAAGCCTTTGTTTTCTCCTTTGAGAGCCTATGGCAACAGGCATCTTTCACTCAAATGACAATCACCCTCCCCCAGCATCTACTACTTTGACCCTTAATTAGATCTTCCCGGACAATCTAAAATAACTCATGTCTGAGACCCTCCCAGTCTGTGTGATTCCCAATGGATTGGTGCAGCAGTAGGAAAGTAAGAAAGAACATTACTGTAGTTTAGGATATGTGTAGCAAAGTGAGTGAGCAAGTAGGGAGTTGAGTGAAGTTGTTTAAAAAGAAAAAGGAAGGAAGGAAGGAAGGAAGGAAGGAAGGAAGGAAGGAAGGAAGGAAGGACAGGAGCGAGGGAGGGAGGGGAAAGGAAAAGAAAATTGAGAGAACTCTACATAAATGGATCATTAATAAACAGTGAAAGCTGAACAAAGTATTGAAATATAAAAGCAAAATCTCCTGCTGAGGAACAAGTGTCCAGGTTGTCCAAAATCACCTCATTCAACAACTTTGTTGTTTCAATAAATATATAAAAGCAGTCTGGTGCTGTTACTTAAAGATGTTGTTAAAACAAAAACCATAAAACAAGGAAGTAAAATATGGAGATTAGAAATAGAAGAAAAGGGAGGAGAGAGCAGAGAGAGAACAGAGACAGAGACAGAATCAGAAAGAGACATGCACACACACACACACACACACACACACACAGATAAACTGGCATAATCTGAAAAGATAAATGAATGAATAGACTGGGAGATTGGAAGGAAATTGAAAACATGGCTCCTGAAGAGGTATAGGCAATGCATGTATGTAAACAGTTCTGACATAAGTTGCTATATCCTACAAGCAGAGGCTTTAAAAGAGAATGTAGAAAATAGCCTAATTGGATTGGAGATGATGGTAGATGGGGTTGAGAATCCTAGAGTGGTTGGAAAGTATGAGTTTAATTCAGATCACAGAAAATAAAGAACTTTACAAATCACACACACACACACACACACACACACACACACACACACAGTCACAAATTGGGACAAATTGGGATGGGTTGTGTGTCCTGCATGGTGAGAGGTAAAAACTGAGGCCTGATTCCATAGGAATCCACACAAGCGGCAAGTGTTGAGTTCCTCAGGTGAGGATCTGCTGTGAGGCCAAGGCTAAACTGGGGTCCTTTTATCTGAATTATTTTTGATCACACATGGGATACTGAGTATTCCCCATGCACCCTGTCAATAGATTCCATCGAGTTGACTCATTGCTCTGGCTGCTGGCAGCTAAATCCGCGTGGGCCCCAGAAACACCTGGGGAATATAGAGTGGTAACAAGTTCAATCAAGGAAAAGAGAGCAGAAGCATTAGGCACATGCATGCTAGTATATCAAGGCTCACATAGGGTGGCTGAGCTCAGGCAAGAACTAGAGAGTGAGATTCTATTTGGCCCTTGTGGAAGAATGTCTGAGATAAACCAGGGCTCTCACAAGCAGGTAGTGAAGAACACGCTGTATGCTACAGCTTGAGAAGTGTGGAAAGACCACTCCACCCAATGTTATCTTTCCCTGTGGCCCACCTTATGTCCTCCTTCTTCCCTTTGGAGATTTTGGTGCCCCACTCTAGGGAGTGTCAAGACATTCATTCTAATATGGGTGAAATACTCTGTCTGAAAACTCCTACAAAAATAAAATTATACAACATGTGAAAATGATATTCACCTCTTTATAACCATTGTCAGGCTTTAGATAAGGATATTTGGTACTATCCAGGGGGAATTCTGGGTCAGAGGATATTGCCAAGAAAGGCAAGCCTACCAGGATCAAGGATGCCGAATTCACCTGAATACTCTGTACCACTGGCTCTAAAATCCTTGTTAGGCTGCAAAACTCTGGTTGCTCGTGCTAATGTTAAAACTTGGACTCTTCAGTTAGATAATCCTAAAGAGCTAACCCTAGGCAACATACTACTTTGCCGAGCTCTTTGAGCTTGTATCCCAATGATCAAAACTAAACTTACAATAGAAGGGCATATGCTGGTTTACTGAACACAAAGGCAGAAAAAGTTCCGTGATTCCAGTTCAAAAATGTTCAATAAAGATTTGTTTTTCAGATCCTAGCTGCTATTTAATTAGATTGGGGAATTGTTACCATGTTTGTGATTTTTGTCCCCCAATTCTTGGCTAAATTAATTAACTTTGAAGCTTTTATGGAAAGGAAATTGATTCTAACCATGGCGTGTACTTAAAAAGTTATGTAAATATCTGAGCTGAAGCACTTTGGGATATATTACACAGATTACACATTACAAAGTTTATTCTTTTCTTGCTCCCTAGAACATAGTTCAAGAAGAAATATTCAAATGTTGCAAGATACTTGTAGGTGCATAGAACAATGAAGATATGCTATGAGGTGTTGTCTTTTTTCTTAACACTTGTCAAATAAGAGAACATATCGGTGTACTTGTATTCCAGTGGAAGCCATAGTATCTTGGCTTTTCCTTTTAATGGGCTAAATGTGTGCTGAATGAATAAACGATGCACTACAAACAGATAAAGCAATAGGATATAATTTTTTAATCTGTACAAATCTATACAAATTTCTCCTGAGAACATGAAATTGGGATGGTTGTCCTGGCAGATGGAAGTTCTGAGTATATTTTAGAAGGAAGAAAGTACAGCCACTGGACAAAAATTGTTCCAGGCATAAAGATTGGTAGAAATGTAAAAATGAACACTTGGGGAAAGAAAAGATGAAGAAAGATAACTGGAGGTTTCCACTCACTGGTTCCTTCATTTGTCACACCCCACTGGAATTTCTATACCAGCACTTGGATGCCACTTAGAGCTGATCCAGTAGCCAATCTGTTTCTCACATCCATGCCATTTTTCAGATTGTCTCTGGTGTTTGGAGAGCCTTGTTGCCACAATCTATTTTGCTGATCCTCTTCTTCAAATAACTTGTTCCTTCTCAATAAACAGCTTTGGTGTCCTGTCCTCTGCGCCTCCCAGATTCAATTTGATTCCTCTCCCTCAGTACCCAATTGCACTCTGTGACAACTACCTTTGTACTTAACATTCCTACTTAATGGTAGAAATGCCATCACTTTGCCAATTTTGTTTCATAGTTATCTCTTCATTCTGTTCTCTTATCGCCCCATTACCTCTGCTTTGATTCAGGTCATTGTCATCTACAGCTCACAGGGTCTCTTACAAAAGACTTGTAGCTGATCTCCCAGCTTCTCTTCATCAGTGTGATAATCAAACTGCTGACAGTTTTATTCCTAATGGACCATGCCAATTTCCTTCTTAAAGCCCATTTCCTCCCATTTCTAAAATAACAAAAATCTAAACTCTTTATTTTACTTAGCATTATTATATCTTCTTAGCCCATCCATGTTGTTGCAAATGGCAAGATCTCATTCTTTTGTATAGTTGAATAATATTTCAGTGTGTGTGTGTGTGTGTGTGTGTGTGTGTGTGTGTATCTCACATATTTTCATACACAGTGTTAGTTTCAAGTGTACAAAGTAATAATTCAACAATTCTATACATTACACTGTGCTCACCATGAAAAATGCAGTTCCCATCTGCCACCAATGTTATTACAGTCTTATTGACTATATACCCTCTGCTGTACTTTTCACCTCCATGACTTATTTACTTTGCAACTGGAGGTTTGTACTTCTTAGTCTCCTTCATCTATTTCTCCCATCTCCCCCCCCCCACCCATATGACAACCAACAGTTCATTTCAGAGTATGTTTTTTTATCTCTTTTTTTCTTTATTTGTTTTGTTTCTTAAATTCCACAGATGAGTGAAATTATATGAATACTTCAATCAAACAAATCTAAACTCCTTAACACAAGCAAAAAAGTGTTCATCATAATTTGACTCCAACCTTTGTAGTCAGTCTCATGACTCCATCCTCCCCCACCTTTAATCTATGCTCCAAGCCTATTGGCAAATGCCAAAGCAATCTATGCTCTTTAACATATGTGTGCCCTCCGTAGAGGCAGTTTCTTTCCATAAAATGCCTTTTCCCTGTTTAGTTATTCATAAAATCTCAATTCATCCCTTAAGACCCTGCTCAGGTACTACTTCATAGATCCCTTCAGTTTCTGTCAAGTAGAACTATTCATTTCAGGTCCATGAGACCACAGCATTTTGCTCATGCATTTAATTTAACACCTACAGTATGGTATTTCAGTTGTTGATTTTTCTTTCTGTTTTTGATTTTATGTTTTGTGCCAAACAAATGTTATTTTTATTCCTTTTCTATATCAATAGAAGGAGCTCTTGGAAGCTCCTTAGTAAGCTCTTGGAAGGCAGTAGAAACAGCTTTATTGGTTCTATATTCTCAAAGCTTACCACAATGCCTAACATTAAGTAAATAATCAATAGGTTGTTGGAAAAAGAAAGAAAAGAAAAAGAGGGGAAAGGGAAGAAAGCGAAGTAAGCAAGATCTGTTTAAGAAGAGATACTATATAGTAAGAAGGGGAGAAAAATAAATGAAGACAGTGTTAAAATTCCATATCTGGGAAAGCTCCAATACTTCTGAAAGTGAGCATCCTCATTATGGAAGGTATGAAATTATGAGAAATGAAACTATCCTAAATCAAAGATTTAAATGATTCCAATTTTAAGAAGGTGAAATAAATGTCTCTTTCTTTATCCTTTTAAAAATTATCATAAAGCATAAAGGAGAAAAAGAAACTCTAATACAAACTATGTTTGTTTCCTGTGACTGTTTGAACAAGTTCCTAAAAACTTGGGGGCTTAAAACAACAGAAATTAAGTTACTTACAGTTTTGGAGGCCAGGATTTCAACATCAATTTCACTGGGATGAAATAAAGCTTTTGGGCAGGGCCATGTTTTCTCTGGAGGCTCTGCAAAAAGAATCTGTTCCTTGCTTCTTCTAGTTTCTGGTGGCTCCTGTATTTTCCGGCATTTTCTGGCTTGAAGCCACATCACTCTTATCTCAGCCTCCATCTTTGTATCGCCTTCTCCTCTATGTGTGTCAAATCTCCTTCCTTTGCCTCTCTTACACTAATGCCTGTGGTGGCATTTAGGGCCTACTTTGATAATCCAAGATAATCTCCTCATCTCAGAATCCTTAATTATATCTGTAAAGACCATTTTTCCAAATCAGGTAATATTCAGGGGTTCTGGGAATGAGAACCTTGACATATTTTTGCGAACCATCATCAGCCTAACACACAAACTCAAATATTTTCTTAAAATAGAGACTACTAGAACTCTAAACCATAATATATATAAAGACAAAAAGTGGAATAATGGCATTTCATTTAACAGAGTTGAAGAACGACAAATTGTGTAAATAGGAGATAATCATTAAAAGTAGCAAGCATACCCACATAGCAATGTGCAAGGAGAGCTCATTGGAATATCTGGGTATTGTCAAAGGTGGGATTGAGGTTAGGAGTTAAAAAGAGACTGAAGGATTTAAAGAGACATAGTTAGACACCTACCTATGATCACACATCTACTATAAGGGGGTCAAGGGACTAACCCTTCTCACTCTTAAAGGAAAACAATGGTATATGGAGAAATTGAACTAGAATGACCCCCATCTATAACGGAAAAAGCAGCAAAAGGATGTGATACCAAAAACTGAAAGGTTACACGAAAGTCTATGTACATTGAGAACTGTGATGTTCTCAAAGTGTTTATATCCTCAAACAGAAGATTAAGAGTTATTCTCTTGAGTAAATAACTACTACAAAGGGGGAAAAAACCCTCAGATACAGATGTTAATGTGCCTGTCCACCAAAAAAGCCAACTGCTAACCCAGTAGATCACAGGTGAATCCAACCTGCTGACAAGTACCACCTCTTTGCACAAAATTCCAGATAAGATTTTAGGGTACTCCAATGTTTATATCAGCACTTTCAACAATAGCCGAATTATGGAAAGAGCCTAAATGTCCATCAACTGAGGAATGGATAAAGAAATTGTGGTTTATATACACAATGGAGTACTACGTGGCAATGAGAAAGAATGAAATATGGCCCTTTGTAGCAACATGGATGGAACTGGAGAGTGTGATGCTAAGTGAAATAAGCCATACAGGGAAAGACAGATACCATATGTTTTCACTCTTATGTGGATCCTGAGAAGCTTAACAGGAACCCATGGGGGAGGGGAAGGAAAAAAAAAAGAAGAGAGGGAGGGAGCCAAACCATAAGAGACTCTTAAAAACTGAGAATAAACTGAGGGTTGATGGGGGGTGGAAGGGAGGGGAAAGTGGGTGATGGGCATTGAGGAGGGCACCTGTTGGGATGAGCACTGGGTGTTGTATGGAAACCAATTTGACAATAAATTTCATAATAAAAAAAAGAATATGATTTAAAAGTCAAAGATCATCACTGAGAATCCACCAAGGAAAAACTAGGAAACAAAATTAAGTGAAAGAAAAGAAGGAACCCAGGGAAATAGAGAATATACAGTGAGAATTGTAAGGAAGTAGTAATAATGACCCCACATATCAGAAAAGGTGTTGCCTTGATGAAACAAGACAGGATGCAATAAAACATGAGAAACAGGCAGAGAATAAAAGGATAATATTAATTTAACATATGATCATCAAAAATGAAATTTTAGTAGAAGTATTAGAAGATAATAAGCAGTAAATTAAAAAAAGACTAACAGGAGAGAGAAATGATTTTTTAAAGTTAGATCATCAATAGAGGTCATTCAACACTCCACAACTGGCAATTCAGGAAATGGAGATTAGAGAAAATGCTAGTAAGTAAATTATTAAGGATATAATATAAGGAATTTCTTTTTTTCTTATTTTTTATTTATTTTTGAGAGAAAGGGAGAGAGAGAGAGAGAGAGAGAGCATGAGCAAGGGAGAGGCGGAGAGAGAGAGAGGGAGACACAGATCTGAAGCAGGTTCCAGACTCTGAGCTATCAGCACAGATCCCAACGAAAGGCTTGAACTCACGAATCCTGAGTCATGACCCGAGCTGAAAGTTGGATGCTTAACTGACTGAGCCACCCAGGCGCCCCAAGGAAGTTTCTTATAATTGACAGCATGATTTTCCAGATTGAAAGGATCTATCAAGTGTCTCAAGACAAGGGATGAGGAAAAACCCACTCAGACATATTCTGATAAAATTATAACACCAGAAATATAGAGAAGATCTCAAAGTTTGTTAGCGATGAAAGTAAATACTAATCAAAATATCAGGATCAGAATGACATTGGTCTTCTCAGCAACAGCATTGGAAGTAGGAAGGTAATGGGAAAATGCTTTTATTTCTGAGTGAAAAATGTTTTAAATCTATAATTCTATTCCCAGCCAAAGATTCAATCAAGAATCAGGTAGAATAAAAACATTTCTCAACATGCAAGTTCATAAAATGTTTATCACTTGTAGAACCCTTCTCAAAACATTACTAGAACATGAGTTCCAGCCAAAAGAGAGAGAGAGGGAGAGAGGGAGAGAAAGAGAGAGAGAGAGAGAGAGAGAGAGAGAGAGGTAACTAAATAAAATGAGGACATACTTTCTAGAAGAGGCTACAACATCATAAAATGGAAATATAAATTTTTAGGATGATATCCAAAAAAAACTCTGGATAACATCTTCTTATAGGGTACTTTACAGAGCAACCTGAGAAGATAAAAGTTGGAGGAAAGTGGCTCCCAGGAGGGTGTTCTTCAAGATAAAAGAAAAAAAGGAAAAAAAAAAAGAAAAAGAAAAAGAAAAAAACTAGATTATGTAACCAACTTACCTGTGTAAAAAATTGAATAGAGAAGCATCTTATAAAAATTTTGGAGTCTTGGGGAAGACTTAGAAAAGACAAGAAAGTAAGAAAGAAAAGGAGAAAGAGAGGGAGGGAATAAGAAAGGAAGACAAGGAAACTGGGCAAAAAAGAAAAGTAAATGAAACACTTGTTATTAAAGAAAAAATGTCTGGGGTGCCTGGCTGTTTCAGTCAGTTAAGTGTCTGACTCTTGATTTCGGCTCAGGTCATGACATGATGTCACCGTTTCATGAGTTCGAGCCCCGCATAGAGCTCTGCACCCTGGCCCTGCGAAGCCTGCTTGGGATTCTCTGTCTCCTTCTCTGTCTCCCTCTCCCTCTGCCCTTCCCCTGGTCATGCTCTCTCTGTTTCTCTCAAAAAGAAAAAAGAAAGAAAGAAAAAGAAAAAAGTTCTACAATAATTTTTTGTCATATCCCATCACCAGGTTCTGCAGCAAATGCTATTTGTTTAGTCCTAATAATTAAAAACCCAGATAGGGATTCAAACTAAAATGTCACATAGCTATAATGGAAGAATAAAGTAAAGAATGTGGGGATTTTAAGAAAGCTTAAACTTTCATCTGTACCAGCAAGAGTCAATCAATGAGATCTAAGTTGAGGAGTCATGACCCAAATGGATGCACAATATGTAGAAACACAGAAGAAAAATAAAAATTGAAGTTGAAAGTGGTTGACCCCCTGCACTAGTGCCAAAGGGTTTATTTCCTTTGGTATTTAACCTCTAAACTTATTTGCATTCTAAGTAGGTGTGTATATAGTTATGTGGTGGAAATAAAAGATACTTTTTAAAGAAACTTTAAATGTACCTAACCCCATCCTCTTTTCTTTGTTTAGGATTATCCAAGTTAAATCAAATAGGCATATGTCCTCTTTTTCTTCAAAATATTTCCACAGACATAGATAGTAGTACTAATATGACTTTACTAAGTTAATGAATGAATGAATGCTTTAGAAAACACAATGCTCTCATAAAACAAATGTTAGATGCAGAGTTTGTACACGAGCGATATATAAATTTGATAGTAAATATCTTCTTGAGCAAACTTTCTTTTACAAAGAGAATGTGCATTCCTAATGGTATCTGTATTTTATCTTTACCTGATTTCCAGAATATTGGAATTTCTTCAAGTGAAGCACTGGGTGGGTATTGTTCTTTCCCATCTTTATATCACCAGGGGCATTCCAAATAAAACTGCTAGAGAGAAAAAAATGTTGACCTGTAAATTCAGAATTAGCACTCATTCAAAAACTTCCTATAGGTATACTAAAGCCAAGTTTTACAAACTTGTTAATAATATCTTTTTTTTTCTTCCTTAACTCTAAACCAAATGTAATGCAACGTAATATCTTCCAAAGTACAATGGCCCTTTAAAAATAATATTCCCACAAAACTCACAGAGAGCAAAGTACAAAGAGTTTACAAAACAGGATGAGATTCTCCATTATTATTTCTGGAGTGCCTCCTAGTCTGATATTTTTCCTTCTGCCATTCTTAAAGAAAGTACATTATCCATAAGTCAGTCCAAGTCCTACTTATTTCCTCAGGAATAAGGGTCAGGCAACATGCAGTATCCTTGGGAAAGTAGCCTAAAATTACCAAAGAGGCCATCTCAGTAAGACATCAGGAAGCACAACTGTTTCCATTGACACGAACATAATGAAAACAAAATGCTCTAGAACTATGTGCTCTGTGAACCATAGTTTATAAAAATATCACACATGCTGTGTTTTGACCACCCAAGAGGAATCAAAGTCACTGTATCACTCTGCAAGCATCTTGAGTCCTACTGATGTTTATGATTCTAAAATCAGGAGCATGTTCCTGGGATACAATTAGTCAGTATCTGCTAAGGCAATGTTAGAAAAATAGCTTTAAAATTCTCCGTTTGTTCCTGACCTGCTATGGGAATTCATGGTATGCAACATCAAAGCGAAAATTCAGGTCACCTCTGTTGGATGTAGCCATGGGGGTGTGTGAATTAAAAACATGCAACAGGGAACCTGACAGATTCCTGTTTCAATCTGGTCTCTTCTGCGACTCCTCTAAAGGTGATCCCTATTGATAATCAAAGGACAAGCCTTAGACCATTTTTAGGATGTGCTGGTTCTCAGAGAAGTGGTTTAAAGTGGTCAAATACCCCAAACCCTTCAGGAAATGACCAATAAAAAGGCAGGCCAAAATCTTGGTAGCTCAAAGGAAACAAAGAATTTCTGAGAATATTTCTGTTCAACACGAAATGGATGAGAAATCAAGCTGTTCAGGCACAGCTGGACAAGATGTGGAAGTGAACCGTAACACTCCTGGTTTAGCTTCTCAAGAAGCTAAAAATTTTGGTGCTCTTAGGACATAGCTTCATGGGATGATGTTTCATGGTGAGCAAAGTGATCAACCATCTAGTAGCTGAGATCAGTGGGTCTTGTCAAGTGGTTAGACCCTCAAAGAAATGGGTCACTTGTGTCCAAGAATTCAAAGCTTATGTCTTACACCTGATAAAAGTGCAGAGGTATTAAAACATGTTAGTCTGTACTTGTCAAAAACAGTGGTCAACTGATAGATGTAAAGTAAGAAAAATATATATAGAAAGAAGACAAGATTTTGTTATTTGAACAAAGCTTCCATTTTAGGCAATCTGATGTCTCTACCAAACATATCTTTAATAAGCCACTTCTGCAGATTGATGTACATTTTCCTTCCTGTCCAAAAGGTTGTGTCACCTGCTTTCTACCTAACAAAACCCTGTTCCTCTTTGAAGCCTCCTCTCAAATTGCACGTCCATGGAAGTGTTTACTGAACTCGTCTGTGCCTCATTCTCGGCAGTTATGATATCTTGAGATGTGATGTATGTGTATATATCTCTGTTGAAGCCAATGCCTTGTGTTCTTTGTTACAGTGCAAGTCCCATGAGACTGAGAACAAAGCCTTCTATTTTCTGTTTTAATTTTCTTAGCTCTCACCTTAATCTTACACAATTAACATGCAGTAGTTGACAAAAGACTCAGCATAATTTTTTTTTCATTTAGCATAAGTAATATTAGACAGCTCCTGTTTGGCTTGTATTACATTTTAGAGGGAGATTTATGCTGACTTTATAGATAAATATTATCCAATCATCTAAAGCTTTTTCTTGCAAGTTATTTAGGAGTTTGGCTTAGAATAAAATGACAAACAATAGATGGACAATTCCAAGTTGTTTGTTAGGAATTCTACAAGTTCCTTCGATATTTATGGGCTTAGTAATGACTTCTTTTGTAATTTGCTCCATCTACACAGGAGTAGCATAGGTCTTAAAATTGTATTCAAACATGTTATTTCATTCAAAACATTTTTTTAAATTATATTGCTCTTTAAATGATATCAAATTAGGGGCGCCTGGGTGGCTCAGTCAGTTGAGCGTCCGACTTCAGCTCAGGTCATGATCTCACAGCTCGTGGGTTCGAGCCCCGCGTCGGGCTCTGTGCTGACAGCTCGGAGCCTGGAGTCTGCTTTGGATTCTGTGTCTTCCTCTCTCTCTGCCCCTAAGCCACTCGCATTCTGTCTCTGTCTCTCTCAAAAATAAATAAACATTAAAAAAAAATTAAAAAAATAAAAATAAATGCTATCAAATTCAAGGTAAGGTATTAAAACTGACTTTCTTAAGCATGACTGAGTTTAGTTCAAAGTCCACGTATCTCTTTGAAGATTTTTTTTCCCCAGTGAAGATTCAGATGATGTGAGAAAAATGGGTCTTAGCCTACAGGAGAACACAAAGCTGTGTAACCTAAGAAATATTATCAACCATGCAAGAATAAAATACAATAACTACAAGTTAAACTTAGAAAACATAAGAAACTCCTTTATATTCCTGACCAACTTGAAAATATAGCAAGTTTTTCTGAAAGTTCCTTCATTATTCATATATTTTCTTTTTTGCTTACAGGGAAAAACATAAGATTTCCAACTATGAATATATACCTTGTTTTAAGTGAGTAAAAATGGGAAAAGCATAAAGGGCAACATTGCCTGTGAGTTACTCAAGGACTCCTAAATGCAGAATTGAGGCCCAATAGGAGGCCAACTATGTGAGAGCTATCTAAAAGGATAAAAATTCTCATGATAGAATTCTCGCCGTCAATGAGATGAAAAAATGAAATAGACCCCCCTAGAGGGAAAGACACCTGAGCACAAAAAACACAGGTTTGGGTGCAAAAGAGAAAAAGGTTTGAATCTATGCTCTGCTGCTTTCTACCAGAAAGACTTTGTGAAAGTAACTGAAATTCACCAGACCCCAGGTTCTCCATCTTAATGTATATCAAGCAAGATAGATCCATATTCCTTGGTTGCTATGTGAATTAAATGAGACATATAATGTAGAACACCTAGCAAAATCCACGGAAAATGAGGGTCATTCAATGGGTGTACACTCCCTTTCTGTCCTACTTACAGATGTAATCAGTTCAAGATAGCAGACGCATAATCTTATTGGAAAGAAAAAGATTCCCACTCGCAGAAAAGGTTTATAGAAAAGGGAGGATATTAATGGCTCTCTAGGACAGGAAAAAAATTGGAATACAGTAAAGGTGTTCAGAGAAAGTAAAAAAAAATGGAAGCAGTTAGAAAAGGTGTTTGGAGAAGTAAAAGGTTTACATGAAAGTAAAGCATAAGTAAAAGTGAAAAAAAAAGGTAGTGGAATCCACATAATTGGAAAGATGAGCCTGGGTGGAAAGAAGGTCTTATGTGAAAAAGTGATTATACATAAAAGTAGTAAAAATGTAAGTTGAGACCTGGACTGTGAATTCCAAGTGAGAGAGTGGAGACATCATGGAAAGTCAATGAAACATCAAGGAGAAACCATTTCTCTAGAGGTAAGTGGTGATATTCTTATGGAACTCAATTATTAATATTATAACTATAAAGCCCTTCCTATTGGAAGTCTGTTTCTTTCAGTCATTACCTTTTAAAGAGCATCCCATTTACTCCAATTATTTTGCACCTTTAAGAAATAGCCAACAAGGCAACGAAAACCCTCTTAAACTATTGTATGCAGAATTGGACCAGGCCTGATCTAGACATGCATATATCAGTCTAATACTGCATAAAATGAACACGGTTTGGGAAGCAGAGCAGATCACTAACTAAAAATACTATAATGGATTTGTAATGGCCCTCTGTGGAATTCTTCAGATACAATAAAAACTCTTTGTAATGACAATAAATTGCACATATTATACTTATTATTCAGTAAGAACATATTTTATTTACCTGCAACATTTTTGATGGAGAGTGATGCAGTCTGAAAAGGGCCTCCAGACATGCTAATTTACGTATTCTTTTTGCTTACAATTTCACCACATTTAAGGTGGTGAGACTCTTTCTGGTTTTGGTGTATGACAAATCTATTATCATCCCATAGCCTATACGTCAGTCTTGGAGGTCTGTTTTAGAGATGGCTTAACTAGTCTGAAAAGCAATTTGGGAAGGGGGAGGTGGTATTCAGAGCAACATAAGGCCAAAGAGCCGTGGGGTCTACCATAAGCCTGGAATGACATTCATTTTTGAATAGCTCAGATACACAAAATTTACTCTCACTGAATAAAATTAAAGCATATTGGAAGCCCAGTGACGATGAACAACTACAACATATAAATGATATATAACTAATAATATCAATCCAACTTTCTTGCATTAATGCAAGATCTCCTGGGCTGCTTAATTTTATTGAAGGAGGAAGACAAAAACCAAAACTACTTCTATTAAATGATGAAAACAAATAATGTAGTAAGATCTTAATATTTTATAGAATACTAATATTACTCATAACAGTTCAGTTCTAATTGACCTTGGCAATGCAATAAAATCAATAATAAATCCATCACAGATTTTGCTTTTCTCTTTGTCATTTTTTACTCTGATTTTAAAATCCTGGATCACTGTTAAATTTAGTTTAATAACAAGAATAGTTTGCATTTTACGGTGATTCCCATTCTAAATCATTATTTACATTTTTTTAATGTTTATTTAATTTGAGAGAGAGTGCACATGTGCATTTGCACGTGTGAGCAGGGGAGGGGCAGAAAGAGAGGGAGACATAGAATCCCAAGCAGGCTCCAGGTTCCTAGCTGTCAGCACAGAGCCCCTTGTGGGGCCTGATCTCACAAACCTTGAGATCATGACCTGAACCAAAATCAAGAGTCTGACGCTTAACCGACAGAGCCACTCGGGCACCCCTAGATTTATTTAACACATAACCACACAGGTCTGAAAAGAAACAATTGTCAGAGTTGATGGTGGAGAGAACTATTGTAGTAGAAGAAGCAATGGCTTCCCAAACGGCTCTTTCTGGTAAGCAGAGTGTTGTTTCCAGAATACTCAGCCCAGTCTGGGACTTGATGCTCTAAACCATGCTCTAATCCCTCTAATTTAGCTGAGCCCCAATCTTGTCTTCACAAGTTAAAAAGGAAGTAAAAATCTTAATGAAATCTAGAGAAGACCCATAAAGATTAATAAAGTCTTCCAAAAATAAGATCTGTGAAGAAGCATTAATGAAAATGAGATTTTCTTTTCAAATTGGGGAGTGTGTTGCGATAAGGGAATGACTTGATAGTTCTTGAACTACTAAACTAAACGAGGCATCTGAAAAAAAAAAAAAGCCCTTGAATAAATGCATGGGTAAGAAGCAGATTTGGAGGGGAATAGTTACCATTTTAAGGAAAAAATGAACAAGGTAACAGAACAAAAACATTGGTGTTTGGTTAGAACAAGAACCGTGATTTAACATGGAAAGATTTGAATGTGTATTTAGATTCAGATATGTAATCATAGTGAAATATAGATTTTGGCAAAGAGAAGAACGCGTGCTCCTTGTAGAAGACGTTGAGAAGGACTAAAGTCATCCCAAAAAGAAGCAGCATCACTCACGGAGGCAGAAAGAAGACATCATAAGGGATGAACAGAGATTCTACAAACTTCCTCTATTATACAGTAACAGCAACATCTACAACGATTTATGGACTGCTTAATATAGGTCAAGCCATATTCTGTATTAACTTTTTTAATCCTCAAGACAACTCTGGAAGAGAAAGTAATGTTATCCCCAAAACCTAGCTGCAGAATTTAAATAACTTGGTCAAAGTCACTGTTAGTCAGTGGCAAAACCAAGACCTAAACCTCGGCTGTCAGGATCCAGAGCTCACACTATTAACATTTCCTGGCTTTCAATGTTATTATTATTTTTATTTTGGCTTATATAATTTGTCATAATTCTGTGTCCTTAGAGTTTATGTTAGGATATGAATGGCATCTGGGATCCACATGGTATATTTGTAAATCTAAAAAAAAATGGGGGGGAAAAGAGCTAGGAAGACAGAAGACATGTCAGAATCTCCAGAAAGCTGAAGAGGGATATGTCATTTGAAAAGGTCTGCTTGAAGTATTCAATGCTATAGTGTAAACATCATACATTACTTACTTTAAAAGGTAGAGACTGACTTCATTTGGTTGCTGGAACATGGGTGGAAACGTTGGAGAAGCTCTTAAAATGTCTAATTCAGACTTTGGGCACACAGAAAGGATCAGAAGTCACAAAAACAAACCTGGCCATCTCCCTTTTTCCCTTACTAAAAAACCCCTACTTCCTTTTATTTATAGTATGAAGTTTTAACTACTCGTAATATGAAGTTTAAATTACTTAGCCTGGTATTTAAAAACTCTTGGTAATTTTGTTCCAACCACCTTTCTGTCCGCACCTCCTATAACCTATGACCACTCTCCACAAAACATGGGTTCATCAATCACAAACATTCCATAAACTGGTATGTTACCTTTGTTAAAAATGTGCTTTTGAAATCTTATTTGTTGTTGAGCCTGCTCAGCTGAAATGTCAACCACTCTCTAAATATTTCCATGACTCCTCTAAGCAAAGATTTTCCTACTCCGTTGAATAGCGATACATGTATCATATTTAAATATATATATATTTAAATATACAGACTTGTAATACTGTACTCTAATTACTTCTTTCAGTATATCAACACAATCATTGAATAAATATTTCTGAATAACTATTCAGAATGACTAGTCTGGTACCAGGCACACTCTAAGTTCCCTAAACCAAGGACTATTTGTCATTTTGTTATGTTTTTAAGAGAGGGTTGGTGGGAGTGGTAGGTATTTTCTATTGCTTTCTCACCGCCCAATGCATAGTAGCCATTAATTAAATATTTGTTGAATTGCACTACCCACAAGAAGCTCAATGAGCATCATAGTCAACAAATAATCATTAAGAAATAACTGATCTTATATTTTCTTAGGGAGAAATAATTGGATGTAGAAGAGTATAGATGTAAAACAGCAGACCTTTAAATTTGGCAGGATCTCAGATCTGAAACTTTTATAATGTTAATTAGAAAGGGAGTAATGAGGAAAGGCACCATTTTGCTGCTTTTAATTCCTTCCTTCAAGTTTTAAGTGGATTTTAATCTCTTCCAGACCACCAAGGTAGACTCAGAACTTCAAGTTTCTTAAAACTTCGAGGGCAATTTGAAGCCATCCAGTCCAAGTCTTACATGTTACTGATGAGGAAACTGCCAAAGAATAGCAAAGCTGGGTTAAGAATCCAGGCCTCTTTTCCCCCTATCTCCCCCTCAGCATCTTGTCACCATATACTTTCATCTCTTTCAACTTTTATTCTCTGGATGTTCAACAGAACACTGGTAACAGGCTGTTGGCCATTTGGGAGAACTGAAAGATTTGATGGTGGAGAAAATATTTCCTTCTTTTTATATCCCAAGATCTCTCCCAACATTGGAATCTTTTGTAGTTAGAACATAAGCAGTGCTGAGAAATCTTTCTGTTACTAACAAGAAAAAAAAAAAAGGAGTTCAGATTAAATCTTTATTTTCCCTTTTATCCCATTATTCTCCAACTTTATGGAAACTCAAACCTGTTCATTAGAATGTCGTATGTCTAGCCTATATATGTACATGTGTATACATACGTGTAGGTATGTATGTGCACACACACATAGACACACACATTTCCTTTCATTATGGGAAACAAACATTTCCACTCCTTTTATCTAGAAGATTCCCTGAAATTTCCTTGTTTTATGGTTGGATGTGATTAATTTATCAAATTCTCTTTTGGTATAGAGCAGACTGATCATGATTAATGTGTTTATCTGCTAAACATACAAAAAGAAAGTTCTTTTGGGCAAGCAAGTCATTGTGTCCTGCTTATTAATAAATCATTTGTCCTTCAGAGTTTTTGTCTCCTGGCTTGTTTACATTTTGAAGTGAATTCGACATTCCTTTGTTCAAAAACAAATAATACTTTAGCTACTGCCAATTTTTAGTCATTTTTAAAAGAAATTAAAGAGAAGTTCCTTTCTAACTCTGGAAGATGATTGCGAGTGTACAGTGTGAGGAAAGAACCTATGCTCCCTTGACTATTAATGCGTCTTTGAAGCTCACAACCCGAGGTAGAGTGGTTACAGATGCCTTAGTGTGAGGGAGGTCCTATGTTAAGTATCTGTATTTGAACTTAGCTAAATATCAGCTAAACAAAGAGCAGGGGCTACAAGAGCGGGACATCCCCTGTGTGCGCGGCGGGCTGTAAGCTCACCACCCAGCCTCGACGGCACAGCCTCCATTGTTTCCGCTCATAAGAAGCTTAGTCTTGATCTCATTACTGAGCCCAAGGCCCTCCTCCAATCATCTTGCCTCTGTCATCTTACAGTATTTTCTAGCACGGGCTGAAAATAGACACAATTTCCTCCTTGAAACCAGCCCGCTGCCTGGCACCGTTTCGTGAAACAAATCGCTATGTCATTCCCGTCTAACAGGCAACTGGCAATTTCAAAAACAAATTCAGCTGCAACCGCTTTTAAACCGTCTTACTAGGTTACTTTTCTATCTTACGTCACCCAGGTTTCCAGAAATCTACTCAAAATGCCTAATGAGGCAATAAATTTCTTTACTGACTGTTCAGAACGTGGAAACAAATTGGAGTGACTCACTCAGGCCTTTTCTTAACCCTCTTATTCAGCAAAACAGTTTATTTTACTGAAAGAATAGAAAAAAAAAGAGCTGACAATTTAGAAACAAACTAAGTAGGTCCACCCTCTTTTGTGCCTCTGGGACATTCAGGACTATCTTTTTCATGAGTGTATGTTACAGCTTAATTGAGATTGTAAAAGAGGAAAATCTTGGCTTATTTATCATCCTTGTGAAAATAACTTCCATGTTTGCCTTTTCATTTATTTTGAATTATTACTCTAACTCATTTTTTATGAAAAGTTTTGTTTTGTTTTCATTGGTTTTATGTTTGGTTTTAAAATTGGTAATTATCCACAGGTAGAAGTTTACCTACTTGGGAGGTAATCTTGAAAGTAAGTCCTGCTTATGATGTTTTCTAAAGGATAGGAAATAACAGAAAAGGGAGAGTACCTGAAAGTTTACATTTCTTTCTATAATTTGCTTAAACAAATATTCAAATTTTTTGCTTTGGAAATATTTGCTTAAAAATATTCGAATGATTTGCATTCCCTGAGTCCATTCCAGATAATAGAGGTAAAGGTAAAACTACTTTGGGGGACTAAAAGCATAATAGCTACATGCAGAAAAATTCTGTTTATATTACATAACGGACATATATCCTGAAAGCAGTATATTTACAGTTAAAAGTGAGCTTAGGAGTAAATTTAGTCCAGACTCTCCAATTTACAGATATTGAAAGAAAAAGTAGGGAAATAAAGAGACTTAATGAATATCACTGGAGGGCTGGCATACCACACCGTATCTGGAATGCCCACCTCCTCAACTCGTGTTCATTTCAGTATTGCAGTCTTACCTTTTCATTGCCGGACCTGAAAATGCTATTCAGTGTTCATTTTTTCTCTTGTTCACTCATTCATAAAAAAGTAAGTCTTAATGGCAGGCATCAGGGAGCAGAAGATCATCTCTACCTTAAAAAGTTGGGAGTCAGCTCTTCATTTTCTCTTTAAAAATAGTGACCTTCCCCATAGTTAAAAATAGTATTTCATGTTCCCCTTTCTCCTCTTTTAAATTTCAAATCTTCTAAACTGCTTGCTGAAAGCTCAGAATATTATTAACATGAATAGGACTATGGGAAGGAAGTGAAAACAACATTGACTAAGCAGCTATTGCATCATAATTTCTAGGATGCTAGAAATCAGTTCTTAACCTTGGTTTCTGAAATCCTTTCTGGAGTTCTTGGAATTCCCTGAGAGGGAGAAGAGGGGAGAGTAGAGATCATTTACAATGGGAGACAATGGGATACATAGTTATTCAGTTTGTTTCTACCTTTATCTAAGAAACTGGGATTTATGTGTATATATACAATTAACATCTATCATAGAAATAGACCATTAGAGCCAAAGGGACCTTAGATGGGGGTTTATGTGTATATATACAATTAACATTTATCATAGAAATAAAGTGTTAGAGCTAAAAGGAACCTTAGATGTTCCTTAACCTTAACATCTTATAGCTAATGCCTAGGAAAGTGGTTTGTTAAGTCGCACATAGGAATGTCATAGGAGAGAAGGAGCTAAGCATCTTACTCCCTAATCTTGTGTTTTTTCCTCAACACGCAGCCTTTTACCTGCACAAGGACACCTGCACGTCCTTATGCAAATAATTTGAGTTGTTAAAAATAAATGTACAAGTGAACTAATTCTACCAAGGCCTTCATGGACTGAATCACTTTTCTCAGCAGCCCTGATGTTGCAGGAAAAAAGTGTACCAATCCCCACAATGTGTTAATACTGCAACTTAAGTGCCATTGTGTTACTGAAAACCATTGCCATGGTCACAAATCTTTTATGCTCAAAATAACGAGCATAAATCTGAAAACAATTTTTTACTAAGAAGCAAAAATACTGCAGCATTCATTCTGGTGGAAGACTTCAAATTTCAAGTCAAAGGCAACTACAACCAAGAAAACCGTACCAAAAGTAGGATTCTTCCTGAAAAAAATGGACTCATTTTTTAATAATTCAACTGGAAAAGGAAGCTTTAAAATACAGTCCTTAGTATATCAGTTTTCCATAAAAAAGGGTCATCTGCATAGGCTTTATTGAGAAAGCTGGCTTAGGCACTCTGAACTCATTTCTGCATACTCTTTTTTCTTAAACAGCTTAGAAATGGGAATGAGCTGAAAACACGGAGTCCGGAGAAGCCTACACAAAATTCTAATAGATATGTATTCGATGTACCTCCATATATATTTCCTAATTTCAGTACTTACCAGGAATTTCTTGAATCAGTAAAACAAATGATTGTTTAAAATTTAATAGGAGGACTGGGGCACCTGGGTGGCTCAGTCGGTTGAGCATCCGACTTCAGGTCATTGACCTGGTCTGTGGGTTTGAGCCCTGCATGGGGCTCTGTGCCAACAGCTCTGAGCCTAGAGCCTGCTTCGGATCCTGTGTGTCTCTCTCTCTATGCCCCTCCCCTGCTCACACTCTCTCTCACTCTCTCTCTCTCTCAAAAATAAATAAACATTAAAAAAATTTAAATTTAATAGGAGGATAAACATTGTATTGATAGTCCTTAAAGCCCCAAGATTCTCTCTCCTCAAAGGAAAACCTCAAGGGGACAGCATGACAGATTTGTTAATTTGTTTTTCATAGAAAGGGCAAGCACAGGAAAAACAATGAGATGGGTACATAGGGGGAAGAAGAGATGTAAGACAGAAAATATTTCAGTAGGCATTAAAGATCCAGTTCCAGCCTCTCCTAAAGAGCGAACCACTTTCTTGCTATTAGATTGCATCACACAAACCAGCAGACATTTCAAAATAGATTTTTGGTTTAAGGCAGCTCAAGTTAACTTTTGGTACTTGTCTTCAAAGAGCGCTAAGTCTGGGCTATTTGAGTAGTTTTGTTAAAATCATTCATATAGACTTCAAAAATTAAGACCTCTCAGAATCCTCACTGTGAAATAGACTGGCACTAAAAGCATGATCTATACTGATTATAAAATTATGCTTTTGAAGATAGACTATGAACCAATCTCTGTTAAATAGAAATATCGGTAGTACCATCTAAGTGATGCTTAATGTAAGTTTTAAAAATATTTTATTGTATTTGGTATCCCTAGACAATTTTTGTAGCCTTCCTCACTTTAAACACAACTCAATTGTAGTGTATATTATGTTAAAAAGGATATTAATTTGCATGTTACATTTTGCCTCGTAATATCTTCTAGAATAAAGGACGTTCTACTTTTCAGCCCTTCGGTAAACATAATATGTGTTTCACTGCCTACTCTTTTAAAGCAATGTTTAAATTAGCTTACCTACCCTTTACATCACATCTTGTGTTTTAAGAGCTCTGTGAAGCAATGAAAAGAGTATAATGGAGCCATAGATCAAGGCACCTCATTCATTAACTTTTAAAATATCACCTCATTTATTTAGTCTTCCTCTGGAGTTTCTCTTTTGATAAGTAGCAATTTTATTAAACATCCTTTTAAGTGAATGAGAAAGAATGACATACTTTGCTCCAATACATATAAAGGCTATATTCTTACATCTAAATTTACTTTAGCCAGGAACAGGGCAGTGTAATCACTACATCTGTTTTTTGTATATATAAGGAGTGGGAGGAATACTACTGGCTTTTAAATTTACAGCACACCAAATAGCTAATACAGATTTTGGCCATGTGGGAAAACTTTGATGAAATTACCCTGTCTGGGGGAACAAAAAGGGTGAAATCATTGGATTAATGGCAGGCCAACATATTTGAAAGGTGAAAGCATGCTTCAAGAAATCTGCAGGAAGAGAACCCAGTAACCAAATGTAATTCATTAAAAGTAACAGTACATGTTGTCCTATAATTGGTATCAGTCTGAGGCTTCAACCAAAAGTCAGAAACATTACATCCTTGAAATGAAAGAATAATGTCATAGCAGGCAATATACTGCCTTGCAAATATAGTGTGTTTTGTAATG
Source organism: Lynx rufus (assembly GCF_022079265.1). Classification (NCBI taxonomy): domain Eukaryota; kingdom Metazoa; phylum Chordata; class Mammalia; order Carnivora; family Felidae; genus Lynx; species Lynx rufus. The sequence goes on along the minus strand of NW_025814867.1, from coordinate 131,698,434 downwards.
AAAATATAAACTCACTCTGAGAGAGTGTTTGAGGAAGGAACCTCTTCAAAAGAGTGGAATACAAATCTTTAAACTTTTAGACATAATATTTCTAATAAATAACCAATTACAAAGATGGGGAAATCAACGGACTGTTAGATCTATGAGAGAGTCTAAGAAAAAAAAAAAACACTTTCTATTATAATATGTAATGAAACGTCATAGATTCTAAGTTAGTCCAATGATCACGTCTTCTATGATCTTATTCAGTAGTAGGAAAAGCATAAGGAAATGAAATCTAGAATCAAAACTTCAGCCTTGTTTGCCCCCAAATGTTCTTATATAATTATCTTTCCTTTCCCATTAGTCATTGGGTCATGTTTTTTCAAATGAAAATACTAAAGTTTCCAGTACCATAACTTTTCAGAAGTGATATTTAGGGACAAATTAGCCCCAAATTCCCAAAATAATCACCTTTTCTCTTTGCTCGAAAGTCCCCATTTCTTCTTAACAGGACAGTATTTTGCCCATCAAAATACTTTTCTACAGCTGGATAAAAACTTTTCCAACTTCTCTATATTCTCTTTTTCAGTTCACACAGGAATAAAGATGAACTATTCAATGAGAAGGGAGAAAAATCTGGCGACTTTCCCCATATTCTGAGATGTTTTTTGGAATCATAGTTGACTCGCCCACTTTTGCATGTGGCTAGTTTGCTTTATAAAAATTAGGCACAGAGGTTTTATAGTTTGATATATATTTGAGTAGAGAATAATTACTCAGCGATATTTATGCACAACTTGGTGTCACATTAGAAACATCTCAGAGAGAGGCACATTACCATGGGATAAAGGTCAAATGCAAACCAATATCTCAACATGTTTCTTCCCATGGCCAATCCCTCATTGACTCCAGAAGTACCACACTGAGATCTGAAGGTCAATGAATTTCTTTCTGCAACAGGCCAAGATAGAGAACAATTTTGCATAAGATGTAGTTTATTTTATTGATTCACTCTTTCATATCAAATAGAAAAACAAAGTATTGTTATTTTAGATTTTCATTCCCAATGCAAAATATTTAAAGACTGATACTCCCTGTAAATCATACTGAAATAAATCCTAATTGGGGAATAAAAATGGACAAAAATCCTATAATGATTTCTTCCCCTCCAGCAGTGATGCTCTAACTTGACTACAGATTGAAGTTACCTGAGGAGCATTAAAGAATGCTATGACTTAAGTTCTACCACCAAATCTTTATGTTTGATTGGAATGTGGTGGCCTTGTTATTAAGGTTTTAAAAATAGGGGCACCTGAGGACACCTGGGTGGCTCAGTTGATTAAGAGTTTGATTTTGGCTCAAGTCATGATCTTACAGGTTCATGAGTTTGAGCCCTGTGCTGGGCTCTGTGCTGATAGCTCAGAGCCTGGAGCCTGCTTCAGATTCTGTCTCCCTCTCTCCGCTCCTCCCCTGCCCACTCTCTGTCTCTGTCTCTCAAAAATGATTAAAGGTTAAAAAAATTTAAAAATAAATGATAAAAAAAATAAAAGCAGGGGCACCTGGATGGCTCAGTCAGTTGAGTGTCCAACTCTTGATTTCAGCTCAGGTTGTGATCTCAAGGTCCATTAGTTCAAGCCCTGTGATGGGCTTTGCACTGACAGCACAGAGCCTACTTGGGATTCTCTCTCTCTCTCTCTCTCTCTCTCTCAAAAATAAACAATTAAACATTTTTTAAAAATCTCCCCAGGTGATTCTTATATGCAGCCAATGGTTGAAAACCACTGCCCTAGAATACAGATTAGTGTTAGGTTCTGTTAATTAAAAAAAAAAAATGAGAAGTTTTATTGAAAATAAACAAGACTAAAGGTTATTTGATACCATCACAAGGTAACTGACATGCTCATAATTAAAATCAGGGAAAAAATAGTTAATAAAAAATTGGGCAAAGTCAGATTTGAATACTCAATCTTTATAAATCTTTTATAGAGTATGGAATAAGATATGTAGTAAGACCACATACACATGGGTGAGCAAACCTAAATTTCAGAACCATGCCTACGTTTAAGTTACACTAATTCTGGGGCACCTGGATGGCTTAGCCAGTACAGAGTACAACTCTTGATCTCAGCTCAGGTCATGATCTCACGGTTTGTGGGTTTGAGCCCTGCATCTGGTTCTGTGCTGGCAGTGTGGAGCCTGCTTGGGATTCTCTGTCACCCTCTCTCTCCCCCTCTCTTGCTGTCTCTCACTCTCTCTCTCAAAAATCAATGAATAAACATTTTAAAAGGAGGAAAAAAATGTTACACAAATTTTTCTTTTCTACCTGTGGGAGATCATGGAGGAAAATCTCATGATTACTATTCACAATTGCCTCATATATTTTCTCAAAAAGCAAACTTGAATTCTCTGGAGTCAACAAAAATATCCTTTCCAGAATTACAAGATGAGAAATGGCATTTGAGATGCTCAGATTGTTACATTTCTTCCTAAAATGAATGCCTCCATTATTATATTTCAGAAATGAAATAAGTACAGTTAATATGTCTGGATTCTGAAAGTTTAGTCAGAATTAGGAGCTATCAGAGTAGTATTAATGTTATAGAAAAAAAGATTTTATTGTATCCAAATGAATCTGAGCAAATATTCCAATACATATATGAAATTATTATTATTCATTATAACAAAACGGTGGCAAAAGACTTCAAGCACCCAAGTGTTTAGCAATGGGAGACTAGTTCTTTCCACACAATGAACACTCTGTTCCAGGGGGAATAATTATATATATAATAAATTATAAAAATTATATGTGTATACAAACAATCTGCATACTATGTGGAGAGAGTTCCAGGACAATTACACCATTTCTTTCAAAATACAGAAAAATAATTATACTTTCCTACCTCTCTAAGAAGAAAAAAAATGAGAAGACAACATCTATGTTCATATTTACTTATATTTATATTACAAAATGTAGAGAGTCTATAACATAAACAAAAATGGTAGAGGGACACAGAATCCAAAGCAGGCTCCAGGCTCTGAGTTGTCAGCACAGAGCCTGACGCCAGGCTTGAACTCACGAACCGTGAGATCATGACCTGAGCTGAAGTCGGATGCTCAACTGACTGAGCCACCCAGGTGCCCAAGACAATGAATATTTTAAACAACAGAGGAGACATTTAATAAATTATCTTGTACAACAAGAAAATAGCATGAAAAGTTAGAAAAAGATACAGTAAGAGAAATTTTTGCAACCTAAAAAGGATATTTGTGATAACTTTTTAAGTTAAAAAAAAGGCAGGTTAAAAAGAAACATAAGATATGATCATCTTCATAAATCATAAATGTACATGCAGAGTGATAAATAATTACAAGCTCACTAAAATCTTATCAGCAGTTTGTCTTGGGATGTCGCAATTGAGTTTGATGTTCATTTGCTTAGTGATCTTGGTTCTCTGCCTCCTATAAACTGGTGAGTGTTCTAAATGCTGGATGTGACACTGAACATCCATTCCTCTTTCTCCAGTAACTGGAACATTCCATCACTTTCTAGCTATCCTCACTGGGACTCTGGAAGAAGCCTCAGGCTATACGGGCACCACAGGGAGACTTCAGGAAATTGATGTGAGATCCACTCAAGGTTCAGAGGAAAACCCAGATTATTCCTTCACAGTGCATTCCTTTCGTAAAAATGAGGGTCATCTTGGGCACAATGTCACAAGAGCTAGGTTGGAGATTCTACCATGAAAGCTGGACTAACTTGAGTTGGTGGTTAAACACTCAGGACACAATGCTGGTGATGGACAAAACAGTAGGAGCCAGTAGGACTGCCCAGGGATTTATGCTGTCTTGTTCCTTTTCTCATCATGGGACCACCTTTTCTCATCAGCCTTGTTCCTTTTCTCATCATGGGACCACCTTTTCTCATCAGCCTGACCACCATAATTGCTCTGAGACAAGATGAGTCTTGAGAACAATGTGAGAATTGGACATTAAGAAAAGGATCTCATAGTAGCAGATATATTAGTAGCCACATCAGCTGTGGCAATGAGGTGGGTACATTGGGTTTTGGCTTGGTGTTCTCCTGGCCAAAAAAAGTTTTACTCAAGCAAGTACTTGACCCCCAGTCTCCTTCCAAAGCTAACTTTCGTTCTGACTCAGGAGGTAGGAAAGTCAAATAAATGAAGTAGTCATCAGGTTAACTTCTCTGGCCAAAGGCTAATTAGGGAGAGTTAGAGACTAAATGATATTACGGTAGAGAATGTGCTACAAGATCCAAAAGTGGTATACCAAGGGCTTTTCAATAAATATCAAGCTTTCAATAAAACTTTTTGATTGTATTGCCTTAAAGACTAATCACTTCAAATCTGAAAAGCTTTCAGATTTTTGTCTGCAATGCAGGGCAAAGTCAAATCTAAGATTTATACGGATACTCTGAGCAATTGCTTAATGAGATTTAACTATAAAATAATGAAACAGATTTTCTTTTTAGTTACAACATGGCCCTGAGACAAATTCTTTAAAAGGAGTTGAAACAGCAGCAGCCTCACTCAAATGAGGGTATTGTATCCTAAGGTAAATGAAGGACAGCATTCACTTGGTGTGTAAGGAATAGGAAAGTAGTTGGCCTCATTAATTGTGGTTCTCAAACTCTTGCACATCAGAATTAGCTGAAGAGCTTGTTAAAACACAGATGATTAAGTTCCCCTACAGATCTTCTATTTCAGTAAATATGAAGTGGGTTCCAAGAATTTGTTTTTCCATAAGTTTCTAGATAATGCTAATCTGTTGTCGTAGGGATACATTTTGAGAACCACTGCTTTAGAATGGTATTATCTTGTAATCTACAAAAATTATGCTCTTAGAGGATTTCACATGTCTATAGGAATTATTAATTTTGCTATTTTAATTTTGATCATCTCCTAAAGCCATATTAATATTTGCATTATTTTATTCAGTGGTCAAGTTGCAATCCAGTTTTTCTGTATGTTTTCAGTTGCAAAAATTTATATTTGTGTTTTACAATCATTAGTGAGCACCAAATTATCACATAGTGTTAATTTTTGGAGCAACGTTTCTCAAACTGGGTCATTACATGCATTCTAGGGTTCCATGGGTCTCTACTTTTTATAAACACTGGTTTACATGCTAGAAACATGTTCTATGGTATAGCAAGGGTACAAATTTATCTAACAGAAAAAATTCACATGAATTTTCACAGTTCATGAAAATTCACTGATCATGGGTCTGTAGGTTTAGTTTTACTAAGTAAGACCAGTAGGAAGTGGCACTTAAGAGTATGCTTGGTGGGATACCTGGGTGGCTCAGTCGGTTAAGCATCCAGCTTTGGCTCAGGTCATGATCTCACGGTTGGTGAGTTCGAGCTCAGCATTGGGCTCTGTGCTGTCGGTGTGGAGCCTGCTTTGAAGCCTCTGTTCCCTGTCTCTCTGCCTCAATCTCTCTCTCTCTCTCAAAAATAAATAAACATTAAAAGAAAAAACAGTGTGCTTTCCAACTATTTCATGTCAAGGCACATAGAGAAACGTAAGTTCATTTAGAACCCTCTGGCAAAAGTAAATGACACTGCTGGTGGCCTGGCAAGAGAGCACTAGCTGCCTTGCCTTGCCTGGACCACTGGGGGACCTTGCTCAGTGTCAGAGTGTACCCTATCCATGGACTTCAACAAGTTGAGAAACTCTCAATGGGGTAACTTTTGTTCCAGAATTACCTAATAAGGATACCATATCCAGGTATTTAAAAAGCAATGGCTTTTGCAGAACTGATGTATCACAATGCCTGAGGAAGGACTTTTTTTTAAGGTTCTCTTCAGATTTTACCATTGCCCCAGGTCCTGTTCTTAAAAGTCGGGGTGGGTATGGATAGCTTCCTGTACCATGGCCCCCACTGCTGCACTCATCGATATGGTATAGTAAGCCTGAGTCATTGACAAGGGTGTCCCCTATTCCTCAGATGTGCTAAGAAAGAAAATAAAAGTTGCAAAATATTAAACCTAGTTACTAGTGTCCAATGGTGACTATTTCCAAATTGTTCAGTGAGCAGTGTGCTCAGAAATAAGTTTATTAAACCTTCTTCTAATTAATATGGTTTGGGAATTGGGTTATGCAGGATAGTATATATTTTTACATATAGACATCCCAAAACACATATACATATAGCAGTGAAATAATGTGAAGCTTGCAAATAAAATTGACCTAACTTAAAGGAGAAATGTAACTTTTCTTTGATGATTTAGGAGGAACCCCAGGATTTTATAAGACCTCAAGTAAATACTTAAGAATTAACAATATACCAAAAACCAGTCCCAAAGCTTTAAGTAAGTTTTTACAAATTTTTTAAAGATCATTTATTTATTTTCTTTGAGAGACAGAGCATGAGCAGGGAAGGAGCAGAGAGAGATGGGGAGAGAGAATCCCAAGCAGGCTCTGCACAGTGCAGGGCTTGAACCTCTGAACTGTGATTTCAAGACCTGAGCCGAAATCAAGAGTCAGACACTAAACCAACTGAGCCACTCAGGTGCCCCCCAAAGCTTTAAGTGTCTTGATAGGCTTATTCCACAAAACAAGGCTGTGAAGTAGATACTTTTATTATCACCGTTTCACAAATGAAAACAAAAAAACAAAAACAGGCTTTTGTTAGGTAACTTGCGCAAGATCACACAGCCAGTAGGTGGCGGACCTGGGGTCCAGATCTAAGTATCGAATAGGTTCCAGTAATTTTTTAAAAGACAGCCAAACGGGCAGATATAGCTAATGAAAACATGCTGATTAAAAGCATTTCTTATTTTCCATATCCACAAAGAACATTTAAGATGCCAGGTATGGTTACTCAAATCATAAGACTACAATGAAGTGTGATGCAGAGACTAAAAATTAAGTGGTACATCTATATTTATTGATGGAAAGATGTCCGTGAACTAACTGCGGGGGGCAAAAGGTTAAGAACCATTATATAGATATTTTAGAAAGATATATTTATATGGGTATATCTTAATAAAGAAGTATGATAGTTATATTAATAATAAACACATCAGATAGTAATATTAAAGTGGATTTTTATTTTTTGCCCTATCTTTCAAAATTTGTGCTAACAGATATGAGTTTTCTTTATAATTAAGATATAAATATTATTTTAAGGGGCGCCTGGGTGGCTCAGTTGGTTAAGCATCCTACTTTGGCATAGGTCATGATCTCACAGTTCGTGAATTCGAGCCCCGCATTAAGCTCTGTGCTGACATCTGGGAGCCTGAAACCTACTTCACGTTCTGTGTCTCCTTCTCTCTCTCTGTCCCTCTCCCACTCAGGCTCTCTCTCTCTCTCAAGAACAAACATTAAAAAAATTTTGTTTAATTATCTTAAGAAAAGGCGGTCTGGTTAAAGTCATATAATAGTAACAGCAAAAATTTATTGAGCACTTATGTGCCAAACAATGATCTTAGAGTTTTTCAGAGGGAATCTCATTTAATCTACATTTAAGAAAATTAAAAAAAAGTTGAGGGGCGCCTGGGTGGCGCAGTCGGTTAAGCGTCCGACTTCAGCCAGGTCACGATCTCGCGGTCCGTGAGTTCGAGCCCCGCGTCAGGCTCTGGGCTGGTGGCTCAGAGCCTGGAGCCTGTTTCCGATTCTGTGTCTCCCTCTCTCTCTGCCCCTCCTCCGTTCATGCTCTGTCTCTCTCTGTCCTCAAAAAAATAAACGTTGAAAAAAAAAATTAAAAAAAAAAGTTGAAGTAAGCATTGTTAGCATTCTTATGTTTTATTTTTATTTTTACTTTGTATATATTTTTAATGTGTATTTATTATTTTGAGAGAGAGAGAAGGGACAGAGAGAAAGGAGAGAGAGAATCCCATGTAGGTGTCACACTGTCAGCACAGAGCCCGACACAGGCCTCAAACTCATGAATCGTGAAATCATGACCTGAGCTGAAATCAAGAATCAGACGCTTGACTGACTGAACCACCCAGGGGCCCCTATCATACTCATTTTATAGATGAACAAACTGAGGAAACTCAGCTACGTGTATATGTGAAATCCTGATGATTGATAAGAGGTCAACAAAAGATAAAAATAGTGTGGACATAAGAACTCAACTCTGGAGGCCAAAACCAGAAAACTGTTTCTAAGCACCAAGAAAACTAATTTGACTGTGTTATTAGCATTCAAATATATAATGTGCTCATTACCGATGATTAGTATTTATTTTATTTAGGTCCAGACGTTTAGGAAATACACTCAGTCCCATGTTCTCTGGTTTCCTTCCTTGATCCACCGTATTTTTTTATGTAATAGAAATAAGTGAAATGTAATTTATGTAAGGAGTTTATCAATCATATTTGTCACTGACGGGCTGGTAAACAAAACCTCTCCCTTGCTCTCTCTTGCGCTGAATTTACTCCCTTCCTTTGCCCAGTAAGGCTCAGTGGGAAACTTTACCATAATTGTAGGATAAGTGCAATAGCACTTCAGGTTCTGATAACAAACAAATAAAACACTGAACCTCTTCTTACTATCCTCCTACAATAACAATCCAATCTGAAAGAAATATACAAGTCCAAAGCCATCTTTTATATTATTATTTTTTTTTCTTCATTAAGATTTGGCTGGCTTCAATGAGGTTTATCCCCCTCCTTTCTCTTCCCATCTTGGTGGCTTGGGTAAGTGGGTAACAGAGCACAGAGACACTAGAATGACCCGAACTATTTGTAGCAGGTATGTGATGGACAGCTGAGCCAACATTCAGAAGCACCCCAGCTTTCCCCCAACCTTTTGTGGAATCTCTCACTTAAATATAAATTTTTAAAAATAATAGCTGATGTCTTCAGTACCACTATAGGTAATAGCATTCAAAAGTACAAATTCTGTAGAATGTTTTCCAATTTTTAAAAAATGCTCAGAAGTACTGGAGATGCTGGGAAGGTGCTCCATAAAGCTGGCTTTGGTGGGATACAATTGTTTCAAACACTTGCCTCTTACTTCACTCCTTAATGAACATCCCTGGAATAAGTAATTACTGTGGGAACACATCTTTAGAGCTATTCTCAAAGAGCAAAATTGGCAGAGGTTGGTTTTATAAAGTTCACAAAATGAATGGTGCCTTATTGCTATAAACAAAGGGATTTTTAACAACCAGCTTTAAAATACCCAGCGAATCACTGATAAGTGAATCAGTGAATAAAGATAAGTCTTTAATTGACAAGAAAATGAAGGATTAGGCTAATAGCGTATTTTAGCAATATGCCATGAATTCAAACTTAGGCCTTCTTCCCTATTTGGACTAAGTAATTATAAGAGCTTTTCTTTTCCTTTTCTTTTCTTTCCTTTTCTTTTCTTTTCTTTTCTTTTCTTTTCTTTTTTAAGAGAAAGACTATTTCTTCTGCAACATTTCTGCTTAACATCTAGTATGTGTGCTATTGGTATTAAATCTGAGCATGAATCCTCCAAGTAATTACTGTATTCTCACAACTGTGTATTTGAGGTGACATATTGTAATTTTGTAAAGTTGCCTTTTAAAACCCGTGAGTTCTTTATAAAATATACTTGTCTACTAAATATATCTGAGTAAAAATCATTGTACTTTTAACTAAGAAAATATTTGTATATATGCTTTAAATTTTTGATGTCATAATTAAAATATTTAAAAAGAACAAATCTATTTTCTATCTCAAACCAAGATAAGAAAAACCTAGGTACCAATATCAAAATTATGAAAAATAATAATAACTTTAAGAAAACCAATGGAAGATTCATGTTCAACTCCAGAAGTGAATATATTAGCTATATTGGTATAGATAGATAGATAGATATAGATATAGATATAGATATAGATATAGATATAGATATAAATTTTTTTTCCTAGAAGATACGCCAATTGAACTAATCCATAAACTCTGATTATGATTTAAGGTTTGACAATGCATTCTTACTTAGGTAGTAGTATTTTTTGTTACCACAGAAAACACTCTGTGCATTCTGGTTCAGGGAATATTACTTCTTGTTACCAGAAAAAACACAGAATAACATTCTACAAAACCTTCAGTTTTCATATGTACTTGTATTCCCTGGTCAGCCAAAGGTCACTGAGTATCTTTCATCTGACTCCTCATTTTAAAATGTATCTCCCTGGGGGGTGCCTGGCTGGCTCAGTCGGTTAGGCCTCTGACATCTGCTCGGGTCAGGATCTCGCGGCTCGTGGGTTCAAGCCCCGCGTAGGGCTCTGTGCTGACAGCTTGGGGCCTGCAGCCTGCTTTGGATTCTGTGTCCCCCTCTATCTCTGCTAGCACTCTGTCTCTCTCTCAAAAGTAAATGAGCATTTAAAAATAAATAAATAAAATAAAATGTATCTCTCTGGTAAAGATATCTCCAAGATTTTCTTAGGAAGTAAAGAGAATGATGCTTTCCTTAAGGAGGCAAGACCAAACAATATAGAAATCCAAAGGAAAGACCCATAAGCAGACATGGGTGTGGGGAATTAATAGTGACAGGTGGATAACCACAGGAACAAGAAACGAATAGTGAGCCTTGTTTTCATCTATTTGCTTCCTGAAAGTGAAAGCATGATTACAAACAAAACAAAACAAAACAAAAATATTGGAGATTTTGCCTTTAGAACCTGGAGCAAAACCTACCATTTTGATTAGGCATTCCATATTGTAGTGATCTAAAAACATCATGATCAGGAATATCTTAGGATACACCATCTCTATATTCTAATTTAATTAATAATGTCTCCATCATCTCTCAGTGGAAAATAAGTCATTTACAAATCCAGGTAAATTTAGTACTCATGTATTTTATTAAGTACTCTCGACTTTCTTTTTCCCATATTGAATGAATGAATTAAATACAGTGGGATATTATTTAGGTTCTTAGCACCCAACTGCCCTGGTAGTAGGGTATTTCCCCCCACACCACCAAGCAATTTTCTGAGCACCAACTCAATTCTTTTTTTTAAGTTTTTTTATTTATTTTTGAGAGAGAGAGTGAAAGCACAAGTTGGGGAGGGGCAGAGAGAGAGGGACAGAGAATCCCAAGCAGGCTCCACACTATCAGCGTGGAGTCTGATGCAGGGCTCAAACCCAAAAACTGTGAGATCGTGACCTGAGCTGAAGTCGGACACTTAACTGACTGAGTCACCCAGGTGTCCCTCAATTCAATTCTGACACTGTCTGGAGGTAGCGTCAGATTTCACAGGTAAAGGGCTGAGTTCAACAAGACTGTCCATTAATTCAGACGCTAGTCACAAGCCCAAGTTATTACCTACCAGAATATCAACTGGCTATAAATCAGAGATTCCCATGATCCCCCCTTTGGGTTCGATTAGTTTGCTGGAGTGGCTCATAGAACTCAGGAGATCTGTTTACTCCTCAGTTTGCCAGTTTATTGCAGAGTATATTAAAGGATATGAATCAATAGTCAGATGAAGAGATACACAGAGCAAGGTATGTGGGAAGACGTGGGGAGCCTTCATGCCTTCTTCAGACACACCATTCTTCCTGCATTTCCACGTGGTCACCAACCTGGCAGCCCTCTGAACCCCATCATTTTGGGTTTTTACAGAGACTTAACTACATAGGCATGGCTGATTAAATCATTGCCATTTGTGTTTGGTTCAATTGCCAGCCCTTCTCCCCTCACTGGAAACCAGGAGGTGGGACTGAAAGTTCCCCTGGCAACCAGCCCTCATCCTCAGGTACTTTCCAAAAGTCATCTCATTAACATAAACTGGAAAGGAGTTTGCTGTGAATAACAAACACCCATTTCATCTTCATGGTTCTGAAGCAATTTCAGGAATTTAGGACCAGGGACTAAATATTATGACAAGAGATGTTCCCATTACACTTGTAAGAGATACATATCTGAACGACCAAGTACATATTTCTTACAAATCACAATATCACAAATACTAGACCCTGTGTTCCTATTTTTTTTCTAATTCTTTGTCCTTGTTCTCCTCTGAGCACTCTAAATTTTTTACTAAATTTAAAAATTGTTATCTAAATATTGTGTATTACTTTTTTGAGCTTTATTGAGATGCAACTGACATATAATATTGTGTAAATTAAGGTGTACAATGTGATAAATCGATATACATATTATGAAATAGTTATGATAATAAGGTTAATTAATATACCCATTATCTCACATAGTTATCATTTTTCCTTGTGGTGAGAACTTTTAAGATTTACTCTCTTAGCAGCTTTCCAGTATACACTAGAGTATTATTAACTATGGTCACCATATTGTTTGTTAGATCCTTAGAACTTACTCATCTTATAACTGGAAATTTGTACCTTTCGATCACTTTCACCCATTTCGCCCACTTCTCCACCCTTGGCAACCATCAATTTACCCTGTTTCTAAGCGCGTGGGGTTTTTTAGATTCCACATAAATGTGAAGGCATTCAGTTTCTTTGAGTTATTTCACTTTTGCATAATGTCCTCAAGATTCATCCATGTTGTCACAAATGGCAGGATTTCCTTTCTTTCCATGGCTGAATAATATATATACATTCTCTTAATGCATTCATCTCTTGATGGACACTTAGTTTGTTTCCATGTCTTGGCAATTGTAAATAATGCTGCAATGAACATAGGAGTGCAGATATCTCTTTGAGATAGTGATTTCAGTTCCTTTGGGTATATACTCAGAAGTAGGATTGTTGGATCACATAGTAGTTCTATTTAAGTTACTTGAGAGAATTCCATGCTGTTTTCCATAGTGGCTGTATCAACTTCCATTCCCACCAACAGTGGGCTAGAGTTCCCTTTTCTCTACATCTTTTCTAACACTTGTTTATCTCCTTTTTGATAATTGTCATTCTAACAGGTTTGAAGGAATATCTCTTTCGATTTTGATTTTGATTTTCCCGATGAATAGTGATGTTGAGCATCTTTTCATGTGCCTGTTTGCCATTTGTATATCTTATTTGGAGAAAAATATCTATTCAGGTCCTTTACCCATTTTTAAGTCAGATTATTTGGGGTTTTTTGCTTTTGAGTTGCATGGGTTTCTTACATATTTTGAATATCAATATTAATACTTATGATTTAGAAGTATTTTCACCCATTCAATAGCTTGGCTTTTCATTTTGCTGTTCCATAGCTTTTTAGTTTGACATAGTCCTACTTACTTATTTCTGTTTTGTTGCTTGTGCTTTAGTGTCATAATTTAAAAATCATTGCAAAACCAATGTCAAAGAGATTTTTCTTTATGGTTTCTTCTAGGAATTTTACTGTTTCAGGTCTTACAATTAAGCCTTTAATCCATTTTGAGTTAATTTTTGTGAGCTGTGTAAAATAAGTATCAAGTTTCATTCTTTTGCATGTAAATTTCCAGAATTCCCAACACAATTAATTGAAGAGATTATTCTTTCTCCATTAAATATTCTTAGTTTTCTTGTCAAATACTAGTTGGCTGCACATGCATGAATTTATTTCTAGACTCTCAATTCTGTTCTATTGGTCAGTGTTGGTTTTTATCCCAATACCTTATTATTTGGATTATTATAACTTTGTAGTAGAGTTTGAAATCAAGAGGTGTGATGCCTCCAGCTTTTTTTTTTTTTCTCATGATTGTTTTGGCTATTCAGGGTCTTTGGTGGTGTGGTACCAGCCTTACACAGCACCACAAGTTGTTGAATTTTTATCATGAAAAGATGTTAGAGTGTGATGCTAAGTGAAATAAGCCATACAGAGAAAGACAGATACCATATGGTTTCACTCTTATGTGGATCCTGAGAAACTTAACAGGAACCCATGGGGGAGGGGAAGGTAAAAAAAAAAAAAAAAAGGACGTTAGAGTGGGAGAGAGCCAAAGCATAAGAGACTGTTAAAAACTGAGAACAAACTGAGGGTTGATGGGGGGTGGGAGGGAGGGGCGGGTGGGTGATGGGTATTGAGGAGGGCACCTTTTGGGATGAGCACTGGGTGTTGTATGGAAACCAATTTGTCAATAAACTTCATAAAAAAAAAAAAAGAAAAGATGTTATATTTTGTCACATACTTTTTCTGCATCTATTGAGACGATCTTACAATTTATATCTCTCACTTGTTAAATGGTGTATGATATTGATTGATTTGTAAATGTTCAAATATCCTTGCGTCTCTGGAATACATTTCACTTGATCATAGCATATAAATCTTTGTACTTTTGAATCAGATTTGCTCTTATTTGGTGAGAATTTTCACATCTCTGTTCATGACAGATATTGGCCAATAGTTTCCTTTTTTTATAGTATCTTTTTCTGGCTTTGGTATCAAGGTAATTCTGGCCTTTAAAAAATGTATTAGGGAGTATTCCTTCCTCTTTAGTTTTTTGGAAAAGTTTGAGAAACCTGGTATTAATTTTTCTTTAAATGTTTGGTAGAATTCACCAAGTGAAACCATCTGGTCCTGGACTTTCCTTTGGTGGGAGGTTTTTTATTATTGACTCAATCTCCTTACTTATTGGTCTGCTCAGGATTTTTATTTCTTCATGATTCAGTCCTGGTAGGTTGTACATTTCTAGAAATTTATCCATTTCTTCTAGGTTGTCCAATTTTTGGTATAGGATTGTTCATAGTAGCCTCTTATACTTTGTATTTCTGTGGTATCTATTGTAATGTCTCTTCTTTCATTTATAATTTTATTTATTTGAACCCTCTTCTTTTTCCTTCAGTCTCGCTAAAGATTTTTTGATTTTATTTATCTTTTCAAAAAAACTCTTAGTTTTACTAATTTTATATTGTTTTCTTGTTTTCCTTTTTGTTTATCTTCTGTAATTTTTATTTCCTTCCTTTTGCTAATTTTTAACTAAGTTTGTTTGTATTTATCTAGTTCCTTGATGCATAATGTTAGGTTGCTTCTTTGAAATTTTTCTTTTTTCTTGATGTATGTGTTTATAACTAAACTCTCCTTTTAAAACTGTTTTTGCTACATTCCATAAGTGATTTGGGGTTATGTTTCCTTGCCTGGATAGCCTATAGGATATGTTCCATGGCCAGTATAGTCTGTTGGCTGGGGTCCAAATCAGGCAAAACTGTCAATTGAACACCCTGGCTGGATGGTGCCATCGGCTTGGCTCTCTAGATGGGCAGAGCTGCTGGCTGAGATCTCTGCTCAGATGTCACTGCAAATATGAACTTGGTCTGCCAAGATCTGAGCAACAGTTGCTGCAAAGTCTCAATCTCTACCTGATGCCTTGATCCCCATTTGTCATACTCCACATATTCCCCCAGTAATTCCATGAGGTGAATCCTGAGTGAGCCTCCCAAGAAGTGTTCTGAAATGCTGGGGAAGCTGGATGCCTATCTTAGACTCTCTTTTTCCCCCCTAGAAAAACTGTAGGCCCAGGGGGGCTCCATCGGTTCTGTACTGTGCCAGCCTGGGGGAGGGGTGATACAGTCAAAGTGAAACTGCTCCTCTTGCCATTTTAGTGCAGTTCCTCTGAATTTCTGTTGCCCCGAAGAGTGCTTCAGTCTCACTTCCAGATTATGGCATTTTCGCAATGGTGTCTTGTCTGGATGGTTGTTAGTTGGTCTTCTTGTGAGAGTGATTGAAGTTGGGAATGACTTATGATATGAAACCATCTTGACCTGCATATTTTTTAAAAACTTTAATATAGTAACTTTCATCTAAGTTTTCTTTTCAGATATAAGATTTTCACTGTTATGAACATTAAGAGGTTTTAAACTCTTGTGAAACTGTTCCAAAATTAAGATAAATCATTTATTGAACAATCACAATTGAAATGCCAACTAGACACAGTGGGACATTCACTGGGCATTTAAAAATGGAGCATTTATTCAATATATCTGAAGATATACAGTCAATGTCTAAGAAAAGAAAAAAAAAGGAAAGGAAAGGAGAGGAGAGGAAAAGAAAAAAAGGACAAGAAAAGAAAAATAGTGAATAGAAGAAGGAAAAACAAACAAAAAAGTAACAAAGTATAGTTTTTGAGAGCTTACTGGGTTCCAGCCCTGTGCTAAGCACTTGAGAGGTATTATTTCATTTATTCGTATTGATTCCACACTATAATTCCAGGACACAGGTATTACCTGCATTTTATGCATAAGAAAACTGAGGTCATGAGATACTCAGCAAATTTCCCAGAATTGTACAGCCAGTGATAGGTGCAGTCAGGTTTTATTTTATTATTTTTAAAAATGTTTTAAATGTTTATTTTTGATAGACACACACACACACACACACACACACACACACACACACAGTGTGAGCGGGGGAGGAGCAGAGAGAGAGGGAGACACAGAATCTGAAGGAGGCTCCAGGCTCCTAACTGTCAGCAGAGCTTGATATGGGGCTTAAACTCATGACATTATGACCTGAGCCAAAGTCGGACACTTAATTGACTGAGCCACCCAGGCACCCCTGCAGTCAGGTTTATTTGATTCACCCACTAAGTGGCTATTCTGTTAGGCAAAACCACATACTTCTTTACTTGAAGAAAGAACACAAAAGCCATCTTATCAGATTTCACGGTATCACTCAGAGGTCAAGAAAGACCACAACAAAGCACTTAGATATGACATTTCACCAAGGGGTCTGGGAGTACTGTTGTCATTGCTGCCACCTTGTCATTGCTTCAAGGTGAAGAAGGTGACACACGGAAACAGCTTTGCAGAGAGAAGAGTACCATGTTCTTGACTTCGTCCATTTTCAAAGAATAAAAGGAAACAGGAAATATCAGAAGCTCTAAATGTAAAGCTCTTCTAATAACAGTGGGAAACTATTTCTTCAAAACATTCACTTATCCTAAAGATATGTAATACCCTTATTGTTTTCATAGCCAGATGGTGTCCTGGCTCCATTGAATAATATAAGCTACTAATTATATCACATTCTTTATAAAATTTCAGGCAGGGGGACTAATACTTCAAGAGTTTCAAGAGAGAGTCTAGGTCATTGCCCCAGGTCACTTAGGTCACATACTTAGTAAGTGGCCAAGGTGGCATTCTAACCCAGCCTTATGACACCCATATACTGGGCTCTTAACTAGTATGCTCAAATAAATGCCTGATTAGTGCTAATCAAATACTAGAAACTGTAAAAACAGTTTCTAAATTTAACCAATATTACGAACAGGCAGAAATATAGTGCATTCTGCAAAATAAATGACTGAGAAAATACATAGTAAAACACAAAAGAATGTCGATTCTTTCTTTTAGCCAAAGGCACTTGGGATACAACTCTCAACTGACTCCTAATCCTAATAAGATCCTCTGTTCATGAAGCCCACATTCTGATAGGGAGAGAGCAACAAAAATAAACAAGGTGACCACAGATGGAGACGAACACAATGGAGAAAAATAAAATGGTGACAAATGGAGTTAGGGAGTCTTGGAGTGGAGGTGTTGCTCTTGTTAAGGAGCTCAGGGATGCCCTTGTTAATGAGTTGCATCTGAGCAGGGACCTGAATGAAATGAAGGAGGAAAGCCTTCCCGGTCCTGATGTAAGAATATGCTCGGCCTATTGGAAGAAAAGCAAAGGAGGACTGTGTAGCTTCAAGTGGTGAGCAAGGGGTGAGGGGCAAGGAATAAGGTCAGGGATGTTGTTCAGGACAGTACGTATGTGAATTTAGAGGCTGCTGTGAACCTTTGATTTTTACTCTGAGATGGGAAGCTGTTGGACTTTTAAGTGGAGGAGTGACATCAGCAGATTTACATTTGTAGAGTATCATTTTGGTAACTATTTTGCAAATGGACTCTAAAAGATGAAGAAAGAAGAGGCGGAACCACTTAACTGGTTGCCACCCAGGTAAGGGATAATGGTTACCCAGGTAACTGCTGTGCTACCCCAGGTAAGTGATAATGGTTACATGCTCAGTGGTGGTGGTGAAAGTTGAAAGTAGTGAGAATGTGGATATATGTTAAGCATAGTTCTCAACGCATTCTCTGTTGAATTGGAAGTAGAATGTGAAGAAGATGACCTGTCAGGAACGACCCCAAAGAGTTTGGACTGAATAACTGAAGCAGGAGGAAGATTGCAGGAGGACTAGATAGATCTAAGGGTGAAAATAAGTTTAGTTCTGTACACTACAGGTCTGGGGTTCCATTGGAGACCTAAATGCAGCAGCCAAGAAAATATATTGGATATTTTGGATGTACAGTTGGATATTTAAGAATTTTGAGTTCTGAATTCCAATATGGAAATACATTATTTGGCAGTTACAAAATAACATATATTTAAAGCCAAGAGAGTGGATGAGTTCATTAAAAATATGCAGATTGAGGGGCTGGTAAGATAGAAGAAAAGTGAAACTGATGACTCCCACAAGTCAAGCGAAGAGAGGATTCAAGAATTAGGAAGTGATTTACTGTATCAAATACTGCTTGAGTAGGATGAAAACAGAATTGACCACTGTGTTTAGCAATATTGAGGTCACTGGTGACTCTAACGAGCTATTTCAGTAGAATGTTGAGTACAAAATCCTGCTTGGAATGAATTCAAGGAAGAATGAGAGAAAAGAAATTGGAGGCAGAGAGTATGGAAAACACTTGAGTAGTCTTGTTTAGAAGAGACCCATGAAGTGGTGTAGTAAGAAGTCCTTAAAGGGTAAAGGGAGTTATTTATTTTTGTAAGATTGAATACATTAAATAGTATTTCTATGCTGTTGGGAACCATCCAGCAGGGAGGGGAAAATTAAGGAGGAAGCAAAGAGATGGGACAATTGGGAAAGTGTTGCCCTTTAATTCATGAGATGAACAGATCTAGTCCACAAGTGAAGGGGTAGTCTTAAATAAGAGAACCAACATTGTATCGGTACCATTGTGACAAAAGGTCAAAGGCAGAGCCCAGTAATTTCAACAATGTAGTGGTGGGTTCAGGTACAATTTCTTTTTGAAATTGATCATCCTGGCACAAGATTAATGCCATAGATCATTAGATTAAAATAGTTTGGTTCTAAGAATTTGTAGGAATGCAATCTTTGATAAACTATGAGACTACTTAGCAAAATGGTAATATTCTGCGGAGTCCCACTACTCTCAATCTTTACTGAAATAAATTCCAAATGCGCTTAAAAGTTAAATAGCTTATAATCAGACGATATATTTTTTTTAAACAGCTAACCAAACAGATCATTGAATCTTTACCAGATCTCTTGATGGGGATAATTTTCATTAAGTGATACAGTGTAAATTTAAAAAGCAGAGCACAAAATTTCTATGTTTACTATGAATATACTCATTCAGTCTGTAATTGTTCAAATATAGAATTTCCAGTAACTGGATTTCTTTAGCTTTCATGACTGCCTGTCCAGTTTGCAAATCTATGAAATAATTTGAACCAAACATAAGTTACAGTTATGCAGGAACTGCTTTTTTCTCTCTGCTTTCTGTAACAGAGACGGAAGGGATTATGCAGATTATCCGAAATCAGAGATCTAGATAGAAGATGAGAAGGAGAGTGGAGAGGAGACCCACTCCCTGAAAATATTTCATCTACAAAACAAAAGACATCGATCCTTTGCACTTTGGGATCTATGCACTCCACCCCAACACTACTTTTCCTAAACATATGACGTTTTGTCATTAAAAGTATTATGTCTTTCATACAGTCAGCACTGCCTGAAGGAAAAAGACAAGAAGTGACTACATAAAACTGATATTTGTTTTGGACTGGTGGGATTACTTAGCTTAGATTAATAGCTTAAAATTGTTATTTCTATACTTACCCTACTGTTGTGCTATCTTTCAAACATTTTAAAACTCAGTATAAAAAAATTGAGAATCATTTAATTAGTAAGAAGCCCTCAAGATTGCACACATTAATGATTATAGCTCTGAGTTAAATTTTATTCTCCCCAGTGTGTTTATTCCTGCTATACATTTCTATATTAATGTTTCATTTACATTTTGATTGTCATTGATTTTGATTTACCTGGAGTCAGATCAAGATTGAATCCCGGTTCTATTGCACCTTAATTGTGGGTGCTCATCTGGGAAAATGGAAATAACTACCATGTATTCCAGCTAACTTGGGAGGATAAAATGAGATAATGTAATGAAAGTGTTTTATGAAGTGTAAAACACCATGAAATATGTCCTTTGGTTATTTTTATACTACGGCATTAGCCAAGAGAAACTTAGATTCCATTTATAATCCAAGTCTATTAACCTTTTTTAATAGTAAGACCCAATTTGGGATTCTTGTCCCAAAGGCGAATGTGCGAATGAAAAAATGATTAGAGTGAAATCAAGCATATTTAAAATTTAAATTTTTCAATAAAATTTGTTAGAGAATAATTACAATTAGTGAGACCCCAGAGCTTTCCAAAAGAAGAAGAAAAAGTAGTATCTTACTTATGTAGGAATGATACATAAGTAAAAAAAAAATATATATATATATATAGCAACTGCTATTTTCAAATTACTTTAATCACTGATCAACAAAGCCAAATACTTTATTGACTAAATTTTAAAATTATTACTTTAAAAATAATTTTAAATGTTTATGTATATGTATTACTAGGAATATTTTTAAGGTATTGTCACCTAATATTTGAATTTTATTAGATTTTAATGTTTAACATTTAAAATATAATACTCAACATGCAACAAAACTAATAAAAATTGGGAAATAAATCTTTTAGTTCCACCAATATAACTGAAATATCATTTATTTTTATTAACTCTCCATTTTGTGCACACACATGCACAAACGCATATTAACATGGTAATCATAATGAACACACAATTTTGTATGTTGTATGTTCACTTATAAACTCTTTTACATGTTACCACACCTAGTAAGTATTTTACTTTAAGCATAGTGTAAAGGACTTCTCTCCCCAAAATGTAAAGCTATTGAATAACACTTAACAGACTTCCCTTACCTAGAAGACCTGTCAAAATAAATAAATTTCATAAGGAAAAATGACAGAGTAATTTGGTACTCAGAGACACATTAACATGCCCACCACAACAATGTATGACAATTTTAAGATGCTTTTATTTAGGAGTGCAAATTTGTCCTCAGTTTTACCAATTGAAATTCTACATGCTACATATTGAATTATGCTAGAGTTTTATACTTAGAAAGCACGGTATAAATCTTGGTTGAAGCCAACATTTAGGCAGCAATAAATTTGTGTCAACATGAAGATTCAATAAGAATAAATCAAGACCCAGCAACATTGACCATTATCCATAGTGAATGAACTATGCATATATGACCCTGGAGAAAAGAATCAGAATTGAAACACTTTTCTGGAAAAAGCAGAATCATGAGATTATAAGCTCAACAGAGATCATGACAAAAGAGAGAATCTCTTCTTATTATGAGCAAACTGGATTCTAAAAAGTTATCCTAATTCCACTTAACAAGTCCAAACGAACATTGTAAGACTGAGGTTTTCTCTAGTACACAGCTAGAAAAACTTGTTTGTCAAACAATTGAAAGTAGAAACAGTTTCAGACTGGTGAAGGGAAACAAAGCACAAGAACAGAACAATAGACTCTGAGCATGTGTAATTTGGGAATAAAAAGCACAATTGTTTTATGGCATCAAGTTTGCATATTAACCAGCAGTTAAATCAGGGGTCAGCAAAGTATGATTTGTGGAGCAAGGTCAGTTTCATCTAAAGCTTATTTTCAGTAAATAAAGTTTTATTGGAACAGAACCATGTTATCTACAGTTGCTTTTGCTATACAATGGTACAGTTGAGTAGGTGTCCCACAAAGCTTAAAATATTTACTATTTGACCTTGTACAGAAAGAGTTTACAGATCTCTGAACTATAATTAAAGCATCATGATATACACACAAATAGCCACCACCACCACCACTGAGAGTGCCAATACTTCAAGCTTTGTTTTGAATATTTCCATCTGAAAGATGGAGAAAAGATAATCTGAAAGATAAAGCAAAGATGTGTGTGTGTGTGTGTGTGTGTGTGTGTGTGTGTGTTCCTCATGATCACCATATAAGGTAGACATTATTTCCTTTTTCCACAATGGAAACTGAGCTGCTGAGGGTTAAGTAATTTGCCAAAGGTATCAATACAGTCAGTAAATGGCAGAGACAAGCTTCACACTACCTTCCAAGTCTACTGTCTTGATCCCTACCCTATATTGCATACCATTCTCTTAGGAAAATGGGGTTCAGGGAAATTAAATGTATCATTGAGTATCACATGAACACCAAGTAGTAAATCTAGACCTTAAACCAAAAGCCAACACATCTTTTATTTTCCCACATTTATCCTACTATATTATCCCTAAGGAGATAAAGAACTGGAAAGGTTTAGGGAGAAATAATAATCATATTAGGGTTGGAAAAATATACCTATGAGAAGAGATCATTTCATCCCAAGAAACAAATGATGTGGTTTATTTTAAAATAATAGGCAAGAGTGACATAGCCTCTGTGACTAAAGACAGCAATAAATAGAATATAGTCATTTTAAAAAACATAACGTTTAATTTAGCATAAGACAAATATGCAATCTAATGAGTGTCTCTGAGACCATAGATTGGATTATGCCTAGAATGCAATGGTGGCAAATCAGCACCACAAAAACAGAGCAAAATTAGATTTTATAGAGGTAATACAGAAAGAAACATTGGAATTATAAGATTCACCTATGAAACAGAGAGGCAGAATGATAAGATTTTTGGTAAGAACATAAGTGACATGATTGTGTGAGAAAATTACAGTTTATATAGTGACAAGATTTATATGGTGCTTTCCTAAAACAGAAGATCAAAATGTCCCAGAGGCCAGGTAGAATAGCCATAGAAGCTTTCACATATGTGAATATCTATTAAAGTCCAAATTACACTAAAACAAAATTCACCTTTATTTGCCTTTGTAACACAGGATAGCATTTATACAACTAACATTCACTATATGTCAAGCCTTACCTTTAAGATACTTGTAGAGACACATACCTTAGCCAATAGGAAAAACATTACAAAAAGGTCAGAGGAAAAATTTATATGACCCATGACAAAATTTTGCACAGATTACTGAATCAATAGTTGAACAAAAAATGCTACTCAGTGGAAATGGAATTGCCTTAGCCCACAGTCTTGGCTCAAATGATTCCTACCCTGTGAGAACTGAATTTTGGAACTTGTGGGCTGCTGTACCCAAATCACAAGGTACTCCTACTCCTACTAATAGGAACCATAATATTGGAAAGACAGCCAACATCCTAAGTAGACAACAGAGAACCTTTCTTGCTGTATAATCTTGGGTAAACCTCTTAACCCGTCAGAGTCTATGTTCTTATTTTTAATGGCAGGTCCTGAGTAAAAATATATTACCATATAATATACAACCATATTCCCTAGCACCAAAAAATTGGTCAGACAGAAGCTAGATGGCATATATCGGGGACTCTACAAAAAGAAAATTAGTTGGGAAGTCAACTAGATCCTAACTTTCAGAGTCTATGATCCATCATTATCATATTGCTTTATTTTAGTTAACAAACACATATGTATATTGTTAATTTGGTGCCAAGCTTTGTTCTAAGCACTCTACAGGCATTTACTCATTTAATCCTCATTTATATTTATGTATGTGTATTACATTTTACATCCTGATACCTGACCATTGTGACTAGGTCCACTCTGGCTACTAAAGACAAGAAACTATCCACTAGTAACAAATGCATTGAGTTTCTAAATTCAAGTAGTGAAACAGCTTTGGGATCTACCAGAAGGTTTTATAAACCATCTTAAAACTAAAGAGGGAGGGGGGACTTTTTTCACCAGTTGAAAATGGGCACAATATAAAATGTAAACTATCAGACACTAGAGTCTGATAGATAGGTCTCTGGTTTGAAAGGTGGGACCTTGAATGCTGTATCATCCTTGAATCACAGAATTACATCATGTTTAAGTGAACAACACATACTAGATAGGAACAGTTAGTTTAACATTTTATTAATGGAATGATCCCATAGTTAATTTGAATGGTCCCATAGTTAATCTTATGGGTTGTACAGAAATAGAGCTGGGAAATATGAATCTAGAAAGCCTCAGAGAGTCTACAGGGTCTCATCTTGCAATATGGTCCCAAACTTACTTTGTGACCTTAGTTAATTTTCTCCAAACCTCTCTGTACCTTCTCTTATAAAATGAAAGTCATATGTCCTGAGAGAATCTCAGGAATTCAGACAAATTGAGTCTAGAAGTCTCCTAACCCCTCTGTTTATGACTCCCAGGGATACTAATCAACACAGGTTAGGCTATGCTATGGTAACAACACCCAGTTTGGAGTGGCTTAACACAACAAAGATTTACTGCTCACTCATATCATAATGAACAAGTGCTTTTCCTCCCCTTTTTACAGGGCAGAGATCTCCTTCCTTCCATCTTTCAACTCTGCCATTTGAAATCCTTTCCTTACGGCTTTGCAGATGACAGAGATCACTGAACACTTATCCTGTTTCACTTAATTCCCTCAGATTAGAAGTGACAATCATCCCCTGGATTACTGTAAGGCTTTTGTCACATGACTCCAACCTCACCACAGGGGATGCTAGAAAATGTTGGAGAGCACATGGGATTTTTGATTAGCATTAATGATCTCTTCTGGAAGAGGTGAATGACTCTGGGCAAGATAATATAAGGAGCACTTGATAGATTCAAGACCAGAACTCAGGCCTTCTATCTACTAGTTTGATGCTCCCTCCAGATATGTAGGGTTGACATACTAATGTCTCCAAAGCTTTCAAAATTAGCGAAGGGACAGTTCTTTCTTATAAAAGTTTGCATTTTGTTGTGATTTCTTAAAAGAAAAAAATAGTTTCTTCAGCCAATACAGAAACATATAGTCTTAATTAGCTTTTTAGGGAGGTTAAGAACACCAGCTTATATTTCACTGTTTCACATTATTCAGAAGCTCTATTCCAAAAACTGTTGAAAACTGTTGCAGTAATGTTCTTGTTTGAAAATATTTTACCAAAGGCAAAATCCAGACTATACCTATTTGATATTCCATCCTCTCCAAGTGAGATTCTTAGAGCTGAGAATCTCCTCGTGTGAGTATGATGGACTAATGTTGAGCTACAAAGTACAAAGATTTCCCAGAGGTATTTGTAAAAAGGTTTGTGAAGCTTTCTAGGCTAAGATGTTTGATTTTTAAGATCCTTTCTTTAAAACCAGGATGAAGGAATAAATCCCATTGTGTTTTGGAGGCTGCCTGCTTCCTCTCAAATGTTCTTGGCTTTAGCGGTTGGTGTCAGAAGCCAGAGAAGCAATTCAGTCTACCGGACATTTTAAGAAAATGTGGTTATCCAAAATCTGGGTTCTAATGAAATTCTGATTTGATCCCATGACTTGGCCAAACCTTTACTTTTTTTTTAAGAGTAAAGCTTTTTACATAACTCCAATCAAGAAATAAAAGAGGACAGGAAGGTAGCGTGCGCTGCTTTTCATTTCACTATACTAGTATGTTGGGAGGAGCTTTCCGCCTTTAGAAAAACCCAGGTTCTGCATCCTTTCATTAATCCAGCCAGGAAAATAAATGGTAAGAGCATACCTGTGGTGAATAGCATCAACACCTTCCATTTCCCACAGTTAGTCACTAGTGCGTTTTCTTTCTGTTGATGATCGTAGCAACTCTTCAAGGCAGCATGCAAGTAGTTTATGAAATGCACCTCTGATACACTTAGTAAGAATGTTGGCCACTGCCTTCTTGCTTCATTTCTTTCAAGACAAAAAAGTTCAATGCAAACTGAGCCTTTCGTATTCAATTTATGTTTCTCTATATGTGCAAGAAAAGTTATATCAATCTATCTTTTGATGGATATGCTACAATCTATCATATGTGTTGATTTTCTAAATAAAATGTCTCCATTTTTATTGAGAGAAGTACAATCACTTACTCTTACTAATCTCAGACTGATTGCATACCAACAAAATTAGGATGTACTGCTAATGAAAACTTAAACTGATAAATGTTTTATTGCACCACATTTTATTTGCTTACTTGACTTTCTATCTAACAAGACTAAATTTTAAGCCAAAGCCCATGTCTTATTCATCTCTGGATTTTTTATACCTAGGATCCTGAGGTCTTAACAAGTATCTTAACACATTTTATTTTCATAAAACAAGAGGCCCTCAATATGCTTTAATTGATTAATATGTGGCTCTTGGTGTATAGAGAAAATAATATCTATTCACTTAGAAGTAACAGGAAAATATAAAATAAACATGTTACCAGCTTAATTAGTTTTAATTCCTTCAAGACAAATGTAAAAGTTACAAGGTCAACAATAACTACAACATTGACATGGTATCACACTAGAAATATAAAGCAAGTATAACTCTAGTCTAGCCAAAGTAAACTATACTAATAGAATGTTCAAGATGGAAAGAAACATTGAGAGTGTCTAGTTCTTTCCAAAGTAAAACCCAGAAAGGAGAAGAGCCCAAGGACAGAATGTAAATTCATGGCAGACCCTAAACCCAATTCTGGGCAGTCTGAACACAAAATTGGTGCTTTATCCCCCTGTTCTATTTATTTAAATACAATGAAATATTTAAAGACTTTATTCATGTGTATGCCAGATGTCATTAATTTTAATTTATGCCACCACATAAGGAATTAATAAACAACTCACCAAAATTTTTGAGGAGGCTGTTGATATTTAAATCTTGGAATGCAATACTTCAAGAGTTCAATTAAAAAAAAAACTAGTAAATATGATGGTGTGTTATAATTACAGAATTGGAAGAAACTTATTCAGGAGGTGATCTGCTCTTGGCTTTAGGGTGGTAAATGTTAAATTCTCTTATATTTTTGGACAACTTTATTGCAAATTCTAAACTCGACAGACATATTGTTTATGAGAATAATATTCATAATTCATTAATTTCTTCATTTGATGCTGAGACTCTTAAAGAACATTAGATAACTTCTTTAAATTCTTATGTCTGATTTTTGAACATGTGTCCTAAATTTATAACTGCAATATTTTTGGCATAACCTTAAACAGATGGTGAGGTATTTGGTGATGCCTCTGGGGAAAAATCATTATTATGTTAAGGCAGGGTATCATGAATGCAAAGAGAAATTTACATTTTCTACCACCAATCGCCCTACTTTTTAGTTTGTTTTATATTTGTCTTTATTTCTCAACCTAGAATTTTTAAAAATAAAATTTTAGGAGACCAAGGGACTTTGTTCAGGATGAAATAAACATTTGGAAAATGTAAGAGAAATTATACCTGAGATTTTTCTCTAAGGACTAAGGACCACATTTCTCTTTTTAAATAGCAAATAATATAGTTACAGTTTAGGGTGTGCTGCTCCTTCTCCTATCTCAAATACATAATACACATTACTTTTAACTAATATCCAGAGATATTACACTTGCAGATTATCATCTAAGCAATAAAAGACTTACAACTTAAGAAAATGGTCCCATTTAGACACAATCTATGATCATGTAATATTGAAATAAAGTCCTTTATAAAGTACATGAATTAAAATATTCCCTAAGCTTGCTAGAATAGCCACTTATTTTTAAATCAAATTGCTTTCCACACTATGCAGTTAAATATAAAAGGTCATTATAGTTATA
This sequence comes from Lynx rufus, assembly GCF_022079265.1. Lineage (NCBI taxonomy): Eukaryota > Metazoa > Chordata > Mammalia > Carnivora > Felidae > Lynx > Lynx rufus. The sequence goes on along the minus strand of NW_025814867.1, from coordinate 131,670,904 downwards.
TATTAAATATAAAGTATATCTTGTTATTGCTTTGGAAGCATATGGAATGATTTTCATTTTGCAATATAAGAATATAAGATAATCAATATTCAACTATATAACATGAAACAGTTCAATATACAAATACCTCACTCTATGCATCTTGATTACAAAATCTTCTGAATTTTTTTTAGTTGATATTTGTTCCAGTGGGAAAAATTACATTCTTCCACACAAAAGAATTATTTTCTTACTTGAGAAACCCACATTTTTCATGAAAGTCACTGGCCTGTCTCAAGGTTTAATTGAAACCAAATGAAGTCTAGTAAAACTAATCAAAACCAAACAAACCCTTGGGCTGCATGAAGGACTTACAGCTAGCAGGTTTCACCTTGAGTTACAGTTCTTCAAGATTTGGTTAGAGCACTCTAAAATCAAATTTAAAATGTCACCATGCCATGTGAACTAGACATAAAATATTCTCCCAGGAGTTCCATAAATGGTTAAATTACAAATGCAACCCTATGACCTACAGAATGATACTGTGGCCATCAAGAAAGACAGAAAATGCTGAATCGATTCATAGAAAGTAATTGATGGTAAAGAATTAACCTAAGACATTAAAGCTTATCTCATGTGCTATATTTATATCACTCATTAAACAGAAATTTCAAGAAATCTCCCAAATGTGAATGCATAATTTGCATAAATCATTCCACAAGAGCTGAAGTCTCTAACATAATGATGGGGAGGGATATAAAGCAGTAAAAACTGGAGGGGAAAACAATCTAGGGCCCTTGGGTGGAGCACCAGATCTGAAGTTGAACAGTCAGGTGACTTTCAACTTTTCACACCAGTTTTCTTGCCACAAAATGAGAGGAATAATTTCAACTCAACATATACTTTTCTCCGATGTACTCATGTCAGAGTGATGCAAGTGGAAATTATTCTGAAAGCATAAAGCAAATATCAACAAACATCTGGAAGGTAAGGAATAGAAAAGATGTTTGCCTGCAAATTGCTATTTTGTGAATTAGTATTCCTCTTTGCATCTGAAGCTGTACAAAGAACCGATAGAGAAAAAGTGATCTCAGCTTTGATATATAAGAGTATTTGTGTTTTGATGTGTCTTATTTCATATTAAATCATATGAAATTTATTTATTGTTTCTCTAAAGAATGCATGTCTTAAGTGAATACCTAGTCGATGTTTCCAGCAGGCAAAATAGTAGGGAGTATGATTATTTGCTGAGTAGAATACAAATGTCATATATAAAAGTGATTTAAAAGATTTGGTATTATAATACTGAATAGGTCCAAAGACCATTTTTTATTCTATGCACCTTGGCTCCTGCCAAGTCAGTTTTGAAATTATAGGGTATTATAAAAACAGACATAAAGTAGAACAGAACTGTCCTAAGGGAAAGTTTCCTTTCAGACAATTAGATAACCTACATTTTTTTTACAAAGAAAAAAAGTAAAGCAATACAATTGAGATATATAGTTATTACAAATAATTTGGTGTTGTGCTTAATTGTCCTTTTTGGTTCACTGAGGGCATGCTATGTAATTATTATTTTTGTTTGTAACTTTAAACTGTTGACAATCTAAATACTGTAATAATATATCTGATGGCTTTCTTCTATTGGTGAGTTAGTATTTAATAATTTAATTTTTAGTAACTTATAGTATTGCTGTTAGCTAATTGTAACTATGTGTACCTTATGGCAAAACACATTTTTAACAGTTACCTTTTAATTTCTAATGTCTTACATAAATTTAAGGTTACTAGACAGTCTCTCCAATAATGGACCGGACAAACCCATTTGCACGTGCTATAAGAAGTTCTCTGCCCTTATGGTAAGCATTAAGCAAGAGAAACAGAAAGCAAGAACCTCTAAACATTTAAATGGGAATAGTAATATAAGACTTATTCACTCTTTTTCATGTGCGCCGAATACTGACTCAACTGCTTCATTTGATCTTAAGTGAGTACACTTCATAAGTTAATGTATTTTCTGAATTCGTTACCATCAATGGAACTAGGCTTATTCACTAATCTGTATGGGGACTAAGGAAAATGGTAATGTGCTCTATCTTTACACCAATGACCACTTCTGTAGATGTGAAATTGCAAAAAACAACTGAAGAATACCAGGAACTTCTGCTTTTACTGAAGAAGTACTAGTTAATTCAGACCAGTCCTTTAGTTGAGAACTAAAAATAGTTAGGTAAAATATTAAAAAGAAAGCTTCTTTGATGTATCAAATGAGTTATAAATTCATGAAGAATTACTGGGCTTAGATCCAGGAAAGGATGGGAACTCATAAAAACAAACCCAGCATTCAAGGCTACTTTTGTACTGGAACGACTTAAGCTACTTTGCAGCCTTGCAGAGATCAAAACACAAAACCTGAAGTGCAAGGCTCTTAAAGGTTTGGGCTATATTGGGCTTAGAAGCCTTCCCAAAGGACTGCTCCCTAGGAATTCAGGTGAACCAGAAATAAACCATCCATTAAAAATACCTACAGCTCAGCTGTACATTATCAAGAGCCCATAAAATGTTAAGTCTTGAAGTTGAATTAGGGAATATAGGATTTTTACACCTCTAGACATATAACAAAAGTAAACCAAAATTCTCTGTGTAGAAAGATAATAGTATACTGGGTTTTGAAACTTTTCTATAATGTTTTTTTGTTTTCAAATACAATGTCTAATGTACAGTCAAAGATAACTAGGTACCCAAAAGAAAGACACTATTTGCAAAACCCAATGAAAAAAGACCAATGAACATTTTACATGTTGAAATTATCAGACTCTGATTATAAGACAACCATTTTTAGAATTTTCAAGAAGATAAAAGCCAAGCTGGAAAAATGCAACAGAGTATTTTCAAGTGATAACAAAATATTTGTAAAAGAGCCCAATAGCATGTATAAAACTGAAAAGTATAATAACCTAAATTGGAAACTTAATGGATTTAAGAGCAAATTAGACCCAACTGAAGAAACTATTTGTGAACTGGAAGATAGTCAAGAAGAAACCATCAAGAATAAAGCAGAGAGAGAGAGAGAGAGAGAGAGAGAGAGAGAATTAAATTACTGGAGCAAGGATTTTATATTTAAGGATACAGGGGCACCTGGATGGCTCAGACAGTTGAGTGTCTGACTCTTGATTTCAGTTCAAGTCATGATCTCAGGGTTCTGTGATCAAGCCTGCATCAGCTCCACGCTGAGCACACTTGCTAAAGATTCTCTCTCTCTCTCTCTCTCTCTCTCTCTCTCTCTTTATCCCCACCTCTCCCTCTGCCTCTCATGCCCCCTTCACTCTCTCTCTTAAAAAAAAAAAGGATGCAACAAGTAAATGTAACATTTAATTGGAGTTTCAAAAAGAGAAAGAATGAGGCAAAAGCAATATTTGAAGAGATGGTGGCTGAGAATTTTACAGAATTGAAGATATCAATGTACAAATTTAAAAATGCAATGAAACCCAAGCTGTTAAAAAGCAGACATATCATAGTGAAACTCAGAAAAGCACAGACAAAGAAGAAATCAGAGAGAGGGAGCAAGAACAAGAGAGAAAAGATAAATTACTTGCCAAGCATTAATGGCTGAGTTCTTAACTGGAAGGTAGAAAACATTAAAATGCTTTCCTTTAATGTATTGAAGTCAAAGAAGTTTCAACTGAGGATTTTATATCTATAAAACATATTTTAAGAACGAAGGTAAAAAGGAGGTATTTCAAACAAAAACTAAGAGAATTTATAACCAACCACCTATATTCTGAATGAAATACTTCAGTCTTAAGGAAAATAATCCCAAATGAAAGCTCAGAGAGGCAAAGAGAGAGAAAGCACAAAGAAAAGTATGGAAATGTGGATAAATCTAATAAAACATTGATCCTATAAAACAATAATAAAGGTGTTTATGTAGTTTACAAAAATATACAGAAATAAAATATTCCTACCTCATACCATATAAAACAACCAATCTAATTAATTGTATACATCAACTCAAAAGACAAAAAGAAATGAAGAGTCTAAAAAATATAGGGGAATACAAGACCTCAGAATAAGAGAAAACTACTTAAACAATACAAAAAAAGTACTAATCGTTAATTAAGGAATGATAAACTTGATCACATTAAATTTAAGAATTTAAAATTAAGAAATATTTCCCAGAATACATCCTTAAGAAAGTGAAAAGGCAAACTCACAAGAAGGCATCATATGAGTTTATAATTCATATAACTGACAGGGATCATATCTGGAATATAATGAATTGTTACAAATCCATAACCAAAGTCAGGCAACCTTATTTTGTATAAAGGAGAGGGTACTTGAATAGGCACTTTAAAAACAGGGTATTCAGATAGCCACTAAGCATACCAAAAGATTCTTAACTTCACTAATAATGGAAAAATTTCTAATTGAAAACAATGAGATATCACATCCACCAATGTCACATACCAGCTAGGATGTGAAGCAACAGGGATCTTACACACAAATAGTCCAGTATTATTTAATAAAGAGGAAGATCACTATGAATAGCATCCCACTCCTACTCCTAGGTAAATACCACCTCCCCCCAAAAATATATGCACATGTGGAACAGTCTTCTGTAGGAATACTTGGACCAACATAATTTCAAATATACATAAACTAAAATAGGCATGAATAGTTTAATGTATACTGTAGTACCTAATAATTATAGCTACCCACAGGAACATAGAGGAGTCTCACAAACATATATTGAAGCAAATAAGCCAGGCAAAAAAGAAACTCGAAAAACAGACAAACTTTTGGTGTTAGGAGTCAGGATAACGGTTACCACTGGGGATAGGGTGAAGGCAGAGGTAATGACTGATGGAGACCGAAGGAGATCTTCTGGGGTGTGTCTATTTTTCTGGATTTTTGTTTTGTTGTTGTTGTTTGTTTGTTTGTTTACATAACTCATGGTCACTAGAGTATGTTCATTTTATAACAACTAATTGATCTGTACATTAATGATGTTTTTCTGGTAAATATTTTGTTTCAATAGTCACTAAATATCATACACACACAATCACAAACACATAGTTATATAAAATTAAAATGTTGGAGTTAGGCATCGAACTCTTCATTTTGGCTCAGGTCATAATACGGTTGTGAGATTGAGCCCTGCATTGGGCTCCATGTTGGGCATGGAGCGTGCTTAAGATTCTTTTCCTCTCCCTCTGCCCCTCACCCCAGCTCATGCTCTCTCTCTTAAAGATAAATGAATGAATGAATGAATGAATGAATGAATGAATGAATAAAATGTTAAAATGCAGGGCAGCAATAACTCAAAGAATAGTCCAGAAATTTTTGTCCTTATCAGTGAGTATTAATAAATATTTTAAAAATATACATTTCCAATATTATATAATTCTTCTAGAAATTAGAAAAACATATATTCTACATCTTCTTTTTGTGCCATGAAATAGTGTGCTATAAAACTGGAAAAGGAAAATGTGAAAATAAAATTTAGTTTGTTCTCATTCGTGAGCATAGATGTAAAAATTCAAACCAAAACCTCTGCAAACCAAAACCAGCAAAGTATAATGTGCAAAATATATCATGGCCAAGTAGGTCTATCCAAGGTATATAATGCTAGTTTACATTGGAAAATCAATCAATAAAATTTGGAACATTAGCATTTTAAAGGGAGTAATTACATCATTAATTTATATAAAATAGAAAAGTCTATTAAAATTTAATATCTCATGATTTAAAAAATCATCTTTTAATAAATAAGGTTAAAAGACTATACCTTTCAATCTAATGAAGGATATATGCAAAATTAAAGTTTCCACAGACATGATACTTAACGCTGAATCTATCACAATAAGCACAAAACAAAGATAGACATTATTACCTTTCTTGTTCAGTATGTCAATATTGACAACTGTCAACATTTGTAGATGATATATATTTTTTAATATAGAAAATGAAAACAATCTATGAATTGATGGAATTAATGAGTTTAACAAGGTCATTCTCTACCAAATCTGTATATCAAAAACTTTTGGGTTTAAATATCAGCCATTAAAAAATATTTTTACAAGGTACAACTTACCATAGCACCAAAAATATTAGGCAATAAAGGAATAAATCTAAGAGAAGATATGCAGTATTTCTATAGAGCAAATGATAAAACTTTATTGCGAGAAATTAAAGATGATCTATATAAATGAAGAGCAATATATATTCATGAATTGGAAGATTCATAAATGTGTCAACTCTTCACAAATTGATCTACAGATTCAATGTATTGCCAAATAAAATCACACAGAATTTTCAACTACTCAGCTGATTCTAGAATGGAAATGGAAATTTAAAAGGTCATGAATAGATAAGCACTTTAGATAAGCAATCTTGTATGAAAATAAAACATGGGAGGCTTGTTCAACTAATATTAAAACTTACCATAAAATACACTGATATTTAGACATTGTGATATTAGTACAGAGAACAACACAAAGATGAACGTAAAAGAATAAGATCCCAGAAATAGACTACAACATACAAGGACCCTTTATTTAGCTGTCCTGCATTATAACAGGTAAGGAACACTTTTTCAAAGTACATTGCTGGAACAATTTTTAATGATTAAACTAATACTTTGGAGATATCTTGTTTCCTAGTGAAAATTGTCTTAATGACTCTCCTTAGCAAATTCATGTATTTCAAATGTTCAATTTCCTAAAATAGCTCTAAACTTAAGTAAAGACATCACTTAAACTAAACTTAAGTACTGCTAAACTTAAGTAAAGACATCAACTTATAATAACCATGTCAAAAAAAATTAACTATTTTATTTCCAAAGGACAGAAAATTTAGAAAATTATGATGATGTTATTCAGTATGTATTATTGCAATAAAAGTATTTATTGTTAAAATGGTACTTTATAGGCGCAGCCTGAAACTTGCTCAGTGATTGCAAAACTATTTAAAAATGATTTTATCTTTCACCCACTGCTTAGATTCTTATCAAAGAAAAGCTGCATTTAAACTTGGGGCCCCTGGGTGGTTCAGTCGGTTAAAGCATCCAACTTCGGCTCACATCCTGATCTCATGGTTTGTGGGTTCAAGCCCCTTATCAGGCTTTGTGCTGACAGCTCAGAGCCTGGAGCCTGCTTTGGATTCTGTGTCTCCCTCTCTCTCTACCCCTCCTCCCACTAGCACTCTGTCTCTCTCTGTCTCAAAGGTAAACAAACATTAAGAAAAATTTAAAAACTACATCCTTTTTTTCTAATGCCTAATGGTTATTATAAAGCAATCTGAAATAATGCCTCAGAGTTACTTAAAAAAAAATCTTAATACTTTTTAAATAAAACTTTGTAATGAAATTCCTTTAAATCATTAATAGTATTATTAGTTTTTCTTAAGGACATAATATATTAAACATTAAAATGGGCATGGAGTTATTAGATACATTTTGAAGAACTGTATTTTTATTAAATTAATATTAAATTACAAATTTGCTGACTCAGAAACTAGCAGTTTCAAATGGAATAGATATATATGTTTTTAAAATATATATCTTTGTATGCTATATATAAATATTACATATATATAATTTCTTTAAGTTATTTATATATTTTGAGAGAGAGAGAGAGAGAGTGAGAGAGAGAGAGAGAGAGAGTGAGCAGGGAGGGGCAGAGAGAGAATCCCAAGAAGGCTCCACACAGTCAGTGCAGATTCCTATGTGGAACTCGACCTCATGAACTGTGAGATCATGACCTGTGCAGAAACCAAGAGTCTGATACTTATCCTGTAGTAGGTCCCCTCCCTAAGGAAAAAAAAACCTAAAAACACCTCAAGGCAACTTGGCTACATGTGTACATGACATCCCTCATGACCTTGTAACATGAGACCACCTAATCAGACTGCATGTTTTGTGTTATCATCTATGGGAGACAAAGAAGTAGAAAATATGTAAGAAACTATTCCATGTGGCATTCGGGGTTCAGGTCTTCAAGTACAAACCCAACTGATGGGTGCTGGCATGAATAAAGTTGCTTCCTAGAAAGAAAAGTCTCGGTGTCTCAACTCTCTGTGCAAGAATCCTGCTACAAATCAATTAAGCCAACCAGGTACCCCTATAAATTTTTATTTCAACATAATCTTTTTCTCTAAAATAAGCTATCATATCAAAATGTTAAAAATTTAGTAAATCTTGGGGCGCCTGGGTGGCACAGTCGGTTAAGCGTCCGACTTCAGCCAGGTCACGATCTCGCGGTCCGTGAGTTCGAGCCCCGCGTCGGGCTCTGGGCTGATGGCTCCGAGGCTGGAGCCTGTTTCCGATTCTGTGTCTCCCTCTCTCTCTGCCCCTCCCCCGTTCATGCTCTGTCTCTCTCTGTCCCAAAAATAAATAAACGTTGAAAGAAAAAAAAAATTAAAAAAAAAATTTAGTAAATCTTGCAAACTTATCAGAAAAGCAAACTTCTCTCTCATTTTGTATGAACTAAAACAGAATGTGGACTTTTACTTTCTAGTATACACATTTCTATATTTTTAATACTTTTTTTTAAGTTTATTTATTTAGTTTGAGGAGGCAGAGAGAGACGGAGAGAGACAATCCCAAGCAGGCTCCACGGTGTTAGCATGGAGCCTGATGTGGGGCTCAATTCCATGAAATGTGAGATCATGACCTGAGTCCAAATCAAGAGTCAGACACTTAACCGGCTGAGCCACTCAGTTGCCCCAATATTTTTAATTCTTAGATAAATTTTACTTTTATATTTCTAAATACAAAATATAATTCTAAATACAAAAGCTTACTCAGTAAGCTTGATTATAAATTTTGTTTTTATGTATTTAATTATGAATTAAAATCTATCAATGTAAGTATTATAGCAAGGTAATAAATAATGCTACTAAAAATATTGGAAATTTTTAAGTCAGATATTATTTGAATTAAAGCAAAAAATTTGCTAAGCAGTTGTTGATATTAGAAGTGGTCACTGCAGGGGCTCAGTAGGTTTCGCATCTGACTCTTAATTTTGGCTCAGGTCATGATCTCACGGTTCGTGGATTTGGGTTCCTTGCTGATGGTGTGGAGCCTGCTTGGGATTCTCTCTCCCTCTCTCTCTGCCCCTCCCATGCTTGCTCTCTTTCTCTCTTAAAATAAATAAATAAACTTAAAAATAATAACAATAAAAAAGAAGTGGTCACTGCAAATATAATGCCCTACTTTTAGGAAAGAAATACTATTAGAGCTCTCTTCACATTACAGAATTAGCACAGAAATCTGCTTCCAATTAAAAGAACTGTGGGAGAACCCAGCTGTATTTGGGATTTGGCAAATGTATTCAACTGTGCTCCAAATGCTTTGGTTTCAGTAAAGCCTGTAAAGTATTTTCTCATGTCTTGTCCTCACTAACTTTAAAACACATGTACAGAGCACGGGTCTGCAGCTCTGTCTGTCCCTCCAGTTTCAGTGCTTAGAAAAAAAGTTTTTAACATTCAATGCCTCCAACATTTTTATCTCTCAAATACAGAAAGGGTGAAAATGAATACTCATGAGGTCACCTGTGTAAACTGAAAGATTTATATCCTGGTTGCTAGAGTGTTTTAAAAACGATTCATTTTTGAATAGAACCAAGAAAGTAGGTTTTGCCAGAGGCTGATGGCACTCAGTCCTGGAGTGGTTTGGATTTAGCTTGAAATACAAAAGCCAAGAAAGCAAGGAGGTTGTTTCAGGATAGTTTTAAAGTTCCCACAAGTACTTCTCATGACCTGTGCACCAACATTTCAAAAACTACAGTTCTAAAGCTACTTGGATATGGGGAGAAAGTTTTCTAGGGATATTAACTCCAATTTAGAAGATAACAAAAATTACAAGGGTTTTCAACTAGGAATGAATATAGTATAGAAAACTACTGAAATTAATCTAGAAGATATAAAAAATGATAGCATGATAGCTATATTCAGAGGTTATATGGTCTATTTTACCCTTAAAATTAAAATAGATCAGTATATTTCTCTTTCCTTAATTCACTCAGTAACACTTCTGCTATGTTCAATCCTTAATTGTAGAAAGTTCTAGAAAGACAACATGAAAAGAAGTACAAATGGACATCAGACTTTCACTGTCACGTTTCCTAGATTTAAGACATCTATAAGAGGAAGTAATGTCAGGGCACTTGAGTGGCTCAGTCAGTTAAGCATCTGGATCTTGATTTTGGCTCAGGCCATGATCTCATGGTTTTTGAGTTCAAGCCCATTGTTGGGCTGTGTACTGCACAGAGCCTGCTTGGGATTCTCAATCCCCCTTGTCTCTGCCCCACCCCCTACTTGTGTGAGCTCGCTCTCTCTCTCTCTTTCTCTCTCTCTCTCTCTCTCAAAATAAAAAAATAAACTTAAAAAAATGAGGAAGTGATATCTTTTCTTCCTTAAGATAGGGGAATAAAATAATATAATTAGAAACTGCTCACTGTATGCCAGGCACTATTCAAAAACCATTATATATACATTAATCTATTTAATCCTTTCAACAACTCTATGAGGTTAAATACTACCATTATCAACATTTAACACACAGGGAAAGTGAGATATAGAGAAGTTAAGTAGAAATTAGAGTATACAGCCATTGCATTGCATGTCTAGGATTCAAACCTCAGCAGGAATCCTTGACACCTGTATTTAACAATGCAAGGGCACTATATGATATCAGGGATCATAACAAAATCAAACATAGTTTAAATGCTAAGATTTTCACTTATTAACTACTGGGACCTTCAGAATGTAACCTGTTGAAACTTGGGTTTTCTCACGTGAATAATACCAACTATGGCATAGAATTATTCAAATTCTAAAAGGATATAAGTTCCTGGCACATTTTAAATACACAGTTCATGTCAGTTGCCACTGGTACAAATTTTTCAGCTGCTTATGATTCACAGATCAGTTTTAAAGTAATGCAGGATTCCTGGTTAAACCTGGAGGAGTGAACATATCTGTTTATTTCCTCTCTCTTTAAAAATTCCATTACAATGTCTATGAAAGACTTTTTAAAAAGGGTGGAGGATTGCCCAGGAGAGCAAAAGACTGGAGAGGAGAAAGTAGCAGACAGGAGATTTCAATAAAAGCAGGAATCTGGAAAGAAGGTGGGCAAGTGGTAAAAAGAAAACATATAGGAGAGACCTGAAATCTAAATATCAGACAGTAAAGAAAACCGATGCAAATCAGTATGCTCCTCAGGGTGTGGGTGGCTCAGTGGGTTAGGCATTCGACTTTGGCTCAGGTCATGATCTCATGGTTCATGAGTTTGAACCCTGAGGTGGGCTCTGTGCTGACAGCTCCGGAGCCTGATTCGGATTCTGTGTCTCCCTCTCTCTCTTCCCCTCCCCCGCCATGCTCACTCTCTCGCTCTCTCTCTCTTTGCCTCAAAAATAAATAAACATTTTTTAAAAATTAAGAAAAAAAAGAAGAGCCTGAAAAATATGGGACACCATAAACCCTGAAGACAGAAAGTGGGTGAAATCCAAAATAGGAGAACTGGCCAAATGTTTGTGTGAAAAGTTAGATTCCGAGCTGTCCTTTCTACTTCTACACTATCAAATGATGAGCTCCCACTGAATTCCTGCAAAAGGATGGAGGAAAGTTCCATAGCAAGGATGAACAAGGACACTACACCTAGAGAACCCCACACAGTAGAAGGCCTGGTTGCCATCTGAAAACAGGTTCAATAAAATTTTACATGCTGGATAGTGAAACACATCCCCTACCCTACAAAGATCAAATTTGGTCCCTAGTGGGCTTTCTTTTTCTTAATGTTTATTTGTGAGAGAGAGAGAGTGAGCACAAGTGGGGGAGGGCAGAGAGAGTGGGGACAGAGGATCCAAAGTGGGCTCTGTGTTGACAGCAGAGAGACTGACATGGGGCTCAAACTCACGGACTGTGAGACTGTGACGTGAGCTGAAGTCAGACTCTCAACCGACTGAGCTACCCAGGTGCCCCTGTTCTTACTGGGCTTTGACAAAAGTGGCAGCCTTGCTTACACCCTCAGGGGAGAAAAGGAAACTGTAGGGATGCATCTCTTCAAATACTGACGTTCAAGAAATGATACACAGTTTCTGATAGTTAATTCTCACCAAAATTGATTCGTCCTTGGCCAATTATTTTAAGTTAAAGCTCTTAGCCAATATTGACAGCTGAAGAGCTGATAACTCTCTTTTATGCTATGGTAACCATTTGGTAAAAGTCAGAAGGCAAACTATGATTATTGATTCTATAGTTTTAGGGTAGTGCTAACAGCACTTCCATACAGATACAAAAAAGTGGTGGGAAATTTCCACATCCGTGTCATTCATTGCACTAGCCGTTAGCCATGTGTGACTACGGAGCACTTGAAATGTGACTACAGTAACTGAGGTACTGAATATTAAATTTTGTTCCATTTTAATTAATTTACAGTTAAACAACTACATACAGTAATTGGCTACCTCACTGGATAGTACAGCTCTAGAGAAATCATTAGAAAAGTCAAAATGGTGGTGCTTTGTTGGCTGTCCCTTGTCACTCTAAAAGTGGCCTAAGAGAAATAAACTTAGCAAGAGTTACTCCATTTGAAAGAAGAGGATGAAGAAAACAGAGCTTTGCTAAAAAATGTGTCTCTTTCAGTCTGTTAACCTGAATTTATATTGATGGAAGATAATTCAGTTTAGGTCTCAGTTTGAAACGCTAACAAGCTCATATATCACAAACAGCCGGAGGTAAGAAGGGACCCTTGGAGCGCCTGGGTGGCTCAGTCAGTTGAGCTTCCGACTTCTTTGGCTCAGGTGATGATCTCACAGATTCTGAGTTTGAGCCCTGTACCCAGGCTCTCTGGAGTCAGCACAGAGCCTGCTTCAGATCCTCTCCTCCCCCATCTCTGCCCCTTCCCAGCTTATGCTCGCTCACTCTCTCTCTAAAATAAACATTTAAAAAAATCTTAAAAACAAACAAAAAAGAAGGGGTCCTCAAGCCACTTTCGGTCATGTCCAAATGTGTTCTGGGCAAGAAAAATCAATTTAAAAGATTGTTCTTTCTCCCTTAATATGGTTGTTTCAGATTACTACATGGTAGCTTTCATTAAGTTGATCTTTCGATGTATTACATGCATCACTCACATGTTTATCGGACTTCATTCTTACATTCCTTTTTTTCTCCATGCTTTTGTTTTCTAATGACTTGTCTTCTCATTTAATATTCTCTCATTTTTTTTTCCAATCTATTGTTAAAATCAGTTTTTGGTATTTTAATGCCAGATATTGATATTTTAACTTTATTTTTTAACTCTAGAATGTCCATTTGAATATTTTCATAAATAGCAATTCTGTATTGAAATTCTACACATCCTTGCATTTTATTTCCACATTTCCTCAGTTTTCATTAACATTTTCATTATAATTAAGGTTACTGTCAATGTATAGATTATCTGTGCATCTACTTGTATTATCTATTCTTTCTCTTCATATTTTCCTGCACCTTTAAATGTTTAGTAATTTTGTGTTATATAGAAAATTCTGATAAAATAACCACAGAGTTTCCAAATAATGTTATCTTCCATTGGAAAGAGTTTAGCCTTTTCCTTTGTTAGACACATTTAATGAGGGACTGGTGACCTCAACTAATTAGAGACTGAAATCTTTCAGGGTTGGGTTGAAGTCTTGGTAAGACTCAGTTTACTTTTTGGTTAACCCCTGCTCCTCAGTCATGGCCTCCCTGGGTTTTTGACAGGAAGTCTGGCCAATATCCTTTCTTCACGTCTTTTTAATTTTTTAAATAATTTATTTATTTTTTAACTTACATCCAAGTTAGTTAGCATATGGTGCAACAATGATTTCAGGAATAGATTCCTTAATGCCCCTTACCCATTTAGCCCATTCCCCTCCCACAACCCCTCCAACAACCCTCTGTTTGTTCTTCATATTTAAGTGTCTCTTATGTTTTGTCTCCCACCCTGTTTTTATATTATTTTTGCTTCCCTTCCCTTATGTTCATCTGTGGTTTTGTATCTTAAAGTCCTCATATGAGTGAGGTCATATGATATTTGTCTTTCTCCGATTGACTAATTTTACTTAGCATAATACCCTCTAGTTCCATCCACATGGTGGCAAATGGCAAGATTTCATTCTTTTTGATTGCTGAGTAATACTCCATTGTAGATATAATCCACATCTTTATCCATTATCCATCGATGAACTTTTGGGCTCTTTCCATACTTTGGCTATTGTTGATAGTGCTGCTATCAACATTGGTGTACTCTCCTACTGTCTCTATATTCTCTCCACAAGCAAAAACATTTCTGTGCTCTCTGCGGCTTGTCTTATCCCCTGTTCATCTCTCTATGCTGCATACCTGCTGAGTTCTCTGCTTCAGGTTGTGCAGATTGTTGTGTGAATCCTCAAATCAGTTTTTAGTTGTGCAGGATGGTTTAGTTTTGATCTGGCTGCATGTCAGGGACAAGAGATGCAAAAACAACAACACCAACAACAAACAAAACCTCAACAACTTCATGCTGTTCCACCATCTTTCCCCTCCCACCTTTCTTCGTGTCTTGAAACTTGAGAGACCAATCTCTGCTGTTACAGATTTCAAGGTCAGTTCTTCAGCCATTTGACCTTCAAATCCTGGCACTTCTATTCAGGGGGAGATTAACTGTATGTTTGAGGAAATTACCCTCTCTCTTTGGTAATTTTTGTTTTCTTGATCTCTACAAGTCTGCAGGAAATTTCACTCTGCTTTTTGACTTAGCTCCTGAACCTGTTGAGTAGTCCCAGAACTCAGCCATTTGTGTCAGAGTTCTCTCAAGGTTACAGTTTGTCATTCTAACTGAAAGCTTTGTTTATTTCTTTTTCCCTAGTTGTAGCCCTCTGCTTGGACTCAGCTGATTCTCCACCCTTATTCATAACTGGCCAGTGCCTTAAGGAGTTAAAAGACCTGGTGATTTTTGGATCCTTTCAGAATGGCTCTACCCTCTCTCATATCTAGTCCTTATTGTTCTATTATACCTTTAAAAATATTATTTTTGTAATTTATCTTCTCTTTTGTGGTCACTGTAATGTCAGTTGGGTTGGGGCCCTCACAGGACCAGTGAATGAATAGGAGATTTCAGGCTTAAAATCTACAGTGAGATGAAATCTCTGCTTGTGCTTACTTGCACATGGATTTGACTGAGACTATTACATTTTTATGTAAATTGTCTTTTCAAAGGAACCACAAGAAAGGTTTACAAAAAGCCTGTGACTTTTCAACTGTCAAAGCCACCTCAAGGTCTCCAAATCTATGCTAGTAGGAAATGGACTGTGAAATCTGTATTTTTCCAGAGGAGGGCATATATTCCAACACTCACTTAAGATATGGCCATGAGGAATAATGGATAAAAACAAACAAAAACTTCCCAGATGGAAAATCTAGGAGCCATGAAAGACAACAGAAAAAAATAGCTACTCCCAGAAAGCAAAATAGTAATGATCAATTTAGGAAGATCTAGCAATTCTTGCTTAGCAGGATTTGCTAACTCTAATGTACAAGTGACTTTATATAGTTTTGGATTTTCTGAAAAAGGAAGCTTTATTGTGCTATTCTGTTCTACCACACAACAGTTTGTATGTAGAGTCAGGAAAGATGTGATTAATAACTCTTCCTTTAGCTTATGGGCTGCTAAATCACAGCTTTATCTCATCCAGTGAAAAGAATTAAACACCCTTTGAGCTTGATCAAGTAATTAAAAAAAGACTTTGTATCATCTTATGTGTGATGGAAAAGTGTATTATAAATATACCCAGGAAACAAAAACAACAACAGCAACAACAAAAACCATGGCTCATGGGTAGATGGGTGATCAGGCTATGAGGGAATGGTATTCGCCAGCCAATATCCATTCTCTCATTCTACTCTTTTAGTAAAAGAACCCTTAAATATTTAACTGAATGTATGACAGCTGGGAGAAATCATATAAGAAATAGCCTCCTGGATGTGAACAAAAATGGTGAAAACGTGAACAGGAAAAGACACAGCCTTGAAAGGAATCCTTCTTCTTCTCCTTTCTCTTCTCCTGTGCCAGTATAGAAGTAAGCCAGTTTTGACTATGCAGACAAGGGAAACATTCAAGGGAATAGTAAAGTATAAATACAAAAGAAACTTGGGACTCTGGATGACCTCAAGGGGCTGAGCTTCTCTCTCTATCCCCTCTCTGCAACCCCCTCCCTTGCCCCCAACCCCACAAACACAGCAGATTGTCCTCTTGGATTTTACTGGTGAGAGACATAAAGCTTCTGTCTTGTTTAAGCCACTGGCCATACGGTCTCTGTTAAAGCAGTGAAACCAAAATTCTACTTATATATAAGCTTTGTAAAATTACATGCCTTTTAAAAAGCACGTGCCATTATAACTTATTACTTGATAAAAACTAAAATTATATTTTAGAAGAAACAAAGGCTGAGATGAAATAATTTTGAATACATCAAATATTTGTAAATTATACATAGTGTTATTTGTCTAAACTAAATAACATTTTATGTTCTGTGTCTAGAGACATAAGTCATAAAGCACTTTCACATATGCCTACTTTAATATTTCTAGTATATTTTATTAAGAATTATGATATTTATTGCCATATTCAAGATTGATAATCTTGAGAGAATTCCTATTGTGGAATGTCTAAGCTTCAACCACCTTCAAAGGTAATATGCTGTTAGTGGATAGAGGTAAAGACTTGCAAGAAAAGGAACCTGGTGAATTCCAACTCCATCCACCCCTTTCTCTTTAGCAGTGTGCCAAAGGCAATTCAGACTCTCTTTGAACTTCAAAGTCCTTATACATGTATTGAAGATTATAGTTACCTATCTTTTTCATAGGATAAAACCAGTCAGTCAAATGAAATAACGTTTACGAAAGTAATTTGCAAGTGTTATAAATCAAACTTTATAAGCCTTAGAAAATATAAGAATAATAACTCAATAGATGAGGAGGCTAACTTTTAGAACAAGTTACTTGTAGGACAGAATGAGAGCTAATCTATGGCAGAACGAGAATGAACAGCCAATAAAGCTAGCCCTAAGAGTACAAAGTAGATAGTGTCTTAATTCAGATGCAAAACCCAAAAATTATTTGAAAAGTATTTATTACAAATACCATTTAGCTACATGGAATTAAGTAGCACTTGTTTCTCAAAATAACATGAATAAGACATTTTAATCAATTTCATCGAATATCAAATAAATATTGCAGGATTTGGAACTTGCTGGGAAAACACCGTCACTTTTCTGAAAATATTTCATGTAAGACTTGGAGGAAGGTTCTTTTCCAGCAGTCCCCTCCCTCTCTGAATAAATCATGGACACTCTCTTGAACTGCTTTTGATTTTACAAATAGGGTCTGGATGTTGACACAAGTCTTGAATCTCCTGGGACAGGAATGACTGCTAATTCTTCCCCACTGTTCTTCTCTCCCAATCCACAGCTTAGAAAAGTTAGTAATTCTACTGTGATAGCCTTCCTCACAGTCTTACAGATTCCTTTTAAATGGATAAACAGGCATCCTTTCAACTATTGACTCCATTCTAACATTCCCCAACATTCTCCAGCTTAGTGAGAGCTCATGTCCAGTAGTTGATGCTGAAAGGTTAAGACCAAAATGGTAAATATTTCTTCGTAACGGGTATTCACAGTGATCTGAAAGGATATCTTCATTTCTTTTGGAAGGTAGGTTAAGAAAGGGACTGGAATTAGTTTATACTCACTTGCTTCCTTGTTTTTTTCCCCTCAATATTTCTTGTTTTCAATTTTGACAGCTGAGCTCTAACAGGTACTTGATAAGTTCTGTTAAAGAAGACTGCAGGGACACCTGGGTGGCTCAGTTGGTTAAGCATTTGACTCTAGATTTTGGGTCAAGTCATGATCTCAGGGTTCTTGGGTTCGAGCCCCACATTGGGCTGTGTGTTGATAGTGACTGGGATAGTGATAGCTGCTTGGGATTCTTTCTCTCCCTCTGTCTGCCCCTCCCTGTTCATGCTCTGTCTCCCCCCCTCTCAAAATAAATAAATAAATAAATAAATAAATAAATAAATAAATAAATAAAATACTATTTAAAAAGCTATTAAAAATAGAGAACTGAAAAAGAAGTATCTGTTTGGAACATTTTGCAGCTAAAAATCTTCCATTTAGTTAGCCAAGGTAAGTGTGGGGCTACAGACTTAATTTTGAGATTTTTCTCCTTCCTTATGAAATAAATGAAATATGATGAAACAAATAAAAAAAACACATATGAACATGGGCAGGAAAATGCAGCTTTAGAATGTTGGCAATTATTATGAAAAGCATCTTATATTGTGGCTGCATAATCCTCTTAATATAGAAAGGAGTCATGAGGATAATTGGGGGTAAGAGAATAAGAACAAAAGCAAAGTTAAACCTGTTAAAATAAAACATATAGATTACATTTAAAAACAAAAAGTATGAAGCACCTTGGTGGCTCAGTCAGTTGATTGTTCAACTCTTGGTTTCAGCTCAGGTCATGATCCCAGGGTTGAAAGACTGAGCCCTGCATTGGGCTCCACACTCAGTGTGGAGCCTGCTTAGGATTCTCTCTCTGTCTCCCTCTGTCCCCTTTCCCCCACTTGTGTGCACTTTCTCTCTCTCTCTCTCTCTCAAGTAAGTAAATAAATAAATAAATAAATAAACAAATAAGTAAATAGGTAAATATTAAAAAATAAATAAGTAAAATAAAAAATAAAAATAAAAAAATGAATAAGTAAAAATAAAAACAAAAAGTATAAATTGAACAAATAGGTAAAAATGTCTTTCTCCTAAACATCACCCCAATATACTAAAAAACATGTTTTTTATTACTTCAAAGTATAAATCCAAATAATGAAATTGAACACTTTAATTGAAGAACTAAAATGGGCAGAAATTACTTCTCAGAGTACACTTTCTAAATTACGTAATTTTAACTGATTTTATTAAACCTAAAAATAGTCTTTATTCATAATGCAAAGAGAAGCTTGGCATATGTATTTTGAATGCTTTTGTTCCCTAAAACAGACTTAATATCCAAAAATCAATTTGCTTTCAGGTAATTTTAGTCGTGGATACAATAAATATACCAGTAAGTCTTCAAACACATTCTGTACTCACTCACCTGAATCTAATTATGGTTTGGGCAATTTAATTTCATTTCCTCTTAATAGAAAACCATGGAAACAATAAAGAAATAAGAAATTATTTCTCCTTTCTAAATATTTTAAACCCTTCTAAGTTTTCACGATCAAAATTTTAAAACCAGAACCCTGAACATTCACATTCTACATTATCACAAGCAACACTATCATATTTCCTAAGTGACATCACATTTTCACTGATTTCACTGGATATGTCTCACTCAATGAGCTGGAAGTGCCTCCTTTCCCTCATACCATAAGTTTTTTTTTTTTTTTTTTTTTAATATACTTAAGAAAGTGGTACAACAGTTGAGTAGTAAGAGAGAACAAAACAGGAGAACATTTACCCATGAATGCAAACTTTGATCTTTCTCTTTTACGGGACATCCAATTCTCCCACAATTTTTCTCAGCTCTGCCTACACAATCAACCCCCAATTCACCAAAGTCGAAGCTACCACCATTGAACACGCCTGTTAAGTCCAAGCTACTTAACAGAATTTGCCTGATACACATTGTACTAATCTCCTACGGCTGCCATAACAAAATGGGACAGACTGGATGGCTTAAATGACAAAGATTGATTTTCTCCCAGTTCTGGAGGCTGGAAGTCTAAGATCAAGGTGCTGGGTGGGTTTTTCTGAGACCTCCCCCTTCAGCTTGCAGATAGGCAGCCTCTTGCCCCTTCACATGTGGTCATTCCCCTATGCTATGCACATGTCTCTCTGGTGTCTTTTCTATGTGTCCTAATCTCCTATTCTTAGGACACCAGTCAGATTGGAGTCGGGCACACCCTAATGACTTCAATTTAACTTAATTACCTCTTTAAAGGTCATATCTCTAAATACAGTCACATTCTGCAGTTTGGGGATTAGAGCCACAGCATAGGAATTTTGAGGGGAAACAATTCAGTCCATAACATGCACACACAGACACACATATAAAATACACATACACAGAAATGATTTTCATGATTTGTGATCGTTATGTCCTAAAAAGATGCCGTCAACACTGAATTAACTTATATGAAACCATTGCTCCCAGGGGAAATGCAGGCTTATGTTCCTGCATGCCTCTGGTCACATTTTTGTCAATCGATCAATACATACCCTTGTTTCACGTGTGCTTCTATATAAAGATACTTTATTTTCTTACAAATAATTAGCTACATTGTCCTTGAATGACTTAAAGCCAGGGGCTTTGGAGGACATTTGCATAATATCAGCTTGTTTGCTAATGTCATTGTAGAGCAAACCATTCCCATCAGCATCAAGAACCTATTCTTCCACATAATCCTAATCCTGTATAACAGATAGGAGGTATTTTACAAATTCCTAATCTTCCTGATCTGCGTTATTTGCTTTGCCTACAAATTTAACATTTTTTATACATACCACCTTTCGAAAGGTGTAAGCCAGCTAGCACCAGCTGAGAAGGAGTTAACATTTTCCTGACCCTGGGAGTGTGACCGTAAATCTCTGTGGCCTTTTGCCTCACTACAGTCCTGTTCACTGTGCCGTTTTTATTGCTGTCATCTCATTAATCCACAAATTCACTTTTCCATCTTTTCCATAGCTTCATCAAGCACTGTAGATAGTACTTTAGCACTTTCCAGAGCTGTCTTACGTACAGATTGGCAAACATCCTCCTTTTTCTGGAGGTACCGTGGTGTTGATTCCTTAACACTTAACCCACAACCAACAGCATGATAGCTCATACCTGAATAGTGGTGATCTGACATGTATATTTCTTCCATAAGGCACATCACGGCCCTCCTGCACTTAGTTACACGGGACACCACTTTAGCAGTATGCCTGGGAACGATTTTTAAGAATAAAGTCACTAACCAAAAGCACCAAAAAATGCAAAGAACATAGCCCCAAATAGACCATGAAAAGGGATACTTGTTTACTATGTGAGCTGAAACAAGAAAGTAGAGAGAGGTCTCTTGTTGATCGTAGATGGAAGGTACACATCACACATCTCAAGAGGTTTGCCATTCTGAACATGCACATGTCTGTGAATGATTTGGGGTTACAAATAAATTTTACCAAGTAGGCCAATTTACAAATATGAAACCTGCAAATAATGAGAGTTATACATAAATATATCTATAACTAGTGGTAAGAATACTATATACATAATATGTATACTACAATATACAACTAATAATAGTAATATATAATATAATATGTAACTAATAATAGTACATGTAATATATTCTGTAATATATATAACTAATAATAGTATATAATAATATATACTATAACATAATAATAGTGTATATAATAATATATACCATAATACATATAACTAATAGTAAATGTGTATATGTATATATATATACATATACATATATATACACATGTATATATAACTAATTTTACCCTCATCTCTGCCACCATAGTCTATATTCAATAAAACAGCCAGAATAATTCTTCTAAAATATAAGTCAGTAATGTACCTCCTCAAAACTCTCAGAATAAAAGCCAACGTGTTGACAATAGCCAACAGGATCCCCCACAGCTAGACCCTGCCTATTGCTTTGAGCCCATTTCCAGCAGCTTTTTCCTGTCACCATGCTGGCCTCCCTGCTGTTAATAAACTTGCCAACCACGCTTTGGTGTTACAACCCGTCCTTCCTCTTCCTTGTGCTTGCAAAGCCTTCCTCCTAAGTGTTTGTGTGACTCTCATCTCATCTTTTTATTCAAGTCTTTCCAAACCACCCTGTTTGAAACAGCCCTTCATACACATCCCCTTTTCCTCTTTTCTGCTTTATTTTTCTCCAAAGCACTTATAAGCATCTGATTTGTTAGAGGTTTTACTTGTCCATGTGTAAGTCACTGTTCTTACTCCCCTTGGCTCCAGGAGGGCAAAGTCTTTTCCTTCTTTATATGCCCAGTGCCCAGAACAGTGCCTGGCATACTGTGGGTGCTTAATAAAGTTTTATTAATAAATGATTAAAGGAATAAGATGTAATTAGTTTATTTAAACTGTAGATGAGAGAAGAAATGAAATGTTGTAGAAAATATGCCAACTTTCTGGGGCGCCTGGGTGGCTTGGTCGGTTGGGCGTCCGACTTCGGCTCAGGTCATGATCTCACGGCCCGTGGGTTCGAGCCCCGCGTTGGGCTCTGTGCTGACTGCTCAGAGCCTGCAGCCTGTTTCAGACTCTGTGTCTCCCTCTCTCTCTGCCCCTCCCCTGTTCATGCTCTGTCTCTCTCTGTCTCAAAAATAAATAAACGTTGAAAAAAAATTTTTTAAGAATTAAAAAAAGAAAAAAAAAGAAAATATGCCAACTTTCATAAATTTTGTCTAAATTCACATATATTGTTTTGTTTAGGTCAAAATTAAATACCTTCATGGTTAAGATAGAAAATTAAAAAATCAGAAAAGTTAACCACAAAAATATTTACTGAATTGCTGGAAAGGTTTTGTTTTGACTTTCAAATCAAAATTTCATGGAATGAATTCAGATTTTACTTGAGTACCATATATTCCTCACTTTACCCTCTCTTGTTATTTTAGGAGGATAATACCTGAAGGGCTTTTTGTTATAACCAGTAAATCAAGCAAGGAGCCTCCCAATTTGTATTCACAAATAATAAATATACTTCCTATATCTTACTCATCAAATCATAAATGCGGGATGAGTTAATTCTCTAGACTTCTGAAAAAAATATTTTTTCCAAGATGTTATCTAGAACGAGATATCTGTCATGATTTATTGTGACACTGTACTTGCCAAAACCATTTTGCTAAACAATCTGATTGTAGCTGCCCTTCAATTTAACTGATAAATGTATCTCAGCCAACCTCTCCTTAATCTGATTTCTGCTTTCTTTATTTTGGGTTCTGTAAGAATCAAGAAAATCTATTTGCTTGAATTTTGAAAACAAACAAGCCAAATGAGGTACTATTCTATAAATTTAGAATAAAAGTATTCAGCCTACAAAGTGCTTCATGCAGGAATAGAGCATCATCTTAAGAAATTCTTAATTATGTTTGTAGGAACAGTAAAAATGTTTGTAGGAACTGGATCCATATACCAGTATGTATATCTGACATTGTTTGGCTAAGCATTTTAGGTTGACATATTGAGGTCCTACTACCTTTTTCTAGAACTAATGAATTTTTATTTTATTTTGTTAGGAGAAATGTCTATGGCAAGAAGGAGATTTATTTTCACTGTATGGCTAGTTATTCATATATTAATTTTTTTTTCAACGTTTATTTATTTTTGGGACAGAGAGAGACAGAGCATGAACGGGGGAGGGGCAGAGAGAGAGGGAGACACAGAATCGGAAACAGGCTCCAGGCTCCGAGCCATCAGCCCAGAGCCTGACGCGGGGCTCGAACTCACGGACTGCGAGATTGTGACCTGGCTGAAGTCGGACGCTTAACCGACTGCGCCACCCAGGCGCCCCCATATATTAATTTTTTAAGAAAAATAAAAGCTAATAAAATGAAAAATTTATAAGGCTCTGAGATTAGGTGACTTATAATTTTTTTTCAGTTGATAATCTACTGGTGTATGATGAGAAAGTAAGTCAAAGTTTTGAAAGAAAAAATAATATGTATTTTCAATGTTTTCCTCATAGTATAACATTGAAAATTTCAAAATCTCAAAAAAGTATGGAATAAAAAAGTCACAGTTCTCCCCTTACCTTTGTCTCACAGAAGTTGCTGAGCTGTGAAATGGGGAAAACACAGAGTCAAGATGAAGAAGCACATGTGTTAATGTTGCTGTTTTCCTACACTGAGAATTTAGTGAAAATAATTGGCCCTCTGACAGTACAGGGCACTACATTAGAATGAGGATGATCAAAGCAGGTGGAAGAAATAATGGCCCAGATTTCTACCTGTGAACTAATCTTGACCACATTTTAGCTGGTGAAATAAAAGAAACATGGATTTTAAGATAAAGCTCTTATATCATCCTAGATTTTATGTTATACAGGAAGTAAAATCCATTCATCCATTTCATGACAGTTATTCACCAATATGTCATAGTATGAAAAAATTGAAGGTGATTTTAATTCTGACTATATGGCAGGCATTGTGCTCATGTCTGTGAAGTAGAAAACTATTACTAGGCCCATTGGTTGGTATGGAAATTCAGGCTGAGAAAAGTTCAGTGACTTGTGCAGAAGAATAGAAAGGGAATTTCAACTGAACTCTGTCTGCCTCCAGAGACAAGTCTATCCCTAGAGCATCCTGCATCCACTGCCTCTGTGTATAAGCATTAGGCTTGATGTCAAGCACAGAAACATGACAATGTTAAAAATCCAACTGATTAATGGATAAAGAAGATGTGGTTTATATATACAATGGAATACTACGTGGCAATGAAAAAGAATGAAATTCTACCATTTGCAACAATGTGGATGGAACTGGAGGGCATTATGCTAAGCAAAATAAGTCAGAGAAAGACAGATATCAATATTTTCATTGATATGTGGAACTTGAGAAACTTAATAGAAGATCATGGGGGAAGGGAAGGGGAAAAATAGTTTCAAACAGAGAGGGAGGCAAACCATAAGAGACTCTTAAATACAGAGAACAAACTGAGGGTTGATGGGGGGGGCGGGGGAGAGGGGAAAATGGGTGATGGGCATTGAGGAGGGCACTTGTTGGGATGAGTACTGGGTGTTGTATGTAAGGGATGAATCATGGGAATCTACCCCCAAAACTAAGAGCACAGTGTATACACTGTATGTTAGTCAATTTGAAAATAAATTAGATTTAAAAATAAAATAAAATCTTGACTTCAAAAAGTTATAGTTTGATAGAGAACTACTGCAGTCATTGTGATCTAAACTTCAGGATGATATTTAATCATTATATTCTTGTGGACAAGACTGGCCAGTATCAAGTTAATAAGAATACAGTTAGGAAGACAGAGCAACGATGAGAATTTGAACTCATAAAATGCTTATCATATGCCAGGCATTTTACAAATTTATGTCATGTAATCTTAATAGTAGATTTTCAGGCTTCTCCTTTAAAGACCAATACAAAAAAACAAACAAAAAAAAAAAAAACAAAAAAAACCAAAAAGCTATAGATAATACACACAGGTAAACCACATAGCAGTGCATTAATTCTGGGGGCACACTATGTTTTACATTGGAAGGCCATTCCTATGAGCATGGGGCCAATGGGCAGTCAGTGAGATGATTCTAGTAGCATACTGCCAGACTTCATTAAGTATTCATTAGTCCTATTAAATAGGAAGGGAAGAAAGCTTGAAAAGGTGATGAGGGAGACACAAAAATCACTTATTTGATGACAGAGTCAGGGATTCAATTCAATAGTCAGAACAATGATTCAAATCTAAGAAAGTTAGATTTAATAAGAAAGGTTGTAAAATTCAGCCATTAGAATTTGAAAAACAAAACTGCAAGTGTACAGAAAGGCATCGTAGAGTGAGTATGAATGATAGAGTTTCACTGGACTTCAATTTCTGTATTGGTCAACAATGTGATGTGTGACAAAAGGCAAAAATATCAGTAGAAACTTAAGCTAAACAAATAAAGAGAGATTGGTCAGAACAAAGAAGGTGAAAACTGCCTGGTCATAGACCTTTTTGAATCACCAATGAAACATTTGTTCAATTTGGGGCATTTTTGCAAATTAGAACGATCTGTCTTATTACAGAAAAGATTTGTGCATTCTGAAGATTATTGAAACTGATGATTTCTGAGGTTCCTTGCAATTCATAATTGTGTGAAACCCTTATGCTATGGAAAATTCTCTTCTTTTGTTCTTGTTACAGTCACCAAAATGTAAAGTGTTAGTTCCACAACTGTAACCTAATGGCCTATAAGTAATTCCCTGTTCAGTTTCACCCATTCTTCAATCTCTCTGGATCTAGATGAAATATAAAAAGGAAAGGCCTATCATGTGATGATCTGTGCAGGTCAATTGAGGAAGACTTGTATTATGGCCTCTATCTCAGCTCTCATCTAAAGACGATGCATGATGACATTTGACAAAGATGATAGTTAAGATGGAATTTGTCTTTTAAATGTTTTGTAGGCTCAGGAGTTGTAAGTAAAATATTAAAAAGAGTAAGTTTCATCTTTAATCCTGGATAGTAAAACGCTGTTAAAAAATACAAACCACTTTCAAGTCTTTGCTCAGATGTCACCTACCTTGATCACCCTATTTAATGCTACAAATACCCACTCCAATTCTTTTTTCTTAGCTTTATGACCTCCTAACATAGTATAAAATGTGCCTACTTTTTCCCTGTTTATTGTTTATTGTCTGTCTCATTTCACTAGCACATAAGTTCCATGAGGGTATGGCTTTTTGTCCGTTTGTTACCAATGGTTCTCAGGCACGTATGGATGAATACATTTGTAATACCAGCTGACACAATTTGAGTAGTTACTATACAATGGGAAGTTTTCTAAATGCTTTACTTATTATATTCGTTATGGTTCAGTTGCAGAGAACAGAATCCACACCTTACATTTTAAACCCCAAATGATTTATTGCTGAGTGTTAAATGGCTTGCAGAATCACTGGGAGGGCTGAAAAAAATAATAAAGACACTCTAGGTTAAAATTTCAGGAAGAACTCCTAAAGCCATAATTCAGGAGTAGGCCATGGGGGAAACCATTGCTCCTTCTACAACAGGAAGCTGCCTGGCACATTGGGAAGCTTCCAGTAGAACAGCTAGCCCCAAAACCACATCATCACAGACATAATGGGTTAGCCACCAAGATTAATAAACTGACAAAATCAGAGTCATTACCAACAGGAAACCACATCTACTATTGCTGGATTCAAGCCCGTATCTTATTTGCTAGACTATCTACATCACAACCAGGAACTCGTGCTCTCTTTCTGAACTGTCAATACTCCTCATTTCTTCTCCATCCTGCTCTTTTCTGTAGGGTGACTTTTCTGTTCCCAGTTCACCTATAAAAAACTATAGCTTTGGATGGCTCCTGAATTCTACACGTCCCAACCCAGGCACTCAGAATAACTGAGCCGGCTCTAAATCCCAATTACAAAATCAAGGGAAGAATATCAATTGGGTAAAATGCTCACTGCTGATTAACATTCACCACTGTATTAACAGAGGCCATACAGTAAGTGTGATTATGTTTTATTAAAATGCCAATATGAGTGGATGTTTACTACAATGACATCTGCCAACTACTGCCCAACATTACTCACTGAAGCCACAGGTTGCAAAGATTAAGTCTAGCATAGCTTCAGATAGCAATACTTGAGCTTTGGAATTCTTTTTTCTTAAGATTATGAGTTGCCTTGCTCATCTCGTGACACTAAGTGACCAAGACTTTGAATGGCTCCAAGGATAGCACTAACAACACAGTGTAACCCAGAGGAAGGTCACAAGCATAAGGAATGGGACCAAAAAAAAAATTATCATCTTTATACCTTCCAGATAAATAAAAATTAAAACGATTATTGTGAAATAGAAGTGTAAACGTTGGGCAAAATATAGAAAAACATGAGATAAATTCTTTCAGTTTACATGGAGAATTTAAAAAAAAAAATAACATTTCCAAGAATCCTTTCAGATTTTCACAATTATTTTAAAACTTTTGTTTCAACTCAGTGAATTCCTAACAAATGACCGTAAGAATGACATGACATCATATCATATATGAGCTCAAGGGTTACATAGAAAAATGCAAGAACTGGACCCCAACCACTATAGATTTTGGAGGCTGTTTGCCTCTCCATTTTTCCTTTAATTATTAAAAGCACTGAGAAAGAGCCTTATTTTTTAAAACTGAGTTTTAAGAAGACAATAACCACAGCTAATAGCAAGAATGCTGGGGCTCCTGGGTGGCTCAGTCGGTTAAGCAGCCAACTTTGGCTCAGGTCATGATTTCACCACTTGTGAGTTTGAGCCCCGCATCTGGCTCTGTCCTAACAGCTCAGAGCTTGGAGACTGCTTCTGATTCTGTGTCTCCTCCTCTCTCTGCCCCTCCCCCACTCATGCTCTGTCTCGCTCTCTGAAAAATAAACTTTAAAAAAAAAGAATGCAAATAATACATGACTTTAGGAAATCAGTCCCCACAATTTGATACATCTTGGTATCTTGGAAGCCTACAGTAATGCACTTCTGCCTCCATTCAAGTGCTGGTCTAAAGCTGGACTGTAGAAGAGCCACCAAATAGTTAATATGTGAAACCATTCAGTTTTAGTGCTTGAGGCTAATATAAATTATATCCAACACTGAAAGCTAAAAGGCTCAATAGCCATCTCAAATATCCTAGGAGGAAAGTATATGTATGCAATCACATACCAATTACAAATGCTAGATGGTTTTATCAACTATCATGATGAATCTACCTTAAAGTTTACTCCAGTATGTCCTCAAATTTAATGAATCCTACCTGTTCAGCTCAGATTCCCATCACTTCCGATTTCCAAACATCCTCCATTAACACCGAAAGCTTTTAGGCACTCGGTTACTGCTTAATGGATTTTACAATGATGGATCTTGTCTAATAAATGAAAATATATCTTTGCCCAGAGGCAGAAGAAATGTGATGTTCTATTTTAAACAAAGCAACACATAAATATTTTTTAAATGTAGCTTGTTTCCCTGTATCTTATAGTATACATTAAAATGTCTAATATGTGAACCTCTGGCCCTGAAATAGCTACGATTACAGATTTTAAAGGATAATTGTCACAAGTGTAAATTACTTGTAGTTAACAAATAAAATGACAGCATCTATAAATAGAAAAAGGAAATATTTTCTGAGATTTACTTTTCCTATGGAGAACTATTTAACTGTAAACTACAGAGAGATACTTTTCTATAACAAGCTTTTGCAGACATTGCTTTAGCGTATAGTTCCTATTTATAATATTAAAAATTGGTGAGAGTTCTTTACATGTTATATGCAACTTCAAATGAAGTTCTTTAAAAGTGCAATAGAAAGGATAAAAAGGATAAAAGCAACCAATAGAGTTTCTAACACAAATTCCAAGGGCAATTTGAACTAAGTGAGCTTGAAGATACATTTTGACAAAACCTTCACCAAATCAAAATTCAAAGTTTAAAACAAATATTCTTGATTCATACAAATATCAGAGAAAGAAAGAAATGTAGTTGTGTACTTTTCCTTGATAAACTCTATTTGGCAATTATTTTGTCTAAATATCAGAACTTATAAACCAAATCAGCACTACTGAGTAGTATTTTGGAGATAATAATTTCTTGATAAAGTTCAAAGATTAATATATACTCATTCAACAAATACACCCTGAGTACCTATTCTGTACTGGGCACTATTCTAAATACTGGAAATAAAGCAATAAACAAATAGAATGAACACATTTTCTGGACCTGTATAGTGAGTAGAAATAGATATTAAGTATTCACACACACAATACACATGTCCTATATGTGTATGGGTATGTGCCTGTGTATGTGTATAGAAAAGTGACTATATTTTGGGAAACTTTGTTTTAGGGACATATGTGAGTCTGTATTTTTATGTGTCTGCACGTGTATGGAATGATGATGCAAAATGCATTTCTTATTGTAATTAAAAAAACATAAAAGCTACTAGCAAATAACGTGGTTGGATATGTTTGCAGGAAGAAGACCACGACGATTAGACATGTTATGAATTGCAGGCAGACACCAAATGTTTTTAATCAGGAAGCAATATGATGATCATATTTCCATTGCTAAAATACCCTTTACATGTTGTGTGAAAAACAGATTATAGAGGAACATGAACAGTAGTAGAAACACCGGTGAAGATGTTGCCATTCAGACTGAAATGATAGAACTTAGTAGAGACAGTAGAGATGGAGGGAGGTGGCTCAATTCCATATACATACATACATTGGGGAAGTTGAAATGAAAGGACTTTGTTAAGAGATGCACATGCACTGAAACACACACACACACACACACACACACACACACCAAAGAAAATGAAGGAGGAACATAGAAAGATCGGAAGAAAAATGGCAAATCTCAAGCGTCATCATATTTCCAAACTTTGTTCAGTGTGGACCATAATCAAGATCATTCACAGTAAACATCCTCTGGTTATGGAGGTGTGATATGAATCATCAGCCATGAGATACACAATCTTTCCAACTCTGTCGGAAGAGACCCATTTTACATCACAATAGAAAATATCTGTCCCTCCATTCCATGTAAGGATAGTGGCAAACATCAAAACCTAGTTTTGCCATAGCTCTCCTTCACAGACAAACCCACACAGTGCAAAATGGGGCTGCCAAGAAGCCTATAGAGAAACAATGACAACATGAATAACCACTGCTATTTTCATACTTCCTGATGTCTTCACTATAGACAATAGCATCAAGATTTAAGAAAATACCAGATGAAGCCCAAAGCTTGCTCCTTTTCTACTGTCTTTTAAAAGAGAATCCGAGGAGAGGCAAGGACCCAAACTTTACAAACTAGGAGGAAGAGCATTAAAGGGATTGATTGATCTTTCCAGAGATCAGGCCTAAAAATTATAAACCAATTCTTTCTCTCTGAGACAACACATTGATTTCAGACTTTGAAATGAGAGGGGTCATGACTGGAAAAATACTGAGCATGCAGATCATTGTAATAATTCTAATGAAAAGTGATCTGCCCAACGAAAAAATTTCAATCATGTTATATAACCAAACAATGTGTACCAGGTGTTGTAGCCAATATGGTTACTAAATTGCTTTGTTCATGAGTGGTTGAAATTAAAGCACTCTCACAATTAGCGATTAGGACTGCTCGTTCTCAAGACAAGCTGTCTAGGTTAATCCTCTGATTAGTTGCGTGACCTTTAGGTTTCTAAGCTTTGGTGTCCTTATCATTAAAACATGGCTAAAAATTATTCCATCATGGTTTATTGTGAGGATTAGATGAGGTTCATTCATAAACACATGGTCTAGAGCTTAGTATACAGTAAATAATTAAGTAAATGTTAAAAATAGTATAGTTATTATTAAAATAGAATATGACATTTGTTCACTTGACAAGTATTTATCAAGAATCTGCTATTGGGAAGAAAGCTAAAAAATATATTTGCTTTTAAAAAATATCCAGACAAATTTACCAGTTATGAATCGTTCTCTGATACCAGCAAAATAAGCAATGCCATTTGTATACATTATTTAAAAAAAATTAACTCCAAATCATAACCACAATAGCTTAGTTTGTGGGAAACCCAATATTGATCCACCTCCAGGGCTTTCTCTGGAAAGCCTCCCAGGAGGTCACACAAAATCACAAAAAAAATCTCACACCTATGTGGTCCAGGACATAGGGAGGTCCCTGGTTCTCAGACCATAGCACTCACGACTGCCAGAACTCTTTTTTTTTTTACACTGATTGATTGATTGAGGTATAATTGACATAATATTATATGACTTTTAGGTGTACAATGTAATGATTCAATATTTGTATACATTGCAAAATGATCATCACAATAAGTACAGTTAACACCTGTCACCATACATAGTTACAAAAATTTTCTTTCTTGTGAAGAGCCATTTTAAGATCTACTCTCTCAGCTGCTTTCAAAGGTGCAGTACAATATTCACTACAGTCACCATGCTGTCCATGACATCCCCATGACTTCTCTGCTGCCAGAACTCTTGACCTAGATCCATATGGAGGCAGGAATTGTCACTCATGTTTCACTCAGCCTTGAAGGCCACCAAAGTCAAGGACCCTGGTGTTAACCTTATATTCGGTTCTGCCATCTCTGTGACACCATATTCACCTTGCGTCCAAGAATCTAAAACCTTTCTTGTCCACCAGCCCAGAGAAATGTTTATTCCTCGTCTCAGCAGTGGTCTTCCATTTCTACCGCCAGAAGATTCACCCCTTCCCATTCTTTGGCAAGATAGCTTAGTTCTCCTTTAAGAGTTAAGAAATTAAAAATCGAAACCTGCTTGGGGTTCTCTCCCAGGTGGCCCATTCTGTCCAGCAATCCCTTTCTGTTTTTCCTATGCTGGAACACAAAAATGCTTTTAACTTCTCTCTCTGGGAATGAGGTGACACAGAGGTGACCACCCACCTAAAATGGGATGAGGGTGGGAGGGAAACGTCATTCTATTCCTCCTGAGAAAACAAAAGGAGTGAGTAATGAGAATTTAATTTTTAGGTTACACTCTGTAAATTTTAATTTTTTTTGCTTAAGTTGCTGTGTATGATATAAAGATACTAATGTGAAATCCTATTTAAAAACAATCATTTTTGATGCTTTCGGAAATATGACACTCATGTAAAATAATGTAGTTATGAGGATTGAGTGAAATTGTCTTAAAGAATTTAGTATTAAATATTAAAATATTAAATAAGCATTAAGTATGTATTGTTATTTACTTCCTTAATAATAGAGCTAACATGGTAATAGTCAAAAGAGACGTTTACCAAATTGATTCCACTAAATTGTTGAAAGCCATCAGAGAAATACCAATGTCCAAAGAGCCAAATGATGTGAAAAGAAAAAGAAAATTATAATGCTAAATATATTTAGTATGGAAAAGTATAGATACAATACAACACAATAGTTTTCCATATGTTGGACAACAGGTAATGAAGGAGTGTGATATGTGAAAGAAAGGAAACATTCAAGGTAAGACTTAAGACTATTGTAGCTTACTGCTTGGAGGTGCTTTTCAGGTCACAGAGCAAAGAGGGTAAACCCAAATAGAGCCTTACACTCTCTCTGAGTTGAGGAATGAGGAGCTGAAATTTGGAGATGTCACAGTGGGTAGAATTTGTGTAAGGAATCACATACAGAGAAGGCTCTAGAGATGTACAGAGGGTATTCCATTGAGTCTTTAACTAAGTATTGATCTATGTATGCATGAGAAGAAACTACCAGAGATGGGGGAAAGAACTACCAAAAAGGACTGCACAGAAAAATTCCTAAAACTCACGGAGGGCTAGAAATAAATTATGTTCCCACCAGCCAGAGTGAAAATTCCTTATAATACACGTGAAATGAGCAGAATCCTCAGAAGAATATCATGTTGGTGGTAATATATATTGGTTCAGGAATTAAGTATCTAACACAGCTTAAAAACTGGATAGGGTCCAACTAATTCTAAGCAGTTTAATTCTATGCAAAAAAACCCCCACATTTATACTATTGAAAGGACTGCGACAAAATCAGGTCATAAACAACATAAAAAAGAACAATATTCAGCATCTGCTATGGACCGAGCACACAGAAAAAAGGTGGCTGCAAGCTAAGAAAAGAACTCTCACCAGAAACAGATTCTACTGGACATAAACTGGAACTTCCAGCTTACACTACTGTGACAAAAAAAAATTTCTGCTGTTTAAGCTATCCAGTCTATGGTATTTTGTTATGACAGCCTGAGCAGACTAATACAACATCCAATAAAAAATTGCAAAGCATGTAAAAAAAACAGACAAAATATGACTCTAGAAAGAATAGAAACAGGCTCATAAATGACAGAAATTTTGGAACTATTAAAAAGTAATTTATAACAGCTCCATAAATATATTCCATATGTTCAAGAAGATAAAAGGGGGTGGGGCAGAAGGAGACTGAGTGCCTTGTCTGTAGTACTGAGGGGAGGGGCCTCTTTTCCTTTCAACTCTGAGCCCCAGGGGTAGGGGACTGCCCCTCTAGGTCTGCCCAGCCTCCCCCAAAACAGCTTTCTTCCTGCTGGTCCTCTCCCAAGCCCCCAAGGAAAATCACTTTTCCTCCTACCCCACACACCACCCCACCCTCCATCCAAGTTTACCTCCCACCATGTCTCTGTGTGTTTTCTGTAGCTGAGTCTGCTCCCAGGAGCCACAAAACGCTGGGCATGGTGTAGTCTGCACCCATCCCTGTTAATTCCTTCAGTTTAAAGATGACGAACTTAAAAAAAAAAAAAAAAAAAAAAAAAAAAAAAAAACAAGAAAAGAAAAGGAAAAGGAAAGGAAATAGAAGCTTTATAACAAGACGAATAGAAAGGATTTTTAAAAGACATGAATGAGACTTCTAGAGATGGAAAATATTGTACCCAAAATGAAAATACACTGGATATAATTAGCAGCATAAGATATACTGCAGAAGAAACAAATCAGAGAAGCTGAAGGCATAGTGACAGAAACTATACAAAGTGAATCACAGAAAGAGAAAAGACTTGTAAAACGTAAATGAGGGGCACCTGGGTGGCTCAGTCAGTTGAGCATTCAACTCTTGATTTCAGCTCAGGTCATGATCTTAGGGTCATGGGATTGAGCCCCACATTGGACTCCATGCTGAGCCTGGAACTTGCTTAAGACTCTCTCTCCCTCTGCCCCTCTCCCCACTCACACACTGTCTCTAAAATAAATAAGTTTTAAAAAAGTAAATGAACAGAGAAGTGAACTCTGAGAAAATATCATATAGTCTACCTTATATGCAATTGTAGTCCTAGAAGGAGAAGACGCAGAAGGAACAGGAAATATTTTTTGAAGAAATAAAGGGCACATTTTTCTGAATTTGATAAAATTCATCAAACCACAGATTCTGAAAGTTCAACAAATCCCAAGCAGAATAAAAGTAAAAACACAATCAGCATAACAAAATCACATCACTGAAAAACACCAATAAAGTGAAAATATTAAAAGCAGCCATAGAATGAAAGACATATTACATACAGAGGAACAAAAAAAAAGTATTTAAATCAAACACAATAGAGAGAAATATTTAAAGTTCTGAATGGGAAAAAGAACTGCTAACCTGTAATTCTTTAACCGGGAAAGTGTGTTCAAAACTGAGGTAAACTTGAGACTTTTTTTTTTTTTTTTTTTTTTAGAGAAACAACCACCAAGGGAATTAATCACTAGCGGTGCTACACTATAAGAAATGTCAAAGGATGTCCTTTGGGCAGGAAGAAAATCATACCAGGAAAAAAAAATTCTGTATCTGCACTAAGGAACGAAAAACACTGGAAATGGCAATCAAGTGGGTAAACATAAACATTTTTAACATAGAAAGTAATTTAATGCTGTGTTGTTTATAGCATATGGGGAAATAACATGCTCAAAACAAATAGCACAGAAGAATAGAATATTGGGGAACAGAAGTACATTGTTACAGAATAGAAGTGTACTGTTAAGGGGGTCTTACTATGCACAGGAACTGGTATGATATTAATTGAAAGCGTATTGTTGTAAGGTAAAGATGTACATTATAAACTCTAGGGCAACCAATAAAAATTAAAACAGATAAAAACTAAAAATGAAAATAAAAATAATTAAAAAAAATTACTCAACGCCAAAGAAGGAAGAAGAAAAGGGAAAAAAAGGAGCAAAAAACAGATGGAACATGTAGAAAAAAATAGCAACCTTGTGGATGGAAACCCAACCATACCAAAATTACATTAAATGTAAATTTTCTGAACACTTCAATGAAAAGGAATAAAAAAACAGATTGTCAGATGGAATCAAAAAGGAAGACCCAACTATGATACTGTCTAGAAGAAACCTACTTTAAATGTAAAGACATACAGGGTTTAAAAATAAAATGATTAAAATAAATATACCAGCCAAATTTTTTCAAGAAGCTAGAGTGTCTGTATTCATATTAGACAAAATAGAGTTTATGATAAGGAATGTAACTTAAAGAATGGCATTCATAATGATAAAGGGATCAATTCATCAGCATATATAAAAAAGTCTAAATATGGAAAACTGATAATAGAACATTAAAATACCTGAAGGATGAAGGAAAATGAGTTACTTAAAAAGTCATGGATTTACCAGACAACCCAGCAATGCCATTTCCATACATTTACCCATGACAAATAAAAATGATGTCTACACAAAAAGCTGTACTTGAATATTCACAAAAGCTTTATTTTGAATCACCCAAACTGGAAACAATCCCAATGTCCATGAAGTGATGACATATTCATTTAATACACAT
Source organism: Lynx rufus (assembly GCF_022079265.1). Lineage (NCBI taxonomy): Eukaryota > Metazoa > Chordata > Mammalia > Carnivora > Felidae > Lynx > Lynx rufus. Next base: position 131,634,846 of record NW_025814867.1, on the reverse strand, counting down.
ACTACTTGGCAATAAATAGGTATGAACTATTGATACCCTTGATGATGTGGATGATCGCAAAAGCATTGCTGAGTTTTAAAAGTCAGACATAAATTATTATATACTGTACATACGAAATTCCAGAAAATGCAAAACTGTAAGGACAGAATGCAAATTAATGTCTGATAGAAGCTGAAGATGAGTAGAGAGTACTGACTACAGAGTAACACGAAGGAGCTTTGGGGGGAGAAGGAATGTTCTCGGTCATGACTATTGTGATGGTTTAATGACTGTATGGATTTGTCAAAACAGCAACCTGTACACATAAAATGTTAGCATCTTATTACATAGAAATAGAAAAATAAAGCTGATTTTTAAAAAAACTCTCTTTATATAAATGATCCCAGTTAATCTTTATAGTATCTTTACAGGTTAAATGTTATTAATATCATTGCATAATTAGAAAATTAAGGTTTGATCTTGGTTATATGGTAGATACATATATCAAATGTATATATAATATCAACTACATTATATATATATATATATATATATATATATATATATATACACACACACACACCACTCTATTAAATGGCAGAAACAGACTATTCCTATTAATATGCTGCTTACATCTACATTAGAATCTGTAGCAAATGCTTAAATTAAGTAAAATGCCACCTACATGTCACTGATACAAGAGGCAAAAAAAAATCCATTAAGATAAACCCTATTTCCAATGCCCCCACAAATAAGCAGCACTAGATCTATTTCTTAATCATTTAAAATCATTTAATATGAACAAAACATACATATGAATACAAGGAAATTGGTATAGTACATAAACAATCTGTCGCAACTGCCTAATTTCTCTAATTTTACTAAAAATGCAATCTGTACCAAATAAATTAACTCTCTTCTTTTCTCTTTCAATAACATATTTGATATTTTTTTTTAAACTTTGTTCAACTTTCTCTTTCTAAACAAATCAGAGATGTGATTTAATTGCATTCTGAAGTCTGAAACAGTTCCTGTCCTACAAATCCTACAAAGTATATTAAAAGATCATACAGGAATGACTTCAGCACAAAGAAAATAAGATTCATTTAACATGCTGCTTCTCCCTCGTCTCAACAAACAAGCCAATAGAAAGCATTTTTTAGTCCTACCATTTGCTCCATAAGTTCTATTTATTAGGATTACTTTTCTTGAAGTTAACCTGTCAACCCAAGATATTCACCTCTTCTTTGAAGAGCAGGGCCGCTCAGTTCCCTGGAAACCTGAGTTATACTCTTATCTGAAGTGTCAGAGGAAAGAACTTCAAAGGAAGACAGCTGCAGAACATAGCTTCACAGCTCCTTGATCTCTGGTTTGGAGAGGGTACATACACTTCTAAATTGTCTAAAGAGAAATTTAGAGTTTACTTTTGGAATGTTTAAAGGTAATTTGTTCTGATAAAGGTGAAATGGGGAGACTGTTATTCCAAGAGATAGTATCCATTTAATGTGGCTAAATGCCAACATGTTAAACTTCCACCAAAACCTATTTTGACAAGTATTTGTTAAACATATATTATTATATGAAAACCACATAGTAGTACATTTATCAAAGAGCACTTTTCATTTGGAGATTAATGCTGAAATGTGTGAGGATAAAATGATAGGATGTCTGGATTTACTTCAAAATAATATGGGAGGAAAAAATTAGATGGGGGTATGGGTAGGATATAACCAGCCATTGGCAGATGGTTGTTTGGATTAAAGTAATAGCCACATGGTGGTTTAATATACTATTACCTAGATTTGGTATCTTCAAATTTTTCCAGAAAAAAATGAACTATTAATATTACTAATAATGAAAGCTGCATTTAAAAACCACTGTTTATGCCCAAAGGAAAAAGTAACTATTTCTAAAGTTCCTTGGTAATTGGAAACTAGACCACATTTTTCATTTGATGCAATATTATATATATATACATGATGATTAGGAACCTGAGCCAATCCACAAAAACCTATAAATTTTAATTTTACATCTACTAATCACTATGGTTTAGCTCAGTTATGGATTTAAAAAATCTTTTGTGGACTGGCCTGGGCATCTAACATCCCCATAGAATGTTATTTTCATGCAGTGATATATTCCACAGAACTGAGAAAGGAAATCTAGGTATACACAATACATGGCTTCCAAACTATCACTGATCAGTCTGGCCCCCTGGTCACATGACACTATGGACTGTCCAATTCAAGCCAATCTTTGAATGAAAAGGAATGTTATTATTATTTTTTTTAAATTTTTTGTTTAACGTTTATTTATTTTTGAGACAGAGAGAGACAGAGCATGAACGGGGGAGGGGCAGAGAGAGAGGGAGACACAGAATCGGAAGCAGGCTCCAGGCTCTGAGCCATCAGCCCAGAGCCCGACGCGGGGCTCGAACTCGCGGACCGCGAGATCGTGACCTGAGCTGAAGTCGGACGCTTAACCGACTGAGCCACCCAGGCGCCCCGGGAATGTTATTATTATAAATTACCAGGCAATGTGCATAAGCTGACATGGCCCCAAGCAAACTACGATGTAACTGCCATCTCTCCAAAGTGAACACTTTTATGTTCCTATGCTGAGAGAGCTTGTGTGTCACGGAAACTGAATTATTTTTCTAGTTACATGATGTTACTACTCTTAAAATAAAAACTGAGAAGCACCTGGCTCAGTTGGTTGCACTTTCAACTCTTGATTTTAGCTCAGGCCGTGATCCCAGGGTTGTGGAATCGAGCCCTGAGTTGGGCTCTGTGCTGAGCATGGAGCCTGCTTAAGATTCTCTCTTTCCTTCTGCCCCTTTCCCCTGCTCACTCACGTGCTCTCTCTCTCTCTCTCTTTCTCTCTCTCTCTCTCTCGCTCTGAATTAATTAAATAAAAACAGAACTATAAAATTATATATTGACCTTTTAAACCACAAGTTATAAAATATTACAGATTCTTTCTTCTCATGAGAATTTCTACAGATTATATTTGGTGGCTAAAATAATTCTACAGGTTCTGGATAATTTTCCACATTTTAGTCAAATTAAAAATTACTTGTACGATAGTCTAATTTCATATCTTTTCTACTTTTAAGCGATAACTGGTTTTACACAATACATGCTGGAAAGCATCTCAGGAATGGCAAGGACTTAAACTAAGTTAGAAAGTTAAATTAAATCACAAAACTAAACTTAATATATTCCCTGTTAGTCAAGAAGGTGCAGCCGCTCTGGAAAACAGTGTGGAGGTTCCTCAGAAAATTAAAAATAGACCTACCCTATGACCCAGCAATAGCACTGCTAGGAATCTACCCAAGGGATACAGGAGTACTGATGCATAGGGGCACTTGTACCCCAATGTTCATAGCAGCACTCTCAACAATAGCCAAATTATGGAAAGAGCCTAAATGTCCATCAACTGATGAATGGATAAAGAAATTGTGGTTTATATACACAATGGAATACTACGTGGCAATGAGAAAAAATGAAATATGGCCTTTTGTAGCAACGTGGATGGAACTGGAGAGTGTGATGCTAAGTGAAATAAGCCATACAGAGAAAGACAGATACCATATGGTTTCACTCTTATGTGGATCCTGAGAAACTCAACAGGAACCCATGGGGGAGGGGAAGGGAGAAAAAAAAAAAGACGTTAGAGTGGGAGAGAGCCAAAGCATAAGAGACTGTTAAAAACTGAGAACAAACTGAGGGTTGATGGGGGGTGGGAGGGAGGGGCGGGTGGGTGATGGGTATTGAGGAGGGCACCTTTTGGGATGAGCACTGGGTGTTATATGGAAACCAATTTGTCAATAAACTTCATAAAAAAAAAAAAAAAAAAAAAAATAGAAAAATGTTGCTGTGGCTAACATCAAAAAAAAAAAAAAAAAAAAAAAAAAAAAAAAAAAAAAAAAAAAAAAAAAAAGAAGGGCCGGTTACACGACGGGGGCAAATTAACCCTGAAATTTCAATGATTTAGGACATCAAAGCCTTTCCTCCTCACTTAGTACTCAGAATATTTTATTTTACTCTATTTTACTTTGGTATAGCTCCTTTATAATAGGAGTCTTGGGAATGAATCCAGGTTTTTTCTATGTTGGGGCTTTGATAACTCAGTCCATGGTCTCCACCACTACTATGAAGAACAGGCAGGGCGGGCACACGGGCTCCTCGAGGTTGTGACTCAGATGACTTCTGATTACATACATTAGCCAGAACTATTATATGGTGCCACCTAATTTCTAGGGTTAAGAAATCTACTCTTTCTTTGTACTCTAGAGGAAAAAAGTGAAATGGGATTTGGTGAACAGAAGTGTGTCTTTCCAGAGCCATAGGAAGTTTTCAACCAAGCAAGTGGCTATTTCTATGCTTTCTCCACCCAAAGTAGGAAGGCCCTTATGTTCACTGCCCCCCAACTGAGCATGATGATGCCCCAAATACCGCAAGTGAAATAAATGATTTGCAGAGAAAAGGCTTTGCACAAATATCTTTAGGAGTCCACACTGATAGCAGGATTCATGAAATTATTCTAAACAAAATCCTTCAAATTATAATTAAATCTCTCTTCTGGGTAATCTGTTTAGAGTTGGGCAAAAAGCTCACTACAGTCCTTTCTTTAAAAAAAGAAAAGAAAGAAAAGAAAAGAAAGGAAAAGAAAAACCTTTACATTTTGAAAAACAGTACCACTCAGTCTCTTTGGGTGAAACATTTCACTTAGTATTTGTTCATTATCAACCTGTTCTGAGGGAAAAAAAAAAAAGGTTTGCAATCTATGATTTGCTATATTAACTGTATTCAATTAAAATAATAGAGGACTAATGTGAAGAAAAGAGTATTTAAAGATCTAAAGATATGATTATTTAAGAGAATTTTGGGTAATGACTTGGATGGAAAGATAACTACCTCCCATACATTTAAGTGGTGATGTGAATTATTATTGAGTGATAATTAAAAGACTCAATCTACCATTTGTGCATAAGAAATTGTGAGCGAGCCATCTTTGGAACTCTAATTTAAAAATTTTCTCTCACATTTATAATGTAATACACGCAAGCCATTTAAATTCTTTTCTAGCTTTACAATATCCTTATTAATGAGAATCATATTCTTTTTTCCACAATGCATTAAAAAAGCTGTATCTAGTGGATAAAAATGAATAAGGTAAGAACTTGAATTTAAAGTTAGCTTTTTTCTTTAAATTATCTTTTATTCTAAGGACTACATAATTGGCAGTCCGTATAATTCGAAATGCCCGTGCCCCACAGCCTCTTCCTGAGAAAGTGACCTCAGGCAATATTTTTCCAATTAGCTACATCTTGTGTCACATGACCCTGGCCCGAAGCACAGGAATTAGTGCTCAAGGCAACGATAATAATGTATTCAGGTAATAATGTAATTTATCATCTTAATTGGAAAAATTCTAAAAGTAAAATGGGGAGCTAGTATTAATTTCACCTAGAAACAGGCAAAAACTTTGATCTTTTCCCTTGACCTTTCTGGGTATAAATTGCCTGCAATGGGATCCAACCAGCTTTAAGGAAATGTCATCAGAGACTGCCCATAAAGGGTGATCTCTGAAACATTACAACGAATCAACTTGACCAGTTCTTCTCTCTTGCAACTATAAGGAAATCATGCCAGAAAGGAAGAGCAGGGGACAACTTCCAAGGCCTGAATGCTGGTGAGAAGCTACCCAAAACTGTAGGTCTTAGAAGCCCACTGAACCTGAAGAGAGGAGCTGGTCTGTCCCTCCACGAAGCTCTTGCACAAACTTGGAAGTACTGGAGGAGTTTCCTGAGTTACTTCGCTTCCCTCGTTATCCTTATCATGAACTTCCATCGCCTAATATTACCTGAAAGCATCTCCCCCTTGCAACATTAATACACAACACAAGGAATCTCAGTGCTGTGGAAGTGGGTAGGCGATATGGGGTAAGAAAGATGAGCAACCAGGTCACCATCACCTTTGGGTGAAAGATTAGGCTTCTAGGAAAGCTGGAAAACCAAGAGGGTATTGCTAACAAATTTAGATGCTCAGGTAAATGTATTCATTTGAATATTAGTCCATTTTTAAGCAATTCCTGTAACCAGAACAAGTAATATTTTACCAGGTATCATCGAGACTGTTTGGACTAATCAGTAATTCCACAACTAAATCTTAAAAACAGGTCAATGAGTAAGAATAAATTGAGAGGTTCATAAGGTATTTTAAGGTGTGAAGTATGAGAAAATAGAATTCTTTGGAAAGTTTTGTAAGTAATGCAAATGTGCTTAAATATTGGACCCAAATGAGCACTGGATGTTGTAAGTGATGAATCACTAAATTCTACTCCTGAAACCATTATTATACTATATGTTAACTAACTTGGATTTAAATTAAATTTTAAAATTTAACTGAATTTAAATATATATATATATATATATATATATATATATATATATATATGATCGAATAATGTCGATTGAAACAGATTGTCTTTTAGAACAAAGATTTGATCTACTGCCATCTAGTGGAGATTTAATTTATATTTATTGATCAGCTGCTGACAAAATCTAAACCACAAAAACAAAGACAAAAAAACTAATAGTCTAATTTCAGACCTTACAGAACCTAAGTGATTATCTACTTTGGCTTCTTCAGTCTCATGGAGCTCTGAGACCGTCACCAATACCAAGGTACCGCTGGCAGTGCAGGAGTGGGGAAAAGGTAAGGCTCTGAGGTCCCACCCCTAATCCAACCAGGCCAGTTGCAACTTTACTTATTCTAAATGTTGAGCTACTGACTCGATTTCATTTGCAGAAAGGATTTCACTTTGAAAAAGAAAAAAATAATGTTGAAAGACCTTATCTGAACTCACGTCCATCATTCTGTAAACTGATACACCCATACACCATGTTCTCATGTCACACCAACGGCTAGTGGCACAATTAGCCGAACTAAAATCTTTTGATTCCTGTTCTCATTCAAATAATCTTGGATAACTTCAAGTCCAGTAGACTTTAAGTCCAGTGGTCTTTGTTCAATAACACAAAGAACTTCTTTCATTTAAAGACAGATTATTTCCTTGATCCTTATTTAATATAACTTGACTTTACTGTCTCCCTTGTATCACTAGAAACATGAGTCAGGATAGAATCCCCAAAAATCAACAGAAATGAGATCATGGCTACAAACTGTAGTTATATCATGTCAAATACACATTCAGAGTTAGTCTAGAACTCCCTCAAAATAATAATGAGAAAAGTAACTCCTGAGGCATATTTCCCTCTTCTCCTTTAGAGTCACTTGATCTTAGAGGTGAAAGAAACCTCACAAATCATTTAATAAAATTACCATTTTTAAATAATTTTATGTTTTACAAAGCATAAAACTATCAAATCTGCTGGGTTGCAGAGAAGTTACACCACAAGTCCCAAGTTAGTCTGAATGTGTCTCTAGCTCTCCTCACTTCCCATTCAGCAGTAGGATAGGTGAGTGAGAGATAGAGACGAAACAGGTTTGTGGAAAGTGGTTGTTACCGTTTTGTCTGTTTATGATGAGTGAAAGTTGGGGGTTTTTTGAGTTCCAGGAAGAAAGAGTTTGTTGAATGGAGATGATGATACAGGAGAAAAATGGCTCATCAGTGAAGTAAGTTCCTTGAGGATTTAAGAGAAAATCTAATCCAAAATGCACATGGAAGAGATGCCACTCACCAGGAACGAGATGGGGTATCCACGTCTATAGTTGCATTGTCGCTTTGATAGATCTCATTTGAACTTGACACAAAACAAATATTTTTATCAAATGACATTGCATTTATCTTACATCATCTCATTATAATTTGTAAGTTGTAACTCAAAAATCTAGGGTTTTTTCCTAAACCTATCTTATGAGCTACCCGCTTCTTAATTTTAATCCAAATGTATATCCCTCATACCATACCAGATAATATATTTCTTTTAGTGTTTAAAAGCAAGATACAAAGTTGTTTATAAGGTGAGACTTCAATATTTTTCAAAACATGTGTATATTTTTAAGTAGTGTTTATATAACCATGGTAACTTATATAGAGTAAGTTAACTAGACATTTTAATTTTCATCCATATTCCTCTTGAGTTTTTCAAATTTATAATACAGAAAATATTACTTATACAATCAGAATGCTTTTTAAAAGACAACATTAAAAAAAATCTTGGTTCTTTTTCTGAGTCTTCTACAAACTCTTCTGTGAATTTAGGCAAGTCAAATACCATTTTTTCCCATACTTCCTGTGCCCATTTGAAAAATAAGGGAATGAAACTAGATCATTTTATGTCTATTTCAAATGCTAAATGGTTATGATGTTATGATACAATTATTCCCATTTTGAATAAGTATGTTTTGGTATATAAATTGCTGATTATTTCTTTTATGCCCATAATATAAGCCAATAAAAACTTAAAATATTCATGGGCTTTATGAAGAACTAAAAAACAAGAGAAGGTGCTTTCTCCAAGGAGAGAAATTATTTAAAGAGCTCCAGGATATATTTTAAAAGATGAATTATATATGTTAGGAGAAAATGACAATAACTTGTCCTTCCCAGTAAGGAAAAATAAAAGTTTTCAAAGACAAATGAAGTAATAAGTTTTCCATATACCCTTACATAGTGACTAGAACACAGAAGATATCAAGACTACCAGAATTTGATTTTCTGTGTTTCTTCTTTATTAAATTTCACATAAAAGTCATGGGCAAGTGGCACCATCAACTCCAGGAGGACCTAAGATGTCAGGTAAGCTATTGAGTGAGAGAAAAAAAGAAAATCCAGTAGGAATTTATGGTATAAAGTTAGCCTCCATCATGGAACAGTCTTATATTAAGAACAGGCTGGGTTTTAAATAAAGCCTTCTATTTCTCAAAGCAATTTGTATAAGAGAGCAAAATCTCATCAGTGTAACTTGATAAATATGTATTATTACCATATGAAGGATCTCTAGACAAAACTTCATGAAAACATAGGATTTTGCCTATTTGCTTTACTGCTGTGTCCTCCAGTGCTTACCGATTGGCACATAGATAATGCTTAACCAATATTTGTCAAAAAGGAGTCCTGGACTCCTTCCTGATTTTAGTGGAGACCAGCATACTAATGAAATCTGATGTTCAAATGAGAGAGTTTAATTCAGCGATTACTCATTGCTTGTCTAACACATATTAACAAATTTACCTGTCACTACTTCAACCACAGTTTCAAATCCAAAACTCAGTTGGCATGGTCTGCTAAGTACAAGTAACTTTATGAAGACAACAGATTAGAACATCTGTTGTTGAAAATAAATTCAGGAGTTAACTTTACATTATTGAGTAGCCACATAATTTCTATTCTAAAATAGGTCACTATGGAACATGAAAGAGGGAATCCTTAACAATTACAGGCATTAACGAGTAGTGTCCTTGGGGAAACTGTATGTATGGTCTCTTTAATAGACTCCAAATAAAGTCTAAACCTAGTGAAAGCATATGTTTCTACAGTGGTAAAAATCAGTCAATGCTAGAAAATCACTTATTAAATAACGAAGGTAAAAAATAATTAAATTTAATGGAATTTTAAAGAATCTGAGGGCTAGGAAGGCAAAGGCAAAGTTTAACTCCATTGCAAAATGAATAGCTTTTAAGAAGTGAAAAGCTAAATAGCTTCTGGTACACAATGACACTGATATCCAAGACTGTTTGTGGTGATGTGTGATAGAATGTTAGCTAATTGCTGTTTAAAAGGAAAAGGGGGGCAGGAATTACTAAAAGACCGTATTGCTAGAAGCTACCCCAAACATAATGTGTAATTTCTTCACTTTTCTTATACACATAGTTTAAGCAATAACTACACTTATAAGGTATCATGACAAAGTTCACTTAGTTGTCATTCTCATTATTAACACCATAAAAAAAAACATAAAAAGGGCCTGAAAGAAGTAGTAACAAACCTTTATAGATAAAATGAAATTGTAAAACATCATAAAGTTGGCACACAGGAGTTCAAATATGATATCGCATATAGCATTATCACCTCTTCACCCTAACGATACTCCTGACAATTTGTTGCCTCCAAAAATCTATACGCCTTTGAACACCCCTCCAACTCAATTATTGGAAACCCTTTCTGTTTCCTTTCTCTATTTACATATGTTAATGTCCTCGGGGGAGGGGGAGTTCTTGTACTTCTTTTTATTTTTATTTATTTTATTTTTTGAGGGGTGGGGGAGGGGCAGAGAGAAAGGGAGACAACAGAATCCAAAGCAGCTCCAAGCTCCAAGCTGTCAGCACAGAGCCCGAGGCAGGGCTGGAACTCACAAACCATGATCATGACCTGAGCCAAATTCGGACACTTAACCAACCAAGCCACCCAGGCACCCCCACACTTCTTTTCAAAATGCAACAATTTTCAGTCTTGGTCATTCCCAGGTTAAGATAAGAAAACAATCTGATTTAATTAAGTTTCATTAACAATCCCCTCAATGCAGTCAAATTAATGGGAATTTTGATTTGAAATGTAAACAAAAGCAATCTTATTTTCTAATCTATAGAATACATAATACTAGAGGTTGTCTCCTCAGAGGCTGGCATTTTATTGAAATCATACTGCTGTTATTGACATTTCAGCATATACTGGAGCCGACTTTATAGTCTATAGAAGAGAGACAAAACGTTACTCCATAGATCTTATTTCACCCAAGCAAATACCTTTCTTGGTCGTCAATATAATTATCCCTATTTTATAATAGGGAATGTGAGGCTTAGAGAATTTACACAGGGTTCTAAATAGATTAGAATCTATTTTTTTCTTCTTGAGCATAATGGAAATTGCTATAGGAAAGTCCGTGTGTATCAATTATCTGATGGGTGAGCATTAGACATTTGGACCATGAGTTAAACTTATGTACAGAATACCACTGATTAGGAAGCTATCCATTGATCATTCTAGGATATCATGATCTGAAACATTAGCTCTACTACAGAGCTTTGAAAAAATAAAAATAAATGGTTTCATGCATTTTTACATATGTCTTAGGACATTTTTTTCTGACACATCCAACTAGTAAGGGAAGAAATGGTGGAATCAAGGAATTAAGTATTATTAATTATCTCTATTTGTAAAATTATGCTAATATCATTAAAAGATAATACAGTCTTTTTAAAAATAACTTTTAACATGAAACCCATATTTGATTAGCTAAACCTGATAATTATATTAGACCAATAGTTTGGGGACTTGTTCAAATAAAAGAAAAAAGCTGACTAAATAGGTAGAATCAATAAAGTATTTATACAAGTATAAACACATCTGTTATAGCACTGAACTACACCATGTTAATATTTAAACACAAACACACGTGCACACACACACTCCCCAACTACATTCTACACTTTGAAGAATAGAGACCATGAATTTATCCATCTTTATGCTATCATTCTTTACAAAAATGCCCAAAAATGTATCCTTTGCAAATCTTATAAGGTAGGTAATACTATATAGATGAGAAAACCAAGATGCAAAGAAATTATATAATTTCCCCCAAGGATATGCATTTAGTAAGTAATGGAGTCTAGATTCAGAAACAGGCATTTGGCCAGTGATTCCTGTGCTCCTAATCACTACTCTATAGCCCCATGGATTTAAGTGATCATTATGTAATAACTGACATAGTTTTCCTTATTATTAGTTCTGTTTTTCATTGTGTAAAAATAAACATTCTGAAAATAAACACTTTAAATATGTTACTAGTGATGTACTTTCTTGGCAGGTCCAGAGAGCAATGAGAAAATCCTCTACGTTGACTTTCATTCTTGCCCACAAATAGAAAATTGTTAGTAACACAAAGTAAAGGATCCTTGGGAGGAAAAGAAATTATCAACTGTTGAACCTAGAAGAGGATAATGGAGGACACACACAAAATCACAGTGTGACCCTGAAAACTGCTAATGAGCCTTTGGACCACATCGATGGGCCTAGTGTCTTCAGAACACAGAGATAACCCCCCTTCTGCCTGCATTTGGAGACCTTCCAAGGAGTATTTCCTTGAGTTCTAGGTTTCAAGATTACAGAAGAACCAATGATAAAGTGGAGAAAACTCAAATGAGAATCACAGGGCTCAACATTATTGCTTTTGAGGAGATGGGTTCATAAATTATGCAACAAAACTAAGCGCTTCAATTATATACTAATATATATCAGTATGTACTATTTCCATAACAAACATCAATAACAATGCTGAAGTTCAAGAGGGTAGGTTTGTTGCCTGAAGTTTCTAACATGTGGTGAGTGCATGACATGTTTGAGAGAAAAACAGTCAGAAAATTGAGCAAGAGACTGGACAATGATTCATTTGGAAAGAGAAGAAACTATCCACACTTCTGTTTTCTCCTTTGCCTTCACTAAATTAAACTGTGAAATTCCACAACTTGTTGACTATGTCCCTTAGGACTGACCACTAGGTAAAACGTAGAATATCTAGCATTAGGCATGGAAGTTTTAGTAAATAGTAGCTGCACGACTTTTCTCTTTTAGCATCTCCTGGATTGCAGTGGTTTGGACACAAAATGTGTAACCAGGACTGAGGAAGCTGAGATGTCCCAAAAGCCTGGAGAGTCAGGATCCAGTGACACTCTGCAATTGCCAAATCAATAAGTATTAATTTTCTCATGAAATAGGTGACATATTTAATAAGTGATATATGTAGATGAAAGAGGAAATGGAAACATTTAGCCTAATAATCATTTTTAGTAATTCAGACTTGCAAAGGCATTTTAATAAAATCATGACCTTCCATTTATATAGTACTTAACTATTTTGAAACTGCTTTTGTATGCATTACCTTAAGTGATCTGAATTGTCACATAAATACAAAAATATAAGGGAATATTACTGTAGACATTATAGCTAGGTCAGTAGCTTTCAAACAGAATAATAAAATACAAAGGTAAAAATATAAATATATGTTCACATCTAACAAAATGAACCAGAGAAACTCTATGGATTTAGCAAAGAAAAAACATTCTATTCCAGTAGCCAAACAACAAAATCACATGTACTGATTATTCAGCTTGGGTACATTGCTTAAGAATATGGGTTCTCAAGTCAGAATCTTTGTTTTGAATCCCAGTTTTGCCACTTTTTAGTCATGTGACTTTGACAAGTTGCTTAACTTTTCTGAAAGCCAGTTTTCTTATCTGTAAAATGAAGATAATAATACCAAAGAACTGCTTGAGAATTAAATGAACTAATGCCTGCATAGTGCATAGTGTAGCATATGACACATAACTCATCCGCAGTGGATATTAGCCATTAGTCCGTATCATTTTGTTCCTCCTCTTGTGCCAGCCACCAGCTACAGAGCAGGATCACTGTTCAGTAACAATAAGACACATGATCACCGATTTCATGAAAATACTCACTAAGCTCCTAACTATATTTGATAATTGCTCATGATATTTAGCATATTTGAAGGTTTAAGTAGGAAGAATTGCTAGAAGATGAAAACGTTTTAGGTCAGTTTCCTCTGTTTCTTTGCCATCTTACAAATAAATGATTCTCAATCACAGACCTCAGTGTTTTATTGGGCAAGGTCCCAATATTTACTCCTGCTTTTCTGATTCAAGAGTTCATTTTGAAATAACAATCATATGATTATCCTATAAAACCTGTCAACATAGAGGAGACTTCCATTAGTTTTTTTCTTACTTATCACTACTTTAATAAGTTTAGAAAAGAAAACAATATTCAGATGCAAATGGCCTTCAGTTACCATGTCTTAAACCATGATGCAAAGTAACATTTTTAACTAAGGTGATCCATATTTACTCAGTCACTCTCTGAGCTCTTAAATATAATTTTCTGAACAGAAGAAGTTGGACAGACTCCTATTAGTTCTCCTGTCTTGAGAATCATTTGTTCCTTAAGTGGTCGCAACTCATCTCCTATATTTATGAGGTTCTGAATTCTTCTTTTTTAAAATTTTTAAAAGTGTTTATTTTTGAGAGAGAGAGAGAGCATGAGCAGGAGAAGGGCAGAGGGAGAGGGGACAGAGGATCTGAAGCAGGCTCTGTGCTGACAGCAGAGAACCCGATGCAGGTCTCAAACTCACAAACCATGAGATCATGACCTGGGGTGAAGTCGTTTAACCAACTGAGCCACCCAGGTGCCACCAGAATTCTATTTTTAATACTGGGCTGAAAGGAAATACACTTATTGAGATACCTGACCACTTTAGCAAGACAACAGAAAAAAAAAAAAAAAAGGTCAGTTATAACAACTCAATAAAAAAAGGTACAAACTAGCCCTTTATTTTAAGGGCTGTAGTAGCCCTGTAATTTAAGATATGATATTTATGTTAATTGAATTCAAAGCTACTGAAAAGTGAACCCAGATATGAGATTTCCATTTTTTTCATCAAAACCAAAATTATTTTAAAGAATACTAATATAAATGGTGATTTATTAGTAGCTGATCACATTCTTATAGGGTAGTGGGAAAAAATACACCTCCCTAAGTTCCAGTCCCCTTGTTTTCAACCATAAACTAGGAATAGGAATACTACTAGTCACAGTCAATTATAATGAATGCAATTTATGTTAACACTATAAAATTGTATAATCCTATCTGATATTAAAAGTACAGATTATTTGATGGAGAGGAACGAATAGGGAACCAGTCATCCTGAATCCTGGATACCAGTTTCAGCTGTTCCAAGGAACCTGATAGAACATAGTCTTGGGTGAAATAAGCCATACAGAGAAAGACAGATACCATATGGTTTCACTCTTATGTGGATCCTGAGAAACTTAACAGGAACCCATGGGGGAGGGGAAGGAAAAAAAGGACGTTAGAGTGGGAGAGAGCCAAAGCATAAGAGACTGTTAAAAACTGAGAACAAACTGAGGGTTGATGGGGGGTGGGAGGGAGGGGAGGGTGGGTGATGGGTATTGAGGAGGGCACCTTTTGGGATGAGCACTGGGTGTTGTATGGAAACCAATTTGTCAATAAATTTCATATAAAAAAATAAAAAAAAATTAATAAATAAATAAATATTTTATTTTTATTTAAAATTTTCAAAAAAAAAAAAAAAGAACATAGTCTTGGGCAAGATACCCTTCCTCTCTAAGACTTCTATAAAACCTCGACTTCAGACTAGCTGATTTCCAGGGCTAAAATTTCTGCTTCCCTAAATACAAAAAGTGAAGAGGTATATATTCTCTGGTTACTTCATTCCCTTCTCATAGCATGTACTGGCCCAATAGTTTGAAATAAGATTTTAAAATTCTAAGCACGACTTGTAAACATATTGATAAGAATATCATTGTTTGCTAAGAAATTAATCTCTACCTAGCAGTAGTATAGTAGCCAAAAGTATAAACTTAAATGAGTAGCATAAGAATCAAAATCATATTTTGGCATAATCAGATTATATCAGATACATCTAGAAATACACTCTTAAAAGACTGTTGTATCAGTTTACAGATTAAAAATACATATCTCAATGATAACACTCAGAGAGTAAGACTTAGGATTCCATATTCCCCGATGAATCATGCTTTATAAAGCATTTCAACACCCAGCATTAATTGCTTACCTCTTCCAAGTAATTAATTCTTCCATATCATTAACAGTAGAGCTTGATACTATAATTTGTTTATCATGGCTGCTTTTGCAATTAATTTACATGAATTTCCCTTATTTTTTAGTTTTAAAATACCAAACCACGTTGACTTAATTCCACATCGGATAAATAGGAAATTTAAATTCCCTACAACTGGTTATTTAAGAAAAATAATGCAGCAACCATTTATTCTGAGCTGTATTATCAAGGACCATGAAACGAAAGGCATAAAACTGATAAGGCAAAACGGACATCAACTGGTACCTGGTGGCAATAGTTGTTAACAGCAGTAGTCATCCTTGGAATTGGTAAACACTCCTTCCACAACTTACAATGAACCTTTAGCTCCTTAATTACATCACTGATTTAAAACTTAGGGGCATAATTCATTATTCTTAGAGAAGAGGGTGGAGGGCGAATTCAACGTGGTCTCTGTCCCCAAGGGGCTTTCAGTCTAGTGGCAAAGATACACGCATGTGGCCCTACAACAGCGTTGACTGCTACACTTACAATAACGAAGACACAAAGAGAATGATGGAAAAGTGAGAGATTCTGGCCATCGTGATTTGAAAAGATTTCACAGAAGAGGGAATACTTAATCTGGCCCTTGAAGCAAAGAAGGATTTCAAATGTTTAAAAAAGAAAGGGGGAGTATTCCACACACAGGGACTATCTCTGTGCTGGCAGTCTATTTAATCTTTACAGATAAAGAAAAACAGAAATTATGTGAACGGATCAAAGTCAGAATGAGAGAGAATCAAAGCCACCCAGTCCCTGTATCTTTAACTCCTGGGTCAGATGGCCCCTGCTATATCCCATTGCTTCCTTCCCAAGTTGAGGCAAGGGTTCTCTGTTTTCACAACCTTCGACGCCCTCCATTTATCCCTCCGTGTTGCCACACCCTTTGCAGGACCTTGCTAGAATGTCCAGAGAAAAACACAGAGGGAGCCATGTCTTCCTTGAACACATTACATTTCAGCTTGTGTGTAAACCTCAAACAAAACGCATCTAGGTCTATCGTGGGACCCCTTTCCCCACCAATCTCCATCATTTCAAAGGAATGGGAGCTTGGCTTTTGCCACACAGCATGCTCAATAAAATTGTGATCCATTCCTCTAAACCTTCCATTTTTCTACTTCAGTCTTGTCGAGTGTTCCCTGTTCCAAGAAAATCGTAATTCAGAATGTGGGGGAGGTTGCAGATTTTTGGCTCAGGAGGTCGTGCAGATGTTATTCCTTAAGGAAGATGATCGTGATTGCCTATGTGAGTAATGGCTGTGAGGCGGAGAGGAGCCAAAAGTTCTCTTATAGCAGAATGTATAAACCATTCTCCTACTGAAAGAAGGCCCCCAGTAGGATAATATATTATTACACATGATTCAAATTACAGGATCTGCAGCAGGGGAGCTCATGACTGATTCAGGACAGTCGCTCCCTGAATACTGATGATGGGATGATGGAATGCCTCATGAATTAAAAGGGCTGTGGTTTAGCGCCTAAATCCTTCATATGCTTTAAAAAGTGTCTGTGCCCATCATTGTACTCTTTAAGCTTCTTAAACGAATCATGCGACGTTATGAAACCTTGCCGATGTTTTAAAAATTCCATGTCTTCGAATAATTATATTCAAAATACTCTTTTCTAAAAAAAGACAATGCAACGTCACCTCCTCTGCCAGAAAACTGCATCCCTTTAATGCCAATATGCAATAAAGACATGGCTCAAGAGAAATCACATTTAAGTGTGACCCAGTTTCCGCTCTTTGGGATTCGCTAAAGCAACCTGAAAATCTTCACATGCCACATGTCCCAGCCCTTTTAACTTATGTATAAAACAAATAAGTTTAACCCTGACACACCAAATACATAATGTACCGAACAAGACAAAATTATGTTTCCAGAGGTTCTCTGCTGACAAATGAACTCATTTGTGACTCTTACTACCTTTGGTCTATTTTAGTTATATAACAAACCAATACATTAGCTAAAGATACTACACTGGGAATGGAGATCAAGCATTCTTATAGAAACACCAAGGCAGATGTTAAATATTACGCATTCTAAAAAACAAAATGCTGCGGCATATTCTAAAATGATATGGAAGCCGGTCCCTTAACTTCTTTTCAAGCTGGTTCTTGTATTCAGTTTTTCTAGTAAATGGATGCAAATCAGGTGCATTGTGCTGGGATGGGAAGAGAGAGATTTGTCCAGAAATGACCTCAGTTCTATTCATTAATAAAATGACATGTTGGCTGAGCGCAGTGAAGAATGAAATATAACCAGAGTGAACTTTCCTCCATGTGACAGATGCACTTAAGTGCTTTTTGGATAAAACACTGTATGTAAAATGGCCACTGCGGCACAAAATCTGAAAGCATTAAAGGAAGCGCTAAAATGCAGATTGCTTGGAAAAATGGTAAGTTCCGTGGCAATGCACTCCCTTATTCTCTAGTACCTCGTACAATTCTGAATCCCAACTTGCAAACAGCATGCTATTCGTAAGGGGGAAGTGCAGTCAGATAAAATAAACAAAGGTTTAATTTCTTTCTAAGATTTTTTTTAAAGAAAGAGACGATAATTTTGCAAGGTCAAAACAAAACAGAATTGTACCCAGAATCACTTTCAGTGACAGCAGACACCAGTGGGTGGGGTGGGAGGGGAAGGTAAAAGCTATCAGAGAGAATGTAGCCACATTTTTGCATAGAGGTTTAAATTATGCCACCAGAATAATTAATGGAAGGACCTAATATGGGGAGGGGGGGTAACAGGAAAGAGGGGAGGCTATGTTAAACAAAGTTCATTACTGCATGATGTAAATGAGTTTCTCACCAGTGATGTCACTGATTGGCTGAGCTGCAGAGCTGGCTTCGAGCATGGCCGGATTGGCTGCTAGCTCTTCTGGTGCCTGCCTGCTTGGGCAGCGGTTGAACCAGATACTTTCTGTCTCTCTTGTTGTCGTTTGAAGCAAATCTTGTTCAGCCCAGCTGTGTCTCCACCCTAAGAGAGAGTCTCCCTCCTGCTTCCCACAGCTCGTCTGTGAGGCGGTCGCTGCTGTGAAATACCAGCGCTTGGCACCAAGCCCAGACAGCGTTCTCAGATCCATCTATAACACACACATACAAAAAGAAAATAAAAAAAAAAGCAGTTCTTTCATCTGAATTGCATCCTAAGGAGGATTAAGAAGGCTTCTATTGCTACTGATTTGTGTCCTTTCAATTTGATGGCTAAAATAGTTTTCGAAATACAGTATCCTCTCATCTGCTGTAGAACACCATTGGTTAAAATTGGTTAAAAAAGATAGGGGGGAACCCCCCTCTGCCATGTTTACCTTGATTACAGAAAAATAATTCTTCATTTCCCTCCTAAGCACCGTAACTGATGTTTTTGGTCCCTTACCAGAATTTTAAACTCTAGCCAGATTTCTAATTATATCCGAGTCATTATTTTCAGGTTAAGACAAGGGATCTTAATTAGCATTATTTTTTAGCTATGCGAAATGAGACAGGGCATGAAACAGAAACGATCTATGGAGAGGCAGAGAGAGAGAAAGAAAAAAATCTGTGCAGCTTTTACAGTTGAGCTGACACCCCCTCCTTCCCCGCTCTCCCTCCACCCCCCTTGCAAAAAAGAATGCAGTCATATGAACTTTACCAGACAATGGAGTACCTACAGGCTCTCCCCTAGACAAGTCCTTTATAACCAGCCAGTGCTATGTGCTGCAGACAGTGGCCAATCGGCAGGCTCCTTTCTGCAGCAGGGACACAATAGGTGCATTGGCCACACTGTCCTCCTAGCCCCTGACAGCAGTTCAGGTTCATTTATTGTACACTGGAAGGCACATATGTCTTTAATATTCACTGTGAAATTATCAGTGAGACTGCCTTTATTTCACCGTAATTACATCAACCTAATTACCGCACACGAGCTGCAATAGCACTGTTTGCACGGAGTGGCGCATAGGCATGCATGCCGTAAAAATATGCATGAACACGCTTGCTTATTTCAATAATAAAATCCCCCAATTATTTTCTTCCCAGAGCTTAATGCTTCAGCCAGAATACTAGAACGGATGTAGTCATCATTTCTCCCCTTCAAAAGAAAAAAAAAAAATGTGTGTGTGTATGTATATGCAAATATACCTATAGGTATACATGCATAATCTAAACATTGTTTTAGTCATATATTGGGATGAGGTATGGAAGTGGAACCTAGTCAGCAAATAAAAGATTACTGAGGACCTAAGGCATTTCCGCCTTATCACCAGGCATCAGAGGGAAGTAATAAGTGAATCTGTATGCACTGCCATAGCCGTGCATAGATGCCAATTTATTAGGATTCCAACTATCATGAGCATCTGCATGTCTCATTTATGTATTTCCGTGTTACATAATTATAGCATCCCTTACAACACTGACTCAAAATGGTGGAAAAATTAAATCTTTGCTTTTTGTGTATTAAACAGAGTTGGGAATAGTGTGCAGTGGGAACCGCCCGCTATTTTTTTTATTTTATGCATGTTGTATTTACATATTCATGAACAGAATAGCTGTTATGACCGCTGATTCTGCAGCAGGAGATGAAAAGACAGGAGCCAGCATACAGAGTGTATTAATTTCTAGGGGAAGAATAGCAGCATATGATGACCAAGAAAAGAAGATACTTGGGGTTTCACTGGGGGGGTTACCTCATTGTATAATAAAGGATCTGGGTAGACAACTTACCAAAATATGTGTAAGTATAATAAACTTAGAAAGTAAAACCGATTTGCATTGTTCACGGCCATTCAGCCACACTGTAAAGAAATAAGCATTTTGAAATGGAGATTTCTGGCTCCGGTCTTGGCAGGTAAATAAAATTGCATTTTCTTTTACGGCTACTTAGAATATCATCAAAATGGGATGTGCTTAGCAGTTCTGAATTTTCTCATTATTCTATAATTTATATATTTTTTGTTCCAAATCAGAATGCTAAGTAAGCTTTAAGCATTGGTTATTTCCTAAGGTGGAATTTCACCAATGTTTACCGATGTTTTCGGGTATATTTTTATTTTTAGCTCATGATTCTCTAATCATGAATGGAATTCATCATTATAGTAAGCACATTAGGAGAAATAGTATATCCATATATAGATACATGCACATAACACATAGTTCATCCATACTAGAGAGAAAGAATCCCACTGTTATTTTTATCAATTTATATTTTATCATCTTTTTATTAATGTTTGTAAGATTTGTATTATAAAATATATTCAAATTGATTTTGCATTTTATGAGAATTTTTAAAAAGCACAGTTCTTGTGTCTAGACTTTCCAAAAATCAAGTTTTGGTAGGAAGGATAGGTGAGGCAAAATCCAAACTAGACCAGTAAGAGATCAAGAGAATCATTATGAAAATAAAAAAAAAATAGTATAAGAAAAGATTACATTTTTATTCCTGAACTGCTACACACATTGAAATCAAAATACCAGAAATCAAAGACGTTGATTAGTTACTTGATATACCATGTAAGATGCTTCTTTTCTGGGTGATTGAAAAGAAACCTAAGAAGCTACTTGCCTCACCTTGCTGATGGTTTTGCTATCAAAGTCCAGTTTTTCAAAATATTCAAGTAAATCACAAAAAAATTTACTGGTAATCAAATTAAGATATGTAGACCTCATCTCTCTCTCAAACATGCGCGCGCACACACACACACACACACACACACACACAACATGGCCATTCTCTTTTTCTGTAAGAACACACAACTTTTCTACCCTGTCATCTCAATTCTTTGATCTGGCATTGTACAAAAAAGCCTAAGAAAATCCAAAAGATAATACTTAACTGCAAGTGATCCATTTTGCAAAGTAAAAATCAAAACAGGATAAACTCTAATAATATTAATAAACTCACATATGTGTAGATTCCACTAACACATAGAATGTATTTAGGAATTCACCATTATACAGAGTATTTTGATGAATAAAATAATTTTATAATAAGATTAGTGGATGGTCTATACCTGACCTCCTTAAACAAATAGGGATTTATAAACAATGAACACTAAAAATAAAAGAGGCCTTCGGTAAGTACCATAATATATTAAGCCTGGCAAGTTAGGCTTCCCACTTCCTACTATATCATTATGTCATAGTTTGAATTATTAGATATTTTGGAAAACAACATTGCATTTTTCATAGTATTTTAGTATTAGGATTTACTGTTCTTCTCACACCCAAATACAAAATGCAATTGTGAGATTTTAATGTGCTACTCATACCAAAATAGTTTTGCAATAAAATTTTATTTGAAATCATTTTACTAGAGAACTTAGACCTACAATATATCTTAGAAATTTAGACCATTAATTTTAGACATGACACCCAATGAAAATTAGTAACTAGTTAGCATATTTCCACTCATCAGGCTACTATATTTTATTAAAAATATAGTTCTTCTCTCTCTGTCCCAAAAATAAAATAAAACGTTGAAAAAAAATTAAAAAAAAAATATAGTTCTTATCTGACGTTAGGATATTCTTAATTGGTGGAGCTTTACTAAAGATAAGGAATTAACAGTGTCTTCCCATAAGATCAAAGACACGAATTTATAAAATAAGCGTACGGAGAATATGAGTGCCATCTGTGTTCCCAGGATGGAAGTAAGCAAACTTCTTTATAAAGATCAAAAGCACAACCTTAGATTTATAATCACGATGATCTCATCAAAAGAGCCAAGTCAACACAAATTGGCTGTAAGAATGTAAAATAGCAGCCAATCACATTAATTTTAAAAATAATACAATGCATTCTATATGTAGAGCCAACTTGGAGAGAGATGCAAAAATAATAAATTAAAAAGCAACTTGTCAGTCTCTTGATGTGACTCACTCTTTAAAAAAAACCTTAAGCCATTTTAATAAGTGTGGAAATTATTCATAGTATAATCAACGTCAAGAAACCACTGTTTATGTCTCTGTCTACACAATGACAGAGATCCAGATGACAAAACAAGATGCAGTTAATCATCACGATAACTAAATATCTGGCTGCTTTTGTGCCCACACACTCACTGCTTAAAATTTCAGTGTCTGTAATCTAGATTCCAAAAAAGCAATTCTTGAACTCTTTAATAACGATCATCTTTATGAGATATGAGAAACGCAGGATTTTTAAAAGTGCCACTTTTGGATTACCCCAGTGCATGAATCTGTTTCCAAAGGATACTTATTACTTTTGTGATTGATCTCATTTATATTGACCTCAAAAAAAGGTTAGCCATGCATCCCTTGTGGAATAAAACACTTAATGCCTCAGTTTTTAAAACTTGTTTCTTTTGCAAAGTTCCCAATTGTTTCATTTAGGATTGTTTATTAAAGGTACTTCATGGAAAAAAAGAACATAATAAATCATGACATCTAAATACACAATGGAACAGAACTTCTTGAAGCAGATTAATCACCTAAAGAGAAATATTCTATTAGAAAAACAGCCACAGGTTTTTACCAACTGTTAACATCATGCTCTATAATTACTATTTGTTAATCTATAGAGAAGGAATAGCAGAAAACTTGAAAAGAAAAATGAGAAATTTTCATCTAAGAAGTTGTCACCAGGCATCTAGAATTATCTCATAGTCTTTAGGTAATGATTTTCATCTAAATAAAAATTGCTTTTAACATCCAGGATGAATAAGAGAGAAAAGTCCTACTCAAGTCATGACATAAATCCAGAATTAGATTAAGCAATGGTTGCTAAATCTATGATTAATAAGAAAGTTATCCGATTTACCTCATAATGTGCATGCAATAAAATAAAAAATTCATTCTATAGGACTGATGTGGAAAGGAAACATGGCTTCTGCACTTTAAAAGTGATCTAATTTTTCTCATCTGCCCATCCCATCAAGTAACTGGGGGTGGGAAGGGGAAATGAAATTCGCCAACTTATCTCATTCTTTCATGGTTTCAATGGTCTCTTTTGAGTTATTTCAACTGTGGGAGAGAGAGTAATGACCCTCCAGAAATGTCCACATCTTAATCTCCAGAATCTGTGAATATGTTTCCTTGCATGGCAAAGGGAAATTAAAGTTGCTGGTGGAATTAGGGGCGCCTGGGTGGTTCAGTTGGTTAAGCATGAGACTTCGGCTTAGGTCATGATCTCACGGCTTGTGGGTTCAAGCCTCACGTGGGGCTCTGTGCTGACAGTTCAGAGCCTGGAGCCTGCTTTAGATTATGTGTCTCCCTCTCTCTCTGCCCCTCCCCTGCTTGCTCTGTCTTGCTGTCTCTCAAAGATAAATAAATGTTAAACAAAAAAAAGTTGCTGGTGGAATTAAGGTTGCTAATCAGCTGATCTTAAAATAGGGACGTTGTTCTAGATTATCTGCATAAACCTAAAGTACTCACAAGGGTCCCTGCAAGTAGAAGAGGGAAGCATAAGAAAAAAGTTACAGATGTGACTACAGAAGAAAGGTCAAAGAGATGAGATGCAACACTGTAGACTTTAAAGGTGGAACAAGGAAGAAAGGTAGCCTCTAGAGGCTGGAAAAGGAAAGGAAAGGAACACAACTCTGCCTATATCTTGATTTTAGCTTGGTGACACTCATTTTGGACTCCCAATCTCAAGAATTGTAAGACAATATAGTGGTGTTAAACCACTAAATTTGTGTTGGTTTGTTACAGTAGCAATAGAAAACCAATAAATGCTATCTTTTGAGTAAATGAAGGTTTTAAGTTAAATGCCTAGCTTCTCCAAAATGATGGGGAAGAGATTCATTTAGATATCTTGTGATTCTGTGAAATGGAGAACTGTGTGTCTTCTTTGAATGTGTGCTTTGTCCGATCTCTGGACTCTGTGTAGGGTTCACTGATGTCCCATAGCTGATCCTGTGGGCCTGTTGGAACATGGTGTTGGCTCTCAAAGCTGAAGTCTATGCATCTCAGCACTTTTCTCTAGTCACAATATCCTCATACTGTGTAGCCCCTTAGTTCTACCTTGAGACTTCTGTTGGAAAATCAATCCTCTCAACCTCATTGAATTTATCAACCATGGCATGTAAAAATATCTGGATCCTCTGTAAACTCTCCATAAAGAACCTCCTCCATGTTGTTCTAACACGAATCTTAACATGACTGAGCATTCAGATGGAATTACAACTTTCTCAGTTCATGTCCAGTCAATCCCTGCAACCATGAATAGTCTCCCCATGCCTCCACCACAGCATCACCAAATTTATCTAGTGGTATATTGAATAAAAAACTTCTCTTGGAACTTCAGCCCAGAGAAAGGAGAGCAAGAGCACACACATACACTTGGTCCTTCCATTTGTTTTCTTCTTCCTACACTCAACCAGTTCAGAAAGATAAGTATTTGTTCTCATACGATAGATTTATTTTTATATAATATCCTCTTCCTTCATGAGGGGACACCATTCACCCTTCTTTCACTGAGTCCAAATGGTAGAATCACTATAGGAGAATATAGCAAATAATTTACAAGGATAAAAATGTACTTTTTTATTATTTCAAAATATTATGCCCATAGACCAGCGGTTAAAAGAGCAAATTTGATCTCAACATCTTACTAACACTACAGAAAAAAGTATTCTGTTTTTCTTTATGGAGGTAGCATAGAGAACAAAGGGGGAAAACAAACAAAAATTTGAAAGGTGGAAACAGAACAAAATTTGGAAAAGTGGAACCAAATTTGGAAATATGGATAATTGGTGACTGACTGACTTCCCAGACCTAAGAAAACTAGATCCTAAGCCAGCAGTAGATAAAGCCAAAAACCATACCAAGAAAGTTTTAAGAATCAGAAGCACCAGATATTTCAGGACATGGCAATAGAGAAGGGTTGGATTAAGAAAATAGTTAGAATATGTTGACAAGGAAGTTAAATCCCTACATCTCATTCTCTACTCCATTTTTATTGGTAATCTACCCCCAAACCCCACCACAGCAGAAGATTGAAAGTTTATTATCTAAACTAGATAAAACAGAGTTGACACAGTTAAGGATAGAGTTCTCATACTCCTAAGCGCAGCTTTAAGTCAATGTATGCATTCTAGATATTGAGACTCTTCCCACACTATTTTCTTCCCTCTCTAGGTTGGTTCCCAAAATGCTAGCTTGTGCATCTTCTTTTTTGAGCAAATTGATTTGGCTAAATAAATAAATAAACAAATAAAATAAACATAGAATGTAGAAGTCATGGCTAACTATAAAACAAAAAATTAGTATCTGCTTCTATAGTATATATTTGTCCCTATAAGGTGGAAGTCAAACAAAAATCTGCATTTCTCATCACCCTATAAATGCATATGAAAAATGTTGGTGATGGGACATGAGAAGAATCAATGTGCACATCTTCTAGGCCTGGCAGGCCCATAAAACCTTGTTATAGAGCTTTTCTTCATGTTATTTTCCCTTTTGAGCTGCATGAAATGTAGATGACCTCCAGGGTGACCTTGATCATCATATATTAAAGATGGTAAAGCCTCTGTTGGTCTAGAGCACTAAACGACTGTGTATAGAAGGGATGCTCTCCAACATAATTATCTGCTCAGTACTATCAAATGAGCAAGAAATAATTTTTATGTGTATTTCAGTCATTTAACACTTTGGGTCTACTGAATATAGAAAACAGCATAATATAAGTCATATATACAACAATTACATCAGCCATATTACATAAAATGAAACTCATTATAAGCGTCATTTATGCACTCAGAGCTTCTGTCAACTTTGTAGTCCTTACCTCTTAATCTTAAACTGAAAACTAGATATAGTGTAGATATAGACCACTGACAATATAACATGGAAATTAAACAAAACAAAAACATGGGGAAAAAAACATGTAAAAAGAAAAAAGGTAAAATGGAGGCAGCAAGACTATGCCAGTTAAAGCTTTTTAAAAGACTATTATTAATGCCAACCGAGAAATATGAAAAACTATTACATCCATGAGAGAGTAAAAGATATTACAAGAAGAGTCTAGATAACCAAAAAGTAAAAGCTACCAACACTTAACTTAAATTCATGATAATAAAAATGAAAAACAAAAAAAAAAAAAAACAAAACTAAAAAGAAATTGGAAGTTAAGCTTAAGAAGAATCTTTCACAAAGTACGGAAAAAGATAAATCTACAACAGAAGAGGAACTATGAAAAGTTAGAAGACAGTTTCAGGAAGTGCAAAATTTAAACAACAGAAAAGTTTATGGAAAAAGAATGAAAATTAAGAAGGAAAATCATCAATAATATAATCAAGGAAATATTCTAGAACTAGAGAACACGAGTTTCCAGAAAGACTTCCCTAACTGCCCAGCAAAATAAATGAATATTAATTCACACCATGGCATATTAGTACACAATTTCCAATCACTTGGGACAGGAACTTCTTCTAGTTCTGGCAACAGATAGAGTAGATGATATTAAAAAACGCTCCTCCTGGGGCGCCTGGGTGGCGCAGTCGGTTAAGCGTCCGACTTCAGCCAGGTCACGATCTCGCGGTCCGGGAGTTCGAGCCCCGCGTCGGGCTCTGGGCTGATGGCTCAGAGCCTGGAGCCTGTTTCTGATTCTGTGTCTCCCTCTCTCTCTGCCCCTCCCCCGTTCATGCTCTGTCTCTCTCTGTCCCAAAAATAAATAAACGTTGAAAAAAAAAAATTAAAAAAAAAAAACAAAAAAAACGCTCCTCCTAAAAACAATTATAAATTTGAAAGGATATGAAAATTAACAGACAGCATTGGAGTACAACAAATATATATAGGAATTAAGGTGCTATAATCCTTGAGAAAAGGGAAGCGTTTAGTAAGAGGCCTCCATAGCCACCTCAGCTTTTTCTTTATGTGTATCTCATAATGTGTGGTGCAGGAAACTTGAGCCCAAGCAGAAAATAGCAGTCTTACTAGATAAGGAGATATAATTCAAGGTTAGAGCTGATAGAGTACTGAAACTTGACAGGCACGAGCACAGAGAGGAAAAACAACAGATAAAAGGGTTTCAAAATCCATGTGTGGAGCATGGAAGTTTTTTGCATCTTGTGTCCATGAAGTACAGCCAGATCAACACTAAACCATCCTGCACGCCTAGAAAACTGATTTGAGGATTAACACAACAATCTACACAACCTGAACCACAGAACTCAGCAGGTACACGGTGTGGAGAGGTGAACTGGGGGAGAGAGAAGCCGCGGAGGGCAGGAAGCTGTTTTTGCTTGCAGAGAGAAGACAGAGACAGGGGTAGAGTACAGGAACTTCCCCCCACCCCAAGAAAAGCAGCTGGAAAGAAAGTGGAAAAGTGGAAACAGCCGCAGGCAATGAACTAAAAAGGGAGAAAGGAGGAAGGAGAGGGTTTAAATTCCATTAAGACTCTATAAACAAGGGGAGCGCAGAGTCTGAAACTCTGCAGCTCAATATCTGGTGGTGCTCTGGTGGGAAGGACAAATCCCCAGGAGCAGAGTGGGGTCCATGAGTCCTTGGGCCACACAGGGAACAGCAGTTCCATGGCTGGAAGGACATTTGGTAGAGGTTTGTGGCCACCCTGTCCCAGCAGACCCCAGAGAACAACCACATTCACTGGTGCTGGAACAAGGAGGTCCTTAAGGTTGAAGCCTGGGGCAAGATGTGTATTGTGATTTTCCATAATCCCTGAAACACTGCTGCTTCGCAGTTGCATAAACTTTTTCTAGGGCAGGCTGGCACCCAGCCACAATCTCTGGGCATTGGCAGCAGCATAGTCCTGCGAATATTCAGGAAACAAAGTCACATCTGAGATAAAACTCAGGAGGGAGGTGCCACCTGGCAACCTGACAGCTTGGTCACAGAGTAAAATCTGGGAGTGGATGTAAGCCGGAGACAAAGGACGGGTGTGACGGCCGTTCAGGGAGAGCACAGTGTTCCAATACTAGAGACTAGGTAGCTGGGTAACGCCATTTTCACTTCTCCTGCACATGCACATACACACCTACAAAGTTCCACAACAATCCACCCCATTAAGCTAAGCAGCACCATCTAGTGGAGAATGGAGCCGTTACACTAAGGCCTGCCCAATTGGGCCAAACACGCTCTTCACGAACACCACAAATCTCTCTGCCTGCTTAGTTTATGGACTATAAAGTGCTTCATAGTTTGACTTATAGGGGAAAACGATGTAATTTTAATTGTATTTCAATCTGTTCACTGGTCCATCTATTCAATTTTCTCTTTCATTTATTTTCTTTTTCTTGAATACAGAAAGAGAAAAAAATTATTTTTATTTTCAGTTATGATTAAAAATATTTTTATTTTTTCTCCTATATTTTTTACTTTTTCATAAATTTTTCAAATTCTATTTTTCTTCCATTATTTCATTTTATTCTATTTCATTGTATTCATTTTCTCAAATTTTCCAATGTTTTCCTTTTTTTTCCTTGTTTTTCTTTTTTTTGTTCCTTTTTTTCTTCCTTTTTTCTATAATCTATCAAACTTCTTTCAATAACCAGAGCAAAACACACCTAGGATCTAGCATCATTTATATGATTTGTGTGTGTGTGTGTGTGTGTGTGTGTGTGTTGTTTTTAATTTTTTAAATAAAATTTTTTTACCTTAATTCCTTTTCTTCCTACAAAATGATGAAACAAAGGAATTCACCCCAATAGAAAAAGCAGGAAGAAATGACAGTCAGGGACTTAATCAACACGATACAAACAAAATGTCTGAACCAGAATTTAGAATCACAATAATAAGAATACTATCTGGCATGGAAAACAGATTAGAATCCCTCTCTGCAGAGACAAAAAAAAAAAAGTAAAATCTAGTTAGGATGAAATAGAAAATGGTATAACTGACCTGCAATCTCAAATGGATGCCACAGAGGCAAGGATGGATAAGGCAGAACAGAGAATCAGTGATATAGAGGACAAAATTATGGAGAATAAGGAAGCAGAAAAAAAGAGGGAGACGAAGGCACAAGAGCATGATTTAAGAATTAGAGAAATCAGTGACTCATTAAACAGGAACAACATGAGAATCATAGGGGTCCCAGAAAAAGAAAAGAGAGAAAAGGGGTAGAAGGGTTATGTGAACAAATCATAGTGGAAAACTTTCCTAACCTGGAGAAAGACACAGACATCAAAATCCAGGAAGCACAGAAGACTCCCATAAGATTAAAAAAAAATCGACCATCAACAAGGCATATCATAGTCAAATTCACGAAATACTCAGGAAAGGAGAGAATCATGAAAGCAGCAAGGGAAAAAAGTCAAGCAGCAAGGGAAAAAAGTTCAAGAGACCCACTTTAGACCTAAAGACACCTTCAGATTGAAAGTAAGGGATGGAGAACCATCTATCATGCTAATGGTCAACAAAAGAAAGTCAGAGTAGCCATATATGTATCAGACAATCTAGACTTTAAAATAAAGACTGTAACAAGAGATGAAGAAGGAGATTATATCACAATTAAGGGGTCTATCCACCAAGAAGACCTAACAATTGTAAACATTTATGCTCTAAATGTGACAGTACCCAAATATAGAAATCAATTAATCACAAACATAAAGGAACTCATTGATAATCATACCATAATAGTAGGGGACTTCAACACCCTACTTACAGCAATGCATATATCATGTAAACAGAAAATCAAAAAGGAAACAATGGCTTTGAATGACACACTGGACCAGATGGACTTAACAGATATAATCAGACATTTCATCTTAAAGCAGCAGAATATACATTCTTCTCCAGTGCACATGGAGCATTCTCCAGAATAGATCTCATAGTGGGACACAAATCAGCACTCAACAATACACAAAGATCAAGATCATACCATGCATATTTTCAGACCACAATGCTATGAAACTTGAAATCAACCACAAGAAAAAATTTGGAAAAATAACAAATACTTGGAGACTAAAGAACATCCTACTAAAGAATGAATGAGCTAACCAAGAAGTTAAAGAGGCAATTAAAAAGTACATGGAAGCCAATGAAAATGATAACACCACAGCCTAAAACCTCAACCACAAGAAAAAATTCGGAAAAATAACAAATACTTGGAGACTAAAGAACATCCTACTAAAGAATGAATAAGCTAACCAAGAAGTTAAAGAGGCAATTAAAAAGTACATGGAAGCCAATGAAAATGATAACACCACAGCCCAAAACCTCTGGAAGGCAGCAAAGGTGGTCATAAGAGAAAAGTATATAGCAATCCAGACCTTCCTAAAAAAGGAAGAAAGGTCCCAGATACACAACCTAAGCTTACACCTTAAAGAGCTGGAAAAA
The DNA here is from genome assembly GCF_022079265.1 of Lynx rufus. Lineage (NCBI taxonomy): Eukaryota > Metazoa > Chordata > Mammalia > Carnivora > Felidae > Lynx > Lynx rufus. Next base: position 131,603,994 of record NW_025814867.1, on the reverse strand, counting down.
GAACAGCAAATAAAACCCAAAACCAGTAGAATACAGAAATAATAAAGATTAGAGCAGAAATCAATGCTATAAAAGAAAAACAACAAAAAACAAAGAACAAAACAAAACAAAACAAAAGTAGAACAGATCAATGAAACCAGAAGCTGACTCTTTGAAAGAATTAACAAAATTGATAAACCACTAGCAAGTTTTATCAAAAAGAAAAAGGAAAGGACCCAAATAAATAAAACCAAGAATGAAAGAGGAGACATCACAACCAACACAGCAGAAATAAAAACAAATTAAGAGAATATTATGAGCAATTATATGCCAATAAAATGGGCATCTGGAAGAAATGGACAAATTCCTAGAAACATATACATACACTACCAAAACTGAAACAGGAAGAATAGAAAATTTGAACAGACCCATGACCAGGAGAGATATCAAATTAGTAATCAAAATCTTCCGAAAAACAAGAGTCCAGGGTCAGATGGCTTTCCAGGGGAATTTTACCAAACATTTAAAGAAGAGTTAACAACCTATTCTCTTGAAGCTGTTCCAAAAAATAGAAATGGAAGGAAAACGTCCAAACTCTTTCTATGAAGCCAGCATTATCTTGATTCCAAAACCAGAGACCCCACTAAAAAAGGAGAATTATAGACCAATTTCCTTGATGAACATGGATGCAAAAACCCTCAACAAGATATTAGCCACCAGAACCAACAATACATTGAAAACATTATTCACCACGACCAAGTGGGATTTATACCTGGGATGCAAGGATGGCTCAATATCCACAAAACAATCAATGTGATTCATCACATCAATAAAAGAAAGGGCAAGAACCACATGATCCTCTCAGTAGATACAGAAAGAGCATTTGACAAAATACAGCATCCTTTCTTGATAAAAATCCTCAAGAAAGTAGGGATAGAAGGATCATACCTCGAGATCAGAAAAGCCATATATGAAAGACCCACTGCTAATATCATCCTCAATGGGGAAACCCTGAGTGCTTTCCCCCTAAGGTCAGGAACAAGACAGGGATGTCCACTCTTGCCACTGTTATTCAACATAGTATTGGAAGTCTTAGCCTCAGTAGTCAGACAACACAAAGAAATAAAAGGCATCCAAATCGACCAGGAGGAGGTCAAGCTTTCACTTTCTCTTTTGCACTGCTGGTGGGAATGCAAACTGGTGCGGCCACTCTAGAAAACAGTATGGAGTTTCCTCAAAAAATTAAAAATAAAACTACCCTACAACCCAGCAATTGCACTATTAGGTATTTATCCAAGGGATACAGTTATGCTGTTTCAAAGGGGCACATGCATCCCAATGTTTATAGCAGTACTATCAACAATAGCCAAGTATGGAAAGAGCCCAAATGTTCATTGATGGATGAATGGATAAAGAAGATGTGGTATATATCTATGGAGTATTACTCGGCAATCAAAAAGAATTAAATCTTGCCATTTGCAGCTACATGGATGAACTAGAGGGTATTATGCTAAACAAAATAAGTCAGTCAGAGAAAAACAAATATCATATGACTTCACTCATATGAGGAATTTTTTTTTTAAATTTTTTTTTTCAACGTTTATTTATTTGTGGGACAGAGAGAGACAGAGCATGAACGGGGGAGGGGCAGAGAGAGAGGGAGACACAGAATCGGAAACAGGCTCCAGGCTCTGAGCCATCAGCCCAGAGCCCGACGCGGGGCTCGAACTCCCGGACCGCGAGATCGTGACCTGGCTGAAGTCGGACGCTTAACCGACTGCGCCACCCAGGCGCCCCCATATGAGGAATTTAAGACACATAACAGATGAACACAAGGGAAGGGAAGCAAAAATAATGTAAAAACAGGGAGGGGAAGAAAACATAAGAGACTCTTAAATATGGACAACTAACAGAGGGTTACTGGAGGGGTTATGGGAGGGGGAATGGGCTAAATGGGTAAGGGGCATCAAGGAATCTACTCCTGAAATCATTGTTGCACTATATGATAACTAATTTGGATGTAAGTTTAAAAAATAAACTAAAAAAAATCCATGTGTGATTTCCTCACCAGTCATTGGCTGACATCTGGGCTGGGTATGAACATGCGCAAGGGGAAAATTCAAGAAACCCAATGGCAAACAGCAGTTAGGAAACTAAAAATCTAAACATCAATTTCATTTAATAAGGGATATCGGTAAGACAGAAATGGGAGATTAAACCTCAGTGAGATACCAAATTTTCTGAGCTTTCTATTTAGCCTACTGATGATCACTCATTCGGGATTGTGATCTCATCCTCAGGTTACAAGCCATGACCTAGAACTTAGGGCTTTTTCTAGTATTAAGGGTAAAATAAATATAACAACCATAATAAACCCTAAAGCTAACATTGTATGAGACCTTAATGATCCACTCTTCTATTTTTCATCCCAAATTTCTTGTATCCAATAAAAACTTATGATACATGTTTTTAAAAATACAGGACAAATGTACTAAGAAATAGGAAGAAAGAAACAGAAAACAAACAGATCCACAATTGATTCAGGTGTGAAATCAACAGACAAGTGCTCTAAAATAACTATAATTGATGCTGTCATGAAATTAGAGGAAATATGGAGAATTTCCATATTTCCAAAGATAAGGCATCCATTAAAAGGGATTACAATGGAAATTGTAGAACTGAGAAAACATAAAAACTACAATAGCAAATAAATTTATATTTAATAAAATATTAGAAACAATATACCAGAAGATCAGTGAGCTGATCTGGAAGCTGATCTGGAAGCTTTCTGGAAGACACATCAGAAAGGATAAAGAGAAAAGAGATACAGGAGACATTGGGAATGTCTAAGATAGTGTCATAGGGCTCCAGAAAGTGAAGAAAATGAGAATGGGGCAGAAGCATTGTGTGAAGACATTCTGGCCAAGTATTATTTAAACTGATGGACAAAACCAACTCATAAACTCAAGACACTGTACAAAAAGTAAGCACAGGGGTGTCTGGGTGCCTCAGTCAATTAAGTATCTGACCTAAGTGTCTGACTTAATTTCAGCTCAGGTAATTATCTCATGGTTTATGAGATAGAGCCCTGTGTCCAGCTCTATGCTGACAGTGCAGAGCCTGCTTGGGATTCTCTCTCTCCCTCTTTTTCTGCCCCTACCCCATGTGATCTATCTCTCTTTCTCACAAACATAAAGGAACTCATTGATAATTATACCATAATAGTAGGGGATTTTACAATTGCATGAAAAACCATAAAATACTTAGGAATAAACCTAACCAAAGAGGTAAAAGATCTGTACAATGAAAACTATAGAAAGTTTATGAAAGAAATTGAAGGAGACACAAAGAAATGGAAAAACATTCCATGTTCATAGATTGGAAGAACAAATGTTGTTAAAATGTCAATACTACCCAAAACAATCTACACATTCAATGCAATCCCAATCAAAATAGCACCAGCATTCTTCATAGAGCTAGAGCAAACAATTCTAAAATTTGTATGGAACCAGAAAAGACTTCAAATAGCTGAAGCAATCCTGGAAAAGAAAATCAAAGCTGGAGGCATCATAATTCTGGACTTAAAGCTCTATTACAAAGCTATAATCATCAACGATATCAACGGTATGGCACTGGCACAAAAAGAGATCCATAGATCAAGGGAACAGAATAGAGAACCCAGAAATGAACCTACAAATGTGTGGCCAACTAATCTTCAACAAAGCAAAAAGGAATATCCAATGGAAAAAAGACAGTTTCTTCAGCAAATGGTGTTGGGAAAACTGGACAGCAACATGCAAAAGAATAAACCTGGACCACTTCTTACACCATACACAAAAATAAATTCAAAATGGATAAAAGACATAAATGTAAGACAGGAAACCATCAAAATCATAGCAAAAATAAGCAGCAACCTCTTTGACCTCAGCCTCAGCAATTTCTTACTAGCTGTGTCTCCAGAGGCAAGGGAAACAAAAGCAAAATGAACTAGTGTGACCTCATCAAGATAAAAACTGCTGCACAGCAAAGGAATCAATCAACAAAACTGAAAGTCAACCAATGGAATGGGAGAAGATATTTGCAAATGACATTACAGATAAAAGGTTGGTATCCAAGGTCTATTAAGAACTTATCAAACCCAACCCAAAAATCAAATAATCCAGTGAAGAAATGGGCAAAAGACATGAATAGACACTTTTCCAAAGAAGATATCCAGATAACTAAGACAAGACACATGAAAAACTGCTCAACACCACTCATCAGGGAAATACAAATCAAAACCACCTGTCAGAATGACTAAAATGAACAACTCAGGAAACAAAAGACATTGGCAAGGAGGCAGAGAAAGGGGAACACTTTTGCACTGCTGGTGGGACTGCAAACTGGTGCAGCCACCCTGGAAAACAATATGGAAGTTTCTCAAAAAATTAACGATAGAGCTACCCTAAGACCCAACAATTCCATTACTAGGTATTTAGCCAAAGGATACAAAAATGCTGATTCAAAGAGGCACATGCACCCCAATGTTTATAGTAGCACTATCAATCAAATAGCCAAGTTATGGAAAGAGCCCAAATTATGCAAAGAGCCCAAATTATGGAAAGAGCCCAAATGTCCATCAACTGACAAAATGGATTAAGAAGATGTGATATATATATCAAAATGGAATGCATGGATGTATATATATACATATACATCTATACACACAATGGAATACTACTTGGTGATGAAAAAGAATGAAATCTTGGCATTTGCAACAACATGGATGGTACTAGAATGTATTATGCTAAGTGAAATAAGTCAGTCAAAGAGATAAAATGTATGACTTCACTCATATGCAGAATTTAAGAACCAAAACAGATGAACATAGGGGAAGGGAGAGAAAAATAAGATGAAAACAGAGCAGCAAACAGTAAGAGACCCTTAACTACAGAGAACAAACTGAGGGTTGATGGGGGTGTTAGGGTGGGGGTATGGGTTAAATGGGTGATGGGCATTAAGGAGAGCACCCTTCACGAATAGCACTAGGTGTCATATGTAAGAGGTGAATCACCGGGTTCTACTCCTGAAGCCAAAACTACACTGTATGCTAGATAACTTGAGAATAAAAAAGAAAAAGAAAAAGATTCCAACAAATAAGTAAGAATAAATAATGAATCAATGAAACAAAAACAGTCATGAAATTGCAAAACTCAATTTAGGAAAAAGTGATTCTTTGAAAATATTTTAAAATTGATAAAGGACTGGCAGACCACAAAAAACACAACATAATACCCCTATCAGCATTAATAAAGGGAAAATAGCTACAGATACTAAAGTCATTAGAAACCATAAAAAAAGGATATTAGAAACAGCATTATGCCAGTAAGTTGAAAAACATATGTGTAATATATACAGAGGTTATATTTGAAACATATAAAGAACCCTATACATAAATAAGGAAAAATACAAGCAGCCCAATGAAAAATGGAAAATAGAATGGAATAGGCATTCACAAAAAAGGATATCTATGTGGCCAATAAAGATGTTAAAATTGTTCAGCATCATTTCTTATTAAGGATATAAAAAATTAAGCCCACAATGAGATACTACTACAAATCTATCACAATGTCTGAAATTGAGAAGATTGACAAAATCAAGCATTTTCAAGAATGTGGACCAGTGAAGTCTATTGGACTTTGCTGGCTGAGGTATAAATTGGTACACCCAGTTTGGGATACTATTTTCCAAAGATCTACTAAATCTAAGCATATATCTATCCAACGCTCCAATAATACTACCTCAACGTATATACCCAAGCGCAAAAGAAATGCATGTACAAAAGACATGTACAGAAGACAGGTACAAAAATATCTGGGAAAGAACCCAAATGTTAATTGATTGTATAATGGACTGAATAATTATACTACACAGCAATAAAAACAGATCAACTACTTCCCTGTTCAAAAGTGTAGATAAAATGTTGAGCCAAAGGAGTAAGTCACAAAAAAATATATATTGTGTGGTTCCATTCATATGAAGTTCAAGAACAAACACAACTCATCAATAGTGATAGAGATCAGAATGGTGTTTATTCTTGGTGGAGAAGGATATTAACAAAAAGGGACAAAAGAAAACTTTCTGAACCCAGTAAATTTTTTATATCTGAATCTGGATGGTAGTTACACAGATATGCACATGTGTTAAAACTTATCAAGATGTACACTTAAGATTTCACAACCTACTATATATGTGTTCCACTGTACTCAAATTTATTTTTTTATAATAGTGGAAGATATAGTTTTTATTAAAATGAAAGAAAAACAAAAAAAGAGGATAATATGAGATGTCAGAGTCAAGGAACCCAATAAGGAAGAGAGGTAAAGAAAATCTCTGAGAATAGGTGAAGGAAGATCCCGCAGGACAGCTGTACCCTACCTATAAAGAGTCAACAAGGCAGATTCAAGCAGTATGACTTAACAGGTGAAGAGGTTGAGGGCTATCTCCGAGATCCCTTCTGCCACTGCCCTATTTTCTTTTCTTGAACTTAAGTAGCAATGTCAGGTGGAGCCCTGCCTTGACATGGGTTTATGAAGGTTCTGGTTTCCCTTCTAGTCCCTGTTGTCTTATAGGTTGAATGCCCTCATTTTACCCCCAAAGCCAGTATCCTGCTTTGACATTCTCCTGAGAACCCAGAGGCTCTTTTGAGCTTAGAATAAGATGATTCCTTTTACCCAAACCCCTAGTTCATATCCCTGAAAAGTGTTCAGTAACTGGGTCATAAGTAGGTTCTTGCAGGATGAGAACAACAAAAAAACATCTTTTACCTTTTTGAAGCCTCAATATATTACATTTAATAAAATACAATCCTTACTTATGTAGCCTTAGGAGTAGCCAATAAAAACTTGAAAAAATAAACATTAAATGTAGCATCATCTTTAGTAACACTGCAATTCATAAGTGAAATCGACATGAAACATAAAATAAATTATACATACTTCTTTATTTTTAGTTATCTTATCATTTCCTGTGAAAAAGAACAAGATTCTGAGAACATTGGTGATTTTTTTCCTAAATATTTACAAGATTGTACAACCTTGAACTGTCTAAATGACAAATCCAACCAAATAACACCATTCAAACTTTAAAAGGAAATGAGGTAGTTACCTATAATAGAAAAATATCAACAAAATACACTTAAGTGTTAGAAATCAAAAGCATCAGAACTGTAAGCATAATTTCACTTATGTGTGTGCATGCTGTAATCATATGCATAATTTAAAAAATATCTGGAGGGGCCTGGTTGGGTTAGCCAGTTGAGAGTTGACTCTTGATTTTGTTTCAGGTCATGATCTCACAGATCATGGGATCAAGCCCTGCATTGGGCTCTGTGCTGACAGTGCAGAGCCCGCTTGGGATTCTCTCTCCTCCTCTCTCTGCCCCTCCCCAGCTCACATGCATGCTCTCTCTCTCTCTCAGAATAAATAAACAAACTTGAAAAATATCTGGGAGGATACCCACCAGGATACCCATGTTGAGTAGCCACTCTTTGGTAAATGAGTTGGGGAAAAAAATGGGGATATTTTCTTTCTTCACTGTATTTTTAATACTAAACATAACCAAGTAAAACATTTTAAAAAAATTAATGACACTAAGCATATGCATTAGTGAGTTGGATGATGCCAAATGTACAGGTATTTGGAAACATTTGGTTTACCCATTTTGGGTTTTTTTTTCCCCACATTCCTCCAGAGAGTTAAGATCATGTAGAACTTCCTCAATTCGTATTTAAGAAATGTTAAAATTTATAGCATCACCTTTCAACATGGAGTTATAGATATCATAGTACTTTTATTTATTTCTTCCTAAAATAGGGGCACCTGAGTGGCTCAGTTATTTGAGTATCTGACTTTGGCTCAATTCATGATCTCTCAGTTTGTGAGTTCAAGCTCCACATCGGGGTCTCTGGTGTTAGCATAGAGCCTGCTTTGGATCCTTTGTCCCCCTTTGTCTTTGCTCCCACCCTGCTGGTTCTCTCTCTCTCTCTCTCTTTCTCTCTCTCTCAAACTAAACAAATAAACTTTATTTCTCTCTAAAATAGCAATGAGTATTTCTGAGGTGGAAATTAAATAAAATAAATAGTAAAGTAATATAATGGGAAAAGTATAGGCATGGAAAGGAACCACAGATTGGAATCTTAGCTTTTCTGGTCTGAGATAAAATATATTCATTTATAAAACAGAGAAAATCAAACCTGGTTTGGAATGTCATTGTAACGATTAAATGAAGTAACATGTTAAAATATCTTCCTTGGCATCCAGCACAAAATATGTACTTGATGTATGTCATTTCCCTTAGTCTCCTGATAATCAGTATCTTATTCTAAATAACTTTTAGAACAAAATCATTTTCTTCTATTTATATGATTCAAATATCTGAAGATAAATATGTTATGGTGGTGGAGGAATATGAAGAAAAGATGAAAATTTAAAAAAATCCTTCTGAGAATTAAAAAAAAAGAAAAAAGCTCAACTGGTCTCTTGCATGTATGACCCCCAAGTAGAGGCAGATCAGGAAAGTGATGCATGGTTCACTCTTGCATTGATGCCTCCACCAATGTTAGGGGAAAATGTATGATTTTTACCTGAGAAAAATTTAGCCAAAGATTATCTTTCAACATATGAATTTAGATGGCAGTGTTAACTCTCCAATTTTATTTTGTTATTTAAAATTTTTTTTTTCAACGTTTATTTATTTTTGGGACAGAGAGAGAGACAGAGCATGAACGGGGGAGGGCCAGAGAGAGAGGGAGACACAGAATGGGAAACAGGCTCCAGGCTCTGAGCCATCAGCCCAGAGCCCGACGCGGGGCTCGAACTCCCGGACCGCGAGATCGTGACCTGGCTGAAGTCGGAGGCTTAACCGACTGCGCCACCCAGGCGCCCCTATTTTGTTATTTTAAACAATTTTTTATTGTTTTTATTTTCTTTCAATTTTATTTTTGTTATTGTTTAATTGCTTATCTTGATAGGAGGTTGGTGATTTAACACCCATCCAAGCATCTAAATCAACAGCCACCACTATGTAATTAAACCTTCCTTTTTCAGGTCTTCACACTTTGGCCTAGACTAGATGAAGGTTGTAGCATTATGTACAAAGCAGATATAATTATAGCGTTGTTTCACCGGCTGGCACTTGCTGCAAAAGTTTGGTTTTGTCTCTTTGCATGTAGAAAAGGACACATGGTTGTGGGCAACATCTTCACTTCCAGCAACAGCTATTCAGGCTATCTTACCTGAAGTGGTGAGGAATGGTACCCTTGAACTTTCCTCTTTGTTGGGGAAGGAGGACCCTTACCTTTCTCCTTCACTGGAATGTTCCAAGAGAAGAAGGTACTCCACTTTCATTGAGCTCCTCTCTGCCTAAAGACTTCTTTCCTGAAGAGGAAATCATGTGCTTTACTCTCTGTGTACCCAGAACATTGACTTTTCATCAGTTGGATTAACTTTTCTTTCAGGTCTCTTGCCAGGCAGGATCTCCACATGAAGTAATATTTTCAAAAGCAAAGTCCTGAATATATAATCTTGAAGCTTCTCTGAGTAGCTTTCATGTGTCACAACAAAGACTTTGCTCCCTCAGGACCCAAAGAGAAAACTCCATTATCTTTTCCTAAACCCTGGTTAAAACAATTGTCTTCAGTGTTCCTCAGTGTTTTCTAAATGAGGTCACTTGAATAAATCCCAGCTCTGGTACAGTCCAAAGAAAAATGTCCATTTTCAGGTGTATTTGCCTGATGTCATCAGAACCCAAAAAACTATGTAAATAAAGATGTTTCTCTTTTTGCCTTTGAGGTCAGAAATAGTGAAACAAAATCTGCTGTGCAAGTGTTATCGTCTATACATGCTCTCTTCAATCAGTGGGATCTTTGGACTTGTTTTTTAATGTTTATTTATTTTTAGAGAGAATGAGTGTGCGCGAGTGGGGAGGGGCAGAGAGAAAGAGGGACAGAGGACCCAAAGTGGGCTCTGTGCCAGCAGCAGAGAGCCTGATGTGGGGCTTGAACTTACAAGCTGTGAGATCAGATCATGACTTGAACCATAACAGGATCCTTAACCAACTGAGTCATCCAGGTGCCCAAGGATCTTTGTACTTTCAAATGTCTCCCCTTGTGCAATGCTTTAACCTCTAATCTCTCAAGTCTTTTAAATAGGTGGGGGATGTATTACTTCCTATTGCTGCTATAACAAATTACCACAAATTTTGTGGGTTAAAACAACCTAAATGTGTCATCCTATACTTTCAGAGGTCAGAAGTTCATAATGGTCCCAGTGAGCTAAAATCAAGATGTTGTCAGGGCTGCTTTCTCCTAAATGGTCTAGAGGAGAATCTCTTTCCTTTCCTTCCTTTGGCCACCCAAATTCCCTGCCTCATGGCCTCCTCTTCCATATTCAAAACTAGCAAGGTTGAATCTCTGTGGTCATTTTTCCCAAAATGTGGTCATTTTTCCCATTTCTCCCTCAGACCCTGAAACCTTGTACCTCCAACCTGTTAATCCAGGGTAATGTCAGCATCTGCTCATTAGCTTCCTTAATTCCATCTGCAATCATAATTCATCTTTGTAACATAATGTAACATATTTCCAACTCCTAGGGAACCGGGACATCAGCATCTCTGGGGACCCAATACTCTGTCTACCAGAGGACAAAGTCTTAAATTAACAACGGAAGATTAATATTCACAAGATATATAAAATCTGAGTTGGGAAATTAGTCTAGGGTCAAGAATAACAACCAAACTTCCTGCCAAAGAAAGGAGTAGCATTTGAGGTGAGATTACCACACAGAAATTGTCTGGTGGTGGACGTGGGAATGGGTATATTCAGACAGACAACAGGAGAGGCCTGGGAAGCAGACCATCAACCATAACAGAAAGGGCCAGGATGTCAAACTCCAAGCCATTACCCTGATTTTCCTCCTCCCCCAGACCCAAAAGTCTTCCTGTGGCCACAGCTCTCTCACTGGCCTTGACTCTAGGTCACACTGACTGACTGGCTTATGCTGGGCTGGAGGAATTGCACACAAATACTAAACAAGCCCCTGAGAGAGGCATTCCCCCCCAGCATTAGTGGCTGCATGACTCCTGTACGCCCATTAATTACCAAGGGTTGAACCTGGACCTAAGTACTCAGGCTACCAGATTAGAGTATTTGCTCATTTACCAATAGTACAGATTGCTGAATCCAAATATCTGAAAGAATTCAGATGGATCCAAAGACCAAAAATATGAATATGTCGCTGAAAATGCATGGCAGACTGTTGATAGGCTTGATATTTATTCCTTTTTTTTTTTCTTCAGTAAGTACAGCATATTCCTTTCTGCTCTAAAAATCTGTCACAAACTTGTGGCTTAAAACAACAAAGTTTGGGCAGGGCTGGTTCCTTTTGGAAGCTCCATGGGAGATTCCATGGCCTTCTAAGTTCTAGCATCTGAAGTCTACCTGCATTCTGTGGGTGTTCACCCCTTCCTCCATCTTCCAACACTTCACTTATAACAGCCATCTCCTTTGAACTAGCATCACTCTTTATGAGGATCCTGTGATTATGCTGAGCCCACCTAGAATCTCCTCTGGAGATTCTTAATCACACCAACAAAAATCTCTTCTGTCAGGTAAAGTAGCAAATTTGTGTTGCAGGATTTTTTGCCCCAATATCCGGGTTTCGTTGTCTCACTGCTTCAAAGAATGAAGAGGTGGACACAAAATGAGCAGCAGGCAAAAGTTTCTTAGGGTATAAGATTAGAAAGTAAGAATAGTAGGTAAGCTCTCTTTACAGAGAGGGGACATTTGAAAGGAAATGCCCACGAACTATAGGCAAGGGTCCTTGTTTTATAAGTTTTTTGGTTAGCACCCTCATCCCTTCCCTCTTGTTCCTTTTCAGACTCTACCCTTACTGGCTGGATAACTCTAGGTGCTGCATTGTCCATTCCTGATTGGCTCGACTCCATTGTGTGAGGAGTCAGATTGGTCATACTGTCCCTCCTATAACAAGTTTTATGGTTTCCTTTTTTAGCTATGCATTTTGACTGTCAAATTCCTGAAGGAAACCTGAGGGGGAGTAGCTGGTGTTTACTACATTCTTAAGAGGGACCTTATGCCCAAAGGGGTTTGCTGTAGTCAGATACTCCCAGCATTGTTCCACAATATGTATTTTTCTCCACTTAGAGACCTCAGGTACTAACCTTTCCCTCTCTGCCTACTGAATCCTATCTTCTCCTATCATATTTGTAGGTTGAGAAAATTAAGCATGAATATCTTTGAGGTTAGGAGACATTACTCTATCTACCACAGTAAAAGAGTCTTGATTTTCAGCCTCATACATGTCTAGATGGGATAAAAATCACATATCACAGTCTCCTTTGTAATTAGGAGTCACCGTGACTAAACTAATGAGATATAAGCTAAAGTGTTGTGCGAAATTTGCAGGAAGTGTGCATAACAGAAAGTGGTATGCTCTGTTGCCTTCTTCCACCCTGTTGGTTGGGATGCAAATATAATGGTTGAAACATCAGTAGCCATCTGGGATCAAAGAGTTATATCCCTTGACAATGGAATATATATATATATATATATATATATATATATATATATATATACATACACACACACACACACACACACACACACACATATATATATAGTGGAACAACAAGATGGAAGGAATTTGGGTCTCTTTTGGAATATCAAAACAAGCCTGAACTGGCTTCTTAAATGTGAGATATCTTGAATGTGAGAGAGAAATATATTTCTCTGATTATTTGGAGTTTTCTGTTAGGTATAGCCATATTTAATGCTAAGTAATACAAATACATTTTTGCATTATACAGGTTAGTATTAAACTTTCATCTTTTAGAAAATTTATACACTGGCTCTATGTATATAAAATATTTTTTGTAAGAGAGGGATTTTGTTATAATGACAGCTAATGCGTTTATATGCAAGGAACCAAAAGGAAGTCTGTAGATAAAATTGGATTTAGGAAGATTAAATATAAATTTATATCATTGGTTAATTTCCTTTTTACTACACTGAGTAAAGAAAAATCCTAACAAGTTTATAACTTCAAAGGATTGGTCTAAAGTCTAACACCAACTATTGACCAAAACATAATGCCAATTTAGAAAGACACACTTATGGATCTTTGCATAGGTCATCTGTGTCCTTGATAAGGACTGGCCTAATTAATTTTTTAAATCTGTGGGCTTAAAAACGAAGCTATGACTTAAAAATTTGAAAAGAACAAGTATACCAGGAATGAGATATTTTTATCTTCCCTTTACCTAGAAGGTTATTGAGTATATACAGTCTATAGCATTTTTCAGTCAATTTATGAGCTTAGAAAAAGAAAAATTCTACATTTGAACATGTCAACTTAGTAAACATGAATACCCAGATAGAATTTCTCAGACCAATTATTTCTATATTTAGTTTACATACACACCACTACACTGAAATGTGCACTGTCTCCAAATTAAATACAAGCACATAATGGAATCCTTTCTGCTACGTATTTATCCCATTTCTACTCATTCTAGTATTACTGAAGAGAGAACAGCTGGCTACTATCTTCTTAATGTTTGTTTTGTATAACTGCATGTAACAGACGTATTTCATACATGTGAATACATGTATTTATAGTAATAGTATTTGTGAAAGACCTACTTTTGCTTCTCTGTAAACAAATTCTTCAAATATTACATCTACATATGAATAAAATGTTAAAGGCAAATAGTACAGAATATAGTGTTTAGGAGAAAATGTAATAAAATATCATAATTAACCAAGAGAAGCAAATTTAGAGTCAAGATGACTAACAGCACAAGAAAAAAATCATCGCATGTCACAGACGGACTTGCCTAACTCCTAATACTTGACTTTTTTGCATCTACATAAATTATACCAGAGAAAGCAGAAATATAAAATGAATAATAATGGAGTATATACTAATAGCTTCCAACTTGGAAAGAAATGATCCTCTGGAAGCTTATCTAGAAGTGGATTGACTGCAATCAATTGATTGTTTTCCTTCCAACATTGTAGCATAAAAATTTTTAAGTTTTCAACAAAGTTGAAAGAATTTTACAATGCATAAGCATATTGTCCCTCACCTAGATTATCTTCTTCATGTTTACTATATTCCCTACATCAGATAACTCAAAATAATTAAATAATTACATTTTCATTCTGATGGTAGGCTGCTGTTCTAGGTCACATAAATTGAATTAAGCTTACAGCGTGGCAGTAATTTACATTAAGCTGTTTAACCTTCTCCAAGAGAGAGTTTCAGTGGTGCCTGTGCATTTGTGTAATAAAAAACTGGGAAGTGTAAGGAAGTAAAAGAGATCGGGCACCTGGGTGGCTCAGTTGGTTGAGCATCCAACTTAGGCTCAGGTCATGACCTCACAGTTGTGTGTTCAAGCCCCTCCTCGGGCTTCAGATTCTTTGTGTCTCTCTCTCCGCCCCTCCCCCACTCACACTCTGTCTCTGTCTCTCAAAAATGAGTAAATGTTAAAAAAATTTAAAAAAGAAAGCAAAAGAGATGGACTAGCCACAATCATATGACCAAACGTAACCACTGTAAATACTTAAAATGACATTTTTATTTTGTTTTACATAAAACTCCTTTTTTTATATATATAATAGTGATTATACTTGGTAATTTTCATGAGATTTACCTAACTTTCACTGTCATATTTTCTTAAGAATTTTTTTATGTTTTATTTATCTTTGAGAGACAGAGCACAAGTGGGGGAGGGGCAGAGAGGGAGACACAGAATCGGAAACAGGCTCCGGGTTCTGAACTATCAGCACAGATCCCAACACGGGGCTTGAACTCAAAGACCGCAAGATCATGACCTAAGCCAAAGTAGGATGCTTAACCGATTGAGCCACCCAGATGTCCCGTGCTGTCATATTTTAAATGACAGCATATTGAAAGCATATTGAACACCAATAGCCTATTGAACGCTTGTCCCAAAATGTACTTAACCATTACTTAACCTTTCCCTTTTAATGTACCATTTGAGTGGTTCTCATTTTGTGCTATCATAAAAATGCCGAAGTGAATTATTTTGTGCTTCAGTTTTTCTCCTTCATCTGTTCTGCCTTTGATTCAGAAGTGAAATTACTGTTTTGGTAGGAGAAAATAATATTTTTATTTACCCAGTTCATATTATGCATTAATAAATACTCCACCTTTTACACCCAGTTTTGGTATAAAAGGATGAAAAAAACAATAACATGTTCCTTTCTGATATTTAAGATATGTCTCTTTCCCATTTCAACAAAAATAATCTATTTCATACTTCTTTACAGGAGGAGGTCTAAAAATCCAAAAATATGTGTTTTGAGGTGTACAGTGAAAAAGAAAAGCTGGGGCGAGTATCTGTTGCTACAGATGGAGATTGAAAGATAGGAATACGACCACTCTCCACATTAGAGAGCCATCCATATATCACAAGAGATAAATTAAGCTAACCTGTACTCAACACTAATGCTGTACATCTCAATTTGACTTGGTGCTCATAAGCTATTAATATTCCATATTAAAAAATGGAAAATAAAAACATAGAAAAATTGAAAGTAATTTATGGTAGCTTTTAAGTTGATGCTTCAGTGTGAGAGTTGTGTTAAGAGTAAAAAAGAGGAGTGAATTAAAGAGCATAGGAAATAAATCATTAGCTGAGAAATACAGTCGTCCTCCTTTATCTATGGGGGATATTTCCCATGATCCCCAGCAGATGATTGAAGCCATAGATGGTACTGAACCAGATATATACCTTTATATCTATGATAAAGTTTAATTTGTAATAAGGTGCAGGATGAGATGAACAACAATGATAAAATAGAACAATTATGACAATATACTATAATGAACATTATGTGAATTTGGTCTCTCAAAATATTATGTGATACTATATTCACCCTCTTGTAATGATACGTAATGATATAATACCTACATGATGGGATGGAGTGAGGTGAATGACGTAGATATGGTGACACAGTATACACTATTCTTGACCTTCTGACCATGCGTCAGAAGGAGGCTCATCTGCTTCTGGACTTGCTTGATTGGGTTAACTGAACAGAAACCCAAGAAAACAAAAGCTCAGGGAAGGCAGACTAGTGTAAAAGTGACAGGAAGTATTTGGCAGATTCAACACCAGAAGAAGCAATATATTAACAACTGAAGGCACTGAAACATCAAAACCTGTCTGTTACACATTGAATATCATTACACCATATGATCTTTGCCCTGGAATCTACAATTTTATGCCAGTGATTAAAAATCCTATTGTTTTCACAGGAGTTTCTTCAAACTCTTATTAATAAAAAGCATTCCGGTTCCTAAACACATTGATCTAATTCTGAGGTTCTAAAGCAACTTTTGAAAATCCTTTCAGTGACAACCATCAGAGAAATGGAAAGCATATTTTATATCTGGCTCAAAGGAAAAGGTCTCCCATTCAGTGTCACAAATGCAAGCTCAGTATAGAATACTGCATCATGAAATGTTACATTAAGGCCTGCTTATGTCTATCCCCAGCCCCAAGACACATGATTAGAACTCAACCATCACTACATTAAAAAAAAAATTATATGAATATATCACATTGACGGGCTGTTCATTCCCTTCTCTGTGTGTGACATTTCCCCATTCTTAATGGAAATTCTCATTGATTAACTTAATCTTGTTACGCTTTTGCTAAGTAAATTAATATGCTTAGGATGTTAAATTGGAGAATCCCTGTTCATCTGCTTTAACTTCATATTTTCACCAGGTTGACAGATTAATTTCTAAGAAAAAACCATTAGCAATAGTCTCCTCCCTGCTATTAAACATGACATATAAAATGAAAATAATTTGAAACAGCTGGAGCAAGACTTTCCAGGATAATGCGTAAGGACTATGCCAAGTGAAACATGAATCCATATCATTGTGTTGGGATAAGGTTTTCTATACAGTATGAAGTTCGACGTAACTTTTAGAGAATTGTCACATATCACTAGAATGGAATGTACAACAATGGAAAGCAGTTGCAGGTCTCCACTGATCTTAGTCAACTGCAAAATAAAAAAAAGAGAGAGAGACTAGAAACTTAGGAGAAGTGACTAAAAGGATAATAAATATTTGATACACTTTTAGTATAATTGCCTTTTGCTACAAATCATTGCCATTTGTCTAAAATCAATCAGATTTTAATTTTTATGTTTAGAAATCACTAAAAGCACACTACCTTAAGTTAAATATTTATTAGAAATTCATTTCCTAATATATATTATTACCAACCAACTGGACTTTTTATTCTTTTTAATGTTTATTTATTTGTTTTGAGAGAGAGAGACAGAGACAGAGAGAGAGAGCGAGCACACGCAAACCTGTGAGGGGCAGAGAGAGAGGGAGAGAGAGAATCCCCAGCAGGCTCCACATTCAGTGTGTAGCCCGATGTGGGGCTCCATCTCATGACTGTGAGAGCATGACCTGAGCTGAAATCAAGAGTTGGACACTTAACTGTCTAAGCCACCCAGGTGTTGCCCACTGGACTCTAAGAGGAAATACTGAACTCTTAAATCTTAGAGTTGCTGAAAATAATAGTAAAGTATTTACAGGCAAATTGACATGTTACTTAGGATTTGCTTATTTTAAATAATCGATGAGAATTTCCATAAAGAATGGGGAAATAGAGTACCCAGAGAAGAGGATGAACAGCCCGTCAATATGATATATTTCTAAAGAGAGAATTGAGTAGAGAAGGTCCAACTAGCTATGTGTTGATAGTTGTGGAAGCTGGGGGATGAGTACATGAGGGTTTTCAGATTCCTCAATCTTACATATTTGCCATCCACAAAATGGGTGTTCTTTTAAGGAAAGACCTCTATAGCATTTATTTAAACTACCTCTAGTGACAGCATATGTAAACATATGTTTGAGAGAGAAACAAAGAAAAGAATATTCAAAATGCTGAGATTACTTTGTTTCTCAATAAATGGGAAAGCACTTCTCAAGAAAATACTGAAGACAGGAAAGGAAAACTAAACAGATGTACGGGTCAACAAAAGGAACCTAGAGATGAACAGCGAAACTTTACAAATTGTGAGAGCTTCAGGAATTCTCATTCTGGTTCCTTCTGAGCAAACTGCAACTAAGAATGGAACTCCACACAGTTGGTGGTTAGTTTGTTGATTAACAAAAAGTTGTTGTGTACATATTATGTGCCAACCACGATACTAGGTGCTGAGAATACCAAGCACAAAAGCTTGCCCTTTCATGAGAGAGACAGATATTCAAATAAATGATGACAATATAGATAGTAACTTGTGTAGCAGGATTATGAATAATATACAGGAGGAGAGAGAACAACCTAATTCTTTATAGGTAAGACTGTAGCAGATTTATGAAAGAGCTGATAGAACACATGATGTCTTATTTCTAAAGTTATCTGTGTCACAAATCATTGATTTGGGAAAAAAAATCCTATTCAAATTAGATTTTCAAAAAGATACACCATAAAGATACAGAGAACACTGTATCTTAACAGAGAACTGCAGAAAACAGGAATAATTGCAGAAACTTCAGGAACCCAATTGCAGAAAATATGAAAAATACAGAAAAATAAACAATTATCAGACGGGAATGCTATGGCCACATAACTTCTCATCTCCACACCTTTTCTGTACTCACTTCCATTTCTTTCTACAAACCAGCTTCTCTCCTCACTCATATGCTTTCATATGAACCATATAATGGCTACCCTGAAGTGAAAGGAAACCTGCATAATTGCAGCCCAGTTTCCTACAATTAATGGACTTAGCCCCTAGGATCTCATTTCAAACTGTCTGGAGAGGGAATTTCATGAGTCATATTGGCATCAAGTTCTCTCCTTCAAATAATCTGCTGTGGAACAAGGAGGTGAGACTATTGGAGCTAAGCCCTTTTACACTGTGGCTCAGGTGTAGTCTCTCAGAAAGGAGCCTTGTACTGGTAACTACTTCCTGGTGAAGGGTTGTTTCCACTACTTGCTCGATATGTGTGTTATGGAAATTAATACGACCCTAACTTAAAGCTCTCTGAAACTGCTAAAAAAGTGAGCTCTCTGGTAATATTATACTACACTATGTTAACATAAGCTTGTGTTTTGAAAAAAAAATCAAATGATAAAAAACAATTTAAGAAAGACAGAAAGTCCCTCATTTTGTTAAAAGGAGATTTGTTGATACTTTTTGATAGATTACCAAAACAATACAGAGGTAACAAGAAAAACAGCACGAAGGTAGGAGTAAGTTTTAACTCATTTTAATGAAATTTCCCCAACCTCAATTCCTTAGGGTTCATAAAGATTAGAAAATAATTATATAAAGATACAAATGCCATGGTGCTATACTTCATCTTTCTTAAATCTAAAGATTATATGATATTGTATTCAGAAAGGACAATGTTTTTTAACACAGAAAAAGTCATTAGTTATGTTTATACCATGTACAGATTTCAACAAAATAGATTTTGTAAGCAAGAAAGGATAAAAAAGTTAAAAATTATTCAGAGTCAAATGTGTTTCAATTTCTTTGCCAGGGACAGTTTGGTTAACATTTCTCTAATACTTCAGCATATAAAACATACATTCTTGAGTAGTTTGCGGCAATAATGCGACCATAAGAGGGATTATGTGTGCAAGAAATAATGTCAGATCAACAGAGGAGGTATCAGGAAAAATCTTGTGATGGGGAAGAGATAACCCCAAAATACCATCTTGCCCATAGAGTATGAGACTAAATTAAAGCAAAACAAAGTAAGTCAAAAGGGACACAGACATACACACAAGTACCACCACCACCAATGAAATATTAGAGATAAACTATCATCTAGATGTATCAAATTACAGAGTTTTAGAAAGTTATCTAGGCCACTCATGAAAGGGAATTCTGATAAAAATAGAAATTTAAGAAGTGGCTTACAAATAACCCTATACCAAAAATTAACTGAAAAGACCAAACAGAAGTTAGAGGAGAAAGAGAAACCTCTCCAGAAGTATTAAAATCACATGCCACAAACTTCAAGGGGCTTTTTATCAGATATGCACAATTTGGATAATTATACTCCAAAGGACACAACAGATAGGGTGTTAGTCTGATCATGCTACTATTAACTGGAAAGGAGAAACAGAAGTGGTGGGTGGTACACATGTTTTTGAACTCTGAGGTAGAATTAAGACAAATTAGCTACACTTTTGGTTACATGGCTGGTTGTAGTCTTTGTCAGCAGCTATAACAGAATAACACAGCCAGGTGGCTTATAAACAACAGAAATTTATTTCTCCCAGTTCTGGAGTCTGGGGAGTCCAAGATCAAGGTGTCAGTAGATTCAGCATCTGGTGAGGAGGGCCTGCTTTCTAGTTGATTGATGACACTTTCTAACTGTAACTTCATATGGCAGAAGGAGAAAGGATCTCTCTTGGGCCTCTTTTGCAGGGCACTAATCCCATTGATGATGGTTCTGCCCGGGTGACCCAATCACTCCCCAAAGACTTCACTTCTAAACACCATCACACTGGGGTCTTAGGTTCAACACATGGATATGATGGGGAGGACACACACATTCAGTCCATAGCATGGTTATAGTGGGAGGCATACTGTTTACATCTATAAAGATGAAGATCTTACATGCGAGATGTATCCCAAAATGGAAAGGAAATTTTACATAGTGCTTTGATATTTCAATACAGTTAAATATTTTAAGGGTCCTAAATACATAAGATGTGGGGGAAAAGGTCATAAAGTATCTGAGAAAAAGGGACAGCTAGGAAGAAGAATTTAATGGATAAAGAATCCATTCAAATCAATAAGAAAAAGACAAAACATCCCAATTAAAAGAGGGCAAAAGGCTTGAATAGGCACTGCACAAAAGAATATACTGAACATATTTCCTATATTGAAATATGCATTGGGGAAAAAATAAAACTGTAACAAGCCATTCTAAACCACAAATAATGGCTGTTTTGAAAGAGATCATTAGTGAGAATGTAGAGCAAGTGGAACTCTTATTAACTGTTGACGGTGTTATAAAGTGGCACAAACACTTTGGAAAGCTGTTTGACATTACCTGTCAAAGCTATATATTCATACAACCATGACCCAGTGATTTTAGCTCTAGAAAAGTACTCATATGTGAAACAAGACATCTCAAACATGTGCATAGCTTTATTCTTACTGGTGTCAAACTTGAAACAACCCAAATGTCCATCAACAACAGAATGGATAAATAAATTCATACAAAAATACTAGATATCATTGGAAATAAACACACTCTTGCTGCATTCAAAAACCTCACAAATAAAATATTAAGCAAAAGTAGCTGGACACAGAAGAAGACATATTATATGATGCCTTTCCTTAAAGTTCGAAACAGACAAAACTAACCTACGGTGATAGAGATTAAGTGGGAGTCATTGGGTGGTGGTTCTACAGTTTTATATATTTATAAAAATTAATCTAGCTTACATACAACATTTGTAATCTAATATAATTATACTAAATTAGAATATTAAGAAAATGATTTAAGGAATTAAAACACTGGATGTGAACTAAAAATGACGATAGAAGTAGAAAAGTGCAGAATCAATATTACAGAAAATCAAATCCATTGACTCAAACCCTCCGCAATACAAGTGGAAACAAAAATGAAGAAAAACAAATATAGTCTATGAGAAAATAAGTATATGGAAGGCATATAAACATGATGCAATCTATAACTGTTAATTTTTTAATAACAAAGGAACTGAAAAAATAGTCACATAAGGTAAAAATGTGAATCTTCAGATTAAGAGAATTCACTGGATGATAGGCAAAAATGACAAAATACAAAGGACCTAGAGAGTCTTTAAAGTCTTAAATTATAAGGATAAGTGAAAGATTCTTCAAACTTCTGTTCATTAGCATGACTCATCAGAAGTCTACCTTCACCCGTATGTTTTTCTGGAAAATTGGCAGAAAAAAAAAAACACACTCACCGAGGACAAAAGTCAAACAAGTGCCAGACTTCCTCATGTACACTATTAGATGCTAAGATGTAGCTAAGACAGAAGAATGGCTGGAGATAATTGACAGAGCAAGTGGATTTGAGGAACTCTATTGTCATTCCAGTTGACATTTGTTTAGCAAAGCAACAAAAAGATTGAAAATGCAGGAAATTAGAAACTATATATTAGAAACAATCTTCATCGTTTCCTTTCCATGAGAAAAAAACAACTAGCTGAGGAAATCGAAAAATAAATCCCAATATAGAACAATTTTAGAAGTTGACAGAAAAACAACCTATACTAATTTGCTATATAGAATTGTTACTTGGAATTTTAAGACCAGAGTCTAGGTGAATTAAAGCAGATCTTTAGTTTAAATTGAATCGTACATGGTCACCAACTTAGAACAGTTTGACTTATGATTTCTCAACTTTACAATGGTGTGAAAGCTATACACATTCAGGAGAAACCAGACCTCAGATTTTGATTTTGGATCTTTTCCTGAGCTAGCAATATGTGTTATGTTAGCATGATGCTGGGTGATGGCAATGAGCCACAGCTTCTAGGCAGCCACGCGATCACAAGGGTAAACAACCGATCCACTTACAACTATTCTGTACTCATACAAACATTCTGTTTTTCACTTACAGTCCAGTATTCAACAAATCACATGAGGTATTCAACATTTTGTTATAAAATAAGCTTTGCGTTAGATGATTTTGCCCAACTATAGGCTAATGTAAGTGTTCTGAGCACGTTTAAGGTAGGCTAGGCTAAGCTATGATTGGCAGGTTAGGTGTATTAAATGCATTTT
This sequence comes from Lynx rufus, assembly GCF_022079265.1. Taxonomy (NCBI): domain Eukaryota; kingdom Metazoa; phylum Chordata; class Mammalia; order Carnivora; family Felidae; genus Lynx; species Lynx rufus. The sequence goes on along the minus strand of NW_025814867.1, from coordinate 131,581,154 downwards.
TGACCTAACAGTATTTTCAACTTATGATGGGTTTATTGGGATATACATCCATTGTAAGTCAAGGAAGTTCTATGTGTTATCTGATATGTAATTTGAGAAAAACTTAACAGTTCAGTAGTATCAAATGGTAGAGGTAAGGTCGGGGGGGGGGCGGTGAGAGAAAACATAAGTTTGTTGTAATTGTATTTATAGGGTGCAGCTTCAGCTGATCAATTCCAGGGAATTTGATCTTCAAAATCTAAAGACACTGATGGTCGTCCTACAGATGCTTTGCAGCAGGAGATATAGTTTCCTGGGATGTCTGTAGGATTTTGATTTGAGGATAACCTCTTTTTAATGGATTCTCCAGGCTCAGACGATTTTTGAGATGACCTGGTCATAGAACTCTATGATTTATAGGAGAGTGGAAGTGATCATTTCCCCATGGCCCTGTGCCTGCCCCATAGCCTCACTCCTTTTATCATCTACTCATGAAATATACTTCACAAAAGATATGACTTATATCCTCTATCATATGTCTTACTTCTACCTCACTGTATGATGCTTAAAATAAATATTTATAGGGGCAACCAAGCATTAAATTAATTTTTAAAGTAATAAACATGTAAAGCTGGTTATACAGTAAATGGCAACATTAAGATGATATACCATGTACTATAACATTCAATGTTCAATAACATTAAATGTGAAAATGACAATAAACACACGGGAGCCCAAATCTCAGAGCATTTCAAAGTTTGAGATGTTGAGGGGAGGGGGAGCAGATAAGAGGAAACGCAAGTGTGTTAGCTATCTAAAGTTCCACAGAGGAAATTAACACTATTGGTTCTGAGAAGAACAGCAATCAAAAGGCTGTGTACTTCCCATTAACAAATGACACGGATAAACACAGATCTGCCACAAAAGTTTGTGTTCCAGTTGTGGCTGGGCTACCTAGAAGACTAGCAGATTATTTCAATCTTCCCAATCCCATCTTGTGGGGAAACACCTATAAGACACTGAGGGAGCAATATTGAAGTCTCAGAAATATTCACGAATCTGACATTGTTGGTGAGAAAACAGAGTCACTTTAACCAAAGTAAGAACTATTATTGCTCACAAGTCAATAGATCTATATAAACAGAATGGAAAATACTTGCTTGTGTCAACAATCCAGGTCAGGGAATGACAGGAACTATTTTCTGTCTCCTTTCCCCCACCAAAACATAAATATACAACTTATAAGCAGAAACAAACCAACAAACTACAACAACAAAACACTGAAGTCCAGGGGCACCTGGGTGCCTCAGTCGGTTAAGCGTCTGACTTTGGCTCAGGTCATGATCTCCCAGTTTGTGAGTTCGAATCCCACATCGGGATCACTACTGTCGGACTGTCAGTGGAGCCCATTTGGGATCCTCTGCCTCCCTCTCTATCCCTTCCCCCCCCTTGCACTCTCCCCCAAATAAATAAATATTAGAAAACACAAACACTGAAGTCCAGACCAATTAATTTCAAAGAAAGTTTTCCCTAAGCTCCGCTGAAGTGCGCATCAACTTTCAAAAAAGTTCTTTTTTGAAATTTTCACAGTAGGCTAAAAAAGAACAAAGCACCAGGAGAATAAAATAATGGAGTTCTTGAGTCAAATGACCATTAGAGGATTCTCCTGTCTCCCAGAAAGTAGACTCAGTATTCCCGTTCTTCTACTCAGTCACTGGCTGGGAGCAGCTCTAGCAAACATACAATGGATTTTGCAAGACTAGGGCCCTTAGTCAATTACATTTCCCATCATTAAAAACCTGTGAATCCGTGAATACCAAGCACTTAAGGCTTTTGCAAATAAACAAGTTGCATTAATAAAATTTTAGGATGGTATTTGCAAAAGCTTTTTCCATTAGGAAATTATTTTAAAATAAAAATCTCTCTCTCTCTCTCTCTCTCTCTCTCTCTCTCTCTCACACACTCACACTCACACTCACACTGACTCATGTATATTGTTCTGACACTTTATTGACCACTGAAAAATTAGGCCAGCCCCTGAGGACAAATTGAAAGAAGGTGGATTTCTCTCTATAACTTTACCATCCCTAAAAGGATTATACCAATAAAAATAGGTAGATTGCTTACCTTGCCCCAAAGTTATTTAAATCTGAAGGGAAAAAGGAACCTAATATTTTTCTATATGTATTACATATGTTATCTCAGACCTCCTCATAACACTATTCTGATATATGTATAATTACCTCTATTTTCAGAAATGAGGAATTGGAACTTCAAAGATTTTTAAATTGGCTTAGCACAATCATTAGGTTTTGGAGTTAGGTCTGACAGCCTTTAAATTTATTCCACTGTACTCCCTTGCAATCTTCCAAACACTTTTAGACATAGAAGAAATAGACTTCAAATTAACAGGGAAGTGAAATTTTATTATGCAATATAGCTTATATTTCTAAAAGACACACAAGAAGAAAAATTCAGATAAACATTTTGCTGCAAACATCCTTAGAGACTATGAAAAGGAATTCATTGCATAAACTATGAAAAGGAGAAAAGATGGAATATGATATTTGACAACCATCAACATGTTATTTACCCCAGAATCCTTATTAACCTATGTAAGAAGAGAATGATAAAATCTTTACACTGTGCAAACATAAAGCTATTGAATATACCTCATTTGTTTATCCATTCATCTATGAATGTCTATTTGAGTTAAGTTTTTGGCTACTATGAATACATTTATTATTAACAGAACATACAAGTCTTTATTGGACGTATGTTTTATTTCTCTTAAATATCTACAAATGGAATTTATAAACTCTAACATACATATATACTTTTTAAATATTAGTTATTCTAATGGTTGTATAGTGCTATGTTATTGAGATTTTAATTTGCAATTCAATAATGATTAACAATATGGAACATATTTTTATGTACTTACTTGATGTTTATATATCTTCTGTTCAAATGTTTTTGGTTGAGTAGTCTATCTTATTATCTGTTTATAAGTTATAAAGTTTTTTTTCAGTTTATTATATATTTTATTAAGATGACACATACATACACAAAGAGATTGAACAAATGTATGTATAATGACTTGATGATAACTACCTAGAGTTAGGCCAACTTCACAAGTCAAGGACACAATCTTCCACATGACCGCTCTCACTTCATACACCAAGTGTAAGCTTGAGGGTTCCCAGGCCACTAGCACTTCTGACCAACAGACTAAACACTGAGGGTTTTAGGATAGCACTATGCTTATTTTTATAGTTTTACTATAGCAAAAGGCATCCAAACAAGGACCAGCAAAAAGAAGAGACACATAGGGGAAGCCTGGAAATATTCTACCTGCACACACAAAAACTGAAGTTTTCTGTGTCCTCTCCCCATGGAATCAGGATCCCCTGATACTGATCCCAGGAATCACCCTCCCTACACATTGATGAGTGACAATATGCATAGAATATCATTAACCAGAGATGCTCATATGAGCTTCAGTGCCCAGTTTTTACTGGGGTTACATTATATAGGCATGGTGATTGATACTTTGCTATGTAATTAAACTCAATCTCCAGCTCTCCCTCCCCTCCGTGGAGGTCAGGCTGGTATGATGTGGGCAAAGCCCCAACACTCTAATCACATGGTCCATTTTTCTGGAGTGTCTACCACTGTCTTGAGGCATTTTTTGAGCACAAACTACCTAGGGGGTCTCCACAAGTCATCTCATTAGCCTAAACTATTAGAACCCACCATGAATAACACAGAAACTCCTGTCACTCAGGAAATTCCATGGCTTTAGAGGCTACCTCTCAGGAACTGAGGACAAAAGCTAGTCAAATTCTTTATTATACAATGATGTGTAAAGCCTTTACTTGGTACCCAGCAAATATTATTTTTGTTATTGTTGTTAACATTCGTAAGATACTAATTTGACAGAGAGAGTTGAGAACAGGTCTATGATTTATTTTCTAGTCTCAGGCACAGCTAAGGATTTAACCTTTCTTAAAATTCTCCTTACACATTAACTCAAGGAATCATAGGGGCATACTGGACCCAAGATTAATCAGAACACCTCTAAGGTTACTATTTTCCAGACCATACACTTGCACTTCATTGTTGAGTTTGTTTATTGAGTAACAACTAACATTATTGAGATTCTGCTACACTGGGAGAATGGGAGCCAACCATATACCTTTTCAAGATATAAAAGCTGAAAGGATCCACAGAGTTTACGGCTTCTCTGAATTGAAGTGTTTTAAACTTGACTTGTCTCTTGGGACCACATTCATCTAATTAATAAAGTAAGCATATCAGAAGACATACTTAGGAAATTCAAGACCTCTGATTTGTTATTGCATTCATGCAGCATGGACCTGCGACATACCCCATCTTGAGGCTAAGTAAACTGAGCCCTGGTTGAAACATATTTTGACTTGTGAATTTGAGAATCAATCAGAACTCGAGAGCAAAGCTTCTGTTCAAGGGGAGTGCATATTACATTAATTTTCTGTGAATCACGGACAGCCCACATTGTCATAAATGTGAAAACTTTACAGAAATCCTAGAAAAGCGAATTCAACTGTGTGATAATACTTTTAATGATGAGAAACCATCATAAAGGGGCTTAAACATGAAAAGAAATTTATTAGCCCACATAAATCAAAAGTTTGGAAGTATTATAAACTTCAGGTGGAAAACCATCTGGGAATTCCATCTGGTTCTCCATTCTCTAATCTGAATTCCTTCTTCATGTGCTTTCTGGCTTTGTCATGGGTATGAAATAGGTGTCATTGTTCCCAATGCTGAGGGAAGACCCTTGGTTCCTAGACCTGTTTTGAAAGTATAAGCAGAACTATAGTTGTATTAGTTGCATTATTAAATCAGCTTCACGTGCTGCTTTGTTCCCTACTTACTTATGTTTCATGCACCTTTTAACCTCATGCACAATCGATCATTAACTTTGTTTTTTTGCTCCTACTCCCTGTTTACCCACTGACAGTAGAAACTTAATAAGGACAGGAAAGGAACATTTGTCTTGATGTATCTGATTGTACCAGGTCCCAAATAGTGCCTCATTGTCTGGAAGAATGTTTACTTCCATATTTTTCAAGCACCCCCCAACCCTTAAAGATTTCAAGAAACCTCTTACCCTCTTCTCATGTATATAAGCTTACCCTAGGCTCAACAGAGGCAGTGAAGCTTTGGGAATGATCCCCCGCCTTCTTGTTGGGCTGCCCTTCTAATAAGGCAGCTTTCTTTGCTTCAAAACTGGTGTCTCAGACATTGGCTTATTGTGCATTAGGTGCACAGACAAGTTTGAGTAATGGTAACAGTATGGCACCTTCTTATAAAACCAACCAGAAAGAGTCAACATCTCAACTAAAAATATCAAGTGAAATTCATAGCTTCATTCTATAGACGCTTATGTGCTGCCCAACCCTTAACCATCACCATAGTTAAAGGAGTGCTTTGTACTAATGGCTTAGGTTCACACCCCATGTTCACTGCTAAAGCAAATATTGCAGGATGAGAGATAAGGTTAAACTGGTTGGGTTTAGTTTTATTTGTTTGTTTGTCTCAAGGGTGGGGAGAATAGATATAATATACAGCAGCTCTTTCTTTCCTTCTCAAGTTCAGAAACAGAAAATAAACCATAAGGATAGACACATGGAGACCAACATGTCAGCCCTTTTTCTTATAGACTGAATAGAAACTACGGCTTAGATGAAGGCCCAATTGGTTTGCTCACATTTCATAGGTCTCTGGCAATGTTTATATAGGCAAATCCTATACTACTAAGCTTATCCATGCTGCCTTGCTGAGGGGGAGAAAATCTAACAAGAGAGAAAAGAGTTGAGTTGAGAACATGAGATTTCTTCCTTCTATCCATAATCAGCTATCAATCTTTGTCCATAGGAAGGTTGAGTGAGGAATACAGAGTGTTAGTCCACCTGAAATCTCTCCAAATAGAAAAATGAAGCCAAAAACCAGAAGATTCTTCACCCCCCACCCCATCAATGATGATGAGTAGCTTGAGTCATTAAGAATCTACTCTTTCAAAACCACACAGATGGTAAATCTGAAGTCTTGTTAACGATGGGTAAAGTCCCTGATGGCAGGGAGTTAATTGGCTCTGTCTACTACAGACAGTATATACATGTATCATGACAGAGACTTCCTGAAAAACATGGCAGACACATTTCTCTCTGTTCTCTCCCCAAACCTAACTAAAATGGAACTTACATAGTTAAAAAAAAATAAATGCATTAACACACAAGACCAAGAAAATTGTCAAGGAAATAAAAGCACTCTAGTGAAGTCAATAAAAAAATGGGAGACATATGGATGGAGTAATAGTAACAGAAAGCTAAGTGACTTCTTGCAGAGATGCCAGGACAAATAAGCCAAATCACATCCTAAAATTCTAGAAAGTCTCAGGAATGAAGACACCCATTATCTCCAGAGAAAGGGGACTAGGGAGGTGGGGATAACCCATAAAACAGGAAGATAAGTAGAGAGCCTGAAACAAAAGTATTAGAACCAGAGATGCCCCTTTTGAGTCTGGGCAACGACATGATCTCTCACCATCACTGACATGCTGATTTCTAGAGAAGCTTCCCCATAGAGAAAAGAAACAGCCGATAACAAGGACAAGATGTTATACTGCCAAAGGTGGGATGAGTGAAAGTCTGCATCCTGAATTACGAGAATACCCCTCCAAACCCTATCGATACCCTGACAACTACCTCAAACAGAAGACTGCTAGGAAAACTGACCAGTCCATAGGGACTGTTGGGCATCCCTTTCTAATCACCCTGCAGTAGATACAAGAGGTCTGTAAGCCTTGCCAGAGGAGACTGAGATTCCCATAAGCATTTTGGTAAACTCTTAGATATAACTAGATTGCCTAAGCCATAAATATTTGAGTAAAGACTCTATTATTGAAGCTATTTTTCCTTCAGCTTCTTTTCAGATTTAAAAACAAACCGGCATGAGATTTAGTAGAATGGTAGAATAATTTACCAAGTTCTACAAAATTTAGCTCAGAATGTCCATAATTTTTCAGTAGAAGGATATCACAATCACAATTTAAGAAATATGTGCAAAAATATAATAATTTCCATGAACGCCCTTAAGAATACATTGCTCAAGTTCAACATTTATTTACAAATAAAAACCAGTGAAAATGGAAATAAAATTCTGGTTACTTGTCATGATAAAGAATGTCTGTACTAAAGCAACTACGACTATAGACTGAAAGGAAATGTACATACCTATGAGAAAGGAAGAGACATATCATTATCAAGAAGTTAAACTATAACATGTAGTTATACATGTACATATACATGTTACATGTACATATACATGTAAATATAAGAATGAGACAGGATAGTACTCAACAGCATTCCTAAATAACCAAGTAGGATAGTAAAAAAAATAAAAATGTATCTCATCACAATATTAACTAAAATTATAATCGTAATTTAAAATTCTAAAGGAGAAATACACATGACATACTACAAACACTAAAAAGTTTCTATTGGAACAAAATTATACTTGACTAAATGTAAAGATATAACATGTTTCTGGATGGAAAGAGACAGTTATATATAATATTGGTCATTTCTTTTTTATTGTTTTAATTTGTAATGTTTATGTATTTTTGAGAGACAGAGCATGAGCAGGGGAGGAGAAGAGAGAGAGGGAGACGCAGAATCCAAACCAGGCTCCAGGCTCCAGGCTCTGAGCTGTCACACAGAGCCTAATGTGGGGCTTGAACCCATCAATGGCAAGATCATGACCTGAGGCAAAGTCGGATGCTTAACTGACTGAGCCACCCAGGCGCCCTTAATATCGGTCATTTCTAAAATAACATAAGTGTTTAAAAATAAATAAAATAATAAAATGTTTAATAAAAACTTAATCAAAATCATAAACTCCTTCTTGGACATGGCATTCCAATGACAAATTTTACTTTGAAGATTAATTAGTAAAGAATATTTCAGAATAGCCTCAAAAGAAAAATGATGGGAGACTAGATTTACAATATTAAAATATATGCTAAATAATCAATAACTGAAATAGTCTGGTATAAAAATCAACACTTTATATAGAAAGGTTGGGAAAACTAAATACTAATCCATATATCAAAACAGAAGAAAGTGTTTTTAATTAAAATATGCTTAGATAATTTTGCAAGTTTGAGAAAAAGTTCTATTCAGAAAAATAATAACCCATTACAAAAAATAATAATCCTTCCCTAAATACACTCTAAAACACTATATACCATTATACAAAACATTAAGAATATCCAGGATGCCCCAAATAGACTAAAACTGGCCAATTAGCCTATTGTGGAACAATGTGAAGGGTGGTCAATAACTTTTGAACTATTTAAGATAAAAGGTAGTTCTTCCCAAAAGAAATAAAACTAAATAAAAATTTGAAATTTCTGAATTATAGCCCTTAAATAAAAATCCAGAAAGGCTAAAATGAAAGTCTAGAGCAAATATAATAGGAAAAAATTAAAATTAGGTATAATTATTGTTTTAAAATTAAACTGAGCAAGGGGCTCCTGAGTGGCTCAGTAGGTTAAGTTTCTGACTTTCACTCAAGTCATGATCTCACAGCTTGCCCATGAGTTCAAGCTCCACATCGGGCTCTGGGCTGACAGCTCAGAGCCTGGAGCCTGCTTCAGATTCTGTCTCTGTCTCTCTCTGCCCCTTGCCTGCTCACGCACTCCCTCCCTCTCTCTCTCATATATAAATAGACATTTAAAAAAAGATGAAAAATAAAATATAAACTGAGCATGCAAAGGGCAAAGTCATGAACAAACAATTTACAAAATAAATACAATTTTAGTAAATAAGCATCAAAATGTTTAACTTTGATTGTATCTCAAATGCAAACTGTAGATTCAGTGATATAATTGTGTACTATATTAGTAAAATTAAATTAAATGATGCATATTTTGACAGAAAATATCTTAAAATTAGCCCAACCTTGAAAAGGTAAACATGTCCCCTTGCAAGGATGATACAGAAACCCACGAAGTATTTCATTTTTAAAACAGACACTAAGAATAGAGAACACAAGTCTCAGTTCATTCAAAAAAATGCTAAAATCACAATGAAATAATTCACCAAAACACAAAGTAATTTGATATTTACTGTAACTATGAAAAAAATTCCATTAATTCAGATCAATGCAGCAAATATTTACCATTAATTTGGTACATGTTAGGCATTTTTCTAGAAAATTAGAAGTTGAGAAATAAATACACAGCCCCACATTTTTTCCAGAAGCTTATGATCTGCTGAGTCTGAAAGGGGTACAGTAAAAAAGAAATAAATAAGCTTTAATGTAATACATTTTGTTGGAGAACAACAATACTAATATATAATGTATTGTGAGATACGAACTGTTTAAAACATTTTTTTGAAAAATAGTTGGCATTTCATATAATGAACCATAAACAGAACCTTTTATTTAGTAATTCTGTGTCTGGAAATTGTATCTAGGGAAATACATTCAAAAGGAGGAAAAATCATAATAAATTAATATCTTTATTGCAAGGTCATTTAGATGGTAAGAAACTAGAGAGGGTTCCTTAGAAAACTAGTTACATTTAATAATAATTATGAAGATTACAGCAACCAAGAGGAAATTTTAAGACCTATGTAGGGAATACTTGAGATACATAATTTTAGTATTCTGTTAAATACATTTTAAGAGTAAATTTGGGAAAAATCTAGAAGGAAATAACATAGTAGAACCGTATGTGCTCAGAAAAGAAGTGATTTTCATTTATACTCAACATTTTTTAGCTTGCCAAAAATATAAACTTCCCCTGGACAAACATTCTCTAGAGCTATTTCATATGTTGGATTCTTTAATAATTAAAGAATTAATTTGCTAATACAAATTTTAGGATCCCAGAGTCCCACTTTTCTATTCCCAGGGGAAATTATGTCTTAACTTGCTACCCAGTTAACTGCTGGAGAACTGGGTGGCCGAGAAGATGGTTAATAGAAGGGAAGCCTCCAAGGATTTGGCCAACCCCTCCACCTCCAACTTAGTCCCTTGAAACTTGCCTCTCAATGCCTTCAAAACTGGACTTGGATTGGAGGGCTGAACTTCATCCAAGATTTAAAAAAATCAAAGGCAACATAGTCTTGCCCAACAGTGTGGAAAAAGAGTGAGTGGAAAACCATGTTCAATGTTGTGTATACAGAAGGAGGAAAAGCATAAAAATTCTACATATATTTACAATGTGTTCCTTCAAAAATTTACTGTGAAAAACCTGAGTACCAAACCATAGCACTGACTGCCCTACGCCCAGAAACAGTCTCCCAACCTTCCGACTAGTTAATTCCAAGAGTGGATACAGTCCTTTTTCCTGACATCTAGCCCTCACCTCCATAGCACAGCCAAATGAAACCCAAAGACACTTCAATAGTTCATAGTATACTCACAAAGTCCTAGGTGTTTGTCCTTTAGTAACCTGCATTAGGCACATTTAGTACAATCTCAATTTCTCTCTCAGGATAACCATTTTTTTCTACTTTCTCAAAGAAATGACTGATATTAAAATTTAACTCAATTTACATTACTTAAACAAGCATTTCATACCCTGCTTGCAGATTTAAATGATCTTCCATTTCTCTAAGGGCAAGGAGTAAGAGATTACTTAACTTTGTGTAATTAAAAGTCCATCTTTTTGTCATTTTAAGTCACATAGTCTTAGAACACAAAGAGAATCAACTTCATGACAAGAGATGGCATTTGGGTTTTGATGGGTTGGAAATAGAAAACATGACTCCAGAATGCGTTGACTGGAGGAAAAGGACTTAGAGGCTTTATTCTGTTTTGTTGATTCAAGGAACTATACTTGGTTTAGAGTGATTTGGGGTTTCATGTGCCTGAAGTAATAAAGCAGAGAGTCAGGTTGGTAGCTGGCCACAGAAAAGTAAAGGCACTACATAGGAGCCTACATCACTTGCATTGTGTGACAGGTGGCCACTCCCAACTCCCTCTTCATTTGTACACCCAGAGTGCAGGGCCGGGCCTGGTAGGTCTGGAGGCATACAAGCAGCTGAGCCAGAACAGATCAGGAAGTCAGCCTGTGCCAGTCAGTATGTGACATTCCCTGAACCACAGAGACCAGGTTTAGAATATGCATATGACTCAGTCTGGATCAAGATGCCAGCTATGAGGGTTTCCTAAAGAGGGAATGAAGTTTTCTCACTGTCAAAAGAAAAGTACTGGAAGATACTGTCTCTTTTGCTGTCAGGTCCTGAGGATGTCCAAACAGGATCACTTCAACCAGTTTGCCACCAGTTGGGAACACTATTGCCAAAGGACAGAATCCATATAGAGAAGAGCAAAACCAAAGGGGTTAGAGAGAAATAGGTGGAGACACTGGCTGAAAGTTGCCCCAAATCTCTTCCTGTTTCTGGGCTTCCATGTACAGGAGCCAATGAGCACAGTTGTACTTAAAATACAAAACAACTTGTGTGTTGTGATATATATGTACATATAAGCCAACATAAAATAAATTATTTACATATATGTACTTATATATATTGAAGCTGCTGATTAAGTGAAATATGTTATAAATATAACTCACAATATCATTCTAATAACTCATAAAATCGTTCTAATAACTTCCAAATTGCTTGATTTTTAGAAATTGGATCCCTAATATGGCTGCCTTTAGCTAAATGATGGCTCTATTTGAGTCATAATTTGACTTAAGAAACTTTATCAGACTTCCCCATAAATTTTTCATTACTATGTGACATAGTCCAAATAGAGAAATGTAATTCATTATATTGAATCCTCTCTGTCTCTGCTAAATTAACAAAAGTTATATGCAAAATATTTCTAGCTTATATTACTTTGTGATTTTTATATATTAACTTTGTCTATTACTAATTCATGAAAATTATTTAAATATAACATTTACTGAATCTAATCTTACTGATGTTTATTAATCATTAATCCATAAACAAACTGAGTATTATTTGAAAAAGAGCTAAGACTCAATAAATTGAAAATACTCAGAAGTGTATGTAATATTTTTTAAAAATTTATTTAATGTTTATTTTTGAGAGAGAGACAGGCAGAGAGACAGAGTGTGGTGGGGGAGGGGCAGAGAGAGAGGAAGACACAGAATCTGAAGCAGGTTCCAGGCTCCAAACTGTCAATACAGAGCCCAATGCAGGGCCCAAAATCATGAACCATGAGATCATGACCTGAACCAAAGTCAGACCCTCAACTGACTGAGCCACACAGTGCCCCCAAGAAGTGTATTTAATATTTTGCATGTGATATCAATTTTATATGATTTATCAGTGAATATAATAGCTTTTTCATTGGAATTACTTTGCTTCAAATGCTATAATATGTGCCTTTATCTCTCTATCTTGTTCTTTTTCCCTATTTTATTTAGTTTTATAGATTTAATAATTTTTAAAACTTATTTTAGAGGGGGAGAGGGAGAGAAAGAATCTCAGTGCAGAGCCCAATGTGGGGCTCTATCCCACCACCTTGGGATTATGACCTGGGCAGAAATCAAGAGTTTGAGGTTCAACCGACTGAGCCACCCAGGTGCCCCGATAGATTTAATCATTTTTATCATGCATTCAATTACTCTGCCAGCTTTAATAAACCAAATTTTAATATAAAGCTAAACAAAATAGTGAAAGCTATAAGACTATTGTAATTCAAACCTGAATCTCTAAAAAATTAAGTCCATTTTCCAAGTTTTTAATTATTCCTATTTCAAGTTTTTCTGGTAGTGAATAAACAACACTTAAATTTTCCAAGCCACATTTGTTCTAGTGATACCAGCTGCCCATAGAAATGCAAATACTTTCAATTTTCATTATGTGAATTCCTAGTAAGTCACTCAATTCTAATGTTCATCTAACATATGATAAGTATAAACCTCAGCAAGAAATAAATTTAATGATTTGTGTTATTTACATCTTCTAGCGCCTTATCCAGAAATAATTAAATGTGATAATGTAGTGCCAAGTTGAAACATCCAGAAACTTTTATCAAAATCTGTCTTAAATTCCACACTCTTTCTTTCGTATTATATTATACAACTACAGAAAAATGTATCATAAGATTTTCATGCAGATATTCCTCATTTAATTTTTTTGATGACCAACAAAAAAGCTAATGGATTATTTTAGAGAATATTCCTTCTAGTTTCATGATTAATGAAAATTATAAAATTGTCCTCAGCCTTGAATTTTATGTTTAAGTTAATTATCAATCCCTTTTTTGTAAAACAATTGAAAAATTATCCAGGAAAATCAAAATTCTACTACCTTATGTAGATTTTTCCAAAAAAGTGACAAAGTTCCAAAAATGTTTCCAGAAATGATTATATCTTTCCCTAAATGCAGAGCCATAAATCTAGGTTATGAGAATATATATAATATATATATATTATAATATATATATATTATATATATTAGTATTATTTTATGAAATAATGCTAATTAATATTTTACATCTAGAAATGCTTGAATATTTCTAATATAAATTAAAGTTCTGATGATTGTTTCTAAATTTTTTTTGCTTCATTGATATTCTTTCAAAAAAATATTTTTGGAAGTCCATATTAGTTCAAATCTTTTATTATATGATAGTGATTGATGTGATATTATGTAAACTGTACTGATGACTGATTGGTCATTTTCCCTCGATGATGCTTGCAAATTTTCTTTATTTGAACCATGAGCTTTAAGGGAACGTGATTAACATTCTGATGAAATACATGCGCTTAGCCTTTCAACTTTATTGACAGAAAATTTAGCATTTTTTCAATACTAAAGCAATGATAAGCTACTTATAAATTTTGTTAATATAATCAAGTTGTTTTTCATTCAATAAATACAAATGATTTATTTTGTATTAATTCTTGCATGCTATCAAAATGCGTTCCAGACATTTCCGATTTTTGTCCAGCACCAGAAGATAGTCCAGGAAGCAGTTTATTATTTTATTTATTAAAATCTTTGTGCTCCCACAGATTCTAAAGATTCATATTTGTAACACAGGTCTCTGCTGCTATACAAACTCTCACTATCCCAATAGATTCCTATAGTAAGAGATACATGTATTTCACTGCAATAATGCTTAATTAAAGAGCAATGACAAAACGCTGATTCTTCTAAAACGCAGAACACGTTTTAGATAATGCATATACTATGATACAGATACCCACAGTAGGTACAACTGGAAATGTTTTGGAGAGGACTAGTTTATCAATAGATACTGTGACATCAATAGATACTATGACATATCCTATAGCAACTAAGTTAATGAATTTATTATAGTTTGATTTTATCAATGGACTCACTAATTTACCACTTTCTGTATCTGTGTATTTTTTTCCATGTAACTTTGTAATGCCACCCTACCCTGCCTCTGGGCTCCAAGTGATTTGCTTGGGCCAATGTGGTATTAATAAGTGTGATGCAAATAGAGACTTGAAAGCATGTGTGTGGCTATCTTGCTCCTCTGTCTTTACCATGAGAACATACCTGAGCTGACCTTCTGGAAGATGACACCTGTGTGGAACAGAGCTGAGTCACTCTATCCAGGCGAGGGCCATCATGAGAGATAGGAGGAAGGCCAGCAAGATCAGAAAGAGTCCTAGCTGACATGGAGCTGACAGCAGCTATCTGAACAAATCCAGCAGAGATCATCTGAGCTCAGATGAAATCATCTGAATCCTGCAAAAATCATAAGTTAAAAATTTTTATTGTTGTATGCTACTAAGATAGCAGATGGCCATAGAAAGCAGGTATAAGTTTTATATACAAATTTCTTTTTATTAATTAATTTTACTACTTATAGACATTACTATTATGGTCTTTAGCAATCACGGAGAAAGCATTTTGAGTCTTAAAAAACTAGCATAGCTATTCTAGAATGAATTGGCTAAACATCAGCCCAACCAATGAGTCTTAGAATGTAGTGCTGTTTGAATGGGTTTTCTGTAATCTACAGCCAAAAACAACGTGAGTGATGCTATCTGTGCTTTCATTATGGGAACAACGAGAAAGCATTGAGTGATGGCAACACTTCAGTCTCACCAGTAAAATGGCCAACACTTTGCCTACATTTTCCACACATCTACTTGGTCTGGAAGCAAATTTTCTAATTTGAATATCAGTATCCTGCCTTCTTGCTTCCTATTGTGAGTCAAGATGATCACATGACTTTTAACAACCTAGAACATGCATAATCACTGAGATCAACATCCAATGAAGTCATATGAGGCTAGTAGAGACTTCAATACAACCAACTTACCTTTTATAAATTTGATAATTACAGAACTAAAAATATTGGAAAGAGACAATTATACCTTAAAAGACTTTCAAAAGCTATTATCTGGCAAATGAAATCAACATCTGTGCTGCATCTTTACACCTTTTGAGAGCAAATAAACCTGACAAATATTATCTAAATTCTAGAAAAAGAATCTGAGAAAAAGTTTACTCTGACACATGATTTGTTTCAATAAAATGACATCTAAAAAAAGTAATGATATCATCAGAGTGAGGGGGGAAAAGCTTTTAAAATGCTGCACCTAAAAATTAAAACAAAACACCAGTTATCTTTTATCAAGTCAGAGAATATTTACAGTAGTGATAACCTCAGCTGGAGAGGGTAGCAAATTGTTAACAATGGTTTGGAGAACAACTTATCAATGTGAATCACAAGGCTTAAAAACGTTCATTCTTTCTGGCCAAATAGATTGTAGACGTGAGTTTTGCTGTGAAATAGCACCTCAAAACTTACTTATGTAAAGGGACAGCCATTTACTATTCTTGTCGTTGGGTAGTGGTGGTCATTCTGGACTCATTCATACATCTGCTTCAGCTACCATGCAGGGAGGCAGCCCTGCTTTGGCAGCTGACTGACATTCGGTTGGAGCAACGGGGGCAAATGGGCTCTGTGCCTCTCATTGGTCAGCAGCGGGTGTGATAGCAGCTAGGATTCGAAGAATGAACAGAAGCTATAAGGCTTCTGGAGGCTTAGGCTTGGAAGTGGCACGATTGTCACTTCTGCTATATTTTATTGGTCAAAACAAGCCACGAGTTCTGAAACAAGTAGTAGGGGAACACATGTTCTCTCTTGATGAGTGAAGCTGAAAAAATGACATCACAACGGGCCACGGGTGTACGAGGTGTGGCGACCCACGTCCAATTCTGCAAACTCCTATCTATATTTTGACAATATTTTCTGTGGAATTATCCTAAATATGAAGGCTGGCAGTGCCCAATGCACAAAGATAATTATACAGTAAAACTGGGGGAAATGACATTTCCAATTCTTTGCAAAAATGATCACAGAAGTTATGAAAAGTTTACCTGCAGATAATGTTAAAAATATGAAAAAGAAATACTTGTGTTATATAGTTGAAAAACAAAATTGAAATGCATCAATGTAATAAGATTACAGTTAAATCAAACACCTTGAAAGGAAATATATCAAAATGTACATAGTAAAAGTGTTTGAGGAAGAAGACTATGGATTTTTTCAACTGGCTTATTTTCCGAAGTTCATATTTCTCTCTAGTGAATATGTTTAGCCTCCAGGATGTCGGACATAAAGTGATTAAATGATAAAATCTCCTCATCTTATTCTCTTAGAAGATGTTTTAAAGATGATACATGGAAGGTAACATCACACTTCAGAGTCGGGAGAGATGTCTTTTATTTCTTTCCAAGTAGGAAGTGACCAAGACCACCTGGAATACCAAACCTACCATGATACTAGAGCAACCAGAGAGAACACAGGTATAGACATAGTGCACTATGGGGAGAAAGGCAGAGTACTTCAGTAGAGAAGTCCACAATTTCCATTTCACACACAAGCAAAACCTCATAGATGTTAGCTGGGAGAGACTGGCTACATCAAGCTCTACTTCGAGGAAGTACGTTAGCAAAGATTACGAAAATTTTGTCATCAGTAACAGGCATCTTGAAGCCAAAGCACTTATTCAGCCCAGATCAAATTACACAAATCAGTAGTAGAGAAAAGATCAGAAGGACAGAAAAGTAAGGCTTTAGCTATTCCAGTTAGGAGTTATAAAGGTATGTAGTGAGAGTGATATAAAAATTACATATGCTTAATAGCTTCTCAAATACAATTATATATAAATAGCATATAGAGCCCATAATCACAGTCATAGTCAACAAAGTAGGAACTTTTGAAGACATAAAAAGTGGGGAATAGTAGAGTTGCAGCTTTGCTGTTCTGTGCCCATTACAATGCATAGTTGGACCCTGAGCAACTGTTTTGTTTTTTCTTCCCTAGTCTACCTGTTCTGAGCATGTTTAGGATGATGGAGAAAATGATCTTCTGAGATCCCTTCTACTGTTAAACTTCTATGATTTGAAGACTGAGGATTGAATATTGGTTTATTAAGCACTGGGTCCTATTGGGACAGCTCAGTCATTCCTTGACTTGTTTAAATTAAGTTTAGGATATGGAAAGGTAAGCACCTCTTCCTACAGAACTATGCCTCATTCTGAAGAGAGTTGTCTTGTGCTTTTAGGTTGTTCTAGAACAGTTGACTACAAACATTAGGCTGTAGACTATGGTAAAATAATCATTATGTTATCTTTGTGGCCAGTCCTCCATCTTGGTTTCCCCGTTAGTCCCTGGTCCAGAAACCAACAGCTCCTATTTCTCAGCTGGACATGTATTTTTTTTTTTAATTTTTTTTTCAACGTTTATTTATTTTTTTTTTTGGGGACAGAGAGAGACAGAGCATGAACGGGGGAGGGGCAGAGAGAGAGGGAGACACAGAATCGGAAACAGGCTCCAGGCTCTGAGCCATCAGCCCAGAGCCTGACGCGGGGCTCAAACTCACGACCGCGAGATCGTGACCTGGCTGAAGTCGGACGCTTAACCGACTGCGTCACCCAGGCGCCCCGACATGTATTTTTTATACATAGCATTGATCTTGATGCCCTGCAATGCCAGACAACTATAGTTGTTGTGACAAACTAATCTGTGCTAACCCATGGCCTGTTCAACAGTGTGACTTAAGAACGTTAGCATCAGACTGATGTTTGTGGCAATTTGTTATGGCAGTGATAAAAACTAACACACATAATACAAAACCATAATGTGGTTCTCTATTTCTACCTACACTTTTCTCTTTAAAATGGACTTGACCAAATTTTTAAATAGCATAGAGTAATAGATTCCCCTGTGGCACTGTATTAGAAAAGTTGTTTGTATTTCATTGCCCTGAATGCATTTTATTTATGGGAAAAACCACTTAAGGAAGAGTGACAGGAAAATAATAAAAGTCTTTAGAATTCAGAGATACACACAATAAACTAAAAATCTTCAGAGGAAATAAAAATAGCTAAGAGCAACCGGACTTAAAATATACATTGTGATGGACAAAGGAGATATATAAAATGAAAAAAATAAAACAAGCAAACAGAGAAAGAACACTGTTTCCATTTCTACTTGATGTCTTGATTATATCCAGTCTTACAATGATTCATGTTTTATCAGATAGACCTTTAGAGACAGACATATTTTATCAGATAGATGGAGCATCTTCAGCTGTTGAACTTTTTTTTAAGGTTTTTACATAGTTAAATTGATAAATTATACTATTTCTAAATGAAAATCTGGCCAATTCATTTTTATGCCAGCTGAAATAAACAAGATTGAAATATTGACCTTTTCTCACTGTAGCGATTTTAGCAATTGTTTTATGTTCCAAGGAGGAATTTTTTTGTTTGCTATGAAATGTTTACTTTAGAAGAACACTAATCATCTCAAGTTTATCAATTATGTAAAGAACAAGATAAGGAATGAGAAAAAGCATCTGAAAATTAATTTCATAACTTTTCATAATCACTTCATCCAGCTAGCTATAGAGGACTTATGTGACAGAAAAGAAAAATCATATTTTGATGATACAAAAGAAATAGAACAAAGGCATTTGCAAATAGTTTAAATTCTATTTCTGACCTTTCCCACAAAATACATAATTCAAATCCCTACACACTTAAGACTGCAACGATTTTTCTAATCCAACACATTTTTTTCTAGATTCTGCTTGCAGGCCATATCTTAAGTCAATAAATTAGATTCTCAAATAGGCTCTGAAGTCAGTAGAAGCAAAACTGAAATGCTACATTACATTTAGTCTTTTAAACATACGGTGCCTTCTTTCTTTTAATAAAAAAAAACCTTAAAAATATCAATTCTTAGATAATATGACCACAGTAAATTATCAAAATATCATATGATTCAAGTTACCCAGTTTATACCTCCTATCTATTTCATAGATCACAGCACAAGTAAATTTTCTTTGTCATTTAATCAATTCAAAACGAAAAGTATATTTTGCCCCGTCCATTGGTAAGCCAGATATGATGGCAGTCTTTCATTTAAAAAACTCCCATGTGTTTTAACAGTTGAACATAGTTCATAGGGAATTAATATAATACTGTTAAAGTGGAAATTTTAATTGGCAGTCTTCATTAGAATGGCGAAAAGTTGTATCTCATTTAATCCTCTACACAAACCAGATCTTCTTTTATGTGTTTATATCATGTGCAGATGCTGGAAAGAATATGTGAAAAAGGAGGATAAGAACAAAAGTGAGAAGAGGGGTCTGACCACTGAAAATCTTTGATGCCATACAAAATGAATGTGAGTTTAATTCTGAAGGCATTGTGAAGCCACCAAAAGATTTTAAGTAGAGGTATAGCATGACATATTTATATTCTAGTAAACACATTCTGGAAGCAATAACATGATAGAAGAGAGAAAATGATCCTCAAATCAGGGAAAAGAGTTATGCGAGATATGAGGAAATTCTCTACTATGATAATAGTAAAGAGACATTACAAATGATTACTGATTCAGGCTGGGAGCTAAAACAGAGAAGTAGAGAATTACCCACTCTTTCTCCTTGGGTGGCTAGTTGGAAATGCTCACTGACATAAGAAATACTAAAATCAGAAGTCAGAAGTAGTGTCAGGGGCAAGGGGTGGAGACAAAGAGTTTGATCTGGGAAGGCAAGATTGCATATGCCTGTAAGTAGCCAGCAGGAAACATCCTATAAGTTGGCGCTTAGTAAACAGGTTGAGGATGAAAACATAGATTTCATGATTACAGCTGATTGTTGATCCCATGAGAAAGAATGATGTTGGTTAGGATGTTTGTATAATTAAGAACATGTCCAGAAACAACAGCCTGGATGATACAAATACTTGGGGAGTGGGCACAAAAAGAGAATCCAACGGAGGAATCAGAGAAGAAATAGTTCACTAAGAAGGAAGAAGGAATGATCAAGAAGAGTGGTCAACGCTGTCAAATACAAAGAGGTCAGATATGATAAGGACTTAACAGAATTCATTAATTTCACTCTTCATGTTTTAAAGAAGTCTTCTGAGATATTAAGTATCTTGCCAACTCTTCAGGCACAAATATTTTTATTCCTGTTTCAAAGAATAGTAGACAACATTTTAGCCCAATGTGAAGTCAATTTTGATGAACCATTATGCTCTTTGTTCCAGCTCTGTATTCCAGCTTTCTGAAAATCTTTAGTAGAAACAGAGATTCTGGACATCCTTTTTAGTATGTATACATAAAATATAAACAAATATAAATATATCTGTTCGTATATAAACAAGATATCCACCTTCCGCTCACTAGGTATTCACAGACTAATATTCACAGACATATGCATTATGGTCTTACTTTCCTAATAAGAGATGCTGACCCAAGTGCCAGTGATGAGTGAAAGCTAGAAGACAACAGTGGTGAAACACTCCATGGGCCTACATAGCTCTTGAAGGAAATGAAAGTGATCAGTCTAGTATTTGGAATTAGAACCAAGAAACCCAGCAGTAGGGGGCAGTAAAAGAGGATGTAGAGAAGGTCACCAAGGTCATGCTAGTCAAAGGAGAGAGGAACAGAAATGCCAAGCAAATTACGGAGCCCAGATTTAACAGCCCAGGCTGGCTGAAGGAGCCAGCATGCCTGTTCTATTCCTGAGAAGATTCCATTTGCAGGCTGTAAGGACTCATAAGAATCTCCCTTGTACTTTTAGGTAGCTTGAATGAATCTTTTCCCTGCAACTAATCTATCTAGATAGACAAAAACTATCATGAAAGTTGACAGGCAGGGAAGAGAATTTTCAGCTCTGGAAAGATAAATAAATGCACAAAGGAACAAAAAGAATAGAGCAAAGCTGTTTGGAGAAGGTAATATTTGAACTAAGCCTTAAATATGTTGGTCTGTCTGGCAAGTTGGTTTGCCAGTATGTCTTTCAGATGGGACAGTTTGAGAGTCTTGAGATCAGGCCCATGATCTCCAATGAAGAGTATATCGCATTTATGAACTCGATAAATATTTCCACATTGCATAAAGAATAGGGAAACATGAGAAATTGTCACAAAAAAGTTCACTTTAGTACAACTAAATATAAAAATAGGTGGTTTGGTTATAAAGACAATTTGAGAAACCACGAACAAAGATGTCTCTCCCTATTCCTTCAGTCCTGGAATTAATAGACCATTTTCACATAAGAAATGCCCCAATATCTATCTGAATGTTGTAACCAACAGTTTATTCTACTGAAGACAAAAAGAATAAAAATGGTCCCCAAACCTTTTTTTAAAATGTTTATTTATTTTTTGAGAGAGAGAAAGAGAGAGAGAGCAGGGAGGGGCAGAGAGAGAGGGAGAGAAAGAGTCCCAAGCAGGCTCCACGCTGTCAGTGCAGAGCCTGACAAGGGGCTCCATCTCATAAACTATGAGATCATGACCTGAGCCAAAATCAAGCATCAGACGCTTAACCTAGTCACCCAGAAGCCCCAAGTCCCCAAAGCTTTTTATACATGTATTTTATGAATGTTGTATCTTCCACCTCAGATTTTAAAATAAACCAAACAAGTAAAAACACCCTTAGTCCCACCAAGCCAATTTAATGTTTGTTAAATTCCATGTTGCTTGTAAGCTTATATGCAACTACTAGAACTATTTCGAAAGCTAAGCAAAATAACCCTGTAAACAAGAGGACTTAGAATGGAAATCTTTAAAGTTCCCGATCACTAATAGGGTTACTATTGAGGGCAATCAGAATATCTCACAAAGGATTCTAAATATATTGTGTCACATTCAATAAGCAAAAGTATTTTATTCTTCCACATGATTCCTTAGCAAACAATCTCATCCCCAAATATCATGGCACAGGGGAAAAGTGGTGTTGGTTTAATTTAGATTTGATTTATGTGCTATATCATCAGGAACAGATAAACCTGCATAATAAACAGCATATGTTGGCCTTAACCAAGCATGTGGATTCTGTTATATGAAAAGCAAATGTTCAAGAAACAAAATTAATATTAATGTGTTTTGCAAAATCAAAGTCAGGAGCTACTTTTGGAGGAGCTGAATAATCACAGACCCTACTGTAGGCTAAATCCCACTTATTTCACATGTTAAAAGAGAGCTGGTGGTCTTCAGTACTGAAGCCCACGGGTCTAATAACCAAAACTAAGGTTTTTATTCTTCATGTAGAAAGTTGCTCCATGAGAAAAATAAGTTTTATAAAAACTGCAATTGCAGCCATTGACAACAAAAAATGGCATTATGCAGACGATGACCACCACTGTTGCAAAATTCTTGCAGGCCATTGTCACAGTAACTCTGTGTTCCAGTTGCTCTACTTCATTTTGGAATGTTCAACTGCAAAGATCATAATGGGCAATAATAATAAGCCAGGAAAGAGATTCCCTTTAAGGACAAGGGACGGAGTAATCGTGTTCAATGTTACCCAAATCTTGGCTACTGGAGACACATTTGTGATCACTTAAAACTTCTACAAATTAAAAATGAATGTTTAGGGGCGCCTGGGTGGCTCAGTCTATTAAGCGTCCGACTTCAGCTCAGGTCACGATCTCGCGGTCCGTGAGTTCGAGCCCCGCGTCGGGCTCTGGGCTGATGGCTTGGAGCCTGGAGCCTGCTTCCGATTCTGTGTCTCCCTCTCTCTCTGCCCCTCCCCCATTAATGCGCTGTCTCTCTCTGTCCCCAAAATAAATAAACGTTAAAAAAAATTAAAAAAAAATGAATGTTTAAAAATTTTAATGTTGCTACCCCAAAAGGCTAGTTTTCCTGAAATCCCATATTCTCATCTCATTTTTGATCTCTGGAATCACATTTATTCATATAGATCATATGCACTCTTTTCCATATCCACTGCTTCTCTTCTTGGGTATTTCTGTATCTCACTATGTCCACTATGACAAACAACAGTTGTCAAGGCTCCATTATCTCCACAGATGGTACATGGAAGTGGTGTGTTTTGTTTTGTTTTGTTTTGTTACTTTTTATAAAGCAACTCCTCCTACAGTGGGCTGACAGCCAACCTGATTAGAACCAAGTGTTCCATTGTCGATATTTCTTCAAAATAGTCAGAAATAAATTTGTCTCCTTAATATTAATGTGTACTCATATCCTAAAAAAATAAAAAATCAGAGTGTAGCGCCTTGGAGTTCCATCATTTTATCTGACAGAGAAAATTTCAAACATATCCTGTGGCTTTCCTGGTTATTAAACCACCCAAATAAATCCCCTATCTCTGTGATTCAAAGTTTGTATCTCTGACCTCACGTAAGCATGAAGAGTAGAAGAGAAGCAAGCTGAGAAACTCCTGAAAGTTTAGTTATTTACAAAAGTAAAAAAAGAGGACACTAGCCTAAAAGGCATTTGTTTGTAATAACTTCATAATACCAAACAACTCTTTTAAGATGTGGTTTGCTCAAGATTTAAAAACTCTGAAACACTGTCTGCTGTTGAGGTCCTATGTCAAAACTCCAGGTATTGATGATGTCATTCATTTCTTAAAATAACCTATTATTTCTCAAATATAAAAAATATGCATTCTACAGAGTAATTCATAGGAATAAAGCATGAATGAAAGATAGCCTGTGATCCTTTACCCAGATAGAGCCATTGTTAATGTTTTCATTTATACAGTTTTATAATAAGTATTTGTGCATGAGTTTGTGCGTGTGTGTGTTACAAAAACAGGATCATACAGTTGCATAAACAGCATTTTGTACTCATCAACGAATGTATTATGGGACTCTCTTGCCTCTACTAAATGTATGTGTATGTCACTTTTATTATTTTTTTAATTTTTTAAAATGTTTATTTCTGAGAAACAGAGAGAAACAGAGTATGAGTGGGGGAGGGGCAGAGAGAGAGAGGGAGACACAGAATCTGAAGCAGACTGCATGTTCCGAGCTGTCAGCACAGAGCCTGACATGGGGCTCGAACCCACGAACTATGAGATCATGACCTGAGATGAAGTTGGAGGCTTAACTGACTGAGCCACCCAGGCGCCCCTGTATATATCACTTTAAAAAACTACACACTATTCCATGATATACCTATTGTATGATTTTTAAATTGGCAATTAGGATGTTTCAATTTTTCCCTGTTGAAGACAAAGTTGTGCTGATGGTAGTCAAACATACAGCTTGGTACACAAATCTCATTACTTCTTTAGCATACATTTTAAAAAATAATCTTTTTTTACTTTTAAGTTTATTTATTTATTGTAGAGAGAGAGAGACAAAGCAAGTGAGTGGGTGAGGGGAAGACAGAGAAAGAGAGAGAGAATCCCAAGCAGTCTCTGCACTGTCAGCATGAAGCCCGAAGCGGGGCTCAAACTCACGAACCAGGAGATGATGACTTGAGCCGAAACCAATAGACGCTTAACCAACTGAGCCACCCAGGCGCCCCAGCATACATTTTTAGAAGTGAAATTGCTGAGTCAAAGAATAAGCACATTTAAAAAATCTGAACCATGTTGTCCAACTGTCTTCCAACCAACAAAAGATGGTTCTGCCCGCTTGTCCTGTCTCCTACTCATTTTTCATTGAGAAAACAAGCCATTCATTGCATGCTTCCTATGTCCTTGGGTGTGTACTCCGTACAAGATAAGGAGACATGGAGGGACTAAATATGTTTCCAGCCAACTCCTCCCAGAGCTCATGGTTTAGTAATAGGATACACACGTAATTTCAATACAGTGTTATAAATGACAAAGTTTTAGCAATGTGTACACAGTTGATTGAGGAAGATGAATAATATTCCCTAAACATTCACTGAACATGCTCTAAAATGTGTTACCTCATTTTCTACCACAAACATCATGAGAGATGGGCCTTTATTATCTTCATTCTACATAGGAAAAATCTAAAACCCAGAGAATTTAAATAACTTTCACTGGCGTGGCTGCTCTAGTCTCAGTTCTGCAACTCTCCAGCATTGTGATCCTGGACAAGTTAACTTCTCTAAACCTCAGTTCCTTCATGGGTAACTTGAGGATAACACAAACTTCCGGATTTATAGCAAGGACTGAATTAAATGTGAATTCTTACAAAGCATTTAGCTTAGTGCTTAATATACAGTAAGTACTCAATAAATGCTAGTTCCGTAACGCCTCCACTGACTTTACTAATACCCCTGTCACAAACAGGGAAGAAAGACTACTCTGCTCATGATCTATTTCATAATCAGAAATATTTTTTCAATGTTCAACCTAAATACTCTCAATGGCCTTCAGTGACATGCAGTGATATGAACTTCTCTTTCTTATATAATGGAAATATTTGTTTTCTTCCCATTCATTATTTACTGATTCTTAAGTTATTTCTATGAAAATTCCACTGTGTCTTAAAGATGTACCACAGCCCTGCACTTGGTTTTGAGCATCTGAAGAAGTTACTATAAATCGAGTTCCTAGAGCAATTTAAAACATATATTTTAAAATATTGTATGACAATTAGCTCATGTCATTATCTAAAGGCAAGAAGGACAGACTTCAGGAGAGTTAAGTAAGTTACAGATGTAGAGTTTTAAGGTAAAAAAAAAAAACAAACATCTATTAGGTATTTCAATTTTAACATTTCTCATTTATGTAAGTACATAAAAATTCATAAGTGACATATTCTGAACCACTCTATTAAAACAGATCCTTTTTTTCATGAATTGTTCTAGAAATTCATAAGTGACATATTCTGAACCAATCTATTAAAACAGATCCTTTTTTTCATGAATTGTTCAAGAAATTGCCTGCACTGCAAGGCATTGCTGGCATTTGGTTCTCTTGTTTTAATTTTGACAGTGTTTCTAAATAAAAATAAACACGTTACTTTTGCTTATTTTTTTGTTAAACAGAAAGATTTGGTTGAGAGAGAAGTTTTAAGTTGTATGAATGCTTATAATATTCAAATTTATCAGCTAACAGGCTCTATTTTGTTTCAGAGCATGGATAAAATAGCTCTCAAAGTGAAACTACCTCGAGCTTTTTAAAAATATAGAGATGTTCCTCATGAAATATGTACAAATACAGGGAAACAATCTGACTAAAAATGCTCAAGTTAGCAGCAGCGATGAATCTAAGAAAGGTTCATGCCAATATCTTGAAAATTTACTACTTTCGGCATCTGCCTACTTTAACCCTTAACTCTTTGTCACTTACCTAAAGTTAACTCAGTGGGGTGTTTCTTTAGTAGGCTCTTTAATTGTCCTTATCATTTCTGAAACATTATTTAATTTTAAGATTTGGGGTAAAAAGTTTTGGTGGAATATTTTTCCCAGAGTAAATATAATTTTGCTTTTGTTTTCAATAATTTAAAAACTGTGGATCACTTAGCCTTATTTATCACAACAGCAAAGACATACATTTAAATCATCTCAACAGAGTATTCTCCTTATGTAATATTATTACATTGGGAATTTGTGGAATCCCTTCCTACCTCACTAGAAAATATGATACAAATGACTTGCAATTAACGTAATTCATGGAATAAAAGATAATGTTTTTGATCTGTTACCATAATCGTTATTAGCATGAATACTGGGTTTTTAAAACCTTTTATAGATTCAGATCGCAAAACAGCAATACAAACCTACTCCTAAATGAATAATATTCCCTTTTCTTTTTCTCATGTGAAGTACATTTTACAGAGCCTCTCTGACCAGAAGAGAACCACATTACCCAATTGTAGTAAACATTCTTTTCTTAGAAAGAAACATCAACCTTGCAAATATAGTATCAGTGAATTCACTATTACTTGGAGCCTGAAGGCCAGCAAGCTCTGCCTCAATAGGGGGAAAAAGATTTATTTTCTCTAAGTGTCATACATTCCTTCATCGACTTCAAAGTCAGACCCATTTCCAGTCCTCTAAGACGTAAACTGCAGTACTTACGTCAAGTGGATTTTCTAGTGGGTTATTTATTTCCATCTGTCTTATATTTGTGGGCAGGTTGAATAGATCTGAGTCTGCTGGAGAGAGAGATGAAAGATAGACTTTAAAGCAAGAGCTGAGTTTAAGCAAGAAAATAAGGTTCAACAATTGCGGATTAAACTTGAAACCTTGGGGAAATTCTTATTCAGGCAATTTTATGTGCAAACTTTTAACTTGCAAATAGGGAATTTTGACAATCTCTACATTGTTACATATAATGTAGTGAGAAATGATGATTTATGTAAACGAAAGTGATAGGTCGTGTATTTCCTAGGAAGCACATTCAAGTTTATTTTATCTGTTGAATTTGTTTCTCATTGTTCTTGTAAAACTGCTTCAGTTTCCTAAGTTCTCGAACTTCAGTGCACACCATCCACTCTTAACCTTCTCACTTCTTTTGGTCTGGAGCTCCATTCTTTATTAAAAGTTCACACCAACAACTAAGCAGAAAAAATTAATGTTCTGGTGGAGTCACATGCTGGTTAGAGGTTCTTCAGTCTTCATCGCACATTAAACCTGCATATAATTTATGTTGGTGTTAACCACAGATTTATGTCCTTTGAACTTTTTTTAATAAGTGAATGCTTTATCTCCCTAACGTAAACACTGTTGTTCATTCCGATTCTTATAAATTATTTAACGAATTACTCTGGTGTCTTTAGGTAAAAATAAATTAACTTAGAAAATGCGATCAGCCTAATTAAATCATGTGCTAGGTGACTTTCTATCTGTCCATAATTATAAATGAAAACCAACACCTTGTACTAAAAAGAAAATACATACAGTATTAATTAGTCTTCTAAGGGTGGCTAAAATGTGAAAAAATGGAATGTATTCAGAATCAGG
The DNA here is from genome assembly GCF_022079265.1 of Lynx rufus. Classification (NCBI taxonomy): domain Eukaryota; kingdom Metazoa; phylum Chordata; class Mammalia; order Carnivora; family Felidae; genus Lynx; species Lynx rufus. Next base: position 131,552,985 of record NW_025814867.1, on the reverse strand, counting down.
TAACTTACCTCCCATGATTTAGGAACAATTGTCGGGGGCATGGAATACAGGTTTAGGGGATCAGAATTTGCTGAACAGCAGCTTTTAGCTTTCTCCTAGCTTGAACCTATATTAAATAGTCTTTGTATTGGGCAGATTTACTTTCTTTTTTAAGTGATCTACACTAATGTTTACTGAAAATGACTCCAGGTGAGTTTTCCCACTATAAAACCCTTATAAAATTGATTGGAAAAAAAGAAAAAAGATCAACTCCAGATCTCAGTGGCTTAGCACAACCAAAGTTCTCTTCTTGCATACATATAAGTCTGACATGGGTTAACGGAGGTTTCTCCTCTGGGTGGGGTTTTAGGGACATGGGCTGATGGAGACCGTGTTAGCTTGTGATGCCGCCATCTTACACACGCTTCAGCATTTGCCATCGTAAGGGAACAAAGAGTTTAGAGAACTCAGCTACTCTTAAGAGAAGCGCCTCATTTCTGTGCATAGCTCATCGACATTAACTTCAAGGGATGTTAGGATGTTATCAAGCAAAGGGAAAATAATCAATTATAGTAAAGACTAGTAATCATCATCACCTTCTATGCACTAAATATTCAGTTCCCTCTTCTTCACACACATAACACATACTCAGTACCTCAACACGGAATGGCCTAAAGCCCATCCAGTCAGTGCCTGAATTTCAAAGTCCAGCACATCTAGATGAAGTTCAAGCTCCTATGTGACTTCTCCGAGTTTGGAGACCAATGAATTTAAAAGCCAAATTACCTACTCCTACACACACACACACACACACACACACACACACACACAATCCACAAAGGTGTGACAGGGTCAGGATAATTACAATAATACACTCACTTTTAGAAAGAAGACAAATGGGACATAATCAGCAGTTCATATAAATCCCAAGGTCCTGCTGAGCACACAGTAAAGGCTCCCTACCAGTGTGTGACTCTAGTCTCCTTGTGACAAGTTCTTTTTTATTTCCATTCCCTTCTTTGACTGTATTTGAAAATTGGTCTCCTCAGGGCTGCACAGCTTCCTCGGCCCCCTTGCTCACATGAGGTTGTGTCCCCAAAGGCCATTGTCAGCTTCATACAAACGCATCGTTAGTCCAGGCTTGTGGTTTCTTTGGCAGTACATTTCTCTCAAATACTTAAGAGGCTTCCTCTCTGTTTGTTTCTAGTCAGTTCCATGTGTCAGTAACCACACCCACACTTTAAAATACCTAGTTCTCACATCTCTAGCAGCTCTTTGTTTTCTCAACCCCTGTCTTTTTTCTACCAATTTGGTGGCTACCTGAAGCTTATCTATAATAACAGGTGGAAAGACCCCACTTTTAAAACTCTCTACCTTGGGGCACCTGGGTGGCTCAGTTGGCTAAGCATCCGACTCTTGGTTTTGACTCAGGTCATGATCTCACGGTTTGTGAGTTCAAGCCCCCTCATTGGTCTCCATGCTGACAATGCGGAACCTGCTTGAGATTCTCTCTCTTCCTCTCTCTGTCCCTCCCTGGCTCATTCTTTTGTCTCTCTCTCTAAAATAAATAAATGAACTTAAAAATTAAAAACAAAAATCTCTGCCTTAAGTACAGTGCTCAACTGAAATGTTTTGTTGAATGAAAACTTCCTTTGTGTTCCATTTGGGTCTAGAAGCAGTTGGCTTTTCCATTGCTGTATGAGTCCATATTTCTAGATACCCTGTATTTGTTCTAATTTCTGCTTGTGAGTCAGCCAATTCTTCCCTGGATTCATCTTTATTTTTGTAGTCCCTTGCCGAGCACAGCCAATGGCAGTTAGCAGACATTGCTATAGTTCTTTTTTCGCCTCTTACCTAGGAGCTAACTTTACTTGAGCATATGCTCTGCTTTCCAAGTTCTGATGTACAATAGTTTCAGCAAATGTCTTAACACCCTATGACACACATTTTCTTCTGTTTCCACCTGGGTCATTTTTCTCACTTTCTGTCATTGCCTATTTAGTACACATCAAGTCTTCTGTTATAGTAGAGCCCCATTTCTTTTTTTTTTTAATTTTTTCAATGTTTATTAATTTTTTTGGGACAGAGAGAGACAGAGCATGAACGGGGGAGGGGCAGAGAGAGAGGGAGACACAGAATCGGAAACAGGCTCCAGGCTCTGAGCCATCAGCCCAGAGCCTGACGTGGGGCTCGAACTCACAGACCGCGAGATCGTGACCTGGCTGAAGTCGGACGCTTAACCGACTGCGCCACCCAGGCGCCCCTAGAGCCCCATTTCTAATATGACTTTTTCTATTCATGAGAATGGTTGAGGTTACACAGATATGACAAATTAGCCACAGAACCTGAGTGGCTTATCATAACACAGGTCAATTTCTTGTTCATATAGATGTGCAAGTTATGAGGAAACTGTCCTCCATAAGTCATTCAGGGACCCGGGCTGTTGGAGGCCACACTGTCTTTAGCTCTGCCATCTCAACCTTTGGCTCCCAATTGTTGCCAGGTCAAGAGGAACTTATAATCACATTTAAATGCCTCAGACTTGAAGTGACACATGTCACTTCCTCTCACAACTATAGCCCACAAACACCTGTCCTGCCCTAATGGCAAAGGAAACAGAAATCTTTACATGAAGAAGGAACGGAATAAGAGGAAAATTAAATTTTGTGGTCTCTAATTGTTTCTCTTTGTATTTTTAATGTTCAGATAAACGGAAACATAAATAAGCCACAGTAACATTATTTGATCACCGCGATGGAGAAACATTTGTCAAACAAATATTAGATCATTTCATAAGTATAATTGGGCAACACAAGTTTGATCCATTTCCTCACATATAAAAATACCTAGTGACTAATAGGTATAAAAGAAAGCTACATAGCAATCAAATTGGCCCTTAAATTAAAAAAAAATACTCCCTCAGAACTAGTTATATGACATGGAAAACAGATTGAACAAAAACAGTCACTAGCAGGAAATAGTAGGAAGTGGAGCAGCAAAAAAATGGATAAAAATAAATGAATGAAAAGAAGAAAAGAAAGAATAAAGCCACATAAAAGTTCAGGAAAGATTTTAAATGTTGACAGATATAAGGAATTATTTTGAATCAAGTTAGGAGTCTATATAAAACATTGCTTTACAGCTTCAAAATTTTATCATAGCTAGGATATCAAGGTTCAGTACAAATAGAAGGTTCCTAAATGATTCTCAGAAATGGATATTCCTTAACACCTAGGTCAAGAATGAGGGTTGTGAACATATTGGTGAGAGAGTGAGTCAGATAAAAACTGGCCCACCCACAATCATGGCAAAAAGGGCGATAGCAGCCCTTCTAAGTTAATGAACAGCCTATGTATCATTCTGGCACACCTGGTTCAGGGGGTTTGAGAGAAGAAGGGAACAGGAATCCCTTAGAGGAGGAAATCCAGCAAGAAAACCACTTGAAATAAAATATTTTTAAGAATTATTTCAAACAAGAGTTAAAATCTTTGCCAAAGAAATAGCTCGTTCAAATTGATAAAAAGCATTTCTTAAAAACTGGACTGCTAAAATGTGAAAAGAGAAAAATTTCTGCAGAAAATCAGAAAGTAAATATTCTAGGCTTTGATGTCCATACAATTTCTGTCATAGCTACTCACCCCTGCTGTTAGAGCAAGAAAAAAACACAGACGATAGGATACATAAATGATGGCCCTGGTTATGTCTCTATGAAACTTTATTTGCAAAAATAGATAGCAGCCTATCTGAATCAGCCTACAGCCCATAGTTTGCCAACTCTTGCTCTCAGAAAGAAAATGGCAAATAATTCTAACAAAATTTTAAAGTAAACTGGTGAGAACAAAACAATGATCAACCATACTGACAGCTCAAGACATGCAAACGAAAACAATGAAATTCTCCTTTTCCCTAAAGCATTACGAAATACCATGATACATGACTAAAGGGGGGTAGAGCATATTGACATAAGGTTTGCAAAATTTCTAAAGATCAAATGCATATATATGTGTATACGTATAGACACACACATATATCTTACACACACACACACACATATAGACACACGTATACAAAAACGTAGAATTAGAATTTGGAAATCTTGCTAAGGATGCATAGTATTTAGTTTGAATTTTAGAATTTTAATTAGTACACAAGCTATTCAGAGATGAATCAGGAAGGAGACAATACTTCTTGGTGGTCATAGTAATGATTTATTTGGTAATATATATATATGCACTTCCCTAACCCATTATTTTTGGAGAACAAAAATAGGGAAGAAGTGGGAAAAGTCATGCAATCTCTCTGTAGGTACTAGGAGTTCTTAACACTGGGAACATGAGGTCTCCTACTCAGTCTCCTCTTTATTGCCTTCCTTCATCCCATGGACTGAGAAGCTTCTAGAGGAATCAAATTAAGCAATAGCAAAAAGCATGTACTTTTAGCCTTAGGAATGTCCATCCCATATTAGGAGTCCTACTATCCTCAACTATCCTGAGTGCAACAATTCTTGTATAAAAATATTTTCCTAGTACCTGTGAACTGTAAGCAGAATAATTAGAAAGTTCTGTGGGTACTAAAAAAAATGAATATTTCATTAAGGAGTAAAATTCATTTCTGATACATTCGCAACTATTATAAAAAACTGATAAAGGTTTGTAAAGAGTATCATAGCAAATAAATCTTCTTCCTTTTGAAATTATTTTTCTTTGTTCCTTGATCACAAAAGTAACCATGCATCACTATCAAAAGTCACAAAGAAAGAACTTAAAAGAAACAGTTACCCGTGATGCCAGTACTTGGAGACAACCACTGTCGGTAGTGTGAAGTATGTTCTCCCACATTTTTATATTCATACATATGTGTGTATTTACCAACCTAAGATCTGCTAAACAAACTATTCTTTGATTTTCTCTGTTTCGTTTAAAAATATGAACAATTTTAATGTACACAAGGAAAAATGGGTTCCTTCTCTTTTAACCACATTGCATTGCACTGGAAGTATGCACCATAGATTATTTATGTCATCTTCTACTGATGGACATCTCGGCTGCAAAATTATTTTCCGTATTTTACACTGTAACATGAACATTTCAGTACACTTATTTGAGTGAGCTTACCCTCTTATATCCCTTAGGGTAAATTCATAGAAATGCAATTTTCTATGTTGAAGAGTATCTAAATTTAATGTTTTGCATTATATTAATAAATTACCTTCTAGAAGAGTTGTAACAATTTCTCTCTCCCTAAGTTTCCAATATGAGTGTGTTTGAATAAATTATGGTATTTTCACAGACTAAAATACTATGTTTCAAAAATTAATGACATGGCAAGCCACACAGGATTATATCAGGTAAAACAAGATACAAGATATAATAAAGTACACCATTGATATATCACTATATAAATTGCTATATATATATATATATATATATATATACACACACACACGGAGAGGAATATATATATTATATAACGTGTGTGTGTGTGTGTGTGTGTGTGTGTGTGTGTGCGCGCGCGCGCGCGCGCTCCAAGGAGCATCAAAACATAGGGAAAGGACTGGAGCAAATTTTTAACTGATATCTTATGTTCTTCTACATTTGTTAAATTTCCTAGAATTTGTGCATATTTTAGTTGTAATCTGAAAACCCGTATGTTAAAGAAATACTGGAAATCACAAAGCTGAAGAAATGTGTTTTCACATATTTTGTAGTTTACCTGCTATTAGACATACAATTATAAAACAAAACACACCTAATGTGCCACAATCAGGAACATTTAAACGTGCTAAACTAAATTGCTTTTTCTCAACAAAGGACTTGTTTTAATTCGTGAAATGTCTTCATGCCTAATAGCAAGCAGAAGAAAACCTTGCTCTCCTCCACTGAGAAGACAAGTTAAGAGCAAAACGGTGAGCCCCTGAAACAGAGAAGAAACTAGCTCCTAAGAGCTAGCTCTTACCCTGGCTGCAGGCATTTTGGAAAGCTTTTTGGAAGGGAACAAATCATTAATAAAGACTCAATACTTACAGTGACCTTTGAGCAATTCCAGATGCAGACATGCAGATTTTTCCACAAATAATAAAGAAGGGCTGGCTACAAGAAGTGACAGTCCGGAACAGATCTGCAGGAGACTAGAATTACATGGGACACAGAAAAGAGACTGAGCAGAAATGAAACAACACAAAAAGGATCCAGATCCTTCACTAAACAACCAGAGATTTATTCTCTTACATGATTTTTTTTACCAATTTTTTCCTGAGTGAACAGGAAATGCATGTTATTTTATATTTTCTGGATATGATTATGGCTTTATCAGTCTTTATGATGCTCTTCTTCTCCATCCTAACACTATGCTAAGTTTTTATACAGAGTGACTCATTGAATCCTCATATAAACCCAACTTGGTAAAGACTATTATTCACATTTTATAATTAGAAAAGGGAGGCGCAGAAATTTAGGTAGCTTAGCCAAGATCATGCATCTAGAACAGAGGTCGACACACTTCTTAAAGGGCTAGCGAGTAAATATCAGATGTGCTGCCATAAGGTCTCGGTCACAACCATTCCACTGTGCTGCATAGTGCAAAAGCATGCAGAGACAATACTCAAGCCAGTGAACGTGGCAGTATTACCCAAACAGGTGGCAGGTTCACTGGCCATAGTTTGCCAACCCTTGACCTACCTACAAAGTAGTAAAGCAAGATTCAAGTAAAGTCTACGCCTTTAATAATTAAACTGTCATACAATAGGGGAAATGCAATAATTGTGGTTCTCCTTCCATAGTCTGGGCTCACTCATTCTCAAATATTCTTTTGGGTCTCTATACAGTCTAGTTCTAAAGAAACTTACCAGTTAATGTGAATTGTCGCTTACAGTGATTTGGTGGGCAAACAGTTATGGATTCCTAGGGGGCATAAATAAGGTAGGTAACTTTTCTAACAGAATGGGATTTAGCCCCTTCTTGTCAGGATAGATGTGCAGACCTGAAATTTAGAAGGCAATACTCAGCCTTCCAAAATGGAGAGAGAAAGAAGGAGATGATATTGGGCCCATTTTTAATTTAGAAATATTTAGTTTAACAAGTCCTATGATCTCAATATTTTTCCTTAATTTCCAAATTATTGTCACTTGGTGAATTTGTCTCATAAGTATAAAAACATTGGGCAATATGGCTGTACTCATTTTAAATTGCCTAAAATTCAAAGTTGTGAGAAAAAAATATTTCAACAATATTTAGTTTTCCTTGAGTTCATGAAGTAGCATTGAAAAATAATCAACAAGTTGTGCCAGCTTTTTGATTTTTAATAGTAGGTCTTTAGCAGAATTTATTTGACAGCTGCATCCATGAATACAGAATGAACCAAGGTTACATAAGACTGCTAAAATAATTGAGCAGTTACATGATCTATGGGCAGGAAAAAGAAGAGTCAGAAATTTAAACTCAGTCTTAATGTTACTGTGGCCCAGTCAAATGACCTTGAGCCAATTCTCTCTAAATCTGAATCTTCCACAGGAAAATGGCATTAATATCACCTGCTAATGTACCAGGGCTACTGTGAAACTTATATGAAAAAATTCATGAAGTTACCTTGTAGATTTAAAACACTATATTCATTAAGGTAGGCTTCTAAGACTTACAACTTATTTTTACAAAGAAAAATATCTTTTTTTTTCCTGTATCTTTTACAGGCCTGTAATTTTCACCAGAAACGTAGAAAAGAGGACACCCAGAGTTCCAGATCTTTGCCAGCCCATCACTGTGAAAAAGCAAAGTCAACCCATAATCCTATTACCATTTCATTTTTCGAGACCTATAAAACTTTTTCCTTGCTATCAATAATCACCAACATTTCTAAATGCTCCATTTACTAGATTCCTAAACTTTTTCTAAGACTAAAGAGTAAATAACAGTAACATTTATAGAACAGAAGTCATTTAAGTAGTTTTCACAAACCAATGGACTAAAATTTTAGCTAGATTTCTAAGAAATATCGTAAAGACACTGCAGCAGATTGTGTTATTTTCTGTAAATATTTGCAGCCCATCTCTTGGGAAAGATTATATTCCCCCACTTCACTGATGTCAATCTTGGTCATATGACTTGTGAAGAGTGAGCAGAAGTGGCATGTGCCACTTGCAAGTAGAAATTTAAGGGCCATTGCAGTCTGCCAGTTTCTTTTTACTTCTGTGCTAGACCAGAATATTCCAGATAAGGGCTCCATCAACCAGGGGTCCAGAGCGAATACAACATGGAGCAGCACTGGGACCAACCCAGGAGACTATGTAGAATAAGTGAGAAGTAAACTTTTGTTCATGTTAGTCACTGATATTGTGGGTCACCTGTTACCACAGGATAACCTAGGCTATTGTCCTAAATGACTAATTAGAGGATGTAAAAATCCTGTTATATTCTGTGCCTGGACCTTTTAATTATAATGATATAAAGATGGCAGTAGCAAAAAATAACCTCATTTATTCAGAAAGAAGCATTTCAATGTTTCCTATAGGTTAATACAATTAAGACAGTATATAAGACTAAATTTTGTCTGCACTGAACAACAGAAGTGTTGCAAGGGATTCAGAATCCTAAAGAATTTTTGAGTGATTTACAGGATACAAAAGCATGTAACCAGAGGATCACATCCAGAAATAATGTTGGCCATTATTTAGGGATTATCTTTAACCCGGGAAAATGGGGCACTCACCATCCTTTTTTCTTTTTCTCTTTTTTAGCCAAGAAACTTCAAAATTATTTTCAAGGAAAAAAGAAGTGACTTTCAAAAGGCATTAGCAAAACTCCATAGATTTCCTAAATCCAAAGACTAATAATATATACAACATTTCCTTGCCTAAAAGCTATGTCCTAATATGACACAAGTCCTGTCAAGATTTCTGTTTTTAATAAAAAGTTAATCACGTTTAAACATAATATCTCTAATATCTGGCTCAACACAAGAAACATACAATTTCAGGGATAACATTAGATATGCTTTGCAATATCAAGAAACTATCAACACAGTATCAAGGATACCCTGCCCTCTACTGTCAGTATTAAAATTTTACATGTTTAACTAAATAGCTAAATCACTGTATTTAAAATCCCTCCACACTGTGGTGTTTAAACATTGTTTCTATTCTATTAGCTCTTTTCTTATACAATTTAACATGTATGTTCACTTAAACACTAAAGCTAATTAATCTTTTCCTACTGCTCCTCAGAAAAGGAACTCAGAATGCTTTAATGCTATTTAGTCATTTCTCAACTTGGAGTCTCTTGTTATTCCACACGAATTTCTCTTACTTTAACCCCATCAATTATAAAATGTAATTATTTCAGTATGGTAAATGTTTGCTTATCATCACACAGGTATTTCCTATTTTATTTAATCGCGATTCCTCCTTGCATGTTAGACCTTCCTTCGAAATCACTTCGTATTTAATGCAGATCTGCTGATGTGAAAGGCTCTCCATTTTTATTTGCAGAAACCTCTGGTTTGTTCTTCTTATTTAAAGGTTCAGAAGTATACAATTCCAGGTAAACAATGATCTTCCCTGACAACTTGAAGACATTATTCTCCAGTCTTCTAGCTCCCTTTGTTGCTGTTGAAACCACTCACCTCCAAACTCCAGCTGGCCTCTCTGGCTCCATTTAGCAATATCTAAGCTCTTGTCACTGCCAGCTAAAGGGAATTTTCCAGAGTTTTATTGGGAAATCTCACTTTTTCATTGGTTCTCCACACCACCTGTACTGTGGGTTCCTCTGTTCTGTTCCTGTCTGAATCTGTCATTTATTATGGTTTCTAGAATTTTCCTACAAATGTGATCTCTAAAAGTTAGCTTAAAACATGTGCAGAGTTAAAGGGTATGGTTTACACCATCTGCATTTATGTCAATGAAGAGGAAACATGTTCATGCATCACCATTTTGTATTTTACATTACCTTGGTGTTCTATATACATATTGATGGTGGTCTTGTATAATAATATTTAAATTTTTGAAAAATCACATACTTGTATTTGTCTCAAAAAATGGAATGTTCCCTCAATTATCATATTTTTGTGAGTTACATGCATGTACTATTAATCTTAATATTAAATAGTATCATTTTTAGAAAAATAAATTTAAATATAATATATGGAATAGATTTTGCATATAATCTGAATTGCATGTACCACCAGGTGTCATAAAGGGTCTTAGAAACTTATTTATGCAGGCTTCCCATTGAGCAATCCATCTGACAGTAGAGCTAGCTCTGTCCTTTGGACACTCTAGATATTTTCAGACCCTTTTTAGATAATTCAAGAAATAAGTCTGAATGAATGCACACAAAGTATTATTTTCAATTACTAAATAAGTTACCACTTAAATAACATTATGTCGCAGCCAACATGCAAAGGAAATAGGTGAAATACTCCTACTAGTTAAAGTAATCCTCACTAATTCAACAAAATTTGTTTTGTACCTGCAAGGTGCTCGACAGAGATACAAATGACAGACCAGTAAAACGGTGGACCTGTCTGAGGTCACAGATTGTAGTCTCTTACACAGACCAACAATTATCAAGCCAGTAGAGTAAAGCGTGATGAGAGCCACAATACAAAAAGTACAGCACATTATGTGAGTACTTAATTTTAGAAACATTTTGTAAAGATTCAGGCTCTTATGACTGGGCTTGAGATCACACCATAGATAGAAACTTGAAAAGCATCTGTTTTCTTTCTTAGCCCTGAGAATCACGTCATAACTCGTTTGTTCCCTCTACATTATTTGAAATCCTAGATGGCCACTAAAAACAGTTCATGAAAAATTAAAACTTATTAAAAATGTTAGTGATGATTTACAAACAAAGCTGGGTACGGATAGTTGCAAGTCAATACAATTTTGAAAGGACATCTGCTGTGATGGATGGCTTCACTCAAAGTGCAGATTATTGGAGATTTGGTAAATCATACAAATATATCAGAGTTCTCTGAAATCAAGACAGAGTGAGAACACACAACTAAAAATAGGCAGTAGATGATATATGAACCAAATATACTTTTAAAAGTGTATGTAGCAGTTTAAATGTAATTGGTGTAACATAAGCCTGCGCAAACTTAAAAAGCATACAAGGTCATCAGGATTAGAGACTCATTAAACTACAGGTTCTATTTTAAGTAAAACAACCCAGTAAGTACCATTTTGCAATGAAGTGAAATGACCCATTTCCTTTTTCTTTGTCTTAACACAGGAAAGTTAAGGTAGCAGGGGGTAATCCATACACATACTCTAAGAGGTATGTAGTGATGTGTTTGGGAATTTACCAAGTTGGAGTAAAAATAGAGCTCATCTTCCTGGCACAGAGATTTACCTAAGTGCATATAATTGAAACATTTAGATAGATTATATAGAATACACATATTTGTATAACATGTTGTGATTGGATATATGACTGCATGGATATGTAACTACTATTTATGTCTGTGGTTGGCCATGTCTGGCTGTGGCCTTTTCTTGGGGGTAGGTGATCACAGCCTATTTGGGTATATTTCAAGAGATCTAAAACAACTGTTACTACGTAGGAGCACTCAATCAGACACAGAAGCCTAGGTCTGAGGATCCCTCTTACACTAAATTGATGGCTGTGGACAAGGCCCTGAGCCTCTGGACTATTGGTCACAGTGTCCAAATCCCTAAAATGGGATCTCTGAGGCCCTTCCTACTCTCACTTTCTGTGTTCCTGTGTGGCTTCTGATGTTTATTGAGTCTCAAAAGCACAAGAAATCTACCTTCCTGACAAAAGTTGTTGAGTACCCTAATGTACTAATGAACTATGTTTATTCACTGCCGGCACATGTTGAAGGCATTTATAAGGTTGGTGGCAACTGAGAACAGTTGACCAGGGTCACCAAGGGATACATGTATATAAGTATCTACACTCAATATTGTCTTTTATTAATCTTCTAATATTTATTATTAGTCCGTTTATTCATAAAATCATTTCATCCCAGACTGTAAACCTTACACTGTAAGAATTATACTCTATTCTGCCATCCAGACAGCAAGTTCTCAGCAACTTCTTAATTAACCACTAAGCCAGCTTTAAAAATAATCAAGCAATTGGCACCTAGAGTATTTCCCTGCTTTACTTCAGACAAAACTCTGAGATATATTTCTTAAATATAAAATAAGAAGTTAAATAATATTTCTCACTTTTATTCTGACCCACAGTAGTTCCTGGAGAAAAAAGGTAAAGAAAAGAAAAAGAGTGAAACATTTCATTCCAAAACAAGGGTGGGCAGTACTCTCTCATTTTATTAATACAAACCCGTACCTGTCATTTTCATGTTAAACATTTATTAGCAGTAAATTGGTACATAAATTATTGCTAGGGAAATTTTTCATGAGGAAAATAGCCTTTAAAATAAATCTTGTGTAGTGTATAAGAATATATGCATAAGGAGATGGAAAGCATCTCCCAGAGGAGAAACTTGTCTGAGCTCTTAGGTATGAATATAAAAAATCTCCCCTCATTTCACCTCTTTCCTCAGGGCCAGACTGTTCCATGAACTGGGCCCATTCCAACCTGAATATACTTAATATGAATGAACATTATAGCAAATGTTAACAAGGCCAAATTCTGCTACCACAAAAATTTTAAAACAAATAATCACCGTAAGGAAAATAGTCATAAACCCTGGCTTATGGCCCATGCTTGGTTGAGTTTTTAAAATATGCTTCTCAAAATAATTCCACACCATTTTATCAAGTTCTTAACACTCATTACTCCAGTGGCTTTTAAGTTTTTACTCTTCTAGTAAAAAATATATTTTACATCATGGCCAAATATATGTATGTATATACACATACGCATGCACATGAACATATACATATATATCTAGAGTTATATATATGAACTTTATATATTTGTATCTATATATATGAAATTATAAAGCGGGAAAATGTTTTATAAAACATACCTACCCTTACTGCATGCTATATACGATATTTTATATTCTATTCTATTTTCCTTTAAAAAAGGCTGTTTGAGTCCAGTTAAATGATTTTGCAACTCAGCACTATATCATAAACCAATGCACATTAGAAAACAAATAGGGACAAAATATTTTCCCCAAGAACATGGAGTAAGAGCAAACGAAGAGGAAAAAAGAAATGGGGTAGAGAGAAAGAAAAGAAAAAAAAGGGCTGAACATTCAATATTCAGGACAGTCATAGAGCACTTTGGAAATGGATATGGCCAAAGAGAAGAAAAGATCATCAGCTAAAAAAAGAGAAAAAATTACAGAAAATTGATCTTTAGGGTTTAAAAAATTCAAACAACCTTTCCCCCCAGATATATGAAAACGAACAACTTCAAAGATTAACCATTACATTTAGTTGATGCATAAACTATGTACAAACCACAGGCCAGCTGGAAATCAAGATACCCTTGTGATTCTTTATTCCTTCTCTGAATTCATTTTCTGCGCTTTCCTTTCATGCATGCCTCTCCAGCTGCATTGGCTTCCATGATGTTCTTAGAAGCTTCAGATATGATCTCAAGTCATGTCCTTTATATTGGGCTCTTCTATTTGCTAGAAATGCTTTGAAACAATCCCCCTAATACACCAAGATACTTCTAATGGCTTGTCTCTCAGTTCCTTCAATGGTCTTATCTGTTCAAACTACTAAAATTAGAATACCTTTCCTAATCTCTATACCTCTTTCCTGGTTATCTGATCCATGGCAGTTATTAACTTGTCACCATCTGTGTGATTCTCACCCCCACGAAAATGTAAATTCCATCAGTGCAGAAATTTTGGGTTTGGTTTTGTTTTTTGGCTTTTTTTAAGGTTCCACTTTTTTTAGCTTTATGGAGCTTTAATTGATAAATTGTAAGATATTTATAATGCACAATATGATGCCTTGTTATATGGTATATATTTTGAAAGGATGATTCTCTTCAACAAGTAATTGAGAAATACATCATCTCACTTTTTTTTGTGAGAACATTTCTGTTCCAGTCTCTTAGCAAATTTCCTTTATACAATATAGTCACCATATGATACATTAGATCATCAGAACTTACTCCTCTACTAAGCAGTTGGTACTCAATATTCACTTGTCGAATAAATCAATATAAGTTTCACTTTGTACTGAACACTTGAAACTTTTAAATTTGTACCTAATCTACAGATTGATAATCTCTAAATTCCCTTTTGGTTCTAAAATTGTATGCCTCTTACGTGAACATATGCTCAGTCTGCTTGATGATCACTTTCCTGATTCATTGTAGCCAAGTTAGTTCTTGCCCTCCTCTTTCCTCTTTTCTCCTAGAGCTCTCCATTCTTGGTTATAATATTAACATTAATCATATTTTACCACAAATTAGACCAGGAGTTAATCAAGGGTAAGGTGTTTTTTTATGTTTCTTCACATCGTCACTGTAATATACAATGGTGTCTAACACTCGTAGTGTTGAGTTTTCAATAAATACTGATTCAGTGGGTGAGACTTTGATGAAACAATGCTTTAGGGGCCAGAAGAGAGAGAATGTTTCTTTGTTTATTTTGCCTTTTCCCCAAATTAATACAGCCTTTCTTGCATCTTTAAAATATTACAAATAAGTCTGAAAAATCATCTGTCACCTTGCTGTTTCTGTAGCTGGACAACTTAGATCTTATTCATCAACCTGTGAACTGTTCCTTTTTCAGAAACACAGATACTATCCAAAAGCTTTCTGATATCCTTGATTTTAACTGTTGTGGCTTGCTGAATCAAAGCAGCTGAATGTGATACAAGTTCAATGTCATTCCCTTTAAGAATTAACCCCTCTTTCGGGGCTTGATATACAAAACAAGCAACACTTGGCCTCATCTGAACCCTGCATATGTATTTTTCACCCAAGAAATTTCAGATTTCAACAAGAGAACCATTCCCCTGGATAACAACGTTGATGGGGAAGTGAGCATACACAGACCCCATCTTGCAACAGAAGCCCCATGTAACACCCTTGACCATGATCTGTATATGACTACAGATAGTGCACACGGTAGCCAGTTCTTTTCTATTTCCCCACCATTTGTCAACATGGAGCCTCTTCTTTTTCTTTCCAGGAAGACTGAGTTCTACATTGATGTGATTGAAGTCCCTTCCCAGGGTTCCTCTGGGGCACTTCACAATAACAGTGCATCCCTTCAGAATGATGTGGACATTTTCTGGAATGTCGACAGTCTGATTGCTGAGAATCGTCTTTATTCTTGTAGTAGATGTGGCAAAGAGAGAGCATCTTTCGTCATCATGTTCTTGTAGCCCATCTCTTTGTTTATTTATTTTTTTAACATCTACCTGAAGAGCATAAGTGCGAATTATCTCTATAGTAGGTCATTGAGAAACTATGTTAGATTTCCACTATTCTCCGGTCTTGAAACCCAAGCAACCAAGCACCAGATTTTTTCTTCTCTAGCATGTTTTCCTTTGGAGGAATTTAAAAGTCATCATATCCTCTACTGGACTGTTAGGAAATTAGAAGTATCATTTAAAAGGACAGAAGCATATCTAAGTCTTAACAGATAAGTGAGAACTAATTCTAAAGATTTCAAGAAATAGATATTGCCTGAAACCCATATTTTTTTAGTTTATTTCAATAATTTTTTTGAAAAGAAACAAACTAGGAAATACTTATCACTGAGCATCCTTTTAATTGTTTACTCTAACTAACAATATTTTAAGAAATAAAGGGAAAGACATAACTTTGTAGGATAAAATAAACTTTAAAGGATTTTGGTCTAATCTTAAACAGTAAGAGTTCTGTATTTAGTTTAAAACTTACCTGTTGTGCATATGGAATAAACTAAACTTATTTGCAGTTGGATTTTCTCCTCTTTGAAAATATCTCACCTTCATTGAAGCAAAATTCAGAGTTCTCTTTAGTTCATGTTTTTTTAACCTTTCAAAACTAAAAGTACTGTTTCACCCCAATCGTGTGTTCCAGATATATTCAAAAGGTATAAAATCAATTATAATACTAATAGTACTCACAATCTAAACATGTGCTTAAGTTAAAGGAAGATCTTACAAGAATTTATTTGGAATTTGCATTCAAAGGCAAAATAAAGTTGAGGGTTAGGGATTTTTCTGATAGAAGTTTGTCTTTACATTGAAAATAGTCATTATTTTTGAGAAAGAATTTATGTTTTTTATCACAACTGGGGAAGGATGAAATCAAAAACCTTATTTTAAAATGTCTTCTTCAGGGCACCTGGGTGGCTCAGCTGGTTGGGCGTCCAGCATGGCTCAGGTCATGATTTCGTGGTTCGTGTGTTTGAGCCCTGCAGCAGGCTCTGTACTGACAGCCCAGAGCCTGGAGCCTGCTTCAGATTCTGTGTCTCCCTTCTCTGCCCCTGCCCCACTCACACTGCCTCTCAGAAGGAAGGAAGGAAGGAAGGAAGGAAGGAAGGAAGGAAGGAAAGAAAGAAAGAAAGAAAGAAAGATCTTCTCTAAGCCAAACAAAGTTATGCTTTGATTGGAGGATTCAATTATCTGAACTACTCAAATCAATATTTTCTAAATTTTTCAAAATGATTAACTGTTGTCGTATAAAACTTTCCTCTAAATAGCTCAATCATTCTCCTAGTGAAAGTGGAGGACTTTGAGAGTATCTCTCTAGACCATCCCCAAGCTCTGTTGGACACTCACACCTCCTATAATATTCTTTATCAAGCAACTTTTACCATTGTGTATCAAGTTTTAAAGAGCAAAAATCTTGTTTTCTTACATAAAGGAGTAACAAACAGCAAAAATAATTAAACTAAAATAAATGTTACTAGAGTATGAAAAGTGTGCTACACAGGATGATCCATGTTTTATAGGGCTGAAACTAATTCTATTTGAGGGATATTTTTTATGAAAGAGAATATAAACTTACAAATATAAAATTAGACATGTATGTAAACATTTAGAATGAGAAAATAAATAAAACTGCAATTTTTTTTTAGATTTTTAAAAATTTTTTTAACATTTATTCATTTACGAGAGACAGAGAGAGACAGAGTATGAGCACGGAAGGGGCAGAGAGAGGGAGACACAGAATCTGAAACATGTTCCAGGCTCTGATCTGTCAGCACAGAGCCCAAAGTGGGGCTCAAACTCATGAACTGCGAGATCCTGACCTGAGCCGAAGTCGGACGCTCAGCTGTCTGAGCCACCGAGGTGCCTCAAACTGCAAAATTTTAAAAAGCTGAACACAAACTATGAGATCAGCTAATTCTAGTATTGAGACCAGTCTTTTCTCTAGTATAATTGAAATTATATTGAAATTATTATTGAAATTTTATTTCAGTATTGATCGTTGAGAAAACTTTTATCTTCACAACTTGTTATTGGTAATGCAATACAAATATTTAGGGTTGGTATCCAATTTTGAGAAACTTTTATCAAGTTTCTTTCCTAGAAACAAGATTTCAGAGGTTCCTGGGTGGCTCAGTCAGTCAAGCATCCAATTCCTGATCTCAGCTCCGGTCTTGATCTCAGGGTCATGAGTTTAAGCCCCATGTTGGGCTCTGCACTGGGTCTGAAGCCTATTTATAAATAAATAAATAAATAAATAAATAAATAAATAAATAAATAAATAAATTCAGACATTTCAAATATGCAAATGTACATTGACCATCTCATAATGATGTCCAATCAGCAATGAATTTAAGTCTTTTTCCAGTGGGTTCGTATGACTCATTGCTTTTTATTAATATGATTATCTGACAATTCTGTAGCTATTCACTCCCTTGTCCTAGAAAATATCTCCCTCTTTTACTAAGTTACTATTTTAGGTATGATCTCAACATGTTTTTTTACAATTTACCTCTCATTGTCAAAATAATATTAGGTAATTTTATTTAATTTACTTAATTATTCCTCCCCCTTTTCCTTTTGTTTGCATATTTTATTATTTTTACATGAATTTTCTCTAACTTTTAAAAATAAATGTCTCAAGTATCTATAATTTCTCACTTGTTAGATCAAAGCATTCCAAAATGTATTTCCATATAATAGCTAAATCTCTCCCCCTTAGCCTTATCCTAAAAATGCTCTAGTGACTTCACTGAGTAGAACAAGACTCAAATCATAACTAATTGCAATTGAACTGTCTTTTGCTTCACAGTAAATATGCATTTATGGTATGGAAAAATGGAAAAGAAAACCAAATTGTGCTAGGTAAGCTCAAGGAAGGCATCACAAGGTACATGAATATGGATGCCAACTCTTAGAAAATAAGGCCACGTTCATGAGGTAGGGAAGACTGTGGGCAAGAATTTGTGCAAAAGTTCAAGCCTCACAGCACTAACCACAAACTCAAGGTTCTGCCCTGACATCACCATTTTTCTCTTCTGGTTAGTTACCCAGCATCCTTGTTTCCCAATTCCCACCTACTCACGTACCGTAGCACTTGTGGTTATTGTAACTTAAGGACAATTAAGATAAGCCATGTGACATACAAATTTCTAGGTGAAAACAGAATAAAAGCACTTTAAGATTTTGGTAAAGACCCTGAAAAGAATGTATTTGAAACATATGAAACCATGAAGGACATGTTTGTTTTCAAGTCCATGGTACCAAAATGGAACCATGTTCTGGAGACTTAAAGGAGGCCACTTGTGGAAAATGAAAGCACACCCTCTCAGTGGGCTTCATCAGCCTGAAAGGTGACAAACATTAAAGTCAAGAATTTCAAGAAAGCTTAAATGACATCATAGATGAGAGATCTGTATAAAAAAGAAATTGTATCTACTTCTAATAAGCTTCTAATGTCTACTCTTTGTGATAAATATCAAAGAAAGGATATGCCATCCTCTCCACATACATGATCTTATCAAAGTCAGATGCTCTGGACTTGGATGGGCTTTTGGGGAGATAATATGATTCTGATGTTCTTAGTTTCTCAAACATCTTTAAAGCCCCTTAGAAAAATAGATATTGACATCAAATTTCAAATATTAGGAACACATGCATAGTGCACATATCTTTTTTGATCAAGGTGATGGTTAATTTTATGTGTCAGCTTGACTGGGCGACACAATGCCCAGATATTTGGTCAAACATTATTCCGGGTATGTCTATGGTAGTGTTTTGGGATTTGGAGACTAACATTTGAATCTGTAGGCTGAGTAGAGCAGATTACCCTTCCCAGTGGGCCTCCTCCAGTCTGTTGAAGGCCTGAATAGAACAAAAAGGCTGACCCTCCCATTAGAAACAGGCAACTCCTCCTGCCTGATTAGTGGATCATTGGTCTTTTTCTGCCTTCAAATTAACTGAAATATTGTCTCTTCTTGGGTCCTGAGTCTACCCCCCCTTTCTCCTGGTTCTCAGGCCTTCAGACTTGGACTGGAACTACATCAGAGGCTCTCCTGGGTCTCCAGCCTTCTGACTGAAGATCTTGGGACTTCTCAACACCAATTTTTGCATGAGCCAATTTCTTACAATAAAATGTTTCTCTCTTTCTCTGTAGATATATATAGATATATGGATAGGTAGATAGATTGATCGATCTAGAGAGAGAGAGTTTTGTTCTGTTGATTCCTGTTTCACTGGAGAATCCTAACTAATACAACTTATATAAACATGCAGAATTTAATAAGGTATCTAAGAAAAAGATGTTTAAATTAATATTCACACATACTTAATCTAGTCTGTATGTTTGGCCAGAGATATGGCATAAGGGAACAAAGGCAAATCCAATCTATCAACATACAATCATGGAAGTTAAATTTGGCCTACTTTACAGATAAGGAAAATGATATACAGTGAGTTTAAACATTTTCCCAAAGATTTATAGCAGTCAGTGATAGAACCATAAGTAACACCTTTTCTGAATTCTAGGCTAGTGTTCTAGCCTTTATAGCAGGCTACTAATTTCACACTTGATTCTTTTTACATTTCAGTGGTTTAATATGTAAAATGATCTCTGACGCTAACTCATACTCACCACTTCATTTATGGTACACCAATCCTCTCTTTAGAGCGAGGGTGTTCTACTAAACAAGACAGGTCGTTGGGCTGGACGAGAAGCATGCTTATGTTTTGGGGGAGGTATGGCAGTGAAGGGCCAGGAGAGATGAGCAGAATGCCTCTGGCTCATGAGAGTCAGTCACAGAGAACACTTTGTTGTCCACTCTAAGATGGGAAGGGCATAAATATGAGCTGGTGCCAAGGTACTCAACTGCAAGGAGCGGGGAGGAGGTGAGATGCCAAAGCCTACAGAGAGGCATTATCCTGGTAGCCTCCTTAAATCACCCCATTTCCAGAGAGGGCTCTGGTGACCTGAACATGCCATAAACAAAGTGGACACTGCCACTACTAAGAAGCACAAAAATTTGTTTCAAGACACTTTCCCTGAATATTCTTGT
Organism: Lynx rufus; assembly: GCF_022079265.1. Taxonomy (NCBI): domain Eukaryota; kingdom Metazoa; phylum Chordata; class Mammalia; order Carnivora; family Felidae; genus Lynx; species Lynx rufus. The sequence continues at coordinate 131,532,630 of NW_025814867.1, read as the reverse complement.
ATGAGGCCCTCACTGTCCATCAACGAACTGCTTTTGGTAAATTTTACCGCTGCGTTATTCAATTTTCACATCCTTGGAAGTCTCACTCAATATTTAATGATACACTGGCTTGGCAAAATAAAAGAAACTGTAGATTATTCCTGCAAAACACATCTGCTTGCTACAGAAAAAAAGTGTGGAAAGAAAAGTAAGACATTGATTCAAATTTCCCTATATAGTTTTTAAAGCCAGTTGAAAAAAAAAATCCTATCAAAGAATACTTTCTAATTTCTAAGAAAGCAAATAAAACAGTCATTTGGTAAGTGTATTTATCAAAACTAGCTATACATTTTAAGTCAAATCTATAATAAAAGATTTATTTATATAACTGATATGTTCAGTATATTGTCCCTATTCTATGAATTCTAGCAAGATTTTGAAAGTTTAAATTATCATAGATGTTTACAGTTATATGTTTTGCTGTGATTAATTTTACCTTGGGTCCTGGTCAGAAACGCACCTACCACCCGTTATAATTGTTCCTGTGGGAAAAATCAATCTTCTTGACAATGAAATAAGTCATGACAATTTCCATGAACATCCTCTAGTGAAAAACGAGGGGAGCTTGTTATGTGCCTCTACCACATAGAAAGGACCAGAGGGAGCAATATCCTAGTGTTTACTTTGGATAAATCATTCAGATTTTATGAGTCCTTGCATAGATCCATTCCCTGTGTCAGAACCAGCCATGTGTCCCTAAGGGGGGTTCACAGCCCTGCAGGTGCTGCCTGTCCATAGGCAGGAAGGTCAATATACGAGACTACTTATATGAAGCATTTGACATACTCTATGGTCAGTAAGCTGTGAATCCTAGGATATATTCAAGAGCTAGTTATTAATGATCCTAACTTTAGACTCACTTCTGATGCCTCTCTCTCTCTCTCTCTCTCTCTCTCTCTGGGGATGAATGAGGGATAAATCTAGGTGGGTACACAAATGGAATCAAACGCTTAATCTGGATGGTGGTGAGATATCCAAAAAGAGAAGCAATTTTGTTAGAAATATTCAGATAATGAAGAATAAACTATATTATATACACAAAAGTTATTTTTCCAGAAGGATCTGTGGTTTACAAGGTGTTGTAACATCTGGATATTTATTTTCTAACTCCTCTCTGTCATAAAGCCAAAAAACCTAAATAAATATATCAAGACTTAACAAATAAGGCTCTACTCAAGACTTTCCTTCCCACATGATGCTAACTTCCATTCTTACCCATCGCACCAACCACTTAATGCAACCAGTCTATCAGTTCCTTATCTGGAGTCTTGGACATCTAACAGTGGATATTGATTGGTAAGTGAAATGAAAAATTTTGTAAAAGATGTGGAGTTTCATGAGGTCTGTGAAAATGATTTTGAAGGACTGATTTTAGTATATGCACAGAAACTGACAATGAAAATTTGGCTGGTTTACTCTAGCTAATAATCGGGGGAAAAATTGACTCGAAAGAAAATGACTAAGCATCAAAAGGTTAAGACAGGATTAGGGAAAAAGAGGATTTAGGAAACTTCTATTTTTTTTCTGAAAATATTATCAAATAGCTTTTTTCTATGCAGACACTTGTTTCCAGTTTCCTTATCTGTACATGGAGAGGAGGCTTCCTTATCAAATGAAGTAAGAATAAAAATTTACTTCCTATCCTACATAGAGGTTCACTCAACCAGTGATCTGTAACATAAAACAAGGTGGAGGGGGACCTGGGTGGCTCAGTCAGTTAAACATCTGACATTTGATTTTGGCTTGGTCGTGGTCTCACAGTTTGTGAGTTCGAGCCCCGCATTGGGCTCTGTGCTGACAGCGACGAGCCTGCTTGGGACTGTCATTCTCTCCCTCTCTCTCTCTCTCTGCCCTTCTCCTACTCTCTTTCTCTCAAAATAAATAAACAAACTAAAAAAAATGTTGAGAGAAGATATCAGAATATTAAGGGAAAGGTTGAGTGAACAAGAGGTAGTTTGAAAACCATATTTAGTATGATATATATTTGAAATTTTGCATAGCAAACAAAAAATATTTTGTATTATCAGAATAGTACGTAATAGAAACCACAGAAAATAAAGCTTATGAAATCTTCATAAGTGGAAATATGCATATAATACTGTGATTTTAGAAGGTTTATCATAATTAAAGAGAAGGAAAATTTGAGAATTTTTTTCTAAGATACATATGTAAACAGGCAAAAATATTTTAAAGTTGAGAGAAAAAAAGTAAAATGTATTTGGTCATTTGAGGTTGGACCAAGCTATTCACTCCTGTCGTTTCCTCTAATAAAATGATAAATAAGCTGATTCAAAGGTGGTGGATCTATTTTGACCTTCTCTCCCCTCCTACCTGGATACAGACCTAGCCTCCAAAATTGACTCCTTTATTTGATGAACAAGGATGGCCAGGGAAAGGCAAACACACACATAACCTCTTTGCAAGCTCAATCTATGTTTCTATGTTCCTATGAAGAAACCCTAGTGTTTAAGGCAAGTCATGTATTTACATTGGTCTTAACTATATTTATAAAAGCAAAGCAAAGTTCCCCCCCTTGATCCTATAACTCATTCTGAGTTCTGGGACGTTCGTATAAAGGTCAGCTGTCATAATTGTTCATTTATATGGGAAAGTATTTTAACATTTTTATTGAATTCTTAGGATTCCTGATACAGGGATATATAATTTCTTTTTCTTTTACTTTTTTTTTTTTTTTTTTTTTTTTTTTTTTTTTGCTAAATGCTATAGACAGGCTAGGAAACAGTACAGGATTTAAGCAACAGAACTAAGCTAGACCAGACTTTAGAGATCATCCAGTTTGTTCATTTTTATAAATACAGAAACTAAGGCTCAGGAAACGAGAGTCCCAAGCTCATGCTAACACAGCAATGCTGCAAAGTAAAAGCAAAGACTGTAGGATTTACAACCCTAGGCATCTGCACTTAAATCATTACTCCACCATTGAGAAGTGTGAGATGCTGGGCATATCATCCCATCCCAAAGGAAGATATTTTAATGTGACTAAAGTTAAGTCATTTATCCATCTATAAGATTAGAGCAATAATACCTAGTTTTCAGGATTATTGATAGAGATGTAGATAATATTTAAAACTGTTTTGGAAATGTTAACTGCTATTTTTACTTACTAGACAAAATTCTAAAAATATTGAATCTCAGCCTTTTGCTCCAAGAGTATGATGTCAGTATGAGGTTTAAAAGTCTGATTCATATTTTTCAAGTCCTTTTAGTAAAAACCTATTTCTTGATAATGTCCACCAACAATGTCATAATTAGGCCAAGATCATTGTTTGACATAGAATGGGTCTTAACAGTACAGTCAGAATGCTCCAGGACAAATTATGCAAATAATTCAGGAAATGCGGTATGCTATGGCTCTAAACTAAAGAGAAGCAGTTTATGAACATCCAAAAGGTTTTGAAAAATCCTGCAGGAAAAACAAAATCTGCATATACTAGCTTAACCAGTTTCTTTGCACACTCAAAAAGTAACATCTACTAGTATCTCCACAAACTCGTGTTACCTGGACAAACTCCTTCCCAAAAAATAACTTACAAAAGTGGTGCGGAAGGCACAAGTTAACTAAAATAATATGGATAACTGCAAAATAATGGCTTTAATTCCTTCTAAGTGTTGAGTATGTAAAATATCAAGTCAATTGACTTATTTCTACTTTGAATATTTCACAACAGGGCTCGGGGGTAGGAGCCTAGGGGGAGTCTGCCTGTGGGTTCTGAGTTATACCCTGGGGTTGTACAACATTATTAGTGTGCTAAATGACACTAAATTGCTTACATCAAAATGGTTCTATTTATTATGTGAATCTCAACCTCAATACATTATCTTTGCAAATTTCGCAAATGCATAAAAACTTCAAAGTATTAAAAGCTAAGTAGTTCAAGTGTTGTGTGAGAAATCTACAAAGTTTCACAGATTTAAAACGTGTATTATCACAAATATCAAATCATTATGTTGTACACCTGAAAGTAATATAACGCTATGTTGATTAGACTTCAATTTTAATTACCAAATCAAAGGGCAAGTTTTCTAAATGGTCCCTAAAAAGACTGTATTTTATTTTATAAAAATAAAAATCAATATTTCTTTTAAGCCCTTAAATTGCAGAAGCTTTACAATAAAGTCAACACTAGAGGGGAAAAAAGGTATTTTCTACAGGTAGCTAATATTTTACAGGCAGATTACAAACCATCACAAAACACATATTGACAGAGATTGACTGTGGCAGCCGTAACTTAATCTCAGCAGTCGTGATCTCAAACCTCTTGAGTCTCACTTCATGGTTTATGATATAGTTACATCACAATCCCTCAATAGAATTACAGCTTTGTCACTAATCTCTCCCTATCAGTTATCCTGTAAGGAAGGAAGCTGCGAGGCACCACTAGAAAGAGGCAATGGCATGAATGATTGCATTCAGTCTCTTTCCACAACAATATCTGTAAGTCTGGGAGTGATAAATGGCACCCAAGTTATAAACGAGCAACAAGGTCAGTAGCACCAAGCAGCCAAGAGTTCAAAGAAAAGTCACAATTCTGACGGGTTCAAGAAAAGGCCACATACTGCCGGCGTGCAGATAAATCCTCAGAGATGCCTTACTGCAATTACAAAACAGAATTAGAAAAGCCTGTTATGGAGGAACTAAGATTTTTGTCCAGTAATTGAACGAAGACTTTTATTAGCATAAAAGTCATTGTTTTTATGGAAAAAATGATGGATTGAATAACATTCCATGACCAGTCAAGAATCTTGGTGGAAAATCTCTTCAAATCGTTCAATAATTCTTTGACACTGAAATATATGTAACTGAACAGCACTAATTTTCTTCTTGGTCTCTTCTCCTTAATCTCTTAAAGATATCTATAGAGTCCAGAAGAGACATGGCCTCTCTAGAATTGTTTTAGGCTGTGTCTACATCTCTTTGTACACATCCTTAGATGAAGGTGATTTTTCCTTATAAATTATAATATGCAAATCTTCTAACAATATCACAAATAAAAACTACTCACAGAATGTTTTAATGTAAAGTCACCTGAGAAATCTTGTTTGACCCTTTATGTAATAGAGACCCAGAAATGTTGAGGGTCTTTCCCAAGGTCACGTCACTGGTAACTGGCAGATTAGGGTTAAAATCATTGAGTTCCTGGGGGTACTTGGGTGGCTCAGTCAGTTAAGCATCGGGCTCTTGATCTCAGCTCAGGTCTTGTTCTCAGGGTTGTGAGTTTGTCCCTGCATTGGCCCCTCAATGGGCTCCGTGCTGGGCATGAAGCCCACTTAAAAAAAAAATCATTGAGTTCCTGATGTCCACTTCTATATTCTTTCTACTTAATAAAAGTTCCAATAGCTCAAATAGTTACTGTAGTGTCGAGGTCTCTCATTGGACGTGCTATAGTCCTCAAACTTTTATGCTCTAGAGATTTGTAATAGATTTCAATAATCTTTGCTATATGTCATTTATTTGTTCATAAGGATCAAGACAAATTATACTGTATCTGAAAATTTGTTAGCCTGCTGTGATGCAAGGCTGAAAAAGAATACAAGAAGAGACAGTCTCTAAAATCTCTACTACTCCTCAGAGAAAGAGGCCTTAAAATGAATAGTCTTGAAGATATTGAAAGAGCTTCTCTCCATTTTCACTCCATTTCCTCATGAGGAGACTCACCATACTTCTGTGATGGTCATGGAGATTTCCCTTCTTATTTTGAACAGCCATGCTTAAATTAGGATATTTTAATGTTTTTATAAAATAGAACAAAAATAAAGGATAAGGAAAAATTTTGCATCCCTCCTATCTCTCATGAGTGATTAACATCAGGATTATGATTTTCACAATGCCTTTCCCTGAAGCAACAGAATATGGAATGTTAAAAAGCCACTCATTGCATCAAGCAATGGAAAGTTAAGGCCCATTTTGTATATGTGTACTTTTAAGATTCAAGATGATTTTACAAAATTTTAATAAGACACTACCAATGAAAAAATATATACTATATTTTCAACAGTGGATAAAACTAAATTAGGGCTAATCAAAGGACATGGAAGCTCTTATTATTCAAATTAGGGGACAACCCAAGAATGACTTACTTATCTTTAAAGGCTATTTTTATATGCAGTTATTTTGTGCATGTCTAATGTTCTGGAAATACTTCAAAGTGAGTATTAAATTTTTCTCATGAAGCTTTGAAGATTTATTTTCTTCATTGTGTCCCATAACTGCCTCTACAACACTTTCCAACTCACTGTGAGAGCACCTCTCTGCCTGGTATGTGATCAGGCCCAAAGAATTTCTGCAAACTTGCTGAGTCACACCTCTCCTGAATATGTATAATAATGGTTTTGCTTCAAAAGTATCTCTTTTCTTGCTATGCTAAACTTGAAAAACATAAGATGAGTATTTCAATCAAGTACCTAATTAACAAGTCTAGAACATGAAAGTGAAAAAATTTTAATGGATAATGAAAAACTTGGGCAATCAATACCCACACAGCTTCAAATACATGTGACAATTATGAACAGTTGTGTTTGGATGGGACAGTAAGATCAATAGAAAATGCAACCGCTGATGTGTTCTGTGTCCTCTAGATTCTAGAAAAATTACAGTCCAAGGCAAATCCTTCTACAACCACTTCAAAGAATCTCTGAATTCTTTCTTTGTGCTGGAATGTTCTAATTATTATGGCTAGAAAAACCAAGTTGCAGGATAATTAATCACCTCCTCCATCAGGATCAGACTAAAATAAAACAGACCTCAAGTGCCCCAGGACTTCTCTTGGCACCTTTTCTTTAATTTGAGTAGGTTCCTTCATGAATATGCAAAATACAGAATTAACCATAATTTCTTTAGTCCAAGAAATAAATTGCTCCTGCTAATTTATCATGCAAGCAATGCTGTGTGTACTGCTTTGCTCCTCTTTGGCTGTGGGAGTCCAGAGAAGCTGTCCCCCCCTCCTCACTCAGTGCCACAGTAAACGCTTCCTTTAGTCCTTGCTAAGCTAGAAAAATCTACGCTCCTTTTTCAAGGGTGGGGGACATCACAAACAGAGACATACCGGACAAAGCACTTTTCAATTTCATTAAGACTGGTATTGTAATGAGCACATTAAAGCATAAACATTGTTGGCAATCGTCTGGAGCCAAGAGACTTTTTTTAAACCTGTGGTGGATTTTATTGTTGTTTTAATGGTTTTTACCATAATGAAATTTAATGCATTACCAGGAAAAAGCCATGCCCTGTGGTAGGGCGCTGCTTATATTTCGAAACACGTTAGTGTGAAACTACAGTGAGATCTAATAATAGAAATGAACTTACCTAAAGATGTATTGATTTTTATATTAGGTCATGTTGAGAATTTACAAAGAACATCTAGTCCATGAGAAAACAAATCCTCTTGAGAATAGCATTGATTGCAAGAAGGGTAATATTAGAAAAATGGAAATCCTCTCCTCCTGAAATGGTGTGCATTCATATAATGGATTAAGTGCACTAGGTAGTTTAAGAAAGGTCATCTTTCAGATAAATGATAAATTTGATAAATTTCAGTAGATTTAATCACCCCCTGAGATTTGATCAAAGCAACAATGGGCTGAATAATAATATCCCTCTCACCCATATAATTTGTTTATTCAAAACACCTCACCCACATAATTTGCTTATTTATTCTAACTTCTGAAATTATAAATATTATTTCTATTATCATGACCTATTCAGTAAAATTCCGCACAAAATAAATGTCTATCATTTAAATACACACTTCAATCATTGGATGGTTTCAAAGAAGGTAAGATTGGCTCTTAGGCAAAAATGCCCAAAAAGAGAAGGAACAGACCGTTAAGGCAATATTTGATTCTATCTTTTACAAAAGCAGAGATCCTCCCTAGGACCTAAGAGACTAGAGAGGGAGGGTTACTTTCTTATGCCCACATTATTAGAAAGTTGGAACCAGGATTTAACTGTTTATACCTATATATTTAAAAAACATTTTGCTAACAGTGTTCTTCAGAACAGCATACATCTGCATTTTTGTCATTCTAGTTTATGTTGTGTATCCACATAGTCGATTATGTTCTTAATGTATTTTGTTTTGAAGTATTAGGTTACAGTTTTCATTTCTTTGTGGGCATGCCTCTGGACTGTTTTCCTAATCTGTAGGGATGTTCTGCTGTTCCTTACTCTCCTTTTTCCAATATTAAATTGGTATGAGACTCAACTCGCTTTTTCTGTTGCTCAATTTTAAGTAAAAAACCCTTTCAGGTCCTTTTTGAAAGAAGGGATGAACCAAGTTCATGGCTCTAGAGCTCCCTCTTTTGTTGTTTTCACAAAGTGATGAAAACAACATGGAGTCCTACCTTCTGAGAATGGTTTCCTTTGCTTTCCTTTCGTAATTTTACCTAGACAAGGAAGGCGAACTACAGCTGATGGATGAAATGTGGACCTCTGGCCTGTTTGTTGTACTGCTTTCTAGCTAAGAATGTTTTTCACATTTTCAAAATATTGTTTAGAAAAATAGAAAAGAAAAAGAGGAAGGAAGAAAGGAAGGGAGGTAGATGATCCAACAGAGACTACATATGGCCCACAATAAAGCTTGGAAATTTACTATCTGGCCCTTTTTTTCCCACCTTCTGAGTCCTGGATGAACATTTTCCTTTGGAACTTGTTGTCAATGTTCTGAGTTTGGATTCTATTACCAGAATTTTCTCCTGGTTCAAGACTGACTTGGCAAAAAGCTTCCATCTTTTAGTATCAAGAATTCTTGGGGGTGCCCGGGTGATTCAGTTGGTTAAACGACCAATTTTTGATTTCGGCTCAGGTCATGATGTCATGGTTTGTGAGACTGAGCCCTGCCTCAGGCTCTGGGCTGACAGGGTAAAGCCTGCTTGGGTTTCTCTCTTTCCCTCTCTCTCTACCCCTCCCCCACTCCTGTATTTTTCTTTCCCCTCTCTCTCTCTCAAAATAAATAAATAAACTTTAAAAAAAAGAATACCTGGGGTCCAGACCTTACAGTGGTCCCCATCCACCAACCAGTACATGAGATTCTGAGAAACCCCTCTAGTTTTGCTGTTTTCAGATTGCCTCACTTTTTGGTTGGTTTTCTGTCCCTGTATCTGTGGAAAGATTCAGAGAGAGCTGAAGGTTAGGTCAGTGCTTCCCTCTTTCCAAAATCTCAAGTTAAAATTTTTTTTAACTGAATGATGAAGAGGATTTGGAAAGATCAAGAATATTCTGCATTCTCTTTATGAAGTGGAATGATTTTTTTTCAAAAAATTTTTTAATGTTTATTCATTTTTGAGAGACAGATATAGACAGAGCATGAGCAGGGGAAGGGCAGAGAGAGAGGGAGACACAGAATCTAAAGCAGGATCCAGGCTCTGAGCTGTGAGCACAGAGCCTGATGTGGGGCTTGAACCCATGGACCGTGAGATCATGACCTGAGCTGAAGTCGGATGCTCAACCAACTGAACCACCCAGGCACCCCATGGAATGTGATTTTTTTAGAGGACCAAGTATGTGTCTAGTAAATGTTTATTAGTTTGGTTATTGTTTCTTTCTTACTTACCTTTAATAAAATATTCAACTATTTTTATATGTTAATAAAACTGATCAAATAATTACATTTCAATTTATATACCAGTCTACAATAAAATCATATTCTGCTCAGAGATAGCATAGTATTTCTACTGGATTAATCCTATGTCTCATCTAACAATGAATTCTACAGTCTCAGGGAGTTTAAGCTACTTTACTCCTTGTGTCAGATTTCCTTCCCAAAGATGAAGGATGGAAGCATAGTATGAACCATCATAATTAAATCTATTCTATGGGCATGATGGAGTCTGGTGGAGTCAATTATTATATTGGACCCATCTACAGGTAACTATACAGAATTCTGCACAAAGTATAAACAGTAGCTCTGAGGAGACCCTGGAGAGCTAGCGAGAGCAGCAAGAAATTGGGGGGCATTTGACTCTTTTATGAAAGAAAGGAGCTATACCAGGTAAAATCCTTGTTTACTAGTTTTTCACTGAGGATGTCCAGGCAACAGCTGCGGGAGGGGGTGAAGGATGCTGACACTCAAGCCAAGGCTCACATCTACTGACTGAGAAGTCAGAGAATGACGTTTGGCTGCTAAGTGGCTAAACACTGAAAGCAGAAAAATCAAAGCCGAAGACCACAGCAGGGGAGGCCTCAAAACTGCCCATAGACTTCACCGAAAATCTTGGCTGATGCCTGGGTATAGCCCCGCGGGGGGAGATGGGGAACTGCTGGTTTGCAACCTCAGAGAGTTCCACGGGTGAAATTTGAAACTGGCGGCAAGATGGAGGGCAGAGAGAGACCCAAGAGAGTGACAGCAACTCCAGATTGGAAACTGGCAGGTTTAAAAACAGCAAGGGAACTTATGAGGCTTCTCTCTTGGGTGGCTGCAAGATGAGTTGGTGTTGGCACCATGCGCCCGGATCTTGAATTTACATATAAGCTGTAACGGGAATCAGTCACTTATATCTTCCAGAAGATCTCAACACATTACCCTCTCAAGGCTGTGTCCTTGAGGGGGCTCCCAGTGTGAGAAGAGTAAGCGAAACCCACATTCCAAGGCCAGTGGAGGGGTAAGGAGCCTCCCATTGCCAGGGTCCAACTCTCAGGTCAACCAGCGGTCATGTCCCCTCCATGGCCTCCTCCACCAGGAACTTCAAGGTTTTGCATCAAATGCAACAGCAAGGAAAGGCCAAAAGAACAAAGCAGTTTCAGTAGCTGTTCATTTCAGGGAAGACAGAGTTTAGAGTTTAAACCCAGGCAAATTAACTAACTACCGGCTACAACAAAAATCACCACTCTTCAAGGTTATAAAATCCAGAGTCTCTCAGGGGAAAAAGCAGACAATAGACCAACCCCTCACCTGAATAATCCAGATGTTGGGATAGCAGAAAAGCATTTTAAACACCTATTATAAATATGCACAAGGACTTAAGGAAAAAATACAGACACAGTCAATGAATGCAGGAAATATATAGCAGAGAAAGGGAAAATCTAAAAAAAAAAAAAAAAAAAAAAGAATAAAATGGAGTATCTAGGATCAAAAAGTAAAATATTTTAAATGAGAAAGGACCTAGATGAATTTAACAAGCAATTGGAAATGACATAAAAATTATTATAATTATATAATACATTAAATTATAAAATTAATAAATTTGGTATATAAAATAATTAGTATAAATATATAATTAGTATAAATCACAATTGTTAAGTTGTAAATTATTAATCATAACAATATATTTATAACATTGTTATAATTACATTATTATTAATATACTCACATGTGCTAAAATAGAAACATTAATGATGAAAATTGCCAACTACTATCAAAGTTTGTTGCTAAACACCAGGTCCTGGCGTGAATGTTACCTGGAACTCTCTCTTTTTCATATCAACTGTGGATGAGGCCATGTTAATAAGTGTTCACAAGTCAGATAAAAGCTGCAAGTTCAGACATTCTCTTTTATATCATCGTTTTTCTGCCAAGCCTTATACAATTTGAATTTTATGTAAAATAAAAACAATCTGTTTTTAGATTCAATCACAAACAAATCTCGCTACTCTATTAATATTATTAAGACCAAAGAATCAGATTTTAATCACCATAATATTCAAGACATTTCTCATGATTGTAATTTGCGTTCTAGGTTACATTAAAAAGAATCTCCTTTTGTATTCAGTCATGAACAAATCTCATGCTTTTATCAACATTATTAAAACCAAAGAATTGGGTTTTAATCCCCAGAACATCCAAGAAATTCCTCATTCCTCATAACTTATTTTTTTAAGAAATAAAAGAAAACAAATCATACAAAGACATGAAATTTATGCATCCTACAATCTATACACTACTCCTCAAGTGAAAATAAACTGCATTGTTGTTGAGCACATTCCATGTATCAGGCATAATAGGAAAGCAATTTATGTGTATCATTATTTAATGTATCTGTGTACTCTGTGCGAAGCACTGTGCTGGATACTACAGAAAAAAAGGAGACAGGTCTTCATTCTGTAAGGAGTTTGCACATTAATAAGGGAAACACACATGAGTTAAGTTACACCTGAATGAGATCTACGCATTTACTAGTGCAAAGTTGTAAATATACTTGGCTATTCAGAAAGAGAAAACATTTTCCCCTTATCCCTATCTGGCTTACATCATTTTCTTCAGAATCTCCATTATAGTGCTATTCCTACATCACAGTATTTCTCAGGTTTATTTAGTTTTGAGAGAGAGAAAGAGAGAGAGTGGGGAAGGTGTAGAGAGAGGAGGAGACAGAATCAAAGCAGGTTCCACGCTGTCAGCACAAAGCCGGATGTGGGGCCTGAACCCACCAACTGTGAGATCATGACCTGAGCTGAAGTCAGATGCTCAGCCTACTGAGCCATCCATATGTCTGTCCCTCAGGATGTACTTTAATTGTGTACCTGCCTTGCTCTGAGAGGCCAAGACTGAGCCATCACCTCTCTTTGCCTCTCAGAACCTGGGAAGTCCTTGAGTAGTCCATTATACAGTAAATGTTTCACTAAATGAGGAATAAATAAATGAGTGGTAACTTTAAAATTACTTTTTATTGGGGCGCCTGGGTGGCTCAGTTGGTTAGGTGTCTGACTTCAGCTCAGGTTATGATGTCACGGTTCGTGGGTTTGAGAGCCCCCGTGTTGGGCTCTGGGCTGACAGTTCAGAGCCTGCAGCCTGCTTCAGATTCTGTCTCCTGCTCTCACTGCCCCTCCCCACTTGTGTTTTGTCTCTCTGTCTCTAAAATAAATAAACATAAAAAAAAGTTTTTTAATTACTTTTTATTGTAAACCCTGATTTAACAAAAGAGGACCACCATAACCATAGAAATTACAAGGTTATAGAGGAGGTCGGGACCCAAAAATATCAATCCTTTTATTTTCTCAACCTGAATCCAACAATCCTCTCTTAAAGCATGTTAAATATCTAAATTATTTTAAATATAAATTCTGCAAAGGGTAATCTATAATATATTTTGGTATTATATGCCAAGTCATTAAGTATTTGGATTAGTACTTAATCTAAATTCTACTCAGAAAAGTTCTGATCTTTACTCCATAATAGAAATAGGAAGCTATCATGTGATGAAAGTCTTTTTCTTATAAGCGTTCCATGTCTTCCTTAGAATTTAAAATAATAACAAAGTTTTTGCATTTTTCCTACTTTTTCTTTCTCTTTTTTTTTTGAAAAATATAGACTATTTTAGAACAGTTTATAGCAAAATTGGGCAGACGGTAGAGAGGTTCCTCATATGCTCCCTACCCCACATACACACAGCTTCCCCCACTATCAAAATCCTGCACCAGAATGGTACATTTGTTAGAACTGATGAGCACACATTGACACATTGTCACCCAAAGTCCACAGTTTACATTAGGATTCACTCTTCGTGTGATACATTCCATAGGTTTTGACAAACATATCACATATATCTACAAATATCATTTCATACAGAATAGTTTCACTGCCCTAAAAATCCTCTGTGTTCCCCCATTCATCCTTCCCTCCCGCAAACCCTTGGCAACCACCAATCTTTTTGTTTTTTATAGAGAGATTTTATTTTTTTTTAGAGAAGTTTCAGGTTCCAAAATTGAGTGGAAGGTACAGAGATGTCTCCTATATCCCTTGTCCCCATGCACTCACTTTTTCTCTTTAATCATTTCCATTACAAAGAGAGGTGAGAGCAGAACCAGCAGCCAAATGTCATTCTAAATCACATGGTTTTCCCTTTATTTTATAGCAAATCACTTCTCTAAACATAGTTCTCACTGTAACAGGCTGGGTGGGTGTTGAGGGGAGATATCTGGAATTTGGGATAAACAAATCCTTTTAAATTATAATGTTGTACCCTGGGGTGTCTTTCTTAAACTTTGTCCTCTGAGATAACACACTGTAAAAAAACAAATTAAAATGGGGGGTTTTATCTTAATTAGGCATACTCCATGCATCATTAAGTAATGCTGTTTTTTCAAGATGCTTATATTTAGAAGATTGGATACTATCTGTAGTTCTACTGTTTCCTTCTGGAAAAAAAAAAAAAACTACCAAAGATAGGAGACTTCACGGGTTGAAATATGTAATGAAAGATTACAGCCCAGTGACCATTCTCAATGTGAAAATGAAGGTGGAAATTTCAAAAAATACTGTTATTTAATGATTCATGTGGCTTTTCCATTTCTAATTGAAACTATCAAGTGATGGTGTCGGTTTTATGGAAATTAATTTCTGGCTTATTAGTGAAATGATTCAGTAATTCAGTTTTCATCCTAGATAGTAAGGTTTCACATATCCACACACCCTTCACTCAGAGATCTGACCTTGAAATAACAGAATCACAGTGATTCCAGGAGACTGAATAGGCAAGGACAGCCACTTCCCCCACACCCCCACCAACCCTGGCAGAAAAAACCTTACTTCTCATCTTCTTTACAAAACAGTCCCTAAAACTTTATAAGATAATAATTTATACCTCCTTTAACTTGAAGCTAGTGAGGTTGGTTAGGTGATTGAAACAATTACTCTTGATAAGATAATAATATGCTTGTCTGCTGGTAAAATGTCAAAGGACATTTACTAAAACAGTGAGGATCACAATTTTTTGATTCAAAAAACACAGCCAAGTAAAGTCCACTTTAGCCTTTGCTTAAGTTAACTATCTACATTGTTCACAGATGCAGTCAGACATTGTGTCCTTTATTGATGAAAAACAGGAAGTTCAAGTAATTTCACAGGAGAAATCTATACTGGAAGAGGTTCAGGGTATGCTTGTATGACAGAACAGATTTAGGTAACCACCTCATGTTTTCTATATCTGAAAAAAGGACAATAACTGATTTTAATGATTAGCATGAAAAATAGAAGTTACATTGTTTTATAGGATATAGAGAGGGAGTTTTAAAACATCAAGGGGAGAAAGGTTATCCACTAAGGAAATCTAAATGATGCTAATATTTACAGGGTCAGCCAGGGAATACTAGCAGTTTTTAGAGCTAGAATGTGTGCCCTTATTTATCAAGTCCTCTCCTGAAATTTTAATTATCAATTACATCTCATTTCTCCAATGAATGAAGTTATTTTGAGTAAAGATCAATTCCAAAGTGAATAAAAATATAAACCCCAAATTGAATAAAAATGAACTCCTATAGCACAGTGACCTAAACTTTTAAAAAGTTAAGAATTCTTTAAAACAAAATTTTAAATCACTTGTCCCAACTTTGAACCTGTTAAAATACTATGCTAAAACACTCTTTTCCTGCATTGTCTATCAAATTATTGTACATGTCATTATTTACTGGATAATGTGAAAGGTGTCAAATAAAATTCTTAACACTAAAATTAAGTTGCAGTACAGCAGGGCCATCCCAAATATAATCTTTATCTCTGAGACCTGCATCAACAACAGAATACAACCTTTTTTAGCTGCGTCTACTCCTTTTTACCCTATCCCACCACCCCGCATCCATTATACCCCATTTCTGCCTCACCTATCATCTAGATGCATTCACTTACAAATGTACTTCCTTGACTTTCACTTCTGAAATCAAACACTACTGCATGTTTAAACAGTTTCCATAAACTCTCTCTTCTCATCCTGGCTCACCCCTGAATATGCCATTTTCTCCATAAAAATTTCATAATTAGAAAAGCCACTGTAATCCAGGTAATCTAGGGCTCTATTCTATCCCTACACATGGAGTCGATACAGACTTGGAGGGGAAACAGTTAAAAGGCATTGATCTTGTGATTCTTCAAACCATAAGCATATACTTCTCACCACACTCACAACATGGGTATTTGATGATGATGATGATGATGATGATGATGATGATGATGATGATAGTGATGTGAGCTGACCAGGAAAGAAAGGAGACACTTCTCCTCTACATGTCACTACATCCCAATGACAGATTAAGCTGTTCTTAATTTAGAGCTGTACAGAGTCTAAGAATGGGACTAAAAGTAGCAAATGCAACCTGAAACAGATTCATAGCTATAACGTACCATGCATTTTCCTGGAACTCCCAAAAATATCCTGAAATAATGACTAAATCCCTGTCCTTCTTGTATGTTTTATAAGTACAGACTCTGGCAGGCACTTTCAAAGGATTTTCTCCTCCATCAGGTATGCAGTAAAAATGGGGCTTTGGTCTCGTTGTGTGTTACATGGGGATATGAGGTTTACCACTTCAGGCTGCATGTCTCACACCGCAACAATTACTTTCCTTCAAATAATCCACATGCGATATTAAACTTACTTCCCTTTGAAATAAGCTAATCTCCAAGAATGACCCCAATAAATTTTCCCACTCTGTATGCACATGATACTCTTTGCATCAAGAAATGAATCTGATTTCCTGTCTTCTTGAATCTGAGCTGGTCTTGTCAGCAACCCCAGCTAAACCACTGGCCAATAATATATAGCAATAAAAATTGCTAGCCACATGAGGACATTACGGTCCAGTCAAGCCTCCAGATACTGCAGATCCGTCATGTGAAGCAGAAGAATCACACAATTGAGTCCAGTCAACCCAAAGAACTGTGAGAGCTAATAAAACTGGTTTCTGCTCTAAGCCACTATGTATAGTGATCATTTATTATGCAGTAATAGATAATCCAAATACCTATTAACATAATTTTGAACTTATACCTTAGGAATTTAGTTTATTAAATGCATAAAGAAATGCTGATGTAGGATTAAGTGGTCATTACACTCAGGAATGCTGAATAAAACACTGAACCCAAGAATTAGATTTAGGATCTCATTTACAGACATAGATGGACTTGCAAGTTATACTGCATTTGGGGGGAGAATGAAAGTTGATCCTAAACAGACAAAGACTCTTGATAAGGCCTTCCTAGGTTCTTCCTTCAAATTTACCAGAGTATGCCATTCTCCTCCTCTGAGAAAATAAAAAAGAGTACACAGAGGCACAGGAATGTTATGATAATGACCCTGCCCTAGTATGAAAAATTACCAGAAGTAGAAAAGGTGTCGCCTTCTAATACTTACCTATTGTTCTTTGAGTGATATCACATAACAACATTAAGATAGACCAATAAACTGTCATTTTCAGTTGGATGTTGAAGGACATAAAAGGGCTTTTCTCTGACTGTAATAACAAGAAAAGCACAGATAAAAATTTAAAACCATACATTTTGACAGAGGAAGAGAAAAGCAGTTGATAACTGATTCCAAGAAAAACAAGGTAACCAGAGAATTGCACCAGTATCAATGAGTTCTAGGACAAATTCCAGTAGCTAATATATGTGTAGACAGCAGGGAGGGGGCAGAAAAACTATGTGGCCAAATTTGATGAAAACTATAAACCTATATAGCCAGCAAACTTAGCACACTCCAAAAACAAGACACACAAAGAAAAATATACCAATGTAATGCATAATCAAACTCTGTAAAATGAGCTATAAAGTCTTAAAAGTAGCCAGTTCTGGGGCATCTGGGTGGCTCAGTCAGTTGAGCATCCAACTTTGGCTCAGGTCATGATCTCATGATTGGTTGGTGAATTCAAGCCCCATGTCAGGCTCTGTGCCAACAGCTCAGAGCCTGGAGCCTGCTTTGAATTCTATGTCTCCCTTTCTGACTGTCCCTCCTCGGCTTGTGCTCTGTCTCACTCTCAAAAATAAACATTAAAAAAAAAAGTAGCCAGTTTAAAAAAAAAGACATTACATAGAGAGGAACAAAGTTAAAGATGACAACAGATTTAAATCAGTAGTAATGGAGAAGACAGATTAGTGGACTTCCGATTAATCAGAAGACTGATTAATGGAGAATCAGTATTAATGTCAGAAGACAGTGGACCAATATCTTTAGGGTCCTGAAAGGTAAAACAGCCTAGAAATCTATATCCAGTGAGAACTGCTTTCAAAATCAAAGTCAAAGTAAAGACTTTTCAGGTATAAAAATGCTGAAAAGTCTTTCTGTACTATAGATCTGTACTATAAGAAATATTAAAGAAGTCCTTCAGGCAGAAGAAAAATAATACTATGATGAAAATTCATAAACCCAAAAGAATGAAGAGCATTGAAAATGGTATGCAAATATAAAAGACTTGGTGTTGTTATTTAAATTTCTTCACAAAATAATTGAGTGTATAAAGACCTAAGTTTCTTGATAAATTGTTTAACATTGTTTAACAGGTCTTATCTATAGTCTGAGTCAAAGTAAAAGCAAATAATACCAATATCCTATAAAAAATTCATTTTGAAGGCTTAAATGACTAGTTTAGTTCATTAATTAGGAATGCAATGTACTAGGAAAAAAAAAAAAAAACTGTCCCAAATCACAGTAGCTTAAATAGAGATTCAGTTATCTCATGTAACAAGTCTGTAGGTAGGTTAATCCTGGATTTAGACTGGCTACTCTAGGGCAACATCAAGAAAAGAGGCTCTTTCCATCTTTTTGTTCTTTCATCCTTATATGGTGAGATTTCTTTTCTTCAGGCATGTAGCCTCCTGCTAAAGAAAAAAGAGGCTACTGCAGTTCCAACAGTCATGCTTCCATTCT
The DNA here is from genome assembly GCF_022079265.1 of Lynx rufus. NCBI lineage: Eukaryota > Metazoa > Chordata > Mammalia > Carnivora > Felidae > Lynx > Lynx rufus. The sequence goes on along the minus strand of NW_025814867.1, from coordinate 131,514,006 downwards.
AGGCAATAAAAGGGGAAAAGAAGAAAATATCAGATACACCTCACACTTCCAACAAAATTTATCCCCAAATCCATCAATAGATTTTTCTTATACCTTATTTGCAGAAATTTGGTCACATGGTCGGCCTAGATACAATAGGGCCAGCTTGTGGAAAAGAGAGATAGGAATGCCATGTGTGGTATAGACCAATAATATTTTATGATGTGAGGCTGGAAACATTGGCATCCTCCACAAATTTTTTCTAGTAGCAAGGAACAAGATAGAAATGGATACTGAATGAGCCACTGTGTTTACTAGTCGGTGACTGCAAAGTACTCATGGTGAAAATACTTCATGCTAAAACTTACAGAAGAGAATAAAATATGGAGAGTTGCATGCTGTTTTTAATGTATGAATGCTAACATTTTCACATTTCATTTCTTCAGTATATTGTGTAATAATTTCATGAAATCTATGAGATGTGGCAAAAAAAAATTTCCTAATGGGATGAAAACCAAAGGACCAGTTATAGAGTGGAAAGTTCCTACTAGAGAAATGTTTATCAGTTTCATAAAAGAAATTGCCTAGCCTGATGTCCAATGCTTCTAGTGACTATCTACCTGGGCAATCTACTCCAAATCTGGAATATGGACAGAAGTTGTATTCTTTTTTTTTCTTTTTTATTGTTTATTTGACAGAGAAACAGAGAGCGAGCAGAGGAGGGACAGATAGAGGAGACACAGATTCCAAAGCAGGCTCCAGGCTCTGAGCTATCAGCACAGAGCCCAATGCAGGGCTCAAACTCGCGAACTGTGATATCATGATGTGAGCTTAAGTCAGACACCCAACCAACTGAGCCACTCAGGCACCCCTGGACAGCAGTTATATTCTTATAATTAACCAAGTAAAAATGTGGTAATGAGTCGATAGCTGTGCATAAAATGTCTCTGTTTCTCTGGTAGAAGATAGAAGACTCTCTTAGTAGGAGTCATGAGATTGAATTATAAACACTATGCAGAATAAGTGAGGTTTACTCCTAAAGTACAAAGAGAAAAATGTGCTGTCATAAGATTGCCATGAGTCTCATCAACTCCAGAAACACACTGACACTAACCACAGATGAGAAATCAACAGAGACAAAAGTAACCACCCCTCCCAACTTAACCAGCAGCAGGAAATCCCAGCATGACAGCCCTCAGGTGAAGCAAGTTTATTAAGAAGTAGGAAATGAAGTTCAGCCTGTCTCTATGACAACTTTTTTTTTAAAAAGTTTTAATGTTTATTTACTTTTGAGAGAGAGAGAGAGAGACAGAGAGGAAGGGAGGAAGGGGCAGAGAGAGAGGGAGACACAGAATCTGAAGCAGGTTCCAGGCTCTGAGTTGTCAGTACAGAGCCCGATGTGGGGCTCAAACTCACAGACCGTGAGATCATGACCTGAGCTGAAGTCAAATGCTAAACCGACTGAGACATCCAGGCATTCCTCTCTATGACAACTTTTAAAAGTCATTATATGAAAAAAAAAAAAACAAAACACTCATTAATGAAGTGAAAGGAATCATATAGAAACAAAATTAAATGGGAAATCTTGCATCTCTCAATTTAATAATTACTTTTGTTTAAACCTCTTTAATTCTCAGGTAACTCTATGATTTGATATGTTCCATTTCTTTGGGAGCTTTTACATCTAATGGATGTCCAATGCTTCTAGTGACTATCTACCTGGGCAATCTACTCCAAATCTGGAATATGGACAGAAGTTATATTCTTTTTTTTTTTTATTGTTTATTTATTTTGACAGAGAGACAGAGAGCCAGCAGGGGAGGGACAAATAGAGAAGGAGACACAGAATTTTACATCTAATGGAAAAGTATTTTTTAGGCAGCTAAATAATAGTACTAGAAAACAATGAATGAATAGGTTATATAACAAAACCTTTAATAACTCTGTGTAACTACTTAAAGAGTTTTTCTAAATTTGCTAAATGTCTTAAAACCTAGAACCTTCTTTGCCTAATATAACTGCTAGGAGTAACTATGTAAAGCATAAGAGATCAGTTTTCTAGTGACTATACAGCTCTAATGGTAAAAAGCAAAGCAAATCAACAACAACAACAAAAAAAACACAAAAAAACAAAAAACAAAAACATGATCACAAAGACACTAAATGAAGTCTTTAAAGTTAAAGATCTTTCACTTGAGGGGCGCCTGTGTGGCTCAGTCAGTTGAGCATCTGACTTGGGCTCAGGTCATGATCTTATAGTTTGTGGGTTCGAGCCCCATGTCAGACTCTCTGCTGACAGCTCAGAGCCTGGAGCCTGCTTCCGAGTCTGTGTCTCCCTCTCTCTCTGTCCCTCCCCTGCTTGCCCTCTGTCTCTGCCTCTCAAAAATGAATACAAAAAAATTTTTTTTAATCTTTCACTTCATTATAGCCTTAAAATAGGGGTGACAGTGATGAATCTCACTACTCAGAATTAATTCAATTTAATCAACATGTAATGACTAAAGTTGGTCATATGTTAATTGATCAAACTAAGCAACAATTTATAAATGGTTGACTAAGGAATTCATCAATATTCTAATCAAGAAACACATTCTATGACCAAATTTGAGTTGAAAATAGATATTATTATTAACATAATTTTAAGGTTATCAGCAAAAGAATTACTCCAAATAGAATACTTTCTTTACAAGAGTAAGGTAAGAAATATTGACCCTGGCCCGGAATTACTCCAGTCTTTAGTAGAGTCTTGTTCCTCACACAGAACATTAAGGTCACATCGGTGAGGCCTTGTCCAGAGTATTTAAAGTTCTCTTGTCCAAAATAAATCCCTTATTCTGACTACTCACAAATCGAACTACCAATTGGCTAGATAAAGAACAGTATAGCCTGCCAACATCATATCTTGTCTGTATAGAAGTAGTATTTATATTTTAAAAAACAGAAATTGGCATTCCAGTCTACACCTTACACCCCTGTGAATTTAGATTAGATAACTGATAATATATACCTCCTAGCCCTCCAAACCAGAATATGGCGACCCTCTCAGCAAACTTCCAGAGGGCTAGCTGACTTGTGTTGGCTAAATTCCTCTTCGTCAACTTTTCATGTCCATCATCCCATACCGTCCTCTGAATATGAAAATTATGTCACCGATCTACTCTTAAGAAGAGGCATCTAGTAATTTCTCTAGAATTTGAGATAGATTGTGCTGAAAAATCATAAAATAGCCTTTTACAAATAGAATATAATTGCAACTCAATTTGGAGAATAAAGTTATGGTGTTGCCAGTTATGGGAGAACGAACCTCTAACTTTATCCTACTTAGGACCTACTGCCAACTCATTGGGTTACCAACCCAGACACTATCCAATAAGGCAGACTCACTTGGCTGCCAGGAAGGACCTGGCTCCCTGGGTAATAATGGAAACATACCAAGACAAGACCCCTTTTTTATCATCCCATGTATTTATCATTCCCTATTGTTTTTCTTCTACTTTGACTACCTGCTACACTAAACATAATTCCTGTTACATCAACTTATGTTTGCTTAGCAAAAATTTCAATAATCTATAGAAAAATGCAGAGTATTTTATGTCTTTATGATGATCTAAAAGGTTAAGCAACATCAATTAAGGCATTAATTTTCCCTTTGTCTGGTACAAATATTGGATTCAAATACAAGTTATTAAGTAACTTTCAGAGACCATCACTGAAAGGATAAAGTAAAGGATTTCTGATGTTTCTGAAATTTAACTCACGTTCTGGACTGTCCATAACACAATTAAAGCAATATTTGGGGTAGTGAGCCAGCTGGAGGAGAACCAGACTTGAAATATAATAAACCCAGGAAAGGAAGCCCAGGACAGGAAGCTGGAAGAAATATGGTGTTGGCTAATGCCACACTCAATCATCTGCTAGATTAAGTTTTGGCCAGGTCAGCTAGCTGGAGAAAAAATGTGAAGCAGGAACTTGCTCATTATAGAGGTGTGAGTTGACTAAAAACAGAGTAATACTACTTAGTAATTATCACCTTTCCCTCAACTGCCCCCCTCAACACACATATAATAATGGATGGATATCTGGCATGAAAGTCTTTGGGCCACAAAATGAACAAGAAAAGGGTCTAGGAATTATGCCCTAGGAAAGAGCTCAAAAAACAAACACTCTGAAAATCTTCACTTTGCCTCCCTAGGTTTATTGATGATGGTGTCCCCAAAGGACCAATTAAGGTTCTCCTCCCAGATCCAAGAATCCTTCTAGGTTAACAAGCGATATTCTCTCTCTCTCTCTCTTTTTTTTTTTTTCCAGACCAAAACTTAATGTTTTAAAGCACTCACAGCTGAGGGGGAAAAATTATTTTTAATCTAATGCTGTAAATGTCTGTTTGCATTTATATTTTATCTCCTAAAATTCTTGACAATACAAGGTAAAATAGCAGGCATAAAATAATGTTTAAAATTTTTTTATGTTTATTTTTGAGAGAGAGAGAGAGAGAGAGAGAGAGAGAGAGAGAGAGAATCTGAAGCAGGCTCCAGGCTCTGAGCTGTCAGCACAGAGCCCAATGTGGGGCTCAAACCCACGAACCATGAGATCATGACATGGGCAAAAGTAAGATGCTTAACTGACTGAGCCACCCAGGAGCCCCATAAAATAATGTTTTAAAGTCAATACAATGAAAGTTGTTTGAGGGATGCTGCTTTCTTCTACCTCTAACATGTAGAAAGATAATGACCTTGATATATATATATTTTTAAAAAGACCATCACTGTTATTTATAAGGGGAGAAATAGGGCATTTCCTAGAGACAGAGGATTTAAACTAGACGTTTGTATTCATATAGCACTACTGAGAAAAATATTAATATCTGGGGGAATAATTATTTACTTCACATAAGAGCCAGAAATTGGTATAATCACAGGTTGCACACACCTGGTTCCTTGTTCCTAAATTGCTGCTACTATACCTCTGCTTTCACAGTCTTCTCATTCTGTAATTTGGTCCTATACTTTGGTGTTTGAACCATTTCTTGCCTAACAGCCCATGTCCACCTCTATAACCTATTACCTAAGGACCAAAGCCCTGTCCTGAACCCTAACCAGCAAGGGAGACCTATGCCTACAGACAGTTCAGTTCTACAATGACCACCGTACATTTGGCTCTCAGTAGTCACTGTTCTCTGATTTACTTTGCTACTTGTCTGACTGGAAAATGACTATTCTGCAATGCAAGTCAGATTGTAATACTCCTTAAATATGGAGCCCTCAAAATTCATCACCACCCCTTTACCATCAGCATCTGTATCTGAACACTTCCCCCATGTCATTTCTTTCCCAGAGCACAGGTTTTCTGCTAACATCTAAACATGTGAAGGACAAGTTTTCTGCTCTGTCCTGCTCTAGAAAGACCATCAATATTTGGGTATAAATTTATCCCAGGATGTAGCATTGAGGTAGGCATACTTCTAAAGATACCCACCCTCCCCCTACCCTATCAAGATTCCCATCCCCTGATTATTCAAATGCTAATCTAGGTACTGTTAGTAGCTGTAATTAAGGTTACTAATCAATTGACCTTAAAATTGGCAGTTTATTTTGGATTATCTGGATGAGCTCAACATAATCCTAGGAAGAGAAAGATAGAAGAATTCACTTTAGAGATGCATTAGAAGAGGAAGAAGAGAATGACTCGGGTGGTTAAGTGTCCAACTCTTGGTTTTGGCTCAGGTCGTGATCTCACAGTTTATGGGTACGAGTCCCTCAGTGGGCTTTGTGTTGACAGCAAGGAGCACACTTGGGATTCTCTCTCTTGTTCTCTCTCTGCCCCTCCCCCACTGGCTAAATAAATAAATAAATAAAATAACTTTAAAAAAAAGAAGAGGAAGAAGAGAGATATAGCAGAAAGAGGAAGTCAGAGAGATTCCAAGCAGGAGAAAGATTTGACTATGCACGTGTCTGTCTCTGAAATGTAGGGGCCAAAAGGCAAGAACCTGAGAAAGGGTCTCTAAGGACTAAGGGCAAATCGCAACAGACATCACGTAAGGAATTGGAGACCTCGGTCCTAAAAAACCAGGAAGAACTGGGTTCTCCCAACAACCTGAAGGATCTCAGAAGGGGATTCTTTCCCAGAGCTTCCAGGTAAGAAGCCAGATCACTTTGGGGCACCTGGGTGGTTCAGTCAGTTAAGCACCTGGCTCTTGATTTTGGCCCCAGTCATGATCCTGGGATTGTGGGATTGAGCCACACACTGAGTGTGGAGCCTGCTTAGGATTCTCTCTCTTTCCTTCCTATGTCCCTCTCCCCATCTCATACATGCTCTCTCTCTCTCTCTATCTCTAAAATATAAATAAATAAATAAATAAATAAATAAATAAATAAATAAATAAATAAAAAGAACCCAGGTCACTGACACCTTGACTTTAGCTTTGTGAGACCCAAAACAAAGAAACCTATTAAGCCATTCTGGACGTATGGCCTGTAGAACTATGAGGTCATAAATTTATATTGTTTTAGGTCATTAACTTTATGGTAATTTGTTATGGCAGCAGTAGGAAACTGCTTACAGGCATAAAATACACTCATACAAATTTTTGTGAACATTTCTTTTTTTTAGGAAAAAGACACCTCTGGCTAAGGTTGGCATCAATATTCTATTTTATAAATACAGATAGGAGTTTATCTTTCTCATAGTTCCCCCACCATTGAACTAGTAGCAGCTTCTTATAACCAAGTATATCTTCATTCATTATACATTATTGAGCATCTCCTATGTCCAAAGATCTTTAGCATGTACAAAGAATCTGCCTGCAGACTCCTCCTTGTATAGAAGATGAGCTGACCTTGACAGAATAAAGTCTAAATACCATAACATGGCATACACAGTGTTCAGTCATCTGCCTTCTGCCTGTAATTCTTCACTTACCCATTAAGATCCAGCCAGACATGACACCAGCTGCTTTTTTTAAACCCTTGATTTCCTTTCATGCCTTTAAAACTTGGAACTTACAGTGCCATACCTCAAGGTGGCCTTCCCCTCTGTCTGGAATTCTCCCCCAGATATCCAGATGCCCTCTCTTCCTCAAGTCTTTGCCATATTTTGTTCTTTAAAATACTCTTGCTCAGATCATTCTATTGACCCTTGCAACTACCTCACCTCCACACTCCAAATCACCCTGCAGAAATGTCTAATGTACCATGTTATTCATTTATTGTATCTGCTGGGTGTTGTCTCTCTCTTCCCCTAATAAAATATATCCTCACAGGAAAATGACTTTTATCTGTTCTGTTCACTGAGTGATCCCTAGAACCCAGAACAGTACCTGGCTCAAGTAAATAGACCCTTTATAAATATTCGTAGAGCACTGAATGAATCTTTTGAAGGCTACAAAAATTTTAATAGTTACTCGTAGGGTGGAGTCTGGCAGAGCCCAGTTAATGTCCATGCAAAGTGGAAGACAAACTGATAGATGTACTGGTCACCTTACAAGGATTAGGAAACAGGCCTAAAAGTCCATAACTGTCAAATCTCTAGTTTGTTCAGTGTTCGAGGACTGCTCTACAAATATGGAAAGCATTGCTAGACAGGTTTTGGTGAAATGAGGGTCAATCTTGCTGTTTATGGACCAGTACCAAAAATGAACATCTTCTGGGGCACTTGGATAGTTCTATTGGTTGAGGGTCTGACTTTTGATTTCAGCTCAGGTCATGATCTCAGGGTCTTGTGATCAAGCCTCTACTCTGGGCTCCATGCTGGGTGTGGAGCCTGCTTAAGATTCTCTCTTCTCTTTTCTCTCTCTCTCTCTCTCTCTCTCTCTCCTTCTGCCACTCTCCTCTGTTCTCTCTCTCTCAAAAAAAAAAAAAAAAAAGAACATCTTTGAATTCTTGGGAAAGAACAGAATAGTTTATGAGTCTCACTAATAAATTCCTTTCCCCAATTGTTTCTTTATATTTTAAGAAAGACATTGAAATAATGCTGAATTGAATACAATAGTTATTACTGCTCTACTGCTGTTCCTATTGGTTGTTACTATCCTTTCTGATATACCCTTCAATCCATGAGTGACAGCTTTCTCTTGTCTTTTTTTTTTTTTAACCATTTTTACCTTGGTATTTATATACCAGGAATATACTGTAAAAATTAAGAAGACTTTTTCTTTCTTATTACAAATACAAGTTGTTCACTTTGAGGTTATTCTTTAATATTTTCTAATTGCTGACTCATTATTCTAAGTTGTATCTAGAAGAAAAAAGTTTGCAAATAGCTATCAAGCACTTACAAAGCCACATATAGCTCCCCACACATAAGCCAAAGCCCCAAATTGATATTTATAAAACTTCAAAAGTTTAAGGAGATTCGTCTAGGATATGTGGCTGAAAAGTACTAACACTGTCAGTGACAAGGAGTTAGTGTGCTTACTGGTAAAGAAATTCTAGCTCATGCTGGCCTTGAACAACATGCTTGAACTTGCCCACCATTTAGTAGGTTACAGTTTGCCAACTTTACAAAGGAAAGGTTTATTAAGGAAAAATTTCAGCCTCTCCTTCTTTAGCCTTCTGTATCTTGTCCAAAGCCATTTTGCCAAAGCCAAAGGTTTAAGGGCTAGGCTCAATTTCTCCATTTTAAATAGGGACCACAAATAAAACTGTCAACCAGTAAGAATAAATGTAGTGAGTTTCTTGCCCAAAGTGGTAGACTTCGTGTGGCTAACAGTGCCAGAGCAAATACATCCATAGGGCCCATTCAAAGACTGACAAATTTTGACTCGGTCCCAACAACAGCAAGTGGAAAAAAAATCAGTCCTCAAATCACCTCATTGTGGGTTTGCATGTTTTAAGTTATGCCTGCTGTTGCAATCTAAATAGCAGCTATTTCAGACATGTTTTCATCCCCAAATCCTAAAATGGATCTAATCACATAGTTTCATACTTAAAAACACAACAAGCAAACATGACCAATTTTCCTTTAAAGCTGGAGGCACAGCAGATAAACAAAGATACTTTGAAACCCAACATGTTTAGGCATGAGGGATGAAGGAATCAGCAATTTATTTCAAAAGACTATGAACATTCATTTTTAAAAAGAACTTCAAATTTGTCCTGTGAATTTCAATTTTGAAAGCAATCTCAACAGTCTGAAAACTCTGTAATAGATGTATTCACAGTAGAACAATTGTTGTTATGACAAAGCATCTGATAATTGCAAGGTAATGGCCATCCATTCTATTAGAATTGCCTGAGGGGCTTCTTTAAAAACCTGATGCCCAGGCCCTACCCCAGACCAGTTACACTAGAATTTCTGGGAGTGAGGCTCAAGTGACTCTAAAACCCAGCCAGGGCTGGGGGTGCCTGGGTGGCTCCGTAAGTGCACGACTCGGAGTTCAAGCCCCAGGTGGGGCTCCGCGCTGACAGTGCAGAGCCTTCTTTGGATTCTCTCTGTCCCTCTCTCTACCCCTGCCTCATTCACACTGTCTCTGTCTCTCTCAAAATAAATAAATAAAACTTAAAAAAACAAATAAACAAACAAAAAACCCCGCCAGGGCTGAAACTGACACCCAAGTCTACAGCCAAAGGGAAGGCATAAGAATTGTGAGAAAAATGTTTTCTACTCTTGCCTGGTGGTCAGTGACTCCTAACACCCACCCAGACCTACTGTGTGCCATTCTCTGGGGAAAAGCCTGAGAAATATATTTTTAAACAGCAACACAATAATATTTATCATCAGGAACCTAGTCTTGTAAGAAGAAATGTGAACCGCTATATAAGAGCTGTAGCAGAAATCTGTGGAAAGCACTTGAGAATGAAATGCTATTTAACCTGACCTCCAAATCACTACCTGAGCCTTTTCAGGAAAGGTAAGGTCTGCATTAACCGAGGCACACACTCAAGAAAGCTCAAGGTTACCCTAATGTTTTAGATTGCACCCCCCAAAGAAAAGGAGATGTGAAAAAAGGTCAAGAACAAAACAGAGTCCTCAGAGACACTGAGGCTAAGTATTAGAAGACAGGCAGAGATTTTAGTGGGAAGAATGGGATTGGGGCAAATCCTGTGTCATCTTCTTGTCCTCACACAGATGACACGTTCTCTTCACTTTCCTTTGTGTATTGAACCGGGTCTAGAGCACTGTCACGGGAGAAGGTGTCTCCAGCTTCACAAGGCCTGAAGATACATGCGGTTTGGCCATTTCAAAGTACAATAAACATAGTTGTATCACTTTAAATTGCTGCATTCTAGGGGCGCCTGCATGGCTCAGCTGGTTACACATCCAACTTCAGTTCAGGTCATGATCTCACGGTTCATGAGTTCAAGCCCTACAACTGGCTGTCAGCATGCAGCCCACTTCGGTCCCTCTTCCCGGTCCCCCGCCCCTCTCCTGTTTGCAGGTGTGCTTGTGCTCTCTCTCTCAAAAATAAATAGACATTTAAATGGCTATTTTCTACTGTCTTACTGTTTGTTTTATTAGTTTTTCTATTTTACTATTTTATTTTTACTAATTTGTTTTAGTATTTCCCCTTGCAATACTGGGGTATAGCAATATACATTTAATGTCCCTCTAGTGCACCGGGAACATAGAACAAAGGTAGGCTTTCCCACCGTGTCATTGAATTCTCTACATACTCTGTCCTGTAAGACCCTGTGACGTCAGTGGCAATGCCTAGTGGAGCAATAGAGAAGCATGATAGGCACAGTGATGTTCTGCGACAGTCTGGTAGGATATACTAGTGCTAGTAGGATGTGGCCATACGAAGGACCACACGATGAGGAATGCAAAAGAGCACCTTAGGAACAAATGGAATAACACTAGAATATTCTCAGACAAAACTTGGCTGTAATTTGAGCAAGACTTGAGGTTCTATAAAGAAGAGGAAGACAGGGGCGCCTGGGTGGCGCAGTCGGTTAAGCGTCTGACTTCAGCCAGGTCACGATCTCGCGGTCCGTGAGTTCGAGCCCCGCGTCAGGCTCTGGGCTGATGGCTCAGAGCCTGGAGCCTGTTTCCGATTCTATGTCTCCCTCTCTCTCTGCCCCTCCCCCGTTCATGCTCTGTCTCTCTCTGTCACAAAAATAAATAAATGTTGAAAAAAAAAAAAGAAGAGGAAGACAAAAGACAAAAATTTTAGAGGTTACCACACTCAAGGTGCCCTTATCTCTACCCAAAGGCAAAGGAGGCCCAGAGATACTTGAATTTAATCAAAGGTTTGTTTTTTTTTTAAGTAGGATATTATAATAACATATGCCCAACAATTTTAGTTTTGCTGGGGAAATCTGGGTGCATATTTAAAAATTTTAATGATGGAGGAGACATTGTTAAATGTTACCTCTGAGCAGTGGGATTATGAATGACTTTAGGATTGTTGTTTTTTGTTTGTTTGTTTGTTTGTTTAATTTTATTTCCTAAATATTTTACGATGAATACTTATTTTTGCAATAAGACAAAATATTAAAATTATAAAAAATTGTGATTGTTCAAATTTTATTTGTATACTATAAATCTCTGGTTTAAGAAAGTTAAGGTTTTTTTTTAAGTTTATTTATTCATTTTTGAGAGAAAGAAAGAAAGGCAGAGAGAGATAGAGGGAGACATATCCCAAGCAGGCTCTGCACTGTCAGCACAGAGCCCAATGTGGGACTTGAACTCATGAGCCCTGAGATCGTGACCTGAGCCAAAATCAAGAGTCGGACGTTTAATGGACTGAGCTACCCAGGCACCCCAAGAAAGTTAAGTTTTTAAACCTCATAATCTAGGTAATTTGTTGGTTTGAAGCCATTCACATAGAGACAGCTTGTTAAAGAAATAAATGTGCATACTATAGAACTCAAGTAATACCTTAATCCAACAAGGTAGCGGAATAATTAAATATTCATGATCAAAATACAAAAGGCTTGTAGGATATTTCTTGCTAAGTGCAAAAATGTTTCAATAATAATTATTCACTGCACTGGCTAATATTTTTTCACTCTATCCTTATTCCATTAATTTAGCCTGTGTCATGAGGCATCAATATTTTCAATGTCATTGACTGTGAATAAATGCAAGACTCGGGCTCTTTAGTTCTGGGACCCAAATCCTAGCCCTAGCTCAACAGTCCAGCATCCCATTATAGGGAAGGGAATGGGATGACTTGAGAACAACTTTTTTTAGATGTTTATTTATTTGTGAGAGAGAGAGAGAGAGAGAGAGAGAGTGAGGGAGGAACAGGGAGAGAGGGAGACATAGAATCCGAAGCAGGCTCCAGGCTCTGAGCTGTCAGCACAGAGCCCAATGTGGGGCTTGAACTCACGAACCATGAGATCATGACCTGAGCCGAAGTCAGATGCTTAACTGACTGAGGCACCCCTTGAGAACAATTGTTTTAACTAAAAGTCATATGTTTTAAAGGCAGAGTAGAAAGCCTATGATTCTATTCAGTTATTCCTTTGAAAAAACAGAATTTGGTAATATACTAAACTATAATCCATCACTATTTATATTAAATTAAATGTGTTACCCTTTTGACCTTAGTTAAAAATAATTAATGTATTTTAATGAGAAACTATTAACAAGTATTTGAAATATTCAATACTTGTTACATGTAAGAATGACATGCAAAAAATGTCATATCTTGAGGAATTTCACTATAATTCATGTTTTCTCTTTGTTGAGCAAATACTGAAGTTTTTGTAATCATGACTCAATAGATGTTTTAGGGAGAAGTAACAATATGGCATGACAGTATGGCCAACAGAAACAATCTCCCACAATGTTCAGACCTGAGAGTAATAGATGACAAAATAGGGAAATAGGGTTATTTACCAGCATAGCATCATAAACTCATAACGACTAAATTTACCTCCTCTCTTTCTGATAAGGTACATTCTGAAATGAAATGACCTTATAACAGCCCCAGTAGTATGGAAGTATCTATTGATTTAAGAGAGTTACCTGATGAAAACTTAACTCAGCTAACTTTATTAAATAGAGAGATATATAAGGGCACATGTAAAATATTGCCATTTGAAATTATAAATTTATAATATGTAGCATGCCTTTCATTATGCTGGTGATTGATGTCTATTTTATAGATAAGTTTCTGGAATATTGTTCAAGCCTCTGTAATTCTCAAAGAGTTTCCTGGATGACATTCAAGAACAATATGCCCAGCATATTGCCCCACGGCAAAAGCCATCATAAAAAATATTAGCATCATCATCAAAATTATGGTTGTGACCATCCTAGTTATAACAAATAAACTGTAGCCAAAAGCCACTATTTTGAATCTTATCTATGGCTTAAGTCATGGCTATGGCACTCTCCTGCTATGTAAGGTTAACCTTTTAAGAAATAATATTAAAGGGGTGCCTGGGTGGCTTAGTTGCTTCAGTACCAACTTTGGCTCAGGTCATGATCTCGCAGTTCCTGAGTTCCAGCCCCACCTCAGGCTTTGTGATGACAGCTCAGAGCCTGGAGCCTGCTTTGGATCCTGTGTCTTCTCTCTCTCTCTCTCTCTCTCTCTTTGCCCATTCCCCGCTAACACTCTCTCTCTGTCTCTCAAAAATAAACATAAATTTTTTTAAGGAAATAAAGAAAGAATATTAAAAATAAAGACATGAAATAGTGAAAAAAAAGCTAATATTTTAAAAACTTTCTTCATATATGTATCTCAAATCATAAGAATAAAAGGATACAATTACACACAATTTTATATTTTTTAAATTTTGAATTGCTTATTTAAATATTGCATATTGAAGACCCTTCCTCTGTGATCTTATTTAGTATCCTTGAACATTATCATTACTAGCCTACTATCTTAAAGAGTCTTTCATCGGAAAATAAGTTAAAACTATGGAGTTGGACATACAAAAATGTTGGCAGTAGGAGAAATACCACTTGTAGTACTGAGGCTAAAAATGGGTAAGTATAACTAGAGAGGAAAAAAAAAAAAACATATGTAGAGATTCACTGAAGCTCAGTCACAAGCAATACATAATAGGTGGAAAAACACTGTTGCCAACAGAACTGAATGTTCCATAGCCATAAGAAATTTTATTGAGCCATATTTTTAAGCAAAGCTTACAGGCAAAATATGTGCCCAGGAGGCCTGTTTCAACTGTAATACACACTTGAATAGTGACTATAGCAACAAGTATATAGAGAAAGACTATAGTTATAGTCCAAAGTGTAACATTCACCTGTGAAAACTGATCTTTCTAATCCTATCTGAACATGCATATCACACTTTCTACTCAAATCACGCCCATCATTACAAAAATGAGAAGGTAACAGGATATATTTATCATAAGGGGATAGAATACACTGTGTGGAACATTGCTTAAACTAATCTATATCAAGGAGACTGATGGTCAAGAAAGAGTCAATACAAGAATTATACAGGTGGAGGATCACTTGACATATGTCAGTGACTAAAACACAGAATAAAGAGAAATGTAAACAACAGACAACATAAAGCAACTAGCCCTCCTTTTGACTGGAGGATACTAGATGAAGAAGCTTTCATTAGAGAGAACCCAGATAGTCAGTATTCATAGTAGTACTCTCCATGTATTTGTCTTTTCAATTTCTTAATGGTGGCATTTAGAATTAATTTAATTTTTGCTCAAGTCCAAATTATTGTTTTATTATTAATTATGCTTTTGATGTTTGTCTAGGAAATCTTTGCTTAACCTAAGTTCATGAAGATTTTCTTTTATGTTTTATTCTAGAAGTGTTGTTGTTTTGCCTATTGCAAAGAGGTCCACAACCCAGAACGATTTCTTGGTAAGACCAGACTTTCCCACTTGGATTACCTTAGCACGTTTGTCAAAAATCAACTGGCACATACTTACTATTTAAAGAGGGCAGGGGAGACTGGGTGGCTCAGCTGGTTAGGTGGCGACCTCAGCTCAGGTCGTGATCTCACGGTCCGTGAGTTCGAGCCCAACATCGGGCTCTGTGCTGACAGCTCGGAACCTGGAGCCTGCTTTGGATTCTGTGTCTCCCTCTCTCTCTGCTCGTCCCCTGCTTGTGCTCTGTCTCTCTATGTCTCTCAAAAATAAATAAATGTAAAAAAATAAATAAAGATGGCAATATTCCAAAAATTGATCTATAAATTCAACACAATCCCTATGAACATCCCAGTTGTTTTATTCTTTTTTTTTTTAGAATTTGACAAGCTGATCATAACATGTATGTAGAAAGGAATATCCAGAAAATCAAAAATGATTTTGCAAAAGGAGAACTAAGTTGAAGGAATCATTTTTCCTGATTTTAACATTTACTACTACAAACTACAGTAATCAAGATAGTGTGGAACTGTATTAAGGAAATACATACAGATCAATATAATGGAATCAACAGTCCAGAAATAAACCCTTACATTCATTTATGGTTTATTGATTTTCAACAAGGGTACCAATCCATTCAATGGAAAAAAGAAAAGTCTTTTCAACAAAACGTTCTGAAAAAGTTGGATATTCACATGCCAAAAAAAAAAAAATGAAGCTGGAAGTCTTAAACATAAACTCAAAATGATCATAGACCTAGATGTAAGAGCTAAAATTATAAAAATCTTAGAAGAAAATATAGGAGTAAATCTTCATGACCTTGAATTAGGCAAAGCCTTCAAAGATGTGACAATAGAGCACAAGTGAGAGAAGAAATATTAGGTAAGTTGGACTTCATCAAAATAAAAAACTTATGTGCTGTACAAACTATATCATCAAGAAAGCAAAAATATAACCTACAGAATAGGAGAAATATTTATAGGTCATAAATCTGACCATTATATCCAAAATATACAAAGAACTGCTACAACTCAAAAATAAAAAAGACAAACAGTCCAAGTAAAATGTGGACTGTAAAAAGGACCTGAATAGACATTTCTTCAAAGAAGATACACAAATGACCAATAAACACAGGAAAAAATGCTTAACATAATAAACCATTAGAAATATGCAAATAAAAACCATAATGAGATACTGTTTCATGTCCACTAGGATAGTTATAATGAAGAAGACAGATAACAAATATTAGTAAACATGTGAAGAAATTGGAACTCTTATACATTGTTGGTCAGAATATAAAATGGTGTAGCCACTTTGGAAAATTCTTTGGCAGTTTCTCAAAATGCTAAACATAGAGTTACCATAAGACCTGATAATTCTACTCTTAAGTATATATTCAAGAAGAATGAAAACATGTGTCCACACATATACTTGTACACAAATATTCATGCAGAATTATTCATAGTAACCAAAATGAGAAAACAACTCAAGTGTCCATCAACTGATAAATGGATAAATGAATGTGATATATCCTTAAAATGGAACACTATTCTGCTGATTTTTTATGAAGATGTAAAAACAACTCAGTGAGGAAGCCTTTCCACAAATGATTCTGGAGCAATTAGACATCCAAAGTCAAACATTTGAATCTCAACCTGAACCTCATATCATATACAAAAATTAGGTAAGAATGGCTCACAAACTTAAATGTAAAATTACAAAAGTTTTGGAAAAAAACACAGGAGAACATTTTCAAGATCTAGGACTAAACAAAGACTTCTTAGACTTTATACCAAAAGCATAATCTATAAATATAAAACCTGATAAAGTGTACCACATCAAAATTTAAAACCTCTGTGTATTAAAAAACCCTTTAAAGAGGATGAAAAGACAAGCCACAGATTGGGTGGAAATATTTGCAAAACAAATATCCAACAAAGGATTAATATCTAGAATATATAAACAATTGTCACACTCAACAGTAATAAAACAAACAATCCAATTAGAAAATGGACAAAAGACATGAACAAACATTTCACTGAAGAGCTTATAGAGACAGGAAATGTGCACATGAAAAGATGTTCAAAATCATTAGCAATTAGGGAAATGCAAATTAAAACCAAAATGAGATATCACTACATACCTATCAGAATAGCTAAAATAAAAAATAGTGACATCAAATACTGATGAGCATTTGGGAAACTGTCACCCATACATTCCTGGTGGAAATGTGAAATAATACAGCCATTCTTTAAAATACCTTGCCAGTTTCTCATGAAACTGCACACCTAACAACCATACGACCTTGCAATTGCACTTGGGAGGCATTCATCTGAATGAAGTGCAGTAGATGAAGTCTAATATGAGGCATAAGGCTGAGAGAGGCTGCTTGCTGTCAGTTGCACCCACTCTGTCTTTCTTCCTAACTTCAGTTCAGCCTGAATATTTTTTATTTGAATAATTTGGACAAAAATGTATGGATAGGGGAAGGACAAAAAGAGTAGTGAGCTTTATCTCAGATTGTGCAGTGCATTCTTAAATGTATGTTTTCCATAGCACTTATATTCTGATAGTTAAGTAAATAAAATATAACATGTGGAAAATATTAAAATGCAAAGTACCAGAATGTAATAAAGATGTTTTTATTTATAAAAGCAGTACTTTTTGCTAGAATTTTGTTAGACAACATGCATAAGTTCAAAGTTGTAGAACTTCGATTGCATAGGATATTGTACGTACTTACTTTTTCAGGTTTGCCAGTGTGTTTATAAAACAGTTTTATTAATGGTTACAATGATATGATATATTCTTATCTTACCAACAAGGAATCTATTAAGCAAAAATTTTAATGGTATATGTTTGGAAATAAATCTCTTGAGACAAAAATGCTGCTTAATTGCCACCCAAGCATGAGAGAGTCCACCCCATCCCAGGTTCTAAAATTCAGTAGGGTTACGTGAAATGACTCCTATTTGGTGGAGGTAACATTTTTTTACTTTGAGCATTCTGAGTTTGTATTTTGCCTGAGCTATAGTTTCAGAATAACACACATTACTTTTGCATGTTTTTGTAGTGTTCGTTCTAAATAACTCAGTTCTGTAAACATGTTTTAATTTTTAACAGTTTCATAAAAACATTTTCTAACAATACAATTTTGTGGTTGAAAGTGATTGTGGAAGAATTTTAACATACTTTCTCATCATGTTTATGAAGAAACTACCCTTACCAATAGTTCAGACAGTGGAAAGGGGTAACCACTAATCCATTAGTTTTCTCTCTTGTTTGCATAGACATTTCTCTATTACTTGTGATTATTTCATTTTCTGTCACCACATCCTGAATGGCCATAGGAGATGCGTTTAATGCAGTCTTTTCTCTTACTATCCTTTGCAAACTGCTCACGTGAAGCCGATGGTCCTTTCATGTTTATTAAACTCCACAAGATGTGTTCACCTTTGAACGCTTGGAATGGAAGGAGTTACTTTCAAGAAATGTGTTTTCAAAGGCAGCAGGACGGGAAGGACTGAGCAACAGCCTGGTGAGCGAAACACTAAGACTTCCGTTGTCATCTCAACCTCTGTGACCCTTACACTTGACTTCCCTCAGCTGCAAAAACACAGAAAGCTGTGCTATCCTTGCTCATGCATGGACATGAAAAGGAAACGATGCAGCAAAAATGAATGGAAGTCAGATTTGGCCGCAATGTCTTGGGGAAAGAGGGGAGTTGAGAATCATAGGACCTGCACCCTGTTTTCTGCCATCAGGACTATGTGACCACACAATGTTTCCATATCTTTATCACAAAATGGCCCTAATCACAACAACAACAAAAAGTGAACTGCAGACTTTTTAAAAAAGGCATACTTTCGAAGGTACTTTAAAAAATAAATACAAGGTGAATTAATTTGATGTATTATTATAATTATCAAATAAATAACATAATAAGCTCAGACCTCATAAATCATTTTTCTAGGTTAGAATAGGAACCAAGTAAATGTTTAGTCTTAAAGTTAAAGTTCTTAGTCAAAGGAGCTGTAAGGTTTTACTCACTTGGAAAACAGATTACCCAAAACTAAAAGAACTTCAGGGACATAAGTTATTGGACATCAACCTTTAAAAACAAAGCTGTGATAATACATTGAAGTGAATCAGAACCCAGTGGACTGTGTTGTGTCAAAAATGATTTTAGAAACACAAAAATCATTACTCAGATATGATTGGAATTTCAGGAAAGACAAATATGAATCCTATTTTATGATATTATTCTGGTGTTAAAAGTTTTGTAGTAATGTGTTCAAAACTGTGTTAAATAATTGAGAAAAGACTCAAGATGCCACTAAAAAATGTAAAAATCACTTTTAACTTGAAAATATGTTACCTAAAAATTGGCTGATATTATTGTCATTTTTCAAACTCAAGGATTTTAAATGACTCCAGCAAATCAACAGTTTAAAATCCTTCTTTACACGTGCTGTAAATTCTAACATATAACACCTCAGGTCAACAGGAGTTTGGAATAGTATTGAGGAAGCTTAGAAATGTGTTTTCAACTCATCTGCTTCTTTTCTTGATAAAAGACTACAAAATGCCACGCACTTATGGACTGCTCCTTCTGAATATGATCAAAAACATAATCTTGTTTTATTCTCCTAACGGCATTAAGGCTGCAACACTTTCTATGGTTCTCATATTATATGGGCATATTGACACTAAATTGTTTTCAGTGAAGGAAGAATTTAAGTGACTTGAAGTCAAAGCAGGGCTGAAAGGGAAGTGTTTGTTAGTTTTACCCACACCATCTAAAGTCTGATATTGTAGTTCTCTTTTCCTTGCTGAGCTGCTTGCTTTTTCATAGACAATGAAATTATCTGGAGAGGCGCCCGGGTGTCTTGGTTGAGTGACAGCCTCTTAATTTCGGCTGAGGTCATGATTCCAGGGCCATGGGATGGAGCCTGGCATCAAGCTCTGTGCTGGGCATGGAGCCTGCTTGGGATTCTCTCTCTCTCTCTCTCTCTCTCTCTCTCTCTCCCTCTGCCCCTCTTCCCAATTCACACACTCTCTCTCTAAAATAAATAAAATTTAAATTAAAAAAAGAGATTATATGGAAAGTGAACAAAAAAGTAATGTGTATTGCAACTTTAAAAGGGGGGTTGGGGGACAATAGGAAACCACTCATGGGAAATAGAAACTATAACAGAGAATTGGAATACAAAAATGCAGAAAAAAAACCAATTTCCATACTTAACTCAAACATCATATCTTTCACTAAAGTAATTTTATAAACTGAAATTGTAACCTAATTCTTACCTAATTATACCTTAAAATAGAAGACACAATTATAATTGAATTTATGCCATAGTTAAGTAATGGCTATTTCACTTTACGCTACATCATCCATACTACTCTGAAGCACTTATTCCCAATCAATGTTAACTCTATATGGAAGGAAGAAATGTCTTCTGCAGTCTGTTTGTGCAATCTTCCCCCACTGAATGAGTGAAATGGTACCTGGACAAATGTTTGATACAGTTTCAAAGTGTGGGATATCAAAAATAGAGCTTGTATCTGTGAAATTTTCCTGTTATGCCATTGAATAAAAACTTTAAAATAATTTTAAAAAACAGATATTAAACTTTAAAATTTATTCTTTCATGGAGCAATGGAGACAAATCATAATAACTTCTAACAAAAACAGCTGGAGCATTTTTTTCTATTATTTACACTCTGGTATTAAAGGAGTACAGAAACAAATATTTCTGGCATCTTCTATGTTATAGGACCTTGTAAATACTTTCTCATTTAGTCCTTAAAATATTCATATGAGTCAGCTTTTATTATTTTTACTTTACAAATGAGGAAACAGAGACACAAAGATAATTTTCCTAAGTGGAGGACAGGGAAGTGATTGAAATTCATTTAGCTCAAAGAAATTTTTTTGGCAAAACTGCTGAGAAAGTGTGATAAAAAGAACATTATAAAGTGGTATTATTTTTTCTGTATTTTTTCCAATTTGTGAGTGATTTAAAAATATAAGTCACATCACCTAAAAAGGGTCAGCAGATGTTTACAAAGCAATTATATTTCAGAGTCAGATCAGCACAAGGAAAGACTGACCATTCCAGAGGGATAACACCATTTGAAGTGATGTTCTATATCATTCACTAGTGCTGTTTCAATCGTTTCTTTAACAATAGAGGCCCTGTGAATTCTCTAGAATATTTGAAAATTTGTTTTATTTATCCTTTTTAAAATCATATTGATAATAATTTCAAAATCATTAATTAATTGCAAGAACACCAATACTGCGTTCTGGTCTTGATGCCTGTATCTCTCCATGTGCAAGCTCTAATGATATACCTTTCTTGTGCAGGCAGTGAGAAAACAGAAACTGACATAATACTTATGTATTCACACAAAGTAAAAGGCAAAAGATATCAAGACATAAGATATAAATGAAGTTTCCTGGAAAGAGAGAAAGGTCTGGGAAAATTTATTAATCATGCAGTACATGGAAATAGAGACATGCTAGATATTTTTTAATATACTAGAGGAATCAGAATTATACCCTAATAAGCAGCATTTTAGTTTCTGGAAAAGAAATCATCTGTCATATTAAATTAAATAACAATGTATTATGAAGTGTTTATTACACACAAAAACCCACCTCAGGAATAATTTAACAACATATGAGCAAAACTCAAGCATTGAAAACTGCAGAACACTGAATAATTAAAGAAGTCCTAAATGAATGAAAAGATACACTATATTCATGAGTTAGAAGAATAAGTCTAGTTAAAAGGTCAATTCTCCCCAGACTGATGTGTAGATCCAACACAATTCCAAATAAAAAGCCAAGATGATTTGAAGTAGGAGGTAGAAAGTGAAAAGATTCTAAAATTTTATTAAAATAGGGGTGCCTGGGTGGCTCGGTTGGTTAAGCTTCCAACTTCAGCTCAGGTCCTGATCTCACAGTTTGTGGGTTCAAGCCCCATGTTAGGCTCTGTGCTGAAAGCTCAGAGCCTGGAGCCTGCTTCAGATTCTGTGTCTCCCTCTTTCTCTGTCCCTCCCTGACTTATGTTCTGTCTGTCTCTCTCTCTCTCTAAAATAAATAAACATTAAACTTTTAAAATTTTATTAAAATATAAAGGACACAGAAGAGCCAAAACAGATTTTCTGTTTTGTATTGCTTTTTTGGGGGAGGGGGAAAAATTTGAAAGCCTTTTAAGATACTGATTTCAGGACTTACTAGATTAATTATTTACAGAAACTAAGACATTGGTGTATTGAAAGTGAGAACTGATAAATAGATCGATGTAATAGACAATAGTCTAGAAAGTCTACAAAGAGACCCACATACATATTATTGACTAACTTTCAAGAGCGAGGTAATTTGACAGGAAAAGGATAGTATTTTTGACAGTGCTGAAACAACTAGGTATTAGTGGAGGACAAACTATCCTCATTGCTCATGTCATACCATGCAAAAACATCAACCCTAAATGGATCATAGATACAGACATAAAAAGACCTCATTAAATTTAATATCAGGTGCTTTCACAAAGACACCATTATGAAAATGCAAGCCACTGTCCAGGGGGAAATATGTGTGGTTTACATATCTGACAAAGCATATGTATCCTGAATATATAAAGAAATCTTATAACTCAATAGTAAAATAAAACAAAATATTGTAAAAGGCAAGATTTTGAATAAATATTTCATAAGTAAAGATATATAAGAAGCCAAACAAGCACACGAAAAGATGCTCAACATAGTTAATTATCAAACAAATTCAATTGAAACTACAGTATGATATCATGACACATCTTATAAAATAGGTAAATTTTAAAAGGCAGACAACACCAAGTGCTGACAAGGAGGTAGAGCCATAAAGATCTCAAATATTACTAGTAAAAGTGTAAAGTTATGTAATAATTTTATAGAACCATTTGGCAATTTCTTAAAGTCAAACATCAGTTACCATGTTACCCAATAATAAATAAAAAACAGATGTCTAAAGAAAACTAAAGAAAGTTTATAACTGTTTTATTGAAAATAACAGCTTGAAACAATACAAATGTTCACCAACTATTGAACGGATAAATAAATAATGGTATATGCATATAACAGAATACCACTCACAAATGAAAAGATTCAGATTACTGAGGAGGAACCAAGAAGAAATTCATTTTTACTTTCAATTTTTATTAAGAATATTTTCCTTCAATTTTTTTTACTATATTTTTTACTTTTATGTGAATTTTTTCAAATTCTATTTTACTTATATCTTTTCATTTTAGCCTACTTCAATGTATTCATTTTTTCAAATTTTCAAATGATTTTCTTTTTTTTTCCTTTCCCCTTTTTTCTCTAATCTATCAAGCCCCTATCAACACCCAGACCAAAACACACCTAGGATCTAGCATCATTTGTTCGATTTTTTGTGTGTTTGTTTTTAATTTTTTTATTTTAATATTTTATTAATTCTAATTTTTTTTAATTTTTTTACCTCATTAATTCCTTTCTCCCATCAAAATGACAAAACGAAGGAATTCACCCCAAAAGAAAGAGCAGGAGGAAATGACAGCCGGGGACTTAACCAACATAGATATAAGCAAGATGTCTGAACCAGAATTTAGAATCATGATAATAAGAATACTAGCTGGAGTCGAAAATAGATTAGAATCCCTTTCTGTGGAGATAAAAGAAGTAAAAGCTAGTCAGGATGAAATAAAAAATGCTATAACTGAGCTGCAACTTGAATGGAGGCCACAGCGGCAAGGATGGATGAGGCAGAACAGAGAATCAGTGATATAGAGGACAAACTTAGAGACAATAATAAAGCAGAAAAAAAGAGGGAGATTGAGGCAAAAGAGCACGATTTAAGAATTAAATAAATCATGACTCATTAAAAAGGAACAACATCAGAATCATAGTGATCCCAGAAGAGGAAGAGAGACAAATAGGGGTATAAGGGTTATGTGAGAAAATCACAGCAGAAAAATTTCCTAGCTTGGGGGAAAGACACAGACATCAAAATCCAGGAAGCACAGATGACCCCCATTAGATTCAACAAAAAATGACCATCAACAAGGCATATCATAGTCAAATTCACAAAAAACTCTGGCAAGGAGAGAATCATGAAAGCAGCAAGAGAAAAAAAAGTCCCTAACATACAAGGTAAGACAGATCAAGTTTGCAGCAGACCTATCCCACAGAAATGTGGCAGGCCAGAATGGAGTGGCAGGATGTATTCAATGTGCTGAATTGGAAAAATAGGCAACCAAGAATTCTCTAACCAGCAAGGCTGTCATTAAAAATAGAAAGAGAGATTAAAAGTTTCCCAAACAAAAATTAAAGGAGTTTGTGACCACTAAACCAGCACTGCAAGAAATATTAAGGGTGACTCTGAGGGGAGAAAAGATGAAAAAAACAAAACAAAACAAGACAAATAAATAAAGAACACAAGCAACAAAAACTAGAAATGACCAGAGAACACCACCAGAAACTCCAACTCTACAAGCAACATAATGACAATAAATTTGTATCTTTCAGTACTCACTGTAAACATTAATGGACTAAATCCTCCAATCAAAAGACACAGGGTAACACGATAAGAAAACAAGATCCATCTATATGCTGTTTACAAGAGACCCACTTTAGACCTAAAGACACCTTCATATTGAAAGTAAGGGGATGGAGAAGCATCTATCATGCTGATGATCAACAAAAGAAAGCCAGAGTAGCCATACTTATATCAGACAATCTAGACTTTAAAATAAAGACTTTATCAAGAGATGAAGAAGATTAATTATATCACAATTAAGGGGTCTATCCACCAAGAAGATCTAACAATTATAAACATTTATGCACCAAATGTGACAGTACCCAAATATATAAATCAATTAATCACAAACATAAAGAAAGTAATTGATAGTAATACCATAATAGTAGGGGACTTCAACACCCCACTCACAGCAATGGACAGATCATCTAATCAAAATATCAACAAGAAAAAAATGGCTTTGAATGACACAGTGGACCAGATGGACTTAACAGATATATTCAGAACATTTCATCCTAATGCAGAGGAATATACATTGTTCTCCAGTGCACATGGAATGTTCTCCAGAATAGACCACATACTTGAGACACAAATCAGCCCTCAACAAGTACAAAAAGTTTGAGATCATACCGTGCATATTTTCAGACCACAACACTATGAAACTCTAAGTCAACCACAAGAAAAAATTTGGAAAGGTAACAAATACTTGGACACTAAAGAACATCCTACTAATGAATGTATCGGCTAACCAAGAAGTTAAAGAGGAAATTAAAAAGTTCATGGAAGCCAATGAAAATGATAACACTGCAGCCCAAAACCTCTGGGATGCAGGAAAGGCGGTCAAAAGAGGAAACTATATAGCAATCCAGGCTGTCCTAAAGAAGGAAGAAAGATCTCAGATAGACAACCTAACCTTACACCTTTAAGGACTGGAAAAAGAACAGTAAATAAAACCCAAAAGCAGAAGACAGGAAATTAAAAAGATCAGAGCAGAAATTAATGCTGTTGAAACCAAAAAAACAGTAAAACAGATCAATGAAACCAGAAGCTGGTTCTTTGAAAGAACTAACAAAATTGATAAACCACTAGCCAATTTGATCAAAAAGAAAAAGGAAAGGACCCAAATAAATGAAATCAAGAATGAAAGAGGAGAGATCACAACCAACACAGCAGAAATACAAACAATAATAAGATAATATTAGGAGCAATTATACACAAATAAAATGGGCAATCTGGAAGAAATGAACAAATTCCTAGAAACATATACACTACCAACACTGAAACAGGAAGAAATAGAAAATTTGAACAGACCCATAACCAGTAAGGAAATTGAATTAGTAATCAAAAATCTCCCAAAAAACAAGAGTCCAGGGCCAGATGGCTTTTCAGGGGAATTCTACCAAACATATAAGGAAGAGTTAACACCTATTCTTTTGAAGCTGTTCCAAAAAATAGAAATGGAAGGAAAACTTCCAAACTCTTTCTATGAAGCCAGCATTACCTTGATTCCAAAACCAGATAGAGACCCCACTAAAAAGGAGAACTATAGACCAATTTCCCTGATGAACATGGATGCAAAAATCCTCAACAAGATATTAGCCAAATGACTCCAACAATACATTAAAAACATTATTCACCACGACCAAGTGGGATTTATACCTGGGATGCAGGGATGGCTCAATATCTACAAAACAATCAATGTGATTCATCAAATCAATAAAAGAAAGGACAAGAACCATATGATCCTCTCAATAGATGCAGAGAAAGCATTTGACAAAATACAGCATCCTTTCTTGATAAAAATCCTCAAGAAAGTAGGGATAGAAGGATCATACCTCGAGATCATAAAAGCCATATATGAAAGACCCACTGCTAATATCATCCTCAATGGGGAAAAACTGAGAGCTTTCCCATAAGGTCAGGAACAAGACAGGGATGTCCACTCTCACCACTGTTATTCAACATACTATTGGAAGTTTAGCCTCTGTAATCATACAACACAAAGAAATAAAAGGTATCCAAATCAGCCAGGAGGAGGTCAAACTTTCATTCTTTACTGATGACACGATACTCTATATGGAAAACCCAAAAGATTCCATTAAAAAAAACAGCTAGAATTGATTCATGAATTCAGCAAAGCTGCAGGATATAAAATCAATGCACAGAAATCGGTTACATTCCTATACACCAACTATGAAACAACAGAAAGAGAAATCAAGGAATTGATCCCATTTACAATTGCACCAAAAAACATAAAATACCTAGGAATAAATCTAACCAAAGATGTGAAAAATAAATACACTGAAAACTAGAAATCTTATGAAAGAAGTTGAAGAAGACACACAAAAAAATGGAAAAAGATTCCATGCTCCTGGATAGGAAGAACAAATGTTAAAATGTCGGTATTACCCAAAGCAATCTACATATTCAGGGATGCAATCCCTATCAAAATAACATCAGCATTCTTCACAGAGCTAGAACAAATAATCCTAAAATTTGTATGGATCCAGAAAAGACACCGAATAGCCAAACGATTTTGAAAAAGAAAACCAAAGCAGGAGGCATCACAATCCCAGACTTCAAGCTATACTACAAAGCTGTAATCAGCAAGACAGTATGGTACTGGCATAAAAACAGATTCTCAGATCAACGGAACAGAATAGAGAACCCAGAAATTGACGCACAAACGTATGGCCAACTAATCTTTGACAAAGCAGGAAAGAATATCCAATGGAATAAAGACAGTCTCTTCAGCAAGTGGTGCTGGGAAAACTGGACAGCGACATGCAGAAGAACGAACCTGGACCATTTTCTTATACCATATACAAAAATAAACTCAAAATGGATAAAAGACCTAAATGTAAGACAGGAAGCCATCAAAATCCTCCAGGATAAAGCAGGTAAAAACCTCTTTGATCTTGCCCACAGCAACTTCTTACTCAACACGTCTCCAGGGGCAAGGGAAACAAAAGCAAAAATGAACTACTGGGACCTCATCAAAATAAAAAGCTTCTGCACAGTGAAGGAAACAATCAGCAAAACTAAAAGGCAACTAGAAGAATGGTAGAAGATATTTGCAAACGACATATCAGATAAAGGGTTAGTATCCAAAAATCTATAAAGAACTTATCAAACTCAACACCCAAAAAATAAATAATCCAGTGAAGAAATGGGCAAAAGATATGAACAGATACTTCTCAAAAGAAAACATCCAGATGGCCAACAGACACATGAAAAAATGCTCAACATCATTCATCAGGGAAATACAAATCAAAACCACAATGACATACACCTCACACCTGTCAAAATGGCTAACATTAACAACTCAGGCATCAACAGATGTTGGCAAGGATGTGGAGAAAGAGGATCTCTTTTGCATTGTTGGTGGGAATGCAAGCTGGTGCAGCCACTCTGGAAAACAGTATGGAGGTTCCTCAAAAATTAAAAATAGACCTACCCTATGACCCAGCAATTGCACTACTAGGTATTTATCCAAGGGATACAGGTATGCTGTTTCAAAGGGACACATGCACCCCAATGTTTACAGCAGCACTATCAGCAATAGCCAAAATATGGAAAGAGCTCAAATGTCCATCGATGGATGAATGGATAAAGAAGTACTTGGCAATCAAAAGAATGAAATCTTGCCATTTGCAACTACATGGATGGAACTAGAGGGTAGTATGCTAAGCGAAACTAGTCAGAGAAAGACAAACATCATGTTACTTCACTCTTATGAGGACTTTAAGACACAGAACAGATGAACATAAGGGAAGGGAAGGAAAAATAATACAAAAACAGGGAGGGGACAAAACAGAAGAGACTCTTAAATATGGAGAACAAACAGAGGGTTACTGGAGGGGTTGTAGGAGGGGCTATAGGCTAAATTGGTAAGGGGCATTAAGGAATCTACCCCTGAATTCATTGTTGCAATATATGCTAACTAACTTGGATGTAAATTAAAAAAATAATATTAAAAAAAAGATTCAGATTACTGATATGTACAACAAGGATGAATCTCAAAAATATTATGCTTTCAAAAGACCCCAGACACAAAAGTATATATATTGTATGATCCTAGTCAATGAAATTCTAGAACAGGCAAAATTCATCTACAGTGCAGAATGGAGGTCAGTGATTGCCTGGGGCTGGGATGGGTAGGGAGGAATTAACTACAAAGGGATAGGAAGGAACTTTGGGAACTTTCATTTGTGGATAATGAAAATGTTCTATATCTTGATTGGACTGATATTTGTGTAGGTACATGAGTCAAAAGTCATGCGCATTTAATATAAGTGAAATTTATTGTATGTTATTCCTCAATAAAGTCTATTTAGAAAAATCAAAGCACCCTGAATAAAGTAGATACAGAATGTAACTGAGCCTTGTTTTCCTGGTCAGAGCTGGAAAAACATGTCATGGTTCCAAAGTGGCTTCCAGTCCCTTCTTATAGAACTTTTTGCTGTAATTTTTTAATCATCTGTTTACCAGGGCCTAAAATGTTTTTATGCCCCACCTTTTTAAATTAGTTTTTTTAATGTTTATTTTTGAGAGACAGAACATGAGCCAGGGAGGAGCAGAGAGAGAGGGAGACACAGAATCTGAAGCAGGTTTTAGGCTCTGAGCTGTCAGCACAGAGCCTGACACGGGGCTCAAACTCATGAGGTGTGAGATCGAGACCTGAGAAAGTTGGATGCTCAACCGACTGAGCCACCCAGTTGCCCCTCTCAGTAATATATTACCTCATTCAATGCTTCAACAATCCTGAGAATTCGGTACATCAATATTGCAATTTTACAGATGAGAAAACAGGAGCGCAGAAAGATATTGTACTTTGCCCAAAGTCACAAAACTATTTCATATTAGTCTTAGTAATTAAACCTGAGTAGAATGTGATAGCCTACACCCTAATCCATCATACGATAAAGAACGTTCTTTAAGGTATATGACTACTTTCATATAAATTTCATATAAATTTCAGAGTTCTCTATGTCAGTTAAGTTTTTCAGAAGCCAATGAAAGCATTTGGAAAGCTAGCATATTCAAAAAGTTAACAAATGCTATTTCTTTGGCAACATGATTAAATAATTGATCATGTGTGGTAGGTACGAAGCACAATATAAAAATTCAGGTGTGTACAAAATGCAATTTTATTTTTCTACTACTCGGTTGATTTTCTATAACAGCTTCCAAGTAGTCAGATTACAAAAATGTAATATTCATTAAATATACCTGTCACTGTGGTGGCTGACAGTTGGTGGGCATCTGGCCCTTGTGTTCCATTCTATATGTACCGGCATCTCCTGAGATTCGCTAAAAGATACATCATTCATTTTCCATGGATTTTTGTTCAAACAGGTCACTGCTAAGTCATCTGTCCCTCCCGTTCAAGAGGCCCTTCGTGTGTACTCTCTAGGCTGCCTCTCATGTCTTTTTGGGTATGTGGGATCATTCTGCTGCTCCTCATCTTATAAGTCATAGGGACTTACAGGATGGGGGACTATCGGTAATCTCTCATTACTTCCTTGCTCCTCTTAGTTTCAGGGGATATTTATATTTCTCAGGTACTAACCTGGGGAGTGAGGAAAGTGCGTGTTGTCATAAGCTGAATAGAGAGATTTGTCCACTTAAATCCATTTTGTCTTTTTCCTGGACTAATATTGCAACCCTCTTGCTGAAAGGTGTGACCGTGTAATTGAGTTCTAACCGATGGGATACATGAGCTGAAATAATGTGGGCCACTTCCAGTCCCCAAACCTTCCACGCATGCTCTTCTGTGTTCTTTCTCCCTCTGTTGTTATGACACTGACAGGAAAGGCCTTAGCAGCTGTAGACACATTGTACAAGCTGGATAGGGCCTTGCTTCCTAAATGAGAGTGGTAATCTGCAATGCCCACTAGGACTGCTATTGATCAAAAAATAAACTTTTGGGGCATCTGTGTGGCTCAGTCATTTAAGCATCCAACTCTGGATTTTGGCTCAGGTAATGATTTCATGCTTCATGGGTTTAAGTCCTGTGTCAGGCTCTTTGCTGGCAAGTGAGGAGCCTGCTTTGGATTCTCTCTCTCTCCTCTCTCTCTGCCCCTGCCCTGCTCATGCTCTCTTTCTGTCTCTCTCAAAATCAAATAAATAAATTTAAAAAAAGAAGAATAAACTGGGGCACCTGAGTGGCTCAGTCAGTTAAGTGTCTGACTCTTGGTTTTGGCTCAGGTCATGATTGCACAACCCATGAGTTCGAGCCCCATGTTGGGCTCTGTGCTGGCAGTGTGGAGCCTGTTTGGGATTTTCTCTCTCTCTCTCTCTCTCTCTCTCTCTCTCTCTCTCGGCTCCTCCCCAACTTGCACAGTCTCTGTCTCTCTTATAAAAAATGAATAAACTTGGGGTGCCTGGGTGGCTCAGTCGGTTGGGCATCCGACTTCAGCCCAGGTCATGATCGCACAGTCTGTGAGTTTGAGCCCCAAGTTGGGCTCTGTGCTGACAGCTCAGAGCCTGGAGCCTACTTCAGATTCTGTGTCTCCCTCTCGCTCTGCCCCTCCCTTGTTCATGCTCTGTCTCTCTCTGTCTCAAAAATAAATAGAAACATTTTTAAAAAATTAAATAAAAAATTAATAAACTTAGGGGCACCTGGATGGCTCAGTTGGTTGGGATCTGACTTCGGCTCGGGTCATGATCTCACTGTTCATGGGTTTGAGTCCCGCATCAGGATCTCTGGTCTCAGCATGGAGCTTGCTTCAGATTCTGTGTCTCCCTCTCTCTCTGCTCCTTCCCCCCCCCTCAAAAATAAACATTAAAAAAAATTTTGTTAATGAATAAACCTAAAAAAAAGAAAAACTTCTGTTTTTGTCTAGCCATTACTAGATTAAGTCTGTTTCTTACCAAAGACTAGTATATCCTAATACACAGATCCATCTGATTAACATGCTACCAATTATTTTCTGTTGTGTAAAACCAATGTCTCCATAGGGTGTTGGGGAAGAGAATACAGGTACTACTCATACTCCCATCCCTCAAACCTGCCTGGAATGTCTGAGTTGCCCCCTAAGTTCATTCAGGAGAGTAGCCATCTCCCTTTTCCTCCAGGACTCCCAGTATTTATCCACTTACTGCTTCTCCATCTCACTCCCCTCCACCCCCCACCCCAGCTCCAGGAGGCTTTATTATTTCGGGGGGCAGGCAGAAAGTTTTGTGTCACTCACCAAGTACTCCTTCAAAAAAACAAACATGTTGCAGAGATTGAAAGATCATTAATTGATTAAATATTTTGGAAACAAATAAGGAAATAAATAAGTAATGCTCTAGCTGATTGAGAGAATATAAAAAACAGCAAATGTGGGAGAATCTCTGTTAATATTTCCAAAAGTTACCCCATGACATGTGTGGTCTTCTATCAAGTAGATCACACACCTAAGAATTGCATTGTCTCTTAGGGTCTCAGTAACAAGCTTGCGTTCTACCCAAAATTTGGGGAACTGTGACTCTTGAAAATTATTAATTTTTGATAGTTAGGAATTTGGTAAATGAACTATTATATATGCCAGTCACTGTTCGAGGTATGAAAATCTTCAGAACTAGAGGGGTGCCTGGGTGACTCAGTTGGTTAAGCGTTTGACTTTAGCTCAGTTCATGATCTCACAATTCATGGGTTTGAGCCCCATGTTGGGTTTTGTGCTGACAGATCAGAGCCTGGAGCCTGCTTTGGATTCTGTGTCTCCCTGTCTCTCTCTGCCCCTCCCTACTTGTGCCCTGTCGCGCTCTCTCTCTCTCTTTCAAAAATAAACATTATTTTTTTTTAATCCTCAGAAGTACAAATACTTGTAGTGAACAGCCAACAATCTCTATTTTATTCCAAAATACAAATACCCCATGGAGGTATCCTCCCTCCTTCGAGCATGCCCCACACTGATATGGTCGACCAAGACAAAGACCATGGTAGGTTTTTTGCCATTCTTCATAGATGTTTTCATAAGTTCACTGAATGTGCACCTGGAAACATCTAGGTGTACTGATATGTGAAAAGATGAGTATATTATTATTACTTGCATTGCTCCTAAAAATAGGACCCCTCAATCCAGTTCTTGACTAGAGACACATTTTCTTTTCTCCCCATCTTCTGTAGAAGTACTCAAGAAGTTTTGAGATAAAGGGCTCTGATAACTAAGAAAATTGCCAACTGCCTCAAATTCTCTTAGGGCCTGCCTCTCCTTAAACTGAGTAAAGGAGCATACGTTCCAAACATACACTTGACATACACTTGGACAAACTATAGTTTGCTGATTAAATATGCAGAGCAAATTTTAACACTGGTCCCAGGTGATATGTTGGGTGTTAGTTTTCCTAAAATAATTTTTTTTTTACCGGTTTCTCAGTCATGATTCTATCTTGGTATTAAACATCAATCCATATTGTGCAAATTCTCACCCCAGCTGGCTAAGCTAAGAGAGCGAGAAATGAAAATCAGATCTGATTCTCATGTTATAAATATGAAAATTGTTACTTGATGATGGAACACTGGACAACTGAGGGACAGGGGATTTTTAGGTTTCTGGGGAACTTCCTTCTTCCAAGAACAACTTGATTTGCATGGGTTGGGATATTTTGAGGTTATGAGCTATGGGTTAAAATAAAAGCTTGGGGCTCACAAGTCTGGTAAAACCATAAAGTTCTGTTTTCAATGGAATTTCTGGCAATACCAAGATTTATACTGCTTTTACCTGAAACCATGATGAGAGAAGTCAAGTTTGCAAATGGGAAGAGAAAAGAAAAAATAAACAAATAGCACTTATTTATTACATAACCAAGCAGGCAGGCAATCACCCTGGTTCCAGGTCTGCCCAGCACTTAAGCAGGAATTGGAGAAAGGTTCAGTGAGCCACTACTATTGCCTTAGCCAGTTTTTCCCCAAAGGTTTGGGCATTTCCATCCCATTGTCC
Organism: Lynx rufus; assembly: GCF_022079265.1. NCBI lineage: Eukaryota > Metazoa > Chordata > Mammalia > Carnivora > Felidae > Lynx > Lynx rufus. The sequence continues at coordinate 131,480,782 of NW_025814867.1, read as the reverse complement.
CGAGGGAGGGCATAGGGGTAAGTCTGCATATTTGTGGACAATATGGCCATGGTTGGGAAATACCGTTGTGAGAACTTGCTGGTTACAACAGCCCATGTGCAACTTCACCATATTCAGTCAAATTAATCCCTGTCTCCCCTCTCACTTCTTTTTTTTTTTTTTTGCCTTTTTAAATAACTTTCTTTCCATCCTACTCCCATGTGGCTCAAGCCTCCTTTTTTTTTTTAATTAATTTAATACCTTTATGGTTTATCACTGAAAAACTCATTCTCAGTTTGGAAAGATGGATGAGAGACACTTTCCCCTATTTCTTCCACTACAAAGGCTCTGAATGGTGGAAAGAAGAAGGCAAACTGGCTAAGGACTATGGACACAAGCAATGATACTATGGTGAGATCCCTGGGTTTTCTTTCTGCTTCATATATCCCAGACTTGTAACTGAAAAAGCCAGTAAGCAGGAAATGCTACTGGGCATAGACAATTGAGCCTCAGCAAGTCTATTTTTCTCTACCCAAAGGAGCAGGAAAGGGGCATTTTAGACAATAACAACTCAACAGCAAACAAACACAGGAAAATCTGCCATCCCCGTGCCAACCCCAACCCTCTGGGTCAACACAGGCTGAGTGAAAAGTCTAGACTTACACCCTGACCCTGCTGTAGAGGTGGCCCTCCAGGCTCCACACTCGGTAGTGTTGGAGAATACTGAGTGAGGAGGAGGGAAGTCCATCTTCTTACAGCATTAATGAATTCTACCCTACTCTGCAGGTGTCTGTGGACTCTGGACTTCTACCCCCACACTGTGGTAATAAAGGATCCTTCCCCCTCTATGCTTCAGGGGAGAGTCGGAACTCTTACCACTGCTCAGAGGTAATGAAACCACCTCTATTCCTGCCCCACATGTCAGTGGAGGACACACAGGAAACAAACAGCAGGCATTCTAGACAAGGGGAGTATCAGCAAAGGTTTAGTGGAAAGCCTGAATTTTCACCTTAACTCAGAGGTATTGAAGTACCCCTCAACAACCCACTCCCTGCCCCAACTATGGGGTCAATAGAGGGCTGGCAGGAAACCCATATTTCTACCTTCTCCTAGAAGTAATGAAGAAATGCTCACATTTCTTGCCAGTGTTACAAGAGGCTAAAAAAAAGATTTATATAAGATCCAGTTTCATAACATAATATTGACAATGTCCAGGATATAATCACAAATCACTCATTCATACTAAGAACCAAGAAAATCTCAACTCAAATGGTAAGATAGTCAATAGATACTAATAACAAGATGCCGCAGATGTTAGAATTATCTGGCAAAAAGAATTTAGTATAATTCTTACTTAGCAGATTTAGTGTAAGCATTAGTTTTTCAGTGAAGTGTGAAGTTCATTAAAATAAGTCTAATGAAACATAATTCACATGAAATGAAATGTATTTGTAAAAATGGTCACTCACTTATCAACAATCATAAAGAAGTTAATGACAGAATTTAACGATGGCATTTTACAAAATAAGACTGGAATACAGGTTAAAAATATTAAGAATTAGGACAATAAAGAATCCATGTTTTACTTCATCTACACAAATTATTATCAAGTCATTGTCAACTGAGTTATATGGATTGGGGTTTATTTGTCTGTAAACATTTACTTACATGATCTCCTTCACCATGCTTCCAAACTTTGCTTTTACATACCATAATCATTTGGAAGTGTCTAATTGCTTATAAATTAGAATTATTCAAATACAGTCAAACATAATTATGAATACTAATTTTTGAGAATGGAACCTAGTGAAGATGTATTATTAGTCAGGGCTCTCCAGAGAAACAAAATCAATAGGATTGATCTATCAATCTATCCACCCATCTATTATATATATATATATATATATATATAGAGAGAGAGAGAGAGAGAGAGAGAGAGAGAGAGAGAGAGAGATTTGTTATGAAGAATTGGCTCACATGATTATGGAGACTGAAAAGTCCCACCATCTGCTGTCTGTAGGCTGGAGACCCAGGAAAACTGATGATGTAGTTCGGTCAGAGTCCAAAGGCTTGAGAACCAGGGCAACCTGTGGTGTAAGTCAGAGGGCAGGGGAAAATCCATGTCTGAGTTCGGTCAGGCAGAAGGGGCAAATTCTCCCTTCCTCCACCTATTTTGTTCTATTCAATGTGGGATGATGCACATCCACTTTGGGGAAGACACGCTGCTCTACGGAATCTATCAATTCAAATGCTAATGTCAACTGGACTCTCTTTCACAGGCACACCCAGAAATAATGTTTAACCAAATATCTTGGCAAGTTCCAGTCAAAATGATACACAACACAAAAGACAAGTAGGCCATCAGACTTTAAGTTAAATAATTAATTTTCTATTTGCTCCGAACTACTTTACCTCCTTAAAAAAGTTCTCAGTATCTAGTTCCTTGAAAAACAAACCCCAAATTATTTTACTGAATTTAATAGTCTTTAAGATACCGTTTCACTACAAATAGTATTTCTTCTTTCTTTTTATAGTCAAATTTTATTGAGTCTTTATTTACGAGATAATGTCATGATTCAGAAGCAATACAAGGCTTTTTATAGATTGTTTTTCCCTCCAAGATAAGACTATAAAAGTTCTTATAAACCTCTCCACTCTTAAAAGCAAGATTTGGCAGACCCTGCTAGGATTTCAAAACCATTGGATAGCTTCAATTGTGTGGTCATTTGTTTTAACATGATATCTTTCACCTGGTTTTTAATCTCAGGAGGAAAAAAAATACAGATGACTCAATTTTTCATTTAATTAAATATAAAAAAATAAATTTCTCTCTCTCCACTTTTACTAGATTTATTTGGAGTTTTGTAAATCTCAGGGATGGGTCCTATTAGGAAAAAGAAGGAGGGTATTCAATTTGAATATAAAATGAAAGAAGAAGGAGGGAAGGAAGGAAAGAAGGCAGGGAGGGAGAAAGGAAGGAAATTCTTCTGTTATGCAGCAGCTCTAACATGTTACCATATTTGTAAGAAATTTTTTCTTGTCTTCTAAAACAAATAAAACCATCTGACTGAACCATCTAACTGTGAATAAAGTTCTTGAAAACTACCCAAAACACAGAAAATGGAACTTTTTTATCCTGGACTCCATAGTATTATAGAGTTTTCTCTGGTAGAGTACACTGATTATAATTCTTTCCAAATTAGCAAACCACAAAAATGTAGGAAGCAGAAAATTACTTGCAAGCAAAATGAAACCAGTTTTTACAGTAATTAAAAGATGAGGAGTTTGGGGGAATTAATTTAAAGAGGGAGAATCTACTTAATTAGATAACAACACTATTATAGAAATTTTACAGAAACCAGCATGTGGTAGGCAGCCCACGCTCAACTCTCTGGTATCTGAGACATCCACCCTTCCAGCTACACAGTTTAGAAGGAAATATGAGATGCAAACACTTTTTTTGCTTTACCCATGCTGTATTTCCTTCTGCTTAAATTATAAATGACGGTGTGCAAAACTGGGAAACATGGTAGTGATGTTTGGAATCTCTTAAACCTTTATAAATTGACTTTGAGATAAGATTAATCCTTATGTTAATAGGTAAACTGGAACTCTTAGCACAAAAATAAAGAACTATATAAACATTCTTCTGATTTTTAGGATTCAGTCATATTTCAGGGTAACATCTCAGGAAATAGCAAACCTTTGCTCCAACTGAGTTCTCTGATTGGTACTCCCGCCACCTCAAAACAAACTCTGGACCATAAGGATTCAGAACATTACAAGGCTAGGATGAAATGCCAGGATTTCCAGAGAAAGGCCTAGGGGCTGGCAGCTGCCTGAAGTTCTAATAATGTTCGGATCCACTTGGGCAAGAGTTAGTTTTTCTACAGATGATATCTAGAATCTGTTATTTTATAGTAAATTCCAATAGTCACAGAGAGTTATGAAGGGTAAATTGTTCATTGGCCCACCTGTTGAGCACCGCCATGTCACTTCGACAGCTTGTAAGAATCATTTCTGAAAGCTGCATTCGAACAATTTTATGGGAGTTAAATGACATTAGAAAAAGCAAAGTCGAAGCAGAAATCCGTATGGAACTGCTTTTACACACTACTTTACAGTTTACAATGTGTTGTACATGCAACCTTAGCTGATGGCCTGTGTATTCCCCTCCAATCATGCTGGATGGAATACAATTCCCTGTCTAGATGAATCAGCAGTACATAAAAATCAGCTTGGCCTTAAGCATGCAAATACAATCTGAATTCAATTTTTAAGAAACCACAGATTTTCCCCTTAGGGAATGGACTGTTTGTGGGCAGGCTGTCTCTTTTATAAGAAAACTATTCTCCAAGAGAGCATTTTCACAGATGAAAACTAAGAATTCCAGTATTTTCATTGCATAAATGTACCTGAATATTTCAAAGGAATAGTCCAAAGCCTGAACATGAACTGTTTTCTTGTTTTTGCAGTTTAAACACTTACATGAAGCCCTATGCAAAATTCTACTCAAGGACTGATTTCCCTTGTTTGAGAAATCAATGGATTCCAGGTCTTTAAAAAATCCTTTGCTTTCACTTAGGAAACTGAAAGCAATCTCACTTGCCTTGTGCCACTTATCAGTTGATTACCTCTTATTTCCAAATCTACCCTCCTTTGCCTTACTTATGATATTGGAGATGGGCCCTGTAAACATATCCCTTTCTCAGGTAACACAATGTTCAATGTTGTCAGCAGATGGTTGGAGAGAACCCAGCAGATGGTTGGAGAAAAACCAGGCTTTGTTCCAGTGTGTTTTTCTCTGCTTGCTCCTGTGGTACACAACAAACAGCAGTGCATAAGACACCCAGCAGTGCCCCCTCCCCACCAGTGAGTTCTACTGAATGGCATTCCCTGTGGGCGACCTCCTTTGGCATTTCGGAGGGCAGCTTCCCAGCAAATTCCATGAAGCAATACTTCCCTATGGACAGTTTTCCAAGCACCTGGAAGGCGGCTTTCTGGCAATTTCAGATGCCAATGTACCCCAGAGAACTTCATAATCCAGTGGGTCGTGGTCATAGCCATAACCACTCCATTGTAGGGGAGGAGTACCTCTTCCAGATTTCTTCCTCTGGACTTTGCCTCTCAGGCTTAGAGGTAATGGCTTCCCCTGTATCTATTCTTCTATTCTTCTTTAGTTTTTTTTCTGAGGCAAGTAATCTAGATTGGTTGCAGTTATTAATTCTCTATATTAAACTTTGTTACAATTATGTGATTCCTATCTGCTTATTGGACCCTGAATGACGACCCAGTTTTTAACTCAATAGTATCTCCCAATATGAGTACAGTTTTGTACTTTTGTACTTGTACAATTTTGGAAACTATTTAGCTTCCAAAAAAAATTTTGGACTAATAACGTACAAAATCTAAAACACTATCTTAAGAAAACATGATCCCACAGTTATTAAGTAGACATTCTTTTTAAAGTATCCACTTACTGCCAACATAAATATACCACTTAATAGAATAAATATCATCAAACTAATTTGTTGATCTTTGCCATTGGAAAGAAAATTTCATTGAGTGGGAAATGCTGCTGAAACATCTGCACAGGTATTGATCAGTTAAAAAGCCAAACAAAATGAGATCAACTCTGTACTTTTAAAAAGAAGTAGATTTGTTTATGTTATTTTATATAATTTAAAATACCTCTGAACCTGCCAGAATGGAACCCTGCCAATGCTCTTACTAATTGTAGACATTTTAAAGCACATGCAGCAAAGGAACTGGGATAATATTTAGAAATATTAAGGACAACTTTTGCCTTTAGCCAAATAAATATGTAGGTTAACATTTCTTCTCATAACTCCCCCATTAAGAGGTACCCTCCCTTCCTCTCCTCCAGGTGAAGAATACCATCAAGATGTCAGAACTTAGTTTTGTAACTTACTGTGGATTTAAGGCTATTATTTAGTTGCAAGCAACAGAAACTTCCAATGTCCAACTTAAGCAAGTATGAAATATATTTTAATTTTGGGGTAGCAGCTTAACAATATTAGCAGGAAGTCAGGCTATGGAAAGAGTGAGGGTCAGTCTCAGGAAAGGCTTGGAACAAGAGCTTCTCTGGATGCTTCCAGGCAGCAAGCATCCTGTCAAGGATACCTGTGAGAGGAAATGAGGTCTGAACACTCTTCTGTCCTTAAGTCTCTCTACTCAAAAGTTCAAAGTCCTCGGAATGGAAGCCCAGTTTCTCCAGCTAGTCATCTGCCCATTCCTTGTTTAGAAGAGAGAGCATTGTGATTTTCCTGTCTCACCAAAATGACACAAATTGGGAGAGTTAGTTAACTCAGTGGAAATTAGGATATTAGCTGAAGTAAAATGAAAAAATACTGTAAGCCCAAAAATCTTTTTTCACTATGTACGCCATTAAGGTTAAGTCTCTCATTCCTTAAGCACCACAGCTAATAGATAGGTGATAGATGAAATACACTCTGACAGCAACTGACTCCAATAGTTGGCAGTCTAGTTAATTTAGTTTCTTGTGGACTATCTATGTGTTAAAAGAGGAAGATGATAACTCCAAAAAACCTTGAAGAGACAAACCTACTTTGCATTTCCTCATGCATGTTCCATCAAGCCAAAAATATCAGAGAAGATAATATAGCATCCATGGCGTCTGTCTTCTCCAAGAAGGAGCTCCATAAAGGAGCTCCAGTGACCATGTAACTTTTTTCACTGTCCGTAGGACTCACTCAAAAAAGATGCTCCAATAATCATGAAGAATCTCTGAGTATATTAGTTTCCTGTGACCACTGTAACAAGTTATCACAAACTTGGTGGCTTCAAACAACAGAAATTTATTCTTTTACATTGCTGGGGGCCAGAAGAACAATGTCAGTTTCTCTGGGCTGAAATCAAGGTATTGGCAAGTCTGTGCTTCCTCTAGCTCTTGAGGAGAATCCATTCCTTGTCTCTTCCAGCTGTTGGTGGTTGCTGGTATTCTTTTGCTGTGATCCTATCACGCCAATCTCTGCATCCACCTTTACGTGGGCCTCTCCTTTTCTTGTCTTCTCTTCTGTCTCAATTTCCTTCTTCCTCTCTCATACGGACACTTGTGATTACAGCTAAAGTTCATTCAGATAATCCAGAATAATATCCAATGTCAAGATCCTTAATTTAAGCACAAATGCAAAGACTCTTTTCCTTTATAAGGTAACATTGGTATGTTCCAGGGATTAGGACCTAATATCTGTGGGTGGTCATTATTCAGCCGACTACACTGGGCATCACCTAAAGAGCTTTGACTTTTGTCTAATAATGTAATAACTGAATGACTTTGGGCTGTTTTTCTTGGAAAGAGGAGAAATGTGTTCTATACCCGGAAAGAAAAAGATGGGCTATGAGCAGCTGCCCCACTGGCATCTACAGGAAGCATGGGATTAGTGTTTGTTCAATGAAAAATGAATGGAAATGACTGATATATGTCATTCTGGGCCAAAGATATTAGTAACCTAGGGTTCCTCCACAATAGTCTCTTCTTTTCTGCTGGTTGGATTAAGACCAAGAAAAGTGAATCATTGAGCCACAGAATAAAAGAACTGAGTCTCTCAATGAGTATATGGGAGAAAGGTATCTGCCAATATATCCCAAACAGGATGAATACAAAGAACTATACATTTGGAAATATCATAGTGAAAATGCAAACACCAAACAAAGTTCTTAAACACATAAGAGAGAAAAGGCAGACTACCTACAAAGGCAAGATAGATTGAGTGATAACAGACCGATTAATGATGGAATGTTCAACAGTAACAAGGGAAGGCAGAAGATAATAGAAAGACAAAGTGTGAGAAGAAAATACATACCAACCAAGAATTGTGTATCCTGCCAAACTCTAGTACTAGAACAAGGGTGAAGTAAAGACATGTTAGAAATCAAAATCTTTGAATGTTTATCACCTAATGAGAGGAACTTCAAGTGTACTTCAATGAGAAGAAAATTGATGATAGAGTGACAGTTAGATCATAAGAAATATTGAACAAATAAAATGATTAATGTGTCTATAAATATAAAACTTGCCTGTACATGTTATTAATTATTATATCTAATTTTGAAAGTTAAAAAAAAAGGAATAGAACTAAACTACCCAGTAGTTAGAGCATTGGAGTTGCAAGACTATTGTATTTAAGTCAACTGCCAATTAAATTTGTACACTCTAAATTTAGATTCTATCTCCAGTTGCAAAAAAGACCTGGCTGATGACGTCAATTAAAAGAAATAATCATGAGACGCCTGGGTGGCTCAATGGGTTAAGCATCCGACTGTTGATTTCGGCTCAGGTCATGATCTCACTGTTGGTGAGCTCGAGCCCCTCCTTGGGATCTAGGCTGACAGTGCAGAGCCTGCTTTGGATTCTCTCTTTCTCTCCCTCTCTGTCTCTGCCCCTCCTCTGCTTTCTCTCTCTCTCTCTGTCTCTCTCTCTCTCTCTCTCTCTCTCTCTCTCTCTCATTTTCAAAATAAATACTTTATAAAAAATAAAATAAATAACGAAGAAAACTACTTACTGTTACAAAATACATTTATTTTCATTCAAGAAATTAATGAAACAAGCCATCAATCAAACAAGCCATGACAGCTGGAAGGGATTTACCACTTTTTATTTATTATTTGGCCAGTCTATTTCCTTTGGCTATTGTCTATTTACAGCTGATCCTTTGTTCACAAGTATTCTGACTCGAAACAGAAGGAGGTAGTCATAATAACCTCACGTAACTGTCTGCAGCAAGATCAGTGCATTCCGGAAACAGACAGGGAGTCCAGTGCTGTTCTTATCTGTTGGATGTCAAACTAAGCATTTTATGTTAACTAGGGATTTGGGCATATTTGATATGTCTTGCATCTATTGTTTCAAATTAACATCAACCTTATCAGTGCCTTTATATTCAGAATAAATTCAATGTATAGAACAGATGTTACTTGTTTACAAATTTTCTATCAGGTACTTATCAGTATCAATTTTTTCAGAACTCAAGATTAATCAATCAGAAGGTTTCCATTAATTGTGGAGTAATGTTCTATTAGAGAATGCACCCTATAAGAAGCATATAGAAAATCTGGACTAATGCAAAAGGGCAACGGAGAGTGAACTGAAGCAGACAGAATTAGATGTGGAGTATACCCGCAAGAGAAGGTAGTGGAGCGATATGAAGTAGGCACCTATTTCTATAACTTTTAGCCTAAAGTTAATTGTAGTCTTTGAGGCCATCCAGTGGTAGTGGGGGGCACTTGTAAAAAATCACACTATCTCTGGCTGAGAAAAGCCAGAAAACTGATAGCAGGAAAATACTACTGAAGTGAGAAAAGACTGAGAGGGAAAAAGACAGCAAAAGAACATAACATCCATGTCTCTAACCTCTAAACGAATTCAAAATGGCCACCTCCCCGACGTACTCTGCTGTACAACTTCCAAGCATCTCAGCTTCTGTCTTCTAATTTGTGTCTTCTCCATTTAGCAAGACCACCATAGTCTGCTTGATTTCCTATTTGTGAGAGATTAAGGACTTCTTAGATCTTTCCTGGCCTGGACATACCACAGCTTTGCCCATGTGCTTGATCTTCTATATCCCCAGGACTATGTCACAGCTTTTTAAAACCCCATATGAACACCTTATTCTCTAAATTGTCTTTTGTTTTTGGGCCAGCCTCTTGTTTGCCACAACTGGTATGTCACCACCTCAGTGAGCTACCTGGATGTTAAAGAATTGTCACTGATTGTTTTTTAAAAATGCTCTGGGCATACGACCACATAGCAAATTCTGAGTCAATCCAAATAAAAATAAGTCCTTTGAGGTGGGCTTTCCCAAGTAGCTAGCTGCCAGAGTGAAGTAGTAACAATTATCTGGGGATGAGGCTTTTTGGAGAGTACCAAACCCATTCTGCCCCCTTCAGAGGTTACGTAGACCCTGGTTTTCAAGGCTACGATAGAGCAGGAGGAGGGGACAGGAATAGGGCAGATTAAAATGCCAAAGAGCTCATTCTTCTTACCAAGATTGTCATTTTTGATGAGTATACATTTCTTAGGTTGTACAGTCCTTTGATTAATATCGAGTGTTAAAAAAAAAGTTGGTTTTGATCATTTTCTCTCATGTTCTCAAAGTTTTTATGGAGGCATATATTTTTGGAAGTTCTTACTCCACCATTCCAGAAGTGTTTTTTCTCCCATATATTTACTTTATATTTTGTTTGTCATTCTTTCTTACATTTCTAATTGCCATTTGAAATTTTCGATTTTGCCTTGGAACTCCTTGAACCTATTTATTACACTTATTGTAAAGTCCTTATATGATTTTTTCATGATCTAGATCTCCCATGTATCTTTTTCTAATGTTTTTCCCCTGTCATTTAAATTCAAGGTTATGTCTTCTTTTATGCTAGTTTTTGTTTTTATTTGCTTTGTCTGATTCAGCTTGCTTCATATTATATAGAAAGTTAGAAGAGACCATATTCAGAGACATACTCTGAATGACGTATCTTTTATTTCTAGCAGGCAACCCAGCTAAGGATGCCAGCAAGTCACGTTACTTAGCTAGTGCTCCAGAGCTTTCATGTAGCCACACGTACATTTTTGTTTGCAGATTTTTTTTTAATTCAAACAGGAATGACTGCTCTGAAGCAAATGATTATATCATTCACAGAAATAAAAACTGCACTCAAAATTTTAGTTATTGACCTTAGGTTTCTGAATGGGGTTGGGAGAACTATTTTTGTTTGTTTTGCTTTTGTTTAGTTTTACCTCAAGGAAGAGTCATTTCCCACCAGGTTTATGGAATCCAAAAAAGAGAATGTTGGCATCCTCATGCCACTGGAGACCACCCTGGTTAGAGTCAAACCTGGTGACCCACTGTCTTTGCGTGCGGTGCCCAGATTTGCATTCTACAAAGGTTTTCTTCCATTTTTAAGCAAAGGAAAGATTTGAGAACATTTGCACTAAAGGAAGAGACCAAAAAGATCATCTAAACATTGGCTGGTATATTAGTTTGCTAGGGCTGCAAAGTACTGTAACAAAGTACAATAATTTGAGTGGTTTAAAATGGAAATTTATTTTCTCATGTTTCTGGAGACTAGAAGTCCAAGAACAAGGTGTTGACAAGATCGGTGTCTTCTGAGTCTTTTCCCTGTGTCTTCACATGATCTTCCACGTCGACATGTCTGTGTATAAATTTCTCCTTCTTATATGGTCACCAGTCATACTGAGCCAGGGCCCACTTTAATCACTGCATTCTCTCTTAGTTACTTCTTTAATAACTCTACTTACCAATAGTCATACTCTGAGGTAATGGGGAGTTCGAACCTCAACATGAATTTTAAGGAAACATAATTCAAGTATAATACCTGGTGTAATGGATCTTGGCTCTCAAGGAGAAAGATCATTACTTCCATACATTGGAGACCATTACAACTTAGGATCAAATCCATAGAGCTCCTATAGAGCCTTCAGAAAATGGCTCTTCAAACTACTAAATTCAGGGAGAAAGTCTAGAGACAACTTCCCCCAGGAAATGTCAATGGATTCTTATGGCTAAGTCCCTGAGACTGCCATACTTTTCTGCCCTTTCAAGGCCTGCGTGTTCAATATTTTCTTGAAAGTAATGAGATATCTCAGTATTTTTTGAAAACTATTTTTTTTTTCCTGAGGGAGAGAAAGAGGGCACAAGTGAGTGAGGGGCAGAGAGAGAGAGAGAGAGAGAGAGAGAGAGAGAGAGAGAGAAGCAGGGGTCATCCGTGGCTTGTGTTTTACCCAAAGCAGGGCATAAGCTCACCCAATGGGGGGCTTGAACTCATGAACTGTGAGATCATGACCTGAGCCAAAGTCTGATGCTTAATGACTAAGTCACCTAGGTGCCCTGAAAGTTATTTTTTTTAACTTAAAACTATCTCATCTTAACTTTATAATTTCAGAAAATAGAAACTTAAAAATGCTTTCACTTCTTTACAGACTGTTAAAAATAAGTAAAATACTTATAACTTTTCAAAAGAATTTTATATAATTCCATTAAAGACTAACCCTATGGGGAGCATACATCTTCAGATTCCTTACTACTGAAGTATCACAAGCATTAAATTACCAAAATAATAGACCTCACACTGTAAACACCTCATTTCTAGGGCATAAGAATATTTCAAGGAGAAGTTAAATTTTTTTAACGTTTTATTTATCTTTGAGAGTGAGCGAGCGAGCGAGAGAGACAGAGCTCAAGTGGGGGAGGGGCAGAGAGGGAGAAGGAGACACAGAATCAGAAGCAGACCCCAGGCTCTGAACTGTCAGCACAGAGCCTGATGCAGGGCTCAAACCCATGAACTGGGAGATCATGACCTGAGCTGAAGTCGGATGCTTAACTGACTGAGCCATCCAGGCACCCCAGGAAAGTTAATTTTTTAAATTTAAATAGTAGCACATTATTTAACATACATTTTCCAAACATCTACTATGTAACTTTGCATAGTTTAAGACAGGCTTTGTGGTGGTTACGAAACAAACAAAATAAACCCCACTAATCCATGGGCCTATCTTCAAAGGGTATATAATCTAGTTGGGGAAACACTAAGAACATGAAATGTTACATGGAACACTGAGATTCATCCTTACACTGAGGCCATACTATCCTCTGAATTAGTATGTATTATAATGCCAAAGAAAATGTAAGATTTATTAAAATGTAAGGAAAAATAAGACTACATTCAATTCAACTAGAAATAGGGGGATTTCCAGCAAGGTCAATCATTTATGATACAGATAGTTCAAAAGAGTAGCTAAAAGCAGAAAATATTTTTAGTGCAAAATAAAGGTTTTTAATGGTTATAATGATAGGTCCTACATTTCTGTTTCAATTCCAGAACAAGAATAGTTTATTTTTTTTATTTGTCTAAGATATGGGAGTAAAGAAAAAGATCCCAGGAAAAAATGTTTAGAAACATTTTGTCCATCCTATTCTTCTGATTGATTGTGTAGCCTTGTATAACTCCAAAGAATAAGATAATAAAATGTTGTCACTTAGTACATACTGTTTTGTAAAAATGTGAATTAAAGATATATATCATAAGGGATTAAGGTGTTTATAATAGTGCCACCTTAGAAGAAAAAGTAAAACAGCTTTTAAAGTGAAAGTACATATATTAGAACAAGTATATTAGCCTTTCTTCTTTTTCTACCCCATTAAAAAAAAAAAATCCCTAAATACAGTATTATGACACCACCTACTGGGAATTTAGAACACAACAATCACATTCTTGCAGGGTAACTGTCCCTTCTTCAGCTATAAGCGCTTTTAAAATAATTATCAATAAAGTGATCAAAAGGCCAGTATACACACATTGGTAAAGGCGTAGAAAAATTTGACAAATTTGTTAATAAATTTTCACATTAGGGGGACCTCTAGTACAACCATTTCTCGTCACTTTTTTGAGTACTGTCAGCCAGGATGATCATACCTAGATGAACTAGTTTGGATTGATGAAACTGACTATAGACATTTCAGAACACACATTTATTAACCTGCAATGAGAGATAATTGCTTGTAAGAATTTGGTTCTATTTTTGCATCAATATACTTGAGAAACCTAATCAAATCTAATTGGATAAACATGTGTCCCCGATTGCATTTTTCTGGAAGCTCACACTGAGGCAGAATTTGTGTGCAGAAAACAGACGATCACCTGTGGGAGTGATGGGGGAAGATAGGACTAGATAGAGAGAGAAGGCTAAGAGTGAGGGTCAAAGCCTTCGCCAGTCCAGTGGGGGAACTCTGGAGCATACATGGTTCTGTACTGGGCCAAAATGGCATGACCTTTATACACTCCGTGCATCTGTGGGACCCCAGTGAGGGCAATGCCCTTGGATGAAGCAAGCACTCTGCACTGAGGCAGACCCTACAGGACCTGCCAGCAAGAAGTGCCCCCTGCAAAGGGGATCTAGGCAGCTCCTCTCTGTTCCCACCTCAACATGGGATAACAAAGAGGTTCTAAAGATTATTTTAAGGCCATATTTATTGGAAGTTTTATCAGTCTGATAAATGTGATCACATCTTGCTATTTCAACCCTTCTACTTTCGAAAATTCTTCCTTCCCTAATGTATAACCGCTGTCAAAACGGAGGCAAATTCTTTTCCAGCGTCAATATCTGAAAGGACTCTTGATGCCAATTTCTCCAAATGTTTATATTTACCTCTTGGTCATGGATTATATAAAATCAATTTAAAAATCACGTTGCTCAGGGCCAACACTTTTCATTTTCTATTTTCAGTCCTTGTGGGTATAAATGGCTTGCCCCACAAAGGATTTGAATTTGCCACTGACGCCAGATTCCTGCTGCCACTATCAACCTGGCACCACTTCAAGGGGAAAAAAATCACATCTTGAGGTTTTTCAGATCATGTATACAGTGTCAGGTCTAGACTCAAACCATATCCACAGATAAGGAGTTTGTGGCTGTGAATTTCTCCATCCATCCAGAGTAAAGGATGAAAAAGACATGTTTCTTTACCACCTTCCTTGGGGAGAAGCTTTTCCCCCTTTTCCTAATGTTTTTCCTTTTTCCTCAGCTTTATGCTCCCTCCCCTGCTTACTGGCTTGAATTAAGTTTCATGGGCCCAAGGATCCAATTTGTGGTGGGAGGAGGAGCTTTTCAATTAAAAAAATAAAGGTAAAATTATGTAGAAAAGTTAGTATTTACTGGAATAGGAAAAGGAATAGCAAAAACTATAAAAAATATGACACATACTAACCAATATAATTAAATCTGGTCATCTCAATAATATTTTTTCTGACATTTTTGGCCACATGTCTTCACATGTTAATGATTTTGTAATATTTTCTATAGGGAGACTAGGAAAGTAATTTAGTCTTCCTTTTGGCATAGTTGATCAGAACTATGATCCAGGCTCACATGATTCTTGGCCATTAAAAATATTCCTCACTTTCTTCCCAGCCTGAGGGATGCATTAAAACTGTTCTAATCTTGTATCCAGTATTGTAAGTATCTTGTTAATGAGAGTCCTTTCTAACTGCACAGTACCTGCTGAATTCTTGAAGCCATTCCATCATGCCTTCTGTCCCCACCACTCCACTCAGATAATCCTTGTCAAGATAACTCACCCTTCTGTCCCCGTTTTACTCAGAAAAACTTATAGGTGACCAGTTCCTACTTGTAGAAAAACTATTCTTAGACTAAGAGACATAAGACTTTCCTACTTCACTTCATATTCTTCTCTATTTCCTGTGCTGGTTTTCTCTCAAATATAGCACCTTTTATGCTCCTCAAAAGTCAGCCCTGGGCCCTCCTCTTTTCTCTCTATATCATCTTATTACATATCATGGAAATTCCTTTGGCTTTAACTGCATCTCAGAGCTGATTCTCATATTATTATCTCTGAGTGATAATTCTGCTCCAATTCTAAACTTATATACACACAGAAAATGAAAACATATCAGATCATATGAAATTGGAAGCAAGTCTCCCCAGTGTCTTTTTTCAACCATACATCATTCCTCCCTCCTTGAAGTAGCCATTATCCTGACTTAATGGCAATCCTTTTCTTGTCTTTTAATTTTACTATTCATGAATGAATTCCTATATATGTGATTTTACCCAGGGTATTTTTGAACATTAAAAAATAGAATGATACTATATATGATTTTGTCTTGCTTCTTTCACTCAGTGTTATCACAGAAGAGTCACCTATGCTGAAAAAGATAGCTGTCATTTGCTCCTTTTTATTGCTGTATAATATTCCATTATGGGAATATACTACAATGTATCAGTTTCCTGTTGATGGATATTTGGGTTGTTTCTAGTATGAATAGCTTTTAAGAAAATTTTTGTATGTGTCAACTGATACACATATACCCAATTATCTTTAGGAAAAATACTTAGGAATTACTGAATAATGTACTTATAACTCTAGACGTTTTAAAATAATGTCAAATATTAAAATGTTTTCCAGAATGGTTGCACTAATTCACACACCCACCAGCATAATTTGAGTGATCCTATTGCTACATACACATCCCAACATTTGGTAGTGCCAAAAGTTAACTTTTTTTTTTGCCAATCTTGTGGGCGTTTGGTGCGATCTTGTGGTTTTAATTTGCATTTTCCTGATTATTGAGGTTGAGCACTTTTCCATGTGTATCAGTCATTTGGATTTTTTTTTTGTAAAGACTCTGTTCAAGTCTACTTTTTTATTGAATTCTCAAGCATTCTTGTATAATAGATATTGTTTGTATGAACACACACACACACACACACACACACACACACACACACCACATTTGCTTTGTGGCTATGTGTTTCTTACATGCCTTCATCATAGCCAGAAGGGTGTCAACTGTTAAAGTTGTAAGTCCATTTCCTAGAATCTCCTTTTCTATACGGCTGCTAGTTAGCATTGGTCAAAGAATCACAATATTGGGAAAGTAGAAGAATTAGCTTTTATTCTCGAAGGCTATTGGTTAGACGTGGTGACTAACACATGGAGAGGTGCCAACACATTCTAGTTTGTATCTGCTCTTCTCCACTCTACACCCAGCTCTTTGACTGCTAACTCTGTTGACTATCAGTTGCCCCAGGCCCATCATCATGGTAGAGGTGGTAGTTAAACAAGCACACCTTCTCATAGATCAGCCTGTGAGCTTTCTCTTTAGGACCCTGCTGTAGCAGCTGGGTATGATTGGCTTCCCAGGTTGACTGGTCAGTGACACCTTCCCTAATTTCCCAACTAGAATTTCACCTCCCAGATCCTTCCACAATTGTGTAGTTTTAATCATCATAAGTATCTTTTCTCACAACTCATAGCAGTTCTGCTTCCCTCGTTCAACCTCGTAAGTGTAGTTAGTTATTGATATCAAAAGTGCCTCCAGGGTCACAGAATCTTCAGCATGACAATCTCTATTATCTCTAATCTGATTAAAGTGAATTCATGTTGCTTATCATAAAGGCACTGGTATGAAGGGGACACTGATAGTCCACTGATTGCAACCGCAAAGTTGTGACTTAAATTATCACCTGAAATCACTTACTGTTAAATGACTCCAGAAGGCAAGACTTTGACTTGTAAGTAAGTAGCTGCTGCCATATTTCAGTGGAACTGGAGAGTAAGGGTTACTCTGAAGTGCACTGAAGAATTTGAAGAAAGAAAATGATGAGCTCCAGACTTTATCCTCAAAGTCTGGATAAAGGACAAGAAAGCTTCTGCAGTGACCCTAAAGGAAACCCTTGTCTCCTGTATCCTCAAGGCTGTTTCTAAAACCATACCCAAAGTTTAATTCTGTGGGTGGCACAGAATTAAAAAGCAAGTTGAATTCACAGTTCTCTTATGTTAAAATTAGGTAATTGATTGGGGAAGAGTGGGACCCTAAAAATTGAAATGGGGACACACGAGCAGTTTCCAAAGAAGCTGAGGACCTTGAACCCTAAGTTCTGCTAAATAAGGGCAGCTTCCCTCCCCTGTCTGAGCCTAGATACCCCTTGCTTGGAGAACCTGTAATGGTCTCCTCTGAGGTAGGGAACTGCTGGTGTTTTTCAATATTTTCACACTTACTACCTCTCACAGCTTACAGGTCTACAATCAGACTCAAGTCCCAGTAGGCTCCAGCGTTCGACTATGGAGTGTGACCTAAGAGGAGACATCATATATAAAAGTAATGCAAAACTTTGTCAATTTATATTGAGAGAAATCTAAGGACTATGTGTGAAATGGGTATTTAATCAGAGTGAGGGAATATACTGTTGGATTGGGCAGAATCTATAGATATGAAGCACTAAGTAGAGACTTTGGATTCAATTCTTGGTTATGATGTCTAGGAGCAGCTGTAAGAGTTTTCTCGATTTGTTGCCTGAAACTTGGACCCACACATGGCCAACACTTAACAAAGTTGAGATGGCAGAACTCGCTTGGTTTATCATAAATGGAATTGCCCAAAAGTTTAGGGAGACTGAAATACTGGAGTAGATTTATTATGTAAGACCTGCTCACTCACCTACTATGTCACTGGAGAGTCCAGAAAACACTCCATTTATTAAATCTTTGGAAAACATACTAATGAAGTCATCACGAACATTCTTGGAGAACTCTTGTGGTTATTCTCTGTGCATCAGAAATGACAATAGGAAATGCTGCCCTCAAAATAGGTTCCCAGAACTCAATGTGATCACAAGACAGGTAGGAGTCCTGTAGCATCACTGAAGCAGCAGAGACAAGGTGGTCATGGTTACTTTAATGACAGCACAGCCAAAGTAACTGGAAGGTGTGATCATGGCAACATCTAATTGTTATGATGCCATAGGAGGGAAATAGCTAAGTAGCCAATTAAACAAGAAAAGACTATAAATCTGTTGAATGGGAGTTTGACTTGAATCACCAAAATGAAGAGTCATGGGCCCTCAGCCAATTCCAAAATGTGAAAATGGTCCCAGAGCCACATGAATGAAGGTGAGACTTAGTCCCCTTACGAAATTTTCCAATTTGTGTGGCAGAAATATCCATAATAAAAGTCATAACCTTCCCTTAAAGGAACTTGTGTCCACTTACCGAGGTGACTGTGCATTGGAGGAAAGGATATAATCAAGAACTTCAGGTATAATGGACACCATATCTTCACTAATTCCTGGAGATGCAGGAATGCTGTTATGGTACTGGGAAGAGTAGGAATTTATGATTAATAAGAGTTTGGGGTTAGGCCCATCTTAACGGAATTCTACTCCCAGCAGCTTTTTCCCCAGGATGATTTCTGTCCTTATGAAATACAGTTTTGCTTTTGACCATTTTTTACTTTCCTTGAGGGTTATACTGCCCTACCCGCCTCTGACTTCTTGCAACCCCATAGTGCCCATGGCTTTTGTATTCATCAACCCCATAGAGCCCATGGCTCCATTGAAGCAGATGGAGCCTTCTCTCTGTTTTGTTAGTTGTTCTCAGATCTACTTGGAGAAGATTCCAGGCTGGGGATCTTCTTACTTTATGGATATTTATTGGTAATTTGTTTTCTGGAGGTCTTAAGACACAGAATTTCCCTTTTTTCTTTATTCTACTAACTCCTCACATCTGCAAAACCTGCCAAAGTTTTGCCAAAATATTGTGGTTCCCCAGTTTGGCTCAATTGATTTGTATTTTGTAATTTATGAGAATGCCTTGTCACTTATTTTTGTTGAAAATGTTGTCTGTTGGTTTTTCTTTAGCTATCTTTGTTGATTTTTTAATGATAAACATCTGGGAACATTTCAGAAAGTATGTCATGCTTATATTACTCAAGCCATAAATTTATTACTTACATCATTTTATTATTGCATTTCATTCTCCACATTGCAAATATCCTCCCCCCCCCCCCCCATTGCCCTGTCTTTTTACTCTTAGGGAATCTTTTGAGGCTAGAATTCTTAATTTAATGTAATTAAGTTTATCAAAAATTTCCTTCATGTTTTTCTGTTAAGAAATCCATTGTTATTCCAAGATCTTAAAAATATTCCTTCCTATGCTATCTTCTAAAATATTTATAGACTTTTGTGATTTAGCCATCATGGAAAAGTTGGTAACAGAATAACTTTCCTGCCATCAATAACCCTAAAACTGGACATATCGAAACAACTCATTTCACTGTTTGGACAATAGACAGTATAAGGTTGCAGTAACTGAGGGCAGTGAAGCACACCAGGTAAGCTTTCTTTTTGGAGACATTTTCAAAATACGGGGTAAAGAAAATGCAACCCAAGCAAAGAGCAGTGTCTTCCTGTGAAATTTCCGGTATTACTGAAAGCATACTAACATTCCAAACTGTTAAGCTTACACAATTTTTATTTTTCAAAGAAATGAAATGACTTCTTTGAAAAATGATCCTTATTTTTAAAATAAAAACAAAAATTTTTAGTGTTTGCTAGCCCAAATTTTAAGTTAATTTTATGTGTTGGGTGGAAGTGTGAGTACCGCATAATTTTTGTAACTACTATAAGGAGTAGGGGCTGTTATGATTAGTACTTTATTTCAAGACTCAGGCTGATGATTTATGCACACTAGCTTCCAAAAGAAGGACCAGGCAAAAATCTAGCTATTTTTCACTTAAAAGATATTATTTTTTTTTGTTAAGATCAATGTTATGTTGATATTCTACCATTTTAAAATATTATAAATTTTTTACCATTTCAATTTCTAATATGATAAATATCAATAGATATAACTTGTGCAAATAACAGCTTTTTTAGGTTCTCAAAAATTTTCAAGTGTGAAGAGGTCCTGAAACCAAAAAGTCTGAGCATGGCAATTCCATTCCAAAATATTCAGTTAGAAAACTTTTTTTTTTTTAAGTTGGAAAGAGAAGCTCATTCATAAAAACATTAAAACTCCAACTGAGGGACATATGAACCTAATAAAAGGACAAATAATATTATTGGATAATAAGATTCACAATTGTGAAGGCACCATGATTTCTCTATATGTCAATTTATGTAGGTCAAAGTAACTACAATCAAAATGCCAATAGGATTTTTAATTTTTTAATGTTTATTTTTGAGAGAGAGAGAGACAGACAGACAGACAGACAGGCAGAGCTTGAGCGGGAGAGGGGCAGAGAGAGGGAGACAGACTCCAAAGCAGGCTCCAGGCTCTGAGCTGTCAGAACACAGCCCGATGTAGGGCTCGAAAACCACAGACCACAAGATCAAGACCTGAGCCGAAGCAGTATTAAGGATGTATGTGTTGGGGAGTAACACTTAATGTGTTAGATAGGAAAACAGTTATTAGTTATAAAATATTTTAAATCAATGTTAAAACAACAGTAATTAAATTAGTAATGATAGTTGAATAGACAAAAACATAAATTGAACTGAGTGTTTATAAATATCAAATATAAAAATTTATTATCTAGTGGAGATTACATTTTAGATCAGTAAGGGAAAAGAGGAATTATTTTATAAATGGTATTAGACAACTAGATAATCTTGTTAGAAATTTGTGAATCTTTACCTCACTCCTTAAATTAATATAATTTCCAAATACATTAGGAACCGACAAAAAAAAATCATAAAAATATCAGAAGAAAACATAGATGAGTATTTTTATAATCTTGGACAGGGAAAATTCTTCCTAGACACGATATCAAAGGTAGATATTATAAAGTAGGTTGTCAACAGATTTGATTACATAAAAATAAAAAGCATAAAACAATATTATAAGCTTAAAATAAACGAGGATAATATTTGCAATGTTTATAAAAAGAATTAATGATTCCTAACATAAGCTACTATAAATTCAGCCATGATCATCCCCCTACAAGTGCAGAGTATAAGCAGTTAACTACACGATAAATACAAGCAGCTATCAACATATTAAAATATGTTCACTCTCACTAAAAAATATAATAAATTTTACTGAAAAATATTAAAAACTGATAATATTCTATGTTGCCGAGCCTGTGGAAACACACTCTCACGTTCTAGTGGTGGCAGTATAATATGAAATAGTTTTGGTGAAGGCCAGTTTGACAAATTGGCTCAAAAATTTAAACTTGTACAGTCAATAACTCAGAAATTGTACATCTAGAAGTCTAGGAGAAAGGCACAAGGCATGAAAACAGTATTAGTATATACACAGACATAAGTAGCAGCCTATATTTTATGTCCATGAATAATAGCTCATTTTCCTTGTAATCAAATACTGTAGAACAGAGATCTATACATACATTCTTGAAAAAGTATGTGTAAAGTTTTTTATGAAAATTATTTAAGTATATTTGTGTGTGTATATATGTACATCCATAGAGACGTGCAGGATTAACATAAAAATGTTACAGTGTCTCATTTCAGGTAGATGGGTTTGGGTGAATTATTACTTTTGTCTTATTAAGTTTATTTTGTTTTATGTATATACACCTGGCAGATTGTGTGGTATGTGGCATGCACACAATAAAAAAAAGAAAAGAAAGGAAGGAAGGGTGAATGAATAGTTGGGAGTGAATTTCTTCTACTACTGACTTTTAAAACAAAGCATAAATAGGTCACTTAAATGTTTCATTTGATGGAAAAGAGCAACATGATTCAAATCAGAATTAGTGCATTTTATTCTTGAGGTCCCAGAGACAGTCTACAAATACATACCTGAATATTTAGCGTTTTAGGGATTACCATCTTTGGCTAAAAAGGGATTTTTAAAAGGAAGCTAGTTTTTCTTTACCTATTATCTCTCAGCTCCAATTCCACCCTTCAATCCTTGATACTGGGGCTGGGACTCCAGAAACTTTATTCTCCTGACCCCCTTGACTGCTGCAGGCCATTTAGGTTCTGCCAGTAAGTACTAGGGGGAAAGTAGAAGGTAAGAGGAAAACAAGATTTACTTCTTTATCTTTGCTTGCCAATCCTACTGTGTTGACCTAATGTCAGTTGATTCCAGTCTTCAACTACTTTCAGAACTTCTGGAACTATCTTCACTGCGTACCTTAGAAGTAGCAAGAACAGTTAAGTAGTGAACTGTCTCAGACATTTGTGCACCAAGTCCACAAGTACCCCTATTTTGGAGCTCCAAGGTTCTGGTAACCCCATCTTCTCCCCTTTTGTTTCCTCACTCCTGGAAACAGGGGCTACGTCCTGTAGGTAGGATCTCTGGGTTGTCCCCTATGCCTCTACAACATCTCCTCTGTTGAAATACCTACTGTGGGTTTTCCTAGTTGAACACATGCTGTTAGAGGTGCTATCTGAAAAGCAGGTGCCATAAAGTGGTTAATGGCAAGATAAAGATAAAAAGAGATAAAGACGGACTTTCTCAAGCTAACACACTTTACAGGTGCTTGAATGTTCTCGTGTTGTCAATAAAGGAAAATGTCCACATCAGTAAGGATCTTGGGCATTTCTGTCCAATACAACTTTCTGTGGTAATGGAAATGTTCTAAAGCATGTTGTCCAATTTAGAGCAATGTGGCTAGTATGACTAAGTAATTTTAACTTTATTTTGATTAAATAGCTGTAAGTAGCTAGTGGTTATATCAAAAAATGCAGGTCAAAGATGGCTGCAGGGCCAGCGAACTGCAAGACCGCACCTCTAGTTGCCAGATAATTTAACAGGTGCTGAGGAAACAAAACCAGGATGTTATTTCTCTCTAAAGGAGCTCTGTCCAGCAATGGCAGACAGACATGTAAAACCTCTTTGAAAGATTGTTCTGCAAACAGTATAGAAGATTAACTGTAGGGGCAAGATCAAAGACAGAGAGGCCAGTGTATCATCTGTATTTCAATGAATGAATGAAAGAAAGAAAGAAAGAAAGAAAGAAAGAAAGAAAGAAAGAAAGAAA
Source organism: Lynx rufus (assembly GCF_022079265.1). Lineage (NCBI taxonomy): Eukaryota > Metazoa > Chordata > Mammalia > Carnivora > Felidae > Lynx > Lynx rufus. The sequence goes on along the minus strand of NW_025814867.1, from coordinate 131,457,496 downwards.
GAAAGTGACAGTGGGCCATTCAGGACCAAATCAATCGTCCAAATTAAGATGAGAGACAAGAGACCTCATCAACATTAGTAGTGAAGAAATGCATGAAAAGGTACTAAAAATCTTGCTCTGTTGACACTTGGTAATTAATGTGAAATAAAAATAGAATTGTGAAATATTCCTCATGTCTGGATTATTATACTATTCAGTATAATACTATACTATTATACTACTCAGTATACTATAGTATAGTACAATACTATACTATTATACTATTCAGTATAATGCTATAGTATAGTATAATACTATAATACTACACTATACTATAAGAGAATCAGGTTTGGCAAGAAGTGATGAATTCACTGTGGCATGTACAAAGTTTGAAGTGCCAGGGAAATATCCAAGCCTGTATGTTGACCAGACAATTGGAAACATATATGGGTCTAAAATGCACAAAGTTGGTTTGGTTAGAAATTAGAGACACAGACTTGTGAATCATCAGCCCGTAGGCAGTAAAAGAAGACAAACCAGTAGATAAACCATCCAGAAAAGGTGAAGATTTAGAAGGCGGCCAAGTACAGAACCTTGACAGCACTCACATTTAAGGAGTAAGAAAAAAAGGAAATGCAGGTATGAATGAGGGTAGCCCAAAGAAGCCTGTCTCAGGAAGGCAGATTCTGAAAATCAGCAGTAACCAACAGTGACAAATTATAAAAAGGAATGACAATTATTTTTTTAATGTTTATTTTCAGAAAGAGAGGGAACATGCGTGTGAGCGGGGAAGGGGCAAAGAGAGAGAGAGAGAGAGAGAGAGAGAGAGAGAGAGAGAGAAAGATGGAATCCCTGTCAGCGCAGAGCCTGACACAGGGCTGGGAACTCATGACGAACCGTGAGATCATGACCTGAGCTGAAATCAAGACTCAGACTCTGACTGAGCCACCCAGGTGCCCATGGGCTGGCAATTATTGAACATTTACTATGTGGCTGCCATTTTCCAAGAGTTTTATATACAGAAAACCATTTACACTTTTAAGAGAATCCTATAAGGTAGGTTATACCGTAATCCCATTTTATAGATGAAGAAATATAGTAAGGCATAGAAAAGTTCAAGAGTAACAGCTGTACAATAGTTGGCCCAGTATCCAGACCTGGCAGTCTAGTTCTAGAGCCTGCAGTCTTAACCACTCAGAAAAGAGAGAGAAGTTCAGAAAGTTGTGACTGAAAAACATTTGAGCATAGCTTTGGCTAGAGCACATACAAAAATGGGCATGCTCTATGGCTGAGGGGACCATCAGCAAATTTAAATCCCTTGCCTTTTCATGTGACATACAAGAATGCAAAAAGCAAATTTTTCCACCCTACTTTAGCTAGACTCAGTCTCTAAGATAAGGGCAGAGTTCATTCTTAGAAAAATGAAGTTGGGGAAACACCTACCAAATGTTCTCAAACTAGTTCTCACTTTAAAAGTCTCTTAAGAATCTGATAGATATGACCTAGAAACCTTTTTTACTTTTATTTATTTATTTTAACGTTTATTTTTGAGAGACAGAGAGAGACAGCATGAGCATGGGAGGGGCAGAAAGAGAGAGAGACACAGAATCCGAAGCTGACTCCAGGCTCTGAGCTATCAGCACAGAGCCTGACGTGGGGCTCGAACCCACCAACTGTGAGATCACGACCCAAGCTGAAGTCAGACACGCAACCGACTGAGCCACCCAGGCTCCCCTAGAAACCTTTTTAAAAGAACACTTCTCATATGCTTCTGATGCACAATCAGGATTAAGAATACTAGACTCGCTCTGAATTACTGAAAAAGTAAGAACCATTTGATAAAGGAAAAACTGTGCAGGCTGTGGGCTGCTGTAAGGCCAAGAGTGAGCTTTTTTTAATTCTACAGAAGAGCAAATATGCCCCCCCCATGATGTACTTTTAACCATATAAATTCATTTTACATTTTATATATTTTTTGTATTTTATATTTTTCTCATAACACTGGGTTATCAATATCCATTTCCTTATTACATCTTGGTTACCTAATAATAATTAAGTGTAAATGTACAGTTACAGAGATTAAGTGGTGAAGGGTATCATACCCAATAGCCCCATTTTCTTGGTAAGGCAAAGGAAAAATCATCCTGTTTTACTGGAGCTGGCACTGAATAGGAGGTTGAGAATGGTAGTGGTTTGAAACAGCCATTGGGAAAAACCGTATATAGAGTGAACAGGATATTTGAAATTCCGATGTATATACATGTATGTATTCAACTGTGTATACAGTTCCCTCAATCAGGACTCAAATACTTTTATTATTAGGGTCACATTATTTATTATTTTATTATTGCCATTTCTAAAAAGCCCACTAGAAAAAGAAGGAACTGGAGGCCAGAAATACAGGAGTGGGGAGGAAAAAGGCCTATATAATAGATGACCTTCTCTCTTTCTGCTCCCCTCAAAAACCCCACACTTATGTGTATATACTGCATAACACTGTCCAAACATGGAAAAATATGTGGCCACAATGGCTGACAGTAGTTAACTTCCAGGCTGGGGGTGGAATGGAGGATGGAAAAGGGAAGTCGAGTAGGTAAGAATAAAACACTAGCAAAACAGAAACCAGATCCATGGTATAAATTTAGGTGAAAATGATGAATAAAACCCCACATAATAAAGGGCAAATCAACATGGAGTACTGCATTCTTTCAACAAAGATTTGTTCAATGAAAACACACTGAACTGAATAGATGAATGCATTGTGAGCAATTCTTAACTTGGTTTCTTATAACTTCAAAATAGTTTTTAGGATATGGTGAAAGTAAAAGAAAACAGTAAGTAGATCTAACAGCAGAGCCATAGATATTTGCATCATAATCTTGAGGTTAAAGGGAAGAGGCTAACAATCATACTTCTGCGTCTGGAAAGGAGGTATATATAAACTGGGCCATCATATTCTGTGGACTGAATCGTGTCACCAACCTCCAAAATCATATGTTGGAGCCGCTATCCTCAATGCAACTGTATTTGGAAATAAGACTTTTAAAGAAGACTGAATGAGGTCGATGAGGTTGTAAGGATGGCACCCTCATCCAGTAGGACTGGTGTCCTTATAAGAGGAAGAGACACCAAAGATGTGTATGTGCATAGAGCAAAGGCCACGTAAGGACACAGCAAGAAGGCTGTCTGTAAGCCAAAGAGAGAAGCCTCTAGAGAAACTAAACGTGCCTACACATTGATCTTACATTTCTAGACTCCAGAACAGTGAGAAAATAGATTTGTTTTATAAACTACCCACCAAGTTTGTACTGCTTTATTATGGCAGCCCTGAGACTAATTTACATACTCTGGATGAAGTTATCATGGGTATAACAAATGATATTTGATCTTGTTAATGATGTAAAATAAATTAAAAAAAATGATTACACAGGGGATCCCTACTCACTGCCTCCAAGCACCTGTGTGACTACACTTTTTGGGGATGACAAAGACACTGAACTCTGGAGAATTAGGTATAGGAGGAAAAAGTCCACCTTAGTCTCAATTAATACAAAACTAAGAAAATGAAATCTTTAGTTACTTCCTTGAAATTGCAAGTGCAGGAAATACTCACAAGCTTCTAACAAACAAGGGGTTATAAGTAAATGGAAATTAAACAGCATCAACTGAAGGTGCATAAAATGTTACTGATAGTTTTATTTAGTGCTGTGGTTCTAGATTAGACTAGACTGAAACTTATTGATATAAAAACAAGTTCTTTCCCCAGGTCTTGAAAAAGGTCATTTTTAAAAGAGCACTTCAGATTCACTACCAAGAATGAATAAACTGGCTTTTAAGTAGAAAGTAAATACAAAAATAATACTTACCTTCAGCACAAGAGCCACATATGATTCCCTGGATGTGCCTTGTGAAGGGAGTAATTTCCATATGGTGTTTGAGCACTTTGTGTCTCAGTGGTCAATTATACACATAAACACAAACAATTTTACCATTATGGCAGAATATTATAAAATACTGAAGACAGTTTACAAATGCTTTGATGATACACACGGAGTTTTTAAACTTTGGACAGGACTTGAAAACTATGTAGAATACCAATTCTGCTCAGTGGAGAATTTAAAATCTAAACCAAAACACATTTTGATAGCTACAACAGGCAAAATCTAACCTTAAAACAGAAATCGTATCAATTCCTTGTCATTAATACCTTAGTAGTGCATTGATATCTTGATAAGGAACATTATACAGTAACTTAATATTTTCTTCTTCCTCTATCTGGGATCTTTTATCAGAGGCACTTATAAAGAGTTCTAGTTTTGGCGACGCTATAACAAACATACACATAGTATAATGATATATTTTACTATGCTAACAAAGTATCATTTATAAAGAAATTTTTATAAATTCAAAAATAGGTTATTGGTAACATGATTACCTTTAAAGCATCAATTTTCATTCACAATATTACTTCATTAAGCTTAAACAGCAGTTCCATCTACAAAATGTTCTACAGCTTTTTCTTTTTGAAAAGGAGGAAAATAAAAGCAGGTAAGATACTCATAACTTCTAGTTCAACAATATCAACTTCATTTCACAGCATTGATTAGTAGAGAACATTTTCAATTAAAGTGGTATACAAGTTACAAAAATAGAATGATTATATAATGCAAAACATTGTCCTCCATTATGAAGAATGTGTGTGTGTGTGTGTGTGTGTGTGTGTGTGTGTGTATACACATATACAGATTTCTTATAAGTTTCACTATTTAAATAGCCCTTATTCAAGTACTTTTTTTCTGGTATCTCTTGAAATAATCACCTTGCTATATTATTTGTAAATACATAAAAAAATAAAAGGTTAATCTAAGGAAAAGTTAAAAGTTTCAGTGTGGTTGACTTAAGTATCAGCCGTTCACTTCAGTGAAAACCTGATGTGAATTCAAAACAGGTTTAGGTGCCATACTAAGTTTTAACAACTTAGTCAAAAATATAGATATATTTAAGTGTCAATACTTAGTAAACTTCCAATGTGCTACAGAGACAAATTAAAAGTTTGTATTAATCTATTCATCTATCCACCTAATCTTAAACAATCCCCAGACAAAATTCATTTTTATATAATTAAAATGATACACTAATATACAATATACCTGCTTACAAACACATAGGTAGCCATAAATAAAACTTTATTCTTTAATTTCATTTACAAGCTACCAAGTATTATGTATCGTACACAGTGCTGAACACTTAAATGGTTGTAGTCATGGAAGGATCCAGACTGAATGGAAAGCTGTAGATAAAGAAAAGATAAAAGCAAAGTAATACTGTAACAGAAAGGTGGCAAAAGCATGGCTTTGCCATAATGAAACCAATCAGATTTGTAATTGTACATCAGTTCTGGTTAAAACAAAGTCTGAGCGCCATGCGATTCTCAGCTTTATTGTTTGCAGTCTGGCTAAAGTCTCTATGGTCTGTCTGTCTTTTGCAGTTATTAAAATAAAAAAAAGTTAAAAACTATAGCAGCAACAAGCAAACCCTGTGACAGGAAGGCAAGGGTTAAGAACTAAAAAAAGTTTATACAGTGTGTTCAGGGAAAGTGTGTGCAGTTTATCTTCCATCAGCAGGAGTTCGACTGAGGGATAACATGATTCGGGCAAACCGCTCGCAGAGTTCATGTGTGGAATATGACGGTAACTTCGGTGGTTCATGGAAACCTTTAATCTCAGTAGAACAATCAAGCAGTTTTGGCAGAAAGTCCGTCAGCTTCTCTTGGAGGTTTGCTGTAAATACAAACAATTAGATATAGCTAAAGACAGAGAGGGAAAGAAATTATCATCTTCAATATAATTTATTAACTTAGAGTGTGTTCAACTAATGTTTCATTTCAAAATATGTATTATCATTTGGGGGAAAGAGGTAAAATATAAATGGCAAGGCAGTGTGCACTTGGTTTGTAAATAGAAAAAAAAGGGAATGACATGAATGTAAAAATACTATAATGTAATATATTTTTACATGAATGTAAAAATAATATAAAAAATGACAAGAATAAATAACATCTAATTCCAACTACAGTTAATCCCAGCTGAAGTGTCCACTAGCATTGTTTAAACTTACATTCCATTTCTTGTCCAAGATAGGAACACCATCGATTTCTCATGTCTTCCACAGCAAGAATATCTTTCTCTTCCATTTCATCCACCAATAACAAGGGCAAAAATGGGACAATAAACTCATTCATAATAATCAAACCATTGTTTACTTCTCGATCCTCTCCAGATTCAAATAGTTCTGCAGCTTGTTCATTTAATTTCTTAATGCATTGAGAAAAAGAAAAAGTTTTGTTTTTAACTAAATAAAAATCCTGTGTTAATACTGAAGACAACAGAAAAAGTATGTTCACAAACAGTATTAGAACAAATGGCAATCAAGAAAAACAATCTCTATCTGTTCTAGCGTGAAGTCTCTTAGAAAAAGCTGTGCATACGAGAATAACAGAAACAAGAACAAAAAGAAGTGGGGAAAATACTATTGTCATGTTTTTAAAGTTCATGTTCAGCTTATAATTTTCTGATTATCACTACAGGGACCATATTTTAATTCTCCAGAGGTGAAATTTCCCCAATTCTAAAATTTGGTGTGCCATCAAAGTAATTTAAAAAAAAAAAATTCAGACACCATATTATCTTTGAAAAACACTTTATCATCTTCTCCATAAATGCCAATTGAATAAATACTGTTATATTTCTTGAATCTAAAATTTAAAGGTAATCAATTAGTTCATTATTCCTTCAAAAAATTCTTATTGAGTACATGAGATATGCCAGAGACTATTCTAGATTCAGGGGAACCCAACTGATTAATACAGAAAATTCTCACAGAGTTTACAATTTGGTACAGAGATTAGCAAACTTCTGTAAAGGAGAAGATGGGAAATATTTTAGGCTCTGACAGCGATACAGTTTCTGTTGTAACTACTAAATTCTGCCATTGTTACACAAAGACAGCCATACATAATATGCAAATGAGAAGGTATGACTATGTTTCAATAAAACTTTATTTACAAAAACAAGTGACAGGCTAGAGCACAGGCCAGTTGTGCTGACCCTTGATAGCAGAAGACAGAAATTCATGAGGTAAGAAATATAGACTTAAGAAACAGATAAGGTATTATAGGTATAGTAAAAGTTATAGTATTTAAGGGTTTAGGTGAAATCTTAACATTTAGAGCATGATAGATATGATTTTGAAATATTCATAGTTAAGCTGAATTACAAAATAAAAATTATATTATTTCTCATGTTTATATTTTATCATTCTTGTGTAATTTATATCTTGATTTTGTACAGAGGCTTATGTTAGTAGTCTAACTCAGCCACTAAGCAGTGGCTTGAGTAAATAAGCAATCTCTTAGCTTCAGTTTCTTCATATGTAAAATGAAATATCACCTTTTTTAGACAGTGGTTGAGAGGATTAAACAAGAGAAGCCTTTAAGTATCTAGCATAATTTTTACAATATGCATTCAAACTGAAATTAATGTTATCTGAAAACAACCTAAACATAGTACACCCAAAGCCAAACTTATTCGTCATCTTAGATTCCCCAAAGCCAAACACAAAACTGTAAAGTCAAGCAGTTTTGACAACCCTATTTCCTTCTTTCTACTCATCTAATAGTTACCAGGTCCCTTGATTTCACTTCTTCCACCATCTTTTATGCCCTCTTCTTCATACCCACTGCACTTCTGTCTTAGTTGGGGCTCTCTCCTTCTTCCCTCTCTAGGGAAGACTTCCATCTCTACTCCTTTCCAGTCCACCATCTAGTATACTACTTACAGCCAGGTTTATTTTCTGACAACAAATGTGACCAAGCCAAACCTACTCAAACTTACAAAGGCACATGAGAATGCTGCATAAGCTTCAACATAGGCTGACATCAACAAGTATTGTTAGCTTCATCACTTGCACCTAACCCTGCTCCTCAGAATCTAGCCCCAGTGGATCTATCTGCATTTTCTGTTGTATACTTTCCAGGTCTTTTCATATGGTGTCCCTTTGGCTGGAACATTTTTCTGCCTTCTCTACAAGGCATAAAAATCCTGTTTGTCCATCAAGCTCCAGATCAGTGTTCAACTTATCCCTTAAGGTTCTCCTTGACAACTACAAGCATATTATTTTGCATAGTTCTCATAAAGACACTTAATCTGGAATATAAAAATCATTTATGGTACAGACTGAGTTCTTGGGGGATGGCAAATAAACAGGTCTTAACTGTCTCTGTATCCCTCAAACATGACACTCAGCAAATACTCAGTATGAAAAACCCTGAAAGGAACACTAAAATAACCCTCATGCAGTGTCATTTAAATCCCTATGAAACACCAAACTAGGTGTGAATGGTTTAGTATCATAATATGGGGTGAAACATTCTACCATTTTTTTCATGTTTTAAAATAACCATCACGTTTTGGCTATATTTATATTTAAAATAGCTTTACCAAAATATTGCCATATCCCAAGCCTTCAATTTTTACATTAAAAATTGCTTTAGTTCATTAAATATATAAATATATACAATTCTGCATTTTTTAAATCTAAAATATACACAATTCAGATCTTCCTTCTTGGGGAATGATTAAAAACCTTTGAAACTGGCCAAATTAAGAACTATCCTCAATGGATGCTAATCACTAACAATTCAAATTCTAAAATATACTCAAATGCAATAAAAGCAGCTGAGAGAAAAATAGTAAGATCATCGTCATCTAATACTCTCATTTGAAAATTCTAAAGACATATTAAGATTACAAGTAGCTTATGTAGTTCTACTGCAAGAAAACATTTTATCAGCATACCACTTAAAGTTTTTTAAAGTATACTTAAATCATGTAACTTATATAGGTTGAAAAATCATATACCCTTGAATATCTTTGTGTGTATATATACATATATATTTCTCCTTGTACAGGAAAAAAAATTGCAGCTTAGGTGTTCACAGTATATAACAGAATGATGTTAATAGTTAACTAAGAATTAAATTTAGGGGCGCCTGGGCGGCTCAGTCGGTTAAGCGTCCGACTTTGGCTCAGGTCATGATCTCGTGGTTCGTGAGTTCAATCAAGCCCCGCGTTGGGCTCTGTGCTGACAGCTCGGAGCCTGGAGCCTGTTTCAGATTCTGTGTCTCCCTCTCTCTCTCTGACCCTCCCCCGTTCATGCTCTGTCTCTGTCTCAAAAATAAATAAATGTTAAAAAAAATTAAAAAAAAAAAAGAATTAAATTTAATCAGAAAAATGTATAAAGATGGAATTTGTGATCTTATACATCAAGGTTAGCTGACTTGAGAAATATTAACAAAGTACTCCAGACCTTTAGAAACTAATTTGGTGCTACAAAACTGCTAAAAAGACTTTTTTAAAGTTTATATAACAACAGTAATATTGCTGCACATAGACAGTGAAAATATTTGAGGAAAAAAAACTATCAATGACTAGGTGGAAAAAAAAAGGATACTGTATTACAATGAATCATTTAACACTATGTACACCAAATCTACTACTGTATTTTAAAAAACTCAGAAAAATCTATTATTTTTCTGGAATAATAATTGCTCAAGGCCTGTGCAGTCCCCCCCTTCTCTCACCAAAAAAGGGAATAGAATAATGAAGAAACCAAAATATAAAATTAATTATTTTGATCCTATATTAAGAACATTTCTGGTTATCACCTGCAATATTTAGGACCAATAAAGAGAAAAGATATTAAAGAATTGAGTGCATTCCTGCATCTTAAGCGATTATACCCAGATTACATCATGATGATGTCATCATCATGATACTTTCCTCATCAGAGTTTATAGTCAATCACTTCTATAGGAGTCTGGAAAATCTGTTCAGTGTAAGACAAAACAATAACGTAAACATGACCTCCTAAGTACATTCAACTTACTAGTAAACACTCTCTTCTATAATGTGATATCAATTCTTCATCATGTCCTCTGTATCGGCCTTTGGACAAGAGTTCTTTGTTATTCTGATAAGCGCAGATAAGGAACAGCAAGGAATCTATATAACTTAAAAATTAAAAGAAACATAAGGCATTATTTCATCTTTGTAAAAAAAAAGTCAACTACAATTATAAAATACTTAAGTATACATTTAAATTTTGATTATCCAGAACATTACAATAAATGTATCATCTAAAAGCTGTTTTAGCAACAGCCACATCTGAGACCAGGAGATAGTTATGTCATAAAGTAAAAAAACAAAAACAAAAAAATGGAGCTAGGCTAGAGGCACCTGGGTGACTCAGTCAGTTAAGCGTCTGACTTCGGCTCAGGTCATGATTTCACAGTTCCTGAGTTCGAGCCCTGCATCGGGTTCTGTGCTGACAGCTCAGAGCCTGGAGCCTGCTTCAGATTCTGTGTGTCCATCTCTCTGCCCCTCCCCTACTCGTACTCTCTCTTTCTCTCTTAAAAATAAACATTGAAAAAAAATTTTTTTAATGGAGCTAGGAATTAAGAAAAGACTGGGAGGAAAAAGCCCGTAATTATTGAATTCAGGCAGTTCCTCTCTCCTGATTCCCTGATGTCTTCCATTTAGACTGATAGGGAAGTCAAGAATCTACTTTTTTTAACAACATAATGTCATTTTTATTTGAAGAAAGGGTCAGATTACTTTGTTTCTTTATCACAAACATCGTGTGTTTCATTCAGTGACTATTCAGGTATTTTTCCGTGTGCACCCATGGTTCTCATCACGGAGAATAACATAATTGGTAGAGGGGAGAATATCCAAAGGAAATGGGGAAGTAGAAATGAAAAAAAAAAAATGCTTCTACAGCTGGACATTCTGGTGGAATACACACACAAAGAAGAGTGTAGGAACATAACAGCTGGCGGGTCGGTCTTTTATAAAAAGTTTAACAAGTAATATTGATAATGTTACATTAACATAAGTCTATATGTTACGAAGTTCAAACTAGGTTTTAGAAAGGGAGGAGGGTAAAAATGTTTGAGGATTCTATTTACCTCTAAAACCGTTATCCTCTCTCAATATGGGGTAAGAAATAAATATAGCTATATATTTGTATAACTGAAATATGAACGACACTAAGATGTCTCCTCTGTGCCAGTTTTTCCAGTTACAACATACCTTCTTATAGATTAATTCAGAAAAATGTAACATTCTAAAAGGCGAAATATTATAAAGAAACACTTTTAAAACTCTAGGTTACATTAAGTTTTTATTATTTAATTTCATGTGCTTAAATATAAATCAATTCTGTACTTTGAATATAAATGTAGAATTGGAAACTAATGTACACATTAATGGCCTCTCATATGACACACCTGAAACCATTTCATAAAAAATAAGTTATTTCATACACTTTTTTGAAAAAGCTTCTCCCAGGAACTTGTTTTTGAGAAAACTTAAGAATATGGGATTTTATTTTGAAAAAATATAAACATAACCTCAGGTAAAGGTTTTTTGTTTTATTTATGAAAGAAGAAAAGAAGGGAGTGATAATAACATTAAATACTGTTTTACACCACTGAATTAGTCTGCTGGCACATCTGCCTTCTCTTTTATAGCTATTAAGTTTCCTATTAAAAAGTCTCACTGAATGACATTCATATCTGGCCTTCAAGACCTGAGTCACCTCTCTAAGAATAGCTCTGAAACTGTGGCCCTGTTCCAATTTTCTACTGAAGCACACAATTTCCATATTTTATCAACCTTTAAAGTGCTTACAAACATATCTTCAAATAAATCACAGTAAGACTCAGCAGTCCAGGTACCACATTCTTATTTTAAAGTAAAATAAGACCATGTACCCTGTAGACTCTTTTGATCCTCACTTGTACTATTATAAAATTGTGGTTCCTAAAAACATGATTTCACTTCACTATTCACAGACTTGACAATGGCCTATCAATCAGTATTCATTCAAGGTTTTCAAGTTTTGTGTTTTTATTTAAAAAAAAAAAAAGTTGGACAGAACCTTTTGACAATATTTTCTAACCGACTAGCTGTGGTAACTACTATATTTAAAGTGTAAAATTAACATTTCTTCTTGTAATATTCCATAAATATTATTTGTCACCATTAACTAATTTTCTAGTTGACCTTTCCAATTTAATAAACATTTGCTACACCAGAATATTCACTTTCTGAATAAGCATGTATTTGAGAATAAGCATATATTTGAGAATAAGCAAATTATGAAATTTGAACATACTTTGAACATACCAAGAGAAGCTAATATAAGAAGTTAATGCAGAGAGCAAAAAAGCGACAGCTTCTTCTTTTTAATTCTTACCAAAGAATACTCACCTGATTTCATTAAATTTTATAAGAATACAGATCTCTATTTCAATTTTTTTCTCCCTAGTTAATCGTGTGGCCTTGAAAAAGTTACTGCATCTGTGGATGCAATTACTGTGGAGCCTAGTTTATCTATAAAATGGAAATGCCTTCTTGATCTTACTCTGTCCACTTATAAGATCACATTACTATTTATCTTAGAAATACTAATCTCAGCTCTCTTAAAGTGAACTTGAATATTCCTATTAAAGAAACATAACTGTGGCCGAAATAAAATAACTCATAAAATGGAGCTACTTATCAAAATAGTTCTCTATTTCAGTGACCAAAGTGAATTACCTTATAAATTACAGAATGACTGTGTCCAAGTATTAACAGTGCTTTTTAATTCTGTGCAACTTTTAAACTTTGCTAAGTGTAAAAGTGATGGCAGTGCTCACTGTCCACCAAACAGGGCAGCAAGGCCACCGGCATTTTCCACAGAGACGACAGTGTCGTGTCTGTGCTGGCTGACAGGGTAGCCACTAGCCACAGGTGGCTGGCTACTGAACATTCAAAATGTGGCTAGTATGACTTAGACACTGAATTTTTAGTTGGAAAATTAGTTAAATTTAAACTGTCTCATGTGTCTGGTAGCAACCAGGCTGGATAGACAGCACAGCTCTAGAAGTAATAGTCTGTGCTGTCATTTAAAAACAAAATTGCATCAATATTGCAGTGAGAGTTTCCTGTACGTTATATAAAACCAGGAAAGAAAAGAAAGAAAGAAAAGAAGGAATTCAATAACCCTTTTAATTGAATACATTATTACAGAGTATTGAAAACACAGCACTTTCTTTTAAATTAAGAGCTTTGTCATTTGGATAAATGATTCTAGTGTGGTCTGAAAACAGAGACTTTTGTTGTCTTTATGTTTTTCAGTAACAGTATATTTAGATTTTCAAGTAGGAAGTTCATAGGTGATACAAAGAAGACTTTTGTCCCAGAGTTCAATTATTTGTTTTCAAATATCTTAAATTTCAGAGGAACTTTTGCTACTGTAAAAAGATTCAAAATAAATGACTAGCTAGTTTTTAACATTTTTTGAAATACAGTAATTGCATTTGAGCATTAAATTTGTTAATTGGTTATTTTCATATAGTGTTTCCTGAGTATTAATTTTTCACTTCCTTGAGCCTATCAAACCGTATTATTACCAGACTGAGGCTTGAAAAAAATGTTTCACGTTATTGATTAGATCAAGTCTATTAATCGTTTAAATTTTAAGTTCATGAGAGTATTCTGTCTTTGACAATTTCTTCTTTGTATTTGTTGCCCTTTATTTCCTTTGCAACTAATTTCCATTTTTTAACTAAATGCTGCCTTTTCAAGGTTAATTTGGGTGTAATTAGTGATTAGAATTTAACTTTTTAATAATTTTTTACCTATTGACTTTAGACTTCGCTATGAGATTGGAAGTAAAAAAAATCTACAAATAATGCCTACTGGTTCTCAGTATACTTGTTCTACTCAAAAGTCTACAGTTGTAAATTAATTTTAGATACACAATTATTAAATGAAATAAAGTTATGTGGATTCCATTCCCTCTACCCTCTTTTCTCAAAAACAAAGCAAGAAAACTCATTTGTCTCATTTATCTAATGTATTGTAGGCCCGACACAAACATGCTTAAGAAATCTGGGGGACAACTTGTGGTATATTTTATGCTAAACATAACCTCTACTGATTTAAAAATATAACTTATGTTTATATATTGGAGTTGAAATAGAAATTTTAATACAGATTAGATTAAGACATTTTACAAATGCTTTCTAGACAAGCTAACTCTACAATTAGTTTCATAGGTGAATAGTGCTTGATTTCAACTCCTTTTACCTTTCTAGTTTTTAAGTTTATATCAGCTCAGTTTAAATAACTTTGCCGGACCCTACAAATTAATAATCCCTGTAAGTATACATTAGAAGGAAACTAATCTTACTACTAAGCAGTGTGTTATATTACACAGTGAATATCCGTGTTTTGTAATTTAAAAATGATGTAAGGTAATAGTTTCAGGAATGGTTTAAAAATGTGTGGCGACTTGCTTACTTTCAGTGATTCACCAATAAGTTAGAAATATCTATTTTTTAAATATGTTTTTTAAAATGCCTTTTGAACATTTTTAAGCAATGTATTTAAACAATCACATAAAATAAATTACCATGTTTAAATATATATATATTTATATATATAGTTGTTCTAAAAAAAATCACTAGTCAAGTACATTAATATTAAAGGATATGAGTTAAGAAATATGTGAATAAGTAAATGCAAATCAGTATATAAGTAAATACATCAATATTTATCCTTTGTTCTTAATAACAATTAAAATTAAAAACAATAATATTATAGTTTAAGAAGTAGAAACTCCTTTAAAACCATCTGTACCTTAAATGAAAAATGATCTAAAATGTGTTTGTAGTCATAATACTTAGAAGACAGCTGATCAATTTTCTATAGCTATAGTTTTTATAGTAATGAAACTTTGGACAAAGAGACATATTGGAAACACTGTCTCCGCTTTGAAGTCAAGATTAGACTCAGAAAGAATATGAAAAAGGCTGGAGACTAAAGGCAGATATTATGGTATACAAAGAATTCTGTGTGTTGGGCTTCCAGCTTGTTTGGTCGCCAGCAAACTTCTAGGCTTTAATCTAATCCTATTCCATCCTAAACTTCAATTGTAGAATGTGAGAGCTAATAAAAACAAAGACACTAATGCCAACCTTATAGATTTAATTGAAAACGGAAAGTATGTGGGGTATATGGAAACTTCCAGTACCAACTATACAATTTCTCTATAAAGATAAAACTTCTAAAATTAAAAGTTTATTAAAAATACATACAGTGAATAAAACCTTTTCTAAAGATGAGGTCATATCTGAATAGAATTAAATGCAAAAATTAAGCTTTTCATATTTGACCATTCTGCCTTACCTTTCTCTTTGAAAATTTTCTAGCCCAATTATGAGATACATGGTTGTTTCCCTGAACTTCCTATAATCCTGATGCCACTCCTGTAGGTGAAAGAAAATATTAAAAATATACAAAGTAAGATATTAAAACTACAATGAAAACTGTTCATAAAGCAATGTGTTATTCTGACAACTATTCAAAGTAATAGAAGCAAAGAAATCAAAATTAAGATAAATAAGACCTAAATCAAAACTTTAGTTTCTGATACACAAGACCACTTTATTAATATAATAAATGTAAAAATTACTAGACATTAATGAAGAATGAAATAACAATGATTCACTAAAAGATAACAGAAATGCAAAGGCAAGATAATCAACCAGGTTTTCTCTCTTTCAAAAACTGTTCTGTCTAAAGGCATATTATTATTACGATATTATTACAGATGTACATCACAATTGGATGTAGGAGGTAAATGAAGTTACTACTCTAACAGAATCAACACTGAAGACTATTATTTGATGAAGAATATTAAGAAACTAAAAGAAAAACAGTATAATGCATTTATTTAACCTTTTATTTTTGCCAAATTTAGGTTACATTTTATTTTAAATGTGGTAGCTGAGTAGTTTATTCATCTGAGGTATGGTGAAAAATATACAAGCATGTCACATTTCAGCTGTCCCTTCCTCCAAAAAAACCAATTACTGGGCATATAATAGGACTAAACAATTCAGAACTGACACCCTCTAACTCAAGACAACAAATCAGGATTTTTCTTTAACTTATTTAAAAAATTTTTTTCAAGGAAAACCATAACCAAATTCATTATAGGATTTAAACTAAGATACTGATAATAAAAGTATTAAAGCTCTTATATACATATTACATAAGCAAATGAAAGTAAGAAACATATAGACCAGTTGACCAACTATACTCTCCTTGAATATAAATTAATTTTTAATTTTAATTTTTTGAGGCATAATCTTACAGTATTAGTCGGCCTTAATAACACATAAAGATAAAATTTGTCCTACAAGTGTGAAGTTAGCTTTTCTGGGAAAGTATTTAAATTGCCACTCTACTGTCATTAGAACTGTCTGAGGAGTTGTGAGTAAATTTCTTCTGTAAAGACCTAGACGGTAAGTGTTTTAGGCTTTGCAGGCCATGTAGTCTCTGTTGTCACTATTCAACTCTGTGATTGTAGTGTAAAAACACTCGTGTATAATACATAAACAAATAGTTGTAGTTGTGTTCCAATAAAACTGTATTTATAAAAGCTGGTGGTAGGCTGGATTTGGTCTGTGGGCCAAGGCTGGCTGACTCATGACTCAGAGCAGGATAAAGATATATGGGATACACAGAATCTAAAACCATGTCCTATAAATACCTGTAAGATTTAATGGCTCTGCAGTTAGAAATATGAGAAGTTTTCAGAACAAAAATATGTTAAAGTGAATCTAATGTTGCAACCCTGGGGATGGAGTGCAGAGGCAAATCATAATTAAAAATCAAGTTTCATGTAACTTGAATCTTGGGGACAGGGTAGAGTGAGTAACCAACCCACTTGTTTGTCATCTCTGGCATATATTATGTGCATGTTCTTAGATTTTCTCTTCTGCTATCTTGTTGTAAGTTACCTACCCTTATGCTATTACTATTATAAAGCATAACGGTTAAGAATGCTACCTCTTGATTTCTAGTAGAATGAGCCATCCTATATTCTTCAAGAATGTCTGGGCTAGACTGAGATGTCCACATTTCATAAAAATTTTGAATCAGCTTATCAAGCTCCATCAAACAATCTGCTAAAAGTTTGACAGGGACTGCACTGAATCAATAAACTACTCTGGGGAAAAAAAATGACATCTTTACAATACTAAGTTTTCCATAGTATGTATATCCATTTATTTAGGTCTTCTTTAATGCCTCCTAAAGTCATGCACATCTCTTGTTAAATTTACTTCTAGTTACTCTATAGTTCTGGATGCTATTGTAAATGGTGTCATTTTCTTAAAATTTCATTTTCCGATTATCTTTTGCTGGGATAAAAGAATGAAATTGGTATGTGACATAAGTTCTGCCTGTTGGAAAACTGTTTTATTAGTTCTAATAAATTTATCTGTAGATTTTTTATTTTCTAAGTGTAAAATCTGCAAATAATGATAACTTTGTTTCTTCTTTTCAAATCTTTTACTTTTTGCTTATGTTTGTTGCCTTGCTGCCCACGTGAATTTCCAGTACAATTCTGAATAGCAGTAGTGGTTGCAGACATCCCTGTCTTTTTCCTGATCACAAAAGGAAAGCTTTCAATGTCCATAGTTCCATATGATTTTTGCTATGCAGTTTTGTTGTTTTTTTTGAGACACTCTTTAGTAGATTATCATAGTTGTATTTCAGGTTAGCTCAGGATTTTTTTCAAAAATGATTATTTTTCTATATCCTTCCTCCTATATGTTAATGTGGTGAATTACAATAATTGTTTAAGAGAACATGAAGTCATTAAGTTTGTAAATGTGACCAAAATTAATCAAAGGCACTCGTGAAATCAACTTAAAATTTACTAGATAGGGGTGCCTGGGTGGCTCTGTCAGTTAAGTGTCCTACTCTTGATTTCAGCTCAGGTCATGATACCATGGCTCGTGAGATCGAGCCCTTATGAGCCTGGTTGGTATTTTCTCTTTCTCTCTCTCTCTCTTTCTGCTCCTCCCCTGCTCATACTCATATACACACACTCTCTCTCTCTCAAAAGTAAATTAATTTAAAAACTTACTAGATTTGTAAATTTAAAAAGGCAATGTATAAAGTTAAGTTTAAAAGTCTAAAGAAATACTGGATGTTTGAATTGGTAAACTAAAAAAAAAACAGTATTAATTTTAAAGTCAAAGTTAACACAAAGAATTTTGTGTACAAAAATTACCAAAAGCACGATATGAGCACTCATGCATGTTCTCTCACATGTACAGCACTGTCCAATAATGAAATGTGCTCAGTGGTGAGGAAATGAAAGAAAGGTCAGTGAACTACCAAAATTCCTCAATCTACAGTTCAACCTCTCAAAAGGCACATTACCTCATATTCCTCCAAGTTTACTTCTTCAGGTTTTATCATTTCAAGTTTGGCTTGAGCAACTTTCATTATGTTGTGACACCTTCAAATAAAAGAAATATATTCGTAAATCAAAAGTGAAATTCACAAAAAGTGAAAAGCATATGACACAAACTAAACTACCCAACATACGTGACAATAAAATCCACTGTCACTAAGCAATACTTTTTGAGGAAGCAACTCTCAAATAACTTTAATTGAAAATGTTTTTTGGATCAATGTTGGACTGGATAGTTACAAAGGATATAAAGTAAACGGCATCAATAATGCTACCTCAAATTTACATGTTATATTTACAAATGGCTTTTAAATTACATTTTATTAATACATATTGTATAAGTAAAAACAAATGAAATGTGTTTTTTTATAACATATATATATATTAAGCAAGCTCAGGATATATTAAATCTCATCTTCCCATTTCAAATGGCATGATTCATAAACAGCAAAAAGGAATCTAAACTGTGCCTATCATTTCAGGTAATAGAGCCATTGTTCACATGTTATGATCAGAATCATTGTTAAAGAAATCTCTGCAGAGTATGTTTAGCTATCGCATGCATCTTAACTTTTCAAGTATAAGACAAATTAGGTTATCAAAATGAACTGATGAATTTGCAGTCCTCAGGACAAATAACTACAAAAGAGTGAAAGTGAATGTGATTACCCCATTAATATTTGCCCCCAATTCAATAGTGTATATTCACTGGAACATGGTGTCCCAACAGCCCAAATAATAAGGGTCATAATCTGGCACATTTCTGAGCTCTTTGTGGTTACATGTAAAATAAATGATGCTCCTACGACTACAAATAAAATATAACAGTCAACATTCAATGAGCACTTTATTATCTATCAAATATTATTCAAAACCATTTACTTGTATTACTTCACTTAATCCTAAATTTCACAGCAGATACATGGTGAAGCAGGAATTTAATCCTAGATGCTTTGTTTTCCTCATTTTCTTCTCTGCCACATAGATTTTTAATTCAATATTTTTGAGATATTCAAGAAAGGATAATAATTTATTTCAGAATTAAAATGGACTACAAACCCCAAGATAACATAAACGATTCTGTATTCTAAAATAAGTTCCTGGGGTGCCTACATGGCTCAGTTAAGCATCCAACTCTTGATTTTAGCTCAGGTTATGATCACCACAGTTTGTGAATTCAAGCCCTGCGTTGGGCTCTACGCAGACAGTGCGGAGCCTGCTTGGGATCCTCTCACTCTCCCTCACTCTCTTTCCCTTCCATACTCTCTCACAATAAATAAACAAACTTAAAAAAATAAAAATAAAATAACTTCTAATACTTTGATGTTTACCTGAGGCCTAAATTTTTTAATGGTATTCATTTTAACTAGATTGTATTTTAATTTTCCAACTTCAGCCAAAAATTATAGTTTATAGGAATTTTCACAAGAAAACATTTTTGGGTAAACCAAACTATAGTTGATCCTTGAACAACATGGGTTTGAACTTCATGGGTTCACTTACACACAGATTTTTTACAATAACGTAAATGTGTTTTCTCTTTCTTAAGATTTTAATAACATTTTCTTTTCTCTAGCTTACCTTATTGTAAGAATACAGTATCTGATACATAGAACATATAAAATATGTGTTCATCGACTGTTTACGTTATCAGTAAGGCCTCCAGTCAAGAGGAAGTTATTAGCAGTTTTAATTTAGCAGAGCCAAAAGTTACACAACTTTATGTGCAGGTTTTCAACTGCACAGAGGGTCAATGCCCCTAATCTCCACATTGTTCAAGGGTGAACTGTAATTTAACCATTTTAAGGCTTCTCTTGATGTCAGAGGACATTTAACTATTTTATTTTATTAGTATATACGGTTAAATACTTTTTTCTAGTGATTGTCAAATGAGGGTAATTTTGCTCTTCAAGGGGTTATCTCTCAACATCTGGAGAACACTTTGGGTTGTCACCTCTTGAGGGAGGCGTTACCGACATTTAGCAGGTACAGGTCAGGAACACTGCTAAATATCCTACAAATTATAGGACAGCTTCCCACAATAAATAACTATCTCACTCAAAATATACATAGTGCAGAGACTAGAAATTCTTTATTTCCCTAAAATATTAAGTCCCCAAAAGGTAGTGCTTACATTATATTCTTCTGTACATCTTTATGTTGCTTAGCTCAGTATCTTGGTCAACAAGTAAAATGTACTAAAACAATATAAATTATTTTCAGCTCAAACTTCTAAAGGTTATGACTATAAACTCCAGAGAAATTCCAAAACAACTGTTCAAAATTAAGGGAAGTCTAAGTTTTGTGCTGTATTTATGAAATAGGTCTTTCTTTGAATATGTATAAACATTTAGAAACTGCACTAAAAGCAATTTTAAAAAGACAATTTAACAATATGTTAGATATTTCACATTTTAATTTTCTTAAATTACCTTTCATCAAAACTCAAATTTCTATCTCCAAATTGTTCTAGCAATGTTTTCTCAATGATTTTCTTTGGTGCCTGGTTCTGGATAAAATAGACCACTACATGATGTAAACGATAATCTGTTTCTGGTGGGGTGTCTTCTTGGGCCAATTTAACCAATCTTGAATACTCCAACTTAATTGCCTAGAAAATGTAACAAAATGCCAATTTTGATTAATTATGATAATTAAAATCATTCAATATTACAGCTCTGCATGTTCTTGTGTTCAAATACACTTTCTTCCTTTAAAGTATTACCAACAAGGTGGCACATGGTACATCTACAAATATTGTCCCATATTCCACAGTTTAAAAGAATTTTCTAAAACTGACCATATACGCCCTCATCTTTTCACTGTATAAATAGTTCTTTGTTTTAATGCAGAGAACTATTAAGCTGAACAATACACCTAAGCTTACTATGTGAATACTGGCGTAAAACTGTTTGGAGTCTGGTCTATTCAAAGGCATCATAAGACTGAGATACTAGGGATCTCTTATCCTGTGCTTTCTAGTATCAGTTTCATGTGTATCTTGAATATCCCAAATTCTAGGATTGAAATACAGTTTCCTGAAATACCCATAACTGAAAGAAAATGGCTGGCTCTTATATGCATAATAATACCACTGCAATTAACTTTTAGCTAAAGAGCCCCCAAATAATGAAAAAGCAAGCCCTGAGATTGTAGTTACCACAGAATGAATTCCTTGTTGCTTCAAAAATATCTGAATTTTATTAGTGTAATAATTAATGAATATTATCACTATTATTACCTTAATGCTTGAGCGTCCTTTTTCTTTATAAATAGGAACATCTCAGAATTTACAACTAATTATAATGGGAAATAATAAACACTGATACATGTTTCTACACATGAGCAATCATTTGGAAAATATTTGCTCATACAGAAACAAGGGTAGGGTTATACATCAAATATTGTTATATATAAGAAACGCATATGATTAAAAATCACACTTTTAAAAATTTCACTAATATTGGACTTTTATCTAAATCCTAGCTCTATTAACTGTAAAACATTTTGGGGCCACATGTAAAATATATTATAAAAAATCCATTCTATTAGAAAAGTTTTTTTTTTTTAATGCATATCTTTCTTAAGCAATTCTTGGCTATCCAGATACTACACTATATTTTACAGAAAGGGAGAAAATATAACGGACAAACATTAAATGAAATATTCTAGTCATGCATTCTTATATTTCACTAAAGGGAAGGCAATAATAAGTCTTTTCTATATGTTTAGCATTATAAAAAGAATTATTATTTTATGGCTAAAATACATTGTGCTTTTTTTGGTTATATAAGCTATGTTAAAGTCTTGCTGTTGTGGTTAAAAATAGCCATGAAAATATATTTTGACATGTAAGATTATTAAGGCTTACTTCACTGTATACCTAACTAGCACACAGAAGCTTCGCTTAGAACTCTAAAATCTTCCCATTTTCCCAATATGAAAAAAGGGGCACATGTTCATTTACTAACCAAACTGTACTGATTTTGAGAATAAATGTAAAACAAAACCATTAATAACTGTTCTTTCTTATCATGGTGCTCAGACAATGACTGTCACGGACTATTAAAAGTTCTTTTGAATATTCAAACATTTCTGGTCAAAATTAGTATGACCAAAATAAAAGAAATCTGTATATTGAGTCTCTTAAAGTAATATTGTTGGTTTAGAGATAAGGAGTTATAATACTAAATGGTTATGTATATTTTTACATATGTTCAAAATAGAGGCTGTATTTTTTTCATAGAGAGCAAAGATTTCTATTAGTGAGGTGGAATATATATCCCCCTTTTATTTTAAGATTATGTTTATCTCTTGATGTTCTATTTAAGATTATCCCAATTTTCATAAGTAAATGCCAAAGTTACAATCTATAGATGTTGAATCCAGAAGACGTAGTAAGGTACATTTAAATTTCTACAAGTAATTTTTCAAACACATAAAACACTTTTTACCAGCGCAAATTATTTTTTATAATTATCAATTATTTTTGTTTATTTATGAACTGCCTTCTAAAAAGGTTTTCTGATGTCTAAAATATACCACAATCATATTTAATTCTTCAAATTTTCAACAGATGTTCCATGCCAGTATATTTAGCAGAGTTCTTCACCATATCATTATAAGTAAAGTTAACACTGCTGAGTTGTTCAATTTTATTCACACTACTGCCTCGAAATACTCCCCTAGAATTAACGTTTGTCCTTTCCATACTTTGGCTGCCTGTGCAGGCAATTAATTACCACAGATACTGCACTGAAACCACTACACAAATACAAAATGAAATGTTAATACTGGTCATTAGGTGATGGAACTGCTTTGTAAATAATTTTTAAAATTATCTTTCACCAGACCTTTAACATGGTCCCACTAATCAGGTCCAAAGTTACCTATTCGGTCTTATTTCCTATGACTCTTGAACAAAGACTTCTCTCAACCTAGGTCAGGCTGGTTTCCCCACAGATGCACACATGCCCTTGTTTCTTAGGTTCTCTACATGTATAATGTCCTTTCTTGTTTGTTTTCCATCTATCTACAGATGACCCTTCAATGAGACTAGTTTCTCTCTTTTGAAATCTTCAGTTCCAAAGACAAAATAATTTCTACCTAGACTTTTTCTACCTTTCTAAATCATATTATAAAATATTCTAAATGTATAATTTTTATAAACTTTATTTTGATGTAACTATATACATACATCAGAAGATACCAAATATACAATATATTCTCGAGGCAGTAAGATCTAAGGGAAAATCAGTTAGACTAAGGTTCAAAAGCTAGGTATACCATTTATTAATTGTGACATAAAAAAAGTCACAAAGTTCTCCAAGTCTTAATGCACTTATCTGTGAAATAAGGTTAGGTGACTTTAGAGAGAGAACACGTGTGTGTGTGTGTGTGTGTGTGTGTGTGTATAAATTATATATTTATAGACTCCTTTTTAAAAAACTGACAATGTACCAAAAAATTGAAGAAAACCTACTTCAAATCCCAGGGGATTATAATCATATAGGCTATAGTATTTGACCACAATGCAATACAAATAGGAATTAAAAATAAAGACAACTCCCGGGGCACCTGGGTGGCTCAGTCGGTTGAGCATCCTGCTTCGGCTCAGGTCATGATCTCACAGTTTGTGGGTTAGAGCCCTGCCTTTGGGTCTGTGTTGACAGCTTGGAGCCTGGAGCCTGCTTCAGATTCTGTGTCTCCCCAGCTCTCTGCCCCTCCCCTGCTTGCACTGTCTCTGTCTCTGTCTCTGTCTCTCTCAAAAATAAATAAAACATTTAAAAAAAATTTAAAAAAAAGGACAACTCCCAAACTAAACTCTTAGGAAGTAAAAAGATAGTCTCAAATTATTCTTGGGCCAAAGGATTCAAAATTATATTAATAATTGGGATCATAAGATATCAAAAACTATTGGACATAGCCAGACTACTAGTCAAAGGAAAATTCCAACTTAACCACTATAGAAAAAACACATTTCAAGAGGCTGGGGGATGGCGGGGCTGGGGGAAGAAATTAAAGCAAGATAGAAGAAATAAAATAATGTGGCAATTAGATAAGAAATAGTCAAAAGCTTTTCTTTCCAAAAATATGGATGAAATATCAAGGTATGGGAGAAAATTCAACACCAGATATTAAAAAGGTGACAATATCAAAAATACAAAAAAAAAGCTTTAAAATTTATTTAAAAATAATACATATAGCTGTATGCCAATAAACTACAAGTTTTTGATTAAACAGATAATCATCTAGGAAAATAGAAATGGCCAGAATTGCTTTAAAAGGTAGAAAAAGTACCAAGTTCTTGAAGAGACACAGTAAAACTGGAGAAAAACTGAAATAGTTGCCCAAGATCTGTATGCAATAATCAGGTTCACACCGTTTTAGAGATGTGATGTTACGTCATATCTTCAAGAACCAAATGATGTCTCTATCTAAAGTCCTCCAAAGCCCGAGAAAAGGGCAAAGTCTCCTTAATGATTACACAAGACCAGAATAATATGAATATAAAGTATTAAAAAATATTTAAAAAAAACTATAGATCAATTTATCTATAAACACAGATGCCAACACTCATCTATTTTTGATAAACTACACTGTGTATAAAAAGAATATATAAAAAGTGTTTACAATGGTTAAAAAAGAGGGGATGGTAAATGTTAAAATCTTTACATTCCAAGGGTTAATTACAGAAAAATCTGTTCACATCTCAAACAGATGCATTAGAATATTTCTAAATTCCAATACCAACCAGTTTAGAAGAAAGTCTCAACTATGAATTTAAGAAAATGTATTTAATTTGTAAAGGGAAATCTATAAAAAAACCAATACTACACATCATACTTGAAAACAAAACACTAGAGACACTTCCATTAACATCACAAAGTAGGCAAAGAAGCTTACTACCATTATTTTAGTATTTAACTATATTATGAAAAGTCTGGTCAGCAAAATAAAAACAGTGATGAAATAAAAAGTATATGAAAATTATCCCAATAATAAGATAATTATTGGGAGAGAGTATACTGAAATAATTATAAGACTCTCAAGTAAAAATTTATTAGTAAAAAACATGAAGAGTCCAATAAGGTAACTAGATACAATATAAACAAATAAAATTAATTAGCTCTCCCATTACCTATCATACCAATAAATTGATAGAAAAAGTAGGGTAAGTGATTCAATTCATAAAAACAAACATTTTTTATACATCTAGGAATAAACAAGAAAGGTATAAGACCATTACTAAAGTAAAATTAGAAAACCTTACTAAATGACATAACAGAAGACTAAAAATGAAGAGGCATACCACGTTTCTTTTTGGGAAGACTGAAAATAGTAAAAAAAAAAGTTATTTATCCATCTCACCCTAAATTCATCATAAACATAATGCAAGTGCAATCAAATTCTGAAAGGATTTGGGGACAGAGGTGGCAAGTGATTCTAAAATCATCCAAAAAAAGAGAGACTTGCCAAACTTTTCATTTATGAAAAAACAAAAACAAAGTGTTTTTCCTACAAAACATCAAAATATATTATAAATGACCCATAATGTACATACATGTAGTGTTCAAAAACAGAAAAATACATCAGTGGATTATTACATATTAATACGTAATAAAGATGGTATTTCAAGTCAGTGCAAAAAAGATGCCTTAGTCAAAATGTTATGTTTTGGACTATTTGGAGGTACTTCTCGAAGAAACCCCCTCTAGATACCAGCTCTGTTTTCCCATTGTATGTTTTTCCAAGTTAAACCACTCCCTCATCATACTGATTAAAATTCTAACTAGTGTTGGCTTCCCCAGTAAAAGATAAGCTCCAGTAAGGCAGAAACTCAGTCCATCATTTTTCCAGCTACATACATTAGATTTAAGACAAAACCTTGATATAAGCAGATAATAAATACATCTTGAATATGCCCATCAACAGGATGTAAAAAACTTACAGTACTGGCATACAGTGGGATACCATGAGATCAATAAACTACAGTCAGTAACATAGCTAAAGCTCCAAACACGTTCTTAAATAAAAGCAGCCAGACGAAAAAGGAACTGTACTACAAGATTCCAAGTGTATTAAGTACACTTGCTTATGTTGTTACAAGTCCTGATAATGTCTGCTTTTGGGTAGTGGGAGAAAGTAGCGGTGATAGGAATGAGAAACAAAAGTAGCTTCTGAAGTACTATAATGTTCTAGGGCTGACTGGTAGTTACACGGACATGTCCTCTCTGCTGTAATTCACTGAGCTGCACACTCATGAGCTGTACTTTTTGGCATGTTTTATGTTGTGATAATAAATATATTCTTATATCTTTTGAGTAAACAAAGGGGTAGTAATAACAGGCATTTCAAAAATAAAAAGAACTGATAAAATTATGTCAACGAGGAACAACTGTTATGAAGCCATAAAATAACTTAAAAGAAAAAAGTTTCATTAATACAGAAGTGTTAGTACTTCATTAAAATCTTTAGGACACTGAAATAGATACAGGCCAAAAAAAAAAAAAAAAGGCAAAAAAATTTTAATGTCTTTCAAAGTAAATGAAAAAAAAAGTATATAAATCCCTTGATTATAATTATGATATGACCCACCCACTGCACCCACTGTACACATACACATACAAGCAACAAGTACTGTGTGAATATTTTCCTTCTGGCTTTCATATTTGCTCATCATAGCAGTCTTGTACTGCCTTTCTCTGAATTTCATTTTTACATGACAAAAATGCCTCTCTTTAAACCACTATATTCGGGGATTTTCTATTAACAGTGGAAACTAATCATAACAAAGTCCATTTGAGGAAAAGAACCCAGGTAAGCATCTTTCCTCATTTTATTCTTCCAGGTCTGCCTGCCTATTAACTCTTATATTATGTGTTTATAGGGGGGCAGACTCCCATGGGGAAGGATCTGTGGTTGATACAGTAACCATGACTGACTGAGCTGGTTACTCTTCTTAATTAAGAGGTTAAACCTTAACAAGTTCAATTACCCAGACAGAAGTTTTATTCACCAAATTATCTTTTTATCAGTAAAAAACATTTCATCATATGGTTTTACCACTAGCAAACATATGTAACATTTAAAATCGATATAATCACAATACATAAATAAGTCCTTATATAGAACAAGGCACAGAGTTGAAAAACTTCTCATGGCCAAAAAGCTTAATATAAAATAAACCCAATAAATATTTTTTTTTGTAATGTGACAGAATATATATAGATAGATAGATAGATAGATAGATAGATATAGAGACATAATACACCTTTTTCCTCATTTTTCCTCATCGATAATAAACTAAGCATTAAAAAAATAAGATTTAAAAATATACTACATCTAATTTAGGGAAAAAGACAGAAGCAGTGATCATATGTTAGTGCTGTGCTACATACACATTTTGTGAATTAATACTGAATGTTGATAATGATTAGAATCAACTGCCAAGAAAACAGAACATTTTAACAGGCCAATCACTGTGGAAAGAACCAAAAAAATTATCAAAAAATCTACTACCAAAAAAAGGGGCTAGGCTCATATGTTTTTCAAGTTCTAACTTACTCTTATGGAACAGACAATTACTATGTAAACTACACCAGAGTACAAAAAAAAAAAATAGAAATTAAAACTAACATAAGCATAAAATCAAACGTGATGAAGCTAGTACAAAAAAGAAAAATATAATAAAAAATTTTAATAGAGAATGTAGAAAACCCAAATAAAATGTTACAGAGTTAACTGTAAATAGTGTGTACATCTGAATTCATAAAATAAAAATTTATTAAGAAAAATGCTTTAAGAAACTATTGCAGAAAACTTATACTTTGGGTGAAAGAAGGCTTTTTATATAGCAACGAAACTCCAGAATCCAGAAAGAAGCAGAAAGATTTGAAAGCACAGTGTTTTTAAAACTTCTTTATGAAAAATGGTACCATAAACTAAAGGTACCATAAACTAGCTTACACAGAAATGGAAGGCTGGGAAACAACATGACTTATGTCCATAAAAAGGGTAATATATAATAAGTGAAAGTATATATATATATATATAATGGAATATCAAATGTAGATAGTAAAGATAATATGGTAGATATATTGTCTTCACTTTAATACTCACTATAAAAAAAAGAATGACCACAATATATTTGAGTTATATGAATTACAAAATAATGTTCATAGTAAAATTTAAAAATGAAAAGAAATTTCCCTCTATATGCAAGTTTGTATAAACAAAAGGGAAAAAATCAGAAAGGTTACACAGTGATAACAGTGGCTACACAGGGCAGTGGCAGAGACTGCCATTATTAGTTTTATTTTAGACACGTGTATATTACTGAATAGACTGCATTGTGTACATATTACTTTTGTTATTTACATGACAAATTTTCTAAAATTATATACTACCAGCTAGAATTTTCAAAAACCTAATCATTCTACCTATACCAAAAATACACATTTATCAACTGATTAATGTTTACATAAGATCACACACACACATATATATCCCTTAATTACAGATAGATGAAAATAAATACACTTGGATATAAACTTGAGAGATTTACTGCTGCCTCAAAAATCAGAAGGGAAAACCGAAAAAGAGAAATATATGAAATATAGAAAATACATAAATGACAAGATGTAAAGGGCATCCCCAGGGTAATGGTGAATACAGATCCCAAGATATCAGTTATATACTGGGGGAAAAGGAAAATCAATGCAGTCACTAAAGCAGTTTACAAAGCTCTGGAATAGACTTCTAAAACAGACTTCTTCTATTAAGTCTATTATTCTATAAGTCTATTCCAGAAGTCTATTCCAGAATAAACTGAAGCTCCTGAGAAGTTAAAACTGACAACAGAATACAAGGAGATTTAAACAACTGGTGGAGAGTTTAAAGTACATCAGTAACACATATGGAAAACTAAGCAAAACAAAAACTAAAACAACTCCAAAGAAAATGAAAGCTGAAGGGAAACAAAAAAAGTAAAAGTAATAATGTTTATGGCTTAGTTCAATCCTGAGTAGCATACACAGAAATAATAATAGAAACTGAGAATTCTGATTTAATCAAAATGACGAAATTTTACATGCACACGTGCGCGTGTCTGTATGTGTGAGGAGAGCGCATTGTTCATATCCTATAAATAAGAAATTCAACAGGAAACGTGTAAACTAAGAATCACAGAAATACAAGCATGTATGTTTTCTTAAAGACATGGAATTCATGCCAAAAGTAGTATATAAAATAACTGGAAGCTGTTACCATGATGGGAGTAACGGTGCAGTGTGACTGTTGTTTGTAGTGTATATAATTAGCTGGCTCTTTAAAATATGTGCAGGTATAAAACTAAAAGCAGTGAGATTTACAATTCAACATAAAGATACCTACCCAACTTGACCAAAAAATGACAATGTTACTGTAAATGACAGATAATTTTCCCATGAGAAATAGATAAAAACTTTAGAAGACATACATTCAGCGCATTGTAAGCAAAGAAAATATGGACTACCTGAAAATAAAGGTGAATTTTTAAACATAAAGTTTTGATTTTTTTTTTTTCAATAGCAGCAGTTTTCAACCTTTCTTATAGATCTTAATAGAGTGATCAACTCACCCTGGGACCAGTCTGTGGTTTAGCACTTAAAATCCTATATTCCAGAAAACTCCTTAGCCCTGGGTACACCAAGATGGCTGGTCACTTTAATCCTAACAAGCTCAAAAGTGTTTATTGATATAAAGCTACTATGCACAAGGCCTTTTTTTTGTACAATAGAATGAAAGAAATAGTGAAAATAAGCAACTTTTTGGAGACTGAGTTGGATGAGGGAAGAGTATAGAAAATTAAGGGAAAATTTTAGATTTTTAAGGTCAAATAAGGGAGCATACAGCTTCTTGTAGCAAACTGCTGTTACTTTTAGAAAAAAACATAAAAAAGGGCAAAAAGTGAAAAAAACTTGAAATTTTTGGTAAATCAAAATAAAATGACAAAGCAAAACATACAGTGTTTTCATCTTTCAAAAAAATAAAACCAATAATACTGTAATCAAAACACCATAAAGATCTGATATTAGAGGGAAAAAAAGATGTGGTCACGGAATAATGCAACTGCTTGATGGACTCAATGTCTTGAAATGACAAGGACATCAAAAATTAAAGCTGAAGAAAACATAAGTGAATAAGAAACAAAAATAAATGAACAAATAATTTTTAAAACAACCAAATGAAGAAAGCAGTTTAATATCAAATGATAGTGAAATTTAGAAAAAAAAATATTAGAATACTGACTAATAGGATTATGATAGGGAGAACAGGATAAAATAGGCAGAGGGGGATGGTTAGAACCTGGGGAAAACACCTATTTTGGAACAATGCTGGGAGCTTCTGACCACAGCGAACCCTCTCCGGCTTATGTAAGGTTCCTCTTAAGAATGTAACAGATACCACCTACTCCCCCTCAGGTTTCCCTCAGGAATTTGACACTCAAAATACCGAACTAAAAAAAGTAAACCATTCAACTTATGTTCTACGAGAGACAGTAGGCCCACAGTCTGACGCCTCACACAATGGAGTCGAGCCAATCAGGAATGGACAACCCAGCACCTAGAGTTATCAAGCCAGTAAGGGTACAGCCTGAGAAGGAACAGAACGACCAAAACCTTAAAAAACAAAGACCCTTGCCTACATACAGTCCTGGGTATTGACCTTCAAATGCCTCCTCTCTGTAAAGAGAGATTTCCTACTATTGTTACTTCGTTACACTCTAATAAACTTTGCCTGCTGCTCATTTCATTTTTCATCTCTTCATTCTTTGAAGCCGGGAGACAACAAAACCCAGGTAATGAGGTAAATAACCCTGCTAAGAGTATTACAAATGAGAAGAAAATAAACAATACCGGAAGCAGTTACTCAGTTCCTATTTTTGCTTAATTCCTTTTATTCCCTTAGAATAAAAACACAATTGAAATTTCTGCTAATAAACCAGAGGTGCACTATTAGGGTAACCCAAGTAAAATGCCTTTTTTGTTGTTGTTAAATTATCTGGGTTACCAAAAACAAACAAACAGAAAGAATCAGTCCTAGATTCATGTATAAAAGAAACCCTCAGATCATCAGGTAGCCATGGCTAAGGCAGGAAAAGAGAAACTATATAGGAAATCAAATTTAATTCAAGAAAATAAAATAGTTTAAGAATTAAAAAAATAAATAAATAAAATTAAATGAAAATGTTAATTGTACCTTAAAGAACCCTGCTTCAGGGCCACACCTGTCATATACATTCCTGGATTTACCTATCGCCATGATAATACCTTGCATGTTCGGTGTCATCATGATCTGCCACAAGGAATTTAAAGTAAGAGTTTTTGAATGGTTAACATAAAAGTAAAAAATAAAAACAAATTTCTTTACATGCAAGTTAAAAGTCCTTTTTTTTTTACTATTTATAAATCAACCACTGCATATTTTATAGCAAATATGATCCAGTATGCACGTTAAGTATCTTTCAAAAGCATCCATACAGGGCCACAGCTAGCTCCATAGGGTGCCTTTGTGCAAACTGCACAGAGGCACC
Organism: Lynx rufus; assembly: GCF_022079265.1. Lineage (NCBI taxonomy): Eukaryota > Metazoa > Chordata > Mammalia > Carnivora > Felidae > Lynx > Lynx rufus. The sequence continues at coordinate 131,425,557 of NW_025814867.1, read as the reverse complement.
CTCTCTGAACTGAAGAATTTTAAAAAGGCACCTCCTCTTGACAAATTTAAAAAATGTGCTGCTCTCTGAGAACCACTTAGAACAAGCAACAGTTTTTATTTTAAAAAGTGCCTCTTCTTTAAGGTTTGAGGAGCTCAGCATGAGCTCAATTTCACTTCCACTTCTGCCTTTGGGCTGGGCACCCCTGCATAATTCTACAACCTAAATGTCTATAAGCTGCAGCCCTGTATCCACATGACTTTAAGTTCCAAGGTACATGCACTGTTAAACTGTCACTCCAATCAATTACAGAAACAAAACACAATGCATCTCTGCCAACAGCATAAGCATTTGCACAAAATATAGTGTTAAATGATTAATCACAATTCTACTTTTTTAAAATACCAGAAGGCTCACCCTAAAATAAGCACTCAGGTGCTTGATCAATAAATTAACATTTGTATTAAAAAATTCCAGTTTCCATAACTTTCAAGCACCAACATGGTAATAAAATGGCTAACTGGAACAGTGTACTGCTATAAACTGGTAAATACTTAAGTGTTTCTTTGTTTTTATAATTGTTTATCATTCTTAGCTGTTTACATTTTAAAATACCTGCAAAATGAAACAACTCAAGGAACTAGGAAGCTATTGTATTAGCGCAATCAAGAGATTGCATCCGTAACCTTTGATTCATATAATGGTGTGATTATACACTCAGAGTCACAATATATCTAACATCTGCTTCAGAAAATCCTTCTGACCAGTTCCTATCTCACAAACCAGCTTCTCATTTTCCTCATGGCCCATGGTCTCTTACACTGGCACAGAAATATTAATGTCTTTGTGACACCTCTGATTTTGGTGATTAATTCCTATTTAACAGATTAATTGTAACTTTGGAGTAAGCTGAAAAAGTTACTTGGAAAAAACTATTTAATATATATTAAATTCTCATCCATGCCAGTAAAAACTAATAAATGATAGAATTCAAGGTCTTCCCTGTGTTACTATTCAGAAACAGCTTCACCGGCCCTTTTCTCAAATATAAAAAAAAAGATCGAATGTAAGAGGTTTAAGAAAAAAGTGAAAAGCTGGGGGGATCTGATAGGATAAGGACAACAGCACATTTTCATCTGGAGTCTCAAGAACCATATTACAGAAAGCAAAACTGCCTCTTTATAATTTGGGAAACTAAGTAGATGAGAAAGAACTAAGAGTGAAGAGATAAAATGGAGTTGCCACAGTGTATAAAGCACTGGTAGGCATTGAGAAATGATGAATCACTCACTTCACATTCATATGGAGGTTGCAGAAACAAAAAGATCCACTATCTATTTTCAATCATGCTGTAGGATCTTTTGGCAGGAAATGGTGGGTTAAGTATTATAATACATAATTCAAGTGAAATAGGAAAAACTTATTTTTTAAATATTCAAATTTTTGCTATTCAATGAAACAAACCTTATTGATAGCCATCAATCTGAGAATAAACTGATCATATGTCTACATAAAGAATTAACTCTGGAAACATAAAATTATCCTTTTGACAAATTCCGTAAGCTTTCTACTTAAACTTTCATTTGAAATTCAAAGTTGTTAGCAGTTGGTAAGGTAATTTCAGATCACGGGTGGGTAAGCTGTATGTTATGCAGCAATAGACATAAAGGTGAAGGTGCATTCATGCCCCAAGTATGTGTATTAAATAGCCAAACATAAGTAAGAACAGTGCAGACATCTATAACAAAGGTACCTCGTCATCATAACCCCCCTCCTTTGACTCAATCATGAATTTCCCTACATGAGGAATCGCCACCTCTACAATTTGCTGGTTAGAAGGTGGTTGGCTTGTGGTATTTTCAGGTTTCTGCAGAAAAAAATTATTAGTATGAACATTAGAAAAGAGAACAATGGAAGAAACAAGTGTTAAAGGGCAGAGATTCACGAATCTTTTAAAAACACCTGCATTTGCTTAGTATGAAATGACCACCTAACACTAACATTAAAAGTGAATGCGTTAATCAAGTAATAATACAAGATCTATAGCTTTCCTTTTACATCTCAACCACTAAATTTTCTTTTTTTTCCCACAAAGCATTTCTACAAGGATACCAAATCCTTAAAAATAATAAATACTAGAGTTGTAGTTCCTACTGTTATCTGTAAGTTATAGCTGAAGCTTTTTTTTTTTTAAATTCTAATTAATTCCATAAATCCTTTACTGATAACTTCATCAAAATAAGACATGACTTCCTCTGAACCCAGAGAATTTATAGGCTTTCTTTCTTACAGCTCTACCTTTCTAATAAGTAATTGTATATCCAATTAATATCCATACTCTACTGGGTTTAACTCACTCTGTAAAGTCTATGAGAGTCTTGTACGATGTATTTATAGAGAAGAGTCTAATGAATTCCTCCTTCTGAAAAAGCTGCTGACATCACTCCTTAACAACTCAATCAAATTTCTTTCTTTTTTTATTGTTTTACTTGGTAACAAATTCTATGAATTTCCCTAATCCACACTAATGGAGTAGAAGGCAGAGTGAAATCCAGAAAAGTCTACTCAAGGATCCTAATATGTTCATTCAAAATACTATGTGGGGGCACCTGGGAGGCTCAGTGGGTTAGGTGTCCAACTCTCGATTTCAGCTCAGGTCATGATCTTGGAGGGAGGTCAGGTTTCCAGCTGAGTGTGGAGACTGCTCAAAATTCTCTCTTCCTCTCCCTCTGCCTCTCCTCCTCTCAAACAAAACAAAAATCCCCCCCCACCCAAAAAAACCCAAAATACTGTCCAGATTTCACAAGGAACTTTCTATTACTGAATAAATTTATAATTAGCATATTTTCACTATTTATCATAAAGAAATTTCACAAGTACTTAAGTGCTTGAAAGTAGCTTGCTTAAGTAATTTCAATTTGCAGCTTTAGTTTTCTGAAGCAAAGGTAAACTTTAGTTTTGACATAAAATAAACAGAAAATTTCAATGAAAGCAATTAAGGGGGTTGTATTTCCTTTTGAAGGGGTTTTATTTCAATTTGGAATATAAGTAAATTTTATTTTATTTTTATTTTTTTACACTTACTTATTTTTGAGAGACAGAAAGAGACAGAGTGCAAGCAGGGAAGGGGCAGAGAGAGATAATGTGACACAGAGTCCAAAGCAGGCTCCGGGCTCTCAGCTGTCAGCACACAGCCCGACGCGGGGCTCGAACTCACAAACTGTGAGATCATGACGTGAGCTGAAGTCGGACACTTAACCGACTGAACCACCCAGGTGCCCCTAAGTAAATTTTAGAGATGAGAACATTTACTGACATGACCTCCTCTGAACCCAGAGAATTTATAGGTTTTCTTTCTTACGGCTCTACCTTTCTAATAAGTAAGTGTATATCCAATTAATATCCATACTCTACTGGGTTTAACTCACTCTGTAAAGTCTATGAGAGACTTGTACGATATATTTATATAGAAGAGTCTAATGAATTCTAAGAGTCTAAGAGTCTAAGTACATATGCAAAAAGAGTTTAAACAATAAAACAAAAACTAATGGCCAAGACTGATATTGTTCCTTTTAAAAGAAATGCTATTTTTAAACATAACACATCTAGAAAAGGTTTCCTTATTTTGAGTCCTCAACTTTTCAAGAGGAAATAACCAACCTGCATAGTTGTGATCACGAGAGATAATATTCAGCTAATGCAATACCTGATACACATTAGTGGTTCTATAATGACAAGTATTACCAATATTATATTATATTACTTTAAAGTGCTTATATTTGAATAGAATAACCCAATATTACTATCATACATACCTAGAGAGATATGCTTATTAGCCCATGACATTTAATTAAGGATTTTTAATCCGTTTAGCATATGAAAGAAGAATAATTGTGCTAGGTCTCTCTTCCTAAGAGTGAAATTTAAGCAGGTAAATTAGGCGATCTGTCTAGACACTGGTATAAAATTTCTCACAATCAAACTAATCTAAAACAATACTATTTTAAGAAGAAAGAATATAAAGGTAAGGCAAGTAGCAACTAGGAATATTACTTAGAATACTACTCCTTATAAAAAAACATATTGCCTTTGGAAAAAAAAAACAAAAAACAGTTGCACTTAGGAAAAGATGTTTTATAAACCTTTTCAGTTACCACACAAGAGTTTCAACAGCATCATACTGATAAATAATATGGGTGCAAGTTGAAAAAGGGAAAAAAACTTTGGGTGAATATAATAATTCTTTTGTATTATTCATCAAGTCTAGGTATCCTAAAGCACCATAAAATTTTCCATATAAAGAATATGAGGGTTCATTAAAGTAAAGTACATGTGTATTTATATTTTTCTACTATTGTCAGACCCTATAAAACACCTTAACAAAGGCTAAACTTGAAAGGAGTTAATAAGTTCTTCAGTTAATAGAAGTTCCAAAAATAATTAAAATACAAAGACTTTTATTAATTGCCTGAAATCCATTAAGTGGATTTTTTAAAGAAGTGGTTTCTCATGAAAGGGCTTTTAGGAAGCTATATAACTACAATTTCCTTGATCCCCTTAATATGCTCCTATCTTTTAACCTAGTAATTCAACAATGGGGAATGTATTCTAAAGAAATAAACTGAAATACAGAATAAGTTTCATTTGTAACAGCCTATTTGTAATAATGCAAAAGTAGAAACAAATATACAATGGGGGAATGGGTGTGTAAATAAGAATTTAATCACTCAATGGAATAACACCTAACCATTAAATGTTTTTACAAAATTTTTAACATGGGGAAATGGTTATGTTACAGTGTTAAATATTAAAAGAAGACAAGGCAAGATACATACAAAATTTTACATGCAGTAGTACCTCAGTAAAAAAAAAAAAAAAAAAAAAATCCCAAACCTGTACATAAAAATAAGAACGAAAAAGAGCATACCAAAATATTAACAGTGATTATAGCTTTGAAAAGTGGGACTACAAAGATTGCTTTCTTAAAGTATACTTTTCTGTATTTTTCAAATTTCCTAAAATATTCCACTTAAAATTAAAGGCATTCTTATAAAAAGTAAGCAGTGTGAACACTTAGGAAACATCTCTCTATGGTTTCTAGGACTATGCTTTCCAGAGAATTCTTCAACTAAGATTGGAACTTAATATATTGTATATTTGTGAAATGGTTAGTATTTAAGCAACAAAAAGAAACTAACAGCTGCTTAGTACTTACACTACATGCTAGGCACCCTCAAAAAATAATCCTAACTAATCCCACAATCATGTCCATTTTATGTAAAAGCAAACAGGTTTAGAAAAATTAAGCACCTTATTTAAGTTTGCCTAGTTAGTGAGAATGAAAACCAATATTAAAAAACCCAGGACTATCTAATCCTAAAGTCTAAACACTCTTTTCATCTATACAATTTAGTTTCTAACATATGTATACCTTTAAATGAGAAAAACCAGGAGGTGGTTACTATGATCCTAAGCAACTAATCATGAGACCAAGAACAAAATCCTTCAGATAGCCATGATTAACATATTCCTAAACATGTTGCAGGATTTATACAAACAACTGGGGCCAACTGTTGGTACTACTCCAGAAGATAAGCCAAATGGAAAAATATTTACCCTAGCTCTCTATCATACTCTCTCAGTGCTATCCTCCTCTCTCAAGTAGAACGAAGCAGTAGGCTGTAGGCTTGTAAGATGATATCTGTATTAGTAACTTAATTTAACAAAGTAACAAAATTTAAGTGCTGGTTTCTGCAAATTTATGTTACACATGATTAGCCAAACTAAAAAAAAAATCACGTTTCCATATTAAGCTAAATACTACTTTTGGCTTTTTGATTACAGTTAAAAGGAGGATACTTATTAACTATAATGTAGGCTTTAACAAATAAAATTCCTAATTAGCAAAGGGCCAAGCAAATTACATTTTTATATCAGGCAAAAATATTTCTCCCTTGTATCTACTTCTCTGCCCTTTTTACCTCCCTACGTTTTCCTCTTCTACCAGGACCCAAGAAGTGAGACATCCCAGATCCATTACAAGAAGCATTTTCCAGGAATGCTATAGAGTTAGCAGGGGTTCATCAAAGTTCATTTAGAATCTCCAGGGCATTTGCAAAATTTAGAATAATAGTATTAAAAAAAAATCTATGTTAATACATTTTTATAGCAAAATAATATATAGTAAAGAATTTTCAAACAGGGAATGAAATAAAAAAGTAATTTGATTATTTCATTTATCGAAACATAATTAACATACCTTATTAATTGAACATTTTGGTTAATCAAGGTCCTATCATATTAAAGACCTCATTGTAATTAGCAGGTTATTGCTGAGATTAAGTTCACTAAATAGAAAATTGTGTGTTGAAAAATTATATGCCCTGTTCCCGTTACTTCTCTTGGAGGCTAATCTACAAATACTAAAATTAGCTATCATGAAACCTGCATTACAGCTGCTTCGCTCACTTATTAAAAAAATAAGTAACTACAACAACCGAACGTTTTTGTAGTAGAAAATTCTTGAAATAACATCTCTCAGAATGTCATATTTACTGAAAACACAGTGTAATACCAGTGTACTCAATTTATTGCTATAAAAAGACATACTTGAGAGCCACAATACAGGAGGGTTATAATGACAATTTTGTATAGGACACTACTGAAATATGCATAAGCCACATTGCAATATCACATTTATCCTGCTAATAATACTCTAACCTAGAATATCTAGTACTTTACTATTAAACATATTCCATGAAACAATGAAAATTATTACCTTACATTCCCAACTATTTCAATGTATGAAGACCAAAGATGGAGGGAGGGGTGAGGGAAAAAAAGAAATAATGCTAAATTGTATACTTTTCTTTTTAAGTTCCAAATCAAATGATCAACAGTCTATAATTATGATTTTTTGTAATTCTCTAAAAGGAAGACAGAAATTTAGTTAAAAAAAAAAGCTATTTAGATAATTACAGCTTTAGGGGGGCTTGGTGGCTCAGTCAGTTAAGCATCCAACTCTTGGATTACAGATCAGGTCATGACCTCACAGTTCTTGAGGCTCTGGAGAGCCACGTTGGGCTCTGTGCTGACAGTGTGGGGCTGTGGGGCCTGCTTGGGATTCTCTCTTTTTCTTCTCTCTCTCTCTCTCTCTGTACCTCCCCGCTTTCCCTCTCCCTCAAAATAAACAAATAAGCTTAAAAAAATCTTTAATAAAAAAAAATTACAGGTGAGGAAAATACAGCCTAGGGGGTTAGGTACCACCCACAGCCCCTGATCCCTTTAAGGGCAGAGTTGCCCTCTGGCCTCCTTTCTCCTGACTCCCATGCAGGAAGCTCTCCATTACACTGCAGGAAATGTCATGAAGATGGCCATGTTCAGAGAGCTAAAAGAAAAGTTCTTACCGACTGCAAAACTGTTTCAGGACTTTTATCTTCATGCTCATGTGATGCCTTGGTAATTATTCGAATAGTTTCTTCTTTCAAGTGCTTTGAGAAATCACTTCTTGATGGCTGCTCTAGATATTCTGCTTCTCCTGCTTGTGCTTCATAAGAAAAGAATCAGTTGTATATCTAATACAAGTCACAGAGAGCCTGTACTAAGATGAATCTGTTATTTATTTCTAATTCAAAGTTATACAGTAATTAATTTTACTTTTATTTAATGTATCACTAAACATATAGCACCTACCCCAGAATTTATAACCCCTCCAAATTCAGGTTGAAGAGTAGTCAATGACTAGAGAAAATACTCATTGTATCATAGTCTATGGTTAGAAATTCATAGCAATCTCATTTTGGAAAATCAGTAACATTCTACCAAAAAGAAAAAAAAAAGCGGGGGGTGGGGGGGATTTAGTTTATATAACAATCCTGGTCTGAATTTCCATAGGAAACACAGCTGTTTCTCTGGCCACAGAATCCTTTTTCACACCTGACAAAACCCTAACCTTGAATGAACCCTACCTGCTATCTTTTCTGAACCTGTCCTGGTAACTGAGTGTTGTCATAGGAAAAACCATTACAACCTAGCAAACTGAAATTAATATAAAATCAAGACTTCAAGGGGTGCCTGGGTGGCTCAGTCGGTTAAGCGTCTGACTTTGTCTCAGGTCGTGATCTCACAATTTGTGGGTTCGGGCCCCACGTTGGGCTCTGTGCTGACAGCTGTCTCCATCTCTGCCCTTCCCCAGCTCATGCTCTATCTCTCAAAAATGAATAAATATTAAAAAAAAAAAAGACTTTAAATGTTATCCCTGTGAAGAACTCTCAAAGTTTTATCTATCATCCAGGTTCTGAGCCCCAAATCCACCAATGCAGCAATGTACTCTGAATATCCACAAAGTGCTTCATGTAAGTGGGTCTCTGCCTCTCTCTCCAACAGAACTTTGTGACTTTTGCTCTCTGTTCAAAAAGGGAGTTTAATACACCAAAGAGGTTTTCCTTTCAACCTTCAGATCTTTCCACATTTTCTTCCCTCTGCCTGTACATTCACCCACTCTCCACTCTCACTCCTGCATCTAAGAACGTCTATGTGTCTTTTTGTTTAAATACCACTTCAAGTATTCCTGATTACACCACTTCTAGAGCTAAGTGTCTCAGCTTTGGCACCTATTACATTGTGGTTCACTGTGATTCTTTGGTGCGAAGGGTTGTCCTGTGCACTGTGGCATCTAGATGCATCTAGATGGCATGTAGATCTACTGTGCACCATGACATCTACCCACTAGATGCAAGTGGCACGGTCCTTCCAGGTGTGACAACCAGAAATGTCTTCAGTTTGTCAAGTGTCCCCTGGGGGGCAAAGTCACTCTCAAATGAGAACCACTGTTCTCAAGTAACTTATTCTTTCTTTCAGTAGCACTTTACCCCAATTATGACTTAATTACTACTGTTCTCATTTCAAGCCCATATACCCTGCTAGACCCTGAGAATCTCAAGAGGAGAGATACTGTCTCATTTTTGTATTGCTATTTCTTCAAAACCTAGCATAAAAAGCATACAATACCTTAATGGAACAAATGAATTAATAAGTAATGGATACAAGGAGTATCCTTCTCTACAAAGATGCAAGGAGTATACAAGAAAGTACACTAAAATGTTCTACAATGTTACTCGGATTGGTTAAGTGAGCCCTTCCTCAACCAACTGGTGGGACACAATAGGGCTACTGTCATCCTTTCCAATATTTGATTAAAAAAAAAAACTCTCAAAATGAAATATTATTCAAAAAGAAATGCTATAATTTCAACATATATGCATGGTACTCCATCCATCCAATACATTTTAATTAAGCATTTAACTATGTGCCAGGCACTAGGCTAGACAGTGAGACTCAAAGTGTGAACAAAGCAGCCAGTCTGTCCTCTCATGAAGTTTAGAGTCAGCTCTGGAGAAAGTCATTAATCAAAAGAATCACTCATATGAACTGTGACAATATTACAATACATTCTAGGAATAAAATGGGGGAGTGATAACTTAGATTATGGAATATGAAATAAACTTTTCAGCTTAAGGATAATGGGTTGATCATCCCATTCCTTGATGGAAGGATGATCTGAAAGAAGGTCAGTGTGGCTGGGCTACAGTATAATAGGAGATATATGGCAGAGAGGACAAAGGCAAAAATCGTAAGGGCCTTCAAGTCCAATAAAAGTTTTAAGGATAAAAGGAAGTGAATAAATGTTTTAAATATAATGGCAATGCGGCAAGTTTAAAAAAAATAATCCTGGCTACAATGTGAAGAGTGGATAAGAGAGGGAAGTAAAACTAGAAAGTAAAACTAGAAAGTAAAACCAGAAGTACTAGAAGGTACCAGAGCAATAAGAGCAAGAGATGACGGTGTTTCTGGACAACAGACAGAGAGAACTGGTAAACTGAAGATGCATTTTGGACATAAAGGTTGGAGGCGGAAGATGACTCTAAGTTCCTGGCAGAAGGAACCAGGCTGATATAGGTGAAATGACACTACGACAAGGAAAACTACAGGAAGGAATGCTTACAATGTGTGTGACAGAAGGGAAGTTTAAAGAAGTCAAATAAATATTTGACATTTCTGCATCTCCTGACCTTGCACTGCAATGTTCTTTCAGTGCCCTGTATGATGGATAAGGTAAAGAAAATCTTAGGGTATACCTCCAGCTGAGAGGAGGATGCAGTGAGGGCCAAGAAATCCACCTGCTCTGACACTGGTCTAAAGTGAAACATGGACAGTCTACACAAAATAAGTTGTTAAAAACAAAAGTACTTTTATGTGATCAACATAGTCAAATATATCTTAGGTCCCCAGGGTCAAGATTTCCTTCCATATAGGGATTTGAGTTCAAAAACCTTATGAATAATGATGAATGATCTTGCCTAAATATCACATAGTGCTATTTCTTCTAGAATTTATCCTCGTCTACGTATCTTCCAGGGAACTTACATTTGAGTGGCAATGTAGTAACAGTAGATGAACCTATAAGGATTTGACATCCAGGAGTTTGGAAACAAAAACCCAAACTTCATCCAGTATGTTTGATCCTCTGCCATTTTACAGTATTGTGCCAGATATCAGCAATGAAAAAGAAAGTTGACCTAAAATTCACTCGCTTTAAGGAACTCTCAATAAAATCAGATTAATATATACCCCATTACAATACAAAGTATTAAATGCAATAACAGAGTTATGCACGAGGTTCTATAGAAACACTGTGGGCCCAATACACACACTTGGGATGATGCTGCATGTTAAGAAAGATTGCCTAGAAGAAATGCCAAATGAGCTGAATCTTGAAGGATTTGTAGAGCAGATTATCCTGGGAGATGAGAAAGAAGATTCCAGGCTGAAGGACTAGCATATGCAAAGCCACCGTAAGAACAGATAAAAGATTAATAAAATCCTTGCTATTAATGAGACTTTACATTGGTAAACAAATCAAAATATAGACACAACTTAAATGTGGTAGTGAGAGTAGTTGGGATTAAGAGGAAGAAAGATAGGGGCGCCTGGGTGGCGCAGTCGGTTAAGCGTCCGACTTCAGCCAGGTAACGATCTCGCACTCCGTGAGTTCGAGCCCCGCGTCAGGCTCTGGGCTGATGGCTCAGAGCCTGTTTCTGATTCTGTGTCTCCCTCTCTCTCTGCCCCTCCCCGGTTCATGCTCTGTCTCTCTCTGTCCCAAAAATAAAATAAACGTTGAAAAAAAAATTTAAAAAAAAAAAAAAAGAGGAAGAAAGATAATTATTGCTACAGGTATAACATTAGGGGGATTCATAGACTTTGGGATATGAGGAAAGCCTTGAAGAATGGGCAAAATTTCAAGAATAGTGACTCTCAGACGATATTTTTTAAATGAAGGATACTTCATAAGAAATGCCATGATAAGAAAGTTCCCCTCAAGCAAAAGTAATGGGAAATAATCTGTTTACATGAAACAAAGTATTCACAGAGAAACAGATGTGGAAGAATTACAAGGGAGTCAAATACAGGGTCCTTATAAAAAAGCAGAAAGGTTTTGGCTTTGTTTTGTCAAACCAGAAGAATAAAAAACATGTTTCCTAGCATAACCAAAATGAGGAAAATTAGAAATTCTTTCACTACCCAGAGATAAGTGCTATTAATATTTTAGTTTATATATTTTCAGACTTTACTTATTCATATTTTATAAACAAAAGGAACTATTCTGAATATACTGCTTTTAGCGTAACGTAACAAACATTTTTTTGTGTCAATATAATGTTCAGTGGTTATATCGTATGGAGGGTTCATACCACTCATATTTCACCTACTGCACATACAGGCAATTTCCACTTCGTTGTTAAAAACAACAGGACAAAGAGTTTGGCTTTGTGTGTATGTAAATACATACAATGCTTTTTGTTCTTCCTGTAACTCTACAAAAGCGTCCTCACAGCTGGCCTGTATAAATGGTAGGAACTCAATTAATAGAGACCACGTTGTTTTCTTTATCTGTGTTCTGACACTTTATATACTAATTGGTCCCTCAGTTTAATATTATTGCTCAGACTTCAATTTGGAATACAGCTGGTGATTACCAGTTCTCTATGGAGGTATATAATATCCCTGTACCCAAAGAATCTCTCAAATCGTGTATTTGTCTTGTGGGTACTTCACTGAGATTTTTAAATGGTTATCCTCCACATAACAGATTTTCTACTCATGCTCTATGTTCAAAATGTAGGGGCTTCACTCACCTTTTCAGACATTAGAGAAGGCCCAACACTCTAAGAGTACTCTAAGCCTGCTCCTTTGGTCCGCCTTCACAGTGAGTAAGGGATTGGGAAGGCTTGGGAGTATTCTGTTTATGTGTATTTCCTGGTTATCCTCTTCAAATTTTTAACAGGAGAGTTAACTTGATAACCAATTGGCTTTCTGTTACAGCATAAGGATCTGCTCTTAAATCACTACTAAAAAAAAAAAAAAAGGAGCAACATCTCATATCTTTCAGAAATATTTAATAGGGGCTCCTGGTGGTTCTCTGTTGGTCAAGCATCCAACTCTTGATCTTGGCTCAGTTCATGATCTCATGGTTTGTGAAACTGAGCCTCACGTTGGGCTCTACCCTAAGAACATGGAGCCTGCTTGGAATTCTCCCTCTCCCTCTCTCTCTACCCCTCCCTGCTCACGTGCGCACACGTGCTCTCTCTCAAAATAAACTTAAAAAAGATTTTTAAAAAATGAAATATTTAATACCTTGACTTACTGATGAGTGACTTACTTATTACATTCACACTTAGAAAAATATTTAAAGGAGATTATTTCAAAGATATGCAGACCATTCATTTCTAGAAATGTATTTAAAATCAATGATTCTTCCAAAGCAGGCTATAAAGAGCCATGGTAGGCTGCTTGCACAGAATCACCAGACAAACTTTTAAGACTTCAAATTCCTGGGAGCTACCACAAACAAAATCATGGAAAGGTGGGGGCTACAGGCTTAGAAACCAAAATTAAATCTAAAATTTACCTAGGACAGAGCTACATCTGTACCACACATTTTTAGCCTGCTTCTCTAATGTATAATTTCTTGGGCTTTACTTTAAAAATGCTAGTATTCCCATACAATGAGTATCACGTGTAGGAAACTCATTATTGGAATCTCCACAGGAAATGAATTCAATTCAGAAAACATTCAAGGGTCACCTACCATATGTCATTTATTATGCTAGATTCTGGAGCTATAAATAAGAAAATCACTCAGTCCCTGTTTTAAGGGAACTTGAGAATAATGAGGATATTGTTCATTCTACCAGGTCTTACTCTCAGAAACCAGCTGTACTTTCCTGAAATATCGGCTTGTTTCTACTTGTAGACTGTATCTGTAGAAAAGTCCCAGAGTGATTTCTACATGCTACCTTTAGGTAAATTTATGAAATGCTATGGAATGCAATTCATACCAATATCAACCATTACCACCTTAATTTTTCTACCTTTAAAAAAAAATCTGGATATGCTATACAGGTTGTTAAAGAAGTCCTTACTAAGTCCTTAATAAGTACTTGAAGATAGGAGAAACACAAGTAAAAGTGCAAAGCTCTTTTCTCCTTCCAAATAATTTCTCTGTTTTATAAATACAGCCTGGAGCCATACTGTTTAACCAAGGGTATGGTCTCAGAAATATCTGAAGGTCTTTTTAAAAATATATATTCTCGACTCTTCCTTCAGAGATTCTGATCCCAGTTAAGTCTTAGGTGATCTTACTTAGGTGCAATGTGCTGTTTATACTCAAGAAAACTCCCCAGCTACTTCTGACATATATACTTACAGTAATGAACTACTGAATAGATCTCTAAATGTAAGTGTTCAGGCAAGTTTTTCTTTGCAGTAAGCAGGTTTAAGGAGGTAGCATGAAAAGGACGAAATAATTTTTGGTCCCATCATTTATTACTAGTTTCATCAGTAAAACAAGGAATAGTACTAGAGAAGAGAGGTCTATGGATTTCTCGGTCACTGTGTTAGCAGGACAAATACTCATTTCATTAATACTATATAAATTAATACTCTTCTTTGGAATATCACTTACAAGAAATAGGATTTTAATAGCTTTTACAGTACAGCTTTATTGTGAAGATTTGCAAGGAGAAAAGAAAAATCACTATGAACAAGACTTCCTTGTATTACTTCCACTAGTCACTCATAATTTTAGTGTCCACCTGAGAGATTTAAATACAGGTTCTCTTTGATATGTTGAAAATATACCAAATTGAGCAATTACTTTGGAAACTGTGAAGAGAAATAAGATGACATGGGCATTAAAGTTAAATTTCTCTGCTAATGATAGGAGAGATAAGTGGTTCTAATAAACATGAATGAGCCCCCTTATTCAACTGTGATATGTTAAATTACCCTGCAAAAGAGGATGGACTTCTTAATAGGATATGTAAAATAATAGTAATAGAAACCAATAGAAACAATAATAGAAACAATAATCTCACTCCCCAAATTTACAGACTTAGCACATTCTATTCCTAACTCAAACTGTGCATTTCCAGCAATTCTCTATAGAGAACTCAATGTTTCCAATTGCAGCAGTACTGCCACAGCTTTCTAAAAACCCAATCCAGAAGATAATTACCATAATAGTTATATGTAAACTGACCATTTGTGTCTCTTTATATTTTAGTTATTCTGATCCCTCTCAGAAATACATCTGAATTCTCATATTTTTTTAATACTAAAAAGAGAGACAGGAAAATATATGCCCAATACCTACTAGTATTTTTTGAAATTATTAAACAGCATTTAAAGTATATGGTGGGGGATATTCGCCAGGATAAAGGGTATGGGGCATGTAAATGTGGCCTTTTATACAGAGAGAATGTAAATGGTAGAGCAAAGTCAGACAGGAATATTAATGGAGAAAATGTATTAGTTTAAACAGAAATAAAACGTATTAAGTCTGTAAATTTAGTCTTGCTAGAGACAAGACAAAGAGGAGACTGTATAGCATTTAATATTTTGGTGCCACAAAATACAGGTGAGCCAAGAACAGAGTTAGAGCTTAACCAATGAATGCATTCACCTTAACATCTGAGTACTTAGGTACCACCATCACTTATGCCAATTAGGCAGCCACATTCTCCCACTAATAACAGCCACGTGGAAAAGGTGTGCAGAAAAGCTAATGGAGGTATAACAAAGTAGCTCCACTGGAGTCAGTTCCAGGGAGAAGTTTGGGAAGGATATGTATAGAAGACAAGGGGTGGTAAGGGATGAAATCACAAGGGGATGGAATTGGTTCTAAAATGAAAGGAACTATAATGTATACACTATGATTCGAGCACAGAAACCTCTTGATATCTACTGATTTCATTTCCTACTGAAGTAGACAAAGTCACTAAAATGAAACTGATTTATTGTGAAACCACAGACCTTCATGTGGCCTACACGGTGGCTCTTATGGTATGAAAAGAAATACAGTCCTGCATCATGGTAGAGCTTACCACATTGCAAAGTGGTATTGGTATAATACCATTATCTTGGTTTTTTAAAACTTCTGAATCAATGCCTATTAACGTCAAGATCAAGGACTCAACTATTCAATTTATATGAAAACAAGTTGACAAGTCCGGACAGATCTATATCTGCCTACATAATTCATAATATCATATTGTGGTACTGTACATCCTCCATTAAGAGAGTAATTTCTTCTAAAGTTCAAATGATAATGCTGAAATTCAGTTAAGTAATCTGTATGGAAATCTATCTGTAAAAGATGAAATTAAACACTTAAAATGCGTTCTTAAAAACTAAACACAAAACATGTACATGTTGCATAAAAAGATCATTTGAAAAGATCCACTGAGAATTATAAAAAATGAGACAAATGAGTTTGACAAAAATATCTGCATTTATCTCTTCTGATTTCTCCAACTACTACAGAGAAATAGCACATTTTCACAGTAGAAAATATGTTGCCTTAAAATATATTAACTCTGTGATGATGAAAGTAATCTTTAAAAAAAAATCAGAAGACATTTTATTTTCAACTTTGCTAGAATCATGTTTACTTTTTTACTGTGTTTACTCTGAATATTTTATTAATTTCTTCAACTAATAACTTTAGAATATTTTTAAATATTTATATTTTTATACATTGACCTCTATTTTATGGGTCTATACACATTTTAACTTAAAATAATTAGATACTCAGTTTCAGCTAATTTTTTGTTTGTAATTTTAAAAATTCTGAAAAAGGGGTGCCTGAGTGGCTCAGTCAAACA
Source organism: Lynx rufus (assembly GCF_022079265.1). NCBI lineage: Eukaryota > Metazoa > Chordata > Mammalia > Carnivora > Felidae > Lynx > Lynx rufus. Next base: position 131,409,355 of record NW_025814867.1, on the reverse strand, counting down.
TCTGACTCTTGGTATTGGCTGGCTTGGGTCATGATCCCACAGTTCGTGGGTTCGAGTCCCATGTCAGATTCTGCACTGACAGCGTGGAACCTGCTTGGGGTTCTCTCTATCCCTCTCTCTCTGTGTCCCCCCACCACTCTCTCTCTCTCAAAGTAAATAAATAAACTTTAAAAATAAATAAAATAAAAATAAAAATTCTGAAAAAAACTCGATTGCTCTATAATAATAGTGTAATTACACAAAATATTACCTAAAGTACTACACAAAATATATATGGATATACCAATAGTGTTATTTTGTCCAAGTGAGAAATTACTAAGTTCACGCTCCTGATAGCTGTAGTGAAAAGGTATGGATTACTTATCTGTTTCATGGCTTTTCTATGCTTCTGGCCAAAGGTCAAGCCCAATCTAAGTAGGTGGTTGTAGGTAAAGAAAGGGCTAGCAGAATCATCTCATATATGATGTGTGTGTATATATGTGTATACAGTGCTGCCTGGCAAAGGGGTTTAGCTAAACTGTTACCTGTGGTTATCTCTGAGTAATGGAATTTCAGTTGATTTTTACTGGCTTCTTTCTTCATACTTTAAGATAATTAGAGTTTTCTTTTTAAAAGAACGTATCTTATTATTATAATAAAATATCAGTAATAAATATATTGATAATAAAATACATTTCAGTAAAACTATACTAACCTGTTGTTACAGAAGACTCTGACTCCCTCAACTTCTGAGATGCTAGAAGTTTTTCCTGCAAAGCTTTCTGGGCAAGTTGTGCATCCCATTCTTCTAGTTCTTTTTCAAATCGCTGGTTGTCTTCCTCAACAAAATCTCTTAAATCCGGTGGTAATGTTTCAATTCCAACAAGAGCCTGCCCAGTTTCTTTATTTAACTCCTCTGAAAATCATATTTCAAAAACTAATATAAAATGAAGAATTAAAGGAAGTGCAAAGCTCAAAATAGGATGCATTTCAAATGGGATTTAAAGTATGAATTATTACCATTTAGGAAATCAATATTAAAAATTGAAAGAAAACTCAAACAAATGCTTGGAAAAACAATGATGCAAACATCTGATAATCCATTATGGAAATATTTTCAGCTTTTTCTTTTTAATTTAAAGAGTAAAAAAATGGAACAAGATATAAAGTCAAAATCATCTACTACTCAAACATTGACATAGTACTACTTTTTCTGTTGTAAGAAAATACTAGATGTTTGACTATTTATGAAATAAAAATTATCACAAAATGAGAATAACTCATAACCTTATTAAGCTCAAAATAGAACTAAAATTCTTTTTCACCTAAAGCAGTTAAGTACAGCAATATACTTACATGCAATTTGAAAACTAATCAATATAGCAAGATATTTAAAAACCACTATGTAAGTCGTATTTAAAAGTTATTGAACCACAAAATATATTTCAGCTTTCAGTTGTAAGTAGACTGACTAGCTAGTGTTGGAAAGTTGATTATATTGGTTTCAACAAACCTTTTAAGTTTCTCCTATACGCAAAGCCTATGTTAGAATATAAGAAATAAAACTATTAAGACATTGTATGACATGGCCCCTGATTCTGAGCAGATCAGAGTGAAGTGGAAAAGGCATGTCAACATACAATTCCAAAACATGTAAAAGTACCTGACCGAGGTATGCTATGAAAGCACAAGGAGAGATATTTTTTGGTAGAGGTCAAAAAAAAAAAAAAAAAAAAAAAACTTGGCAGAGCAAGTGACACTTGAATTGAATCTTGACAGATGAGCAGAAATTAGACAAAGAATAAAAAAATAAGAACATTACTGCCAAAAAATAAAAATAAAAATAAATAGTGATATAAATGTGTGAAATCATTTGGTGTAAAGACAACACAACAAGCAGTTCGAATATCAGTAAAGTATATAAACTTTGAAATGGACAATGATTATAAATGAAGCTTGAGAGAGAACCAGGGGCCAACAAATAGAGGCCTTACATATTAGGTTAAGGAGCTTAAATATGAGTCAATATATGATGTGATCCTTAAAGGGATGTTAGCAAGGAGAAACAGGTCAGATTTACATTTTATAGTAGTTACTAAATAGTTAACTGTGAATACAAAATATATTCCAATTGTCAGCCTTGATCACATTACTTTTCAATTCCAGTTTCTCATTTACAACAGGCCAACTGCATTTGCTAATGATATCCAATCACCCTCTGAGTCAATTACTTAACTGATCATACTAGAGACTGGAGTCACATAAAAAGGCTACTTATTTAAAAATATAGACCACCCTAGGGGCGCCTGGGTGGCTCAGTCGGTTGAGCAGCCGACTTCGGCTCAGGTCATGATCTCGCGGTTTGTAAGTTCGAGCCCCGCATTGGGCTCTGTGCTGACAGCTTGGAGCCTGGAGCCTGCTTCGGATTCTGTGTCTCCTCCTCTCTGCCCCTCCCCTGCTCATGCTCCGTCTCTCTGTCTCTCAATAATAAATAAACGTTAAAAAAAAAATAAAAATGAAAAAATATATAGACCATCCTATATATTTCATGTTCTTACCTTTTATTAAGAATTGTGCCTTATCATTTATGTACATTAAACAGTATGCACTGGCATTTCTATAACCACCAAAAGAGTCCCTCACTAGCTCTTCCCATGATGATTTTGTCACAGCAATATCATTGTACTTCATCCACCTATTTTCACGATGATCAAAAATGTATGCCCAGTAGTGCCCGGCATTAGCTTGACCTTCATGAACTAAAACAGCATGTAAGCGGTAAGGAACCTAAATGTGAAAATAGAAGAGTTTAATCACAATTAAGTACGCTATTAACACAACATTCCATGAAACCCATAAACTATCTGAATGGAGAATACCACAGAAGAATATGTTTGTAACAAAACTGATTAAAATTTTGAAAAAAATTAAACTATGAAAGAAAAAAGAGGAAAATAAGTAAGCTAAAGACATGTAAAGCATGTGTATAAATAGGATTTTCAAAACTTTGAAATGTATTTCCTTCAAATAAAGAACTTATGATGAATATTTTTTATATAGTGTAATCTGGCTAAATCTTCACAATTATAAATTGATGACTGAATTAACAACATGGCCTACATAACGTATACCAAAAGTTAAAATGTAACTGAGCCCTATATTCTTCCCCCACAATCTGAACATCCTTAACGATCATATAATTTCTCCTTTCTACTTTTTTTAAATACTAAGACCTTCCAAAAAATTTTGCTAGGTTTTATTGTAAAATAATCAAGAGAATAAACAACAAATATAGTATGAGAATACAACTCAATGTGTGAAATATTAATATGGAATCTTTAAGATCAGCAATTTTATAACAAAATATATAAGGAGAAGTAGGTTAAGAATTAGGTTAATAATATAAATAAAAATATGTAAATAATTGATAGCATTTACCAACTCAAAATTTAACTTACTTGGATCATAGATTTGTCAGAGTACATTAGTTCAATTGTTCGATGGATTCTTGATATGCTTTCCTGCAAATCTAAGGATAGAAGATGTGATTTAATGATTAAATCAAGTACGTCTCTACCAGACATGAGATAGGGACTAATGGTTTTCCTTCCAATATGTTAGAGAAATAAAGAAAAATTCTTAAAACTATTCTTAAGACCATCACTATTTAGAGTCTGTATAAGATGAAATACAGTTCTCGTTACTAAAAGATATAGCATGAATGCAGAATTAAAAACCAAACAAGTATGGTTCACTTGCAAAATGTGCCAAGACTATAAAAGTAAACTTGTTCAAATATATCAAGGTAAGTTCCAATAAAAATTGAATCTAGGGGTGCCTGGATGGCTCAAGTTGGTTAAACGCCTGACTCAATTACAGCTCAGGTCATGATCCCCCAGTCGTGAGATTGAGCCCTGAGTCAGGCTGCACACTCAGTGTGCAGCCTGTTTAATATTCTCTCTCTCTCTCTCTCCCTTTGCCTTCTCCCTCTGTGCGCGTGCTCTCCCTCTCTCTCTCTGAAATAAATTTAAAAAAAATTGAATCTAAAGTCCCTTACATATTTATAGAAAATAGGAAAACTTTGGATTGAAATAAAATAACATTACCACATACCTTTTATACACATATATGTATTAACTGAATACAAATTTATGATCACTAATGGAAATAGTGTTGAGCCTCCCAATAACTTACTACCTCTACTTCCAGGAGAAATCCATTCTACAAAATTATTCACAGCTGTATTGCCCATAACAATTAAAAACTAGAGACAACCTAAATATCTGTTAATGAGGAAATGATAAAATTACGGTATACCCTATACTGTGAGGCTGTTGCAAAGAATCAGGAAGAAACCGTGAAAGACTACCAAAAAAATAATAACTTCAGAGTGGGGTAAGAGCTTTTTCTAAGATTGACAGAAAATCTAGTAACCATAAAGGAAAAGATAAGACTCTCTCCACAAACTTAAAAAAATCTACATTATAGGGGTGCCTGCGTAGCTCAGTAGTTAAACAATCAACTCTTGATTTCAGAGCAGGTCATGATTTCATGGTTCACGGGATCAAGCCCTACATCAGGCTCTGCACTAACAGCACTGAGCCTAATTAGGATTCTCTCTCTCCCTCTCCCTCTGCCCCTCCCAACCCCACTGCTCACGCATGCACACACGTGTGCTCTCTCTCTCTCAAAATAAACTTGAAAATGTTTAAAAAAAACTACTTTATAAAAATAAAACAAAATCAACATAAAAAAGGTCAAATGACAAAGACAAACTGAGAAAATAATACCCACAGCATACACTACAGGCAACAAGTTAATAACCATACCATTAAAGTTTCTATTAAGCAGTAAGAGAAAGATAAATGGTCCAATATAAAAAATGGGTAAATGTCGTGAGAAATTTATAGAAAAATAGAATTTTACTCAAAATTAAGGAAATGCAAATTAAGACACTAAAATACCATTCTTTCATCTTTCAGGCTACCACAATTTAAAAAGTTAGAAGGATGTAAGGAGGATGTTAGGCAACAGGCTCTTTCATAAGTTAGTGGGAATAAAAACTGTTTCAATGTTTTGGAGGGAAATTTTTTAAACAGTTAAAATTTAAAATTTGAAATATACACACTTTGGACCAAAATGACATTAAAAAAAATTTTATCTTCATGTTTATTTATTTTTGAGAGAAAGAGAGAGAGTGTGTGAGCAGGGGAAGGGGCAGAAAGAGAGGGAGACAAAGAATCTAAAGCAGGCTGCAGGCTCTGAGCTATCAGTACAGAGCCTGACACGGGGCTCAAACCCACTACCTGTAAGATCATAACCTGAGCCAAAGTTGGAGGGTTAACCACTGAGCCACTCAGGTGCCCCTGGAAATGACTCTTTTAAGAATATATCCTGCTCATGAAAGTGTGTTAATATGTATGTAGAGGGCCAGCACTATTTGCAATGAGTATCCATATAGAAATTAAATAAATTATATCCTACTCAGATGTTGGAATATTACACAAAGTTTAAAAAATAATGCTAAAGCTAATAACAGGGATAAAAGAGAGTAAATACATATTCCAAGGAAAATCTTACCTGATCCACGGTATTATTAAGGTCCAAAGTATTAAGTATTAAAGTCCAAAACCTTATCGTATGAATGTCTCCCAAGTTCCTCAAACTTAAAATGGCCAAAAGTGGACTCATCATATTCCTATCTCTCCCTTCAAAGTAGGGACCTGCTCTCCCACCAGTTTGCTCTTTTCAAAAGTACATTCCATCTATCTATTCATAACAGTTTTAGAAACTAAGAGAATCATCCCTAATTCCTCCCTCCCTCTCACCTCGTCAATGACCTACCTGTGTCAGTTTCTCCAAAAAGTAGGTTCTATCTGTTCATTTCTTTCCTTCCTCAATGACTACCTTGATGTCAAAGCGTCCTAGCTTCCACCCCTTTGAAAGGAATCTTATAAAAACAAACACAATCTGCCAAGTCCAGCAGAAAATTATCCAATTCCTAGTACAGTGCTCAATAAATGTTTACTAATGAAATGAAGTGTAAAAAATTCCTTATATATGACAAATACGAAGGGAAATGTTTACAGCCACTAACGCTAATTGCCAGTCAACAATCATACCCTACTTATATTATGTTATATTACATCAGGACTGCTCTTTATTTACATATTGTCTATAAAGAGGCAAGTTGGGCATCTACAATCCAACACTCCAGATTGTTTAACATAATTCCAATCTTTTGGTATAAAACAGTAGCTCTTCAATTTTCTTTTTTCACAGAAAAACAAAATTAGGATAATACTGGGTAACGGTAATGGCATATATTTTCACATGTAAGAAAAAGTATAATAAAATCTATCATAAAATAATAACAAGACTTCATTAAAATAAAAGAAAAAGGATATTGTAACAATAGTAAAGTAGCAAAGACATAATTTCAGAATAAAGGAGAGTTCCTACCAAGAAAGGCCAGATGGCAACTGAACACCAACACATACCCACAAGCACGCATGCGCACTCCTACTCCCAACAGAGCATTGTCCTTCTTTCTAAATTTGTTACATGCCAGTTAAAACACATAACAGACAGGCACTGAGCTATTAGATCATATCTGGAAATCTTTTAGAGCATACTGAAAATTAAAATTCACACTTCTAATTCTTAAACCTAAAAAAAACTTTTTTTTTTTTTTTTTTTTTTTTTACCAATTTAACTCATTACACAAACTTTAGGGGAAGGACCTAACTGACAAATACAAAATCTAATGCCGTATGATGTTTCACCAGTGGAATTGCTGTGAATACCAGTTTGATATAAATTTAGAGCCTTAAACTAGAAAATCAGACCATCTGCTATGTCATTAATCAACTAAGTAGCCCAGGGAAAATCTTTTGGTCTCTCTGAACCTGATATTAAGATCAGAAAAACAGGTAGACAGACTAGTTTATCTTATAGAAAAAAACTTCCTAAACAAAAAAAAAAAACAAAAAAACAAAAAAACTTTATAATATTTACATATGAAATCCAGAAGTGATTTCCCTTCTCAATTTTAACATTATACATATCCAACTGAAGTGACAGTAACCATGCCCTGAGAAGCTTCTTACCTCTGGTGTCATTTTCTATTTCCGTCCTCCAGCGATGTAAACAGCTTTCTAGCACAGAAAGTTCTTCCTCTGTGATATGCCTTGGTGCTGGATGCATGGGCAGATCTGGAGGTATCCGAGACTGAGTGAACGGTTTATGTATGACTGATCTTGATGAAACGGCAGCTAGTGGTGCAGGTGATGTGCTTGGCAGTTCCGCAGAAGGGGCTCCCTGTTGTTCTGTTGTGCTGTATCATTAAAGCATGAAATATTTATTATTAAACTTCCTAAATGAAGCTCTGGATAAAAATTGCGCCAAACACGCATTAAATTGGCTTATATTTTCAAACAGAAAACTCCTTTAAAAAAGAGAAATATGTGGATTAATTTAATATCCAATGAGATCCCAATATATGAAGAATACATTATTATAATGATGAAATTGTGGCTTTATAGAAGAAATGGTTTAATCATGTCAATAAATCTTATGTATACTGGAATTATATAATATTTATCTGCTTACATTACAGAAAAAACTAACTTAATGGTATTTTCATGGATAAAAGGTGGAAATATACACCAAAACAACCTAAAGTACAATTCCAAACAGAAACAGATAAGATGAAAATTTCAATTCACATCCATAGAATCTACTGAAACAGTAAAATAACAAAGCACCCAGAAAATATGCAATCTTCTAAGTGACTCTAATATTTTTACAGTCTACTAAAATAAATCACAATGTGCAGTTCATAAAACCTCTTTAAAGGCATCAATTATTACTGTGTAATATAGGTGAAAGAGCTGGCCCTTGTATAAAGAAAACTTTTTTACCTTGGTAATGTCTGTGGTATGGAACCACTAGGTGGGGAACTAGCATCAATATCATCAACAGGAGATGTACAAACAGGTTTGCTTGAAGCAAATTCCAACGCATACTGTAGAACATCTACCAAGGGGAATCGTTTGGGACCCGAACCATAGCTTAAATATCTGTTAACCATAAAGTGTACAAATGCTTTTAGTTGTATATAAAGCACATTTGGTTGTTTTCAATAATTGTTATAAAACATGATAAAAAACACTTCAGTAAATCTTTTTCAACAATGAAATTAATTTTGCTTTCAAATGAAGATGTAAAAACTAAAGATACATTTAAGAAATAACTTATACATTCTCTAAATTAAGGAAAACAAAGTTGATTACAACTGAATGTGTCTGTATACTGTTATAAATTTTAAACGCTGCTCTAAGTTGTAACCCAATAGGAAAATGAAAACAGACAGTTCCATATCCTGAGACTGTTTTTATTTTTAGATCTGTCATCTGGTCTCATGACTAAGATTGTGACTAATAGTATCATCCTACCTTTTATCTCTGATTGTTTTTTAATATGATTACTGATACATTTAAAAAATAAAAATTATTGAAATATGATATATTATTTTTGTTTAAAAAGTTTTGGGCTATTAATTTGAAAACTAACACTAAAACAAGAGATACAGATTAATCTGATGTTGCAAACTGGGACGTCTCAGGCCACATTTCAGCCTGTAGACTTTGTCTGAATTACAGAACATTTCTGACTGTCCAGATTCTGGCATCTTTTGGGAAGCTCTCAAATATTCACACGTGGTATCACATGTGACACCGCCCACTGGTGAAGACAGTAGACACTCCCTCTCCACAGAGATGTGACCTCTAGGCTCCTCTTGCCAACCAGCATACACATACTTGCTTCCCTTCTTTATAAAGCCTCCATGAGGCCCTAGTAGGCATCTGAGTTTGTATCTCCTATACTAAGGAGAAAAACAGTCACCATTCATTTTAATTGAAATCTCAAGAGTGATATTTAGTCTCCTACAAGCAGAAAATTTTAGATTAGTTTGACTTTGTTTCTTTTGTTTGTTTGTTTGTTTGTTTGTTTGTTTGTTTTTTTAAGTAATTTCTTCATCCAATGTAGGGCTCAAACTCACGATACAGAGTTCAAGAGTCACATGCTCTACTGACTGAGCCAGCCAGGTGTCCCTTTTTTTTTGGATTTTTTTAAAGATTAGTTTAACTTTGCATCTATTTTTCAGTACCATGAGCATTACTACTCGACAGTAAAAATACTTAATTTTAAACACTAAAATAATCTTTAATATCAACTATAAATTAGTTTCTAACAAAATTCAAAACTAAACTACTCAAGCAAAATATCAGTCTAGAATGATTACTACTAGAATTATAAGTCACCCAAAGCAAATTTAAAATGAAAGATTTCAGAGAGTCACTAAAAATATGACTTCCTATAGTTAGCTCATAACTTCTTAAAGCTGTAATACCTTTCTAGTCTTTGTTGTAATACTGTGAGGTAATCTTTTAGTCTCTTGATTTCTTCCCTCTTAATTCTTGTTATTTCTCTGTTTCTGTGCATATATCTATAGGAAAAAGAAAAATTAACAACATTACCATTTCTAAATATCCTGAAAATAGACACAATATTAAGTCTAGCCAACACCACAGAAGATCCACTCATTTAAAATTTTACAATCAAGTATTATACAATACAAAATAGTATTTTTTAAAATTCTGACAACTGTAATACAAATATAAATTTTTTAACTTCCTTATAACATTATTCCCAGTAACTATACTTTTCTAACTAGAAAGAGAACTCCACGTTCCTTGACAAACAGTATTCAACATATTATGCAAAAAAGTAATGATTAATTCTAAAGAAATTAAGCAAAAAATTTCTCTAAACGCAATAATAATTCTTTACTTGGTTACTAAACAGTTGTAAAATTAAGTCATGCTGTATAACAAACGATACCTGTCCAGATATAACACTTGAGGAAATTCTAATTTGTTGTGAATTTTTTCTGGTCTTCCCAATGCCTGATTAAATTCAAATCTTGATAATTCAAATGTTAACACAGGTGGTAATTTGGTAAACCAATGCTGAAAGAAAATAACAAAAAACCTTATTATAACCTTTTTGTTCTCTCCATTACAATGTTAGGCACAGAGTATTATCACTGGCATTTTTCACATCACAAATACTTGACGAGGTATGCAAATTAGTTAAAATTCAACTTCTTCCCAAAAGTTTTCCATACCTCTTGAAAATTCTAAGGATGGGAATAATACTCAACCAGGAAAGAAAAAAAAAATCTTCTAACAACTCTCCTTCTTCCATGATAATTTTTTACATTAAAATTCCTAACAAAGGGCTGCCTGGGTGACTCAATAGGTTAAGTGTCCAACTCTTGATTTCAGCTCAGGTCACGATCTCGCAGTTTGTGAGACTGAGCCCCAAGTCGGGCTCTGCGCTGACAGCACAGAGCATGCTTAGGATTCTCTCTCTCCCTCTCTCTCTTTCAAAATAAATAAATACCTTAAAAACTTTTCTAACCTAAAAAAGATAGACATTGGTTAAAATTATGGTTTAATAGCTCAAGTATCTGGCTTCTTCAATATTATCTCACTATTACTACCAGAAATGGTCATACACTTACTACAATTGACCACCATTCAAAACCTCTGACAAAGCAAGTTGTAGGATGTAGCGCACACACACACACACACACACACACACACACACACACACACACACACACAAATATATTCTTAGAGCATAAATGATCACAGTTCTCACACTAAAAACTAGAGACTGATATTTCCCTGTTTTAAATTTAATTTTCCTACTGGAATTCTAATTTAAGAAAAAGATTACTAACAAATATGAAATTTATACTAACGGTAACTATATTTAAAATCTTTTTAAATGACTAGTGTTTAAAAAATTAAATGTGTCATGATGAGCCAGCCAATTCATCCACAAACTTCAGCAACTGTTTAATTAAGCATGAAATGTAACAAAACCTCTAAAGAAAATTATTTTCATAAAAAAAGATTCAAGTTTTACACAAAGATATTTTTTTAATATTTATTTATTTATTTTGAGAGAGAGAGAGAGAGAGAGAGAAAGAGAGAGAGAGACAGAACATGCACACAAGTGGGACAGAGGCAGGGAAAGAGAGGAAGAATCTGAAGTAGGCTCTGTTCTGTCAGCACAGAGCTTGACATGGGACTGATCCCATACTGTGAGATCATGACCTGAGCCAAAAATCAAGAGTCAGCCACTGAGTTAACCGACTGAGCCACTCAGGCACCCCTACATAAACATAATTTTTTTATTGTTTATTTATTTGAGAGAGAGGGAGAGAGAGCAAGAGCCAAGCATGGAGGGACACAGAGAGGGAGAGAGAGAGAATCCCAAGCAAGCTCTGCACTGTCAGCACAGAGCCCAACTCGGGGCTCAATCTCACAAACTGTGAGATCATGACCTGAGCTGAAACCAGGGTTGGTCACTTAACCAAGGGAACCACCCAGGTGCCCTAACTACATAAACATATTTTTAAAGAATGAATAAAAATTCATGAATCACCAAATAAAATATAAAATAACGTAACAAATATTTTTAAATACTTATTATAAAGTGTACAATGTACTACTATAAAAAGTAATTGCTACACATGGTGGTATTTTCAAGCGCCACAAAGTGCCACCATGCATGTCAAGAGGCTAAGAGTACACTAATTTAAATTCAAACATCCCAAAAAGCAGGAACAATGCACATGTGGCAAACTGAATTTGACTAAGATCTTAAAAGTTGCTACTTTTCTCTAAATAAAGCTAATAAATGTAAATGGTTATTCAAAACTATTTCTCCCTCCCCAAACGCTAATTATGATTACATGAATTGCAATTTCCTGAGTTAGATTCGGTTTCTATTTAACCAAAAGCTGAAGTTGAAGAAATGTATTTTATATGGCTATTAAAACTGAAGTTGACTGGAAAGTTACAAAAGAGCTAACACCAGAAGAATCTCTTAAGTTTTAAAATCTCTTGAGCAAAGTCTGCTTATTTATTTGTTCTCACATGGCACTGGCAAAAATTTTAGTTAATTCTAATGCAAAACTAAAGTTAGTATTTAAATTAAGTCATACTACACATATATCATAAAGAAAACTTTTGATGCCTTAGGATAATATTCTCTACTCCAATTTATGATACTAAAGTAAGTAAGTAGGTTTCAAGAACTATTACTTTCATATTTCATTGCAGTATTTTAAATGTCAACCATTAAAATTAAATAGTTACATACTTTAACTCATGGAAACCTACCATGGCCAATAGAAATAAAATCACCCAAATTGGGCATATGCTTCTCTGTAGACCATGAAAAGTCCAGGAAATAACTTCCATACCTTAAGAAAGAATGTTTATAATAGTTATGTAATATGTCTCCGTTGTGACTGTTTTTACTCTAACAACAGTGACAGTTTTTTTCATATTACAAGAGTGGAAGGATTTCACTTTCTTATTCTTCTTTTTTTATTTTTTTTTAAACATTTATTTATTATTGAGAGACAGACACAGAGTGTGAGCAGGGGAGGGGTAGAGAGAGGGGGAGACACAGAATCTGAAGTAGGCTCTGGGCTCTGAGCTGTCAGCACAGAGCCAGATTCAGGGCTCGAACTCACAAACTGAGATCATTATCTGAGCCAAAGTTGGTCGCCTAACCAACTGAGCCACCCAGGTGCCCCAATTCACTTTCTTATTCTAAAGCTGATGGGACAAGAAGAGACAGCCAGACATTCCTTTAATTCATCTTAGAAAATATTACGGGTTTGTCTAGCATAAATATAGCAGTAGAGAACTAGAATTTTACATATACAACAATCAGATGTTTTTCTTTCAGAATATTATTTTTGTATTCAATAAAAAACTGTATTTACTTCTCTAATTGGCATGCCATGCTTGTGAGACACAAGTCATTAAAGGTAAAAATAAGGCTTTATTCTTTTCTGTAAACACATTTATTATTTATTATATTATATTGTATAACAACCCTACAGAAGTAACAGATTAGGGCAGTGAATAAAAAAAATACATAATCAACATGGGCAACAAAAATGCTCCTGAACTTATTATGACTATAACAAATATTTTCTAGAGAGAATGTAATAATTTTTATGAGTTCTAATAGCTGATTTTTCTATTAACATGTTTTAAATACCTTGCTTTTGTGATTTTACATGAACACAGGGAGCAGCAGACAGAAAAAGCAGACATACCGATCAGATTCCCACAGAACACCAGACAAAACCAGGATATAAATTAAGCATGAAAAGCAAAAACTTCCTATTCCAACTCAAAAATTAGTTTTAGTCATTTAATCAGCTTCACACATTTGACCTTTCACTTTCTTTTTAAGTTTATTTATTTATTTTTAATTTACATCCAAGTTAGTTAACATATAGTGCAATAATGACTTCAGGAGTAGATTCCAGTGATTCATCCCCCATGTATAGCAACCAGTGCTCATCCCAACAAGTGCCCTCCTTAATGCTCCTTCCCCATTTAGCCCATCCCCCACCCACAGCCCATCTAGTACCCTCAGTTTGTTCTCTGTATTTAAGTCTCTTATGTTTTGCTCCCTCCCTGCTTTTATATTATTTTTGCTTCCCTTCCCTTATGTTCATCTGTTTCGTATCTCACATTTCACATATGAGTGAAGTCCTATGATATCTGTCTTTCTCTGACTTATTCCACTTAGCATAATACCCTGTAGTTCCACCCACGTTGTTGCAATTGAAAACGGACTACAAAGTGCCTTTTCACTTTTAAAGATAAATTTCCCATACAACATTTACCTATGTCTAATATGGTACATGTAGGTGCTGTTTCCCTAATTTAGTTTCAAAGCTCCATAAAATTTCTCTTAGTACTCTGACTATAACTTAGTACAGCTTTGTGAAGGGAAATTTGGCAGTACTTACATTTTTACATGAGTACGCCTGGTGACCCAATGATCCCACTTCTGACTATCCTTCATTCCTAAATTCTCAAGGGTATTATACATAAGCATTCTTTAAAATTATTCTTTGTCCAACTACTGTCTTACAGAAGAATTAAAACTGTTTAATTTTAGAAATACAGGCTGTTTGATACTATGCCGGTTTTAAAAAGAATGGTGTAAAGCCATATACATTCACATGGAATGATGTTCATGATACACTAGTGGGTGAAAAATGCAAGTCGTAGGATAGTACAAATACTTATATGTGAATGGCAGTAATCAAAAGAAAATGTACAACACACTATTTATAGAAGTGAGGTATTTACTCTCTGAAATTTTTTTGCTCCAATAGGCAATCAAAAAAATCTCCGGCTTTCCAAGATAGTTTGATTCATCCATAAATTGCATACAATTTCATTAAAATTTAAAATTTATGATTTATAAAAATATTTGTACAGTTATCTTATATATAATCATTTTTAATTTATTCAGTTGTCTCTTGATATGTCATTCCAGAAATTTAAACTCTCATAGGCCACACTGGATATTTTAACACAAGTGATTCAGGAGATTAGAGGTCTTCTCTATTACTAGACTACAGCTATTTCAGCAAAGCAGATGTTTTCTGTATCAAAGTAAAATCAATAATTTTTACTAAATAATAGTGTAGGAGATAAAAAGTTTTATCACCAGGGACTATGCGAATTTAGAAACAAACCTAAAATGTTATTCATTGGTCTTTATAGATACCTAGGAAACAAAACAGTTATTCTGAAAGACATAATGAAATAAGGCTATAATTTAAGCACACTATTATAAACTTTTAAGACAGTCTACTTTAGTCAGTGATAGTCTCTTAAATCAGGCTAAATTATTATTGAAACTAATGTGTCCTGCAAATCTAGGCAACTGGTAATAGGAATCACAGGTAATTGAATTTGCTATTATTAAGACTGCTTACAAACTGCTGAATTCAGAGGAAACAAATGACTGTACCCCTTAGGTTGGATGTAAAAACCCAGGCAGAAAATACATACTACAGTATAGGGCATTCAGGGTATGAAGCCAAAGATGGAGAACAAACTAGAGCTTTTAAGATAAATGAAATTCATATTCAATGTAAGAAAAACATTTTCAAAAGCTGCGAATATGTGAGAGAGATTATTTACCAATTAATTTCTAAATTATTTACCAATAAACCAATGTCTATTTCACTTATGAGTCAGTTTGATAGAGTAAGGAGAATGCCATCCCTCCTTTCCCTGCCCCAACCCGTCATCCTTTTATTAAACAGAAAACAGAGCACATTTTGGGGCAGACTGGGGAGGGGAATCTGCTTTCTTGTTCCATTATAGGATCCTAGGAGAGTCCCAATCTTTAGAGACTAATTTAAAGCCTAATTTAAATATTCTTTAAGCCTAATTTAAATATTCTTAGTTGGATGTCTATATGGGAATCAGGGGCGGAGATCTTGGGCCCAGGTACCATATCCCTACCGGAGATTCTGATGGACAGCTCTGAAGCAGGGCTTAGGCATCTGCTGAGACTCACTAAAGTAAATGATCTATGATGTAGAGAGCAAAACTATCTCAAATATTTTCTCTTTTACCCCCGCTCTCTCCCCACTCTTAAAAACAAAAAGCCAAAAAAGAGTAAATGTTATTTCTTTCTTTTTTTGTTGGGTACATAAGAGAAGAGAAGGAAATGAGGATGAAGAACAAAAAAATGATTAATCATATCTTTTTCTAAACAAAAAGCACAAATTTAGATACATGCAATTTATTTTCAAAGACACAAGAACTCAGCCCCTTTTTAGATAAACACAGAGATATCATCACTTAATATTTATTAAGCACCTCTTCAGGGATAACGACCTCAGAAACTTTTTTGGTAACATTGAGACATTTCATTCATTCAGTCATTACATAATTCTACCTGCGGTCACTGTACTATCCACTAGGGCTATGTGGAGAATAACACATATGAAGCTCTCTACCCTCCGGAATAGAGCTTACAAGTAGACAACTATCAGCAACTGCTTAATGATAAGTGATTTTGCAGCACATGATCTGTCCTTTGCCTTCTATTCTAGTAACACACATGGATGAATTTATGGATGGGTGGATGGATATACAGATGGATCTAGAGACATGAATGAAAAGACAGAGATCAGTGGAAACAAACAGGTTTATATTTTTTAAGTTATATCTCTCTTGAGAAAGCCAAGTTCTTCCATCTGCTCTTCATGCAATTACACAGTAATTTTACCAAAAAGGGAATCTAGACAAATTCCAACACTATTTGATATTAGTAACATATGTCTATATAAAATTCCACCCTCCTATCAGTGTTTTTCTTCCTCACTTCTAGGACTAGCATGCCACAGTGACTGGTACCTTCCTTAAAAATTCTAAAGAGACTTAACAATGTCCTAAAAGAAGGCTTTAACAGAAAATTTTAAGCTAAATTGTTTAAGTGAGAATTTAATGTAAGATTACAGACTTGTTTGTGCAGGTTTTACAAATGTCTAAATTACCATAATTAAATCCAAACACATAATCTGAGTATTCTCTCAAGTATTAGGCAGCTATATAATTAGAGCCTTAAATTATACTTTACAGCAGTGTAAGAAAGACCTGGGGAGAAATGAAAAATGAAGATGCTAAACTCACCTCTTGGCCTGATTTGCCTGAATTCTCTGAATGTAAGGACTCAATTTCTCCTTCAATCATAGCAGCTTCTAGGCACTCATGTAGATCTTTGAATCCATTGACCTGAAGCGGGTACTGACCAAACATTTCAGTATTTTCAAATTTTTTCCCTACGGAAGAAGGGAAAGTTAATTGTTACTCAATATGGCCTTTTAGCCACTAAAAGTAAATGTGTATGAATTACCTCCTGAACCTGAAAACCATAACTCTGATTATGTTCCACAGAGTAGTCATTGTAATTTTCTTGTTGGTTTATACATGCACATATGCACATTCACATCGAACCATAGATATTAATTACACACCTGTATATATGGAAGTAATTATATGTATGTGTGTGTAAATACATATATTCTTCCAAAAAATACTTTCTAAGGACAAGATACTGTGCTAAACACTGAGAATATGTATAGCAGTGGATGAAACAGATATATATGGTCCTTGAGCTGAGGAAACTCTCAGCCTCTTTTGGAAGAACGATATTACACATATTAATTGCACATATAATTATGAACAAAAAATTACTTATCATTATAAGTGCTATAAAAATTTGTGGTAAAACAGAGTAATGTGAGAGGGTATGAAAAGGAGAGCTAACCTAGTCGTTAGGGCTGGAGGGTAAAGCAGAGAAGACTTCCATAGCAAAATGACATTTACACTGAGACTTGAATGGTGAGTAGGAGTTAGCCAGGCCAGAGTGTCAGGGTGCTGTGGAGAATTCTTGGCTAAGGGACAACACATGCAAAGACTTCAAGGATGCAAAGAACTTGGCATATCTGAAGGCTTAAGGGGAGGACATTATTCCTTAGGGGAGCAACAGGAAGATGATAATGAAGAATCAGGTAAGGGGACAAAATCTATAAAGCTTTAGAAGCCCATGTTAAGAATTTTTTTCTCCTCAATATATTTGGAGTATAACAGAAAGTCACTGAATAGTTAAATCTAGGAATAATAGGATCAAGATTTTTATCTTTGAAACATCTTTATGGCTTCTGTGTTAAATAGATGGTAGACTGTTAGAAGACTTAAAGAATCCATCTAGAAATAAAGGCAGTGTGGGATAGGGTGTTAATAGTAAAAGTGCACAAAAGCAGATGAAATTTTTATACACATATTCAGGAAGGAGTATTTATGATTGACTGGTGGTTCATTGGCAGGAAAGGGGACAGAAGAGTAAGGAAGGTATCAAGAATGATACTCGGATTTCTAGCATAAGCAACTCAATTGATTGTTTATGTTCTAAAAGGGGCTCCACTAAATAAAGAGCAGAGCATTTTTTTTTTCCTTTTGTTTTAAGGCAGTAGTGGCAATCACAGTTTTAGGCCCATGGCATTTCCAGTTGAGAAGAGAGTTGGATATGAGTCTGTAACTAAAATTAATCTTCTGGTCTGAAGCTATAAATGAGAGAATTGCTGGCTACTGACAGCGGTGGATCAAGAGAGTGAATGAGACTCTGCCGAGGGAAACTGGCAGACAGGAAAAGGCAGGGGGCCTGAGCTGAGTCCCAAGGATCTCCTACCTTTAGATAAAACAGGAGGCTATAATTACAACTTCTAAGAAGTAGCCGCAGAGATAGGGAAAAACAGCCAAGGGAATATGGTACCATAGAAGCCAGAGAAGTGTTTTTAAGGACTGAATAGTAAAAAAGAAAAGGAACAGGGGTGCCTGGGTGGCTCAATCGATTAAGCATCTGACTTCAGCCCAGGTCGTGATCTCACCGTTCATTTGTTCAAGCCCCACGTCGGACTCTGTGCTGACAGCTCAGAGCCTGGAGCCTGCTTCAGATTCTGTGTCTCCATCTCTCTCTGCCCCTCCCCTGCTCATGCTCTATCTCTCAAAAATAAATAAATGTTTTAAAAAATTTAAAAAAAAAGAAGAAAAGGGACAAAGAATAAATAGCATGAATAGTTGATAAGAGTTCAATAGGAGAACTAAGTGGAATCTGACAGCCTTGAACACATATTAGAAATTGATAACCTTAGAAAGTGCTCTTTTAGAAGTAGTCTGGGGCCAGAAGCAAAAGTGGGATGGGATGAATAAATGGGGACTTATCAGGTAAAAACAAACTCCTCTCTCAACTGAATGAGATTAACTGGAAGACTATGTGAAGGGAGCTCTTTTTTGTTTACAATGGGAGTTACAAGACCACATCTAAATACTGATGAGGAAGACAGTGGAGGGAGAAGCTGAAAATACAGGAAAAAGGCAAGATAACAAAGAGGGCAAGGTCTGAGTGAAAGCATGAAGGGATGAGATTCTGAGAACATATAAACAATAGCCTTTGGAAATAAGACTGAATAATTCCTTATTATCTGGAAGGACAAATAAAAAGAATGTGGTATAGGCTGGGATGGATCCAGGCTGTGGAGCCTGAAACTCACATATTTGAGAAACTTGCTTTTAAGACCTAAGATAGAAAATTACAAACAAAATTAGATTCGGGACCTTAGGACCTCTGGTTAGATTTCTTAGCTTCATGGTAAATCCATAAAACCTGAAGGAAGGTCTTTCTGAGTGAATGAAGAGACAGAGAGGTTAAATTAGAAACAGAAAAGGTAAGGAGTGCATTGGTATTGGTTGCTCAGTAGGTTGAGTGTCCAACTCTTGACTTTGGCTCAGGTCACAATCCCAGGGTCCCGGGATCGAGTCCCATGTTGGGCTCCATGCTGAGTGTGTGGAGCCTGCTTAAGATTCTCTCTCTCTCTCTCTCTCTCTCTCTCTCTCTTTCCC
This sequence comes from Lynx rufus, assembly GCF_022079265.1. Classification (NCBI taxonomy): domain Eukaryota; kingdom Metazoa; phylum Chordata; class Mammalia; order Carnivora; family Felidae; genus Lynx; species Lynx rufus. The sequence goes on along the minus strand of NW_025814867.1, from coordinate 131,389,994 downwards.
TCTATCTCTCCCCCTCTGCCACTGTGTGTGCACGTGCATTCTCTCTAAACTAATTTTTTAAAAAACAGAAAAGATAAAAATCGTTATTGCAGAAAATGGGATAGAAGACAGTGATTTAACAAAACAAGTAAGGATGCCAGGTAGTGTCACAGGATTGGGACCAGGGACACTTAGTATATGCTACAAATTCATGGAACATTTCTAGTTTGCCCACTGAGTGACTTTTCCCCAGTAATACTCAGGTACTTGGTGCACACAGAGAGAAAATGAATATCCCAGTGACGGTCAGAGAACAGCCAGAGAGGTAGTGGATGGGGAATGGGGGAAAGGGAGTGTTAGAGATTTCTAAGAATGATCATAATGGGCAAAGAAGTAAGTAAAGAAAAGGGCCTAGAGGAATAAAATGAAAGGGTCAATGGACTAGATGTTCTAGAAAAGTTGAGGAACTTTTGCAACGAGGGAACTTTAGAAAGCAAATGAAAATCACCTCCAATTGAGAGCCTCTGGTCTAAAAGAAAGCATTAAGAAAATATATGTAAAAGTGATAAGAGCAAGAAACCAAATCATTTTTACTGAAGCAAATACATAGGTCGTGTGGAAATGTACTAAAATCACATTTATGTAGAATAGTTTTGAAACAACTAATACCCAGTACCAGGACTTCAATACTGATTGACAAATTAACTATTTCAATAAACCACTTTTTTTTAATGTTTATTTATTTTTGAGAGAGCGTGAGTAGGGGAAAGGCAGAGAGAGAGGGAGACAAAGAATCTGAAGCAGGCTCCAGGTTCTGAGCTGTCCGCACAGAGCCCTACACAGGGCTCAAACTCACAAACTGTGAGATCATGACCTGAGCCGAAGTCAGAGGCTTAAGTGACTGAGCCACCCAGGTGCCCCAATAAATCACTTTCAAGAATCAAGGTAACAGAAGTAGAAAGGGTATAAATAGTACACAGTCAACCTGATTAGAGCCACCCTACTGCTTCAAATACAGTGTTCTACTTCAAGTAGAAATCAGTAGGACAGTATGGACAATCCAAACTGGAAAATATCCCACCATTTATATAATGAATATTCAGTATTTGAGGCAACAATTTTAAAAAATGTACTGACAGTGTAACCTTTTAAACGCCTGACTGAATCCTGAGTTAATGTCTGCCTTTTTCTGAATCCCAAATTATAAAATTATGTTCAAACAAAACTTCATAGGAATCCATTACTTAAGATCCTGAAGGAAAACCAATTTTCCAAATTTTATACTTCAAGTGATTTGGGTTAACTTTCTAAAAGTTGATGTGCTGGGCCATTTGAAAATTTGGAAAATGTTTCAATTTTTTTCAAAAATTCATGCTTTGGGATTAGTAATTATTAGTATTTGAAGTATATCTAATGAGTCCTTTCCCTTCCCTTGTTAGGAAAACTGAAGAGTAACTGGTTAGACCCAGATTTAAAGTAATAGGCATTTAAGGCAGATAGAGTATTGTCACTCTTAAATGATTTTTTCAAAAGAGTACACTTCTTTCTTGAAAACTAGAACCTAAAGAATTTTATAATCACCCCAAAAATGCAATACCCTGATTATGCTACATTGTTAAATGCAGCTTTCAACATTCATAGACTTGAAATCCTCAAAAACACTGATCATCATAGCAAAACCAGTATTCAACTCCAATATCATTTTCAAAACCAAATGCCCCCTTAATCCCTGTACCCCCAAATTTACAGAATCACAGAAGCCTTCTTAGGGAAAGACTATTAGCATAACATTAACCCAGTATAAATTAGTATGTGACAATAGACCTTTCTCTAGGAAAAACTATTAGGATAACATTAGCCCAGTATAAATTAGTATGTGATAATAGACCTTGTACCTTCCTCTTCATTCACTCAATTCTGTGTTTTCTGTGCAAGTGATTAGTAGTAACAATGCAACATGAACCAGTAGACAGAATAAGTCAAATTAAAATTAAAAACCAGTCAACAAATAAGGAGTCACTATCAAGACAAGAGCTAATCGATAATAATATCCCTTCAAATGTAATAAATAAAAACATGTGTAACCATACCTTCAAGTACTCCCACAGCAAGGAATCTCCCATAGAACAACTCTACCATGGGGTTCTTTGGCTTCTCTTCATCCCTAAAGCATGGTATAAAACATAAATGTGGTTATAATTTTTGTATCTGTATGTAACAGAGAAAACATTAAAAGAACAATATATGCCAAGTCAGTGACATTTATTTATGTGATTGTCACTCACTCAGGGCTGCTATTTACATCACCTCGGATAAGGCACTTAAACTTAGCCTTCCATTTTTTCACATGTCAACTGAGGATAATAATAGTAATTGAACTCAAAGGGCTGTTGTAGGGTTAAAATGGCACAACATTACAAGAAGACCTACCCATGGGGGAGGGGAAGGAAAAAAAAAAGAAGTTAGAGTGGGAGAGAGCCAAGCATAAGAGACTCTTAAAAACTGAGAACTGAGGGTTGATGGGGGTGGGAGGGAAGAGAGGGTGGGTGATAGGTATTGAGGAGGGCACCTTTTGGGATGAGCACTGGGTGTTGTATGGAATCCAATTTGACAATAAATTTCATATATTGAAAAATAAAAATAAAAAAAATAAGTAAATGTTTTTTAAAAATTAAAAAAAAAAGTGGAGAAATCCTGAAAACAAAAACAAAAACAAAAACAAGAAGACCTGACATAGTCTATGCTCAAGGAGTACTGATCTTCTCCTTATCATTGTTCATTCTGATCTCATACATTTATTCTATGCAATACATGCTTATTTGGACTTGTTGGGAACAAAGAAAAGCCACCCTTAATCAGAGGCAATTTCTGTAAATTTTTAATATGTAATCTCCCAAATTTAAAATAGAACAGCACACAGCATTCAAAGATAACAGCCTGTCACAATGAAGGAGCAAAACACCGGGTTTGACCCAAAGTATCTAAGGAGCTACTCCATCCTTCATGTTGCAGGCACAAGTAGTCATTTGTGAATTTTCCAAATTATTTATCAGATACATTGTTTTCTTCTTTTTCTTTTTCCCTTGAAGCAAATAGAAGTTGACAATTTTTTTAACCTTTTCTTTTTGTTTTATTCTCTGTGGTCTGAAAACAGTTTATCTTGGCATTACTACATAAAAGTGTGTGGTATCCACAACTGTGTATAAAATTTAACTTCATAAATTTTGTGTTTAAACCAATAAAACTGATTTGCTAAAAAAAAAAAAAAGGGTGGGGGATGGGTGAAGGACACTGTGTCTTTATAAATGTGCATCACCATTTACTCCTTAAAACAACTGGTGGGAAGGACTTCACTTCATCGTCACAACAATCCTATGAGGTAGTATGGTAGTTGTCAGTATTATTCAAAAAGATTTCTGGCCTCAGCGCCTGGTGGCTCAGTTGGTTGAGCTGCTGACTTCAGTTCAGGTCATGATCTCGCTATTTGTGAGTTCAAGCCCCATGTCAAGCTCACTGCTGTCAGCACAGAGCCAGCTACTGATCTTCTGTCCCCCTCTCTCTGCCCCTCCCTTGCTTGTGCGCTCTCTCTCTCTCAAAAAAAAAAAAAAAAAAAAAAAAAGATTTCTGGCTCTCTAGTTTCAGGTACATGGTTAAGATATACTTTCCCACTCACATTTTATTTACATTAAAAAAATTAATGTTTATTTATTTTGAGAGAGAAAGAGAGAAGAGAGAGCACACAGAGAGAGAATCCCAAGCAGGTTCCTCACTGTCAGCTCAGAGTCCAATGGGGGGCTCTCAATCTCAAGAGTTGTGAGATCACGACCTGAGCCATGAGAGTCAGATGCCTAACCAACTGAGCCACCCAGACACCCCCATTTAAAAAACTTTTAATTAGGGTAAGATACACATAAAATTTACCATCTAACCATTTTTAAGTGTTTAGTCGGTAATGTTAAGTATATTCATATTGTTGTGCAACCAATCTCCGGGAGTCTTCTCATCTTGCCAAACTGAAACACAACACTCCCTGAACAACTCCACACTTTTCCCTCCCTCCCAGGCCCTGGCAACCACCATTCTTACTTTGTTCCTATGAGTTTTACAACTCTTGACACGTCACATAAGTGGCATATGGTGTCTATCTTTTGTGACTGGCTTATTTCACTAAGCATCCATGTTGCAGCATGTGTCAGGATTTCCTTCTTTTTTAAGGATATTCCATTGTATGTATACCACATTTTATTTATCTATTCATTTATCTATCTATTCATCATTCATCTATTATATTATCTATTCATTTGGGTAGTTTTCACCATTTGGCTATTGTGAATAATGCTGCTATGAACATGGGTGTACAAATATCTCTTTAAGACCCAGCAGAATTGTTGGATCATATAATCTTTATGAGGCATAAGTGACAAAATCTAAAGCATGCAACGTGAAGATTTGATATATGTATACATTGTGAAGGTATTCCTTCCATCAAATAGTAATTCTATTTTTAATCTTTTGAGGAAGCACAATGATGTTTCCCAAGCAACTGCACCATTTCACATTCCCATTAACAGTGCACAAGGGTTCCAATTCTTTTCACATCCATGCCAACAGTTGTTATTTTCTGGGGGTTTTGATGGTAGCTATCCTAATGGGTGTAAAGCGTTCTCACTCACTTTGAACTCAAGTGGACGACATGACTTGCTCTGCCCAACAAAGCGTGAGCAGAAGTGATGTGTGGCAGAAACTTTGAGAGCCCATGTACTTTCACTGCTGTGGTGATCCCAGAAGAGGTAATGAGGCAAAGCCTCTGTCACCCCTGGGCTTGAGCGAAAGAATGGGCACAGCCCCTTGCTCACACCCAATGGACACATCTAACAATATAAGACTGTAAACTGTTGGGATTGTTGTCACTGGACTATATGGTAGTATAATTATCTGATAACAGGTAGTATAATTACCTCTATTGTACTAATAAAGCTATAAAGCAAGTTAAGTCACTTGCCCAAATTCCCAAAATTAGTAAGTGCTTAAGCTGTGAAGTGGACTCAAATCTGACACAAAAATCAATGTATCCTCTCCCACTACCTATATTTAGTCTTTGGGCATTTTAACTCTATAGGAAAAATTTACTTCATACCTTATGTATTTTACACTGTGAGAATAAAAAGGACTTAAGACTGATATGGGAAACAGGAATAATCCAAAGATTGTCTTTCTTGACGCAAAAATCTATGAATCTTTAGATGTGAATATTAGCGGGAATCTCCTTCCTGTGGCCTCTTGTTTTTATGTAGGAAATCAACATTCCTGACTTTTCTCCTTATGGTCACACATGTGCTCCATGAGCAATAACTTCCCAGGTTGGTGACTTGCCAGAAGAAACTGGATGTTGAGCAGCTCTCCCAATTCTGAATGTACTTTCTAAATCTCTTTTCAAATCATCCTGCCTGAATTTTGTCCTACTCTCCACTAATCTGTGGTGAACACTGACCTTCCCTGATCTTCTAAACTTCTAAACCCAGAACACTGATCTTCTAAAAATTGTTTACCTTGTCCTTTCCAACCTCTCAAAGGTCCTATTCTTTGCCCGGCATTTATTTTTTTTTTAATTTTTTTTAACATTTATTCATTTTTGAGTGGGGAAGGGACAGAGAGAGAGGGAGACACAGAATCCGATGCAGGCTCCAGGCTCTGAGATGTCAGCACAGAGCCTAATGTGGGGCTCAAACTCACGAACCGCGAGATCATGACCTGAGATGAAGTTGGACGCGTAGCCAACTGAGCTACCCAGGCGCCCCTCTCTGCCCTGCATTTAAACTATGAATCTCAGGGGCCCAGACTGGTTATACCAACAGAAAAGTAAGGAACGCAAGTGAAGACCAATTAAAAAGACACGAGATTCCTATAATAAAAATGAGAGAGACCCACCACTTGCATGAAAGCAGTAGTAAAGATAGACTGACACAAATAACAAAGGCCAAAAGAAATCACTACAGAAAATTTGTATCAGGGACATCTTATCTTTGGGAATTAGGCTGGAACAGGAATTCAAAGGCCTAGGATAGCTAACAGAGTCACAGCTTCCCAATCTTTTTAACACCTTTGGTACATATATAATATATTCAGAGAACTCTGAGGTAAAAAGACATATTTTCTCATGGTCACAGAAATAGGATCAATATCTCCACATACCCATATCTGGCTAGCCATGCCACACCAACTGGGAAGCTCTGTTTTAATAGGGAGAGGCATTCAAAAATAGTTTTAGCTCCACAAACAGTTAAGAGCAGATAGAAAATTATGGGGAAATGAACATGGAGAACATATTTCAAATAAAAGTTAAGATTTCAGGTGAATTGGAATCAAAAAGTTCCAGCTTCTTTTAAAACAGTTTTAGAAAAAGGGGAAATAATCTGTTAGTTACTAGGTCAGAAAAGGTGACTAGAACCCAAAGAAAATTAACATATAAATAAATAATAAACAAGATCTCCAAAATCAAGATAAAACGCCCCCCCCCCCCTCAGAAGGAATAAGGATTTAGGCACCCTTCTATGGAAACAGGTAAAAAGCAATTGGGGATGATATACTAAAGATAGGATAAACTAAATGAAGTACTTTTAGAAAATCTGGATAGGTTTGAGAGGAGGAACTAGGGATTTCAGGGTAAAATTCAAAGAATTACTGACAGAACTTCAGACACTCCGTTATCACAGACTGAGGATACAGATACTATTCACACTCTCAGGAAACATGCCCAGTGAATTTTTGGTATTAGAACTCTAAGGAAAGATACAAGGGACATGAGCTGTACAAGACAGAAACCAGGGTGGACAACTCTCATGGATCAGGGTCTGCTAACTCTCATTATGAGGCACCTATCAAGACAATATCAAAGGGATAAATTAGAAAAAAACAAATGTAAAGGCCAGAAAACAGACCCAAAGAATAGGAAAAAAAAAGACACTCATCTAACAAACAGGGCTGGCTCTGCATGACATACAGGCTAAGAAGCAGGTTAAACTGTTAAAAATTCAGCCAAATCGTCCTAAAAGAAGAATAAAATACACAAGTATGTGAACTTTAGAGGCATATGCCACCCAGAAAAAAGATGCAGCAGAAAGAAATATACACAAGGTGTTGAACATTCAAAAGCTGAGGAAAGAGTGTAAGATGCTGGGACTCAGGTTTCAGATGCATCAACAGCAGATTCATTTCAGGTATCTGATGGGGAGATTTTCCAGATGAAACTAACATGAAGAGAGAAACTAACATGAAGAGAAGAAAGAAACTAACCTAAGGGGCAGGTTTCAGAAGCCTAAGTAATTCCATACCAAACGGCCATGGGCACCACCACTGTGGCACAAAAGTAAGTCATGCAATATACCACTTGGAGCCTTAGGAACTGAAGCTTGTAAGGAAAATGCAACTAAAACTTTGGGTGGATAGGAAAGAGGAGAACCTGAGGACCAGAGCTGTCACCATCATAAACTTCTAAACATGCCAAGAAGGAAGGAGCTTTCAATTGTCCCATTCTGAGTAAAATTTACCAAAATTAGAATTTTTTTCTTCAAATACTATATGGGCTTAGCACCATAATTTATCTCTTCAGAGATTTCTCCCACCTCTATTTATGTTCACAACACATTGCCATCTGCAAGCAAGTGGCCCCTCTGCAAGCAGGCATCCTGGCAGAATTAAAACCAATGATTTCCTGTTTACAACATATCCTAAATTTCTGCTACTGCCTTTGGCAACGACTTGGGTCTGGATTGCACAAAGTTCCGAGAATATTATATAGTTGAACTGAGAGCTAGAGGGTTGAAGTTTAGCTTTTGTTTCAAAATTTCAAAGGTAAGAGACCGTTCAGTGTTAAACATGTGTGTTGTAATAACCCTCTGAAAGCTAAAATTCAAGCATATGAAAGTGAACATCTGAAGGACTGAAGGATCTATACACACCCGAGTGACAGAGCCCAGGCTACAGCTGCAGAACTCCAGTGCTATTCAGGCACAGAAATAACATGTATGTAGCATTAGGCTGAACAAACTTAGGAACTCGGAAGTGACTTTTATTTTTTGTTAGACCCCAACCACAAAGGCAAAAATAAAATCGGATTTTTAAGTATAAAATTTCTGTGGACTTGACTTTACATTCAAAGACCAAGGGAATATAATATGGGAAATTATTTTTCTCCTGGGAAATGAAGGATGAAAGGGGGAAGTCTCTATTAAAGATTAGGGGCATTTCTTATTGGCTAACATTGTAGAAGTAGAAATTTTTTACTTTAGTTTCATTGCAGACCTGTACAATGACTTTTACTGAACAGTGAAGCTGGTCATAATTTAAAAATAAGAAAAAAAGAGAAGGGAGACAATTTTCTGCCCTGGAGTTCTGTCTTCTAGGTGTTAATTTATGTACTTCATCTTGTAGGATCACATCAGAACATGTGCTGGCAAATCCTAAATGGTCCACCCATGTTTCATAAAGACACACAAAGGAACCAGTGGTTGGTATTAAGAGAGGGGCCTCACCGGAATGGGAGTAGGACCGTGCTGAAAGTGTGTAGATTTCTTAACCAAAATCTTAATGGTTCAACCTGATGGGCAGAAAATAAAAAGCTAGAGAATGTCGAAGAGGAACTTCATATCCTTGTCCTTGTGATTCCATGTAATAGGATTCCATTGGAAATAACACTCTTGGGATCTCTTCTCACCACTAACCCATTCCTCCTCATGAAAACAGACTGTCAAATCCAAAGAAAACAACTGGGCATGTGGGATCAGCCTCTCAGGGGTTGCTTTTTAGATATTTCTGGCTGGATTCTCTAATCTTACAATAGAAATCTAAAACTACCCAGCATTTTGGCCAAAAATTTCAAACAACTTGACAATATTTTGGGTTCCCACATATTTATCTCAGCTTCCTATTTATCCATAAACACTGATACATAAAAGGAAAAAATGAGCATTATTTATCAATCTCCTAAAACCCCATCACTAAATGTTATGGTAACTTACGTCTCTTCTTCAGCTTTCATTTGGAAGGCATCTTCTAACCAATCTAATAATTTGTGTGTAAACTCACTCACATCTTGCTGTGGAAAGAAAACAAGGTCTTATTAAGCCTACTCATAAAAATACTAAATATTGCAATATAAAACTTACAGCCCGTCATATCAAATATAAAATTACTGACTTCTCCCAAAAGTATTATATGAAATGTTTCACATCAAATACAAGAAATATTTATAATCTAACCAGAGAATAAAACTAGGATCTGAGAATCAGCATTATAATGATAAATCACAGTGATTAGGTTATAATATGGGAAAAAATATACATATATGTTATATGTTAAATATATGTATTATACACATACACACACACACATAAATTCTAATTTGCAAATGAGATTTTTAAAAACAATTATCACCCCAAAAAAGAGTTCTCTAATGAATGTTTATAAAATGAAGGACCCACATTAGCAGAGTTCTTTATTATATAAAGAATTGTTACTGGCTTCTCTCTTAGAATGAAGATGTGATTTTTGACAATTCATTTTCTTAATTCAACTTTACACACAACTTTTTAAGCCATGTGCACTTTTACTAAGATATGTTACCTTGAACAGGTTTAGTTTAATCAGTCACCAACTCCCAGTATCAAGTCCACCATCTCATGAACTCTAAAATTCTCCGTTCAGAACTAGCACAAACCTCACCTGTTGCCATCCCTTCTTTCAGTCCTAGTTCCCCTAACATGGAAAAACAGGAATAGACAGTGGCAGTTTTACTCATGAACTACCATAATCCTTTCAATAATGTGAGGTAGAACATAGAAAATAGGTTCATCTAGAACCCAGGGAGAAAAAATAAACCAATCCAACTAAGTCTGCTCTGCCAAAGACAGATGAATCAATGTAAGCAATCTGCCTTTATTTATCAAAAGAGCCCCAAGTATTAAACAAATTTACTATTACATATATTTCCTGCTAGAAGTTTTCTGAAGAGCATCTGTGTCTATCCATTCACCTTTAGAATGCTGAAACTAGGATCTAAGAAGCTTAAGTGAATTGTTCCAAAGCCATATAGTTAGAGACGACTAAACTCAGCACAAAAATCCAGTTATAAACATCCAAACGAACTGGAGTGGGTTAAGTGGTGGCCCACCAATATGTATGTCCACCTGGAACCTCAGAATGGAATCTTATTTAGAATATGGGTGTTTGCAGATATAATTAAGGTAAATCTCTATATGAGATCATCCTTGATTAGGGTGGGCCCTAAATCCAATGGATAGGTATTCTTACAAGAAACAGAGAAGAAGCACACTCAAAGACACACAGGGGAAAAGGCCATGTAACAGAGACAGGAGCTATGCCACGAAAAGTCAAGGAATACCACAAGCCACCAACAGATGGTTAGGGCAAGAAGAAGTCTCCCTTAGGGCCATGGGAGGGACCACAGCCCTGCCACCACCTCTACTTTAGACTTCTGGCCTCTGGAACTGTGAGAGAATAGTTTTCAGTTGCTTTGAAGTCACTGGTTTATGGTAATTTGTTACAGCTGCCCCACAAACTAATAGAACACCTTAAACACAACTTTCCATAACTTTAAAATTCTGTAATTTACTTATCTTGCAAGGTTAAATCTAACAAGAAACACACGTTTCCTACTTATCACAATACTATTCAGAATAAATCAATCCCTTTTTAAGCAGTTGATCTAAAATCAACATTTACAAAAGAATTCTGCCTGCTTTCATCAAGAGAAAAAAGATGAGGCCTTTCCCACAACATTTTAATTTTAAACTGTAACAATTATAGGTATAATTAAAATTGACAGTACTATATACCAAAGGGTATCCCACAAGACTCTTGCATATTCCAAAACATGATATATTTAAGAAGACTATCAAATATAAGTATGAATTCACGTTCTAAACAAGTAATGATGTTTACTTCACTCGTGGATTTATTCCACTCTGTCACTAACGTGTGTTTCAGATTCAAGCGTCTGCGAGAAGAGAATCAAACCTGTATCAACCTGAATATAACATGCAACTACTCTAAAAGAGCTCCAGAGAAAAAGAAGTAACAACGAGAAAACTAGTTAGTCTACACTGCAGCCTAAAGCAATGGCATCCACATCGTGGCAGTCAAGAGTCTGTAACAGCCTAACAACAGCTAGTTGTCTCCCTGTCCACTCTAACAAAACTAAAAAGTCTACAGTGTACATATAAGCCTCCCAATAAGTTTGTGCAGCCTCATTCTTAAATACGAAAAGATACCCAAAGATTACTATTCATAGTAACCAAGAAAAAGACATAGAAAAAGCAATTCCATAAGAAACAATAAGTCAGGAAATAGAAGTGACTTTTTAAATTTAATTTTATGCCCAAAGCTATTAGAGAATATAATGCACATACTAAATAGTGCTACAAAAAAAAAAAAAAGACACGTAGAACCAGGAGTACTCTAAAATGGGGTTTGAGATCGTTTTTAAGAATATTTGACTATGTTAAGTGTTATTATAACAGACAAGAGTAAGACATTAAACCTAAACAGCACTGGAACTTTGTTAGAAATTTTTTTAAAAACCAAACCAACCAAAAATAAGTAAGAGCAAATCCTAATGTGAGCACCTTTTTCATTGATGTATCTTTGCCATAAAAGGTGTCTTTAAAAAAAAAACAAAAACAAACAAACAAAAACAAACATGGGGAAGACAGTGGCAGAATTACACATCTTTTCAGAACCTTCTCCAAACACTGTTTCTACATATCCACATAACAGATACAGCCCAGTCCGCTACAAGTGCGGTGGCTTTAGGAATCTCTCCTGAAACGTTTCATCTGCTTCACTGCCATCTCCTCCATCACTGCTGCTACTACACTGCTATTTTCTTTGCTTTTCTTATTTTCCTTCTTTTTTAATTTCTGACTTCTCAAACTGTATGTGAAACTCCCAATTATCTTTAAGAAATAGATTTTGAAAACCACAAAATAGCACTATACAAAGATTGAAAACCAGAAGCAGCAATAACGAAGTTAATCTGGTTCAGAAACCTTTTCTGAGTAAAGAAACTACTCCCTGTCAACAAAAACAGACATATCAAAAGCATGTATACTCTACTAGCATTGGACTATCACACATTCATGAAGATTTATATATACACATTTGTGAACACTCTTAATTTTACCCGTTTTCACATTAATTTCAATCATAATATAAATCACAGCTTCATTTAAGACTTTTCAAGATCACCGTTATTTTTTTAATGTAAAAGTAAACCTTCCAAATAAGCAATGTTTCAAATGACTACAACTTATTTTTAATAAAGATGAATAACAACATCATCAATTGTCATGTATCTTTGAAAAAACTAAGCAACAATCAGATTAAATAAAATAAGATCGGTAATATATAAGTACAAAAAAAAAACTACCTGCTGAGAGTCATTTGATTTGAAAGCATCCTTAAGAATTTCAACTGCTCTTGATGGATCTACATATTTCCTTTTAGTACCAACAAGAAGTGCAAATAGATACCTCAGCTCACGCATAAAAGGCAAATTCCGATGCTCCTATTGGGGGGAAAAATCTTAAGTGAAGATTAATCTTTATTGGTAAACAGATATTCATTTTAAAATGCAAAAACTTAACTAATATTGATTAGGGAGGAGTCCAGCACTCCTTACATCGTAATTAAAGAAGACTTTTGTGATCTAGGAGATTCAACAGAGTAGAGCACAAAAACAGCAGAGGACCTACGCTTAGCTCACAATTTTAGCACAAATGCTACATTTTTATAGCTAATCATGTTATTACCCAGCCAAGAATATCCTCCTCATTCAAGCCCATTTATTATAATTCTTTCCATTCAGCAAAGCCCAGCTGCTGTGGACAGCAATAACAACAGCCGATATTCAATGAGTGCTAACTTCGTGCCAGGCACTATTTAAGTACTTTTCCTCAATAAGCCCATTTAAACAAAGATCCCTCCTCTTCCATGAAGCCTTCCCAGACCCCTTCAAGTCAATAATTCCTTCAAACTCCACATCTACTAAAATGAATGTCTTTCACTCAGCAATGAATCACCAACTGGGAGCGTCCTGTGATGATCCTAATAATCAGACAATATGAGCCTAATAAGTAATTAGAGTAGTTCCTAATATTAGACTAACGTATCATGCTTCTAGTGTTCCTTTGAAATCTTAACTTTTGTGTCTCAATAGACTGTAAGCTTCTCAAAAACAAGAACTTCCAAATTTCTTCCACAACTTTCTACTACACAAAGCAGGTATTCAATTCTTTACATTTGGTTTAAACCCTCCAGAAAAAAACAAAAACAACCCAATATTATCAATTATGAACAACTTAATTTAAAAAAAAAATTTTTTTTAATGTTTATTTATTTTTGAGACAGACAGAGACAGAGCATGAATGGGGGAGGGGCAGAGAGAGAGGGAGACACAGAATCGGAAGCAGGCTCCAGGCTCTGAGCCATCAGCCCAAAGCCTGACGCGGAGCTCAAACTCACGAACGGTGAGATCATGACCTGAGCTGAAGTTGGACGCTCAACCGACTGAGCCACCCAGGCGCCCCGAACAACTTACTTTAAAACAAGAAGGAAATGTTTTTAAAGAATGGAATTCACATATCTCAGTTAAATAAATATGGTAACAAATCAAACAAGCAGTTCTTATTATATAGTTAGCTCTTGCAATAACAATTTCAACACGTAATCTATTCGATTGAAATATGAGAAAAATCTTCCAAGTGTATATAGTTGGTGTTCTCAACATTATAAACTGTAGGGATGTGTGTGTATATGTATAGTGCTGTCCAGAATGATATAATCAATGTAGAAATAGTTGTTCCTAGAATGCATTTTAAAAAGGAGTCCTAAGAAACAAGTGTAAAGGAATAAAACATTTGGCTCCAAATGCTTGTCATTTGATCCAAAAACAATACACCATTACAGCAATCACAAAGTGCATTGTCTGAATGAAAGTGCTAAGTTATAGAAAACATGTATTTTATGTAAGTATAATAAAATCCATCATCGATGATAAAGGGTAAATGTAAAAGTTTTAAATGAAAGAAAACTAACCTACAATTTTTCCGTTGTACTTCCTACTCCCCCTCAAATGCCTTATATAGATAGGTTTTAAAAGTATAAATACAATTTTAATCCACAAAATAATTTCCAAAACACCCTTAATTTTCTGAGCTCAATTTCTTTCTTTTATGACCAAATCTAAGTTAGCACAGTTTTTTGAGACATTCCTTGCTACGAACAAGGATGAAATAAATGGGCTTTTGAAAATTTAGTGTATTTCTGCTGAGAAGCATATTGGAAAAGTAAAATAATTTATTTAAACATTTTTGTTCTCAGCTAATTTCCATGGCTAGAAAATCTTTTTGCATTTCAAAAGGCAAAATTGTAAATGATGTTAAATGCAGCTACTACATTTGGCTAAATTATGAAAATATCACCACATGCAGAAACTATCCAAACTATTCTTAGTCTTTTAAAAAAAAGACTTATCAAAGTATAACTGATGTACAATATACTGTACATTATAAAGCACATACTTTCCTGAGCTTCAGACATGTATACATCCATGAAAGCATCACCATAAACAAGACAATGTACCTATCCATCACTCCCACAAGTTTCTTTAAACTTTACTCCCTTTCCCTGATCATCCCAGGGCAACCATGGTCACTTTGTATTTTCTAGAAATTTACACAAATCAGATCATACTCTATGTACTCATTTTAGTCTGGTTTCTTACAACAGAAGTGATTATTTTGAGTTTCATCCCCAAGACTGTGTGTGTTAACGATCCATTCTGTCTTAACGCTCAGTAGTATTCTAATTGTCTGAATATCCCACACTTCTTTATCTAGTGACCTATTCCAGCTGTTGTGGCTATTACCGTACATGTCTTTGTGTGGACATATGTTTTAATTTTTCTTGAGTAAAAACTTGGAGAGAGCTTAGGTTGTATGTAGATTTATTTTTTCAAGAAACAACCAAACTGCTTTTGCAGAAGCGTTATACATGTTATATTCCCACTGACAGCTTAATAAGAGTTCTAGATCCATTTTCTACATCATTTGGATATGGGTTATATTTTTAACTAGTTCTTCCAGTGGATACAAAATGGCACCTCTAGTTTTAATTTCCATTTTCCTATGAAATAATGTCAAGCACCTTTTCATGTAGTTATTTGTCTGTAGATCCTCTTTGGTGAAGTGTCTGTCCAAATATTTTTCCCAGAACAGTAATAGCTTATTATTGACTTATGCAAGTTCTGTATATATTCTAGATACAATTCCTTTATCTGATACGTGTTTTGCTAAGTGTGCGCTTTATAGTATACAGTATATTGTACATCAGTTACACCTTAATAGGTCTTTTTTAAAAAAAGACTAAGAATAGTTTGAATAGTTTCTGCATGTGGTGATATTTTCATAATTTAGCCAAATGTAGTAGCTGCATTTAACATCATTTACAATTTCACCTTTTGAAATTCAGAAAGATTTTCTAGCCACAGAAATTGGCTGAGAGCAATTTGCTCCCAGTTGTGGCTTAACTTTTCATTTTGTATAAATTTTTCAGATAATAAGTTTTTAATTTTGATGAAGTCCAATTAATCATTTTTTTTATGATTTGTGTCCTTGTTTTCTCCCACTTAAGAAATCTTTTCTTAACCTAAGACATTAAAATTTTCTCTAATGTTTTCATCAAGAATTTTTATAGTTTGTTTTCTTTTAGGTCTATAATCCATTATCAGTTTTTTTCATATATTTGAAAAAGATATGTTCTGTAAGGGCTGAGGGTTATCTTTTTGTCTACGATACCATTAGTTTAAAAGATTTTCCTTTGTCTACTGAATTGTTTTGTCAATTCTCATTAAAACCAACTCACTCTATATGTGTAGGTCTATTTCTGGATTCTATTCTGTTCCATTGATCTATATGACTAGACTATCTTTTCACCAAAAATAATGCATAAGAGTTGATTCTTCCAACATTGTCTTTCTTTTTAAAACTACTATGGCTATTCTAGTAGTCCGGTTTTCTATACAAATGTAATATCAATTTGTCAATTCCTATGAAAAAGCCTGCTGGAATTATGATCGGGATTGCACTGAATCTATAGATTAAACTGGGGATAACTGATAACATAACAATCAATATTGAATCCTCTCATCCTTAAACATATCTATCTCTTTAATTTCTCTCAGCAAAATTTTGTGGTTTTCTACAAGTATCTTTTGTCCACTTTACCCCTAATAGTCCACATTTTATGCTACTGTATATATGTATTTTTTAATTTAAATTTCCCACTGTATTTACAAATACAACTGATTTTTTTTAAGTTTATTTTGAGGGGCGCCTGGGTGGCTCAGTTGATTAAGCGTCCAACTTCGGCTCAGGTCATGATTTCAGGGTTCATGAGTTCGAGCCCTATATCAGGCTGTGTGCTGACAGCTGGAAGCCTGGAGTTTGCTTCTGATTCTGTGTCTCCTTCCTATTCTGCCCCTCCCCTGCTCACACTCTGTCTCTCTCTCTCTCTCTCTCTCAAAAATAAACATTAAAAAAAAATTAAAGTTTCTTTTGAGAGAGAGAGAAAGAAGAAGAGGGGGAGGAGGAGAGAGAGGGTGACAGAATCCCAGAAGGCTCTGTGCTGTCAGTGCAGAGCCCAACATAGAACTCGAACTCATGAACCGTGAGATCATGACCTGAGCTGAAGTCAACAGCCCAACACTTAACTGACTGAGCCACCCAGGTGCCCCTAGAAATAAAATTGATTTTTGCATGTTTGCCTCATATCAGGTAACCTTGCTGAGTTCATTCCTTGGTTCTACCATCTTTTATTTATTTTTGTACAGTACTTAGAATTTTCTACATAGACAACCAAGCATATACACAAAGACACCTTTATTTCTTCCCTTCTAATCTTCATGTTTATTTCCTTTTCCTGCTTTATAGCACTGGTTAAGAACTCCAGTCTACTGTTTAACAGAAGTGGTGAGGACAGATATCCTTGCTTGCTCCTGATTTTTGGGGCAAAGCATTCAGTCTTTCACCTAAGTATTATATTAGTCGTAGGCTTTTCATAAATGATTTTTATCAAGATAAAAAAGCTTCTTCCAGTTTCTAGTTTCTGAGAGATTTTAGGTACATCAGCTTTTGTCAAATTCTTTATCTACTAAGGTGATTATATGGTTTTCTTCTTTAGTCTGTTACCATGGTGAATTAGACTGATTTTTGAACACTAAACCAACCTTGCAGTCTGCATAAACTCCAGTTGCTGAGGTAGTATCCTTTATGGATGTTTCAAGAGTTATTTGCCAAATATCTGCTACAACATTTTGCTTTTATGTTCATGAAGAATATTGGTCATTAGTTTCCTTTTCTTGAAATATCTTTTTCTAAGGGTGCTTGGATGGCTCAGTTGGTTGAGCAGCGCACCTGGATTTCAGCTCAGGTCACCATCTTGCAGTTCCTAGGATGGAGCCCTGTGTCAGGCTCGGTGTTGACAGCACACAGCCTGCTTGGGATTCTCTCTCTCCCTCTTCCTCTGACCCAGCCCTGCTCACACATGTTCTCTCTTTCAAAATAAATAAACTTAAAAAAGTATTTAAAAATTAAAAAAAAATAAAAGAAATATCTTTTTCTATTTGGCTTCACAGTAATGCTGGGCGCATGGAATGAACTGGGAAGTTTTACCTCATTCTCAATTTTCTGAAAAAACATGTAGAGAACTGGTATTATTCTTTCCTACATGTTTGGTATAATTCACCAGTAAGCTACTTCATTGTTGAATTTTTTGGTGAGTAGGTTAACTAAAAATTCTATTTCTTTATGTAATATAGGGATACTCAGGTTATCTATTTTTCCATCAGTGAGCTTCAGTAGTTTGTGGCTTTCAAGATATTTGTCTATTTATAATATTCCACTATTCTATTTTCTAGATAATTTATAGTGATGTCCCTCTCTTTCATTGTTTATACTGGTAATTTGTTTCTTCTTTTTTTTTTTTGCTCAGACTACCTAGAAACTCATTTTACTGATCTTAAGAAGCAGCTTTTGGTTCCATTAATTTTCTCTACTATTTCAATTTCATTTCTATTTCAATAATCTAGCTCTTATCTTTATTATTTCCTTTCTTCTACTTTCAAATATTAATGTGCTTTTTTTTCTAATTTCTTGATGTGCAAGCCAATGTCATAAATTTGAAACTATTCTTAATTTCTAATGTGTTTAGTTCATGTTTTTTCCACTAACATCTGCCTTAGCTATATCCTCTAATTTTGGTATGTTGTGTTTTAATTTAAAATATTCTGAAATTTCCCCTCTGATTTTCTCTTTGTCCCTTGGGTTATTTAAAGGTGTATTACTTAATTTTCCATAATCAGAGAGATTTTCTAATATCTTTCTGTTGTCAAATTCCATCTTTATTCCACCGCAGTCAGAAAATATACTTTGCATGCTTTGAATCCTTCAAAATTTACTGAAACCTGTAAATCCAATCTTATTACTTTATTCATAACTAAAGACAGAAATTCCAGAATGACTCTGTCACTTGAAAATTCAAATTCCTTCAGGTGTTTGCCAAACGGAATTCAATTAAACATATTCCCTGCTCATATGCATCTTATCTCTGAGTAGTGGAAAATGAGAAAATATTGTTTATTTGGAAATATTCACCCTTAAACAAGATTTTAAATAATATACCTTATGAGTAATACGGTTTTAGCTATTTGTATGAAGATTACCACTATTATGAACTATTTATCTCTGTTTTCTCAACATTTGAACATGTTTTGTCATCAGTTTATGACTGTTTAAGCCAAAAGACATTATGAATGGGAGTGGGGAGGGGTGAGATGTTTACGGTGAGAATCCATCTTTAGACTTCTAGTACCTCACAATTCTCCTAGACATTAAAATTACAAACAGTACCTTGGGGTGTGTGGGTGGCTCAGTCAGTACACCTGGTGTTTTTCATCACCTCAGCTGAATGTAGCACCAATCAGTGGCTGATAACTACCTATTAGTCCCACATATCTGCTTCAAAGATGTCAGTTATAGTATGTATTGATGTTACCATGCCACATTAAAGAATAACTTCAGTGGCACTGGGGTGGCTCAGTCAGTTAAGCATCCAACTCTTGACTTCAGCTCAAGTCATGATCTCAAGGGTTCATGAGTTTGAGCCCCACAACAGGCTCTGTGGGGCCAGTTCAGACCCTGCTTGAGATTCTGTCTCCCTCTCCTGCCCCTCTCCTGCTTGCTATCTCTCTACCAAAATAAATAAAAATAATAAACTTAAAGAATAACTTCATTTGTGAAATAATCTTTTAAAAAACTGCACAGAGTTCTTCTAAATAAAGGGTTTTTTTCACAATTGAAGTAGAGATCCTTTTAATTCCTTAACCTAAAGGGACACCTGGACATACTGATCCATCTACTGCAAGAAAACAAATTTCTCTAGAAAGGTGAAGGTAAGATTTATATATTTCACGGGTACTCAGCTGAACAATCTTAAAATTAGCTCTGGTACATAAGCATGGATGTTATGATCATTTTTAAATACGACTCTAAAGCTAACTTGGTCTTATTCAACATTTTGAAAAATAAAATAAATTAAAACTCTTTAAAGCACTAAAATCCAGAAACAAAAGAGAAAAAGTCAAGATACATATAAATACCTAATTGGAAGCAATATTTCCAAATAATGTCACATAAATTATACTTCAACTGAGACATGAGAAGAAAGAGCTGTGGGGGCACTCGGGTGGCTCAGTCGGTTAAGCGCCCAACTCTTTAATTTTGGCTCAAGTCATGCTCTCTCAATTCATGAGATGGAGCTCCACGCTTGGCTCTGTGCTGACAGTGCAGAGCCTACTTGGGATTCTCTCTCTCCCTCTCTCCCTCTGCCCCTCCCCAGCTCGTAGGCCACATGCGCACTCTCTCTTTCGAAATAAGTAAATAAACATTTAAAAAAAAAAAAAAGGAAAGCATTATTAAAAAAAAAAAAAGGAGGAGGAGAGAACTGTAATTATTAACAAGGTGTGATAATGG
Organism: Lynx rufus; assembly: GCF_022079265.1. Classification (NCBI taxonomy): domain Eukaryota; kingdom Metazoa; phylum Chordata; class Mammalia; order Carnivora; family Felidae; genus Lynx; species Lynx rufus. The sequence continues at coordinate 131,369,910 of NW_025814867.1, read as the reverse complement.
AAGCAACAGTCCAAAAAATTTCATGGAAAAACTGTAATGAGTGAAGGGGTTTTGCTTAATTTCTCTGCAAGTCTGTGGGGTTGTCAGGTAATCTTGGTTCCCTTTGAAAATGGCTTGTTTAGGGGCGCCTGGGTGGCGCAGTCGGTTAAGCGTCCGACTTCAGCCAGGTCACGATCTCGCGGTCCGTGAGTTCGAGCCCCGCGTCGGGCTCTGGGCGGATGGCTCGGAGCCTGGAGCCTGTTTCCGATTCTGTGTCTCCCTCTCTCTCTGCCCCTCCCCCGTTCATGCTCTGTCTCTCTCTGTCCCAAAAATAAATAAACGTTGAAAAAAAAAAAATTTAAAAAATTTAGAAAATGGCTTGTTTAGGCTTGCTTACCAGCCTAATACTCTACTGCTCAAAGATTACAGCCTGAAAAGCTAGCTGTAAATCATTGTATTCCCACTAGTTTGCATTATAAGTGTTTCATGTTTACAGAACAAGTGGTTTTCAAATTACACACTAAAAGAAAAACAGGAACGCCTGGGTGGCTCAACTGGTTAAGTGTCCGACTCTGGTCATGATCTCACAGTTTATGAGTTCAAGCCCCCATCAGGCTCTGCACTGACAGCACAGAGCCTGCTTGGGATCCTCTGTCTCCTTCCCCTGCTCACTCACATGTACGCGTGCTCTCTCTCAAAATAAATAAGTAAATATTAAAAAAAAAAAAAAAGAAAAACAGGGGTGCCTGGGTGGCTCAGTCGGTTAAGCGTCCGACTTTGGCTCAGGTCATGATCTTGCGGTCCGTGAGTTTGAGCTCCGTGTCAGGCTCTGTGCTAACAGCTTGGAGCCTGGAGCCTGCTTCAGATTCTCTGTCTCCTTCTCTCCCTGCCCCTCCCCACTCACACTCTATCTCTCTCCTCTCCCTCTCAAAAATAAGTAAACATTAAAAAAAAAAATTTAAAAAAAGAAGAAAAATATAATTCTATTACATATCATTAACACTAAAAGGAAGTCACGCAAAGTTCAATACTTTACGGTAACCTAACACTTTAACTTCTTTGTGCAACCAGTCCCCTTTTAGGGCTACAATTTTTTTTTTTATGACAAGATCCTTAAAGCCCTAAATACTCACATGTATCACCTCCATAATTAATTTCTTACATTAAATATAAATTTCTGCATCAGTCCTACTTTGAAAAGCTAACATGAATACAATAACATCATCTGAGGTACTTACTATGAACTACGTACTTCTAAGCCCTTTGTATGTTTTACCTCATTTAATTCTCAAAACCGTGTACAATAATTAGTAATATTATTTACACCTTTCAGGAAAGGAAACTGAACAGACAGTTCAAACCCTAAATCCATAGCCAGAATACCCAGGCAATCTAGCCCTGATTATGTGTGTGTTCTGTCACATTATACTGACTGACAATATAAACTTACAAAAAGGAAGTTATAGATTGGCACTGCAAAGACAGCCAGTGCAAAACTAATCTTTTAAAGGGCTCATCTACACAAAAATTTTTATTTTCACACAATTTTTCGGGAGACAATTGAAGAAAAACCTTGAATTATAAATTAAAACCTATAAAGTTTCTGAAATTTGACAATTCAAAAAGAAGAAAAAAGCAGGGGCACCCAGGTGGCTCTGTCAGTTGAGCAACACAACTCTTGATTTCAGCTCAAGTCATGATCTCACAGTTCATGGGATCGAGCCCCATGTTGGGTTTTGTGCTTTCTCAGAGCTGTCAATTCCTGCTTGGGATTCTCTCTCTCTCTCTGCTCCTCTCCCCACCCCCCAAAATAAATAAATGAACTTAAAAAAGAGAGAGTGAAAAGCAATTACTAAAGTGACACAATAAACTAGCATATTATTAACACACATGTGAAGAAAAATTCAGATTTATAATATACTGATAAAGAATAGAAAGTTACTGTAGTAACTGAGATTAATGGGCTGACATTCAAAATTAACAGTTTCATATTTGATGAGACAAACTGCCCTAAAATCAAGCACAGATAAAAGAATATGATGACATACATACACACACACACACACACACACACACACTGCTTAAAAATCTTTCATAGTTTTACCTTTTGGTTTCGGGGTAAATCTTGAGCATTTGACGGAGGCTTGTAATTCAGAACTAATCTTCTAAATTCCAAAAGATTGAATAATGACTGAAAAAGAAAACAATTTAAGAAAACCTAGGGGAAATTTCTATTAACAGAACTATAAAAATATGGCTGGTCTTAGAGATTTATTTTTGACAACTATTCTACTTATACACAGGATTGTTGCCACTAGCACAAGACCTATTTTCTCCTGGAGAAAATGTCAAATTTCTTATATACTGACACAATATTCTTTATCATTAACAATATTTATTGTACTGAAAAGCAGAAAATTAATTGTGGACAACACAAAAAATCATACTATATATTATTAAAAGCTTTCTTTCTCTATGTGCTTAATAAGCAGTTTCCTCAAAAGGTACACAAATGCTAAGTCTAGAACTTTTTAGACATGTTATATTCGCTGAGTTATCTTGAGGTATCAATACTACAAAAATGTAGCACTAATAAATTTATGGGCCAGCTGCTAGGTGACAGAGACATAAAGAAATTACATATTATCTGTATGCTCAAGAAGACACACAGCCCAGAAAGGAGAAAGATATTAGAACAATAGAAATCTTACTCCAAGATACAATTCTATTGATCTCACAGAGGATGAGAGCATATGAAAGATGTCCACAGGAAAGCTTCCTAGAACTCATATTGTCATCATCATGATTATTTGTTTAAAAAAATGAAATAAAATGCAACTGAAAATAGCAGAACCTGTCATACACAGTAAACACACCAGAGTACTGTTTGCAAAATTTTCATTGTATGCATTTTATATACACATGTGTGTCAAGTGTTTTACAATGTAAAATATATTCCTTTCTCTTGAAAATCACTATAGGAGGCAAGGATGCATGAGGTCTTAGCAAAGTTGTGTGAGCCAACTTGATAGAACATAAAGGTAGCACCACAAATCAATCATTAAACAAGATTTTGTTTAGGAGTTGGGGGTTGGGAAAACTGGCCCACTATATATAAAGAAAAAACTAGGATACAGATATATAGATATAGATGTGGTTTAAAGACCTAAATATGAAAGATAAAACCAGGGGTGCCTGGGTGGATCAGTCGGTTGGGCGGCCGACTTCTGCTCAGGTCATGATCTGGTGGTTTGTGAGTTCGAGCCTCGCATCGGGCTCTGTGCTGACAGCTCAGAGCCTGGAGCCTGCTTCAGATTCTGTGTCTCCCTCTCTCTTCCCCCTCCCTGCTTGCTCTCTCTTTGTCTCTCTCTCTCTCTCAAAAATAATAAACATTAAAAAAAAATTTAAAAAGAAAGAAAGATAAAATCATAAAGCTGGCAACAGAAACTGTAGGAAAATATTTTGGTTATCTTGTAATCTCGAAGTATTTCTTAATTAAACAAAATGAACATGTGAGGTAATTAATTTATTCATTCATTTAATAAATATTTATGGAGTACCCACTACATGCAGACATGAGGAGAACAAGAAGCAGAGAATAAAATATACTGAGTCTCTGACAAAATAAGAATAGTATGGGAAGTGAAGAGTATGAAAGCAAAAAGAAAAAGGAGAAAATGTCCTTCAAATATAGCAGTGTATCAGAGTAACTGTGGAACTTTAAAAAGTACCTAGGTCAGGGGCTTCTCAACAAAGATAGAAAAATAAAGTACCACAGAAAATTCTGAAGTACTTCAAAGAATCAATGGCAATTCTCAAGATGGACAAGATTTGCAATACAGAACTTCTTGATTTATGATGGGGTTACATCTTGATAAACCCTCCCTACGATTAAAGTATCATTAAGCTGAAAATGCATTTAATACACAAAATGTACCGAACATCTTCGCTTAGCCTAGCCTACCTCAAAAGTGTTCTGAACATTTACATTAGCGTACAGGTGGGCAAAATCATCTAATACAAAGTCTATTTTATAACAAAGTGGTGAATATATAATGTAATTTATTAAATACTGTACTGAAAGTGAAAAACAGAATAGGTTGTATGGGTACAGAATGGTTGTACGTATATCATTGTTTACCCTCATGATCACATGTCTGACTAGGAGCTAGCATCACAAAAAAGTACTATACAGCACACTGCTAGCCCAAGAAATGATCAAAATTTAGAGTACAACTTCTACTGAATATATACTGCTTTTGTACCACTGTATGTCAAAAAATCATAAACTGAACCATGATAAATCAGGGACCTATACTCTCAAATGTTGCCAGATCCAGTAAGGTAAGGGAAGAAAACTAACTTTTGGATTTGGCAACTGGGAAATCACCTTTTCAGTAGAATGATGGAAGAGAGGCAGCAAGGAGTACTGAAGAAATGGGATAGAAAAATGATAAAATACAGACTGTTTTATGAGGAGTTTAAATAGGAAAGAGAATAATGACAAATCAGGATAATCTCAATCCCACTTCTTTACTCTAAACTCCCATTAGGGAACATTTTTCTTCTCCCTGAATACCTTTCTAAACAATTATATTTCTTTTGGCGTGGGTCTATTGGTGATGAATTACTTCAGCTTCTGCTTAGTGTGAAATTGTTTTTCTTCATTTTCCTAAGATTTTTGCCAGTTATAGAATTTTAGATGGCCAGTTATTTTTTATAGCACTCTAAAAACAGTATTTCTGTTCAGAAGTCAGCTGTCAATCTTCGTTTTGTTTCTTTATAGAGGTGATACAGGCACCTCTTGTTTTAACGCTTCATCTTAATGCATTTTGTAGAGCTCATGTTTTCTATAATTGAAGGTTGATGGCAACCCTTTGTCAAGCAAGCCTATTGGCACCACTTTTCCAACAGCACTTCTCATTTTGTGTTTCTGTGTCACATTTTGGTAATTCTTGCAATATTTTAAAATTTCTATTATTATATCTTTTATGGTGATCTACAATCAGTGATCTTGCATGTTACTAATGTAAACTTTTGGGGGGCTCTGCAAATCATGCCCACAAAAGATGACAAGCTTAATCAATTATGTTGTATGTGTTATGACTGCTGCCCCAACTGGCCATTCCTCCTTCTCTCTGACTCTCCTCAGGCTTCCCTATTTCTTAGGACACAACAATATTGAAATCAGGCCAATTAATAATACTACAGTGGCTTCTAAGTGTTCATTCAATTGATTTGGTTTTCAACTGTTTGGGCAAATTTCACTGCCATCTTAGTGTAAGAAACTGCCACAGCCACCCTAACCTTCAGCAACCACCACCCTCATCAGTTGGTAGCCATCAATATTGAAACGAGACCCTCCACCACCAAAAAGATTATGACTCATTGAAAGCTCAGATAATAGTATTTTTTAGCAATAAATTATTTTTAATTAAGGTATACATATTGTTTTTTTTAATGTAATCGTACTGTATACTGAATAGGCTGCAGTATAGTATAAACATAACTTTTATACACACTAAGAAACCAAAATATTCATTTGACTTGCTTTATTAAGATATTCATTTTATTGCGATTGTGTGGAACAAAACCCATGTGTCTCTGAGGTGTGCCTATACATCTTTTCCACCTGGCTACTTTTAGGATTTACTCTTTGTCCATAGTTTTTTTCCATTTTATGTGCCTTGGCACAATATTCTTTATGTTTATGCTACTTGATTCCTATTGTTTCCAGTGTCTGTGGCTTGATCCCATTCATCACATTTGGAATATTCTCAGGCATCTTTTCAAATATTACTTTTGCTATATTCCCTTTTTACTTTCCCTCTATAACCATAAATGTTATGTCAACACAATTCACCATGTCCAAAATATCTCTTATATCCTCTTATCTGTACTTCATGGTTTCAGTCTGAAAATGTTCTTCAAACCAAATGTCCAGTTAACTAATTTTCTCTTCAGTTGTGTCAAATATACTGCTAAAGTCATCCACCGATTAACGTTATTATACTCAGCAATTCTAAAATTTCTATTTTGCTTTTTTTTATACTTTTTACTTTTCTATTGAAATTCTCAATCTTGCTTTTAATTCCTTCATCATATTAATAGTTATTATAACAAACAATTCAATTTTCAGGTTTCATATTGCCAGTTATTTTAATTTTTGATTATAACTGATTATAACTGATTTGAATACTAAACATTTATTTTTATGTGGAAAAAGTGGAGAAAATTCAAAGTTCTAGATAATATTACCTTCTAACAGAATTTACACATTTGCTTCTGGCAGGCACTAAAACTGGAGTCATTCGCAGTCCCAGATCAACTTAATCCAAACAATACTGAGATGAAGCTGGAATTCAAACACTATGAAGCCTGGCTTATTTTCAGTTCCCACTAATCCAACATTCTAGCCCTCTAGAATTTAACTGGAAGTCTAAGGTGTTTACTAATGCTCCAAGTTGGTACAAAACTATGCTTACCTTCCCAACCGCTCAGCAGCCATTTCTGGAACTGTCTCAAGGATAAAATCTGCCCAAAATATGAAGCTTACTCTAAAAATGCTGATCTTTCAGAGCTTAGCCTCAAAATCCCTCACTGCTTTAGTGTTAGGTGACATAGTTGATTTTTTTGTTGATGTTCTTTTGGTTTGGTTGAGTTGGGTTCCAGAAAAATATGACCACATAAGTGGTCTAATACAACCTAATAAGCTACAACTCTAAGTACAACTTGTGATCATTACAATAAATCACAGAAATTAATGTTTTTAAATCACAAATACTGTATATCCTCAACCATAGTCATAATAGTATTGATCAACCTATTTCTTCAAAAAAAATGGTGGGAAAAGGTAAATGTCACTACTACCTAAACTGTGTCTGTGATTGATGCATCCTGAAAACAAGTATCCTTTCACTGAGTCCGAAGCTAAAAACTAAATTTTGAAGGTCACTTGCTAAAATGGAATTTGACTAAACTCTTGTTAATAACAGAAAGCTATGAGATGAGATTTCAAGTAACTTGTGGAAAACAAAGAGCGATGACAAGAAAGCAAAGGGATATAAACTGTCTATAATGAAGATACTGAGGAAAAGTAAGATCACTTCTCCTTGGTGGATTAGGAAAAAAAAAAAAAAAAGAACGGTATCACACAAGTTCAGAGTAAGGCAGGGACTGGAAATAGATGGCATGATTAAAAGATGAAAGTCTGTATACAGAGCAATTAAATCTCCATGTCCTTCCCAGATACAGAAGATTGAGACAACTACCACTTCCTTCTGTGGGATACAGGAAATTTTGTCTTTGGATATAACTGAACTGAATGGACTTGGTTTCAGAAAAATCATAGTGTCTGTGTGTGTGAGGGAATGAGACTCAGGGCTACAAATAGGAGGAGTAAGTAAAAACCCTGCAAAGTGATCCCCAATCAACCTTCACACAATCACCTTTCTCTAGGCTTCCTTTTAGAAAGCCAGCAATCATGCTTAAAACACATGAAAGGGCGGGCCTACGCCGGCCGACTCCATCTTGTTCTGTGTTCTCCACCTTGAGTGACTATGTCCCCGGCATGACCCCTTTTCCAGAAAATCGCAGAAACCTCAGACCGCGCCTCCTCCCCTTGAGTAACCTCCCACTCACCCATTCAAACTTCCGGATCAAAACACGCCCAGTGACCTGCGTAAAAGGACTCCGACCCTTCCCCAGCCAATCGGCCGAGGCCACGACCCTTCCCTAGCCAATCGGCTGAGGCCACAGCCATTACCTCACTAATTGCCCCTAGACCCCTATAAAACCTTTGTGCTTTTGAAACTCGCTCTGTCTCCCCAGTATCTCACCGCTGCGTCGGTGCAGGTAGGGGACTGAGCTCGAGCTAGCTGGAATAAACGCTCTTCTGCTTTTACATCGGACTTGAATGTAAAAGCATTCGGACACGAATTCTGGGCATAACACACAAAGAATCAGAATCCAGCTTGAACCTGAGACAGAGAAATCTGTGGTAAAGGGAACCAAATTGGACGGAAGGAAGGAAGGAAGGAAGGAAGGAAGGAAGGAACGAACGAACGAACGAACGAACGAACGAACAGGGGTGCCTAGGCGGCTCAGTCGAAGCAGCCGACTTCAGCTCAGGTCATGATCTCGCGATTTCTGAGTTTGAGCCCCGCATCGGACTCTGTGCTGATAGCTCAGAGCCTGGAGCCTGCTTCAGATACTGTGTCTCCCTCTCTCTCTGCTCCTCCCCCACTCACACTCTGTCTCTCTCACTCTAAAAAAAAAAAAAAATAAATAAAATGGAGAAATGTTAAAAAAATTTTTTTAATTAAAAAAAAATGAAACAAAGAAAGAAAGCAAGAAAGAGGGAGATAGAGTTAATATGTTTGTGCATACAGAACCATAACAGGGATGTTAGAGGAAATTTTAAGAATAAGTAAATAAAAAATGGAAAGAAAAAAATGGGAAACTGACTACTCCAGGAAAACAAAAAAATTACAAAGGGATACTCCTAGTAAACCATTATAATGTTTACAAAATCATAGAAAATGTAAACACTGACTACGGACTATTTTAAACTTATGATATAACTATGCTGAGAATGAAAAGAAAGGCAATTCTAGGTACATGAAATGGACAGCTAATTCCTCATCTATCTCAGCAGGAAGGCATGTCATTTAGAAAAATGACAGCAAAAAAATCTAGAACTGGTTGTAGTTACTTTTAAGACTCATCACTATAAGGTAGGGAGGTTTGGGGCAGATTACTGTTGTTTTTCACTCTAAGCCTTTTATTGCTGTGGAATTTTCTATTTTCTCTTTGAACCAGGTACTTCTGTTCTTTGATGAAAATTAAAGAGTTAAGAGAAAATAATGTGAATAAACATGTTAAATGATGTCCTAACATTTTTTGAAAATTTATAGCATCTTCTCGATCCCGATCATTTGGGTGAGAGAAGCATCTTAAGTTTTCAATTCCACCATATGTAATATATGCTCCTTTTTGGTTCTTTCAGTCACCCATTCAATAATTACCTAAAAGGGGTGCCTGGGTGGCGCAGTCGGTTAAGCAGCCGACTTCAGCCAGGTCACGATCTCGCGGTCTGTGAGTTCGAGCCCCGTGTCGGGCTCTGGACTGATGGCTCGGAGCCTGGAGCCTGTTTCCGATTCTGTGTCTCCCTCTCTCTCTGCCCCTCCCCCGTTCATGCTCTGTCTCTCTCTGTCCCAAAAATGAATAAACGTTGAAAAAAAAAATTAAAAAAAAAAAAAAAATAATTACCTAAAAGATGCTGGGAGAACTGGACAGCAACATGCGGAAGGCTGAAACTAGACCACTTTCTCACACCATTTACAAAAATAAACTCAAAATGGATAAAGGACCTAAATGTGAGACAGGAAACCATCAAAACCTTAGAGGAGAAAGCAGGAAAAGACCTCTCTGACCTCAGCCGTAGCAATCTCTTACTCGACACATCCCCAAAGGCAAGGGAATTAAAAGCAAAAGTGAATTACTGGGACCTTATGAAGATAAAAAGCTTCTGCACAGCAAAGGAAACAACCAACAAAACTAAAAGGCAACCAACGGAATGGGAAAAGATATTTGCAAATGACATATGGGACAAAGGGCTAGTATCTAAAATCTATAAAGAGCTCACCAAACTCCACACCCGAAAAACAAATAACCCAGTGAAGAAATGGGCAGAAAACATGAATAGACACTTCTCTAAAGAAGACATCCAGATGGCCAACAGGCACATGAAAAGATGTTCAGCGTCGCTCTTTATCAGGGAAATACAAATCAAAACCACACTCAGGTATCACCTCACGCCAGTCAGAGTGGCCAAAATGAACAAATCAGGAGACTATAGATGCTGGAGAGGATGTGGAGAAACGGGAACCCTCTTGCACTGTTGGTGGGAATGCAAATTGGTGCAGCCGCTCTGGAAAGCAGTGTGGAGGTTCCTCAGAAAATTAAAAATAGACCTACCCTATGACCCAGCAATAGCACTGCTAGGAATTTATCCAAGGGATACAGGAGTACTGATGCATAGGGGCACTTGTACCCCAATGTTCATAGCAGCACTGTCAACAATAGCCAAATTATGGAAAGAGCCTAAATGTCCATCAACTGATGAATGGATAAAGAAATTGTGGTATATATACACAATGGAATACTATGTGGCAATGAGAAAAAATGAAATATGGCCTTTTGTAGCAACGTGGATGGAACTGGAGAGTGTAATGCTAAGTGAAATAAGCCATACAGAGAAAGACAGATACCATATGGTTTCACTCTTATGTGGATCCTGAGAAACTTAACAGGAACCCATGGGGGAGGGGAAGGAAAAAAAAAAAAAAAAGAGGTTAGAGTGGGAGAGAGCCAAAGCATAAGAGACTGTTAAAAACAGAACAAACTGAGGGTTGATGGGGGGTGGGAGGGAGGGGAGGGTGGGTGATGGGTATTGAGGAGGGCACCTTTTGGGATGAGCACTGGGTGTTGTATGGAAACCAATTTGTCAATAAATTTCATATATATATAAAAAAAAAAGAAATTTGAGGATTCTTCTAGATTTTGCTATTTCAACATAAATATTGAAGACTGTAAAAGAATGATAACCATAAACTTTACGTAAAAAAAAAAAAAATAATAATTACCTAAAAGATTCCTCCAATGTGTTAGACACTATACTATATACTGGTACAAAACAATAACCTAGAAAATCTGTGCTCTGCCCTCAGGATACTTGTGGAATTACACGATTTATGAGGAAGGTGACCATATCCTTTATCTTCCAACTAACAACCCTTTTGAGTGTGAAATAGAATTATAAGACTTATTAATAAGCACCAATGGATCTACAGTAGAAGTGAACTGGAGCTGTACAAGGCAAACAGATGTATGAGCATCTTACTTCTGAGCATCTCAGAGGCATCCAAATGGGAAAGGCACCAAGGGCCATCATGAGAATCCATGAATTATACCCCAAACTAGCAAGAGAGAATATATACCTCTAAATGAGTACCTCATTTCATTGATACCCTAGTGGAGAAAAAGAGCACCAATCAGTCCTTTTACATATAACTTCCAGGATAAAAATACTCGACTAGATAACGAGTTAATGCCCAATCTAGGACGGTCAGGCTAATACTGGTAGCATCCAAAAGATTTAAGCCATCCTCTGTACCATCTTCTCCTTGCTTATAGTCCCTTTCTGATATTGTTTCCCTTTTCTCCCAAAATATTGGTGCCAGTATCTAAAAGAACAAGTAAAACAAAGATGTACCCTCTGTAGTCTATCCCCGCTACCTATTCTGCAGTTAGAGGTTTATAATCCAAGTAAATGTCTATAATTGGCAGATATATTTACAAGGAAAAGAAGTCCCAGTTGTTTCACACTAGTCCTGCCAACTGAGTAAATTCCACCCCTGAGAAAACCCTGTAAGTGAAACTTTACAGTACATTTACATCATAATTTGAACAAGTTTCAATTCACTCTGGAAAAAAAAAAATAAGAAACTTCCAGCACTAACAAGATATTTCCTGCCCGACTTTCTTTCATAGGTGAAAAATTCCATTTATGATGATAAATTTTTACACCTCAGATGATATCCATGGAATTAAAAAGTAATGTCACAAAATGAAAAAAGATAAAAGATTTTAATTACTAGAGATGAAAATGAAAAGCTACTTAAAAATAGAATAGACTTGGGCGCCTGGGTGGCTCAATCAGTTGAGCATCCAACTTCGGCTCAAGTCATGACCTCGCGGTTTTTGAGTTCGAGCCCCACATCAGGCTCTGTGCTGACAACTCAGAGCCTGGAGCCTGCTTAGGATTCTGCGTCTCCCTTTCTCTCTGCCCCTCTCCCACTCCCACTCTATCTCTCTAAAAAATAAACATTTAAAAAAAATTTTAAAAATAGAATAGACTTTAAAATTACAGCAAAAACAAAAAACAAAAAAAAAACCTTGAAGTGGTCTTTTGACAAATTTTTCTTCCTACCCACAATTTCCCAAAACCTGAAGTGTAATGTGTATGCACACACCCAAAAGCCAATAATCTTAATATTTCATTATAACCCAAACTTTTCAAGGCTAGAGGTCATTTCTGCAATGTGTCTAGATTTTGCAAAAAATAATAAAATAATAACAATAATCCCAAGAACCCTATACTAGCCTATGTTAGGAGTGTGGTAAGGCTACATTACCAGTTACACAGCCACTAATCCAAGGAAAAATTTAAAAATTAGTGAAATTATTTCAAATTTTAAATAGGACAAGCAATTTTTGCAGTCCATTCTCTTCCCCACCAAAAAACACCAAAAATTTGAAAAGTAAAACAAAAGCTAAGATTAGCAAACACCACTTAGAGTAGAAATAGATGGACAACAGTTTCAAATTTGAACTAAGGGGTGCCTGGGTGGTTCCGTCAGTTTAGCATCCGACTTCAGCTCAGGTCAGGATCACACAGATCGTTGAGTTCAAGCCCCATATCTGGCTTTGTGCTGACAGCTCAGAGCCTGCCTCAGATTCTCTGTCTCCCTCTCTCTCTGCCCCTCCCCTGCTTGTATTCGTTCATTCGTTTTCTCTCTTTCTCTCTCCCTCTCTCTCAAAAATGAATAAATGAACTTAATTACATAAAATATTTAAGGATACTATTCTTCCATGTGCAATCAATTTAATACACAAGAACTACTATATAACTTCAAATCTAATGTTTGAAGAATCAAAATTTTAATTTCCACAATGATTGAAGAACAGATGCCTGCACAAAAACACTCTGTTTAATTTCTTCACTTTAAAATAAAATTCTCGGGGTGCCTGGGTGGCTCAGTCAGTTGAGTGTCTGACTTTGGCTCAGGTCATGACCTCACAGCTCGTGGGTTTGAGCCCCAAATGGGCTCTGTGCTGACAGCTCAGAGCCTGGAGTCTGTTTTGGATTCTGTGTCTCCCTCTCTGCCCCTCCCCCACTCATGCTCTGTCTCTGTCTCAAAAATAAACGTTAAAAATTAAAAATAATAATAATAATAAAATAAAATAAAATTCTGGGGGCACCTGGATGTCTCAGTCAATTAAGTGTCCGACTTCGGCTCAAGTCATGATCTTGCGGTTAGTGAGTTCGAGCCCCGCATCGGGCTCTGTGCTGATGGCTCAGAGTCTGGAGCCTGCTTCAGATTCTGTGTCTCTCTCTCTGTCTCTCTCTCTCTCTCTCTCTCTCTCTGCCCCTCCCCCCACTTAAACTCTGTCTTTCTCAAAAATAAATAAACATTAAAAAATAATAATAATAAATAAATAAAATAAAATTCTGGGAGTGCCTGAGTAGTTCAGTCAGTTAAGCATCCCACTTTGACTCAGGTCATGATCTGGTGGTACATAAGTTCGAGCCCTGTGTCAAGCTCTGTACTGACAGCTCAGAGCCTAGAGCCTGCTTTGGATTTTGTGTCTCTCTCTCCTTCTGCCCTTTCCCCACTCTTGCATGCTCACGCTCTCTCTCTCTCTCCCTAAAATAAACAAATATAAAAGAAAATTAAAAAAAAATTTGAACCAAGATACTGAAAGAAGTTTATCCTATGAAAACAAAAAGTGGTTATCCCCATTTCTATTAGTATGAATTTAGTCATCATTTCAAACAGGCCTTTCTTACAATACGGTGTAGAGAAATACAAAGCACCTATTCTAACTAAGAAATATTGATTATTTGCAAGTACTTTCTTCTAACAGTTTTTCTAAAAGAGGCCTCATTAACCAATGAGCCTCATTAGCTGGCCATTAAAGTGCAGAGATAGCATCTACTTGTCCAAATACAGGCAGCAAAGCATAATTGAAGACTCACATCACAGCCTTCAAACTGTGCTTCATATTTTTAAAATAAGGTCTAAATTATAAAACTTATATTGAACAATAAAATGTAAAAACTCTTACTAACAGTGCAAAGTAAAGTAAAGCAAGACATAAAGATTCTAATAAAATTGTAGATATTATTGTCAGGTACATGAATAATTAGTGTATAATCAAAGACAGGAACAAAGGTATTATTACAGATTTATGTTAATTCAGGTATTCATTAACATTTTAATAGCCTGAAAAACAAATAACACAGTGTATTACTTAAAACTAGTATACACTACAGAATTTAGAGACATAAATCTAGAAAACCAAAGGGAATCAAATTGTACGATATTATGTGCCAAACAAAAAAGGGGGTGACAGTTGGAAATTATAACACTGAAGTAGAAAAAAGGTTAAAATTACAGAAGACAATTAACAACTTTATAGAAAATGAACTAAATAACCAGTTAGTTGCTTTAATATCACACAAAAGTTTATACCATCGTACCTACAGATTTGGGAAGCTACAGAATGAAGAGATATTTTGAATATAAGAAGAAATGGCATACATAATGATTTAAACAGTACTCCTCAGGAATACTAAATAATAAGCTATAATTCAACTGTATTAGGAAAACAAAAGATTTTCCTAAAGGGTCATGAAAATTGAGTATGTTATTATTCATAGATTGTTTTATTTTTTTATTTTATTTTTTTTAATTTTTTAATGTTTATTTATTTTTGAGAGAGAGAGACAGAGACAGAGTGCAAGCAGGGGAGGAGCAGAGAGAGAGGGAGACAAAGAATCCGAAGCAGGCTCCAGGCTCCAAGCTGTGAGCATGGAGCCTGATGCAGGGCTTGAACTCACCAACTGTGAGATCATGACCTGAGCCGAAGTCAGACGTTTAACTGACTGAGCCACCCAGGCGCCCCCATAGATTGTTTTAAGGAGATCATTTAATTTCATGTTTTCTAATCTGATGGATAACATTACCAATGTCTACCTGAGAATAGTAAAGAATTATGACAATAGTATCTCATAAAAGAAAAGTGAAAAAGAAAGAAAGAAAGAAAGAAAATTAGTCCAAATTGAGAAGAGGATGCATAACTATGCATACAAATATTTTTCATTTTAGAATAAGTGTTTCAAGAAACATTTCATTAAGGGGCTTTCAAGTTAAAAAAAAATTCATTACTCTTGATTTATCAATATTTATTCTTTACACATCATATGCTTAGAAAATTATGTCAATCTATACCCTCCTCAAATTGTCACCTTATATTAAGAATATAAGTAGGGGCGCCTGGGTGGCGCAGTCGGTTGAGCGTCCGACTTCAGCCAGGTCACGATCTCCCGGTCCGGGAGTTCAAGCCCCGCATCAGGCTCTGGGCTGATGGCTCAGAGCCTGGAGCCTGTTTCCGATTCTGTGTCTCCCTCTCTCTCTGCCCCTCCCCCATTCATGCTCTGTCTCTCTCTGTCCCAAAAATAAATAAACGTTGAAAAAAAAAAAAGAATATAAGTAATTAAAATGAGTATAATTCTATGAATAACATCTTCCATCATGTACAATAATTTAATTTGGTTAACAACAACAAAAAATAACAGTTCTTCTTTCATATCTTGGTTATATCCTTCTCAAGATTTGCAGAGTAATACATACAAAATATTTTTTACTCTTTCTACTCTGACAATAACTCCTAACAGAAAGGAGGAAGGAGATTATTTCCAAATAAGTGAAAGGGGTAAGTACCACTCTACTATTAAAGTTTCATACTGGGGTGAGGACAAGAAGAGAGAGGAGTATTAACAATCCACAATTAGTTCATTGGACAGAAGGGTATATTAAAACCTTGCTTACATTTATGTTTAAAGTACACAATTTATAAGACACAAACCCCAACCCACTTTCCATTGCCATCATGACCACCAAGTAAGATCTGCATGAAGATCCTTACCTGAATAACAGCACTAAACCAGCAAGTATTGCCAACATTCTTTAGTCCAACAGGAGCTTTGTCCTGCCTTTTTCTATCGTAAGGGTTTCGAGAATCCCTCCAAACTTCTGTAGGCGTCCTCTTTAAACAGGCTTTATTTTCTGCTATGCTGGCTTCAAGAACTCTTAAACAATGGAAAGAAAATGATAAAAAAAAAAATACACTATTAATTTAGTGCTGTAACCTAGGAAATAACATACCACAAACTAAGGATTTTAATTACTTAAGCTAGGGATAACGTATCTGGGGAATTAATTTTAAACACTAACTTTACTCAAGTAGAAGTTAGTTTTCTGTAAGCACACAGTAGTGGCAAACATATCAAGAGACACGCAGCCTTTTTTCCTAAGAAAAAGGAAATTTCAAATGCAAAAGACAGTGTTATAAAACAGAAAATATATTATGTTAAATTATGGTTCAACAAATTTGAGGTTTAGTACCAGGAATATAGCACCTATATTAAGTTTTCTAAGAAATCACTCTAGTAAATATTTATAAAATAACATAAAGACTAGTTTTTAATAATAACTGCTTTAAATCATCAAGAAAACATTCCTAAACAAACTGCACTTTTACTCCTCTGACCATTAATTTTCCTTTTCTATTAAAAGGAAAAAAAAAGCTAAGGTAAATTCTAGAGTTCTTTCAGTTCTAGGGTTCTAGGACTTATGACAGCTAAATAAAGAGAATACTTATGTATTTATTTTTTCACCCAAAAGCTTACCTACATACATATCAGAATAATAAAAGATTTACCTCTTAAAAATAAGCTTATCTATATAATATCTTACATACATCTAAACATGGCAAGAATAAGGCTACTTTGCTTAATCATGTTTTTCTTGCTCCTAAGCAAGTAACAACATGCAGGAAAACCTTAATTCCCAATATAACTAACAAAGCATTTTGCCTGTTCAAAACGTGTCACTACTCTTAATAAGCATAAGTAATATTCAAAGCGTCTTAACCCATTTTGTGTTAATTAAAAAGACTTTATCAAGAGTAAGTTTTTCCAACATTTTGGCTACTTGTGAAAATCTCACTCATGCTACACCATCTTTATTTTAAAGATTTTGCCCTATAAGATTAATGTCAAATTCATATAGCTATATTCCTTATTATGGGGGAAAAGTAAGTTATACTTTTATCTCTAACAGTATTATTTTCAACATGACATTAGATAAAATATAATAGGACTCAACTTATCATTGCTTAAGTTATGTGAATACAGGATAACATCATCACTTAAGTTATGTGAATACAGGATAAAGTCTCCGTTTGGGAATCAATGAAACCACATCCTAAAAAATAGCAGGTAACAACATGATAGGTTGAAATGCAAAGATCAAACTCAAAACATTTATAAATGAACACCTCAGGGGTGCCTGCGTGGCTCAGTTGATTAAGCGTCTGACTCTTGATTTAGGCTCAGGTCATAATCTGACGGTTCACGGAATAGACCCCCACGTCGGATTCTGCGCTGTCAGCGCAGAGCCTGATTGGGATTCTCTCTCTCCCTCTTTCTCTGCCCATCCCCCATTTGCACACATGTGAACCCTCTCTCAAGATAAATAAAAAAATAAAATAAAAATAAAAACAAGCAGTTTGCAATACCTCTGTAACTTTTAAAAGTGATCCAATATTAACAACAGTACTGTGCCCAAAAACCAGCTCTCACATGCAACCACAGCCCATGGGAAGCTTTTTCTTATCAACTATTTACCAGTAAAAGGTACCAGAATCCTTGGAAATATTTAGTTAGGTGAGTTGGGGCAGAAGAAAGTAAGAATTTGTCTAGAATAGCCCATTGTTATGAAGTTTTCAAGAACGCAAGGGGGAAATAAAAAGTAAAAAAGCCAACTTGAAAGACTCCCTACTGTTCCAAGTTGTACAGTTCAATATAATATAATAATAATATATTAGAACTGATTTTGTACAAGGCAATTAGTTAATGTAAGTATACAATAGGGAACTATAATGCAAAAGACTGCTGTATATAAGGTATATTTAATTTTTTATTGACTTTTACAAATGAGAGTGCTTTCCTTTGACAGTTTTGTTCTTTTTGTAATGCATATGCATATTTAGGAGTATAAATAAAGGAAACTTATTTCAGCCTTGGTAATTAGAGATGAATGAACTAAAACCAGGAATGAGTTCTGGGGAAAGCTGCAAATACCACAAACAGGAAAGAAGAAGCCTCAACTCAGTCATATGTAGATCTCTTCATTCATTATAACCAAAAATATGGGTTTTAAAGAACTAGGTTTATTGTAACATTCCTTAACCACACCACATGGTAGAGCTATCGTACTAAAAGATGGTGGATGGAGAATGCCATGACTCTGTGACCTTGATTTACAGTTTATAACACATTCAGTTTTGTATCACCAGGGACTTACAACACACTTCACTAAGTTTCCCACCACCTCTTCCTGACTTCTAAAAAGCTATTAATACATTTATCACACTGCACCAAAAATATTTATTACTCAGCCAGTCTCTCGCATCAGCATCTGGAGGGTAAAAACACAGATTTGTTTCATTCCTAGAGCACATATGATAAATACTGAGGGCTAAACAAATGTTTACAGTGAAAGGATTAAGATATTAGATGTGGCTGCTGCTTCTCTATTTTTCTGGCAAAAGCCCAATCTCTAACCCAAATATTACTCTATTCCCAAGACCCCATCCCTTTTTATAGTCTAGTATTGGCAAAATGAATATAAACTTTCTATAAAGCCAGGTCCTACATAAATAAGAGTTCCTTCCCTGACCTCACCGAAGTAAAGCCACTGATACTATCCATGCTCTGAAGTATAAAGTATACAAATCCAGATATTAAGTCTGCCAGTAGAGAGAAAAAACAAAAAACAAAAACAAAGAAAAAAAAAACAACACTGCAAATTTCAGAGAGCTTAGAAATAGCTTATAGCAAAATACAGCATGCTGAGAGATGCAACCCCAAAAGCCACAAATCAAAAACCAATTCCCACTACCCATCACCTGCTTTCTTATCTTCCCAACACTGGTCATGACCATGCAGCAATACACAAAGATGATAAAATGTTTTGCTCTTTTCCTTCTACACTCTACATGGAATATTTAAAGCACTTACTTATGATAAATGTTCACCTTCCCATTAAATTTCTATTGTACTGATTTTGGTTTTTGGGTTTTTGCTAGTTTTATTATGTTTGTAGTGTTAATTATATTTAAATTATTTAAATTGCATCATAGCAGTAATGTAGAAAACATCCCACTTTAGATCATCTGAGTACATTTAGGGAAACATCATACTCACTGAAAAACATACATATCACTTAGGCTGTATAGACCAACAAAAAAGAAAATGAAAAGGAAAGAGGGAAGGGAGGGAAAAGGGAAGGGGAAGGGAAGGGGGAGGGAGGGGAAGGGAGGAGACAGAGGACTGAAGGAGGAAAGAAAGAAGGGAGGGAGGGGGAGGAAAGAAGGAAGGGAGGAATAATTTTGTAATTTTCCTTTTTGAAAAAAATGGTATTATGATTAGGATCATACTATATCCATAAATCAGTTTAAGGAAAACTGACCATTTTTACAACATTCAGTCCTCCAATTTGTGAAATACAATATGTTTCCAATTATTTACATATTCATTAATGTGTCTCAATGATATTTGCTAATTTTCTTGGAAGTTCTTGCACACTCATTAAATTTATTCTTGTCTTTGACAGTTTTATGTTATAAATGGTAGCTTTTTAAAATTTCTCCCTATCATTCTTTTTGTACATAGAAATATAATTTTTGCATATTGACTATCAATCAACATAGCTCAAAGCATGCTTTTCTTGGAAAGAGTACTTTGTAGAGGGATAATTTGCATATAAGATACACAAATCTTAAATGTACAGCTCAGTGAAACTTTTTACATATCTATACACCTATTTAACTACCACCCAGATAAAAATACAGAAAATATCCATCGTCCTAGTAAATTCTCTCATACCCTTTTTATAGCCAAGAGTGATTCCCAGGAAATCACCATTCTGACTTCTGTCACTGTAAATTAGTTTTGCCTGTCCTTAAACATCACAGAAATGAAATCACACAGCAGTTACTCTTTTGCGTCAAGTTTTAATTGTTTGCAGTTTTTAGTTATTATCAATAAAACTAATGGACTCTTTTCTCAAGGGTCTATACCTAGGAATGGAAACACTAAGTACTAGTATAGTATATGTTGAAAAATTCATTATTAAGTACCCAGTTTTCCAGATTTTCCAAAGTGGTAATTCCGTTATACACCCCTACCAACAACATGTCACAGTTCAGGTACTCCACGTGCTTACCAATATTTGGTATAGTCCTGCTGTTTCATCTTAGCCACTGTGATGGAGGAACAGTGGGGCCTGTTCTCTAAGGGGATGACTTGGCAAGTGTGCACTAACCAGACGGCCGCCACTGCTGCAATCTATCATTACAGCCAACAAGGCAACATGTCAATAATCGTATGTTGAATACAAATTAAGAGATTCTATGTTTCCGACACAGAGGCTACCACTGCCTGCCTGCCAGACATGTGACTGCTTCCAAAAGTTGATATGTTTCTCCTGTGGTGAGGTAGGACACACTGTATGGGGGACGCCTGCCTGTCAATTCTGGAAGACTGACTACAAAGAACCTTTGGCCACTCAGCTCTCCCCACTTACTGGCCTCTGCCCTTCTTGGGACTAGCAGTGGTACCTCACTATTGACACTGTTTCAAGTTACAGTGTTGCTGTTCCCATCTAATCAGTCAATTCTGGCCACAGTCCTGCATTCCTTGAAACTAATCTGTTTCATATTTTCAATTTTTCCAGACCACTTGTACTCTGACAATGTCAGAAATGACTCAAAAAATGAATAGTAATTAAATAGTAATTAAAGCATTCCATGGGTCTTTTATGATCCACAGGTATCTGGTATTGTTGAGCCTTACTATTATTTTCACAAAACTAAAAAGATTTATAATTGACTGCCTCACCTACACATCTTCTTAATGCAGTTTCCTCTCACAACAGCTTCCTAAATAAAAAGGGTAGGAGTTAAGAGATCTATTTTAGGGGTGCCTGGGTGGCTCAGTTGGTTAAGTGACTGACTTTGGCTCAGGTCATGATCTCACTGTTGCATGAGTTTGAGCCCCATGTTGGGCTCTGTGCTGACAGCTCAGAGCCTGGAACCTGCTTCAGATTCTGTGTCTCCTCCTCTCTCTGCCCCTCTCCTGCTTGCATTCTGTGTGTGTCTCTCTCTCAAAGACAAACATTAAAAACATTTTTTTAATAAAAAAAAGAGAACTATTTTAAAAATTCAGAATCCTGGGTGCCTGGGTGACTCAGTCGGTTGAGTGTCCGACTTCGGCTCAGGTCATGATCTCACGGTTCATGGGTTCAACCCCAGCATCGGGCTCTGGGCTGACAGCTTGGAGCCTGGAGCCTGCTTTGGATTCTGTGTCTCCCTCTCTCTCTGCCCCTCCCCCACTCATGCTCTGTCTCTCTCTGCCTCTCAAAAATAAAGAAACGTAATAAAAATTCAGAATCCCACCCTAACTGCTCCTGGACATGATGCTTTTTTCTTTCCCTAAGGGCAACGGTAGGCCATTCTGGTTGGTAAACCCCCTACCCCAGGTGGCTCCCAAACTTAACTCCAGCTCAGACCCCTAGACTTCCTTGTTGGACTGAACGGTCTTGGAGTGTAAAAATAGTCAATAGTCAGTTGAACACACTGCTCACTCAGTTTCTCTACAGTGGCCCATGGAGGCCTATGTGGGAGCCACAATGAGCCCCTGTAAATTTTGTAAAAACTTCTTTTTCCTCTTGCACTTACCCTTCTAGATGAAACGTCAGGTTCAAGTAGAAAATTACTGCAAAAAGAGGTAAAAGTACAACTAACGGAATGGGACATACTGATTTTGTAGCAGTGGAGGCAGTATAACCACCCCACATTCAGTCTTCCAGAACTGCCCTTGGAGACTGAATCACAAGGAAAAGTGCCCTGGTGAGACTACCCCTCACTGTTTCACTGAGCAAAGAATCCTGGCAGTTCTTTTCATTCACTGAAAATCATTTCATGATTTTCATGTGTCTTATTACTGTGTCAACTGTGTCATTTGTCACCTTCACTATCACTATTTTTAGGATAATTCCTTTTTTCTCTGTGAATATTTTAAAGATATTCTCAGTCCTAAATGTTCTGGAGTATCATTATCATGCCTCTGGTGTGGGTTTCTTTTAATTTTCCCAACTAGGATTTGTTGGGCTTTGCAAAATTATAGGTTATTTTTTCCACTTCTGAAAAATTATAAATTATTATCTCTTTAAATATGGCCTTTGAGCCACTCTCTCCTCTCCTTCTGTAACACCAATTAAAGTATGTTAGACCTACTCACTTTATTTTCCATGTCTTTTAACCTATCTCCGTATTTTTCATCTTTTTTTTTTTAGCTATCTGTTACAAATTGGAGAATTTCTTCTCCTTTTCACCCTCCAGACTAATGTTCTTTAGCTACTTCTTTTTTGTTTTGTTTTTTTGTTTTTATTTTGTTTTAGACAGAGAGCCAGCGCACATGCATGTGCAAGCAGGGAGAGGGGCAGAGAGAATTCCAAGCAGGCTCTATGCTTGGTGTAAAGCCCGATGCAGACTTCAATCCCGTGACCCTGCGATCGTGACTCCCGTGCCTCCTCCCCCGTTCTTTAGCTATTTCTAACCTATTAAACCTATATTCTGTTTGCTTTTCTGGTCTTACTTTGGTAAGTCTAATTTTCATTTCCAGAAGATATTTTCCATTCTTTTTCAAATGTACTACGTCATATTTTCAAGGATTTCTTATATCCTGTAAAAGCTACAGCATAACTCTATCAATCACAATATCTAAATACATGTGTACTGCCTATTGCTCTTGCTGATTCTCACGGTAATTTTTTTTTTTTTTCCCAAGTGTGTGTGGTAATTTTCAGGGTGGGTGCTTACAGAGCTTCAAAAGCTACCGAAGGGGTTCTCTGAGGCCAAGGATAAAGACACCCTCCTAGAGAGACAATATACTTTTGATTCTGCCAGGACCTAGGAACAACACAAAAACACCACCATTCAAAACTAAATTCCCCAGGGTGCCTGGGTGGCTCACTTGGCTGAGCATCCAACTTTTTCTTTTTTTTTTTAATTTTTTTAATGTTTATTTATTTTTGAGAGAGAGACAGAGAGAGAAAGAGAGTGAGCAGGGAGAGGGAGAGAGGGAGAGAGGGAGGGAGGGGGGGGAGGGAGGGAGGGAGGGAGAGAGAGAGAGAGAGACAGAGAGAAAGAATCCAAAGCAGGCTCCAGGCTTTGGGCTGTCAGCACACAGCCCAATGCAGGGCTTGAACCCATGACCCATGAGATCATGACCTGAGCCGAAGTCAGACACTTAACCAATTGAGCCACCCAGATGCCCCAAGCACCCAACTCTTGATTTCAGCCCATGATCACAGGGTCATGGGATGGAGCCCCACCTTGGGCTCTATGCTGAGCATGGAGCCTGCCTAAGATTCCCTCCCTCCCTCCTTCTCTCTCTCTCCCTCCCCAACTCCCCTGCTCAAGCTCACTCTAAAAAAAAACAAAACAAAAAAAACAAAACAAAACAACTAAATTCCCCAAGGGACATTTAAATATGACCGACCTACCAATCAGTAGTACTGTCTCGGGGTTTTGTTTGTGGGTTTGTTTTTCTAAGTGTGGCAAGCTTAGTAGCATACTCCCTAGAATTTGCTTTCTCTCTTTCTCTTTTGCTTACAGTGCAGAGCCTGCTTGGGATCCTGTGTCTGTCTGTCTCTCTCTCTCAAAAATAAATAAATGTAAAAAAAAAAACAAAAAACTTTTTTTTTAAATGTTCAACTTAAGAAATTTACCATGAAATTTGTGAGTGCCTACACAGAGGATTGTGAGATATAAAAAGATATGCTGTAACTCATATAATTATAATGTAGTATTCCAAATGTATGAACTCATATTAAAGTATGTCTGCTGAAATATAATCATAGTCAAATGATTCTAGGACTCTGTTGGGTAAAACTTTGCTATCTGAATATAAGTAATGAGCAAATAGTTAAATTTACTTTGATGCATGATATATAAACTGTTTCTTAAAAATCATTTTCTCTTTTGAATTTAGAATCCTAAACCATAAAACCCATAGGAACAAATATAAATATCTCTTTGCCATATATTTAGCTACAATTCTCTTATTCCCTTTTGATTTTTTTTTTTTTTTTTTAGTGTTTATTTTTGAAAGAAAGAGAGGGAGACAGAGTACGAGTGGGGGAAGGGCAGAGAGACAGGGAGACACAGAATCTGAAGCAGGCTCCAGACTCTGAGCTGTCAGCACAGAGCCAGATGCGGGGCCCAAACCTATGAACCGTGAGATCAAAACCTGAGTCAAAGTCAGAGGCTTAACCGACTGAGTCACCCAGGTGCCCCATCTGACACAGTATGATTTACATATGTGCTTATTAACTGCACATTTTACACTTGACATATTTTTGTTAGCTGTAAATTATAAAATCTACACATACCACAAAAGACTTACATTTTGCAACTAAATTAATATGATTTTTTACTTCTACAGAATATAATTTTATGTAAAATTTCATGGCATATTACACCACACCAAATGTCGGTAATGTTATGTACAATAAAAATATTTATAAAGTATTCACTATTTTAAGACTATATTAGAATTTAAAAGACCAAGAATAAAAAAGAACATTATCTTAAGAGATACAGGTTCCCATTTGGACAAAAGTGAGTATCTAGAGCAATACATAACATATACATTAAGTAACAGATTAGGAATAAGTTTTAATCCTTAACTTTCAAGTTATTTTTATTTATTAACTAACTGGTACATGCTGTTTCAATTAGAAAACACATGATATAAAAACTAGTGGCACTATTTGGTATATAAGCTTCCAGACTTTTTTCTGTTGTATACTCGTGTAAATTCGCTTCAACAATATACATATACTTTTAAAAACAAGATTTGCATTATAATACATATTCTATCTTACAATCTTTTACACTTAAAAGATCATTGCCCTTAAATATGAAATCCAACTCACCTATTTCATGTTTAAAATATTTCTCCTCAAAGTTTAAGTTCTGCCAAGTTTTGTAATTATTCAAGACAATTATTTCAGTCCGATCCTTTTTTTGAGGCAAAAACTAATTTTACAATTTCTCTAAATCCTTCACACACAAAAAAAAGCCTAATTAAAATGTCTAAAGATAATGTATGAATTTTTGGTTTTTCATTTAAAATTACTGGCATTAACTGAAATTAGCCCCAACTGAAAAAGACAATAAATCTTAATTTAAGTCTTTCCATCTTAATGTCTTACAAAGTAACATTTAAAGACATTAAGAAGTATTACTAAGAAAAATTATGTGCCTTTGCTAAATATAGCATTTTGAGGCATCTCCTACCATACAGTAATCTCAGATTACCTAGAAAGAAATGCATTATTGATATTGTGCCAAGGGAAATTATCTGAGAAAGCTGGTACATTCTGCTACCAAACAACTGCGTTAGAGGGTAAAGAACACTGGCGTCATCAGATTTACCTTAGTTGTGTGCTTTTGGAAAACCATTTAACCTCCTAAAAGAACAATTTCCTCTTCAATAAAAGAGTTACCATTACCTCCACAAAGTTGTTTAGAAGATTATAAAGATTTTTTTAAGTCAACATTGTTTCATGAAAAAATCAAATTTATTTTTATTTGATCCACTGATGAATCAAAATGTTTCAAACTAAAAAAGTTTTCATTATTAAATCAAAAGATTCATTCTGTCACACATCTTGGAATCTTGCCTATTTCTTTAAAAGAAAAACAAACAAACAAACCTATAAACATACTATCATATTATAGATCAGAAAATGGAGAATTAAGGCCCATGGGCTATATCCAGTCGGCAGCCTATTTTTAAAATCAAGATTTATTGGACCATAGTCACACTCATTAAATTATATATTATCTATGCCTGCTTTGGCACTATAATACTAGAGTTGAGTAATTGTGACAGAAACCATATGGCCAATAAAGCCTAAAACATTTGCTATTGGCCCTTTACAGAAAAAGGTTGCTAACCCCTGCTATAAATGACTATAAACTGAATTGGACAATATATCCAAAAGAGATTAGGGTAAGAAAACAATCAAAACAATATGAAAACATACATCTAAATTTTAACGCCTCATAATGCCACTCCAAAATCCTAAAAATCTAAGCTCCAAATACAATCGAACTAGAATATGAAAATTTTGGTTACAGAAAATATAACAACAGTACTGAAGTTTATTAATGATTTATTTAAAATAACAAAGTATATCTTTGTGCCTCTTGAAATTAATTAAAGCCAATTATTATTTCTATTATAAATAGTACTTATATCTACTTTATACAAATTATGTTTTTACCTGCTAATGGCTTGCTCCTCATCAGTTATTCCAGTCTCCCTGAATGCCCTGTTTGATTCCGCCAAACTCAAGGCAATTGCTCTCTGAAGATCATCTTTATCATCTCCAGTGAGATCAATCACATCTGAAAAGCAAAACTATCTTTCTCAAAATTAAAAGTCAAACAAAATGAAGGTAATTCTTATCATGGGGATTTTATACCCAATATATCCTTTCAAACCAAAGTCAGCACCAACTTAATTCTCCATAAGAGCCTCTCTGAAGAGAATGCAAACACATTTTAAATTGGTTATGTTTTAAAACTCAATGTTCTTCCCTAGAAAATATACCTAAAGCTATAAGAGCATATATAATTTTCATTGCAGAGGAATCTCAGTATTTACTGGGAAGCCTCTGATTAAAAGCTAATAAGCAGAAGAATGCTAAAAAAAAAAAAAATGGTTCTTTCCCAACAAAAATTGAAATCAACATAAAGTTGTATTTATGCTTTCTGAAGTTAATTCAATCATATACTCATTACAATTCATACATACTACCACCTAAACATTATCTATCAAAGTATGATAATAAAGGAGATCTCAAAAATTATGTTTCAGAAACTAACTGACCATAAATATATGTTTATATATACATTTTTTTAAAGACTGGAAGAATGTACTAAACTGTTAACAGTAATTAATTTTGAGGGTTATGGGATTAGAAAAGTATCAGGGCATTTCACTTTCTATTTTAAACACTTTGCTACCATCCGAATTAATGAATGAACATGCAGTCCTTTTCATTTAAAAAAAAATTTTTCATTTCACAAAAAGCAAGAAATATACAAATAAATGATACTATTTTCTTTTGCAAGAAAGAAAATAGTCTTGATGCTGTAAGTATTCTTCTTCCAAAGAATAATGGCTACAGCTATTACTACCTTCAGAAAAAACACTTTTTAATCCAATTTTCTATATTGGTCAGTTTCCTTCACTCAAAAGATGGCAATAATACCTCCATTATCATAAGAACCATAATGCATTGCTAAGTAGGGGACTGCACAACAATACAGTAAGAAAGAGAAAAAGCTATAGCTGTTTTACCTTATCTTTGTGAGGTTGGGCTTATGGTTACAGGTATTTTGAATGTTTTATATTGAGACACATTAAAAATTAATTTGTTTCTTTGTAACTCTTAGAAAAGAATTTTGCAAGAGTGGAAACACGAAAAGGAGTTGGGGATGGGAAAATAAGGTGCCTGTATTTTACCAATTGACTGTAGGGTTATATATAGTTACTCAAAAAGAATATGCCATACTTACTGAGAAAGAAATAATGTATATTGATAGTTTCAAAAGTCTACTTCTATTGTTATCGACACTTTTTTTCTCTAAACAACAGCTTACAAGAATATTAGAAATATTTGTTGGCTATGGAAGGTGTTTTTTAAATGTCGTTAAGAGAGTACAATGAAACCTCATGAAAATGTAATAAGTAGGGTACAAAAAAATTCAGTCAGGTAAAATGTAGAACAGAATATAGCAAGGTAACTGAAATGATGGAGCATGCCTACATATACCAGCAAGCGAAAGTTTCCTAAGTCTTGCTTACAAGACCCAAGTCCATCTAGACAACAGTTGCAGACGGATGTCACCCTGGGTGTAGCTATCCAGTCCAGCTTAAAAATTGTTGAAGAAGCCAGGACTAGAGAGGCACGAATGGGCCCCCAAAAATGAGAACTACCGTGGTTATTAAATGACTAGACCGCAAGTGAGTAAAGAAAGAACAATGGAAGTAAAAAAAAAAACAAAAAAAACCCCAAAAAATTGAAAATCACAAAGAAGCAGAAAAACCGGTATGGGAGATATGATTACTTAGCCCTCAGACTCCAGTCTCTCATCCTCCTACTGTGCTTTCTTCAGCTACAAAAGCTAGGAAGATTAAACAAATCTATTTTCCCAATTCACTTGTAGCTATGGTTCTGAATAGAATTTAGGTTGCATCAGTCAGATGCACTAACAAGAGACTGAGAAGGAAGGAGCGAGGGGAAAGTCATTATCCTGCTGCTTTTGGCTATTTTCTCCAGCATGACTGAACAGATACGTGTTGTTCCACATAGCATTCCAGTGTCCAATTTCCAGATTCGGGATGTCGAGAGATAGAGAAGTGGCAACTAGACTGCATTCCAATGTTCAGGCACAGCTCAGTGGCAGTTACCTAACCCTGCCTGCTTGTTCTCTGGGCTGCAGCTGTAGAAGTAAGTTCTTGAACTCAGTAGTCCCAGAGGCGGCCTCCTGATTCACTATCTTCCTGATTGTGGCAGAGGGAGCTGCTTCCCTGGGTGGCCAGTCCTGCAAGAACCTGGGAATCATTTCCTAAGGCTGAGCTGGAGATCCCACCTCTAGTACTTCCAGTGTTTTGTTTTGTTTTTTGTTTTGTTTTGTTTTGTTTTGTTTTGTAAGAACCTAATCCCCTGTATTAAATTTCTTCTTTAAAACTATCTGGAGTATTTACTGTTTCATGTCTGACAAGTAAAGCAAACTGGCTAGAACAAAAACTCATTTAGAAATAGTAACAACTTATAATTAGAGTTTTTTATAATTGAACTGTAACCCAAGAAACACAAAAGTAAAAAACAAGTCAAGATGTTTTAAACCTATTTCAAAGATAACTGCAGTTGTGAGAAACGAAGTATACCATCATAAGAATAAAGAATGGTGGACAGGTTTTAAATTTATGTCTTCTAACTATTAAATCTTTCCTCCAGAGTAGCAAATCTCCAAGAGGGGTCAATAAAGCCTTCAGGATTCCCCCATGACCCTAAGAGAAAAAAGTCCCATAGGTAAAAATCTTTCTCCTAAAAATACCAACATGTTATCTGCCTTTTCTCCTGTGGTCATATTTGCACTGATGATGCAAAACAATGACGGATAAAACGGCTGCATCTGCAGAAATTGAGGCAGTAGCACCAAGTTCTTTGAGCAATTCACTGTCACAACTAAGCATACTCACTATTCAAAAAAAAAAAAAAAGCCTGTTTCTCTTAGATCCTTGATATAAAGGAAAATATTTTACTAAATCTCAAACACTGATTTACATATTCTTTTAACCCTATGTGACAAAATACAAAGTATGCATACTACTTCTGCTGCTTCCAAAGTAAGCTTTTGCTCCAGAAAAAAACACTAGTGTGGGGCGCCTGGGTGGCTCAGTTGATTAGGCATCCGATCTGTGATTTCGGCTCAGGTCATGATCTCATGGTTCCGTTTGTGAGTCTGAGCCCCTCATCAGCTCTGCGCTCACAGCACAGAGCCTATTTGGGATTCTCTCTCTCCCTCTCTCTCTCTGCTCCTCCCCCGCTTGCGCATGTGCAAAACATGTTAGTACAATGCTTGAGTTGCAAGCCAGCTGAACTGGCAGATATTTTTTTCACAGAGCACTATTTTTACTTGAAAAAAACAACTAACAAACTACGATTACTCAAACTTCAAAATTTGGCAGATATTCTCTCTAGAATAAACAAAGTGATCCTGTCACCTGAGGGAGAACAAATGAGAATATGTGCTGCCAATGATTAATGTGGAATTTTCAAGCAAAAAGGGTACCTTTGAAAACTTGTTTCTATCACTTATGCACATATCTTCCCAACACTTAAAGTCTTTTCTGGTGAAATCAAGTGATACTAACAATTTTTATTTGTTTCATAAAGCAGACATTCTTCCAACGTTTGGAAGGAAATCTTTTCTGTGGTGTTATAAAATCATGCATCGGTAAACAATTCATTCAAAGAGCAAGGTGAGTGACAAAGATGCTAGGAGCATCTTTAGTTTCTATATTTGGTCTTTGACCCATTTCCTGACACAGAGTTCCTAAATCACTTGGAATTTTCTGGGTGACAGGAACATCTTTTGTTCTAATGAGAGGACTCCTGGGGGACTCCTGTATAGCTCAGGATGAACTGATGCTCACCAGCTCCTGTATGGCTTCAGGATGAATGCTGGTCACCAGAAAAACCAAGCCATGATGAGAAGCTTGGAACTTTGAGAGGAACTTTATTCCCTGGGGAGGAAAGAAGGGCTAGAGATTAAGTTAGTAATCAACCATGCCTACCTGATGAAACCTCCATAAAAATCCTTAAAGTACAGGGTTCAGAGTGCTTCCGAACTGGTGAACATATTCACCTGCTGGGACAGTGGCACACCCCAACTCCATGAGACAGGAGCTCCAGCTCTTGGATCCCTTCCAGATCCTACTCTATATACCTCTTCATCTGGCTTGTTCATCTGTATCCTTTATCATATCCTTTCTTATACAATAAACCAGTCCATGTAGTGTTTCCCTGAGTTCTGTGAGCCATTATTGCAAATTATCAAAATCAAGGAGGAGATTATGAGAACCCCCAATTAGTAGCCAAGTCAGACAGAAGTGTGGACTATGTAGAATGTAGAACTTGTGACTGGCATGTAAAGTGGGGACAGTCTTGTGGGACTGAGAGCTCTTAACTATGGAACCCGATGCTAACTCCAGGTAGACAGTTTCGGAATTGAATTGAATTGTAGGATACCCAGTTGGTGTTGGAGAATCTGTCAGAGGTGGGAAAAATGCACACATCTGGTGTCAGAGTGTAAGGAGAGGAATAAACAAGCAACAGTAGTCTTCAATGCTAAAAAGATAGGTTGATCAGAGACTATTATTGGTCCTTAGCTGAAAAGCTGGGGCTTTTTCCTTTAAGCAATGGAGGAGGTTTATTCATTATTTGTAGTTTTACTACAATTACAATAATTTTCTCCATGATGTTCCCATTACTCCATAACGCTTATTCCCATAGGATATTTTCGAACAATAGGGCAATCCTCAAAGACTATTACAACCTACTCTTACACCAAATACACATGATTTTAAGACTAGATATTAGCAAATTAAATGTTATTTCAATAAAATGCTTAAACATGAGTTTCTTTTTCTGGAGTTAGGAGAACAATTTCTCCTAAAACAAGAAACATGTAATAAACTATTAATTTCACAATGAAGCCTAGCACCCTATGAGTTTCTTATATGCTTATACTCAAAATGGAACAGAGAATAAGCATAGCTATAAACAAGTTCTAAATGAAACAATTTATAATTTCAATTATAAAAATTTAGCCTTTGTAAAAATCCAAGCAAATGTCAGAGTATTACGAATATTTTTATAACTGTGCCAAGGGAGGATCTCAGTAAAACACCAAAATGTTTCAACCAACCCTCCCTCTAGTACTAGTGTGAACACAGCTCAGGGCACAAATGTGTTACTGTTAGCTGAGTAACACTATAGAAAATCACAGGTTACAAAAGCCTATATATAAACATTAACCTCCAACATTTTCAAGTCTGCCCAAATTAAAACATTTTTTCTATACAGTCAGAAATATATATACCGAAACATAACACTTACCCTAATAAATCTTTCACTCTCCGAAGAATTACCATTTGAGTAAAACTTAAGTACCAACTCCAAAACATTTCTCTGTTTATTCCAAAATACAGGCAGTCATCGACATAACAATGAATTAGACTTTCAAATATATGCATTATTTATAACTCATAATTCATTTTCCCGTGAAAATAGTATACTAAATGACATGAGGCTTCCAAGTTAGTTTACAAAAGCCAATTTAGCCCATAATATAGTTGAATTACAATACATGTACAGATTTTGAATTTAGGAGGAAAAAAGCTCTTCCATTGCTTTCTTTACCTACATAAGGTTAAACCTAAGGGAAATCCTTCACCACTAGCAAAGATTTCTAGGCAAGGGAGTGATGAGTACAAAGAACTGTTTGGGGAGATTACAAAGAGCTTGTAAAAATAAAAATAAAAACAAAAATCACTAGGCCACCAGAAGGATGGGGATGCCTTAGGAGAGATAGGCAAGTATGGTCAAAGGGATGGTCAGCAGACTGGAAGTAAGGACACTACCATTCTCACCATCATTCACTCTGCTTCACCATGGATCCTCACCATTCATCTCCTGAGCCCAATATACTCCTACCTAGTCTGGGATGTACCTGCCTCAGACATTCACAAGGTTTACTCCCTAACTTCACTCAGGTGTCTTCGTAAATGAGAACTCATCCAACAG
Organism: Lynx rufus; assembly: GCF_022079265.1. NCBI lineage: Eukaryota > Metazoa > Chordata > Mammalia > Carnivora > Felidae > Lynx > Lynx rufus. Next base: position 131,337,562 of record NW_025814867.1, on the reverse strand, counting down.
ATATTCCCCAACTGACCCCTTGTTTGGCACAACTCATGCCTGACCTACAACCACATCCTTGTCACCCTCCATCCCTTCACCCTGCTCTACTGTTTTTCATGAATTTACTACTGCCTGACATTATTTATTTATTGTTTACTGTCTTTCCCCTATGTAAACTGAGACTCTGTTTTCTAAAGGCCTAAAAAAGTACCTGACACAGATGAGGGAATCAATAAATATTTATTAAACAAACAAAAGCTAAATCTTGACTATGGAATAGAGACAAAACTGAGTGAGTCATCTTCACAGTGACACTAATTAGAAGACTTAAAAATATATGCTTCATCCACCTAAAATTTTTTCTAGTAAGTTCTAGGACCAACAGCATAATCAAGTATCATGTTAGAACAGTACTTAAATGCAAGAAGACATACACAGTGTAACACAGCTCAAGGGGACAAATGTTTCCCACTGCATTCTCCCATTCTCCTCTGCTCTCACTCAGCTCCAAAGATGTTCCTACTTTTCCAATCTTCTCACTGCTGAATTCAGACTCTCTCAAACAGGGAGGTCCAATAGAAATTTCTGTGATGATGGAAATGTACTATTAATCTGTACTGTCCAATATGGTAGCCACTAGGCACATGTGACTACTACTGAGCATTGAAAATGGGTCTAGTCCAACAGAGGAACTAAATTTTAGTATTATTTAATTTTAATTTATGTTTTAAATTTAAGTTCCCACATGTGACTACAGGCAACTTTATTGAATAGCTCAGCTCAAAATGGTCTTGTTCTATTTTTAATAATAGCTGCTGACATTATAATGGCAGTACTGGCAAGAAAAGTGAAGAGTACAGCAGCCATTCCTGAATTTTGTCATAAACTTCATTGTTTTGCAACTTGGATTGTTGGGAAAAAACAACAACATTCAGTATTAGTCAACAAAAGTTATAGCCCACAGCTATCATTTGGCAGTAAAATTTAAGAAAACTCACAAATTTGGAGTACCTGGGTGGCTCAGTTGGTTAAGCGTCTGACTTCGGCTCAGGTCACAATCTCACTGTTCATGGGTTCAAGCCCCGTGTCAGGCTCTGTCCTGATAGCTCATAGCCTGGAGCCTGCTTTGGATTCTGTGTCTCCCTCTCTCTCTGCCCCTCCCTTGCTCATGCTCTCTCTTTCTCTCTCTCTCTCTGTCCGTCTCAAAAATAAACATTAATATATATATATATATATATATAAAATTCATAAATTTACACAAGTCATTCTGCAGTACATGTCTAACAGAATTCTAAGTACATGCTTAGATTAGAATGTAAGCCTAGCCTAGTTGCATCCAACCAGTTATAAGTAACTTTCACACCACTGTAACATCTTATTTTTCAGCTTAACCTTGACTTTTTGTGAATCATCCAAATAGTTTTATGCATTAGAAATCTCTAAGGAAAAAGATTTAACTTTCTTTGCATTATGTTTTTTTCTATCTGCAGTTACTTGTTTAACATATTTGAAGAACAGGAAAAATATTACTGTTCAATTAATAATATCCTAAACTGCTTAACATTAAGTGATTTACCCTCAGGAGAGATGACAACACTACACTTGGATCTATTTATCACTTGTGCTTTAAATCACTTTTAGAGTGGCCAAGCAATATAACCAAGACCAGAGTTCTAAGACAGAGCCTCTCACTTTCTTTGCAATCCTCACCTAATAATTCAATTCTTTTGACCGGGGGGGGGAATACACTGAGTCTAAATTTGTGAAGGGTCGACCACTTAACAGTCATTCCAATGTGTTATACCAATTTCTCTAAAACTTAAGCCAATATGTGGCATTACTTTCTGTGTTAAAATTACCTACCCAAATCCCTCTCATCTTTTGATCCATACTTTGATTGCTCAATTGTAGCACATCTTGTTCTGGTGGGCATATACTTTTTTCCTGTTTTGAAAAAGTTCAAAAGAATTTAATGGTCATGAAAGAAAGAAGATTACTACTTGATTTCAAATTGGGCAAAAGCCTTGTATGGTCATGTGAATGACAGAGTTTGCCATGACACAAAAACTTAGAAGATATTAAGTATACCTATGATATCTCAATATCTTGCACTGTTCCCTTGTTCCCTTTGCATTAGTACCTTTTACTGCAAAACTCCAAAACAATTTTATTTCCAATTTAAGCTGGAGGTGGGAAGTATTTATTGGACAATCCACAATATCTAATCTGGACAGGAGATCCAAGTAGTGAAAAAAGATGTCTAAAATTTTTGCTAATATTACCACGAATGATTTAGACCTTTTCTCAAAATTTAAGAGAGTATTAAATTACAGTATGGAAAATTACCAAAGCAATAAAAAGATGCCAGGTACACTACTACTTAATTCCTTATTATGCAGAGTACGAGCTTTCCTTGAAATGTTTTCTTTTTCTCTCAAAAAGGAAAGGTAAAAATGCACTAAAAAGCCCACTCACGGCCCTACTACTGAAAATGTAATTACTTCTTCAATATTAAATGAAGGTTCACAAATATGTGTTGAATCTCCAAATCAAGTGATCTATTTTCCTGACATACCCAGTTATGCATAAAAGAAAATTTCCCCACAAGCCCCCAATGTGACTTCTATGGCATATTATGTTAAAAGCTAAACTTTTCTAGTCATTAAAAAAAGATACATTTTATTCCTTCTAAACTCTAAAAGAGTTTATAGCCACAAGGAATCTTATGTATTTAGCATTAGAGACTTTTATTTCAAAATGTAGATGTTTTGTTAGCACCACAACCAATAGATGACACACTTGAAGTTAGCAAGGTGTTGTTTATGTTTTAGCCCTGGTTGTAACGACTTAATACTTAGAAAAGAAGGAATAAAATTTGTTTTTAATTTAAAAAATAAAAAAAACAAGCCATATTTGAAAAAATTAAGCTAAACTATGGTCAATTCTTAAATAACAATGTATTTCATATAAAATTAAGAAAATGCTCAGAAAGGATTTTCATAAGTAGAACAATCTCTTGAGAATTTCCTCACTCTGATCACTCAATATGCCATGCTCCTGCAACACACAGCTTTTTCAGTAGAGGCCTGTATTTGAATATATAGTTGTAATTATTTCCTATCTTTCCGCCCCACATGTTTTACCACTTCTTCCAAGAATTAAAAATACACAAAAGATTTCATTTCTCCTGAGGAATAATAGCACAGTGATTTAAAGAATCTGATCTGTTAAATGCATGACATCTCCTTACTTTCTCATTTTGAAAACATATAACACTAGTATGACACTGCCAATTTAAATGCTGAATCAAGACTATTTCCCAATGGCAATCACACTTAGAACTTTTTGAAATATGGTGCACATCTGTTAAATGGAAAAGAATGGTTACTTCATTAGATATTTTTTTCCCCAATTTGATACTGTTATGATACAATCATCACATTCTATTTTTACAAGGGTTTTTCTCAACAATCTGAAAACAACTTTATGGACACACTATCCAAATTATTGAATTACTAAGTATAAATTAGCACCTTGGTGAGAAGGATAGCACATTTCATTGATAAAGAAATTACAACAGCACACAATTTGCTCAATATGATAATCAGTTATAATCAAACCTGAAATTTCCTTTCTCTACCATTTCACATGGAATATAAAATTGCTTAAGGAATATTTTTCAAGAGCTACACACACACACAAAATTTTTAATTATTATTTATATAGGACACATGCCTTCTGAAATCTGGTTGCCTTCTCCCTAAGAACATCTGTTTGAAGCTCTCTTGTCCATAACATTTTCACTATTCTTTGTCAACAGTGTTGAACAGGTATAACATCTGGCTTAAGCATTATTCACGGACTTTCACAGAACAAATGACACCTCTTCTTTTATTCAGGACAGTCTTATAACCCTAATTCCCCTACCTATATATATATACTACCTCATGTCACAAAGTCTACCATCTATATTAAGAATTCACAGCTATCAGTCTTGTCATCCTTTCCACTAGAACAGTGAACCATGTTTAGTCAATTTCCTGCTGCCTTCACTTGAACCAACTGCCTTCAATCAAAAACTTTTTTCTTTTTTGTACCTAATTTCATTTCCCCCCAAGTCTCAGAACCTTGAAAGATATTAGATGCTATTGTCACACATTAATTCTTTCTCTACTCATATTACTTCTCTTTTTTCTAACTTCTTGCATCAAGCTTCTCAATCTCATTCCCTTTCATTGGTTTTGAAACAGCTTTTTTACATGTATTATCAAAAATAATTCAACAAACACTTTTTGAGTAACCATGCAAATCTAGCATGATGGTACAAACATCAATGGTCTTTTGCCCTGTTAAGCTTCCTGTTTGGTAAGAAAGAGAGGCACAAGCAAATAATTTCAAAATTACACAGTACTCATTAAGACCCAAGTATGCTCTGGGTGCTGGAGAAGCACCTGCTACAGCAAAAACTCCTAAGTCTTACAACACCAGAGGTAATGAGGCTGGGGCAAAGGCTAGAAGGCCCTCCCAACAGAAGGAACAGCAATATAAAGACCGGAGGAATTAAATAGCACTGGATGATAAGAACTTCAAGCCATTCTGAATTATCACATACAAAGTGAGAAGAGAAAAACAGTAGAAAATGAAGTTAGAGATGTAGATAGGAGCCAAACCACAGTTTGTCTTCAACTTACACATAAGAACACTTGGGGCTGTTTCACATTTATAAAACTTCATCCATTGCCTATTATCTATGTGAGATGGGAGTATTTCAGCTTTGGGTGACATAAGGTCATTTGTGGAACAAAAAATATTAAGATTATCCCCAAATTTTGAAATTAAAATATTTTACCGACAAACACTAATCTTTAACACCAACAGTTATAAACATCTATGTTTATATGTTCTTTCTTCCTAGTCGTTTCCTAACTTTGAGAAAGTGTACAAACAAAATTAGAGGGGTGCCGAGCTGGTTCAGTAGGTAGAGCATGGAACTCTTGATCTCAGGGTTGTGAGTTCAAGCCCCATGTTGGGTGTAGAGATTACTTAAAAATAAAATCTTTAAAATACAAAAATCAGAAATTTTCTTCTCTTCAAATACTAGTTAGTAACCAAATGCTGTAAATCCAGAATGCATAAAAATAAATATCTACATGTTATATAGTGCAGTTATTACACCAAAATGAAACACAGAGGTAATTAAACATATTTTGAAAATATATATTCATATTATAAAGAAAATGTAGAGTCCCATATAATCCTTTCCCTACATATGTATGTATGTCTGTGTGAGTATGTGTGTGTACTTTGTTACACAGTAATAGACTTTTTTCTAAAATCTTAATTTGGGGGAGGAACAAGAGTTGAAGGAAGGGAAATTCCGGTAAGTGGTAAACCTATCAGTAATTAGAAACAATAGTTTGCCTTCAAAAATAATACTAAGTCCTCTACCAACACTTAAAACCTATAAAACAAATGTTTGCGCCCATGTAAAACCTTTGAAATGTTTGTTTCTTTAATGAGTAACACCTACAGCTGTTCTATATTCCAAAACAATGAATACTAAATGAAATGCTCTGTGAAAGGATATACAACTTAAATACAATGTTTTACTCCTGGACTGGAAAAAAAAAAAAAAAAAGAATGCAACTAATAAAAACATATACTCTTTTCAACTACACTAAAAACAACCAAGGTTAAGTAGTTCTTTGTCCTTCACCTCTGCTTCAACAAAATTAATATATTTCCAAGGAAAATTTTTCATTACATTCTTATTAAAATAGTAAGAGAGAAGTAAACTTACTTGTGTCTGCTTGGCTTCCCACACTGATGTATCTATCATTGCCAGGAAGTGCTGTTTGGTAGTAAGTTGTCTCCTCTTGCTGAGGGGTCTTGGCATTCTTTGCAGTAAGGAAAGCCACTGCTAATTCCAAGTTTCCATTACTATCCTTCAAATATCAAGAATGGAACATCAAACATTTTGGAATAACTCTATACATTCTCACACGATTTATTTGATTTTCTCCATAGCAACTAATACTTAAATAGCAAAAGTCACTTTTAGATTTGAAATCATTCTATCTGAATGATTTATACTATTTTATAGTGTAAATTGATCATAATATATTCTATCAATAGTAATTCCTTTTTCTGTTAAGACAACTAACATGACATAAGTAGTAATTCTATAATTACTTAGTTTTCCATTACTTTCATTTCTCCTTAACAAAAGTCAATCACAAATTTATGCTTCTAAACAAATGAACAAACTAAAAAATGTTTTTGGAACCTGCCATAAAAAGAGTGAAAATGAATATTTAAAACACTACTTCTACAAGAAGAACTATAAAAGATATTCCCCTTTAATATATATGCTGAATACATACCTAGAGGCAAACTTAAGCAAATGTCAGACTTGAAGGAAGACAATCGCAAAATATTCTGAAGCTTGATAGTACAGAGACATAGAGAACTAGACAAGAATACTCAATACTGTCAAGATAACAATCCTACCCAAATTAAATATATAAATTTTATGTAGTTCTCATCAAAAACGTTTCTGAATAAAATTATTCTGAAGTTAATTTAGGAGGAAGCAGATGCTAGAAAACTAATTTTTACAACAAAACAATGAAAAGAGACATGACCAGTTCTATCTCTACACTGTCTGTAGAGTTAATAAATAGAAGACTTAGCTCTAGGACAGATAACTGAAACAACATTAGGAAACCCAGATATTAATAATGAAGTGATCTTTGTAACAGAAGGCCAGAACACCTAAGACTATGAAGGCCTCATGAACTCCAGCATACACACAGACTGTAATAGGAAACTAGTGGAGGGTTTTGGACAGAAATGATATGGTATGACTTACATTTTAAATGGATCACTCTGCCTGTATTGACTATACACTACGGGAGAGAAAGGACTGAAGCAGAAAGTCCAACATTATTTGCTCTCACATTAAATATGTGAAAGAAAGATCAGTATGATTCCAAGGTTTGAAGCCTGAGCAACTGCAAGAATAAGATCCCCAATCCCCACCCCAACTCCAATTCCAGTTAGCCAGGAAGAGGAAAAAAGTAAAAGTACAGTTGGAAAAGTACCACTGCTTTATTTTTATTTTTTTCAATGCTTATTTATTTTTGAGAGAGAGAGAGAGAAACAATTACGAGCGGGGGAGGGGCAGAGAGAAAGGGAGACAGAATCTGAAGCAGGCTCCAGGCTCTGAGCTGTCAGCACAGAGCTCAACACAGGGTTCGAACTCACAGACCACGAGATCATGACCTGAGCTGAAGTTAGACACAACTGACTGAGCCACTCAGGCACCCCAAAGCATCACAGCTTTAAACTTTATTATCACAACCATTATAAAACTCTAAATGACTCACCAAAAATACGAGTATAACATAATCTATGTTAGATGAGTTAAATAGTTGTAAAGTAATTTGCAATAACCATGACTAACATTATTGAATTCTTACTATGTGCCAAGAAATGTGCTAATTGCTTTCTATATACTCTTATAATAATAATAAACTAAATGCAACAGGGATTTCTTGAAGATCACTTGCTTTGGAGGGCTAAAAATAGATTCTTAAAATAAAAGTACTCAAATCAGTCAATGACCTTGTGGTTCCCAAAAGTAGACTCCTTGTCAGTATATTACTAAGAAAGTTGATTCATTATTAAATATCTTACACATTTATACTGGGTAATAGTTAAGGTTTAAGAATAGTCCCCTTCCCCCAACTACTGTTAACTGAAACCAAAGTTCAAAAAAAAAAAAAAAAAAAAACCTGAAGTCACACAAGGTACCTCAAAGAAAATGATGACAATAGTTCATTTGAATCTTTACATTCATTTGAGTAAACATATTCTACACAGTTCCCAGGTTAAAAAAAAAAAAAAAAGTGAATTCCCCCAATTTGCTCTGACCAGGTAAGGGGACAGCCTCACACTCAGAGACAGAGAATGGGAAAGGCACTTTCTGAAAACAGACACAGAGGGATGGAATCATATTCATCAGGATAAAGAAAGGACTAGCAATCATCTAAATGTCATAATCATAAAAACTGAGGTATGACATTTTTGCTTCCTCTCCAAATACTTAACAGTGGCTTCATAAACCCTGCATTAACACTCTAAACAAAACTGTTTCATCATTTTGCTGACAGGAAAAAAAGCTGAAGCAAAGACTGCAGTAAAAGCAGAAATTAAGTGCGGCACTCCAAGATCAGGCTGCTTGGTTCCCACATTTCAACTGTGTGAGCTTGAGCAAGTCACTTTAACCCGTTTACTCATCTTTTAAAAGGGGATGAATGGGGGCGCCTGGGTGGCTCAGTAGGTTGAGCGTCCGACTTCAGCTCAGGTCACAATCTCACGGTTTGTGAGTTCGAGCCCCGTGTCAGGCTCTGGGCTGATGGCTCAGAGCCTGGAGCCTGTTTCCGATTCTGTGTCTCCTTCTCTCTCTGCCCCTCCCCCATTCATGCTCTGTCTCTCTCTATCTCAAAAATAAATAAACATTAAAAAAAAAATTGGGGGGCGCCTGGGTGGCTTAGTCGGTTGAGCGGCCAACTTCGGCTCAGGTCATGATCTCGCGGTCCGTGAGTTCGAGCCCCGCGTCGGGCTCTGTGCTGACAGCTCAGAGCCTGAAGCCTGTTTCAGATTCTGTGTCTCCCTCTCTCTGACCCTCCCCCGTTCATGCTCTGTCTCTCTCTGTCTCAAAAATAAATAAACGTTAAAAAAAAAATTAAAAAAAAAAAAATAAAAGGGGATGAATGTAACACCTACCTCACAGAGTTACTAGGAGGATGTTAGCCACATAAAGTACTTAGAATAGCACCTAGTGCTATAAGTGCTTAATAACTGCTAGTTATTATGATGATTACAATCATCTAAAAAGATAAAATTATTTCTGGAAACAAATGACAAACTTTTGGCTCAGAATCAAAAATTGCATAAATTTGTCTCATGGAACACGTTGCAAAGGATTGAAGCTGTATGTATGCCTTACAATAGCAAAAATGTCATCCTGCTGTTAGCCATTAGTAGCAATATAGAAATAACTTTAAAATGCAGTTCTAGTTCTTAAACATCTTTCATCTACTTGATCTTTTTCAATGGGCATATCCATGTGATTTGACTCATTTGGGCTTCTCCATGTGGAAATGAGGGAACTTCAGAAGATACAACCAGAACGATGCCCTTCATTTACTGCATATACTAACAGCTTTGCGACTACATGTTCTTAAGGTGCAATTAGTTAAACGTTAGTCAAGTTTTATTTCTTCTTGGAAAGAAAAAAATGTAAGCTTCTGACCTTCTATTAATCTCCTATTTCTTTATCCTCCTCTCCCTCCCCATTATTTCTCCACCCCACCCCACTCTAGCCACGGCATTTGGATTCATATCCCTCCATTTTGCATGAAAAGTGTTTCATATTGACAGAGATCATCTGTCACCCCCAAGGTATCTTGAAACATTGGGTTGTGAAAACTAACATGCTCAAAATTATAGCATAAGTAAGGTTCTTACATTATAAAATCTCTTTCCTATATCTCTACTACTATACCACATAATGTAACTAAAAACCTTTCAAATAAGGTATGCAGTAGAGATGAGGGAGTAAATAAACTATATGCCATAAAACAGAGGCCATACCTTCAAGGCTTGCTGTAGTATCTGGGCATCATTAATCCCAGTGATTTCTCTCAGCTGATTCAGAAATGTCTGCTGGTGCTAGAGGAGAAAAACCGAAATCATTACATTTTAAAATCTGAAAATATTCAAGGACAAAAAATAAATGACCTTTGGGGAAGGGACAAAAAATAAACTAGTATAGAGAAGAAAAAATTTAGAACTTGAGAGAGACTCAACAAATTTCATTATTTTATGAAGAATAAACCATGCTGTGGGGAGCCCTAACTCCATTCCCATGTTTCCAAAAGGGAACTTCTATATTACTTCCCAAGAAGTCTTACTGAATTAACAGTTTCTGGCCCATTCTTCACTGCCTAATTTATCCCTCCTAATAAGAAATGGAGTGAGATGCACAATGGCTAACCCTGAGCAAAATTAAGGACAACAGGTTTATCCATTGGACTACTTTACCTAGGGGCTGGGGCCACTGAATGAAACCCAGGCAGCTCTAACTAGTCAGCATTCATGCACCTGAGATGTTTGAGAAAGACATGTCAAAAGGCAGGCCATGCAGTAAGTAGGTATATGACATCAGGGGGACCCTAAGATCTCTTTGAGGAAAAAGATCATCTCATTCTCTAATCTGTCATAAAAGATCCTAAACAGAATTAATCACTTGTCCCCATTTACTTCAGATCTGTTGGTCTATATGATCTCTTATACTCTGTTAGAGAGGAAAAGAGAAAAGAGGGATGGGATTCCACTATCAAACCCTTCCCTGAACATCCCTACTTAGGACCACGTTCCTTCCTACATCTCCATATTTCTTAAAACTTAAGTTCCCCCAAACTGTAAGATAGCACCATGAAACAGAGAAAGCTCAATGGAAATGATAGGAAAAATAAGTCACACTAGAATAAAAGGATCTGCTGAAATATTTCTTGAAAATATTTTGCACTCATGTTAGTAATAATTCAATCAAGAATCATCAATAGATGCTAAAACTATTGGGTGAAAGTTTGATGAGAAACAGTATAGTTGCATAGTTTCAAACTCTCTTACTACAAATTTTAAAGGGAGAAAGAATAACTTCATAATGAAGAAACATAACTGACACCACCTCAAGTAATCAAATTTAATATTACCAATAACTGGAGAAAATGACAGTATATGTCTCCTCATATTGTGTGATACACCAAGAAGAATATATCACCTGAGTGAGGTATTCCTGCCAAAAATGCACAGCCAGAATCTAAACTTGAGGAAGCATCACACAAATCCAAACTGAGGAACATTTTACAAAATAATTACTCTATTATATCCAAAATGTCTATACCATAAAAGACCAAGAATGAGTTCCTTGATTAATGAGGACCACAAAGGCATGACAATCAAATGTAACGTGGGAAATCAAATTGCATCTAACACTAAATGCTATACAGGACATTACTGGGACAATTGGAATAATATGAATATGGACTGCTTAGTAATATTTTATTACTACTAAATTCCTGAATTTGATAGCTACACTATGGTTATGTAAGAAAACATCTTTTTTCTTAAGAAATATACCCAGAAGTATTTAGGGGAGCCTGAATGGCTCAGTTGGTTAAGCATCCGACTTCGGCTCAGATCATGATCTTGCAGTTCGTGGGTTCCAGCCCCACAGCGGGCTCTGTGCTGACAGCTCAGAGCCTGGTGCGTGCTTCAGATTCTGTATCTCCCTCTCTCTCTGCCCTTCCCCCACTTGTATTCTCATTCTCTCTCTCTCTCAAAAAAAAAAAAAAAAATAAGCATTTAAAAAATAAAAATAAAAATGAAATCAAGATTCTGTTTGTGAAGAAAAGAAAAGAACGCATAGTGGATAAGCACTGGCAGTATCCACCATGGTATCAGTGCATTTTCATTTCCAATAACCTTATTAAAGAGCTGAAATAACCAAGACTATCTGACAAGAAAAATAATAAAGTATATAAACAAGGTCACATAAAATTCCAGGAAGAATAAATTAGTTGAGTAAAAATATCAAACTGCCAAATTTACAGAGGTGAAAAAAAATTCTCTTTAAACTTGTCAACTTTTCTATGTTCATTTAAAACAGTAGCAAGAACTAGCAATGGAACCATGACTATGTTACTCAATACCCAACATCACAAATTAAAGATGTAGAAAATATTTACAGAAATTCTTCTTATCTAATTCAAGGTCTTATTTTAGTGAACATTAAAAAACTTAAAAGATTTGGGGTGTGCGGGTGGCTCATTCGGTTGAATGTCCACTCTTGATTTCAATTCAGGTCATGATCCCAGGATCATGGGATTGAGCCCTGCATTGGACTCCACACTGGCCATGGAGCCTGCCTGAGATTCTCTCTCACTGCCTCTCTCTCTCTCTCTCTCTCTCTCTCTCTCTCCCCCCCTCTGTCCCTACCCCACTCATCAGCATTCTGTCTCTAATAATATAAAAAATTTAAAAAAAAAAACAAAAACTGAACAGATTTCTTAAGCCTGTTTGTAATTTCACCACTAGCAGCCCTCCAAACTCCATTCTTTACATGGAACATTATTTCTGTCAACTGCAAATTACTTGGTCATGGATCAGGGAAAGACTACTGAATACTCCTCCCAAATTAGTCATTTATACAAATGTTGCTGGCTATTATTTATAATGCTAGAAAAATGGAAACAATACAAATGTCCTCCCACTAAGGAAGAGGTTCTAAACTTGAATATGCAGAGGAATGACCTGATAGGTTTGATAATAATGAAGATTCTCAGGCCCCGACCCCAATTCCAGAGCAGTCGGGGTTAAGGCTAAGGGATCTATATTTTTAATAAGCATCTCATATTATTTTTATACAGATGGACCAAGAGGCACAGTTTGAGTTAAGCAAACAACTGTGTATTTTTAAATAGCAAAATATATAACCTACATAGAAATTATCTTTACAAAATCATATTAAACTAAAGTGACAGAACACAAAATAGTATACATATACACTAATGACTACGAGGTAAAATGTAAACATAAATGTAAAGCTCAGAAAAGATTACAGGAGCCTGTGTTAATTCTCTCATCTCTATATCCTCACCCTCTGCCACTTTTAACTTCCTCCCCCTAGAGAGAATTTATTTCCTTGCTGCACTGATGATGGGCTTGGCCATATTACATGCTTTGATCAATAACATATTAAAGATAGCCATGCACACAGATATGAGATGTGCTTGCATGGATGGGCTTCCGTCCTGAACTTCTGCAACTTTCTTAAAAAGAACATGACCATGGGTAGCCCACTTGCCCCAGAAGAATGAGGCATGTGTGGAGAAGAGCCACCCCAACCAACCTGCAAATCTGTGAGCACGATGATAGTATTTTGGTATGCCACTAACTTGGAGTGGCCTCTTATGGTGACAGTTGACTGATACAGAGTGCAGCAAGAATACTAAGTATTTAATAAACAGAAGCAATGCGTTTGAAATTTTCTAATTTGTAGTTATAGTTTGATGTTTTGTTTCTCTTTCACAAAAAAGTCAGCTAAGTATCTTAGGGAAAAAAAACAATCCAGGAGTATCTCTAGCATAGTTTGTGATCACATGAATTCTGAGAGAAAATTAAACAATGAGGAGAAAATGGTGTGGGGAAGAAGGCTGAGTGGGAAGGAGAAAAGGTGAAAAAATTTTCTTAGCTTAGTTAGCAAGAAATGGGAGAGAGATCAAAAGAGATGAGCTATGAGAAAAAACCTAAGTTTATGGTACAGAAGCCACCTCATTTGTAGTTTTCTCTTGTTACTGGCATCATCCAGCTGTGCTTTTCCTGTCTTTGAAAACCTGCACCTTCATTTCCTGCAATTATATGTTGTTGTCGTTGCTATTTCTGTTGTAATTAAGACCCTGGTCTTTCTTTCAAGGTTTGCACCTTTCTATTTACTGAATTTCTGGTCTGCATACACCCTGATCCTCAACTAAAAATGTCCTGCATATGGTTCTCTCCTCCTGGACTAGCAATTTTGATCCAAGATGGATACAACCAACCTCCCTCTCTAGAGCTCCTTTTCTGAGCTCCTCTTTTCTGTATGAATTTATGTACTAAAGTATAAGGAGGAGGGTGCAATCTGTTCACAGTGCTGGACCAAGAAAGGCAAGACAAAATGTTCAAAGAAATTCAGCAGGTGCAAACACCATAGAAATCAATAAGCCAAGACTGCATGCAGGCCTTCAGATTCCTTCCTTAACGTTATTTTTATTGCATGATGACATCCTTAAGTGCCCACTATGTGCAAAACAGAATACTATACACACTTCTGGGAAAAAGAAGCATCAGTAATTTCAATATAAATTAAGAACCAGAGAGTTCCACAGAAATTGTTTCCCTCCACAGTTGACCCTACCTAATGTTGGGTCTGTTTTAAATATTTTTCAGTAAATATACACCATATTTAACATTGGTATAACTTCTGAGGATGCAAAAAAGGGGCTTAGACCAAAGAAAGGCTAAGACCCTGGCTTAGACCAAAGAAAGAAAGTAAGCATTTATTATGCTCTTGCTGTATGCCAGACTGTTTTAATTGCTACCAGTTTATCATCTCAATATGTGCACACATGCACACCCTTTCCATATTTTCTCTATGATATTTGATTTTGAAGATTAAAGAATCAGTGAAAAGTGAAAACTCAGTGCAAAAATCCAATACTATGTTCAAGTAAAATACTTAACTAATGGTACAAAAAAACTAGAGCCCCACTGACAACAAGACAAGAAAGCTTTCTATATTAAATGGTGAATAACTCATAAGTCAGCCATTGGCTCCTGAATTTCCAAATATAAATAAAACTTGGTTTCGTGCAAAAGAAAGTCAAAGGTTTCCATCTTCAGGAGAAAAAAAGGCAACTCTGAAGATGATCTCTAAAAACACTTTCAAGTTTTTTAAGAAAAAGGGGACAAAATACTAATTTGATAGAAAATCCCAAGGCATTCTTAAACTTCAGGATCACATTCACTAAAAGCATTGCTAGGCACTATGTAGTACTTCAAAGTCACCTATCAAGGAATAATTAATTAGGGGCACCTGGGTGGCTCAGTTAGTGAAGTGTCTGACCTTGGCTCAGGTCATGATCTCACACTTTGTGAGTTTGAGACCTGCATCGGGCTCTGTGCTGACAGCTCAGAGCCTGGAGCCTTCTTCGGACTCACAGTGTCTCTCCCTCTGCCCCTCCCCCACTCACTCGCACGCACTCGCGCTCTCTCCCCCTCAAAATAAACACTAAAAAAAAAAAAAAAAAAAAGAATTAATTATACTGCTGCCTTTAAGGCACATAACCATACATATGTCTATTTTTGCAAATACCTTCTGGATATACTGATACCACTAAACTGCCCTAGTTCATGTTATCTTTTACCATAACAAGAAATCCCCTAACTTCCTAGACAGATAATTCCAAACACATAATATGTCCATGTAACTTCTTTGTAAGCCCCAAACCTGCCTCTGCCTCTAACCAGCTATATAAGCCAAAACAAAACAAAACAAAAGCAAAAACATACTCTGAGTACTTCAATGGACTGAAGACATGGTGAAAACCTTCAATGTGCACTAGGCTCTTCTACTGTTCTATGGGGACAGTTCTGTGCTAGAACAACACTGATTTCAAAAGATCCCATCTATTGGCTAACATACAGTGTGCTTTTGGTTTTGGGGATAAATTCCCATGATTCATTGCTTACATACAACACCCAGTGCTCACCCCAACAAGCGCCCTCCTCAATGCCCATCACCCATTTTCACCTCTCCACCCCCCACCCCCGCCTTAACCATCAGTTTGTTCTCTGTATTTAAGAGTCTCTCATGGTCTAAATCCTCTTTATCCCTATCTACCAACCCGAATTTACCTACCATTTGCCTTCTGTTAAGATTAAAGGGTCTTCTGGCACTTGCCACAGATTATAGTAATATACCATGGTTAATTAATCACCAGACTCTAAGTCTGAAGACAGCACAGACTATTTTGTTCATAAATGTATTCCTAGTAACTAGTACAGTGTCTGGCATGTGTTAGGCACTCAACAATTATTGACGGAATAAATGAATATAGCAGTTTGCAGAGGTGAACAGGAAGGAGTAAGTCAGATTATAGGGCTTGAACTCATCTACAGGAAAGACGTACTAACTGCTTACTGGAGATAGAAGAAGAAGAATACATAAATCAGGCCCACTTACAAAGCCAACTTTCCACACTCTCCACATTCTATCTAGAATTCCACAAAAAATTTCATTTCCTAGTTCTGGTCTTGTCAATCCTATGGTAACATGAGTCTAAGTACAATATTGCTGAAATTTCCAAATGCAGATTATCTATATCATAACCCCATGAATGGTTGGAGTCAATGCTTATCTCAATCTTTTTTTGGGTTAACAGAACTTTAGCATTACAACAAACGAACCACAAACCTCTACGGGTGTACAAATCTGAAGGCATGCATTTTCATTCTTCACTATTTACATTTAGGCTTAAATATTCCAGAAGTTCTAAATTTAGAAAGAAGATTTTCCCTATTGTTTTATAGAATCCCAGAGCCACAATCTTAAGCATTCATGTAATACAAAAAAAAAAAAAAAAAAAAAGGAAGATATAGTTGGTTTTCATCCTTCCTCACCTCAGAGTTCATATCCCTTCCTGCCACCCCAAGCCTACAACAAATCTAACATCTGCATGATATCCATGCCCCTAACAGAAACCCCCCCAACCTTATTAACTGACAGATAACAGAAATGCATCATAAATAGAAATTCTACCTGTAATTTCCCCCAAAGTATTGTTACACAGCATTATCATATAAGTCTATAAAGAGTTAAATACATGCATTTTGAGTTCCAAAAACCCAAGTATACCAATATTTTGGCACAGTGTTTTTAATTTTTTTTTTTAATGTTTATTTTTGAGAGAGAGAGAGAGACACAGCATGAGCCAGGGAGGGGCAGAGAAGAGAGAGACACAGAATCCAAAGCAGGCTCCAGGCTCCAAAATGTCAACACAGAGCCTGAGGCAGGGCTCAAACCCATGAAATGTGAGATCATGACCTGAGTCAAAGTTGGACACTCAACCCACTGAGCCACCCAGGCGCCCTGGGATAGACAGTGTTTTTAACTTAGAGCACCTATATTCTGGAAAACATGTGGGTAATCAAAACTTTTGTGAATCAAGTCATATTCTTGACTACAAAATCTGCAGTATAAATAAAATATATATTCTTAGGGGCACATGGGTGGCTCAGTAGGATAAGCGTCTGAGTTTCAGTTTCAGCTCAGGTCATGATCTCATGGTTTGTGGGATGGAGCCCCTGTGTCAGGCTCTGTACTGACAGCATGGAGCCTGCTAGGGATTCCCTCTCTCTCCCTCCCTCTTTGCCCCTCCCCCAATTACATGCCCTCACACATGTGAGGCACATGACTCTGTCTCTGAAAATAAACTTAAAAAAAAAAAAACGAACTATTTGCAGAAATGTCCCAGTCTTCAGCACCTCAGCAAACATGTCCCCCATCCCAGTGGGCTTCAATCACAAATTCTACATTAGGAACTGAATCTCAGTCTTAGGACAGACCTCTCCCAAATTTACTCTTTCTTTTATTCTTCAGAGTTCTCTTCATATTTTTGTAGTTAATCACATGTTACTGGTCAATACTTCCTTGTATTAAACTTTCCCTGACATTCAAATTGCTGTGTGGTTTTTGGGTTCTAATTGGATCCTTATTAATACAACTTCCTCAAAAGCAACTTTTATACTCTAACAACATATTAATGTTGTAATTCTGTATTTTGAAGAGAGTAAGTCCCAAAAATAATTAGAAAGGGAAAAATTAATCATATATGCTAAGTCCTATCCTAGAACTACGATTAACTGAGCACTTATGAAAAGTACGGAAGGCATCAGAGATTTCGTTACATAGGCATGATTGATAAAATCATTGGCTACTGGTGACTGAACTCAATCTCCAGCCCTCATTTCTGGCCCCTGGACTGGCAGTGGGCTGAGGGTTCTAACCCTCTAATCACAGTGGTTGGTTTTCTGAGGCTGGTTTTACAGCCTCTGAAGCTGCCTAGTCTCCCATCCAGGAGTTAACTCATTAGCATACAAAAGACAGTAAAATCTGAGGATTCTAGCAGCTCTGTGGCAGGAATCAGGGAAAGACTAAATATTTACTTTTTCTTATACAGTATCCAGTCACATAAAGCTACTGGTAGATAACAGAAGACACCAAATTGTTCCATTTTCCCTTGCTCATGGACTTCTCTGCCCAGAATGATACTGTCAGTCTGCCTGGTTGTCTTCCACAGCTCATTTCAACCACTCCCACCTTGATGAGGCCTTTTCTATTCTTCTTATTTCCTCTCCTTGGTCCTACCAATACATCTTATAAATACGTCTAATATCATATATGCATTTCTGGCTCCCGCACCACCAAACTAGAAGACTTTAGTGTACTACTTATTTCTCAATTTGCTTAAAACAAAGAAATAATACTTGAATGCCTGAGTATCTAAGCAGAAATGTACAACAGGCAATGGAAACTAGAGTTTATGTAAGGGTGTAACATTTAATTAATTTTGAATATACAAATTAGGTAGTAATGAACATATATGTGAGTGAGAAAATACATTGATCTCTCCAAGACAGCTTACAAAGAAAGCAGAAATCAAAGAGTAAACCTTGGAAAATTTCCCCAGTTAACAAGTACAAACACATTGTATTAGCAGCCAAATTTTACTGTACAACATAGCCCAAATGTGAACAGTTTAAATACATGTATTGAAAGTTCACATAGCACAAACTGACAAACTCACAGAAATCTTGCCCAACAGCTAGGCCTGTCTGCTGTCTTCTTACCAAATAATTCTAAATTTTTTGTGTGCTTGTAACACGCTTTCAAATACTAAATATTCTGTGCAGCATGCTTGAAAAGGTCTAAAATCTTCACCGCAACAGAGTGCAACAACCCCTAAAAGAGGTAGTAACAATTACAACACAATTATTACTCCAGTATATAATACTGTTTCGAGGTGTCTGCAAAAGCAGTTATCACACTACATAGCATTAGCTCACCCTCTTGAATGTCCAGGTCCTAAGATCTGTTCACAAGGCAAAGTACTCACAGGTTCTAATAAATAATATCTATCGGGCACTAACTTAAAAGTAAGCTATAATTGTTACCTGTTATTCACAGCAAGTATACTCCACTCGACACTAAATCACACAATATTCTGCTTGAGAGATACTGCAGTAATTACATTTACAGAGCTTTAGCAAAAAATTAAAAAAAAAACAAACTTGTTTTAAACTATGATCAAATTTGGAGGCACATCTGTGAAGATTTTACAACAAAAAAGCTGAGAACACCACTCTAAGACAATGGCTATCAACTGACTAGCAGGATCACAGATGTAATGTGGATGACAACAGCAATAAAATCTACTTCCAAAGTTTAACAATAATACATTACAAGAATATCTTGATACACATACAGTTACTTCCTTGGTTGAAGTTATAAGTGCTTAAGTTAGCTTCTGTGAAACTCTACCATCTGTCAAATTAACCTTGTTAATCTAAATTTTACTAATTTCCTAGCACTGCTTACATCTAAGTCATTAGTTGGCTTTTGGCTTTAGTGCATAATAGTGATACAATAGAACATAATAAAATTATGCCTACTTATATTTATGCAAACTTCAGTAAAACTATAATAAAAAATACTTGGAGAGTCCTGGAGACCTGCTTTCCTTTAAAAAGAAAAAAAAAAAAAAAAAGTACTGTCATCAGGTGGAGTATTAATGGACAGAAGGAGGAACTTTTCAGAAAAGCTGTTGGTTTTCCATAGAGGAAAAGTGAATTTGGCCACCTACACAAACAATGTATAAAATTCAGATCCAAGTAGAATAAGACTTAAATACTGGAGGCAAAACAAGAAAAACAATAGGGGGCAATAAAACAAAATATCTTTATAAAACAGGGTATGGAAGTTCAGGAAACTAATTACACAATACTAAATTAAAATAAATTTCTATTCATGAAAGGGCACCATAAGGAGAGTAAAAAGACATCCTGAAAATGGGAAAAGATACTTGTGAAATATGTAAGTAGAAAAAAAAAGTATTTAGACTATAAAGAACTCCTTCAAATCAAAAAGAAAAAGGAAAAAAGAAAAAACAAGAGAAACAAATGTGAATTTCATAGGAAAAAAGTCTTAATCGTCCATAAACATAAAAAGGTAACTGTGGACACCAGGGTGGCTCAGTCGGTTAAGCATCTGGCTCTTTATTTAGGCTCAGGTCATGATCTCAAGGTTCATGAGATCAAGCCCCATGTTGGGATCTGCACTTGATGGAGCCTCCTTGGGGTTCTCTCTCTCCCTCTCTCTCTGTCCCTTCCCCACTTGTGCTCTCTCTCTCAAAACTAAATAAATAAACTTAAAAAAAAGGGGAGGGGGGTGGGGGTAACTGAATAACTTACCAGCATTAGGACAGTTAAGTTCTGGTGTTTGCAGAAGTATAAATGAACTGCAACTCAAAGGTTTATTTATTTCATATGAACCTTGACTCTTACACCTCAAAGCACACACAAAAATAAACTGTTGGGGCATCTGGGTGGCTCAGTCAGTTGAGCATCTGACTCTTGATTTCGGCTGAGGTCATGATCTGAGGGTTGTGGGGTCGTGGGGTCGAGCCCCGCTCCTGGCTCTGCACTGAGTTTACAGCCTGCTCTCCCTCTCTCTCTGCCCCTCTTCCCCACTTTCACTCTCTATAAAATAAAATAAATAAAATAAAATAAGTAAAATAAAATATAAAATAAAATAAACTCTACCTAAATGACAGACCTACATGTAAATGTTAAAATAATAAAACATTTTAGAAGAAAACACAGGGAAAAAAAATTGTAAACTAAGGTTCAAGAAAATTAGGTCAAAGCACTAACTGGGAAAAAAAAGGAACAATGAACATCAATGTTAAAATAGTTTAGACTTCAAATAAACTGATAAGCAATAGACAAGCTACACATTAAGGGGGGAAATATACGTATATACACAAATTATATGTATGTATATATATGTATGGCATTCAGAATATATAAATTACTACAACTCAGTAACATTTATTTGTATAACATATAAACAGATTACTTGTATAAGATATAAAAATGATCAGTAAGGAATACATGAAAACAGCCAGTTCAAAGTACCTCCCCATCACACTCCCTATCTCCAGACCCTCCCAGAGCCCCATTCCCTCTTCTCCACAGAAAGCCCCCTGAAACCCTAAGACAGGAGGGAGAGGAAGAACAAAGGTTCTGTTGGTTGGCCTCCTCCCTTTGCACATTAAACCCAAACAGCTCTATGAGCTCTACTATCTCTTCCAGCAGTGCAACGGGTAGAAGGTTCCTGACTGCCACAGGCACAGCCAAGAATGCAGGGAAATGTATTCATTTCCATCAGAAAACTACAGACCCTGAGCTAGAGTTTGCCTGAACCAACTTCAAGATGGCCAAGAGCAAGCCAATGGCAACACCAAAGAAAACCAATATTCACAGGCTCCTGGGACCATATGTCCTCATACAGGACTGCATGCCCTAAGGGGGCTATTGTGATTCCTACATCGAACCCACCCATCCCATATGCTGCCTTCATCTACCCAGCAACATGCTCAGGTGCAAGGGTACCACTCCTCTGATGCCACCAGCAGGAATGGAAATACATGCTGTCAGTTTTCTATTAGTTCTGCAGTCTTATCACTATTTGAAGCCCTGGCCCCCTAGGAAAGAAGCCCAGAAGTCACTTCTGAGAATCTGTATGTTATGACCAGAATAGGCACACCAAGTATCCACTGACCCCACAAAGCTTGTGCAAAGAGCTGCTTCTCTCTCTAAAAATTGAGAATTTTAAACCTGAGACAGTAGACTGCTGCAGGTTTCTTTAAATCCTCTTCCTCAGCCCTGCTCTGCCCCATAGCCTTTGTCTAAGGCCTCATGAGAAGACTTCAAGGGCGTACTTGATGAGAAACCCAGACCAGTTCAAATGCTCAATGACGGACACAGCAAGCCCCACACCATCAGCCCAAAGTTGTGGAGCCCAAAGTAGCTCCACCACAAAGAAACAAGATACTTGATTTTGCATGTATTCTGGCATGAATTATAACACATAATCTTGTATGTATGAGAGTGTAGCATTGTTCTCACATTAGTGTTACCATAGTAATGGACTTGGCCACTAATGTTTCTTCATTCCTGGTCCCTCTCTTCTCCTCCACATCCTTCCAGCTTCACTGACGACCTAGCTCTCGGTTAAGCAGCCAATCCTGCCTCAGGCCTAGTACCACTCATCTCCACCCCACCCATTTCAAGGCTGAAGAGCACCAACAAAAACCCAGCAAGTATGAGCTGTTTCCTTTTCCAGTTCAAATCAGTCTCTTCCTTCTTGTACTCCCATGGACCAAAACTGTAATAAAAATCTTTCTTGACCCAACTGCTTACCTCTCCACAATTCAGCCCACCCGCCATTGGTCCTGCAAGTTCTTTCCAAACTTGCAAACAAAGTACCCTGTGCAACAAAATGTTCTGTACCCTGTGCAACAAAAAAGATTTCTCTTGTGTAATTAATTATCAAAGACATTAATTTAATGTTAGTTTGAGGCATGAAGAAGAGGGTTTTCATTCTTCAGCAGTGATCTTTTTAACAGGCATTTAAAAAATGATAAAATGAAGGCAATTATGCAGTTTCATTTTGTTTTGTGAGCATATCAGTACTTGCTTCTAAAATGTAGCTCTAGCAACATCTTTAACTTTTTAGTTATGATTAGTGCTGATCCCAAGTGAATGTAAAACTGGATAAAATAGCTGGCCTTTGAACAACACAGGTTTGAACTGTGCAAGTCCACTTATATGTGGCTTTTTTTTTTCCAGGAAATATAGTACAGTACTATAAATGTATTTTCTCTTCCTTTTGATTTTCTTAGTAACATTTCTTTTCCCTAGCTCACTGTATTAATCAACTACGTTACCAGTAAGGCTTCCAGTCAACAGTAGGCTTTTAGTAGTTAAATTCTAGAAGAGTCAAAAGCTATACAGATTTTCAACTGCATGGGGGCTAAACACCCCAGCCCCCACATTATTCAAGGGTCAACTGTATATGAGAAGCAATATATAAAACTCCTCCAAAAGTGGCCAATAAGCATATGAAAAAAAGTTTAAAACCACTAGTCATTAGGGAACTACAAATTAATACCACAATGAGGTACTACTACATACTCACTAAAATGGCTAAAACATAAAAGTTGACAATACCAAGTGTTGACATAATTGTAGACCAACTTTAACTTTAACACAGTGGCTGATAGGAATGTACAATAGTACAACCACTTTGAATAACCACTTAGTAACAGTTTATAACAATTATATTCCTCTGTACTTGCCCAAAGGAAATGAAATATGTCTCCTCAAAGATCTACTTACAAATGTACATGTAGCCATATTACTCATAAGAGTCACAGACTGGAAACAACCCAAAAGCCCACCAAAAGAACCATGTTTACACATGGTTCTGTGTAACATGGGAACATGTTTACACAGTTTGTAATATTCATATAATGAAATATTACTCAGCAACAAAAAGGAACTACTTACATGTAATAACGTGGCTGAATCTCAAAAACATTTTGCTGAGCAAAAAAATGTTAAATGTAATAAAAAGGAATTTTAAGATTCCATTTATGTGAAGAACTAAGACAGCCAAAACTGACTTAATAGTAATAGAAATCAGATCAATGGTTACCAGGTACAGGGAGTGTAGGGATACTAAACTGAAAGGGTGGTAT
Organism: Lynx rufus; assembly: GCF_022079265.1. NCBI lineage: Eukaryota > Metazoa > Chordata > Mammalia > Carnivora > Felidae > Lynx > Lynx rufus. The sequence continues at coordinate 131,314,088 of NW_025814867.1, read as the reverse complement.
AAGGGAATCTTGTCAAGTTGTCAAAATTCATCTAATTATATACTTTAAGTGGATGTTTCCATTTTATTTATTTATTTATTTATTTATTTATTTATTTATTTATTTATTTTTGTAAATATACCACAGTAACATTAACTTAGAAAAGTCAAGATAGCATAGTGGGATGTGGAAGGAAGGGGCAGTTTGAGGGAGACACAAAGGAAATTTCTAGAATAAAATGTTCTATTTCATGTCCAGGGTGGTACAAACTTACTATATTTCTTTAAAGTGTACATAAGCTTTCATATGCTTTGGCACACACACACACACACACACAAAAATTTTCAGAAGTGATTCATATACACACACCCCAAAAAGAGAAACAAGAAGACTGTAACCTTAGCACATATAGTTGTTTCCCAACTCCTTGATATATGAGTCAATGGCTAAAAAGAAGACTAAATCTGCCCTACTGACGTTGGGGGTGAGGAGGCAGGGAGCAATTATTCCCATCCATGCACCTGAAGCTTTGAGTTTCCATACAGATGTTGACCCTGAAAGCCTGAGGGAGGAGGCACTTCCCTTAAGACAGGACAGCACATCAGTGAACTGATGGGGAGAAACACCTGAAACAAAAGAAAGCCTATGTGTTCTGGGGCGCCTGGGTGGCGCAGTCGGTTAAGCGTCCGACTTCAGCCAGGTCACGATCTTGCAGTCCGTGAGTTCGAGCCCCGCGTCAGGCTCTGGGCTGATGGCTCAGAGCCTGGAGCCTGCTTCCGATTCTGTGTCTCCCTCTCTCTCTGCCCCTCGCCCGTTCATGCTCTGTCTCTCTCTGTCCCAAAAATAAATAAACGTTGAAAAAAAAAATTAAAAAAAAAAAAAAAAAAAAAAGAAAGCCTATGTGTTCAAAGAGATTCTGCTCCCCTGTTAAGTTGGGTGTACTGTAATAATTCAAACCCTGGAGGAGCCCTGCAGTCAATTCACACAAGTGCTGAAAAAGCATTCTCATCTTTAAGAATACTAATTAATTTCAACTAGTGGTCTTCAAACTTTAAGTACAGAAGAATCAGTTGTGATTCCTATTGAGAATGCCCTAGTCCAACTCTTGGATTTGAAACAGTAAGTCTGAGGTGAGGTACAGCATTCTACAGTTTTAGCAAGCACCACAGGAAATGAATAGTCCACAAACCACACTGTAAGAAACTCTGACCTAAACCTCTATCAACAAAGCTAAAGAGACAAGAAAAACATTGCTAGACATTTTCAAATATTAAATAATTTTTAAGTTTATTTATTTTGAGAGAGACAAAGACAGCACAAGTTGGGGAGAGGCAGAGAGACAGGGGGACACAGAGAATCCCAAGCAGGCTCCACACAGCCAGTGCAGAGCCCGATGCAGGGCTCAAACCCACGAAGCCACGAGATGGTGAACTGAGCTAAAACCTAGAGTCAGATGCTGAAACGAATGAGCCACCCAGGTGCCCCCAGACCAAATAATTTTTAAAAAGTAGATAGACTGTACTAAAACAGTTAATAGGAGAAAAAAGACACCTTTCAAAAACTACTTATCACATGTACAAAACAAGGTATCATGACAAGGAGAAAATTCTTGGAAATTAATACAAGTTTGCCAAAATAAACACAAGTTGTCATAAGTTCAACTTTTACTTCATCTACTTAACCCACACTGCACAGTGACATTCCAAAATGCCTTTCATAAGCCAAATTTGACCTTTCATATATTACATAAATTAATGACTATTATAAGCTATGATGCCATATCACCATGTTTATTTGTAGGAAAAAGGCAGACCACTGCTGCAGTCAAGTTACGCTCAAGTCAGTTCTATGACATTACAGAGTATTAATGTGTTGCAGAGTCAGGGAAGGAAAGATTATAGTAACTATCCCTACTCTAAACACATCAGAGCAGGAATGAATAATTATGGAATGGTCCCTGGGGGAAAAGAAAAGGGAGGGCCCATTATAAAAATTAAGTGCACTGCCTGATTTTACAAGAGGTAGGATGAGAGAAGTAACTGACAAACTATCTTCTGACAAACCAACTACCTCCCCACCCACCCCCAGGAGGTCTGGACCGAAACTTTCACAAGTCACCAGGACTCAAAAGAAAAAGTACATGCAAGCATCAAAATTTAAAATACAACAATATTCTTTAGTTCTTCAGAAACAGAACCCTTTTTATGACATATAAGTTCATACAACTAACAACATGTAAATACTTTAGAAACTCATCAGGTACTGAAGTAGGGAACTGTCCTTTAAAGTCAGCAATAAGACAATACCCAGGGGTGCCTGGGTGGCTCAGTCGGTTGAGCATCTGACTTCAGCTCAGGTCATGATCTCACAGCTAGTGGGTTCGAGCCCCACATTAGAATCTGTGCCGACAGCTTAGAGTTCAGAGCCTGGAGCCTGCTTCAGATTCTGTCTCCCTCTCTCTGCCCCTCCCCTGCCTGCACTCTGTCTCTCTCTTTCTGTCTCTCAAAAATAAATAAACATTAAAACAAATAAAAAAAAAAGACAACAATATCCATTATTATCACTTCTAAGCAACATTAATGAAAGGTCTAACCTAGTACAATAATAAAAAAATGATATTACAGGCATAAAAATTAGAAATAAATTGTCAAAATTTATTCCTGATATAATTTTACATAGAAAATCCAAAATCATCTCTGGAAGTATTGCAATAAAAAAGTTTATTTTCTATGGATAGAAGATCAATATACAAAAGCCATTTGCAAGTGAACATAGTAACAAGTAACAATGGCAAATCTTTGAAAGTACCACATATAATTATCATCAGAAATTATCAACTATCTAAAATGAATAATGTACAGAAATTCTACAGTTATAATTAAAAACCGAATAAGAGATCTTAAAGAAGACCTAAAGAAAAGAAGTATACTCTATTCATGGATAGAATCAATACCATAAATATGTTAATTATCCTAAAACAGTCTATACGATCAATCGAATTAATAAAAAACTCAAACAAGAGTTTTTCAGAGAAACTGGCAAGATTATTCTAAAATTTCTAAGGAAGAATAGTGTCATGATATTTTGGAAGAGAAGCAAACTTACTTTTCTAGTATTAGAGACTATTATGAAGCTACAACAATGAAGACAGGATGGTATTCACAAAATGAATGATGAAACAAAAGACAGCACAAGAAAAAAAGAGCATTAAATAAAGCTTTTGTATATGACAAATGGCATGTCAGTTCAGTGAGATAGAGCCCTACCTATTCAATAAGGTAAAATTAACAAAAACAAAAACAAAATATATGATAAAAATTAAATTGGATCCCCACCTCACACAAGTTACAAAAAGCAACTGAGATACAATAAGGTCTAAATGTTGCAAACAACATTTAAAACTCTCAGTGGAAAACACAGATGAATATCTTTAAGCTATCAAGTAGAAAAAAGTTCCTGAATTTAAAACAATGAAAATTAAAAATATGTACCTTCGACAATTCATAAAGGTACAATAAAAAGGAAATCAAAGGTAGGGAGGGGCACCAGGGTGGCTGAGTAAGTTAAGCATCTGACTCTTGATTTGGGCTCAGATCATGATCTCACGGTTCCTGGGTTCCCATAGGGCTCAGGGCTGACAGGGTGGAGAATCCTTGGGATTCTTTCTCTCTCTCTCTGTCTCTCTCTGAAAATAAATATACATTTTTAAAAAAATTTTAAAAAGGAAATCAAAGGGAAGATAAACATAGGATTCAAGATAATTATAATTTCAAATGCAAATACAGGGACGGAAATGAAAATGAGACTAGTTAGATATAGGTTACTTCCAAAGGTATGGCTTTTGTTTTAAGTAGAGTTCATGTGTATTTATTATTAAAAAGTAAAAATTTGTAAGTATTAATATTAATAAGCAATTTTATGAATAAATGAAAACATATTTGCATGGACAGCTGATCATAAACCAATATTTATTAATTCAATTCTGTTTACCTCACAATTGGTATTGTAGATTATTAAAAGTCCTCAAAATATTATATGACCACCTGTGGAGGTAGTACATCTAGAACTGGTACTACAAAAATAATAATTTGTACAATCTAACTAAAAATTTATCTCAGCATATAGAACAAAAAGGAGTGAAAGAAATTTTAAAATAAAATTTATAGCAAATAAGAGAGATGAATGGTATCAAATATTCAAATAATTCAGTTATGGAAGGAGGGTGGGGGGGAAGGAATTGAGTAGAATTGGTAATTTTAGAATGTATATCTTTTCCCTAAGAACATGAAGCTTTTCAGATCAAAATTCCTAGGCAGGACTGTTAAGAAGGAACACACACATGTAAAATTTCTGGTTTCTAAAACCAAAGGGGAAATCTTACAACCTTACAGATAGTTACCTAATAACTTCAAAAATGAACTATTGGGACCTCATCAAGATAAAAAACTTCTGCACAGTGAAGGAAACAATCAACAGAACTACAAGACAACCAACAGAAGTTATTTGCACCTGATATATGGGATATAGCGTTAGTATCCAAAATCTACAAAGAAAGTATCAAACTCAACACCCAAAAAACAAATAATTCAGTTAAGAAATGGGCAAAAGAACACTTTTCCAAAGAAGGCATCCAGACGGATAACAGACACATAAAAAAATGTTCAACATCACTCATCATCAGGGAAATACGTGTCAAAACCACAATGATACACCATCTCACACCTGTCAGAAAAGCTAAAATCAACAACACAAGAAACAACAGATGTTGGCAAGGATGCAGAGAAAGGGGAACCCTAGTGCACTGTTGGTGGGAATGCAAACTGGTGCAGCCACTCTGGAAACTAATGTGGAGGTTCCTCAAAAAATTAGAAATAGAACTTACCCTATGACCCAGCAATTGCACTACTAGGTATTTATCCAAAGGATACAAAAATGCTGATTTGAAGAAGCACATGCACCCCAATGTTTACAGCAGCACTATCAACAATAGCCAAACTATGGAAAGAGCCCAAATGTCCATCAACTGACAAATGGATAAAGAAGATATGGTACGTATATACAATGGAGTATTACTTGGTGACGAAAAAGAATGAAATCTTGCCATGTGTAACAACATGAATGGAACTAGAATGAATTATGCCAAGCTAAATAAATCAGAGAAAGATAAATATCACATTATTTCACTCATATGTGGAACTTAAGAAACTAAACAGATGAACGGGTGGAAGGGAAGCAAAAATAAGATACAGAGAGGGAGGCAAACCATAAAAGACTCTTAAATACAGAGAACACACAGGGTTGCTGGAGAGGAGGTGGGTGGGAGAACGAGCTAAATGGGTGATGGGCATTAAGGAGGGCATTTGTTGACATGAGCACTGGGTGTTATATGTAAGTGATATGTAAATAAGTGATTTCTTTTCAACGTTTATTTATTTTTGGGACAGAGAGAGACAGAGCATGAACGGGGGAGGGGCAGAGAGAGAAGGAGACACAGAATCGGAAACAGGCTCCAGGCTCTGAGCCATCAGCCCAGAGCCTGACGCGGGGCTCGAACTCACAGACCGCGAGATCGTGACCTGGCTGAAGTCGGACGCTTAACCGACTGCGCCACCCAGGCGCCCCAATAAGTGATTTCTTAACTGAACTTTGTTTTTTGGGTGTTGAGTTTGATACATTCTTTGTAGATTTTGGATACGAACACTATATCCCATATATCAGGTGCTAAATTCTACTCCTGAAACCATTGTGTACACTATATGTTAACTAACTTGAATTGAAATAAAATTTTTAAAAAAAGAGTTAACTAACAACTTATCTACAACTTATCTACTTTGGTAGAGTAACACCAAACGGTATTATATTTTACAGAAAAACCTAGTTAATATTAAATACTGAATTTTTAAAAAATTCTTCATTTTTTTTTTAATGTATTTAAGTTCAAGTTAGTTAATATACAGTGTAGTACTGGTTTCAGAAGTAGAACCCAAAGATTCATCACTTGCATATAACACCAAAGGATATAAATAACTAATTTTTAAAAACTAATTGGCTACTAATGTGTCTATAACCCAAGTAATATTTTTGATGTAAGGTATATCTTAAGAAATTTAAAATGCTATTATTTAGAATTACGATTCCATATTATCCCAACAAAATCAGAAATACTATACATAAAAATATGTGAAAAAGCCTATTTTATTGAGGACAGAGGAAAACAGAGAAAACTATTCATTTTGGCACCATCAGAAAACTATGTTTAAATATATATTTTAAATTAGAAGAGCAGAAATGAGGGGCGCCTGGGTGGCTTAGTCAGTTGAGCATCCAATTCTTGATTTCAGCTCAGGTCATTATCTCATGGTCAAAAGATCATGCCCCATTTGGGGCTCCTCGCTAGGTAGGGAGCATGGGGCTCTCTCTCTCCCTCTGTCTCTCCCCTGCTCATGTTCCCACTTTCTAAAATAAACAAAGGGCAGAAATGAGAAAGATTTCCCAATCATAGAGGATATAAGAGTCAAGGGGGAGAGGGAGGGTGATAGAATGAAAACTTTATCAAGCCATCAAAGCTGGGTGGGGAAAACAATAGAAACTCAGATGACAAAAAATTTATGAGTTATCATCTGTAAATTATGAAATTGTATTAAAAGACTAGCAAAAGCACGCAAGTTTGGATTCAGATATATTAGAAATAAAAAGAATCTGATGAAATTATATTAAAAGTACCTCAACATCTCTCAGAATTAAGACACAAGGAAAAAACACGAAATACTCAAGCCACACTATGTGTACATTTAATATATCAACATAGAACTCTGTAACTTTCAAATACACATCCTTCTCATATGCTCATTAATACCTCATGTACTTAGTCATATGAAAATCTTAATTTCTAAAACTATTACAAATCATATTGTTTAAACAGCATATTCAAACTAAAAATCAACAATTTAAAAAATGCAACATTGAGACACCTGGGTGGTCCAGTCCCTTAAGCACCCAACACTTGGTTTCAGCTCAGGTCATAATCTCTAGTTCGTGGGATCAAGCCCCGCATCAGGCTCTGTGCTGACAATGTGGAGCCTGCTTGGGATCCTCTCTTTCTCCCTCTCTGCCTCTCCCCTGCTCATGCTCTCTCTCTCAAAATAAATAAATAAACTTTAAAAAAAATGCAACATCTTGAGACATACAACAAAAAAACAAAAAACAAGAACTTTTAAAGAAAATGAAGTCAAATCTCAAAGAAAACCAACAGTCCAAAATACCTGTCATTATTACTCTATTAGAAACTCACCAAGTATAAAAAGAGCAATAATAACCTCCAAAAAAAAAAGAAGAAAGGTGAAAATACTTAAGACAAAAAGCAAAAAGTAATGAATTAGAAGATAAAACAGGGTTTATAAAGGAAACAAAGAAGTGGATTTTGAAAGAACAGTGAAATAGATCAACATCTGGCAAGACTGAGACTAAAACAAAACAAACAGGAGTGAGAAAAGGATCTGTCTACACAGCCAGATTTAAGAAAAAAATCAGACCTGTACATACATACATATATGCATCTAAATGAAATCAAACCTAAATCAATAAACATTTTTAAAATTGATGCTGGAATTGATGCTGGAAGAGGTAGAAACCTAAAAGGTAATAGTCAAAATTTGGAAGGCTTATCTAAAACTTGTTCTAAATAAAATGGTCTGCCTGGTATAGTCATATTCATCAAACTGTCAAAGTAACAAGTACTTAGATTTAACAATAAAAAATGGCTAAAAACCAACAATTTTGAATGATTTAACCTAATCCTACACTAAACAATTCCAAAAGCATAGGAAAACTCAACAAGCTTTCTAATGATTTTATAAGCTAACCTTACCTCGATAGCCCATATGCAGAAAAACAAACTGTGTAACCAATCTCATCTAAGAATATCGATACTAAATTCCAGATTAAAATTTAGTATATCGAATTTGGAGGCATCACGACTAAATGAAATTTTACTAGAAAGCAATATAGCATAATGGTTACGAATGCAGGCTCATATCCCGCCTGCAATGACCATGAATTTAAATTCCACCCCAACACATACTAGCAATGAAATGTTGTTTTAGTTCTTTTCTAATACTCTTTCCTCAACCACAACATTTAGGTGAAAAAAAAATAGTGCTCACCTAATAATGTGTTTGGAAAAAAATTAATGAATAAAAAGTTTTTAAAACTCCAAGCACAATTCCTTAACATAGAAATATATATCATATTTCATATATGTTATCTATTACAGTTGTTTTTATTACTGACACACAAATTATCACATAGGTAATTGCAAAAGGAAAAAGGAAAAGCCATTTGATAAAAAATCAAAATCTGTTTTCAAAACATTTAAAAAACTTAGAGGGCTATAAGGAAATCTCCACATCATAATGAAACAATACATAACAGAAACTAACATTAATCCTAACAGTATTCTGTAATATTAGCTAAAGCAATAACAATGAAAATAAAAGTATGAGTATTAACAAGGAATAGGTCAGAATGATAATTACTTGCAAATGATATGAACTATAAACATAGAATATTAAAGAAAATCAACAGAATATTTATTGAAACTGATGAAATTCATTAAGGCAGTTGGATACAATGTTATCCAATGCTGGATACAAATCAAAATTAGGTGAGAAAGAGAAAGAATAAGAAGGGAGTAAGTACCTGGATCCTGTCTCTTTGCCCAAACCAAGTCTTGTGCTAATAACAACATAACCAATTATTTAGTACTAAAGAATATCCCTTTTATGTAATGTTTACAGTGATTTACATAATGTTAACTGTCCCTTGAAATGCCGTACTATATTTTCATGACTTTAAATGATAGCTAAATTAGAAAATACTAAATAATTTAACTAAAATATTTACCCTGCATTCAGTTTGTATTCTTTTTCCAAGTTTTGCTTTAACTCTTAATTTGGTTGATCTATGACATCTTTCCCACCTAACACCCCTCTGTAATTAAGTGAAAGTTGACTGCTGATCCATTAAATTCCTTCTGCCTCCATCCTCTAACATTTCATTTTCGTCCTCCCTGTCCAGAAATAAATGCATGCTTACCTCCACCAAACACTCAGGATCTAAAAGAGTTGCTCACGTCTAATCATACTAACTTTAAGGCTTTAATGGAAGATTCAGAGTCACTTAATGACTTGCCCAAGGTCACAGAAAGGTGATTTAGACCTAACCCACACTCTATGGTCTTTTCACTACACAGCCTATATTCCACAGTTGTCCACGGTTTCTCAAGAATTAAATCTCGAGATTCCGTTAAGAAACTAAAATAACTACTGCATTCGCATTTCTTTTAGAAAACATTCACTCATTACTTCACTCATCAAATATTTACTGAAACCTACTATGTGCAAGAAACATTCTAAGCTCTAGGGTAAAACAAAATAGGCAAAATACCTGCCCTATCAACCTTATATTTTATTCAACTCAGAAGAATGCATTTAATGTAAATAGTATCCAGCTCACTTCACTCTATAAATCAATTTGGTCCCTAGGAGGAAGCTTTCTATTGCTGCCCTCAAGATCCCTCATTTAGGACTTGAATCTATGTATGTATCAGATTTTTGAGATCTAAGGATCCTACATTTAGGTAAATATCAAGCACAAATACTGAAGGTATATGTTCAAAACCAAAATTATGCACAGGATTTAACTATCTCTAATCTTTTATTTTATTTTTTAAATATTTAAAAAAATTTTTTTTAATGTTTTTTATTTATTTTTGAGACAGAAAGTGACAGAGCATGAGCAGGAGAGGGGCAGAGAGAGAGGGAGGCACAGAGTCTGAAGCAGGCTCCAGGCTGAGCTGTCAGCACAGAGCCCTATGCAGGGCTTGAACTCACGAACCATGAGATCATGACCTGAGCTGAAGTCGGAGGCTTAACCCACTGAGCCACCCAGGTGCCCCTAGCTAATTGTTTTAAAAAATGTTTATTTGTTTTTCAGAGACAAAGAGAGTGGGGGCGGGGGGGGAGAGAGGGGGAGAGAGGGAGAGAGAGGGAGAGGGAGGGGGAGAGAGGGGGAGGGAGAGGGAAAGGCGGGGAGAGAGGGAGACAGAATCCCAAACAGGTTCTGCACTGCCAGCACCATACAGGGCTTAATCTCACGAACCATGAGCTCATGACCTGAGCCAAAATCAAGAGTCCAACACTCAACCAACTGAGCCATCCAGGTGCCCCTAACTACAGCTAATCTATCACTGACCATCTCACCTGTATCACCTAAAGCTCAAAAAAGCTTTCTGCAGTTTTTACTACATCTCATCACTCCATACCATGGCTAAACTTCAGCAATCAAGCAAAGAACACATCAGAGGAAAAGACAGCCCCTGGTCCTATACTGTGATAAGCTACTTTGCAGGTGAACAAAAGATAGATGAAAGCTCTGTGTTGTGCTATTAAAAAGAAAAAAAAAAAAGATTACTAATCATCCTTCTGAAAGAAAAAAAAAAGAATCCTGAAAATAAAGCAAACTGTTCCAACTACTGGAATAGAACTATATACATAAAACAAATATACATGTGCAATCACATAACTTTTTAATAAAAGCAGAAAATAGGCTGAAATTTTGGTTATGCAACTAGACACTTCTTGCTTTCCTGATAATTCATAAAGTTTCTAAGTGAAAACAAAGAGTTTCACTTTTGTTTCTTCTAAAGTATGAAGTTCACTTCCTAGTTACTAGCTTTAAGTCCACTTCCTAGTTACTAATTTGGTGAATTTAAATCTATTCGTTTGTAGTGGATGGTTTAAAGTATTTATAACTATGTAAATATTTTTAAATAGTTCTACCATGAATAACAAAGTAATAGTTTATTAACGTGAAAAGCAAACAAACACATTGTTTCTTTAAAACACACACACACAAATACCACTATGGAAGTATTGAAATAAATGCATAATATTGCCCCCCCCCAAAATTCCCCTATATCACTAAAATGATCTAACACACACTAAAAATAGCATCATAATGGTAATATTGTGGATTAACAACTATTCCCTTTGTGTAAGGAGGGAGTTCATTAAACTAGTAAATTGGATTTGATGGCCAAGATCACTTGCAATAATTTGATTCTTGATTCCACAATTTTATGCATAAACCTCTGAACCAGGAAGATCTGCACTACCTGAGTCTATGCTAAAGAAGTACTTTAGTCAAAATCAATTAAAAAAAAAAAACTGACAAACTTCTTGCCACAGTTTAAACTTAAAAGATGTGAAAAGTAGGAGCCACTTTGAAATGTCCAACTTTGAAACAAATAGGCTTTAATATGCAACACTGAGGAGAACTATAAACAAAAATGATACCAAACCCATTAAATACTGCTTAGCATACATATGAACACAAGATCCTGCTCTAAGTACTAACACTTTGTCACATACTTAACATCAAAAAGTAAAGTCTAAGGAATTCAAAGTAGAATAGAAAGGATTAGGAGATAAACTGTTCCAAACTCCCATTATTAAATCTAGAATCATTTCAGTGTAAATGAACTGCAGTCTGCAACAATCTTCCCAATTGACCAGTAACAGTTAACACACCAGGAGTTCCAGAAACAACTTTCCCAAAGTGCCTAAAATAACAATGCACGATCCCTGCTCTCCAAAATTCTTGAGCATCTTCAATTACCTCAAGTACTATCATAGAATTCTAAAAATAATCTCAAAGCAAAAACTTAGCGGACAAAGCAGAAACTTAGCAGACAGTGAGCATACACACAGTTCCTTTGAGAGCAGCAGGCCTTATTCTAAAATCAAGCCCAGGTAGGCTACAAACTACGCCAAAACTACAATAGGGTGGGGCATTCATTGCTCACCCAGATAAACCAAACACAGCTTTGGGCGCAGCTCGCGGTAAACCCTAGTTATCCCCCAAATTTCAAAACGACTAAAGCAATGTTTTCTTTTTGCCCAACATGCTTCTCACCAAATGACAAGGCCAATAAATAAATAAATAAATAAATAAATAAATAAATAAATACAATTAAGTCATGGCCAACAACTCTTCAGGATATGGTGCAAGCCATGATCGTGCACTTGAGATTCTGAAAGGCAATCTCGACTAAAAGGAACCTCTCTCACCACTCGCTATAAAAGATCTGAAGCTTCACGCGGATTTTATTTTACTTTGTTCAAGAGAGTGACCACTTGAATGTGTGACCGAGTCAAGAGTAAAGGGTGAAGGAGGGAATAAGGTCAAACTGAGGGGACAAAAGATTCCTGGAATAAACATGGCCAGGAAGGTTTCCTTTCTTAGAGGCAGTTTCTATATTCAGAAAGAAAGAAAAAGAAGAAACACAGAAAGGAAAAGGAACCAACCAAACCCTCTACTTCCACAGAGTCCACCTGGTAAATGTACCTGCCCCGCCAGGCAGGCAATTCAAGTCAAAGGAGACCCTTTTGCCAACTAGCAGGCCTGGAATGCTCCCACCTTCGAAATACAAATTGTGTTCGCGAAGGATGACAACTGGCTGCTCCGTTTTCTAAAGGAAGGAGGCGGTGAATAAAGTTTAATTCAGAAGCCCTACAGAGGAGTGTAGGAATGTGAGGGTCGCTCTCAATACCCAGCCAGCACTGTCTGCTACGGGAAAACAAGGAAGTGGCTTGAAACCCACTAACTACACCCCACTTCCCACACGCAACCTCGCACAGGGCGCGACGCCCCCAAAGGCGACAGGCAGGGACGGTGGGCGGCGGGGGAGCAAGCGCGGGGCAGCGGAGGCCCGAGGGGCGGAGGGGGAAGGCCGGGAGCGGGCGAGGACAGCACGTCGGAAGGAGGAGCGGGACCGGGCCGCGCCGGCTCCCGGGCTCGCCTCACCTTCTGCGCCGCGCTCTGCTGCAGCACATTCTGCTCCACGGTCATGGCCCCCGCGGTGCCGGCGGCGACACGGGCGGCGGCGTGCGGCTCCTCGCGCCTCCGCCGGCCCTGGCAGCCGCGCTCTGCCGAGCTCCAGGGAACGGCGCGGACCGCCGGGGAGTACAGCGCCCCCGCCAGCCAGGCGCGAAGGCGATGGCGGCCGGCGTGCGCGGGCACCGCGGGCTGGCGGCGAGGCGCGGACAGCGAGGGCCACGGCGGCGGCCCCACGACTTCGCGCGGCCCGCCTCAGCGCGGCTCGTCCGCCGAGGCCCGGGCCATGAGCGGGCGGCGGACGCTGGGGCGCGAGAGGGCGCGAGCAAGCCGGGCCGCGTCACGCGCGCGCGCGCTCCTTCGCTGGAGGCTCGCGGGCCACTGCGGGGAAGGGAGAAGGGACGGAGGGAGCCGCGGGCCGGAATGGCGCTGTTCTCCTCCCTCCTCGACTCCTCCTCCCCTCCCCCAACCGCCGTCACCTCCCCCGCCCGGCGACTCCTCCCCCGCCGAGCCCCGCCCGCCGGCCTCCCTAACCCTATATTGTGACCCGCGGGGTGGTGGGGCGGGGCGGGGCTGACTTGAAGCCCCGCCCCCAGCCCGGCCCCGCCCCGCCTTGCGCGGCCCCGGCGCTCCCGGGGTGGGGCGAGGGCGCGCCCCGCGGGCTTTGCCTCGGAGCCGCCCCTGCGGCAGGTTGCGCGAAGCCTTCTCCCGGCTCTGCTAAGTTCCAAGCTGAGGCGAACGGCAGCGTTCTCTCTGTACCCAGGACTTGTCGGATCGCCAGCTTTCCGAACTCCTCCAAGACAAAACCTTTCCCTCTAGGTCTGGTAACGTCCCAAAACCGTGCTGAGTCCCTGAACCTCAGCTCCTTTCTATGTCTTCGGTCCTCTCCCCTAACCTTTCTAGGAATTTCGCAAGCAATAAACTTGCCCGAAGGGAAAAGGCAAGTGTGATTTAAGCAAAGGGCTGTCAGAAGTCCTTTTGCTGCAATGTACTTTTCTCCATAACAAATCATTACATAAATGAATATTGACGTTCTCTGTCTACTTCATTCATTAAAGCATGTGCCAGTCTCTGGGAGGCTCTGGAGAAATGAGGTTTATTTCCCGAAGATTTGATAAAAATGAAATATGGTCTATACAACAGACAACATGACGAAAGTATCACTGCCCAGATGGTACATAATTCTAATATACCGGTTGCCAAACAATTAGCAATTAACCTTCCTGCGTAGAATACTTGACTGTATATGGAATTGTAGGACAAACTTAGCCTCGAGATAAGTTATCTCTATCCTCAAAAAAATCTTGAGTTTCCCCAGCTAATCTGGAAATAGGAGGTGAGGATGCAGCAATAAGAGGGGCATAATAATCAGTGAATATTGTCACAAATGCAATACACTCATATGCAAATCCGGGTATAATTTTTAATCTGATGGCAAGAAAAGTAAGCGTAGAAAATGATCACTGAAATATTATCTGGTTTTATTTAATAATCATGGATCATAGTAGCCTTTGTAACAAATCTGTGCAGTTTACAACCGTCTTTACTCTGCACCTTGGATGCTTGGATGTACTCAACCACCTTTTGAGATCTTTCCCTTGAGTCTTCATATTTATTTGTGCATTTGATTTTGACTATTACAAGTTTTATTTTATTGATATCCTATGTTTTTTGCCAAAGGAATTTGAAAAGTTGTGAAATGGTTCGAAAACTAGAATGTTAGGAATAATGGAACAGTTCTGAGAGATGCACGATTTTGTTATGAGAACACTGAGACCCAAAGAAGGTTATTTGGCAAAGAAAACTTACTAGAGCCCATTTTACCTCATTTATAGCCCAAAGTGCTTTCCAACATGTCACCTTCACGTTTCTCTGTAATATGGATTTTTTTAAAAATAACTCTGTTCACGATTTATGACATTTGAATATAAAAAAGTAAAATTTAACATAAAAATCTAGTATTGTAGTTAAAAAAAGAGAGAGAGAGATCGCCATATACTAAGTTTAGTTTCAAGAATTTGACAATAAATTTCCTCCGAGGGGCACCTGCATGGCTCGGTTGGATAAGTGCTGGACTCTTGACTTCTACTCATGTCATGATCTTGCACTTCCAGAGATCCAGCCTGGCATCAGGTTCTGCTCTGACAATGCAGAGCCTGCTTGGTATTCTCTCTCTTCCTCTCTTTCTGCCCCACATATGCATGCATTCTCTCTCTCTCTCTCTCTCTCTCTCTCTCAAAATAAATAAAATAAATAAATAAATATTCCTCTGAGTTAATTTTTTTAATTCCACAAAAATATTACTACCAGTGGTTACTAGATAATCATTAAATAAATCTTTATAGTCATACTTGCCCACTTTGATCATTTATTTCCAGCTTACTTCTGATGGTTTCCTACTGAAATTTTTTAAATCTCAATTGTTTTGTATGAAAAGAAAATTTCAAGTTTCCTTATAGACATTCTTTTTTAGAAAGCACATAATTGTAATGAATAGAGGACGAAAATTTGAAAATTTGAGATAAATATGCACATGTGATCCATTACCAGATATCCTAATTCATTTTAACAATATGTCCCAATGTCAGTTTTTCTGTTCATGAGTCAGCCTCAATATATATAGTTGTTGGAATTATATAACCTCAGGATATTATTGAGTAATTCCTAAGTTGTATTACTCTGGATTGTTGACACTCAGGTAAATACTTAAAGTGCCAGATTTCATTAAGATTAAAAATTTAGTTTTTAACACCAACTCTGTTTTTCTATGTGGGATCAAGATTATTTTTTTTAATGTTTATTTATTTTTGAGAGAGAGAGAGACAGAGAGAGACAGAGACAGAGAGAGACAGAGACAGAGAGAGAGAGAGAGAGAGAGAGAGAGAAAATGAGTGGGGGAGGGGCAGAGAAAGAAGGGGACAGAGGTTCCAAAGCCGGCTCTGCACTAACAGCCTGATGTGGGGCTCAGACTCATGAACTATGAGATCATGACCTGAGCAGAAATCAGAGGTTTAACCAACTGAGCCATTCAGGTGCTTTCAAGATGATGTTTCTAACAATATTCAGTATTGTGCCTTGTGTGAACCAAGGAAACTGGTATTCTATTTTGACTATTTCTCTTTGTTTAGAAGGAGCCTGAAAATCCATTTCTGAACACCAAAAGTCTATTTTTCTTGAGAGAGAGGCAGAGAGAGAGACTGAGAGAGTGTGAGCAGGGGAGGGGCAGAAAATCCCAAGCAGGCTCATCGGCCAGTGTGGAGAGACCAAATGTGGGGCTCAGACTCACAAAACCATGAGATCATGACCTGAGCCAAAATCAAGAGTCAGACTCTTAACAGACTAAGCCACCCAGGCACCTTTGCCAAAGCACATTTGTAAGACATGAGTAAGAGAAACATTCAATGCATAGTATAGACTTGAACTATTTCCATGACAAAGGAATGGTTTGTAAATCTCCTCTTGAGGAAAATCAGAATTATTTTCCTTCTTTAGGTGTATTGACGTTGACATTTACATTCTGGGATGATTTTATTTCCACCAATTAGGGAACTGTATATAATCATTGAAAGAGGAGGTTTCTACAATGTCACAATGGTACCATTCATTGATGAGGTGTTCATGCATTAGAACCTGTAAGAGTACTATCTGCCTAATACATGCACAATTAAATGCTTATTGAATTAAATGGGAAGTCACGAAGGAAAGAAAGCAAGTTTATCTATGCTTTTGCAGAGAATGGCTAACTCTAACTTCTCATTCCAACTGGACAGCTCTGGTGTCCTGGCAGCCATATTGTTTTATCTGACAAAGCATATCAATATTGGTATCTCCAGCTGGTAGTGGTGCCTCACACACTGAGAGTCTCCAGATGTTGCTTCTTTGGTCAGCGTGCCCATTTTCTAGGGCAGATATAACAAAATACCATAGACCAGGCAGATTCAACAAGAGAAATTTATTTTCTAACAGAGGCTGGAAGTCAAAGATTGAGATGTCAGCAGGGTTGGTTTCTCCTGCAGCCTCTTTCCTGGGCTTGTAGATGCCACCCTCTTCCTGCCTCTTCACATATTGTTGATCCACTGTGTACACACTCCTCTGGTGTCTGTTCTTCTTTTTATAAAGACACAGTCATATTGGATTAGGACCCAGTCTAATAGCCTTATCTCAACCACCTCTTTAAAGAATTTACTCCCAAATACAGTTATATTCTAAGGTACTAGGGATTGGAACTTCAACATATGAATTTGGGGGGAGGACACACTTAGCCCATAACGGTCATATTCAATCTATTTCAGTTAATCCTACACTTCATACCTATGTACTATCAAATACCCTTTTTTCTGCTCCATCCCATAACCCCTTAGATTAGTAAGAAATGTGTTAAAACATTTAAGGATAGTAACTCCACATTTTCTGTCAATATTCACACTTCCAGTTGGAATAGTTTT
This sequence comes from Lynx rufus, assembly GCF_022079265.1. Classification (NCBI taxonomy): domain Eukaryota; kingdom Metazoa; phylum Chordata; class Mammalia; order Carnivora; family Felidae; genus Lynx; species Lynx rufus. The sequence continues at coordinate 131,296,770 of NW_025814867.1, read as the reverse complement.
GGGGGAAAAGTTCTGTGAATTGAAAAAGGAATCTAATCTAATGTGAACTATTTCTTTGTAAGATCTACTTTGAAAATAAGGTCTACATGGAGAAAAAGCTATTCTTTATCAACTGAAAGACAGCACAAAAGTACAGATTTCTTGCATGAATCACTTGCTCCCCTTACTTTAAATAAGTCCCAAAGCATACTCTGACACTGCAAATGACGTAGAGTTCCCAGACCCTTCCTCATTTCTTGCCTTTCTTCTGCTTCTGTGGTGGTAGTCACACATTTTCCTGAAGTTACCCTATAAGGTATGCGGACAGAGAAAAGTATGGAGTCAAAAGTGATTACTGTCACTCCTTAAGACCTCTATCCCCTGTATTCAGAGCACATGATTGCTACATATATACAAATCCCAAAGAACAACTCAGTGACAGATAGTTCTGTAATCTTGGGCAAATTGCTTAAACCTTCAACATAATCCTTGCCTATTTGCTTTCAATACACATTCCTTGCATTTCTATTGCTTTTCTCTGAATCACAGAAAAGACTATCCTTGAATGTCCCATGCTCTGAGGTCAGCTGGCTTCAAAATGGATTTAGCATAGTTGGAGGATTGGAGGGTGAGAGAATAAGAGGACTCAGGCTATTTCTCTTTCTTCTTCTCCCTCTTCCCTTGGGTTGCTTCTCCTTGGGCTGTAGATCTTTGGTGGACCCAGCTCGCATCAAACTGTTCTACCCTGTCTCAAGGTCCTCCTGGTGAGGCAGGTCCCTGAGCTCTGGAAATCTTGTCTCCTTCCATCACCCCTCCAAATTAAGAGTCATAATGATTTCTTGCTGTTGCCACACTGGTTTAACTCCCTGTCCCTGTTTGGCTTTTTAGTTCTTTCATTACCTATATAACCAATTCTTTGGATTAAGTATCCCTTGATTTTTAAACATTTAAAGAGTATTCTGTTTTTCTGACATGAATTTTACTGACATATGTTCTCTGGGTCAGTTCTGTCATCTACAAAATGAGAATAATAATTTAGGGCTATTTTGATGATTAAATGCATAAGTACATATAATGTATTTAAAACAGAGTAAGGCACAAAGTGAGTGAATAATAAATGTGAGCAAGTTCATGCTTTTATTATTATTATTATTATTATTATTATTAGTTTTGCTTTTATTATTATTATTAGGCCTTCCTTGTGACCTATAAATTGAAAAGTGAAAACCATTAGGTGAGCACCAAGAATTAGTCAGCTGGGGTTGAATATTCTTAGTCTAGAAAAACGATACATGAAGCAGAATTAAGAGAGGGCAGTTAACCAAATCTTACAGTCTAAGAAGGGACTGTTCCATTGCCATTTCTCTAATGATTTCATATCAAATCATGTACAGAAGAACTTGTTTAGTTATTCATAGGCAGCTACTTTACTACTGATTTTAGACCCTTGGTGAGTATTTGTGTTCTTTTTTGGATGGTTGAAAAGACACAAATTTCAAGTGTAATACCTTTAATTTTAAAAAATACATACTAAAGATATGGCAAATCAAAAATATATTTTTGGATGAACAATGCTATTAGCAAGTAAAAACACAACAAAATGAAAAACTTAAATATTAGGCAAAAATGCTACTCATTTTTGGATTCTGCACAATGACATTCATACCGAATGAGTGCTCAATAAGTGTAATTTAAATGAATTTATAAACAACAATGAAAACAAAATTTTAAAATCTCCGTTCATGTTTCAGGCTTTCAGGCTTTCAGGAAATGCTTTTAGTATATTTAGTCTATCTGATATCATTTTATAAAATGAGATATATAAACAATAATCTCTTATCTCAATATACTAATTTGGTCTGTTTTTCATCAAGAACAACATATGGAATTTTTTTATGTGAAGGTACATTATTTTGTTCTGTTCAAATTTACCATAGTTTTCAGTTTGGGTAAGCATATTATAAACATCCATAATTCTGTGGAAATACTGACTGGGAATAAATGTAAAAACACAAATAGGGTAGCACATTTTACAATTAGATTCTACTGGTTCCGATTTCAGAACCTTTGCTCTAAGACTGGTTGTACTGTCAGGTGAGTTGGAATGGCTAGTCGAGGACTTCTATTTCGAGGGGACTATGGGAAACAGTCTATTAGAGCCAATTACTACTTTTTCTATACTTACTATGTGCCAAGACCCATACTAAGCACTTCACACTTCAAACAAACAACTTTTATAACAACCCCATGATGTTGGAATTACTACACTCCTTTCACAGAGGAAGAAGCTGTGGCTTATTAAGTAAATTGCCCAAGGACACACAACCAAAACATGTTAAACCGGTATGAACCCAGATAGGAGATCTGACTTCAAATCTCTTGCACTATGGACCAACCATTTTCTAAGTGTGGTTGATAGATTCCTGGAGGTACTCAAAACCTTTTCAGGGGCTGTCAAGATTCTCCATTTTCCAACTATATTTCTGTGTGTTTCCTCTTCTGCTTCAACGCAGACAGTGTATGGTAACACATAGAATGCAGAAGCAGATTAGAGAATTCTGTTGTCTTCTGTTAAACCAGACGTTACAGATTTGCAAAAATGCAAAACAGTCTCATTATTCTCACTAATCATTTTTGTTTTGAAAAATGTGTTTTTGTAAAAGTTAATATTTACATTAAAATGTAATGGGCTTCTTGTTTTTATGTGAAATAATAAGTAAATATGTTTGAAAATTCTCAGTTTTAACTTCCAATACCATAAAGAGTGATTAGATATAATTTACAGACATAAAACCTCACTGAGGTCCTCAATAATTTTTAAAAGTGTAAAGCAGCCCTAGGATCAAAAATGTTGAGAGTCACTGCTTTAGATTTCTATTGTCATCAGTCATTTTGCAAGAACTAGTAATAAAACTGATCTGACAGCTTTTTGTGTCTCTTAGGTATCATGTGTCATTATTGTGATCCTTCAAGAAATTGAGGTAGAAATAAATTGAATCAAAATGTCTTCCTTATCCAAGTACCATTCAAAAGCTAGTGTATCTGTAGGTTTAAATATTACCATGTAGAAAAATAGAGCCCTAGAAATGTGTGAAATGCAAAATGAAAAAATGAAGGATCCGTTGTTGAAAGGATCAAAGATGAATTATTGGAAAGTGCTCTGAAGATGGTAAAAAACAATTCAAATGCATACTGTTTTAAGTTAGTATAATATTTTGGTAGTAATGAAATGATGTATTTTCGTAGTAATGAAATGATGGAAGTTAGGAATTGGCTTTGAGATAACCAGAGTGCTATTTAATAAATATCATTTTATTGCACTAACATAACATATTACTATATTATGACTAGCACAATATAATAAATATAATAACTTTACATGCAAGTGCCCTACCATAGATAAGTCACTTGAATATACAGTGTGTCTCTTGACTTTCACTACCTATGCTATGAGACAATGCAGGACATATTCTATATTCGTTTTACAAATGTAGAAATCTAGTCTCAGAGCGGTCGAATGATTTACCAAAAGTTAACTGCAAGTATATGGTTGTGTTAAAACTTGTACCCAGAGTAATACCTCAGCAAATATTTATTGAATTAAAAAATAAAGGGGCGCCTGGGTGGCTTGGGCAGTTAAGTGTCCGACTTCGGCTCAGGTCATGATCTCACGGTCCGTGAGTTCGAGCCCCGCGTCGGGCTCTGTGCTGACAGCTCAGAGCCTGGAGCCTACTTCAGATTCTGTGTCTCCCTCTCTCTCTGCCCCTCCCCTGTTCATGCTCTGTCTCTGTCTGTCTCAAAAATAAATAAAAACGTTAAAAAAAATAAGAAAAATAAAAACATCAGGTCTTTTAACTCCTCGTCCAAAGTCTGAGCTCAGGGGAATGTGTTTTGCAACACTGCCTCATTTGCCAACATTATTCAAAATGAATTCAAAAAAGGCACATTATGGTATTCATTTACCGCTCATTTATGCAGATCTTTGTCAGGAGAGCCATAATAGATGAAGATGATATGCATTCTTTTATTAAGGGCTTATATTCAATCCTCAAATTTACTTTTTTCCATCTTCAAAGAGTAAGGGATGTAATGCTAACTCTTTTTCACTTGGCATGTGAGGATTAACTTCTAAAAACCAGAAACACATGCACACATACATACACATGGCTTTCACTGGAATTTCAAAAAGCATGATAATTGCCAAATAAAGGGGAGTTTGGTATACATCTTGTTTATGACAAGTCCACTTAAGACAAACCAATGATCCCACCCTACTGGCTGTTTAGAATTTCAGTACCATGGACAAAGATGGAAAGAAAACAAATAATCTCTACCCCCAAAAAGCTTTTAGCCTGATGGAGAGTCAGCTACAAATACAACCTCATGGTAATGAGGGAATAGAATTAACCTAACTCTTCCCAAATAAGATGATCCTTACTCTGACAAAGTTCACAATCTGATGAGGAAATCAGGAACACGAGATGTTAATAAGCAAATGTATTTACAAATTACTGGAAGTCAGAGGAAGGAGAAATGGACTCAGTGTGAGAAAATAAAGCAAGGTTTCACAGAGGTGACATTTGATATAGGTGTTGGAGGAAAATGTATGAAGTAAAAGTAACTGACAGCAGGGTCCTCAGGTCCCAGCCTACTAAAAACTTAATCTTTGCCTTTGCCTCATAGAAACTTGAAGTGAGGGGCGCCTGGTTGGCTCAGTCAGTTGAGTGTTTGACTCTTAGTTTCAGCTCAGGTCATTGTCCCAAGGTCATGGGATCCAGCCCATGTTGGGCTCCATGCAGAGCATGGAACCTGCTTAAGATTCTCTCTCTCTCTCTTCCTCTGCCCCTCTCCTAAGTGCTCTCTCTCTCTCCCTAAAATAAAAAAAAATAAAAATAAAATAAAGTAAAAGATTATGAACCTGTTGTATTTGTTTTGATCCAATTACCTGCATGTGATGAGCAGGAAGTCCTGTTGCCAGAGTCTCTATAACAGTTAGGCTAGTGAGTAGGGGATACGGACGGGAGGTGGGGATACCCGTAAGAATGGGAATCCTACTTTTTAAACATTGCAGAACCTTTATGTCACTTAAATGGATCACCCATAGCTGTGCATATGAATAACAATTTCTGGGAAGACAAGAAGTCTCCAGAACCATCTTGTGTTCATCTCCTTCTTTATGTAACTATCACCAAAAGTGGCCATATACTTGGATATTAAATAATCTTACTGTGATGTTTTAAAATTCTCTGACTTCATTTCCAGTCTTTCTTGAAACTCTTATCTGCTTCTTATTTTCATCAACAATACAATCAAACTAAGCCTATTTCTTGAAAATGCCCAACACTTTGCATTGGAGGTATTAGGGGTTATGTTTTGGGGGAAAGGCAGCCCACTATCCAAACCCTATGTTTAGGCAATTGGTTATTGTGTCTTGGTGAGAGGTAAGGCCCCACCTACTGCCACAGAAACCAAAAATGCCAGATACTTGTTCTCTCAGAGCCATAGAAACTCTGCCAATCACTTGCTCCGCCAGGCTCACTGAATCTCTAGCTAGTGAAGCAAAGAAAGAGACAATTTAGAATTCTTACTAATGGTGGGAGTGGTGGGGGGAATGGGAAGGTGGTGGTGGTGAGGATTTCACTAGTGGTGCCTAGTATCGAGCCAAGGATGTACCAACGCACAGCACTGGCTTGAAGGTCATCTCTTTAACTGGAGTTCTAGGCTCCCCCGCACCTCGGGTCCTGTTCATTTTCCAAGCTGAATTCTCTATTCTACCTTTTATTCTGCCAGCTGCCAAGTAGGTTTCCAACACACTTTTTTTCTTAAAGGCAGAATTGATTTCTGTCACTTATAACAAGAAACCCTGACTGGCCCAGTTTCCTCTAAGTAACAGAATGTATAATGTAATTGCATCTTGTAGTACTTCTAATTGGAAAATTTCTATGAGAAATGCATTTTAAGAATTTCTTAACAATTGTTAAGTGACAGGTGATGACATCCCAAAGGAAGAATGTCTTAATGGTTGAATATGAAGAAAGATACATTAATTTGAGATGCTCACATGGACTCCCAAGCCCAAGGGGATAAACTTTCACTAGACTTTGCAATTCCAATGCTTGCTAATTATAACCAAAACATTGCTCGTTCATGGATACAACTCATTCCCAGTTGGGAACAGTCAGAGGAGGGACTAAAACTAGGAGATAGGAAGAGTAGTGTCTTAGCAGGATTGAACATAAAAAGAACCAGGGTACTACAAAAAAAGGAATTCATCCACTAATTTATTCATTCAAAGAACATTCACAGAGTGTTTATGTCTAAGTGAAGGAAAACACAAAGAGAACCAGCTTTCAAGAAGAGTCCAGCTTTCAGGGAGTGTATGAAAATAGAGACATGTAAAAATCTTATTGTGATGATACAAGGATGTCATAGTTACCTATAATATTCTATAGGCTTGTGCATTCGTTTTCAATACTGCATAAATTACCACAAACTCAGTGGCTTAAAATAACTCATTCATATTATCTCACATTTTCTGTGAGTATAGGCTGGCTTACCTGGGCCCTATGCTCAGGGTCCCACATAGCTACAATCAAGGAGTCACCAGGATCTGGGTCTCAACTGGGATTGAGGCCCTCTACCAAGCTGATATGGCTGTTGGCAGAATACATTTCCTTGCAGCTGTAAAAGCCTCAGCAGTTTTCCTCTTCCAGATCAGTAAGAAAGAGAGAGGCTCTAACCCTCTCTAACAGGTTTCATGTGATTAGGTCTGGAGGTTGCCAGAGTAGAGGTGGGTGGGGGATGGGTGAAAAGAGATAGGGAAAAAAACACACACACACACTTTCAAAGTATTTCAACAGATTGAATACACTGGTAAAAATCTTCTGTGTGCCTTAGGCTCTACCAACATTGAAAGGGGGCAGTTCTGTCCTGGAGCCACACTGATTTAATCAAATCCCATCTAACCCACATTCTCTTTATCTTTACCTACCAATCTAAGTTTGCAATTTGTTTTTGCCTTTGTTTTTTGTTTTGTTATTTAAAATACAGAATTCTTACCAGACTGGCAAATACACTGGGACTTTTGTCCTAAAGACTTAGTAAATAAGTAACCTTCATAAAATTCTAGCCTTCTTATAACTTCCACTTTTGATATTTGTCTGAACAGTTGACAGAATTGCAAAGGATTTTGTTTGCAAATATTCAAACTCCAAAGACTCTAATCTATATGTGTAACGGTGATATATTAACTTATTATCAAAGATACGCAAAAGAAAAATAAAAGTAACCTTACATACACACCGATGACTACCAATTTGGATATGAAAAGAGTTTTACTTTCCTCTTGAAATTTGTATTTTTTAAAAAGCATATAACTAAAGTTTTAAGAAGAGTCATTTTAATTTTCCAACTAGATTTATTGTTTGTTCATCAAGAAATAAATTTTATTGGAGCAAAATTAATGTGGAAAATATTTTACATTGAATGGACTGAAATGATCATACAAACACACACACATAGATTAAAAAGCCTCATATCTGAGAATTCCCAACTTATAGTGAGTAACATTGGAACAGTAAAATAGTTTCCATCTTACTTTAGTTAGAATTTACCCAGCACGAGCACTTTGCTGCTTAAATATTTATTAACGTGTTTAAATATTAAATAGAAAACCTCTCTGATGCTAGACGTGCACTAAAACAAATTGAAATTGTTTTCTGTGTTTCAATATTGATATTCTCTTTGGGAACAACTGAGAAAAATAAAACTTAATGACAAAAAGTTGCACTCAGGGATGTTCTCAAAGCCATAAATAAGATATATACACTATACTTAGATTGATAACTAAAAATCCAGGGAATTTTACATATTCTTATCCCTGAACTCAGCTAAATAAAAATTTAGTGCACTTCTTCATTCTTAAATTAGGTTGTGGAATGCAAGTAAAATGCACATGGGTGGGAATTATTGTCTTCTATCTGGAAGTAGAAAGATTTTTCAGACATTTTGTTTTTATTTTTTGATATTTTGGTCCTTCCTGAACATCATATTTGAGAGTATATTCTGCCTGTATTTTGTAACACAAGTAGCATTTATCAGATTTACAAAGTTAAGTGGTTTCCTTTTATATTATGGATAAAATAGCATATTAATTATTGCTCATTTTCCACATTTTAATTTTTGTTTGCTAATTCTATTCTTAAGGTGATAAACAGATATTTTTCTCTTTTCTTTATATCTTCTTGAATAACCAGCCAGTGTCCCAAATGTAATCATAAATTTGAGTCATACAACGAATGTGAATAAATCACAGGGCTAGAAATAGATTTTTCCCATGTCACCAAAATTCAAAAAGAATTCTAGCAATCTCAAAGTTTTAATTCAGGTCTATGCTAATTCCAGAGTATAAGTGGTCTGTTCTGCATTAATTTATTGCCTTAACTTAGACTGTTCTCATTTTTAAGAGATAGTGATAAGTTTTCGCAATATTCTTGTGCTGTGAGACATTCCATTTTAGTGACATACATTCAAACACAAATGTATGCCCTATTTTTTAGAATGGGAATTATTTTATAAACCTTCCTTATTGCTTATCAATTGCCTCGACATCCTAACCATGTTTTTAAAATTTAAATTGATTTTTATAACACAAGGGAAATATTGCCCATCAGTTTGATACTATGTTAGATCATTAATGACCCTTCTAGAAGACAGCTACCAGCTAAGTATCATATGTTTTTGTATATACATCTATACATATGCCAATTTTATAAACACTCTGATAGTGGAAAGTTAACTTTATTTTCTTAATAAATTAACACTATAGCTGGAGATGTATGGAATTATTCTTAATTAAGAATAATTCTATTTATCAACAGAATGGAGATTTTCAGGAATTTTTTTTTAATTGGAACTCATTCACAGGTTGTTGTTTCTTTTCTTTTTGGAGAATTTAGAGAGCCATCTCAGACTTTATGAAGTAGTTGAAAATCACACTTATATCCTGTAATACACTAGTGATGCGAGTTCTAATTAAACTATTAACGTTGTATACTTACCCAAGACACTTTAAAAATAGAATACAAGAATGAAAAAAAAAAGCCTATGACACATTGACTCCTCTCAAGCAGAGTTATGCCTTAATGCAGACTATACACCTACACTACTTTTCCTTTATCAAAGTCTGTAGTCATTTAAGTATGGAAATAAACATCCAAATGAATATTTATCCAAAGATTCATAGGATATTTACGTTAGCCATGCAGTGGCTGAGGTTCAAGAGTAAAGTAGGACAGGGTGGCCTGGGTGGCTCAGTTGGTTAAGCGACCGACTTCAGCTCAAGTCATAACCTCATAGTTCGTGAGTTCGAGCCCCACGTCAGGCTCTGCACTGACAACTTGGAGCCTGGAGCCTGCTTCGGTTTCTGCATCTCCCTCTCTCTCTGCGCCTCCCCCACTCATTCTCTCTCTCTTTCTCTCTCTCTCTTAAAAATAAATAAACATTAAAAAAAAAGTAAAGTAGGACAACAGTCTTTGCTGTCAAAAAGCTTAGTTTCTACTAGAGTTAAAACACTGATAAATAAAAAGTGAGGATAGATGCAATGGAATGAATATGTTCAGGGTAACAAAAACAGAAGTGATCACTTCTAAGGGGGCAGATCAATGCAGTGCACTGAATGTTTGTGTCCCCACCTCCCAAATTTGTACGTTGATACCTTAATCCTACTTGTAATGGTATTAGGAAGAAGAGGACTTTGAGAAGTGATTAGGTCATGAGGGCAGAGACCTCATGAATTGAACTAATCCTCATGAATGGATTAGTGCTCTTACAAAAGGGACCTCAGAGGGCTCTCTTACTCTCTTTCAACCATAAGGTACAATGAGAAGTCAGCAGTCTGAACCTGGAAGAAGGCTTTCCTCAGAACCTGACCATGCTGTCACCCTGACTTTGGACTTCCATCATTGACAGTGGTGATTAAATGAATGTCTGTTGTTTATGCCACCCAGTCTATGACTTTGTTGCAGCAGCCAAAACAGACCAAGGCTAAGTAAAGTCTTCGTAATAGCAGTGACACATTGTATCCCAGAGGGATGTAAAGTGCTCCCAGTTGAATGGACAGAACAGCACCATCAAATAGCACAGAAACTTGAAGCATCAGGGGTCTTCTGGGTCAAGAGTGCTGTTTGGCAGCATGCAGGATGGTGGCATAAGAAGAGTAGAGGAGGGGTTAAGGCTGGCAAGGCTGGTAGAGGCCAGGTAATACAGAGCCCTTCACTATGCAAAGAAGGTTAAACTTGTAAGACTTTATGTTGTCTGTTACTTGTTTTCAATATTTTTAGAACTACCTCTAGAATTTGAGCTACTTTTCCTAAGGAATACATGTGGAAAGCCAATTTATGAAATTATATATAAGTGAGACTTCTTTGATTGAGCGTAAGGTACTGAGAGTCACCATAGTGATACAAAAAACCTATTTCAAATGCTGGCCACATAAATACATACATTCAAAGAGCAGGCACCTTGTCTTTTCAACCTTGAAGATGGCATGTCCACTCAGCCCTTTGCCAACAGGATAAAGCCTTTTATTCCTAGTTCTATAAAAAACATGAAGTAGAACTGCAAGGGAGGAGAATGTAGCCATATGGAGAAGGTGTCTATTGTTATTTTAGACATCTCTACCCCCACCTGGGAAGAGACCTGCTTTTGTTCGAAAGGGTCCTGAGAATGAGGTTGGATGCAGTGGCTAGTGAAATGAGCTAGGAAATGCATTACCCCCCCCTTTTTTTTTTTTTTTTTTGAATTCTCCAGTTTATGTTTTCCTCAGGTTATTGAAACTTGGGATTGGAGTTGATGTTAGGTACAAAACAGTGGCTTGCTAGACATTTTGTGAAAGAAGAAAGGAGGAAAGAAAGAAGAGTGGGGGAAACTATTTGGGAAGAAAGCATTTGAGAAAGAAAAACATGAAGGACACTTATGTCTAATGAAGATTTTGCTCAAGTGTCTGCAGTGTAGTATGTGACATGATGCATTCTCCTCAAAACCTTAGTAAACCATCCATTTCTCATTATTGTTTGACAGAGTTTTGAGTGTTTTGTGAGAGAACCAACAACATGCTGAAGACAGCTCCCAGGTAGATGAGGAGCCAAGGGTAAGGCTGGCCAGGAAGCTTCCATGAGTGAGTTTTGGAAGACAGAGTGATTTACAGTTTATTCTGAAACCCACCCCTTCCTCCCATATTCACTTAGAAGATACATGTCACATTAACTCACTGTTAAGGTTGTGATATCCATTAGAGTTATAATGGCATCTGATCCCCAGGTTTCCTTGCTACTTGGACTCCTAGTCATAGCTGCTTTTACCTCTTCCTCCTGCTTGGCTAGCAACTGGTACTAAATTCATACCAAGTATGAACAAAACATGAAGTTGCCAGGGGTCATTGTGAACATCAGTCCCTCAGATCCTCTTTAGGAGCTATAAAATTCACCCACCCTAAGAACTGATTAGAATAATAACAAATAGGGATACGAGCTCATATTTCCCCTGGCCAGAAAACTTTCAGCTTCTTAATTTCCTGTCTTAACTGTGTTGAGAGCAACAGATGCCAGACTGAGGACAAATGATGAAGCAGCCATAAAAAGGAGGAGACTTAGCTCAGCTCCATGGGGCTCCCCATCTTCAGAGCATATGTATATAGCATTCATCTTCCTTCACCCCTTCAGTGAAAAGTAAAGGGGAAAAGTATTGGGATTGTTATTTGTGTTTTTGTCAGGCTCATGAAAAGAAGAGACAACTGATGTTTCTGAAGAAGAAAGAATGAGCCAACTTCTGATATAGGGGAGCAATATGATGGTTAAAAGCCCAGATTCAAAGACAGTGCTTTTCAAACATGAATGAACATATACATCACCTGGGAATCTTATAAAAAGTCAAATTCTGATGAGTAGGACTAGAATGGAGGCAGAGGATCTGCATCTCTAATAATATTACCAGTGAAACAATTCTGCTGGTCCAAGGATCCCATGTTGAGTGACAAAATTCTAGACTCAAATTGCCTGTGTTCAAGTCCTTGTTCCAGATTGCACCAAGATATGACCTTGGATAATTTGACATCCACACTTTCCTCATCTGTAAAATGGGAATAATAATATTACCTACCTCCATGGGTTGTTATAAAAGTTAAAAGAGTTAATATAAAGGCACAGAGAAGGGTGTCTGGCACATGGTGGTAGGTGTCAATAAATATCTGGTGAATGATAGCCAACTTACGGAAACAACCCAAATGGCTATCAATAGATGAATGGATAAAAAAAGATGTGGTATACATTTACAATTGAAGAGTAAAATGGTGAATACCGGGGGGGGGGGGATAATATTGACAGTATTTAAGGGTGCAAAGTTGTAATGAGTAGTAAACAAGCCATAGAGATCTACTGTGCAAAGTAATATGCCATAAACCTTAAATTTACAAATTATTGCATGTAAAATTTATCAAATAAAAAAATATTTGGTGGACAAATTACTTAGCAACAGGATAGTAGTGAAAAGCGTCTGTGACTTGAAACCCAACTCTTTTATGTCTTTCCAAAAGATTCATCTGCTCTGGTAGCTTCTAACTTGGTACCATTCGTTGTTGGTTGTCTTTGAGTCAACTCTGTAGAATCCTAATTAGAGCTCAAAAGAACAAATGGGAAGCCTCTGTAGAAGCTAGAGGAGTTTTGGTGTTTTTGTTGTTGTTGTTTGTTTGTTTGTTTGCACCTGAGGTAGAGCATAATCAGATTTGTGTTTAAGAAAATCACTCAGAGAGAAGATGGGATACAGATAGTAGGTCTTGGACAAAATGAGGGCTGGGGAGATAAGCTTACAGACTCAGACTAGAGAAGTGACAAATGACCCTGAGATTAGGGCAGTGGAGAGAATTGGGAAGGGAAACAATACATGCATGATTAAGGAGGTTGACTTGGCAAAACAAGGCATTAGTGGACACAACTGAAGTTCAGGGAGAAGTGTGGGAAAGGCTTTCAGTTTCCTAGCTTGGGTAAGAAGACAAATATCTGGAACCATTTGTAGAGACAGAAAGTAAAGGGAGAGGAAATACATCATAAAGGGGATGAATAAAGCAGGAAGAGAATACGATGGCACCAAGATTGATTTGGGACACTATGAAAGTGGCTGTGGTGCTAGATAACTACAGGCAATTAGTAACCCAGGCCTAGAACTGGGGAGGCACACATGTTGATCATACAGAATTGCAAGTCATCTGTATTTTGTGTATTAAGGCTCTGAAGTCTACTCTGGACAGTAAGAGCTGTAAGAGGTGGACAAAAAAAGGATGCCATGAAAGAGACTGAAAAAGAAGAGAGAGGTCAGCAAGTCAAAAGAGAGGTACAGCAGAAGACTGGGGAGGAGAGTGTTTTAGTGATAAGGGAATGGTCAACAGGTCCCGATTTCACAAAACAACATCTACTATCCCAGAAACCAGTCCTTCCTTCATGACTCTTCTGTGTTGCCACTGGGCCCAATGTCCTGAAACACATTTTTCATTATGCCATGTTTATTCTTTACTTTACAAGGTATTTTTTTAACTTGGAAATGTATTTTGTTTAGGAACATAAGCACATGTATCTAAAGTGTTAAGAAATGCATGACGGGCTGAAGGAAGATGGCGGCGTAGGAGGACGCTGGGCTCACCGCGCGTCCTGCTGATCACTTAGATTCCACCTACACCTGCCTAAATAACCCAGAAAACCGCCAGAGGATTAGCAGAACAGAGTCACCGGACCCAAGTGCAGACGAGAGGCCCACGGAAGAGGGTAGGAAGGGCGGCGAGGCGGTGCGCGCTCCACGGACTGGCGGGAGGGAGCCGGGGCGGAGGGGCGGCTCGCCGGCCAAGCAGAGCCCCCGAGTCCGGCTTGCAAAAGCGGAGGGGCCTGACGGACTGTGTTCCGACAGCAAGCGCGACTTAGCGTCTGGGAGGTCATAAGTTAACAGCTCTGCTCGGAAAGCGGGAAGGCTGGAGGACAAAGGGAGGGTGAGCTGCGGAGCCCCCGGACGACAGAGCTCAGTTTGGCGGGGAACAAAGGCGCTCGCCAGCGCCATCTCCCCCGCCCATCCCCCAGCCAAAATCCCAAAGGGAACCGGCTCCGGCCAGGGAAATTGCTCGCTCCGCGCGAACACCCAACTCTGTGCTTCTGCGGAGCCAAACCTCCGGCAGCGATCTGACTCCCTCCGGCTGCCACAGGGCCCCTCCTGAAGTGGATCACCTAAGGAGAAGCGAGCTAAGCCTGCCCCCCCTGCCGCCGTGCACCTTGCCTTCCCACCCCAGCTAATACGCCAGATCCCCAGCATCACAAGCCTGGCAGTGTGCAAGTAGCCCAGACGGGCCACGCCACCCCACAGTGAATCCCGCCCCTAGGAGAGGGGAAGAGAAGGCACACACCAGTCTGACTGTGGCCCCAGCGGTGGGCTGGGGGCAGACATCAGGTCGGACTGCGGCCCCGCCCACCAACTCCAGTTATACACCACAGCACAGGGGAAGTGCCCTGCAGGCCCTCACCACACCAGGGACTATCCAAAATGACCAAGCGGAAGAATTCCCCTCAGAAGAATCTCCAGGAAATAACAACAGCTAATGAGCTGATCAAAAAGGATTTAAATAATATAACAGAAAGTGAATTTAGAATAATAGTCATAAAATTAATCGCTGGGCTGGAAAACAGCATACAGGACAGCAGAGAATCTCTTGCTACAGACATCAGGGGACTAATGAACAGTCACGAGGAGCTGAAAAACGCTTTAAAGGAAATGGAAAACAAAATGCAAACCATCACGGCTCGGATGGAAGAGGCAGAGGAGAGAATAGGTGAACTAGAAGATAAAGTTATGGAAAAAGAGGAAGCTGAGAAAAAGAGAGATAAAAAAATCCAGGAGTATGAGGGGAAAATTAGAGAACTAAGTGATACACTAAAAAGAAATAATATACGCATAATTGGTATCCCAGAGGAGGAAGAGAGAGGGAAAGGTGCTGAAGGGGTACTTGAAGAAATCATAGCTGAGAACTTCCCTGAACTGGGGAAGGAAAAAGGCATTGAAATCCAAGAGGCACAGAGAACTCCCTTCAGACGTAACTTGAATCGATCTTCTGCACGACATATCATAGTGAAACTGGCAAAATACAAGGATAAAGAGAAAATTCTGAAAGCAGCAAGGGGTAAACGTGCCCTCACATATAAAGGGAGACCTATAAGACTCGTGACTGATCTCTCTTTTGAAACTTGGCAGGCCAGAAAGAATTGGCACGAGATTTTCAGGGTGCTAGACAGCAAAAATATGCAGCCAAGAATCCTTTATCCAGCAAGTCTGTCATTTAGAATAGAAGGAGAGATAAAGGTCTTCCCAAACAAACAAAAACTGAAGGAATTTGTCACCACTAAACCAGCCCTACAAGAGATCCTAAGGGGGACCCTGTGAGACAAAGTACCAGAGACATCACTACAAGCATAAAACATACAGACATCACAATGACTCTAAACCCGTATCTTTCTATAATAACACTGAATGTAAATGGATTAAATGCGCCAACCAAAAGACATAGGGTATCAGAATGGATAAAAAAACAAGACCCATCTATTTGCTGTCTACAAGAGACTCATTTTAGACCTGAGGACACCTTTAGATTGAGAGTGAGGGGATGGAGAACTATTTATCATGCTACTGGAAGCCAGAAGAAAGCTGGAGTAGCCATACTTATATCAGACAAACTAGACTTTAAATTAAAGGCTGTAACAAGAGATGAAGAAGGACATTATATAATAGTTACAGGGTCTATCCATCAGGAAGAGCTAACAATTATAAATGTCTATGCGCCGAATACCGGAGCCCCCAAATATATAAAACAATTACTCATAAACATAAGCAACCTTATTGATAAGAATGTGGTAATTGCTGGGGACTTTAACACCCCACTTACAGAAATGGATAGATCATCTAGACACACGGTCAATAAAGAAACAAGGGCCCTGAATGAGACACTGGATCAGATGGACTTGACAGATATATTTAGAACTCTGCATCCCAAAGCAACAGAATATACTTTCTTCTCGAGTGCACATGGAACATTCTCCAAGATAGATCATATACTGGGTCACAAATCAGCCCTTCATAAGTTTACAAGAATTGAAATTATACCATGCATACTTTCAGACCACAATGCTATGAAGCTTGAAGTCAACCACAGGAAAAAGTCTGGAAAACCTCCAAAAGCATGGAGGTTAAAGAACACCCTACTCACGAATGAGTGGGTCAACCAGGCAATTAGAGAAGAAATCAAAAAATATATGGAAACAAACGAAAATGAAAATACAACAATCCAAACGCTTTGGGACGCAGCGAAGGCAGTCCTGAGAGGAAAATACATCGCAATCCAGGCCTATCTCAAGAAACAAGAAAAATCCCAAATACAAAATCTAACAGCACACCTAAAGGAACTAGAAGCAGAACAGCAAAGGCAGCCTAAACCCAGCAGAAGAAGAGAAATAATAAAGATCAGAGCAGAAATAAACAATATAGAATCTAAAAAAACTGTAGAGCAGATCAACGAAACCAAGAGTTGGTTTTTTGAAAAAATAAACAAAATTGACAAACCTCTAGCCAGGCTTCTCAAAAAGAAAAGGGAGATGACCCAAATAGATAAAATCATGAATGAAAATGGAATTATTACAACCAATCCCTCAGAGATACAAACAATTATCAGGGAATACTATGAAAAATTATATGCCAACAAATTGGACAACCTGGAAGAAATGGACAAATTCCTGAACACCCACACTCTTCCAAAACTCAATCAGGAGGAAATAGAAAGCTTGAACAGACCCATAACCAGCGAAGAAATTGAATCGGTTATCAAAAATCTCCCAACAAATAAGAGTCCAGGACCAGATGGCTTCCCAGGGGAGTTCTACCAGACGTTTAAAGCAGAGATAATACCTATCCTTCTCAAGCTATTCCAAGAAATAGAAAGGGAAGGAAAACTTCCAGACTCATTCTATGAAGCCAGTATTACTTTGATTCCTAAACCAGACAGAGACCCAGTAAAAAAAGAGAACTACAGGCCAATATCCCTGATGAATATGGATGCCAAAATTCTCAATAAGATACTAGCAAATCGAATTCAACAGCATATAAAAAGAATTATTCACCATGATCAAGTGGGATTCATTCCTGGGATGCAGGGCTGGTTCAACATTCGCAAATCAATCAACGTGATACATCACATTAACAAAAAAAAAGAGAAGAACCATATGATCCTGTCAATCGATGCAGAAAAGGCCTTTGACAAAATCCAGCACCCTTTCTTAATAAAAACCCTTGAGAAAGTCGGGATAGAAGGAACATACTTAAAGATCATAAAAGCCATTTATGAAAAGCCCACAGCTAACATCATCCTCAACGGGGAAAAACTGAGAGCTTTTTCCCTGAGATCAGGAACACGACAGGGATGCCCACTCTCACCGTTGTTGTTTAACATAGTGCTGGAAGTTCTAGCATCAGCAATCAGACAACAAAAGGAAATCAAAGGCATCAAAATTGGCAAAGATGAAGTCAAGCTTTCGCTTTTTGCAGATGACATGATATTATACATGGAAAATCCGATAGACTCCACCAAAAGTCTGCTAGAACTGATACATGAATTCAGCAAAGTTGCAGGATACAAAATCAATGTACAGAAATCAGTTGCATTCTTATACACTAACAATGAAGCAACAGAAAGACAAATAAAGAAACTGATCCCATTCACAATTGCACCAAGAAGCATAAAATACCTAGGAATAAATCTAACCAAAGATGTAAAGGATCTGTATGCTGAAAACTATAGAAAGCTTATGAAGGTAATTGAAGAAGATTTAAAGAAATGGAAAGACATTCCCTGCTCATGGATTGGAAAAATAAATATTGTCAAAATGTCAATACTACCCAAAGCTATCTACACATTCAATGCAATCCCAATCAAAATTGCACCAGCATTCTTCTCGAAACTAGAACAAGCAATCCTAAAATTCATATGGAACCACAAAAGGCCCCGAATAGCCAAAGGAATTTTGAAGAAGAAGACCAAAGCAGGAGGCATCACAATCCCAGACTTCAGCCTCTACTACAAAGCTGTCATCATCAAGACAGCATGGTATTGGCACAAAAACAGACACACAGACCAATGGAATAGAATAGAAACCCCAGACCTAGACCCACAAACGTATGGCCAACTCATCTTTGACAAAGCAGGAAAGAACATCCAATGGAAAAAAGACAGCCTCTTTAACAAATGGTGCTGGGAGAACTGGACAGCAACATGCAGAAGGTTGAAACTAGACCACTTTCTCACACCATTTACAAAAATAAACTCAAAATGGATAAAGGACCTAAATGTGAGACAGGAAACCATCAGAACCTTAGAGGAGAAAGCAGGAAAAGACCTCTCTGACCTCAGCCGTAGCAATCTCTTACTCGACACATCCCCAAAGGCAAGGGAATTAAAAGCAAAAGTGAATTACTGGGACCTTATGAAGATAAAAAGCTTCTGCACAGCCAAGGAAACAACCAACAAAACTAAAAGGCAACCAACGGAATGGGAAAAGATATTTGCAAATGACATATCGGACAAAGGGCTAGTATCTAAAATCTATAAAGAGCTCACCAAACTCCACACCCGAAAAACAAATAACCCAGTGAAGAAATGGGCAGAAAACATGAATAGACACTTCTCTAAAGAAGACATCCAGATGGCCAACAGGCACATGAAAAGATGTTCAGCGTCGCTCCTCATCAGGGAAATACAAATCAAAACCACACTCAGGTATCACCTCACGCCAGTCAGAGTGGCCAAAATGAACAAATCAGGAGACTATAGATGCTGGAGAGGATGTGGAGAAACGGGAACCCTCTTGCACTGTTGGTGGGAATGCAAATTGGTGCAGCCGCTCTGGAAAGCAGTGTGGAGGTTCCTCAGAAAATTAAAAATAGACCTACCCTATGACCCAGCAATAGCACTGCTAGGAATCTACCCAAGGGATACAGGAGTACTGATGCATAGGGGCACTTGTACCCCAATGTTCATAGCAGCACTCTCAACAATAGCCAAATTATGGAAAGAGCCTAAATGTCCATCAACTGATGAATGGATAAAGAAATTGTGGTTTATATACACAATGGAATACTACGTGGCAATGAGAAAAAATGAAATATGGCCTTTTGTAGCAACGTGGATGGAACTGGAGAGTGTGATGCTAAGTGAAATAAGCCATACAGAGAAAGACAGATACCATATGGTTTCACTCTTATGTGGATCCTGAGAAACTTAACAGGAACCCATGGGGGAGGGGAAGGAAAAAAAAAAAAAAGAGGTTAGAGTGGGAGAGAGCCAAAGCATAAGAGACTCTTAAAAACTGAGAACAAACTGAGGGTTAATGGGGGGTGGGAGGGAGGGGCGGGTGGGTGATGGGTATTGAGGAGGGCACCTTTTGGGATGAGCACTGGGTGTTGTATGGAAACCAATTTGTCAATAAACTTCATATTAAAAAAAATAAAAAAAAAAAAAAAAAAAAAAAGAAATGCATGACGATAATAAATACTAAATTTAAGACAATAATTACCTCTGCAGAGGGTGGGACACTTATTATTAGGGAAGGAAGCACAGGGGTTTCAACTGTATTGATAATGTTTAATTCTTAAGCTAGGTAACAGGGTCATAGATTTAAGGTCCTGCGTACTTAAATAATACAAAAAAAAAACTATGCAAGAAATACCTTGTAATGATAGCAATCTGATATTCATCCTGAAAATTTTAAGGTCTTCTCAGTTTGGGATCTCTGTCTCATCTTATTTCCCACAATTCCTTACCCTATTTTCTTCTGGATCCATCTTTTCTCTGCATCATCTAAAAAGGTCATTATCTAGTACATTTCTTTGTCTTCTTTCAGTCATAGTGTCCTCCTGCCAGACTGGGTCTCCACTTAGTCAGGTATTACCTTCCAAAATCCTTTGTTGCTGATTCCTCCATGGGAAATGAACTCCTTGTCCTCTAAAATCTTGTGTGTGTGTGTGTGTGTGTGTGTGTGTGTATGTGTGCATGTGTGTGTGTGACATTCTCATCTATCACTTTCTTATTTTTCTTTTTTTAAATTTTTTGTTTTGAGACAGAGAGAGACAGAGCATGAATGGGGGAGGGTCAGAGAGAGGGAGACATAGAATCCGAAACAGGCTCCAGGCTCCGAGCTGTCAGCACAGAGCCCGACGCGGGGCTCAAACCCACGGACCGCGAGATCATTACCCGAGCCGAAGTCGGCAACCCAACCGACTGAGCCACCCAGGCGCCCCTCATCTATCACTTTCAAGTCTATCTGCATGATATTTTTCTTATTGTATTGTTCAATAATTCTAATCTTGATTACACATTAAAATTATCTGGGAACCTCCTAAAAATATTGGTACTTGGACCCCAACTCAACAGGCCCCACTTCAAACAGGCCTGACTGAAAATTTTTTAAGAAGCTTCCACGGTAATTCTAACATACAGTTATAGCCTGATCATGCCCTAAAGACAGGGCAACCTCTTCTTAGCCACTTCATCACCGGCACAGAATTTTACATATAAGAGAAGTGAAATACGAGCATGTGAAATATGTAAACATGAGCTCAAATGCCAGTTTCAGTCAATGGAAGTAGGAAAAGCTACTAATCTTAAACTGATACACTATTCTTTATCTGACGTTACAATATATGTTAAAAAATACACTTAGCAGTAGCTTGACCTTCAATGTTTCAACATAATGAATATTTGGAAACAAGTTACTGAAATTTGCAAACATGAATAGCAGGACTGAAATTGAACACTCACCGAAGTGATGTTAAACACTTGAATCAAGGAGACAGGGCCATTAATAAGAGCTTTTAGTTTCAATGTTTGACAACTGATCCTTAATCCCAGAAAGGATCAAAGCAGCAGAGGACAAGTGTAAAGGATACAGCATGAAGAATGTAGGGCATTTGGGGAAAGAATGACAATGCAAATATGTTAAAGAAATTTGGTCAGCATGCTATAAAATAGTGGGAAAATGTAGGATCCTATTCTAATTCTCCTAATTAAATCATAACTGCCTGTAACTTGTGTATTACATTGATCCTCAGAGACAAATTGCATTTAAATGTCTAAAATTGCTTCATCTATGCTGGTTGTGTTAAAGTATATGCTCCTATTTGCAAAAGTCTTGACAGCAAGAGTTAGATGATTATTTATATCATTGACATCCCATCAGAAAAGGAATACATTTTTAATGTTTATTTATTTTTATTTTGAGAGACGGGGGGGGGGGAGAGAAGAGAGAGAGAGAGAGAGCGCGAGAGAGAGAGAGCAAGCTCTAGCAGGGTAGAAAAAGAGAGAAATAGAATCCCAAGCAGGCTCCGCACTGTCAATGCAGAGCCCAATGTGTCACTCAACCTCACCAACCATGAGATCATGACCTGAGCCTAAAACAAGTTGGATGCTTAACCAACTGAGCCACCCAAGGCTCCCCAAAACTATTTTTAAATCCAAGTTTCCAAAAGGAAAGTGTAAATATACTGGGCAACTTTTAATGTCTCTTTCATCCCTTAGATTCTTTAAATTATTTCTATTGATCTATCTTTGAGCTCACTGATTCTTTCCTCATTCATGTCACATCGGCAAATGAGCCCATAGAAGTCATTCTTCATGTATGCCACAGTATTTTTGATTCTTGCATTTCTTTTTTATTTCTTCTTAGATTTGCCATGTCTCTGTTTATATTACCTCTCTGCTCTTGCATGTGGTCTATTTTTTTCCATTAGGGCCACTACGATATTAATCAGTTATTTTATTTTATTGAAAAATTTTTGAGTTTTTAAAGTGCTCCATTGGAACTAAATATCCTGCCATTTAACCATATTTTAAAACCTAAAAAACTTTTAAAAAGCTGTCAGCATTAAGGGCACCTGGGTAGCTCAGTCAATTAAGTATCCAACTCTTTTTAAAAGTTTTTAAATGTTTTTAAAAGAGAGAGAGAGAGAGAGAGAGAGAGACAGAATCCGAAGCAGGCTCCAGGCTCTGAGCTATCAACACGGAGGCTCAAACTCACGAACCATGAGATCATGTTCTGAGCCAAGTCAGAGGCTTAACTGACTGAGACACCCATCATCTGATTCTTGATTTTGGCTCAGGTCATGATCTCGCAGTTTGTGAGATCAAGCCCCATGTTGGGCTCTGTGCTGAGTGTAGACCCTGCTTGGGATTCTCTTTCTCCCTCTCTCTCTGCTTCCCCTGCTCATGCTCTCTTACTTTCTTTCTCTCTCTCTCAAAGTAAATAAATAAACATTAAAAATAAATTAAAAATAAAATAAATTTAAAAAAATTTTTTTAAGAAAACTGTTTATTTTCTGCCCACATTTTTCCATTTTATTCTTGAGAATCTGTGGATGAGCAACTTAAGACCACTCAGTGGTCGTTCCCATCCATTCAGTGGCCTGAGCAGTGGGGGCTGTGGACCAGTCCTCAGTGGCAGGCTGTGTGTTCCAGTCTTCAGTGAGTAACTTCTGGGTAGGCACAGAGAACACCTGCACGCTTTTGCATCAGCCTGTGACCTTGGGTAGCAGTAAACTTGGGAGGTAGAGCGGTCTGTTCACTCTGAAACTTTTCTTAGTTACATAGCCTTTTCAGCAGTGGCCTGCTCTTCCTTTTTAATCCCTTCTCAGGATTTCTGTAAAAGTGGAAATCGGGCATGACCTCCTATGGATGTTCATAGGAGATGGTGGCACGCATGCGTAGAACTTCCTGGGCCAGCCTCTGCAGCATCAGACCCACTGAGTACGGATGGCAGCGTTCACATCGTGCAGAGGAGAGTCTGTGTTACGCTGAACAGTGACAGGCAGGTTAACATTAAGATGTGTCTGTGAGAGGCTGGTGATTAGCCCTGGGATCCTTTGCTACCAGAAGCGTCAGCTCCCAGAAGGCTGCCTGGATCTGGTCCCAGGTACCAGGAGGAAGTGGCCAGCACTAGGAGTGGCAGCATCAAACTCCGGCACATCCTTCCGGCCAGTATCCTTAGACAGTAGGACACTGACATCAGCTGGGGTTTCAAAGGCAACAGTGGCATGAGCTGTCAGAAGCTTCTCTCAGGTTCTCTTCAGGTCATATAGATGCCATTACTTTTCCTTTTGTAGCTGTACTGTTCCATTTTGAAGTCAAGGTCACTGCCGCCTGAGTGGGTTCCTGCTGCAAGGAACTTGAGGACACCCCCCTCCTTCGTTTGCAGGACATCAAGGCCTCAGGATGTTGTGAAAGTTTCCCTTTAAGCTATGGCAGGAACCCAGAACAATGCTGTATGGACCCTTCTGTGGGTAGTGCAGAAAGGCTAATCATAGTTATTTCAAATTCTCTGCATGATAGTCCCTAAATCTGTGTCATATCTGAGGCTCGTTCTGACATTTGCTTTGTCATTTTAGACTGCTTTTTCTTGCTTCTGGTAGGCTTTGTAATTTTTTATTGAAAGGTGAATATGACACGTATGAATAAAACTGAGGTAAATAGGCCATGAGTGTGAGGGTTTATGCTAATTTTTTCCGTAGCTATGAGTGCTAGAAGCTTCCAATTCCTGTAGTGTCTTAATTTCCCTTCTTGACATTGGCCTTCCCTAAGTATGTCACATCAGAGAGCCTACTCTTTGTAGAACTTGCAGGTACAGTCCACTGTTACATCCACTAAATATATGGTGCAGTGGGGGATGGTGTGGGCAAGGGGGAGCATTCTATAATTTTAAAATTTCAGGGGCGCCTGGGTGGCGCAGTCGGTTAAGCGTCCGACTTCAGCCAGGTCACGATCTACGGTCCGCGAGTTCGAGCCCCGCGTCAGGCTCTGGGCTGATGGCTCGGAGCCTGGAGCCTGTTTCCGATTCTGTGTCTCCCTCTCTCTCTGCCCCTCCCCCGTTCATGCTCTGTCTCTCTCTGTCCCAAAAATAAATAAACGTTGAAAAAAAAATTAAAAAAAAAATTTCAGTGTTTTAGGGAGCCTTTGTCCTTGGACTATGACTTCCATGAGTTTTTCTCTAGTGGTATAGCTTCCCCTACCTACCACTCTGTACTCCCTTTTCTGGCTGCAGCTATACGAATCTATTTCCCTGAAGCCCTATCCCTGTTGACTATGTTTTGCGGGTCAAGGGAGTTTGGTTTTGTTGTGCTTTTGCCTCTTTAGGTGAAACAGAAAGGCTGGAGATGCATGGAGTGAAGGGAATTCCCTTCCGCCAGTTGGACTAAAGCTCTGAAAAAGTCCTTTCCCCAGGAGAGTAGTCCTTCACTACGGTTAAAACTGCCAGGTTATTTCACAGTGGTTAGTCTTCCCTTTCCCCGGCCAGGGCCACAGCAATCTTTCTTGGATCTTCATACTGAGAACTTAGTATAGGTATTAGAATCAAAGCCCATGAAAATATGGGACCCTCTGAAGTTGGCAATCCCCAGAAGTTTCTCACTCTTACCTTGGTCCGTACTCAGCTTTCAGCCATTCACCAAAATTATCTTTACAGTGTCCCTACCAGTTTATGGCTCCTGTGGTTTCTGCTCCGTATCAGCAAGTGTCACCTGTGCCTCTCTGGATGAACCTGCCTGTTCAGATTTCTGGTTGGCGATTTGCCCTGAGACCTCAGTTCTCTGCAGAGCTCCAGGATACTCATGGATGTTCAATTTGTCCAGTTTTCTCATGTTGTAAGAACAGCAGTGACAACTTCCAAGTTTTTTATGTGTCAGAGCTGAAACCAGAAGCCTAAGTTATTTCTAATTGTATATTTCTAAACTTCTAGGCAAATGCAGTTTAAGATTTTAAGTTTTCCATTGAAACTAAATATCTTGCCATTTAACCATATTTTAAAACCTAAAGAAAACTTAAAAAAAAATTTACTGTGTATCTTTGAGAGAGAGACAGAGCATGAGTGGGGGAAGGGCAGAAAGAGAGGGAGACACAGAATCTGAAGCAGGCTCCAGGCTCTGAGCTGTCAGCACAGAGCCCGACACGGGGCTCGAACTAACAAACCACGAAATCATGACTTGAGCTGAAGTTGGACGCTCAACCGACTGAGCCACCCAGGTGCCCCAAAACCTAAAAAAAAAAAAAAAAAAAAAAAAAAAAAATTAAAAGCTGTCAGTGTAGGGACACCTGGGTGGCTCATTCAGTTAAACATCCAACTCTTGATCTTGGCTCAGGTCATGATCTCCCAGTTCCCAAGTCTGACTCCGCGCTGACAGTGTGGAGCCTGCTTGAAATCCTCTCCATCTCTCTCTATCTCTGCTCCTCCCCTGCTTGTGCTCTCACTCTCTCAAAACAAATTAAAAAAATAAATAATTAAAAAGCTTACAGTGCTTAATATTAGTTGAAATTAATGCTTTAATTTTTGCCAATTTTTATTGTTGATAGTGAAAATTGTTTTTGTTTAGTTTATAAAACAATCACTTCTCAGTTGATAAATATAGCAATCCTAACCTGCCATTTCATGAAATCTTCCTCAGAGACTACATTATGAATACTCCCGTATTAATTGAGTAATACTTATTCCCAATTTTTTGTCGGTTTATTTCAGGCATTAATGTATTTTTTTTTTACATAAATCACATCTGAAACTTTGAGTTTGCATATCACCTTATATTTATGAAACTATTTGTTCTGGTTTCTTAACCTAAAATATTTTTAAATTACATTTGGTGTCACAATCTCAGAGTTATTTTCATTATTGAAGCTTCTCTGGAATAGAGGGAACATATTGTTACTGACAGGGTTCGGAACATACTACCCCAAAATATCGTACTTTGGCAGATTGAATATTTTAAGCTGAAAGAATGTGAGAAGGAGCATTTGCTGGAAGGATTCTCCCTGTTTTCCCTGAAGCAGGTCGTAAGACCCTCATGTGAGAGGTGCCTGCCCCCCGCCCCAGAAGAAAAGTATCTTTATCTCTGAATGTGAGTGAGTGGGTCTTGCTAACTTTCTCCCAGCTTACTATACTTAGCTCATACCCTTTTTGTCCTATCACATTTTCCCACAACTTGTCACTGCTCATCAAAACTAGCATAAAAACAGTCAAGATTAACTGCTTCTTTGGATCTTCACTTTCTCATGAAGGCTCCTTTGTCACATCAAACTTACATTAAATAAATGTCTACGCTTTTCTGTTGTTAGCCTGTCTTTTGTTATAGAGATCCACCCAAGAACCTAGAAAGGTAGAGGGAAAAAGATATTTTTCTCCCTGACATTACAAAGAAAGTTTTATTTGTGTGTGTGTGTGTGTGTGTGTGTGTGTGTGTGTATGTGTGTGTGGTGGTCGCTGACAGATATCTTAACAAACTATCAACATTCTCCACGTTCAAATAATCATATTGGTATATTATAAGGAAGATGTTCTCATTTGAGTGGCTCTATTTTATAATATGTTATTTTGTGTTATATGCCAGGCCAATTGTGGGTCAGAGATGGGGCACTGTGGTTTCAATCAGCCAGTCCTGGGAAGCAGAGTGCCTCTCTCTGTATGAC
The DNA here is from genome assembly GCF_022079265.1 of Lynx rufus. Classification (NCBI taxonomy): domain Eukaryota; kingdom Metazoa; phylum Chordata; class Mammalia; order Carnivora; family Felidae; genus Lynx; species Lynx rufus. The sequence continues at coordinate 131,270,222 of NW_025814867.1, read as the reverse complement.
TCACCTTTGTGGTTTCTTGAATTGCTCTGTAAGTATAGGCTTAAATAGAAATACATTTAAATGGTGTTGTATTCTTAGCCAAAGCAAACTACAACCCTGAAATTTTGTAGGACAATGAAGACAGCAAATTTTGGAGCTTAGAACTTTTGGATACAGTTCATGAAGAATGGAGACTAACTGGGATTTCACACTTCTTCCAATGAAACAGAACTCTGCAAAGGCCCCAAACTATTTTATCAGTCTGAGAATCCCCTAGACAGAGGTTGTGAGATTTCTTTGAGTCAGCTTAATCTCTCCATCTCCCAAAGCTATTTCACACATTCTCCTCTCTACAAAAGCCTTCAACACCTTATCCCATTTCTTTTCTTTTCTTTTCTTCTCTTCTTTCTTTTTTTCTTCTCTTCTCTTCTCTTACCTTATTTTTTTATTTCCCTTTTAATTTTATTTTTTTAATTATTTATTCTCAAGTTAGCTGACATACAGTGTAGTTTTGGCTTCAGAAGTAGATTCCAGTGATTCATCACTTACTCATAAAACACAGTGCTCATCCCAACAAGTGCCCTCCTCAATGACCACCACACATTTAACCCATTCCTCCACTCCTGCCCCCATCAGCCCTCAGTTTGTTCTCTGTATTTAAGAGTCTCTTATGGTTTGCCTCCATCTCTATTTTTATCTTATTTCTTCTACCCTTCCCCTATGATTATCTGTTAAGTTTCTCAAATTCCACATGAGTGAAATCATGTATCTGTCTTTCTCTGACTTATTTCTCTTAGCCATAATACCCTGTAGTTCCACCCATGTTGTTGCAAATGGCAAGATTTTCATTCTTTTACATCACTGAGTAGTATTCCCTTGTATATATACATACACACACACGTGTATATATATATATATATATGTATACATATATACATATATATATACATGTGTGTCTGTGTGTGCATGTATGTATGTGTGTGTGTGTGTATATGTATATATATATATATATATATATATATATATATATAAACCACATCTTCTTAATCCATTCATCAGTTGATAGACATTTGGGCTCTTTCCATAATTTAGCTATTGTTGATAGCACTGCTATAAACATTGGGGTGCATGTGCCCCTTCGAATCAGCACTCCTGTATCCTTTGGATAAATTCCTAGTAGTACAATTACTGGATTGTAGGGAAGTTTTCTTTTTAATTTTTTGAGGAACCTCCACACTGTTTTCCAGAGTGGCTGCACCAGTTTGTATTCCCACTAACCATGTAAGAGGGTTCTCTTTTCTCCATATCCTTGTCAACATCTGTCATTCCCTGGGTTGTTAACTTTAGCCACTCTGACTGCTGTGAGGTGTTATCTCAGTGTGGTTTTGATTTGTATTTCCCTGATGATAAGCGATGTTGAGAATCTTTTCATGTGTCAGTTTGCCATCTGGATGTCTTCTTTGAAAAGTGTCTATTCATGTCTTCTGCCCATTTCTTCACTGGATTATTTATTTTTTGGGTGTGGAGTCTGGTGAGTTCTTTATAGATTTTAGATACTAACCTTTTATCCAATGTGTCATTTGCAAATATTTTCTCCCATTTCATTGGTTGCCTTTTAGTTTTGTTGATTGTTCCCTTTGGTGTGCAGAAGCTTTTTATGTTGATAAGGCCCCAATAGTTCATTTTTGCTTTTATGTCCCTTGCCTTCGGAGACATGTCAAGTGAGAAGTTGCTGTGGCCAAGGTCAAAGAGGTTGCTGCCTGTTTTGTCCTGTAGGATTTTGATGGTTTCCTGTCTCATTTAGGGCTTTCACCCATTTTGAATGTATTTTTGTGTATGGTGTAGGAAAGTGGTCCAGTTTCATTCTTCTGCATGTTGCTGTCCAGTTTTCCCAACACCATTTGCTGAAGAGACTGTCTTTTTTCCATTTGATACTTTTTCCTGCTTTGTTGGAGATTAGTTGGCCATACATTTGTGGGTCCATTTCTGAGTTCTGTATTCTATTCCATTGGTCTATGTGTCTGTTTTTGTGCAAATACCATACTGTCTTGATGATTACAGCTTTCTAATACAGGCTAAAGTCTGGGATTGTGATGCCTCCAACTTTGGTTTTCTTTTTCAACATTACTTTGGCTATTTGGGGTCTTTTGTAATTCCATACAAACGTTAGGATTATTTGTTCTAGCTTTGTGAAGAATGTTGGTGCTATTTTGATTGGGATTGTATTGAATATGTAGATTGCTTTGGGTAGTATCGACATTTTAACAATATTTGTTTTTCCAATCCATGAGCATGGGATGTTTTTCTATTTTTTTGTGTCTTCTTCAATTTCTTTCATAAGATTTCTATAGCTTTCAGCGTACAGATTTTTTACCTATTTGGTTAGGTTTATTCCTAGGTATTTTACGGTTTTTGTTGCAATTGTAAACAGGATCAATCCCCTGATATCTCTTTCTGTTGCTTCATTATTGGTGTATTAAAAATGTGACCTATTTCTGTACACTGATTTTATATCCTGTGACTTTGCTGAATTCCTGTATCAGCTCTAGCAGTTTTTGGGCGGAGTCTTTCAGGTTCTCCATGTAGAGGATCATGTCATCTGTGATGAATGAAAGTTTGACTTCTTTTTTGTTAATTTGAATCTCTTTTATTTCATTTTGTTGTCTGATTGCTGAGGCAAGTACTTCCAACCCTATGTTGAACAACAGCGGTGAGAGTGAACGTCCCTGTCGTGTTCCTGATCTCAGGGGGAAAGCTCTCAGTTTTTCCCCATTGAAGATAATATTAACTGTGGGCCTTTCATACATGACTTTTATTATGTTAAGATATATCCCTTCTATCCTGTCTTTCTTGAGAGTTTTTATTTAAAAAAATTTTTTTAACGTTTATTTATTTTTGAGACAGAGAGAGACAGAGCATGAACGGGGGAGGGGCAGAGAGAGAGGGAGACACAGAATCGGAAGCAGGCTCCAGGCTCTGAGCTATCAGCCCAGAGCCCGATGCGGGGCTCGAACTCACGGACCGCAAGATCGTGACCTGAGCTGAAGTCAGACGCTTAACCAACAGAGCCATCCAGGCGCCCCTTGAGGGTTTTTATTAAGAAAGGATGCTGTACATGTCAAATGCTTTTTCTGCATCTATTGACAGGATCATCTGGTTCTTATCCTTTCTTCTGTTAATGTGATGTATCACATTGATTGATTTGCAAATATTGAACCCACTCTGCAGCCCAGGAATTAATCCCACTTGGTCATGGTGAATAATTCTTTTAATATATGTTTTTTTTTTTATTTTTTTTTTCAACGTTTATTTATTTTGGGGACAGAGAGAGACAGAGCATGAACGGGGGAGGGGCAGAGAGAGAGGGAGACACAGAATCGGAAGCAGGCTCCAGGCTCCGAGCCATCAGCCCAGAGCCTGACGCGGGGCTCGAACTCACGCACCGCGAGATCGTGACCTGGCTGAAGTCGGACGCTTAACCGACTGCGCCACCCAGGCGCCCCTAATATATGTTTATATTTGATTTGCTACTATCCTGTTGAGAATTTTTGCATCCATGTTCATCAGGGGAATTGGTCTGTCCATCTCCTTTGTAGTGAGGTCTTTTTAGTGAGGTTTTTGCCTGGTTTTGGAATATATAATGCTGGCTTCATAGAATGAGTCTGGAAATTTTTCTTCTGTTTCTATTTTTTGGAACAATTTGAGAAGAATAGGTATCAACTCTGCTTTAAATGTCTGGTAGAATTCCCCTGGGAAGCCATCTGGCTCAGGACTCGTATTTGTTGGGAGATTTTGATAACCGATTCAATTTCTTCACTGGTTATAGGTCAGTTCAAATTTTCTATTTTTTCCCACTGAGTTTTGGTAGGAATTTGTCCATTTCTTGCAGATTGCCCATTTTGTTGGCATATAATTTTTCATAGTATTCTCTAATAATTGTTTGTATTTCTGTGGTGTTGGTTGTGATCTCTCTTCTTGCATTCATGATTTTATCTATTTGGGTTCTCTCTCTTTTCTTTTTGAGAAGTCCGGCTAGGGGTTTATCAATTTCATTTATCTTTCAAAAAAAACAGTCTTATATTCATTGATTTGTTCTATTGTTTTCTTTCTTTCTTTCTTTTTTTTTTTTTTTTTTGGATTCTATATTGTTTATTTCTGCTCTAGTCTTTATTATTTCTCTTCTGGTGGCTTTGGGCTTTCTTTGCTGCTGCTTTTCCAGATCCCTTAGGTGTAAGGTTAGTTTGTGTATTTGGGCCTTTCTTGCTTCATGAGATAGGCCTGAACTGCAATTTATTTTCCTCTTAGGACTGCTTTTGCTGCATCTCAGAGTGTTTGGAATGTTGTGTTTTCATTTTCACTTGCTTCTATGTATTTTTGTAATTTCTTCTTTAATTTCCTGGTTGACCCATTCATTCTTTAGTAGGATGTTCTTTAACCTCCATGTATTTGGGAGCTTTCCAAAAATTTTTTTGTAGTTGATTTCAAGTTTCATAGTGTTGTGATCTGAAAATATACATGGTATGATCTCAATATTTTTATATTTATTGAAGACTGTTCGTGACCCAGCTGAGGTTGCTGTGCTGTTCCCTGAAGCTTCACATTGCTGTTCTTGTTGGGGAGAAAAATGGCGACACCCCAGTCTCTCCTCCCTGGACTGCGTGTCTTAAACCACACTGTTCAGGCAGCCCTCATAGAGTAGCGAGGGCGGCCGCTTGTCCCGATCCACAGTCTCCTGTGTCTCCCAGGTGCTCGGCTGGAATTCAAAACCTGAAGTCTTCCAGGCCCCTGCACCACGTGGACCCTGTTCTGGGATAGCGCCATTCAGTCCTGCAGATAAAATGCCTTTGGCTGGCACCTGCAGGTTCTTTTGTCCTTAGGAGACAATGGACCCTTTTCCCACAGCACTCGAGGAAGTGGACTGTTCTCTCCCAGTGCACCCTTGAGATTGCTACTGCCCCGGGGCTGGTTCCCTACCCCACAGGCACATGCACACATTGGCAGCTCCAGTCCAGAGAAAGTGAGGCACTTTTGCTTTTGAAAACTCCAATCTTCATCTCCTGAAGCTGTTTGCAAAATAGAAACTGACACTCTCCATATTTCTCCTTCCCCAGTCCATGGTCCCGAGAGGTTTTTTAATCTTGTCAATACCACAATTCCCCAGTCTCTCTGTCTTTCCCTTTTGTCTCTCCACAGAAGGGGTTCCCTCCCTTCCATGCCTATGTCGTTTTTTTTCCCCCAATTCTCATACACGCGCCTCAAATTGACCAAACTGTCTCTCTCCCCCTGTGGTGATCCTTCTGCCACTCCGCAGATTGATTTCCTGGGTGTTCCAAGTGATCTGACCTCATTATAGCTGTGTTTGAGGACGAGGGAAAGCCCAGTCCCCCTACTTCTCAGCCATCTTAACTCCTCTCCCTCCTCCTCCTCATTCTCTAAAAAAATTTTTTTTAATGTTTACTAATTTTTGACAGAGAGACAAAGCATGAGTGTGGGAGGGCAGAGAGAGAGGGAGACACAGAATCTGAAGCAGGCTCCAGGCTCCAAGCTGTCAGCACAGAGCCCGACGGCGAGATCATGACCTGAGCTGAAGTTGGTGGCTTAATAGACTGAGCCACCCAGATGCCCCTCCCTCCTCCTCATTCTTATGGATGGTCTTGTTTCTTATTTCATAGAAAAATACCAACCTGCCAATCTGCACCTGTAATCCTATATCCTATATTACCTCCTATGGTTAAACACAAAGGGTAGTACTTTGTCTTGAAGTCAATTCCTCCTCTGGGGTACTGACTCATCACTTCTCATCTGCTGAAAGACTTAATGTTTGCAATTCCCCCCCCCTCTCTCTTCCATTTAACAACAACAACAACAACAACAACAACAAAGGACAACAAACTCAACTTGATTCTACATCTCCTTCAGCTCCATTTTCCATTTCCCTGCTTCCCTTCGCAGGATATCATATTCTGTTAAAAAACAATCGTCTATACTAATTCTCTTGCCTTCCTGTTTTCCCACACTCCCTTGAATCTACTCCAAACTGTTTCTGTCTCTTTCCTTCCTCAAGAACTGATTGTTAAAGATCACCAATTACCTCTATGCAGCCAAATCCAAGTCAATTCTCAGTTGGGATATTGTTGTACCTATAAGCACCTTTTGGCTTACACAAATGGTTTTGTAGCTTTTGACACAAATGATTAGCCTTTCTTTCTTGAAATACTTTCTTCACTCCATGTCAAGGACTCTTCTTGTTCTTGGTTGTCATCTGTCTCATTGGCCACTCTTTACCAGTCTCTTTTGTAAGATCTGGTTCTGCCTTGATAATCTCTAAGTTGGTCTGCCCCAGAAAACTTCTTTGTCTCTCTCTCTCTCTCTCTCTCTCTATATATATATATTTCCTAGGTAATGTCATTTAGTTCCATGGCTTTCATGCCATAAAAAAATAATGTCTGCCTACTCAACAACTCCAGGTGGATATCTACAAGTACCTGACCCACAGATTGTCTAAAACTAAACTCTCGATTAGATCTGTTCTTCCCTAAGCCTCCATTGTATACATTTGGGTGCTATTATTTGCCAGGTACTAAATGACAAAAAACAGAAAGGTAGTTTTAAAACCATTTTTTTAGTAGTTAAAATTTGTTTTTATTTTTTAATTTGTAAATTTTTTTAGTGATTGTACTGATTTTATTACTTTTACTAAGTCAGTTTATCTTTGTCATTCTCAATACAAAGAAAGAAAACAATATAAAGAAAATACGTCCTCATTATTATTCACAATAAAAAGGGTCTGCTTCATTCTGTAGGCCTGGGCATATTATATTATAGGGAGCACTTAATGGCTCAAGTGGATCAAAGTACGATTTTGATTCTGACCCACTGAATGGAATCTCATGCATATCTGGTGACTGCACTAACTCCATGGGAGCTGTGAGGTACTGAACCATTTCTGTGGTACCCCTGATCTCACTAAATTAAGAAAAGTCCCTACACAAGAAAAGATAACAATCTGTCCGTAAATTATATCTATAGGCTCTTTCTTTAGTGGAAGGTGGGAAAGGGGCCCTTTCTTGAGTATATGGATACAAGTATTGTTGTGTCTAAAGATTGCTGAATTGATGTTGTGTCTGTTATAATGAAAATAAGGTGAATCAAAACCACTGCCAGATTAAGAAGCTACCACAACTTGTCTCAGTTCGTCAAATAATGGAGCGAGTTCCTTTGCTAGGCTGACAATGAATCCTGTATTGGCATTCCTGGTGGTCGTGAAACTCACCACCAAAGGTAAATGATTGAATTGAACCACCTGGTAGGCGTTATAGTAACAGATGATACTTTTATTTTTTGAAAGTCCAAGTTTGCTTCCTTGGTCTGTTGCCAGGGCAAAAGTAGAGAAGAAACCAGGTCTCAAAGCATGCTCTGGAGCATTATCATTGGCCACTGTAATAACTGGCACTCCATCTCTATCTGACACAACAATAGCATGGAGCCCTTCAACACTTGGTAATTTTTTATACGGGAATCGTTTCAGGTCATCTGCCATGATGAACCCCTTTCTCCCGCAGGGTCAACCTCCACTCCTGGTTTTCTGGGTTGCCGTGTTCTCTCAGCTGTAAATTCAGGGACAGGGTCAAAAACAGTCTCCTCTGAAAGCTGTCATCACATGATTTGTATAAAATTTGTTTTTAAAAATACAGTATGATTTAAGTTCTCCAGTGTGAACTATGCTTCTTTTACTGAAAATTTCTCTTAGTTTAGCGTGGTGAGAACTAACGTGCTCATGGAGGACTTTCTTCTTCTTTTTTTCTTTTTGAAGCAAGAGATACTGACTCTGTTGTCATTTAAAAGGTAATTTTGGCTGTGTGCAGCAGTCAGTCTGAGAAGAGAGCTTTCTAGAGGCCTGGATAATACACTGTGACATGGGGAATTGGGCACTCTGGCTCTGTGAATGTGATATGAACTGTGGGCTCCAGCCTCAGTCAAGGCCTTGGTGCCAGAGTTCAATGTAATTTATGCAACTGGACCCTTCGGAGTTGGTTGCAGCTTTGTAGTAACAGCCTTGAAGGTGAATCATGCATTTTGGGTAATGGGAAAAATGTCCATTTCTGCAGACAAAGTCCTTAATAATGATAATCCCCTTAATGATAACTGCCTTCACATTTTAAAAAATGTTTTATTTTATATTTGAGAGAGAGACATAGAGCATGAGCAGGGGAGGGGCAGAGAGATGGAGACAGACTCTGAAGCATGCTCCAGGTTCTGAGTTGTCAGAACAGAACCCAATGCAGGGCTTGAACCCACGAGCAGAGAGATCATGACCTGAGCTGAAGTAGGGCATTTAACCAACTGAGCCACCAGACGTCCCTATGATAACTGCCTTCAAATAAATAATCAAGATGATGAAAAGTTCATGATGATAATGGTGACAAATTCCAAAGCAATAATACCAGCCCCAGTTACAACCCAGTGACCAAATCTTGTGACTACTGTTCCAGTCGGTTCATCCCCAGCAGTAGCTGTAGCTCAAGTCCAACTGCTGTCTCTGCTTTGGTTCCCACTTCTGCAACTGTACCCCTTCCTCAGGCAGCAGGGACAGCATCTTCTGAATCTGTACTTCCTAATGCAACTAAATGAGACAAACCTGCACAAAAGCCGGTGGAGACTTCAGTGAGCACTTGCCCAATACCAACCGAATGGCACATTAGGAGGTTCTTCTCAGTAAAAACCTTTTTGAAGATGCAACAAGAGTACTTGTGACAGGTTGGCCTCATGAGAATATGGCAATTGGGGCGCCTGGGTGGCTCAGTCGGTTAGGCGTCTGACTCTTGATTTCAGCTCAGATCATGATCTCAAGGTCATGAGATCGGGCCCTGTGTCAGGCTCCATGCTGAGCGTGGAGCTTGCTTAAGATTCTTTCTCTCCCTCTCCCTAAAATATGACAATGAAATCACATCAATGAGCTGGTTTCAACAACCCTGACAGAGCAGTACTTTTTTACTTTATATTTTTAAAAATTACTAATAAGCTTTATTTTTTAGAGCAGTTTCTGGTGCACTGAAAAATTGAGCAGACATTGAGAGAACTCCCATGTATCTCTGTCCCCCCAATACCATAGCTTCCTCTATTATTAACATCTTGCATTGGTATGATACCCCTGCTATCACTTATGTACCTATATTGATACTTTCATTATTACTAACTAAACTCTTTTGTTTACATTAGGGGCCATTCTTTGTGTTGTTCAGGTCTATGAGTTTTGACAAATGTATGGTGTCATATATTCCGTGTTACAGTATCACACAGATTAGTTTCACTGCCTTAAAAATCCTCTGTGCTCCACCCATTCATCCCTCCCCTCTCCTTCCCTCTGGCAACCACTGATCTTTTTACCATCTCTATAGATTTGTCTTTTCCAGAATGTCATATAGTTGGAATCACACAGCAAGAAGCCTTTTCAAAGTGACATCTTTCACTTAGTAATACGTTTTCACAGTTGTCTATGTCTTTTTGTGGCTTGATAGCTCATTTCTTTTTAACACTGAATAATATTCCGCTGTCTGTGCCACTATTTGTTTACCCATTCACCTACTAAAGGACATCTTGGTTATTTTCAATTTTTGGCAATTGTGAATAAAGCAGCCATAAATATTCATGTGCAGGTTTTTATGGGAACATAAATTTTCAACTCCCTTGGGTAAATACCAAGGAGTGCAATTGCGGGGTCATATAACAAGAGCATGTTTAGTTTTGCACAAAACCACTCAAGTGTCTTCCAAAGTGGCTATACCATTTTGTATACCTACCAGCGATGAATGAGAGTTCCTGCTGCTCCACCTCTTAGCCAGCAGTGGTCTTGTCAGTTTTGGATTTTTGCTGTTCTGATAGATGTGTAGTGGTATCTCATTGTTACTTTAATTTTCAAGTCCCTAATGACATATGATGGAGAGCACCAGTTCTTTTAAAAAAAATTTTTTTTTAATGTTCATTTTTTTTTGAGAGAGAGAGAGAGAAAGAACGAGCAGGGGTGGGGGAGGGGCAGAGAGAAAGGTAAAGACACAGGCTCCGAAGTGGAGCTTGAACTCACGAACCGTGAGGCCATGACCTGAGCCGTAGTCGGATGCTTAACCAACTGAGTCACCCAGACACCCCTAGAACATCATTTCAAATGCTTATTTACCATTTGTGTATCATCTTTGGTGAGGTGTCTGTTCAGATCTTTGGGCCACTTTTTAACTGGGTTATTTGTTTTCTTATTGTCAAGTTTCAAGAGTTCTATATTTTGGACGCAGGTCCTTTATTAGATATACATTTTGCAAATATCTTCTCCCAGTCTGTGGCTTGTCTGCAATTATAGAAGTATCTTTTAATGGGAAGTCCTGAACAGAGAAAGTTAGGCTATGGTTGACTTCCTCAGGCAGTGAGAACTGGTTTCCTCAGCCTTGAGCAGTGGCTACCTTGTCCTGCAGATTCTGTAGGACTTGCTCTTGAAATTTTATGAAATCAACCTTGACTGAGATGAGATACATCAATCAGCAGAAACCTTCACTGATTCCAGTATTGCTACCTCAAACAAGTCATGAAAATCTTCAGACTTCAGCCAAGTAGCCAACCTTAGGAGTACTGATTCAGATGTCAAGTGGATGATGTCTAGAAGCTCGTGGCCAAGGAAGAGGAATGGAAGTGGCAGGGGAAGAGTTGCAGAAGCCGGAAGAACTTGTATGAACACTTATTATGGACTGCATGTTTGTGCTTCCCCAGGATTCGTAGGTTGACATCTGAACCCCAGATGTGATGGCATTAGGAGGTGAGGACTTCGGGAGGTGATTAGGTCATGAGAGTGAAGCCCTCATTAATTAGATTAGTGCCTCTGTAAAAGACTCCCCAGAGAGCTCTCTTGCCTTCTTTCTACCATGTAAGGATCCAAGTCAGTAGTCTGTAATCCAGAAGAAGGTTCTCACCAGAACTGTGCTAGCACACTGATCTTGGACTTCCATCCTCCAGAGCCATGAGAAATAAATCTCTGTTGTTTACATGCCATGCAATCTATGGTAATTTGTTATAGTATCCCCAGCTGATGAAGACAAGCACATTCAAGTATAGTATGAGGAAAAAGACATGGTCACAAGGTTAAAGACATCAGTGTTTCCTGAGAGCCTTATGAAATATACATATTTTGCTTTTGAGAAGACTGAAAGGGACTTTCTTACCCTCACATTTTACATCAATGCATTACATTAACTCTTCCCTGGACCATGTGGGATGATTTAGGTTAATGTCTGTAACTTGGTAAAAGGTAGTATATTGTTGGGGGTGGAAAGGGCGAGACATAGGAAATAGGGCAGAGATGAATGTAGTGTATGTCCATTTAAATTGCATATCCATACAGTGTATAGAATGTTGTACAACCAGAAACCAGCCTTTGCAGGTCTTTGTTTCTTTTAGAAAATAGTAGGAAATTTTTCTTAGGTGTTTACTCTTACTGCACTAAATCCAGAAACTTAGTGTCATGCTCTGTTTTGTATTTCTTTGACTTAACATTGGTTTTAGAAATAATCCTTGCTACCTAGACTCTATAGTCTCTATTTTATGGCCACACTGGATAATAGCTTTGTGAAATTGAAAAATATTTTGGAGCAACTGTATACAGAAATGCCAATTTTTTTTTGACTATTGTTGCTTCTTCAAATACGTATGACATTTGTGTAAGAAAACACATTCTTTAATGAGAAATACTTGTAGAAAAAAGGGAACCCCTCTCTTTATATGAAAATAACTACTAGTTTAAAATGATTTCTCGGGGCACCTGGGTGGCTGAGTTGGTTAAGCGTCTGACTTCAGCTCAGGTCATGATCTCATGGCTCCTGAGTTAAAGCCCTGTGTCAGGCTCTGTGCTGAAAGCTCAGAGCCTGGAGCCTCCTTCAGATTCTGTGTCTTTCTCTCTCTCTCTGCCCCTGCCCCGCTCGTGCCCAGTCTCTCTCTCCCTAAAGACATTAAATTTTAAAGAAAAATTAAAATGATTTCTTGATTGTTGAATGTAAGCCCCTTCTTAGATGATTTAAGCTGTACAATTATAGTTAGTATCTGCAAATACAGTTAGTTTCTTATTCACATTATTTGGGGTAAAAATTGGCAGCTGTCTAAGCTTCAAAATAATCATTGTGGGCTTCATTTTGATGCACCCTTTTGGGCAGCACACACTTCTGAGGCCAATGAAGAAATGGAACAGTTGCTTCTCTTCAATCCGACCCTTCCCTCAGCAGAAATGTCTTTGCCAGTAAACTGTGAGTTCAAACTGTCGTCTTGCTTTTTTTTTTTTTTAAACCACAAAATGCTGATTGGATTAAAAACTAATGAAAATATTCCAAAACCAGGTTTTATTTATTTATTTATTTGAGAGGAGAGAGAAGAGAGCATGTGTAAGTGGGGGAAGAGGTACAGAGAGAGAGAGAGAGAGAGAGAGAGAGAGAGGATCTTAAGAAGGTTCCAAGCTCAATGCAGAGCCCAGATGTGGAACTCAATCTCACAACCCTGGGATTATGACCTAAGGCCAAAAGCAAGACTTGGAAGTTCAACTGACTAAGCCACCCAGGCACCCCTCAAAACAAAGTTTATAACATTTGTAAATTCTTTTTTTAATCAGATAAAGATGGGTGGCAACTAAAATTATTAATAGTATAATACAGAAAGAGGACAGAACTATATAACTACAGAAGGACAGCATCTTTTATTGCATGAAGTGAATGGGAGCAATCTTTGGAGGGCTGAGAGATGCACCTGAAAATGTACTTTGAAAAATATAAAATCAAGATATTCATGGTTTATTAGAAGTAAAATCTTACTAGTGAAAAAATAATATGAATGTCATTTGGCTTACATAAATATGATATGCAATTTTCTATCTAGTATCTCTGTACGTTGAATAGACATCTCAAATCTAGTATTCCCTGAATAAAATTTTTGGTTTTTCTCCCATAACTAATTCTCTCCAAGATTTTCCTTATCAATAAATTGAAGCACTAGACATCTTTACTCTAACTAACCTATAAATGCACTTTATTAACCCTTTCTGACATACATGTAACAAACAAAATCTCTGGATTTTTGTTGGTATTTGAATTTTATTTGTGATATTTCTGACATGCCAAGGATGTTGGGTTTTATGTCATTAAATTTATCAATACCTTCCTTTATAATTTATGTATCAGTGTCATGTTTTAGAGAAGCTATCACTAACCAAGAGATATTGTCTGTATTAATTTAGAATCCAATTTGAAGATTTGATATATCTGATCTATTCCATGGAAATTTTTTGACTTGGTCAACAGTTGGTTCAAATTCCTCTTTTAGAATTGAAGGCTGAATTATCCAGGGTAGCTGTTACAGGGTGGGGGCGGGGTGATGGTTGTGGTGATGGTAGTGGAATGGTGGCCATGTTGTGTTGATGATGGAGATGATGGTGGTGATGGTGTAGTGGTGATGGAGATAGAGATAATAGTAGTGGGGTGGCCTTTTTGCACAAATCACAGAAATAAGCTGTTTTATTTCCAGGCTACCTTATCTTTTAGTGCATCAGAAATGTATCTAATATAATCAGACACAATATTATTAAACACTATTGCGTTATGGGGTGAATTATTATCCCCCCCCCTTAACTCACAGATTAAAGTCATAACTCCCAGTATCTCAGAATGTGACTATATTTGAAGGAAGGGTCTTTTACCAAGGTAATTAATGTTAAATGAGATCATTAGCGTGGGCCCTGATCCAATGACTCATGTCCTTATAAGAAGAAGAAATTAAAACACCAATATACACAGAGGGAAGACCATGTAAAGACACAAAGAAGGTCATCTCTAAGGCAACGAAAAGCCTCAGAAGAAACCAACCCTGTGATAGCTTGATCTAAAACTTCTAGCCTCTAGAGTTATGAGAAAATAAATTTCTGTTGTATAAGCCACCCAGTCTATGTGATGTTGTTATGGCAGTCCTAGCAAATTAATATATACTGTATAAGATAGGCCAAAAAACCAGTTTGGTTGATTTTATCTGTTGTTTCCTCAATTATTTTGTTCTCATGAGCCTCTCATGTTGTAAACATCTCCCTCATTGAGTTGTGATTTTAGCATTTAAATATATACATTTTTATTACAGTGTGGTCCTAAACTTAAACAAAGTATGTTATTTGTTATTTGAAGAACAAAAATCTGGTCCAAAGCTCAAGGAGAACTGACTGCACTTGTTATGCCCAGAATTCGTGATCCCTAAAGACCACCAGGGAGCCGAGTCCGATGCAAAAGCAAAGCCTTTATTCCAGCTAGCTCGAGCTCAATCTCCTACCTGCACTGACGGAGCGGTGAGATACCTAAGAGAGAGAGCGAGTTTCAAAAGCACAAAGGTTTTATAGGGATCATGGCCTTAGCCGATTGGCTGGGGAAGGGTCGTGGCCTCAGCCGATTGGCTGGGGAAGGATAGAACAATGCCTGCCAAGGTGTGGTCCCAGATCAGCAATTATCATTGTCACCTGGATCTTGCTAAAAATGCAAATGTTGGGCCTGGTGGTTACAGACCTACTGAATCAGAAACTCCGGGGGTGGGGCTCAGCAATCTGTGTTTGAACCAGTCTTCCAAGAGATTCTGATGCACCTGAAGTTGAAGAACCACTGTGTCTGAGGATCTCTAACATGTTTGGCCTCAGTGAATGCAGAACGTTTCTCACTGGTCACCTATTAACCATTGGCTGTCAGCCTTGCTGTGCTATATAAATACCTAGCACCAAACACCATCCCCAGAGACTCTGATTAATTGGTTTGGGGAGGGGTAAAATGCTCCCAGGTCATTCTAAGCCTGGACAGGGTTGAGGGCTCCTACCTTTGGTCCCTACCTGAGAGAAGCCCTCCCTCTTCTACTCACACTTTCCATGCCTCTCACACTCCCCTTCCTCCCACCTCAGACTTCGGAAGAATGCATCAATCAGTAGCCTGCTTTCTTAGAAAACATAAGTTACTCAAGGGGAGGAGGGGTGATCTGAGGTTTGAGCGGGAACCTCTTTCTGCGGCCATGTCAGGGACATAGTCACTAGTCGGCCGGCCTCGGTCTGCTCTTTCACACTGGACTTTAGATACAGGAGATTATATTCTAATTTGCCTTACAATACTAAGTCATATGCCCTTTTATTTTTACCAGCACTTTAAGGGATTTTCAAGGACAATGCTGACTGTATGCAATTTTTCACATCTCAAGTTGACTTCAGAACCAAGCTCTTACCTAAAATTTGACTCCACTGTAAATTACAAATAGAAACCTTAGCTTGAGCCAGACATCAAAAGAATTCATACTTATAAGATACGTTAGGATCCAATAAATTCAAACTTAAGAAGAATCAATGTTTCAATAAAATATTGAGTTTATCTAGAATATTAGAAAAATAATGACCTTTACAAAATAATTGTAACTTACCAACACAATTTGGGGTATACATCAATTAGGCAAAATGCCATTTAAATTTAGTGTAATTGCTACATTCCTATAGCATTTAAGTCAAAACGTAAACACCATTTGACCATTGTATCCCCACCTACAAGGATGTATCTACAAAATCATGTTTCTATAGCATATGTGGAATAACTGAATAACCATACGAGTATTGCTGCAGTATTTCATCCCAGGATCTCCATTCATTCACACTGAATTCCCCATGCAAGGCACTTCTGGAGTTACAGTACTCCCAACAATTTAATCTATTCAATCTGTGGAGACTTGTTTTGGCTGGCTCTGTATAAGCACTTTATTTTTCTTAAGAAAATGAACTCTTATTTCAAAACCATGTTTTGTGTGAGCAGAGAACTGTGGTTGATTCTTAGAAGTAATAAAATGTTTTTCAATGCTAGAAAATATACTCTGGACTTTTTAAAAGGATATATTCTATTTAAAAAAATCAACTTCAATCAAGTAGAGATGGTAGGTGTTTTTTTTGATGTTGATGATTTAATATTTTCTTCTGAAAAATTGCCCCTCACTAAAAAAAATAATAATAAGGGTTGGGGCGCCTGGGTGGCGCAGTCGGTTAAGCGTCCGACTTCAGCCAGGTCACGATCTCGCGGTCCGTGAGTTCGAGCCCGGCGTCGGGCTCTGGGCTGATGGCTCAGAGCCTGGAGCCTGTTTCCGATTCTGTGTCTCCCTCTCTCTCTGCCCCTCCCCCGTTCATGCTCTGTCTCTCTCTGTCCCAAAAATAAATAAACGTTGGAAAAAAAAAAAATAATAAGGGTTACCTAGGTGGCTCAGTCAGTTAAGCGTCAGACTCTTGGTTTTGACTCAGGTCATGAGCTCATGGTTTGTGAGTTTGAGCCCTGTGTGGGTCTCTTTACTGACAGCGTGGAGCCTGCTTGGAATTCTCTCTCTCCCTCTCTCCCTCAAAAAAGGGGCAAAAAAAGGAGCCCCTCTTTTGCTCCTGTTGTCACTCTCTCTCTGAAAAACAAATAAATATGGGGCGCCTGGCTGGCTCAGTCGGTTAAGCGTCCGACTTCAGCTCAGGTCACGATCTCGAGGTGCGTGAGTTCGAGCCCTGCGTCAGGCTCTGGGCTGATGGCTCAGAGCCTGGAGCCTGTTTCCGATTCTGTGTCTCCCTCTCTCTCTGCCCCTCCCCCATTCATGCCCTGTCTCTCTCTGTCTCAAAAATAAATAAACGTTAAAAAAAGATTTAAAAAAATAAATATTAAAAAAATAAAATAGGAGTTATATTTAAATGTTATTAGCTAGTTACTTTTGATTATTCTTATGCCACTCATTAAGTATTTCAAACTGAAGTTCATAACCATGATTATTTTATGCCCTCTCCTCTCCATTACATTGTCCTGTGCCCACACTCTTGAATAGAATTTTCCAATTCTAATTGCTTTCCTAAAACAATAGTAGCAGAAGTGTCTGAGAGAAAACATGGCTGTGGATGAGCATAAATCATGTTTCTCATAACAAAACTATTTGTAATCTTGGTAGACTTCACTTGCTTTTCTAATTACAATGTCAGCCATATGAAGAAATGTTTGATTTTTGAAGCAAACTTGTATAGGCTGAATCCTAGTAGAATAAATTCTAAGACACCCTTCAAATATTTTTTTCAACAAGAAACCTATTTCATTTAATACCTTTATACTAATAATAGAAAAAGTATATGAATGTACCTTAGATCATAGGTTTAAAAAAATTTTTTTTAATGTTTATTTACTTTTGAGACAGAGAGAGACAGAGCATGAACAGGGGAGGGTCAGAGAGAGAGGGAGACAGAATCTGAAGCAGGCTCCAGGCTCTGAGCTGCCAGCACAAAGCCCAACGCGGGGCTCGAATTCATGGACCGTGAGATCATGACCTGAGCCGAAGTCAGACGCCTAACTGACTGAGCCACCCAGGCACCCAGATCATAGATTTTTAAAGAGATGCAGGCATGGCCAAGAAACAGGTGGGAAATCAGAATCTTGTCATCCCTGAAGAAAGAGGAAGAGAACATTCCTAGAAGGAAGTTAGTAATAGTGTTAGATGTGTCAGAGAATTCAGAAAATTTATGACTGAAAAATGCCATCTGATTTCAACACAAAAGTTTCACTGCTTCAGTGAAAGCAGTGTTGGGCAGATTTGCAGGGAGCCTTTGGAACTCAGACAGCTGAGTGTTGAAGGTAAGCAGGATGTTAGAAAGTAGAAAAATCTAGTGTTGGAGTCCTTTCAAGAAGATTGGTTGGGGGAAAAAACAGGGGGAGGGAGTAGCAGAATGGAGATATGGCACTGGATCAAAGGCTACAAAATTACTAACGTGGGAGACATCAGAGAGCTTAAGTACAGAAAAAGATAAAGAGAGGGAAAGATTGAAGACTCAAATGGGCAAAAGGATACCCAATGCAGCAGAAAAACCCCTGGGTGGCCAGAGTGGATGGGGTCAGACTGGATACATTTTTATAGGAAAAGAACCATTCTGCACCATTGTGACAGAAGTGAGGAAGGATTAATGGGCAACAAAGGTAAAGTAGGAGTATGCCTCTAGGATCTATATTAGGACTACACATTTCTACACACTGTTATTTGCTGTTTCTGAAATACCCAGCTTCCTTCCTCCATGGACACATATCTCCCACCCATACTTCCATACATAGCTCCAACATCATTTCTGGAAAGCCTTCCTTGACATGTGCAATCTGTTTTGGAAATCTCTCCTTGTGCTCCCAGATGCTCCCTGTACAGAGCTCTGTGCATATTTTGTCCGAAAAATAGACATTTACTTGTCAGTCCCTTCCTTTAGATTGCAAGCGCTTTGAAGGTAGAAGCTTAGCATTTGTATCTCAGAGCCTAATCCACATGTAGAGCTTTGTGAAATCAATAGTCACTTCTGCTTTTTTGAAATGAATTGCCATAGGCATATGTCCTATGGACACAGTGAATGGCAGGATGCAGAGATAGTAGGTGATCTCCCTGTCCTCTCTTACTGTAAATTTCTGTTCCTGGCTTGCTTGACTCACTATCCCTTCTAATCATCTTTGCCCTGCAGCTATTTTCTCCATGGTCTTGGCTTCAGTCCAGGTTCTGTGAACGTGGTTCCATCTCTTCTCTTTCTTCACTCCAAAAGTCACCTTAAAGTAACGGACTTTTTATTACACATCAGGGCTTAATGGAAAAATGCAGAAATGCATAGAACAGGAATAAACACGAAGTGGGGTATTAAAAACTATGATAGGGCACCTGGGTGGCTCGGCTGGTTGAGCGTCTGACTCCTGCTCAGGCCATGATCTCGTGATTCCTAAGTTCGAGACCCACATCGGGCTCGCTGCTGTGAGCCTGCCAGTGCAGAGCCTGCTTGGTATCCTCTGTCCCTTTCTCTCTGCCCCTCCCCTGCTTGCACTCTCCCCAAAATAAATAAGTATTAAAAAAACAAACATGATAAAAACCAGTTTAAAGCCTCATTGGCAATCAATCCCTATGATAGGGAAATTCTCCCTGAATATCTTTCTCATTAGAACACAACCTGCCCTCCTTTCCCTCTCTCTGAATTTTTCCCCCCATGCCATGGAGTTCACTCCTCCCTTCAAGGACTGTGGTAGGTAGAATAATGGTGTTCCAAGATGTTTATGTTCTAATCCTCAGAATCTGTGAATACATTATGTTACATGGCAAAGAAAAATTGAGGCTGCAAATCAGGGTCACCTCAAAATAGGGAGAATATCTTGGCTTATCCAGGAAGATCCAATGAAATCACAAGAGTCTTTGAAAGTGAAGAGAACTGTAAGTTCTCAATGTAAGAAAGACCCCACTGGTCATTCCTGACTTTGAAGACAGAAGGGGCCACAACCAAGAAATACTGGTAGCCTCTAGAAGCTAGAGAAGGCAAGAAATTGTACTTTCTCCTGAAGTCTCCAGAAAGGGACTCAGCTCTCCTGACATCTTGACTTTAATCCTGAGACTGGGGTTGGATTCCCAACTTACAGAATTGTAAGATAATAAATTTGTGTTGTTTAAGTCATTAAGTTTGTAATAATTCATTACAGTAGCAAAAAGAACACAAGACAACACAAAACCAAGACAACAAATCCAAATTCATTTTGGTGTGAAGTGTCCTAAATCTTTTCACTCAAAATCTGCTCCAGCCTAAACTCTGGGACCTTCCTTTGCCAAATTAAAAACAACATTAACAAACCTTCCTTTATAAAACAGCTGTCTATCCCTATGATGAAGGGGAAAGAGCCCTTTCATGCTCAAGCTCTCTTTTTTTTTTAATTTTTTAAGTTTATTTACTTGTTTTGAGAGAGACAGAGAGAGTGAGTGGGGGAGGGGCAGAGAGAAAGGGAGAGAGAGAATCCCAAGCAGGGTTTGCTCTGTCAAGCCCATATGGGGCTTGTACTCATGAACCGTGAAATCATGATGTTGAGCCCCATCACGCTCTCTTACCATATTTATGACATTTTTCATTTCTGTCACAAATATACTGTCCAAAAATGATTCTAGAAATAATATCCTTTTTCCAAAAAAACGTTAAAATATGTTTGTGTATACTACACTGGGCATTTTAAATAGGAATATATAAATGATGTGTCTATTGAAGGGAAGAGTGTAAAGTTTGATGAATAAGAATTTTTTAATGTTGACTTCCCAAACTTTTCCAGTTTGACTCTTACAAGTCAACATTAAATACCTACATATCAAAAGGACAGAGTATTACATTTAATGAAATTAAACATCATATAACTAACCCTTTCTAGTATTCAAATAGAGATTTCTGTACTGAATGTGAATAAACTTCTAAGGCAATCCTTCTCAAACTTTAACTTGCGAACAAGTCATATGAGGATCTTATTAAAAAGCAAATTCTAACTCAGTAGGTTTTGGTTGGGGGTGATTCTAAGATTCTAGCTTGCTAATACACTCTTAGATGATGAGGATGATGCTATTGACGCCTGGACCACATTTCAAGTAGCAAAATCATAGGGGACCTTAAGGGTCATTGTAGAATCTATTGGTTGAATTCTATGATTTTATAAATTAAACATAACAAAAGCACATATTCACTAAATTATAGTTTGTGTGGCAAAGAGAAAATTCTTTAAAATTATTATTTGGAATTTAAAATCCTTTTATGTCAAGACCTTAAGATTATGAATTTTACTTGTGATTGCTGATGGCACCCTTAAGCAATTCTGCTTCAATAACCCCATAATCATGACAAACTTTGTGTCCTCTCCAAGTGTGTGCATTAAGCAAATGCTTCAGATTAGGCTTCCTCTATTTTCTTGTAAGGAACTGTTGATCTGTGCACGAGGAAAAGACAGGATCGAGAAGTCAGATGTCATTAGCTAGCTAGCTCCCTCTTCTACTGCTATCATTGAGAGCTTCTGAGCCTTCAGGAGGAGCCTTGCATTTAGCAGGGTCCCACATCCAACATGTTACAGGAACGATGGTGTAACAAATCTGGTCCTGTTATCTAGACACGAAGCGTATCAATATCCCCTTGACAGTGCCTACAAGGACCCCCTCCCTCCACGGTCTAGCTGATGCCTAGCCCTCCAGTCTCACTTTGTGGCAGTCTCTCTCCTTTGTTTCATCTTCAGCAACACTGCTACTCTTTCAGTTCTTCCAGTACTCCATTCTCCTTCCCACCAGAAACCTATATTTATATAAGCTCTTCACTTTCCATAAATACAACTCTCCCCCAAACTCTTCACTTTAACTCCTAACCATTTTACCAATCTCAACTCAAAAGTAATGTTCTCATGAGAGCCTTCTTTGACTCCTCAGACTAAATCACACGTCTTTCCATGCAGTCTCAGAGCAGCTCCTCCTCCTCCTCCTTCTTCTTCTCCCTGCTCCTCCTTCTCCTCCTCCTTTTTTGGAGTTTTCACACAAAGGAAACTTCTTTTTTTTTTGCAGCAAATAAGGAGGTCACGGGAATCTCAGAGCTTCTTTAAATGCACTTATCACAGTTCATAATTATATACTTGGGTGATTGTCTGATCACATTTTTTCTCCCTAGATGACCATATGTGTCATGATAGCAGGTTTATGTCTATTTCTCCCACACTGTACCCATATTGCCTAGCATTGGAGAAAGGATGTGATAAATATTGATGAAGGAATGAAGGCAAAATTGCTTTTTTAATGGACTTAGACAGCTAACATTTGAACCAGGGACATCTTTCCTTTTTTTTTTTGGAGGTCAACTTTTTTTTTAATTTCATTTTTTATTTTTTAAAATTTACATCCAAATTAGTTAGCATATAGTGCAACAATGATTTCCGGAGTAGATCCCTTACCCATTTAGCTCATCCTCCCTCCCACAACCCCTCCATTAACCCTCAGTTTGTTCTCCATATTTATGAGGCTCTTCTGTTTTATCCCCCTCCCTGTTTTTATATTATTTTTATTTCCCTTCCCTTATGTTCATCTGTTTTGTCTCTTAACATCCTGATATGAGTGAAGTCATATGATTTTTGTCTTTCTATGACTAATTTCACTTAGCATGATACCCTCCAGTTCCATCCACGTAGTTGCAAATGGCAAGATTTCATTCTTTTTGATTGCCAAGTAATACTCCATTGTATATGTATACCACATCTTCTTTATCCATTCACCCATCGATGGGCATTTGGGCTCTTTCCATACTTTGGCTATTGTTGATAGTGCTGCTATAAACATGGGGGTGCATGTGTCCCTTGGAAACAGCACACCTGTATCCCGTGGATAAATACCTAGTAGTGCAATTGCTATGTCGTAGGGTAGTTGTATTTTTAGTTTTTTGAGGAAACTCCATACTGTTTTCCAGAGTGGCTGCACCAGCTTGCATTGCCACCAACAATGCAAAAGAGATCCTCTTTCTCCACATCCTGGCCAACATCTGTTGTTGCCTGAGCTGTTAATGTTAGCCATTCTGACAGGGGTGAGGTGGTATCTCATTGTGGTTTTGATTTGTATTTCCCTGGCGATGAGTGATGTTGAGCATTTTTTCATGTGCCGGTTGGCAGGGACATCTTTCCTAATACAAAAGTGGGTGGTTTGGAAATGAAATTGTAGAACAAAGCTTTTTATAATTCATTGATGACTGGTAATATGTTAGGTTTATCAATTCTTACCTATATGACCTGTTTATTCAGTTTTCATTTGCTGCTAGGTACTATGCCAGGTGTTAGAAGTAAGGATATGAAAGTAACTGGTCTCCTTTCTTTGGGCAGCTGAGCCTAAGGGCATATCCCCTGTTGACTGTGAAATGCTAAAGTGAACTGAGAGAGGTTTATGCACAGTTTTTGTTTGTGTCTAAACCTATGATTACAGTGGAGACTCTGCAGCCAGGGCAGGGTTAGAATCTGACTCATGTTGGTTCCAGGACAAACATCTGTGTGGATCGCCTGCCTGCTCTCTGTTTTAAACAATAGGATGGATAAATAGTATTCTACCTCAATGAAGCATGATGTAGCCTTTCCCACCTCTTCCTCTCAACTAAGTGTTGTTTGCAAATTCAACAATGATCAGAATGTGTGTTATGCAAATACTTACAAAACAATACCTACACATTTTATAACACAAGAGTCATAACATTTCTATCGTATCTGAATTTGAACACACAGCAGGCATTTTG
Organism: Lynx rufus; assembly: GCF_022079265.1. NCBI lineage: Eukaryota > Metazoa > Chordata > Mammalia > Carnivora > Felidae > Lynx > Lynx rufus. The sequence goes on along the minus strand of NW_025814867.1, from coordinate 131,247,145 downwards.
ATGCTTCCCCTAACCTCACAAAACAGGTTTTGCCTATATATATTTTTTAATTTTAGAAGAAATGAAATTATAAACTTGAAAAAATCTGAAGGCATCTATTTTAGTTTTAAAAAAACTCTTTTTTATTTTATTTTGTTTTTTTGAGAGAGAAAGAGTGCGCACACTGTGTGCGTGTGCTGGGGGGGGGAGGGGCAGAGAGAGACTCTTAAGCAGGCTTCATGTCCAGTGTAGAGCCTGATGCTGGCCTCAGTCTCATGACTATGAGATCGTGACCTGAGCTGAAATTGGACACTCAACCGACTGAGCCACCCAGGTGCCACAATGCATCTATTTTTCTTACATTAGAGCATCTAATACTTTAGTATACAAGAATCACCTGGATAATATGGTTAAACCTTTCATGCTGGGCTTTGATTGGAGCCTATTTTACTTAAAATTTTTTTAATGTTTCTTTTATTTTTGAAAGAGAGAGGGAGAATATGAGCGGGGGAGGAGCAGAGAGGGAGACAGAGAATCTGAAGCAGGCTCCAGGCTCTGAGCTGTTAGCACAGAGTCTGACACAGGGCTTGAACCCACGAGCTGTGAGATCATGACCTGAGCTGAAGTTCTATGCTTAACCGACTGAGCCACCCAAGTGCCCCAAGCCTATTTTACTTTAATGGCCAAAGATATTAAGGTTGTTAATCACCAGAGTATAACACACACCAATATTTTGTTGAGTTCATAGATTAGAATTTATGTAATAGATGGCTTTTACATTGCCATCGTAGATGGGATTGAATTTATAAGACTATTAAAGAAAATCACAGGTACTTTTAGTAGCAGTAAATGATGTTTAAAGAATTGTAATTTCTCAATCATATTTTCCACTGAAGTATAAGTCTTCATGAAATAACTATTTTTATGTAACGAATTGCATTCATATTCAGGACCATAACCATTCAGTTTCAAACAGTATCATCTATCCATTTTCAAAAATGTCTATGTCAAAATTTCTTCTTTTTAAATTTTTAAGGGGCGCCTGGGTGGCGCAGTCGGTTAAGCGTCCGACTTCAGCCAGGTCACGATCTCGCGGTCTGTGAGTTCGAGCCCCACGTCAGGCTCTGGGCTGATGGCTCAGAGCCTGGAGCCTGTTTCCGATTCTGTGTCTCCCTCTCTCTCTGCCCCTCGCCCGTTCATGCTCTGTCTCTCTCTGTCCCAAAAATGAATAAACGTTGAAAAAAAAAATTAAAAAAAAATTTTTAAATAAAATTTTGAATGTTTATTTTTGAAAGAGAGAGAGACAAAGCGCAAGCAGGGTAGGGGCAGAGACAGAGGGAGACACAGAATCAGAAGTAGGCTCCAGGCTCTGAGCTGTCAGCACAGGGCCCGATGCGGGGCTCGAACTCAGGAGCAGTGAGATCATGACCTGAGCCGAAGTTGGATGCTTAACCAACTGAGCCACCCACACTCGCTTCTTTTTTTAAGTAATGAACACTACATTCCTGAAAATATACCCTATATATCCATTGTTATTTTGGATATCTGAAAGTGTAACGCATAGAAAACTGTAACTCATGGACACAGAATATTTTAATTAACAATATTGAACCAATAATGTTTTCCATTTGCATTTTTCACATTCGAACCTGAATGAAAATTTGAAAGTAATATTTTATGGAATGAGATATTTCTCCCCAATTATTTTCTGAATTTTAATATGCACAAAAACAGTTTTCAGTGAAGGCTGGTCAGTGGGTGGAATAATAAGGGCTGTTCTTTTTCTGTTGCTCTACGACTAAAAATATTTCTACACATGTACCTACATTAATATTCCTTCCTGGAGGAGCTTTACTTTCTTTTATATATTAAAATTCAACATAAGCAATGATAATTTTAATTAAAAATAGTTAACAGCATTATAAAAGAGTCCAAGAACAGTAAGCTATAGTATTTATATGAATAAAATGGTGCTAATTTACATTGCTCAATGTTCAAATGTAAGATCAGAATTCAGGGCTTTAGAATATCAGTCTAGTCTCCCAACAGTGAAAACTTTTCAGCTAATTTTGTTCTGCTTTGTGATGTGCAGCAATTTGAAATCTATAAATCATAAATTTCATAGCAGTCATAGTATGAAATGAAAATTTAGCTGTGGGAAAGAGCTCCCAAGTTTTTTAGAGAATTAAATGGTGAGGTTTGTGTTGAATTAAGTATCTGAGAGACAGAATTATAGCCAAAATGCTTTGAGAAAAAGATCTCCACTTTCAAAGGATATTGATTACTAATATTATAAGAAACAAACCCCAAACATTGTTTTTTGGGGTAAATTATATTTTGATATAATTTCAAACTTAGTGAAAAGTTATAAAAATCTTATGAATAACTCCTATATATTATTGATTCAGATTGATCGGCTGTTTATATTTGCTTCCATTTATCTTATCATTGTATCATCTATCATCAGTCAACTTTTTCTGAAGCATTTGAGTGCAATTTGCAGAAACCTTGCCACTTGACTCCTAAGTAGCAGCGTGTATTTCCCAAGAAGAAGGATACACAATTATTAAAATCACGAAAATCAAGCCAGCTCTTGTGTTGTTTTGGCATGTCCCCATTATTATTTGAGTTTTTCCATATTTTCTGTTACAAGATGTTCCAGGTTCATCTTGTACTTCCCCTCCACCAGCTCTGGATTCAGTCATATCTCTAAGGAAGCTCATGTTTTTAGAACAAAGATCTGAGCTCTGGGTGGTCACTATATTTCAATGGTAGTTGATGTGAGACATCATAGGCAATTTAATCAATTAAATGAAATTAACGTTTATTGATTGCCAACTACGTAGAAGAACTTCAGGATATTCTAATGAGAAGAAAATGAGGAATTCAACAGGGTTTGCGTTCTATGGTTTAATTTAAAGCCAATTAAGAATATTACCTGTTTTCATATTTGGAAGAGTGGTCTTGTTGTTATGGTCTTCTCCAAATTTGATCTGTAAGTTAACTAGACATTATTAGAAAACTGACAAGTGGTTTAAAGATCTAAACATTTTACTTTTTATTTATTTTTATGTTTATTTATTTTTGAGAGAGAGAGAGAGAGAGAGAGAGAGAGAGAGACAGAGCATGAGTCGGGGAGGGGCAGAGAGAGTGGGAGACACAGAATCCGAAACAGGCTCCAGGTTCTGAGCTGTCAGCACAGAGCCCGACGCGGGGCTTGAACCCACAGACTGCGAGATCATGACCTCAGTGGAAGTCGGACGCTCAACCGACTGAGCCACCCAGGCATCCCAAGATCTAAACATTTTAAAAACAAAACTACGAGAAGAAACATAAAACACATAGTAATTGATAGGGTGATAGAAGAAGGTAGAATGGGTTCAAAAGATGGAAAGTATCTAAGATTGACATAAGTGTGGGGAAAACCTATATTTCAATATACTGTTGTGACAGTGTAAATTGTTAGTGTGTTAAAGAGAAGATGAGAAATCTATCAAGAAAAAATGCCCATGCTCTTTGAAACTTTACATCTACACGTCTAGAAAAGGGATATATTAGTTCACAAGCACAAAGAGACAAAGACAAATCTATTAATTGCAACAGTTTTGGTCAGAGTGAAATATTAGGAACAACTCAGATGTGTATCAGTAGGGGGTGGATTAAATAAAGTTGTGTTATGGTTATATTATAGATTACTATAGAAAGTAAGAGAGTAAGTTAGATATCGATGTGCAGCTGTGGGAAGATCTTCAGGACAAGTTAAATATTTAAAAAATGTTACAGAATATTCTATTTTATTTCTGTGAAATGAAACTCCATTTATAAAATGCTAATGCAGAGAAAAAAGTCCAGAAAAACAGGTTAATGATTTATTCAGAAGAGGGATGTGAATTTACGGAGATTGGAGATTGAATTTTACTGCTTATACTTCTTTAATGTTTGGATTTTTTTTGACAAGAAAATATTATGTATTACTTAAATAAAATGTTTCTAAGTTATTGGACAAATTGGCTTTTAAAATCCATAATCTTAACACTAAATTACACAGAATCTTTGGCTTTTCCCCTTTCCCCTTTCCCCTTTTAGCTATCTGATTGCATAATAAATTCCTTCGCACATCAGTGGCTTAAACTAAAACAAACCTTTATTATCTCACAGTTTCTGTGGATCAGAACCCTGGGCATAGCTCAATTGAGTACCTTGGGGTCAAGGCTTCTCATGACGTTGCAGTCAAACTGTTGAGCAGGAATGCAGTCTCACGTGAAGGTTCAAAGCGGGGAAATCTTTTAAGGTCTCTCATAACATGAATCTTTCCACAAGGCTATCCCCAAAGCAAGTGATCCAAGAGATAGTATGATAGAGCAAACAGGATGGAAGCCACAGTCTTTTGAAACTTCATCTTCGAAGGGATATCCATCAGATGGATAAGTCCCGCCCACACTCAAGGGGAGAGGATTGCATACAGGTGGGTGAATGATAGGAAGTCATCTTGGAGGATGCCTACTGCATCCTCCCCTTAGTAGAAATTTCCCTACTCAGAAACAAATGCCTTCTAAGTGTGTGTATATTTTAGAGTTTTGGAGAGGAAAGCCCCCCCTTTTATTTTTTAACACTTCTAACATATTAAAAATAAAGGTATATAAAAAGGAGTTAATAAAATTGTAATTCACCTGTGTGTTTACATTAAACAACCTAACCTTTTCAGGACACAAATATATATATTTTTCTATTTAACAAGCTAATTTCAGAATTTACAAAAACTACTAGTAGCTTATGGTAGGTATGGCCTAGTACCAGGATACAAATGTAGAGCTAAGAGACACATACTTTTACTCTTCTAAGATTTTATATTACTACTTTTGGAAAATATATAAAAAGTCAATGTTTGAGGCCCTTACTGAACATGCAGTTCTAGCCAAATGAACCTCCTGGCAAACTTTCTTGTGACAAGCTCAAAGTTGTTCAATGTAGAATGGGTTTAGTGATGTGGGATTCTAAACCTTTTTCTATTATACAAAATATTCTAGACAGTTTAATTTTAAATTTAGGCTAAAATTCTGCAAAACAGAACATAGAATTCTACAGAACATATAGAACAAATTATATATCCATTCATAATACAAATATTTTTTTAAAAATCTTTAAAATCAAGTTCCAGAATGGCATGCCTGTGTGGCTCAATTGGTTAAACATCTGACTTTGGCTCAGGACATGATCTCAGGGTTCATGAGTTTGAGCCTCACATCAGGCTCTCTGCGGTCTGCAAAGAGCTTGCTTTGGATCCTCTGTCCCCCTTTCTCTCTGCCCCTCCATACTCTTGCTCATTTTTTTTTCTGTCTCTCTCAAAAATAAATAAACATTAAAAAAAATAATAAAATAAAAATCAAGCTCCAGGAAAAAATGTTCTGAGCCTTATTGATGGCTGTTCACAATAATATGTCTTTTTTAAAAAATTTCTTTGTTTAAGGTTTATTTATTTTAGAGAGAGAGAGAGGGACAGAGACAGAGAGAGAGAGCACGCGCACTAGCAGGGGAGAGGCAGAGAGAGAGGAGACACAGAATCTGAAGCAGGCTCCAGGCTCCGAGCTGTCAGCACAGAGCCCGACGCGGGGCTTGAACCCATGAACTATGAGATCATGACCTGAGGCGAAGTCAGACATTTAACTGACTGAGCCACCCAGGAGCCCCTGAAAATGTCTTGATAAGGTTACACATTTATTGTCACGGGGAAGCTTATTCCTTGTTCCTGATGTTTCTTTTACGTGGAGAGAACAATACTAACATGACACTTGAGGGGTTTTTTTTTTTCCTTTCTCCCTTTCTCTCTCTTTCTCTTTTATTTCTGCTGTGTTTGTGGAGCAGCCAGCCTAAGCTGCAAAAAGGACACATTGGCTCTGCTCCTTCAGGCTTTTCGTTCTTCAGGGGCAAGCAATCACATGAAGAGATCTGTGGCCGTCCAATGCTGTCTGCTACTGAACAGGTAAGTGGATGTAATCTCAGTGTTTCCTATTACCATGCTCATCTGCCTGCAGAACTGTCAGATTCTCAGAATGAGCTTTAGCACCAATAAAAGTGGTATGTTACTCACCATTTGTCTTCCCTTTAGATTTATTTCTCAACTGGTTCAGAACTCATGTGGAACGCAAATAAATGTGTTCTGTTGGTCGCTCCCTATCATGGGTTCAATTGATATCCCCCCAAAAGATATGTACCAGTACCCCAGAATGTGACCTTATTCGGAAGTGGGGCCATTGCAGATTTCCTTAGGTAAGTTAAAATGAAATCATACTGGAGTAGGGTGTGACATTAGTCCAATCTGGGAGGTGTCCCTGTAAGATGAGAAGAGATATACAGGGATGACAGCCATGTGAAAATGGACAGAGTAGAGCTATGCTGTCACACACCAAGGAATACCCAGGGCTACCAGAATCTGGAGGAGGGAGGAAGAGTCCTCCAGAGGCTTCAGAGGGAGCAAGGTTCTGCCAATACCTTGATTTCAGACTTCCAGCCTTAAGACTGTGAAAGAACAAGTTTCCATTATTTTAAAGCACCCTATCCATTGTACTTTGTTATGGCAGCCTTAGGAAACTAAGACACCCTTCTTAAAATATCAACAAGCATAAAACCTGAATGAACTAATCTTGAATTTTACTTCCCCTCTTCATATCAAGGTGGAAAAAATCATTGAAACTTTTCATTCACGATTGGTGTTGATGAAACCAGTTTAACCTTAAATTACTTAACTTGTTGCAATATAGACACAGATATGGCTCAGACGTGATCCATGAAGACCTCATTCGATTAATTAAAGACAAAGTTTAACTACAATTAATTAACTCCAAGAAAAAGATTTGAGCTCAGTAGTGAATATTTTCATGATCAAATGCTTTTTCCTTTTTGTAAATGCATATTGCACACTATGTATTGTGTACCTCTGAACACATTACATTGTGCTATTTTCATTACATTGTGCTATTTCTGCACATGAAGATATTTAATACATAATTTGTATCTTAATGTATAACTTGGCATTATTAGATGCATTTGGTGAAATATGTTTCTCTCTTCCTAATACAGTGAAGAACAACTAAGCCCTAAAGGACCACTTGGTTTCTGAAAGGACTCCAATGTATTCAAGACAGCCTCATACCAGTGGTTACATCTAACTAGACGTGTAAACAGAAGGCAAAATGCTTCCCATAAAAGATAAGGCATTCGGTGTGTGTGCTAGACAGAAGATCCTCTAGCTGACTGAATTATCATTTTGGAACAGAAAACCCAAAAGGATCGTGAGGGAGACGACTCAGTTTAATTTATCAAAAACAGAAATGGACTGAATTTTTCCTTCCTCATGTGGGCAACTGTAGGGGGATCTGTAACATGGTTGATACAGAGTCGCTCCTCTGTGAATGTGTCAATGCTTTTGAGATGGGGGAATAAGCTAGATGCCAGGGGAAGGCATCAATGGATACTGCAAAGTGGGGGGAAATCTTTTTCTTCAGAAATAAATAAAACTTATTACACTTGACAAATATTTTGTCATGCCTTTGATTTTATTTAATCTAGAAGAAACAAAGTAGTACTGGGGAGAGTTCAACAGGTAAAAATATCTATAATAAGTAAACAAGGCCTCAATTTAATTTAATATGATTTAGAGTGTTCAGTGTTACTAAGCACTAAAATGTAGTAATAAACATATCCTTTTTACAACTGTATAGTGATATAGGTATTTAGCATATCAATTAGTTATGTTTTAAAGGTAACCTTCTGGGGCGCCTGAGTGGCTCAGTCGGTTAAGCATCTGACTCTTGATTTCGGCTCAGGTCATGATCTCATGGTTCATGAGTTCAAGCCCCATGTTGATCTGCATGCTGACAGTTGAATTCTCTCTCTCTCCCTCTCTCCCTGCCCCCCCCCTCATTTGTGCTGTCTCTCTCTCTCTCAAAATAAATAAATAAACTTAAAAAAAAAATAAAACTAAACTAAGTTGATTATTTGGAGCAAAGGACATGTTAACATGTTACTTCATTGTAAACACTCTAGTTCCCAGGCTAGCCCACAGAAGCCTATTTAATAAATGGCATAGCCAGGATATTATATTTGTGATAAAAAATACAGAAGAAAAAATTTATAACTGTTATATGACTATTATGATAAAGTAAGAATGACTACATCATAGCCAACTCTAATGATGACAGTGAGCATTGGGATATCCATAATTTAACTGGGATATGTAAACTATACGTACAGACCAACAGAAGTTTAAAATCCTTATATATGAAAGCAACATCAAAAGTCCTTTAGCTGATGCACCTAACTACTCACAATACCACTAGGTTCTCAAGGCTTCAGGCTTTGGTTACAAATTCTAGCCAAGAAGTCCTGGAAATGGAGTTCACCAATAGTGTAAAATGGTTCCTTGTTCTCCACCTCCTCTCTAACACTTGTTTTTTTGTATTTTTGATTTTAGCCATTCTGACATTGTGAGGTAATATCTGATTGTGGTTTTGATTTGCATGTCCCTGATGATGAGTGATGTTGAACATCTTTTCACATGTCTGTTGTCCATGTCTGTGTTCTCCTTGGAGAAGTGTCTGTTTATGTCTTCTCAATTTTTTAATTGGATTATTTGCTTTTTTGGTATCGAATTATATCAATTCTTTATATATTTTGGATACTGATCCCTTGTCAGAAATGTCAGTTGCAAATATCTTCTCCCACTCAGTAGGTTGCCTTTTAGTTTTGTTGATTGCTTCCTTTGCTGTGCTGAAACTTTCTTTTGATGTAGTTCCAATAGTTTATTTTTGCTTCTATTTCCCTTGCCTTGGGAGACATATCTAGAAAAATGTTGCTATGGCCAATGTCAGAAAGATTATTGCCTGTGTTCTCTTTTATGGTTTCAGGTCTCACATTTATGTCTTTAATCCATGTGAATCCATGTGAATGGTGAAAGAAAGTGGTCCAGTTTCATTAATTTGCATGTGGTTGTCCAGTCCACCATTTGTTGAAGACACTTTTTTTGGATTGTATATTCATTCCTCCTTTGTCAAAGATTAATTGACCATACTGTTGTGAGTTCATTTCTGGGTTTTCTGTTCAATTCTATTAATCTGTGTGTCTATTTTTATACCAGTACCATACTGTTTTAATTACTACTGCTCTGTAGTATAATTTGAAATCCAGAATTGTGATACCTCTAGTTTTGCTTTTCTTTTTCAAGATTGCTTTGGGTCTTCAGGGTCTTTTGTGGTTCCACACAAATTTTAGGATTGTTTGTTCTAGTTCTGGGAAAAACGCTGTTGGTATTTTGGTAGGGATTCATTAAATGTGTACATTGCTTTGGGTAGTATGAACATTTTAACAATATTTGATCTTCCAAAATATGAGCATGGAATGTCTTTTCATTTGTTTATATCATCTTCAATTTCTTTCATTGGTGTTTTACAGTTTTGAGAGTACAGGTTTTTCACCTCCTTGGTTAAATTTACTCCTACATATTTTATTGTTTTTGGTGCAATTGTAAATTGGATTGTTTTCTTAATTTCACATTCTGCTGCTTCATTAGTAGTGGATAAAAATGCCACAGATTTCTGTACATTGATTTTGTATCCTGTGACTTTATTGAATTCATTTATTTATCAGTTCTAGTTTTTTTCTGGTAGAATCTTTAAGGTTTTCTATTCATCTGCAGATAGTGAATTTTGCTTTTTCCTTACTGATTTGGATGACTTTTATATCTTTATGTTGTCTAATTGCTGTGACTAGGACTGCCAGTACTATGTTGAATAAAAGTGGTGAAAGTGGAAATTCCTGTCTTTTCCTCATCTTAGGGGGAAAACTCTCAGATTTTCACCACTGAGTATGATTTTGGCTTTGGGATTTTCATATAAGGCCTTTATTATGTTGAAGTATGTTCCCTCTAGACCTACTTTGCAGAGGTTTTTTTTATCACAAATGGATGTCGTACTTTGTCAAATGCTTTTTCTGCATCTGTTGAAATGATTATATGGTTTTTATCCTTTCTTTTATTAATGTAACATATCACGTTGATTGTTTTGCAAATATTGAACCACCCCTTGCATTCAGGAATACATCCCACTTGATCCTGATGTATGATTTTTCAAAATATATTGTTGGATTCAGTTTGCTAATATTTTGTTGAGGATTTTGCATCTATACTTATGAGAGATATTGGCCTGTAGTTTTCTTTTTCTTTCTTTCTTTCTTTCTTTCTTTCTTTCTTTCTTTCTTTCTTTCTTTCTTTTTGTAGTGTCTTTATTTGGTTTTGGTTATCAGGCTGGTTTTGGTATCATGGTAATACTGGTCTCATAGAATGCATTTGAAGATTTTCCTTCTTGTATTTTTTTGGAATCGTTTGAGAAGAATGGGTATATAAACTCTTTTTTAAATGTTTGGTAGAATTTGCCTGTGAAGCTTTCTGGTCCCAGACTTTTGTTTTTTGGGAGTTTTTTTGTTGTTGTTGTTAATGAATGATTCGATTTCATTGCTGGTGATTGGCCTAATCACATTTTCTATTTCTTCTTGCTTTAGTTTTGGTAGGTTATATGTTTTGAGGAATTTATCTATTTCTTCTAAGTTGCCCAATTTTTTGACATATAGGCTTTCAAAGTATTCTGTTACACTTGTATTTCTATAGTGCTGGTTATTATTTCTTGTTTTGCATTAGTAATTTTGCTTATTTAGTTTCTCTCTCTCTCTTTTAATGAGTCTTGCTAGAGGTTTATCCACTTTGTTGACCTTTTCAAAGAAACAGATCCTGGTTTCATTAATCTGTTCTATTGCTTTTTAGTTTTTGTATCATTTGTTTTTTGCTCTACTCTTTATTATTTCCTTCCTTTTGCTGGGTTTGGGTTTTGCTTACTCTTCTTTTTCCAGCTTCTTCAGGTGTAAGGTTAGCTTGCTTATTTGAGATTTTTCTTGCTTCTTGATGTAGGCCTGTATTGCTATAAACTTCCCTCTTAGAACTATTTTTACAGCATCCTAAAGATTTTGGACTGTTGTATTTTCATTTTCATTTGCTTTTATGTAACTTTTTAATTTCTTCTTTGATTTCTTGGTTGACACATTCATTGTTTAATAGCATATTATTTAGCCAGAAGTGCTTATAATTTTAAACTTAAGTTCACTTAAAAATGTTTTGGAAAATAATTGGTCTTTTTGCATGTATATAATCTGATAAAGAACTGATACCACTGAAAGCATTTAATGGTTATTTCTTGTCCACAAAATATCATTACTGCTGAATCTCAAAGCTATTATACATGTCTGTGGAACATTATATATATATATATATGTTTATATATATATATGTTTATATATCTCCAATGTGGCAATCTTTACATTTTTTATTACAGTTAAATGGTCCATTATAAACAAGGTCACAATTTAATTTGTTGAAGGTAAGTTTATTATTAATATAGTAAAACCTAGCCTCAGTGATTTATTTTGACAGCATAGCTAAAACTTGAGACATTCTTTATTGAAGATATTTTTGAGGGTTTCTACTCATAGTTTAAACTAATTCACAGCTACTCTTTTGTACCATAATTTGTCCATTTACCTGTTAAATAAACTGGGACGATATGGTTCAGATTCACTAGGTTAGATTTCATTATTCCTATTATTTTAAGTTTGTATACAAAAGAATAGTGAAAATATTTTGTCTTCATCTTTTTTTTTCTTTTTAAATTTTGATTTAAATTCTAGTTATTTAACATACAGTGCAATATTGGTTTCAGGAATAGAATTCAGTGGTTCCTCATTTACATACAACACCCAGTGCTCATCATAACAAGTGCCCGCCTTAATACCCACTCATCATAACAAGTGCCCACCTTAATACCCATCACCCATCTAGCCCCTTCCCCACCCATCACCCTCCATCAACCCTCAGTTTGTTCTCTATGGTTAAGAGTCTCTTATGCTTTGTTTCCCTCTGTCCCTCTCTCTCTCTCTCTCTCTCTCTCTTCCTTTTTTCCCCTTCTCTTACATTTATCTATTTTGTTTCTTAAATTCCACATGTAAGTGAAATCATATGGTATTTGTCTTTCTGACTCATTTCGCTTAGCATTAAACACTCTAGCTCCATCCACGTCATTGCAAATGGCAAGATTTCATTCTTTTTGATGGCCGAGTAATATTCCGTGTGTGTGTGTGTGTGTGTGTGTGTGTGTGTGTGTGTATCTATATCATGTCTCCTTTATTTATTCAGCAGTCAATAAACATTAGGGCTCTTTCCATAGTCTGACTATTGTTGATAATGCTTCTATTAGGTGCATCTACCCTTTTGAATCTGTATTTTTGTATCCTTTAGGTAAATATCTAGTAGTGTGATTGCTGGGTCATAGAGAAGTTATATTTTTAACTTTTTGAGGAACCTCCATACTGTTTTCCAGAGTGGCTGCACCAATTTGTATTCCCACCAACAGTTCAAGAGGGTTCCCCTTTCTCCACATCCTTGCCAACACCTGTTGTTTCTTGTGTTGTTAATTTTAGCCATTCTGACAGGCATGAGGTGATATCTCATTGTGGTTTTGATTTATATTTCCCTGATGATGAATGATGTTGAGCGTCTTTTCATGTGTCCGTTAGCCATCTGGATGTCTTTAGAAAAACGTTTGTCCATGTCCTCTGCCAATTTCTTAACTGGATTATTTGTGTTTTGTGTGTTGAGTTTGATAAATTCTTTATAGATTTTGAATACTAACCAGTTATATGTCATTTGTAAATATCTTCTCCCATTCTGTAGCCTACCTTTTAATTTTGTTGGTTGTTTCTTTCACTAAGCAGAAGCTGTTTGTCTTGATGAAGCCTCAATAGTTCATTTTTGTTTTTGCTTCTCTTGCCTTTGGTGACATGTATAGTAAGTTCCTACAGCCAAGGTCAAAGAGGTTGCTGCCTGTGTTCTCTGCTAGGATTTTGATGGTTTCCTGTCCCACATTTAGGTAATTCATCCATTTTGAATTTATTTTTGTGTATGATGTAAGAAAGTGGTCCAGTTTCATTCTTCCACATATAGCTGTCAAGTTTTCCCAGTACCATTTTTTGAAGAGACTGTCTTCTTTTCCATTGGATATTCTTCCTGCTTTGTTGATTAGTAGACCTTATAGTTGTGGGTTCATTTCTTGGTTTTCTATTTGTCCTCATCTTTTACTCTAGATTCTACTTGTAAAAATTTTACTTTTGTTCTCAGATTTATTTCATCAACGTTTCTTGTAAGTAAGCACTATTTTCTTTTCTTTTTTTTCAATATATGAAATTTATTGTCAGTTGGTTTCCATACAACACCCAGTGCTCATCCCAAAAGGTGACCTCCTCAATACCCATCACCCACTCTCCCCTCCCTCCCACCCCCATCAACCCTCAGTTTGTTCTCAGTTTTTAAGAGTCTCTTATGCTTTGGCTCTCTCCCACTCTAACCTCCTTTTTTTTTTTCCCTTCTCCTCCTCCATGGGTTTCTGTTAAGTTTCTCAGGATCCACATAAGAGAGTAAGCACTATTTTCTACCAACTGTCATTTTTTCATATAGATTTCAGATGTACTCTGTGTTCTTTAATCTATTTAAAATGCCCTAACATTTTTTATTGATAGTTTTCATATTTCTTCCAAAATTCTAATTTCAAATGCATTCTGCTTAGAAGTCTTTAAGGTATCCTAGAACCTTTATCCAAATAAAGCCCTTAACTGCCATTTTTCCTCATAACTGAATTTTTGTTGGCAGAACACTGAGTACAGGGAAGCGCTACTTATTTATATCAGTAGTTATAATCGGTGAAAAACATGCTGTTCCAGCAAAGTGTTTATTAATTAAATATTACTTTGTTTTTTAATACCAACTTACATATTTCATTACAGGCATAATGTCCGCATCATATTCAGATTTAATATTTAATATCCAATGATCAAAATCCTGTGAATTGTGTATGACTAATTGGAGAAAGTTTTTCATGACATCAATTATTATGTTTAGAGTATTTATTTGGGAGGGCATTTGTTGCATGCTTTCCCAGCACCAACTCCTCATGGTCTCAGGTTTTGTTTTGTTTCGTTTTGCTTTGTTTTTGGTGGTCTTGAAGGCTGGCTAGGTGGATCCATATGGTTCCATCATGGTATTATTATAAGAAGAGGCATATTTAGAAGGAAACTGGCTCGGCAGAAGGCGGGCTGGCAAGACAAAGAAATTGGATCCTTGGTGAAGTGCTTATACACCTGTAGCTCAAGTCTGTCCTGAACAAGCATGTCTTTGGACTTGGGGTTACATTCTTTTTAGTTGTTAAGTCACTTTGAGTTGGATTTTCTATTATTTGCAAGCAAAGTATTCTGATATTAGCACTCATGGTGGGAACACCCTTTCTAGGTTTATTCTTTCATATCAACTTGTCGTGTGGAAACTGGCTCTTTGGTTCCAATTGCTCTCTGCTTCCTTCAAGTACTACTTCTGTCTTAGATGAGAAAGAGTTTCCCCCTGATTTCAGTTCATCTGAGTTCTCTTTTACTATTTTATGTATATTTCTTCTTAAAGTTCTCAAAAGGAATTTGGCATTATTTATACTTTTACTTTTTAAAACTTAAATCTTGTAAAAATGCTTTGGAAGGCATGAAACTCTCATAAACAATTTTATGTACTTTCTTAAGTGTAAAATAGTTGGATATATTTAATACAGCAATGTGTGAAATTCCGAGCTTGATTTCAGAAAGGTTCGGCACGCATTGAAAAAATATACAGAATTCTTATAAATAACCTATTTGTGACTTGATACTATTAACGTGATAAGTTAATGTCTTCACTATGAACAGTATGTTTAACAGTAAGTTGGCTGAAAACATAAAAACCACACCTAACTGAACTTGAGTAAGCATGTCAAAACAGTTTACATGTATAGAATAAGACAATATAAAGTAATATAAGAAATGGAAGTTTTTGAGAAATAACAAGTGTTGGCAAAGATGTGGAGAAAAAGGAACCCTTGTCCACTGTTGGTGGGAGTGTAAATTGGTACAACCACTATGGAACAGTATAAATTTCCTGAAAAAACTAAAAATAGAACTACCATATGATCCAGCAATTCTGCTTCTAGTTATTTACCAGAGAAGACAAAAACACTTCTTTCAAGACATATATGCACCCCCATGTTTGCTGCAGTATTATTTAGAATAGCCAAGATGTGGAAACAACTTCAATTTCCATTAATATGTTATTGGATAATAAAAATGTAACACACACACACACACACACACACACGAAGGAAATCTTGCCATTTGCAACAGCAAGAATGCACACTGAAGGCATTATGCAAAGTTTAAAAAGTCAGACAGAGAAAACAAATGCCATATGATCTCATGTGTATGTGAAATATAAGAAAAAAGGCACCCCCAAACAAACAAACAAACAAACAAAAAATCTCCAGCCAAAACACACACACACACACACACACACACACACACACACCAACATCTAAGTTCATAGATACAGAGCTGGTGGTTGCCAGAGGCGAGGGCTGAAGATTAGACAAGATAGGTGAAGGGACCCAAAAGGTGTAAATCTCCAGTTATAAAATAAATAAGTCATGGGATATAATGTTCAGCCTGGTAACTGAACATTACAGTTACAGTTAACAAAACTGTACTGTATATTTGAAAGTTGCTAAGAGAGTAGACCTTAAACTTATCACAAGAAAAAAACTTTTGTAACTATGTGTATTGATGGATGTTAACTAGACTTACTGTGATGATCATTTTGCAACATAAACAAGTATCCAGTCATTATGTTGTATACCTGAAACCAATGTAATGTTGCATGTTAATTATATCTCAATAAAAACTGAAGTTTTAATACAAACATTCTTTAAAAGTTCAAACTTCGGGACACCTGGGTGGCTCAGTTGGTTGAGCCTCCAACTCTGGATTTTTGCTCAGGTCATGATCTCAGGGTCATGGGGTTGAGCCCCGCATCAGGCTCCATTAAGATTCTCTTTCTCCCTTTCTTTCTGCCTCACACTCTCTCTCTCTTAAAAAAAAAAAAGTTCAAACTTTATTTTGATCTTTTGTCTTTACTGGTAAATTTTGATGCAGACTTCTGATATGAAATCTTGTTATTAGCTATATTTATATTGGTATTAGCTGTACATTGACTGACTAAACATTTGATGAAATATTCCATTATTTCACACATTAGTACCCTTGATTAATATGGTAGCCAAACTCTTAGAATTATTTGTGAAAGACAACAGAATTGTTTTAACATTATTTTCATATGAATCAAGAGATCTGATTAAAAAAAAACAGTAACTAGCCAATGTTAAAGCACGAAATGATTGAAGTATAGTAAAAGACATATATTGCAAATCATGAAAAGGTATGTGCCACTGTGAACAAGCAAATTCCTTCTGGTTTTTAGGCAGAATATGAGGCTGCTAGAGACCATAAATAGTATGTTATCAACATTTGAATTATATCATGGCAGGGTTGAAATTCAGGCCATAGACATTGTTTTGTCTGTACAGGTCATTACAGTAATGAAATACTTGTTAACGCCTGGGTCTCCCCAGACTTCCACCGGACCCCCAGGCCTTCTAAGTTCCTTTCCAACACTCTGTGTTGTGTCTATTTGCAGTGGTCATTACCCATCTGTATCAATTGTTCAATATTTTTATACTCTGGATCGAAGTGCTAACAGCATTTCTAGGTTGGTATAATACCAATTTTTTCAATGACACTTTCACACTTAACTGATTTTTTGTACTTTTGACATTTCTTCCACATTACCAATACAAAAATTGTTCTGTCCTTGTCTGAGAAGTGTGCAGAGGTGTGTCAAGCCCTTCTCCCCAGACCCTCCCCCACCAATGCTAACCTGTTTCCGGTGACCTGGAATGGTGAGGGATGTCCCAAAACATTCCGACACTCATCTTACAAACAGGTAGGGTAACTCTCTTGGGACTGCAGTTGAGCAATTCTGCCCTTTTTATAAACAGTTGCTGATGCCTTCTTTGGAAAGAGCTCTGTTCCAGCTGCCTTTGGAATGAAATCACCAGCTATGCTGCTCACAGAAGGAGCTCCCGCTGTCCCTTCAGTCTGATTTTCCAGTGACAGTAGGAATTTCATTTCTTCATTTCTCCTCAAACTTCCCCAAATCCTGTCCTTCTCCACTGTCTTCTCCCTAATCTGCCCCACCTCCCCATTCCCTCCCCAAACTCTCCTCACCACTATGGTTTTTAAGGTTGCAGAAATTAAAGGAATGGGGAGAAAAAAATGGAAAAAGTAAGGAAGATGTGCTTAGTGACATCTATGGAAGCATATTTCTCTGGTTTCACAATTTTATGGAAATTTAATTCTTCAGCCTACATCTGCCAATTCTCCTCATCTAATTCAAACTCACATGTGCAATCTTTTTAATACTGGTTGTTATCTCTTACTTATTACCAGATAAAGGAGCAACATTGTCCCATTTTGAAAATTTCATGATTGTAAGCAAATATAACTTTTCCGAAAAATAATGCATAAGTGAATCTGTATTCTCTGGACTGGTCATGGCATGATTTTATAGATTACACGATAATATTTTGCTTGGGCGAATAGTCAAATTCTGTTTGCCTTCTTTAAATATACAGGACTACTAAAATATACAGACAGTTCATAACTTGCGTGGGTGTGTGGGGGGGAGTGAGAGCAAAAAGTTCTTAACTTGGACAGTTAAACAAAGTGAATGAGCCACGATAGTGACGCAGTGGGATCACCATAGGAGTGCCTTCTGTGCCCATCTAGGTTTTCAACGCTGTCAGTAGTAGCAGTAATGGAGACTACAAATCATCTACTAAGAATGTCTTGGCCAATGTCCATTTCTGAATAGAGAAGTCAGAGGGAAGACTGCTGAGCTTGGGAGAACACAAGGATCACTCCTGAAAGGGATCAGAATATATTTTGGGGAGAAAAAATAAGCAATTAGGAAATAGATGTGGAGATGCTCTGGAGATGACAGAGGCCATTGGGGTGAGTGGAACTAATAACTATGAAATCTGTTGAGCTAGAGTATTGAGTGGAGCAGTCTAGCATTCTGTAGGCCTGAGATTCCAAAACAGTAGCAGCTAATCCCTATTCAATCCCCTTGAAATTTCATCTCGGCTTAATCCGCACTCTATTCTCAAATGCTTTCCATCAACATTTGACGTAGGAAGCTATAAATTATCCATGGATATTAGGCTTGTACTTATGTACAGTATTTGCTTATTTCTTCAACCTGTTCTACCTCCTCAAATTGGAGTTCAATTCAGTGCCAGGGTATCAATAACACAACGTAGAGCAGTGTGCTATGGTCCAGAGGTAATGTCTGAAAGGTCGTTTGAGGAATAGCTTAGTAGTTTTCAGTATACTCATTAAGGAAATAAATGATTGGTTAATTATATCCTTTTGGTGTAATAATTCACAGCCAAGATGATATGCTTTCAAAAATCACATTATCTGAACCAGAGCTGTTTTATATGAGTGACTGTGTGAGTATGTGTGTGTGTGTGTGTGTGTGTGTGTGGTTTTTCAAGGTCCCAAAAGGAAATATGTGTTATCCTACTTCTAGTTTATTGGCATAAAAAATAAAGTTATCCATTTCTAAGTATATCAGATAAAATTCAGTGTTTCAAATGTGTAGGATTCGACTTTCATTTAATAATGAAAAGGGAGAAGAATCACAAAGAAATAAAGACCCTCAAATTACCATTATCCAGACATAGCCATTTAATTTTGATATAGTCTTCATATCCTTTTCTTTGCAGTGTTTCATAACCTACTTCTGTCACTTAAAACTACTTTACAGTGAACATTTCCTATGCATCAGGATTTTTGATACACAACTACTTCTTTGGGTGGTCAATTAGGGCAATCCATTTCTTTGATTCAATAAGTGTACTCTCATATTCAATTTCAGAACATCATTTACTCATATTTATTATAGATATATATATTAGTTTTCACCAGATGGTCTTTCTCCTTTAAGTTTTAGCTTAACACATCTTTCTTTTATGGATGTTTGATAATCAAGATACAGATAATGGCTCTGCTCAGCAGACCCCAGTAGAGACAGTGTGACATTAATGTGGAGGGCTTCAAAAGCAAATCTGTGCTACCAAATTATTCCTCCAAGCACCTTCTTCCATCTGTAATTTAGACATGGGACAATTTCACATGGTGAATTTCCTCCTCTGTTAAGTGGTTATAGCACTATCTATCTCAATGGGTTTTTAGGAGGAGTGCGCATCACTCTGACCATGAAAACACTTTGTAAATATATTGAATATGGTTAATTGGTGTAAAATTGACATCCATCCTTGCTTCTTTCCAGTGAGGCTTTCTGCATTGCAGAGACTGGAAGACCACCCAGGCTCTCTGGCATCCACGGTTCTATATTTGAAAATAAGCTCCCCCAACATAGATGCCAGACCCCAGGGAGGTGGAAGTGAGCTGGAGACATCTCCTGCATGCCTGATGCTGTGTTCTGCTGGCAGGCACACTTGAGAAGCAGAATTAATGATGTCAGGAGGAAATTGCCCTGAAGGAGGCAGCTGGTGTCTGGGGGCCAGAGTTCCATCACCAGTTTTGTGGGAGCCAAGAGCATTGCTCTGGCGGTGTCTTTTTTTTTTTTTTTTTTTTAATCCTTGGAGCACAGCAGTGGTGGCATCTTTTTTTTAGTTCAGTACCTTCATCAGTGATTCCCATTTCCCTGCCTTTCTGATTCTGACGGAGGTCAGATTTAGAGGCCCAGATCAATCCACACCTCCAATTCTTCTAAAGATTTTATAGAATTATTTGATTTGATTCCTTTCCTGCTTAAAGTACCTAAAGTGATTATAATTCTTGAACTGAACCCTATTTAATATTTTTAATTATGAAGCAATGCTAAAATGCTGGGCATCCAATGCTTGACAGCAGGTTTCTATTTTATTTCGAGTCTTTCAGCCTACATATCCATAAACCAAGTTATAGAATTGACATTCTGACACATTCCATGTTTTTCATAAAAGCCTCCTTCCTCAATTTTCAAAATTGGCTTTTTATTAATTATATAAGCAATCCCTCTCCCTCCTCATCACCCACACTTGGGCCCCCAACTTTTTCTGCTTAAGAAGCTGTATTCAATTTCCTCCTTGTTTGGGAACCATTGAGACTTTGATCTTAATGATTTATGGAATGATTCTCATTTCTAGGCTATAGTTGTAATTTCCTTCCCGTATTCATGTTAGTAAATCCAAGGAATAAGACAGAGAGTATGGTTTCTAAATTATTTTTGACATTCAACTAGACTGATGACCTTTTTTCATCCTGTCCATTCTTAACAGGGCAAGAATTCTCAGATGACAACCCACAAGGACAATGAAGACAGGGAAGACTGTTAAGCAATCCATTTGTGAGCTGGTTTGAAAGACATTTACCAGCATGGATACATGAAACACAGCACTAACCAAAATAGATTATTTAGAATATTAGTCACTTCATAAATACAAAAGACCTATGGGTAATTTTAGCTGGATGTATTTCAAAGCACCTTGGCATGCTGCTGGTCATTAGGATATGGCTGGTGGCTATGTCAATACGTATCATTTACTAAAGAAGAATTCATCAACATTGCCATGCTGTATGCTCAATAAACCAGCAGATGGTGTATGACAATTTCTTCAAGGTGACATAAAAAAACATTCCATGGAATCCCTTCTTGTTTCCTTCAACGCTAATATATTAGAACATGCTTTCATTTATAAAATGAAAAGAAAACCAGACATTTGATCAGCTTTTGTGTGCAGAAACAAGTGAATATTCAGGACACGTCTAAATTTGCCTAGATGATTTTGCGTGAAATGTACCGAAAAACCAGAGAACAGAGTTCTAAAAGCATAAAAAAAGCTCATGTAGAAGAAAAAAAATGTTGATAATCGCACTCTACCCTGGCATGTTTCTGGCATGTTCCTTAACCCAGAAATAAAATGAGGTCATGTGAGTTGAAGAGAAGCTGAAGAAAGATTTTCAGTACTCTCTTTTTTCCAGAGCAAGCTAGGACAGCATGCACAGAGTGGCTGCAACACTCACATTTTGAGAGTTTAAGATATTAAATTAATAAAATAAAATTACCATGCTAGAAATATAACACATTTTATGTACAAGTTTATAAAATATTTGTAGGTAGATATTTACTTTTTATAGGTACCACGTAACATAAGTTAAGTTTGATATCGATCAATAGATACTATTATTATTCTAATATAAAGGATTAGCAGGTAAAACTAATAAAAGTAAATTTTAATGAAAAATAGAGTTAACACTACATCCAGTGAGGAAAATGTAATCACGATATATTAAAAATTGAATATTATTGACTTTTTAAATCAACACGAATCAATTGTGTCACAGTTGAGTAATGAACATGTTTTTGTGAAAAAAATCCTGTTGCTAATAAAAAACTTCCTCTGATTTTAAACTAGGTGAAGGTGTGGGTGTTATACTGAGTTTGTTTTTAGCCAATCAGGGTGTTTCCTTCTGACACCATCTTCAACAATCCAGTATCTCATTTGATAACTTCATGAAGTGGTTTTTGAACAACGTTTTGCTTTTGGAAATGTTGCAACATTTTATTGGTGTCAAGCTGAGATGTTTTGTTTTTGTTTTATTTCCAATAAAGCATTTTGGGCTTGCCATCTCCTTTAGTTTCATGATCCATTGATGATTTTTTTTTTTTTTTGCAGTTCTATGTTCACATTTATATTCCATTTGGTCTGAAAGTCTTTGGACTAGAAAAAGGACTTTTCTTGCTTGTGACTTTTGATAACACCAGGATATTGTTGCTAATTGACATTCACTCTGGACTGATCCGCCCAGGCATGCAGATTGTCCCATGGTTTCAACTCCTCCTCCTCTTCCAACTTCTCCTTCTTCAACACATTAAGTCCTTGACTTAAAGTGAGTCCCCAAAACATAAATGACTCACATGTCAGATTTTTTAAATCTAGTGGTAATCCACTGACAAAATGGTTGGCATTTTAGTGTTTAAAGTAGCGCTGTCTGTGAGGGAACTACAACCAGAATTGCAAACAATGTGTGTAAGCAACACCACATAAAAACACTGCTATTTTGCAGTGATAAAGAATTGTCTGAGACATTAAGGATTTTTAAAAACTAGAGACAGCAAATAATAATAATAATAACAATAATAAAAAATAACACTAAACCCTGACAACTTAATCCTCATTGTGGTGGCAGCAATATAAAATTTAGGGAGAGGCAGAAGGAGAAAGGGAGAAATAAGGAACTATTTGGCTTGATTTATCTAAATGTTATGATGTTAATAGTAGTAGCTAATCATTTGAATGTTTTTCATTCAGTATCCC
Source organism: Lynx rufus (assembly GCF_022079265.1). NCBI lineage: Eukaryota > Metazoa > Chordata > Mammalia > Carnivora > Felidae > Lynx > Lynx rufus. The sequence continues at coordinate 131,224,781 of NW_025814867.1, read as the reverse complement.
AGAGGTGGTACAGTCTACTCTATATGGATTCTTTAATTTAATCCTTATAACAATCTTATGAAGGCAAGTACTGATGTTAATAACCAGTTTACTGAGGCTTTAAGATGTTAAGAAATTTGCCCAAGGTCACACGGCTCAAAGCTCATGAAATTGGGGAAAAGGAGCCACAGCTTTGGTTGAGGATCTCACTTATAAACCCTATTCTGGAAACACACTCAACATCTTTATTGTATACACGTTACAGCCAGTGAAAAGCAAGAAGGGAGGCCTTTTCTTTATCTGGTTAATTTTGACAGCTAAAGACTTATATGCATCTGATCATTAAAAGAAAAAAAAAATCCACAGCGATCGGGAGAGTGGTCAAGATTGATTTGCAGTTAACAGTCCAAACAAAAATCCTGATCTGACATGCTAAACTTGAAAGCGGCTTAGAAAGAAGCCTCTACGTATTTCGGAAAGAATACCCTCTGCCAATGATTAACACTCACTTCTGCAACCCCCACCATAAAATGACCCATCGGGGCCTGGTGCCAGGTGGTGTCACATTCATTATCTCAGGTAAGGATAGCAGCTGTTAGGCAGTGCAGTAACGAGGGCACAGCTGGAATCAAGGGGTGCGCTGTATGGGGAAATTTCAAAACCAAACAATAATAATAAAGCTGACTAAAGTTAGTCTGCTTCTTACCAGGCATCAGCATCTCGACCCAATGTCAATAAAATGCTCCTGCCCAAAAGAGATCTCTTGTTGGTTTAAACTCTAAACAATTGCTGTGGCAACTATTTGGGCTTAATAACATGAGGGCAAGCTTCACATTGGCACATTTTAAAAAAATTGCTTACCTCTCGATGAACGTTATGGAAGTACCTTTGGGAAATTCCTTACGGTTGCCTCCCCCCTTGCATGCACACACACCCATGGACTCTGGTACCCACTCTCATTTTAGGGGTTTGTTTGCAATAAGCAGTTCGGTCTCACTGGAATTTTCTTTGGATGCAGTTCCTCACTTTAACTCCTACGGCAGCACAATCCTTATATTTAAACAGTGGATCAAAATAAACGAGGTAGTACGCTGTAAATATGAAGAGATAGCACCTGACTTATTTCAATTCTAACTTTCTATGTGACCATTTATAATTTTTTCTTGTATTTCATCTTTAAATGGTGGTAAAGTAAGAACTTCAAAGTGTAATAAGATTTATCTAAGTGCCTGTTTTAGTTTATATGATATATTTTACTAAATCTAAATAATATTAACATTTCTTCTCACTAATTGTTTAAACACTAAAGCTAAAGAATAAATCAAGAAAATAGAAATTGCAATGTCATTATTTATTGTGGTTCCCTTCCCCCCATCCCAAAATACGTGAATACAATTGAAAGTATTAACTCATTGTCTTTTCTCCATTTAATACTGTAACTTTTATGTTATTCTAACGAATTGGCATGTTCAAATGATATTCCAGAAAAGCAAAACAAAACAAAACAAAACAAAAAACCAAAAAAAAAAAATCTTTGTTGGTTACATTCCTTTCCTGGCTATCATTTTGGGCTTGGGAACCCATTAAAAAATTCCAAAAATTTTACTGAGCATTTACTGTATGTAAGATGCTTTGAGAAACCAGACCACTGGTTCCTTGACAGCCAGGAACTTATATTAACTATGCTTATGTTCATGTCCTTAGTAAAATACAATTAAGAGAAACAACGTTGCCATTGTCCTTTTAGAGCCTAGAGTGTCATTGGTGATGGTGAATATGTACGCATAACTATGATTAAATAAAGTATCTGAATATCGCAGGCAAACGCCAGAGAATTTGAGGAGAAAGAGAAAGAGAGGGATCTTGTAATCAGGTTTATCACAACCTATGTCATGGGGGGTGGTGATTATTTAAGCTGCACCTTGAACAACTCTAACAACTTAAGACGAAGGAAAGGCTTTACAGGGAAAGATAATGACTTTGGGAGTGGATATATTAAATGACAGGAGATTCTTTGGTCTTGGCCATGAATAGGGGTCTAAGGATTTCTTTTGCCAGGTATTTTAAGTGCTAGTGAATTGGAGTTTTAGCTAGAATCTGAAAACATTTTTTTTTGGACACATCTAAAATAATGGACAATTTATTCAGCTTTCCTTCACTTAGAAAGTATAGGATATTATAGACCTTTATATCATATATACATCAATATGGCATTGTTTTTTTTGTTTGTTAGTTTTCTTGTTTTTTTGCTTTGGGTGGATTTCCTGTATTCTATCATTCCCTGTATAAAATTTGCAGAACTTCACTTTCCCCTTGAACAGGTACTCTAAGAAAAAGACCAGAGGTTTAGAGGAGAGAAACCACCTTCAGAGCTATTGTCATTGCAAACTCTGCAGCACTGTGAAGTCTCCCTTGAGAGGAGATAGGAAAAACTGAAGAAGGTGACAGAGACTGTGGGCAACATCATATTCTTCTCTTATTTTTAGCTTACATCTCTTTTGAGATCTAGAACTGGGCTTGTGTTGTTAGATCTGAGTAACCATGTATTTAAATTTAAAATTTGTGTAGGGAATGCTGTAGATTTTATTTCCAAGCAAGGTTGAAAATAAATATATGTTTATTTATAGTATATTATTTACATATGTTTATAATATTCTTTATTCTACTAGGTGTTATGATTAATGGACAGTTTGTTTTTTGGAATCCAACTTAAATCATCTTTCTATTATATTTCTGGATATCATAACTATTCAGGTTCAATTCTAGTAAAATAGCCAAGGTGCTGACACCAAAACCATAGGCCTAGTCTGCATATTTGATTGTAAATATCTTTGAAGTTGGGTATCTCTATAAAATCATGCCTCTTCCATATGCCTCTGGACCTATTACTCCCCATAGTCTTTTTCTAGCCTGCTCCTAAAATTGTGAGACTCTTGAAGGCACTGAACTTGTGACTTCTGAAAGTTATAATATTAGTTTTTAATAGTAAGTTGTTCGTCTTTCCAACAGTAATAATGAAAGCATATTCAGGCACTCTTGGTACAGGTACTGGTGGTGACCTGATATCTATGTCTGGAGGTCTTAGCAGTGCAGAGAGTTAAGTAATTTACTCCTAAAAAATAATGTATTTCCTCCAGTTTATTTTTGACAATTAAAATCAAGATAGCAGGAACTTAAAACAATCAACATTCAAACTCTGGGGTCAAAGTACCCCTAAATAGCTACTGCGAATTCAACTGACATTCAGGAATCAGACAGAATATCTTCTTGTTACTCACAACTATGTTTTCTGTCTCAGACTTGTGGTGTTTGAGATGTGGCATGGTTATATCTGTTTTTGCCTATGCATGTCTGTAGGTCACTTTACCTTCTTGAATTCCAATTTTATCTGTAACAGGGAGATGAAAATTCCTATCTCACCTGACTGTTGTGGGTCATAAGTGAGGTAACATGAAAAGAGATGGATTATTATTAGTCACTCAATTAACAGTCATTCTAAATATGTCTTCATAATGCAAACTAAATTATTTTAAAGTGCAATTGACTCATTTTGAAACCCAAGATTGATTTTGAAACTTGTATTTGTATAATTTAATTCAAATGATATAGTATGTCCTTAAACATTATTATAGCTTTTCATAAATTATCTAGTTTTTTTCTGTATCAGAACTAGGGTCAATTAAATTTTCGTTTAACATTTTGAAAAAAATCAAGGTATGAAAATTTTCCTACTTAGATTTGAATATGTGAGTTGAAAATTTTGCCTTAAAAAGTCTTCAAAGTCCTTAATTGCTGATTCTTTCTTTTGAGGCAAATTTTCCATTTTAATTTCCTCCTGTTTTGAAGGTTTATTTCCATAAATCATTTTGTGGTTAGTTTGCTTTGAATGTATTTCAGATATTTCACAATTTATATATGGAAAAACTGAAGTTTTCTCATGTATGGTTAATATCTGATTTCCAAAAAATCTAATGATAAAGTTGGCCTTCTCTTTAACATCTGTAAGTTTAGACATACCAGTTGAAATGGGGAGACAGATCCAATTATCCAGATAACTTTATATAACTCCTTCCCTATCCTTCAGAAGTACCAAAAACATACGTTTGCCTAGATTTTGAATATTTGAACAAAATGCTTTGAGGTCCAAGTCCTTGAATAATTGCATCAATTTAGTGTGGGAGGAAACCTGAGGGAGAAGAAAAGCAAAGAACATGGAGATACCCTCCAAAAATAACTGAATACATTGCTTTAGTCTAATACATGGGTGTAGGAAATATAAATTCTTACTACTGCTTACAGGGAATACTTTAGCAATACTTAGAAAAATGTAAAAGGTACATACTCTTTGATTAAAAAAATTCTACTTCAAGGGGTGCCTGCCTGGGTCGCTCAGTGGGTTGAACATTAAACTCTTAATTTCGGCTCAGGTCATGATCTCACGGGGGTGAGATGAAGCCTCGCATCTGCCTCCGCGCTAGGAGTGGAACCTGCTTAAGATTCTCTGTCTCCCTCTCCCTCTGCCATTCCCTCTCGCGTTCTCCCTCTTTCAAAAAATTTCACTTCAAGACATTTATTCTATAGATAAACTCTCATGTGTAAAATGATATACGTACAGAGGTGTTCTTTGTAACATCGTCCATAAAGGCAAAAGATTTCAATCAACCTAAATGGCCATTAATTTGGTTTTGGTTAAGAAATCACTGGCTTGTGTGTGTGTGTTTTTTTTTTTTTTTAATTTTTTTTTCAACATTTTCATTTATTTTTGGGACAGAGAGAGACAGAGCATGAACAGGGGAGGGGCAGGGAGAGAGGGAGACACAGAATCGGAAACAGGCTCCAGGCTCCGAGCCATCCACCCACAGCCTGACGCGGGGCTTGAACTCACGGACCGCGAGATCGTGACCTTGCTGAAGTCGGACGCTTAGCCGACTGCGCCACCCAGGCGCCCCGGCTTGTGTGTGTTTTATGGCGAGAAGCAGTTAGCACTAGTTGAGAGTGTAAATCCTGGAGCTGCACTGCTTGGGTTTTCGTCTTGGCTTTACCACTTGCTGCTGTGTGGACAAATTATTAGTTAGCCTCTGTGTGCTTCCATTTCTCCATCTCTAAAATGGGACCATCATCGTACAGACTTCTACTAAATGAGCGCTGTGAGAGCTAAGTATGTGCAGAGTTTTGCATAGTTCCAGCCCAGAGGAAGCACTTGACAAATATCAGCAGATCCTCTGCCTTGCTGAAAACACTGGTTACAAGCGAACACACGAAAATAATGATCTGCCATCTGTCAATACTATTGTAAAGAACACAGAGAAGGGAGCAATTAATGTATTCTGAGATACAAACACATAACATGTTATTGTAGATGATCCAACAATGTGGATTATTTACATGTAGATTATGGGAAGGTTAACTTTACCCAATGACACTTAATAGAAGGAAAAAAACTCAAATATTTATTTTCATAATGGATACATAACATGGTGATACTCAATTTGACCTGTGAGCTATTCCCCTTTGGACTGTTGCCCAAGTCCTTAGGAGATGAAAGTTGTGATAAAGAGTAATTCAAAAGTTGGAATCCAGAATACTATGAGAATGAGTCAATGCTGTCAGCTGACCAGGTTATAATGCTGATGGGGAAAGAATATTTTACCCCACTGGAATACTCAGGAAAGGTCATAATATCACATGGATAAGAGAAAAATATTTCCCGGAGATAATGAAAATCTGCAGATGGTGGTGACAGCTGTGTTATGGGCATCCCAGGGCAGCATCAGGTCTCAGAAACATAAGAAGTCATCACTTGGGGGTGGTTGACAAAGTGACCTTCAGTGAGAAAAACCCAGAGGAACTTGGAATAGAAAAGTATGCGATACATTCAAGAATCTTTCTATAATCCACTTGGGCCAGATATTTGAGAAATCTGACTTGGTGGCACAAAACAACTGTTAAATATATTACATGAAAAACAAGTGAAAATCATTTGTTTAGATTTCTGAAACACCGAGGAAGGTAGGATTGTACCAACCCAGATAGTTCCTTGCCTGTGTGTCCTGAAATTCTCACTCCGAAAGCAGAGTGTATTGTATTTCTTTAACGTTTTTGAAATTTTATATTGGATTTTGGAACTGACTTTGGCAATAGTGATTTTGCCTAGTGGAACATGGGAAAGATGTATGGGTGGCAAGAGAAAAAGGAAGAATAGTTTTAATTTATAAATCACAGTATCAGTTACTTTTTCTTTCCCTTGTACCTGCATAATTAGACTGTCATATAACTTTAAGGATAATAAAGATTTTCAAGCACAGTACCCTGAAGGCAGAAAACCCAAAACATTAAGCGTAGTAGCTGTAGCTGTGAGTAAATACAAATATCTCTGGTAGAGGCTTTTGAATTTTTTTTGTGAGGAGAAATTTTTTTTCCTGAAGGAGAAATAGCACCCGAAGTCTTAAAACAGCAGACATCGTTTCTTTCTTGTTTTTCTTTTCTGAAACCGATCTTAACTCAATGCAAATAAAAACACAGAAAGGAAAATGTCAGCTTTAATGAAATGATGAAACCAGTTAGCCCTGAAACTTGGTATGTATGTATGAAGTAGGGTGACTAGGAAAGGGAAATTTTTATCAGAGTAAAAGAGGAGAGCAAGAAATAAGATGACATTCTACAGAATTATTAGTTGGTTTTAGAAAAGAGAAAAGAGGAACAAAGGCAGTATCTGCTCTTTCAAATTGAGAGTCTCAAAAAAAAAATGGGGCGCCTGGGTGGCTCAGTCAGCTAAGCGTCCGACTTCAACTCAGGTCATGATCTCTCAGTCTGTGAGTTCGAGACCCGCTTAGGGCTCTGTGCTGACAGCTCGGAGCCTGGAGCTTGTTTCAGATGCTGTGTCTCCCTCTCTCTCTGACCCTCCCCCATTCATGCTCTGTCTCTCTCTCAAAAATAAATAAACATTAAAAAAATTTTAAATCGATGGGGCGCCTGGGTGGCGCAGTCGGTTAAGCGTCCGACTTCAGCCAGGTCACGATCTCGCGGTCCGTGGGTTCGAGCCCCGCGTCGGGCTCTGGGCTGATGGCTCAGAGCCTGGAGCCTGTTTCCGATTCTGTGTCTCCCTCTCTCTCTGCCCCTCCCCCGTTCATGCTCTGTCTCTCTCTGTCCCAAAAATAAATAAACGTTGAAAAAAAAAATTTAAAAAAAAAAATTTTAAATCGAGAGTCTCCATTTGTCTTGAGGAGCTCCCACAAAATGGTCAGTGGTCTCTGCTGTTAATATTTGCATTTATTCCTATTGTTAGGAATTGCTTTTATTTTGTTGCAGAGTAAGGTGTACATAGTTCTTTTGTTTGTATCAACTAATTTGGTCTATTTAGGCTGTTGTTGGCAGTTTCTGTGAAAAGCCCTTTTGAACAGATAGCACCTTTGCGGTTGCTTTAGGGTTTAGCGTATACATCTTTAACATATCATAATCCAGCTTAAAGTGGTATCATACCTCTTAATGTGTAGTATGAAAACTTTATAGTAGTATATTTCCGTTTCTTCTCTCCTACCCTTTGCACTACTGTGATCTACATTTTGCTTTTTTACGCTTAATGGAATACCATTCATACTACATTTAGTGGAATAACTTGCACTAGTTTTTTAAAAACAAGGAACCACTTTGTGAATTATGTGAAATGTTTTCCAAAGTATACTGTTAAATAAAAAAAAAAAAAAGAAAGGTGAAGAACAACACATTGTGCGCACACGCACACACTGATATATGTACGTACATACTTATAGAGAAAAAGACCATCTTGGAAAGAATTATCACAGTTCAGTAACTGTTCATAATTACTATGAGGAGGGGAATTAGGGAGCCTGTATCTTTTGCACTTTGTGCCTCGTTCATGCATTATCTAGTAAAATGAGCAAGTAATTAATGCATGGAGGTAGATAGAGTCTGTACTAGGAGGGTTTATCCTGGGTAAGGAAACATTACTGGAAGACTCCACCATCAGTCTTGACCATATCAGTGTCTGAATCATAAGGATAATAGGTAAGGAACAGAGGAGAAGGAATAGATATGGAATCTTGAAGAATGAGTTTGGTTTGACGAAAAGTCTATTTGAAAACACAGCTTTAGAGATGGGAATTGAGAGCATAAAAGAGAAAGGTATGGGTTTGCGATAAATACGTAAAATCACTCATGTATTGGCATGAACTGGAACATGACAGTGAATGAATTCACCTAGACTAAGTGTGCAGTAAGGAAGCAAGAGGGAAAAAGGTGGAGTTCTGCAGTAGGTAAAATAAGAGGTGCTATGTGAAAGAGAAATGAAGAAGAAATCAAATTCTACGTAGAATTAAGAGAGGAAACAAGGGGATGTGAAATAGTGCCAGGGCTAAAAATAGAAACAAATGTAATGGTTAAGAGACAGTACATGGCAGAGATTTTTGATCTGAAGTTACCATCTCCAGTTCCAGCGATCTTACTTTTTACACGTATTTACTTACATTTGTTACATACGTATTGCTTTCAAACTTACGTAGACCCAAGTTTTATATATTCCTTTCATACCTTCTACTTAAGGGCAAACTCCTGTAAAAGCTCAACTCTGTGTTTGTTTCTATCATGAACATATTGTGAGGTCTGTGGCCGGGGACATGACCAGGGTGTCATTCAGCTTGAAGATAGTGATAACTGGGGCTCCTGGGTGGCTCAGTCGGTTAAGCGCCTTGAGTCTTGATCTCAGTTCAGGTCATGATCTCACGATCCGGGAGTTCGAGCCCTGCATTGGTCTCCGCGCTGGCAGTGGAGAGCCTTCTTGAGATTCTCTCTCTCTGCCCCTCCCCGGCTTGCTCTCTAAAATAAATAAATCGACTTAAAAAAAATATTGACAACTGAAAACAAGTCATGCGTTCTGAGGTCAGGCTCCACGGCAGACAGTATTTGAACCTTTTAGAGATCTCCATAATGCTTGTTATCTGGGTCAACCGGCAAAATTTGCCAAAGATTCGTCATAATCTAAGAATTCATCATGGTATCCCCACCCACTTTCAGTACCACTTTACCTCAAAACAAGCGGGGGGGGGGGTTGGTTCTGTGGTGTAACCTTTCTTCCTCTGTGAAAAGGAGAAGAAATGAAGAGAATGTGACTTAGCTACTTGCGGAAATAGAAATCAGTGGCTGCTCGCTGAAATGGGTCTGGCTTGTGCTCTACCAACTGCCAGAATAAAGGGAAGGGGGTGATGGGAAGCCAAAGTCAGAGGCATTTGGTTAATGCTTGCAAATAATTTTGCTGATCTCAGCGTTAACATTTAAGATTAAAATCTTTACAAACCACAATTTAATTCAGTAATCCAGAAAGTAACTAAAATAAATGATGGTACTGAGATTGTATATATTCTCTAGAGGCTAATTTTGCCAGAAATAAGAAAGCTGCCTAGCCTATTTTTAAAGAGCTAAATCACATTTCTGTACTTTTAAGTTTATGTATCTTAGCAACCCACAGAGCAGAATATGCCTGCCTGAAAAAGAGAAGATTCACACTCCTATGTGCTTCATTTTATGAAAATGTTAAAATTCATTATATTCTATTACATTTCTGGATGACATAGTCCCTCTCCAAAATATAAGAAAGTCATTTAATGGTATTGTATTTCATGAAGAAAAAATACTTAGAGGTTTTTTTTTGGTTTACAGAATTTACACAGTGTTTTAGAGGGATGAATCAAAGTTTTCACTACAGTACTTGTACAAAGTTTTCACAGCAGCACTTATACATAAACACAGATTTTAAGCAGGCATTTATAAAGAACATCTGTATTATCTAACTCTATACTTAGAGCTAACAATTTTTAGGTGAATTAAAATACCCTGGGAAAAGATATTATATGTGTGTAAATCAATTCATTACATATTTATTGAGAAACTACTGTGTGCCACGCACTGTGCAAAAAACTATTCCGGATAATAATGGCAATTTCTGTCTTCAATGCATTAACATTCTAGGGGATAAAGCAAACTAAAAAAAAAAAAATTGTGTCATGTAATATGAACAATAATAAAAGATGTGTGCTGGGATATTGTTATCAATGCAGTGAAAACACAAGAGATATATAGGCCTAAAAGAAGTAATTTCTTTTTAAAAAAGTTTTTTTTTTAACGTTTATTTACTATTGACACAAAGAGACAGAGCATGAGCATGGGAGGGGCTGAGAGACGGGGAGACACAGAATCTGAAGTAGGCTCCAGGCTCTGAGCTGTCAGCACAGAGCCCGACGTGGGGCTTGAACTCACAAACTGAGAGATCATGACCTGAGCCGAAGTCAGACGCTTAACCGACTGAGCCACCCAGGCACCCCAAAAGAAATAACTTCTGTTGAGAGAGTACACATTCTGGGCTAATCTACCTTAAAATGATACAACACATAAACATTTACATGTAAGAGGGGAAAAAAACTCTACACTTATCTTGAATTCTACTTAATAGATATTTGGGTACTTTTTTCTCCCCTATGAAGTTTTCTTTTAGAGTTATCATTGACATTAACAGTATATTTTTGCATGTTTTATTTTTGCCATAAAATGTGCCAAATTATGTTATAAAAATATGTTTATCACATGGGAAAAGAAAATATATACCTGAAATTGAGGGGCTATTTTTAAACGCTAAACTCAGAGTAAAAAAATAAACTTAACTAATTTCTTTCTTCTCTGGTTTAAATATTGCCTTTTCCTCTTTGATGAAAGCAATGTGGCTGAACTTTTCTCTTTGTTGCTAGAGAATTCTTTTTTAGTTTTAAAAACTGTCCATGGTATGAGTTGCTGACTAAGCTCTTTTTTTTCCACTTTTCTTTTTTTCTCCAGATCTTTTATCATCATTTACATAATTACACTTGTAATATTTTCTTAAAAGTTTTCTATTATCCTTTCAGAAACCCTTTTAATTATTAAAAGAATAAATTATTGAGCTAAAATAATATTATGAATCCTATTCATATTTCCCAATATAGTTTACTTTTCTTTACTATGGAATAAGAAAGATACATGTGAATAGTCGGGAATTGTCAAAAAGACAGGTTAAATCCTTGTACAATACTAAAATTAGTTCAATTCATGCATAATGATAATAGTTATAGCAAGCCATGAACAAGATAGTCATTGATTTCTTTTTTTAAAGAAGTTTTAATGTTTATTTATTTTTGAGAGAGAGAACGTGAGCAGGGGAAGGGCAGAGAGAAAGAGAGACAGAATCCAAAGCAGGCTCTAGAATCTGAGCTGTCAGCACAGAGCCCAATGTGGGGCTCAAACTCATGAACCGTGAGATTATAACCTGAGCCAAAGTTGGACAGTTAACGTACTGAGCCACCCAGGCTCCCTGATGGTCATCGATTTCTTAAGGTTTTACTAGGTTACAAGCAATGTTCTCTCTGTTGCTTCCTGCAGGCATTAGCAGAGCCTGGTGCTCCATGAATAATTTTGCTCCAATAATCCAATAACTTTCATACATACTCAGCTTCTGCTTGCCTCATTGTAGCAGCAGGTTTAGAGTTTAAAGTTCTAAATCTGTCCATCCACTGTTGTTTCACGGAGTTTATGGCTCACATGCACATCACTCCTTCTAGATTGCTTTTTATTGACTAAGAAGTCTCCAGGCAAATCTCTCTCAAATCTGTCCTCTCCTTCCTATTTCCACTTCTGCCACATCCACTGCCTTGGTTCAGACCATCCCCTCTATTGGACTAGCCCATGTGTCTGCCTATCTCTACACTTGCTCAACATTTTTCTTCTGGCATCCTAAGTAAATAAGACACTCTCAAATCTAATATGGAACGTTTCATTTAAAAAAAGAAATCTGCATTTCTCTCAGGCCACTTTCTGAGGATTCCTGACAGCTGCCATGAACAGGAAGAGATAAGAGGTGTTTCTGGCAGTGATTGGCCAGCTTCGCATTAGAAATCTTCCATTGCCACTGCATCAATGGCCTCGGACAAAGTGAGGAGGAAGGAAGTCCTAGGGAGGGAGGAAAAGGCAGCCCAGGCTCTGGGGAATGAGTTCTCAGGAAGGGTGGCTTATTACAGCATCCAGGAGCCCAGGTGTATGAGCCACGAGAGCAATAATAAAAGATGTGTAGTAGGATAGAGTACATTTAGAGACAGAGACATTAGAATCTGTTGTGGCAATGAGAGGAGGAAGACAGAGGACTGAGATTCTGCCAAAGCTGGCTTGGGGCAGGGCCTGGAACCCAGTGTGTCAAAGACGCTGATTCTGAGGAAGTAAATAATGGTGTTTTCCCTTCTGTACCTTGGGCCCAGCCAATCTAAATGGAGATTTAATATGGGATCACAATAAAAAGAGGCAGTGAAATCTACCAAACTAACACACTTAGTTCAAAACTTGGAAATCCCTTTTGCGTTGGGGTGGCCATGCTTCTTGGTTGGGTATGGTTGTTAGTGGGAATGATAAGCCACATCCTCCCTCCTTCTCTTCTTTTTCTCTTTCTGTCCCCTTCTCTCCTATTCTTTTTTTTTTTCATTTATTTTTATTAGCTAGATATAAAATAATATTTATACTATAGGTAATGTATAGATTATAACAGCACAAACACCCATGAGCTGACCATCCTATTAAAAACAAAGAATATTACATTATTTTTAAAATTCTTTATGTGCTTACCTCCATAAAGATACCAGTTGTAAGAATTATGTTTACCATTCTCCTAATTTTCTGTATAGCTTTCCCACATGTTTGTCATCCTAAACACTAAATTGTTTAACTCTACATTTAAAAAATTTTTTTTAACGTTTATTTTTGAGACAGAGAGAGACAGAGCATGAACAGGGGAGGGGCAGAGAGAGAGGGAGATACAGAATCTGAAACAAGCTCCAGGCTCTGAGCGGTCAGCACAGAGCCCGACGCGGGGCTCGAACTCACGGACCGTGAGATCATGACCTGAGCTGAAGTCGAATGCTTAACCGATGAAGTCACCCAGGCGCCCCTAACTCTACATTTTAAACTGTTAGGGAATGAGGTTGTGCCAAGTGCATTGGTCTGCATCTTCCTCTTCTCCCTCCAACTTATATTCTTTTTTTTTTTTTAATATTTATTTATTTTTTGGAGAGCACATGGGAAGGGATAGAGAGAGGGGGATAGATAGAGGATCTGCAGAGGGCTCTGCACTAACGGTGCTGACAGCAGTGAGCCTGATGAGGGGCTCTAACTCACGAATCATGAGATCATGACTTGAGCCAAAGTCAGACGCTTGACTGACTGAGCCACCCAGTTGCCCCTCCAGCTTATATTATTGAAATGCATCCTTGTTGTTCCTTGTTACCATTGTATTTTCATTGTTGGACGGATTGTGTTGTGATAGATATTCAGGTTGCTTCTAGCTTTTTCTTTTCCTCCTTTCTTTTTTTCTATTACAAAGCTTCTGGGGAGTATTTTGGTACATGTTTCTTTGTCCATATATAGAATAGTTTCTCTAGGGTGTAAACGTAGGAGTGCAATTGCTCTGCCATAAGTAAGATAGACACATCTTCAACTCTAGCTACAGCCCAATTGTTTCCAGAGTGACAATATAGCCTTCCACTCCCACTTGTAGTGTATAAATGTTTTGGTGTTTCGTGTCCTTGATAACACGTGGAATTCTTAGGCTTTAAAATTTCTAATCAGGCAAACATGAAATGATATCCCCTGGTGGATTTTACTGAATAGTAATGAGATTGAACATCCTTTATATATTCACCGATCTTTGGGATTTCTTTTTCTCTGAAGTGCCTAGTTAAGTCTTTCCCTCAGTTTTCTACAAAGTTGCTTGTCTTTCTCAATTTGCATTGCAAGAGATCTCTGCCGTTGAAATGTGTTTGTTGTAAATATCTTCTCCCACTTTGTGACTTTTTGGTCTCTTTGAGAGTCTTTGGATGAACAGACATTCTAGAATATCTAGATTAAAGACATTCTTAAATCTAGGATTTAAGGTAGTCAAACTCACCAATATTTTCCTACACTTTTTTTTCTCAGGAAATTCTCTATACCGTAAGAATATAAAGATATTTTTGATATTGTTTTCTAAGTCTTGCAGTCTTTCTTCCATACACTTTTTATTTTGGAATAATTTTATGTTTTCAGAAATTTTCAACAATAGTGCAGAGAGTCCTCATATATCCCTTCCTCAGTTCCACCCTTTGTTAATATCTTCCATTACAATTGTACATTTTTTGAGGGTAAGAAACCAACATTAGCAAATTTCTATTAATTGAACTCCAGATTTTATTTGGATTTCACCAGTATCTTCTCTTTCTGTTTCAGGATCTAATCTGGGTGAGATTGCATTTCTTTGTCATTTCTCCCCAATCTCTGCTAATCTGTGACAAGCTTTTAGGCTTTCCTTGATTTTCTTGACTTTGACAGTTTGAGGAATACCAGCCAGTTATGCTGTAGAATGCATTTGAATCTTTTTTTTTTTTCAGATGTTTTCCTCATGAAGAGAGTGGGGTTAAGAGTTTTTGAAAAAAAATAGCACATAGGTATATTTTATCCCAGAATATCCAGGGTTATATAATATCTATAAGACATCACTGGCCAGGTTAACCTTAATCACTTTGTTCAGTAACTGCTGCCAGATTTCTCCACTCTAAAGTGACTATTTTTCTCTTTTCCTACTTTAATCCTTGGAAATAAGTCACCACATCCAGCCTGCACACCAGGTGAGGCAGTGGTGGTGATTAGGCTCTATCTACTCAAGGGAGGAATATCTACGTATGGTAAATGAAATTCCTCTGTAAGGAAGATTTGTCTCTTCTTCCCAGTTGATTTATACAATCACTTATCTTTATTTATGTATACATTCATGTCTATTCATTTTTTACTTTGGGTTGCCTCATAGTTTTCATCCACATCTAAGTCTTTTGTGTATCTGGAATTGGTATTTTAATATGGTGTGAGATTGGGACCAGTTTTGTTCTTTTAGATGCAGATTATTAGTTGTTTTAGCATCTGCATAGAAAAAAACCCATCCCCCCACATACACATCTGTCTGCTATGTCAGTCTACTCATAAGAAAGTTTTCTTAAAAAATTCTTGCCAGTCTAATAATTTAAAAATTACATCGATGTAATTTGCATCTATTGAATTTTTTAAATTTAATGTTTTCTGTGGTATTGAGGTATTTGGTATACTGTGTATTCTTTGTGGATGTTGAGAAATGTTTATAACACATATCAAGTACAAATCTTTTAAGAATACTTGGAATTTTTTAAAAGCCAAAGTAAAGGGGCGCCTGGGTGGCACAGTCGGTTAAGCGTCCGACTTCAGCCAGGTCACGATCTCGCGGTCCGTGAGTTCGAGCCCCGCGTCGGGCTCTGGGCTGATGGCTCAGAGCCTGGAGCCTGCTTCCGATTCTGTGTCTCCCTCTCTCTCTGCCCCTCGCCCGTTCATGCTCTGTCTCTCTCTGTCCCAAAAATAAATAAACGTTGAAAAAAAATAAAAAAAAAAAAGCCAAAGTAAAACATTTGAGGTAACAACAGCTGCCCTGTTGATTAGGTACTTACTGTGCTAAAAATCATCTATATCTGTGTAGTTCTCACATGATTCTTGCAAGATAGGTACTTTCCAGTTCACACAGATGAGACAACTGAGGTTCACAGACAACGAATAACTTACTCCAAATCACAGCTAACAGCAATAAAGTCAGATTCATTTCATTTCTAAGTTTCATTTCTAAGTTCAATGTTGATTTCTTCCAGATGCTAGTTGAAGGGCTTTATAACCTAATCCTTCTGACTCAAACAAATTTTCAATGAACCATTAGTATAAACATTCCGAGAAACATTTACTGTTAAGGTATGTTCTGTTACATCTGCCTCATCTAATATTGATTATGAACAATAGTAGTTTCAAACTGAGATAGGTGCGTAATTTAAAAACCAAACCTTGCCTGACTTGCGATCGAAATACTAAATTGTGCTTGAGAGAGAAAATGTGACCACTTATAGATGAGACTATTAGACAGAATCAAATTTACAAGCCTACTTCAGCTATTAAAATTATTTTTAGGGAAAGCAATAAACCAAGTGAAATGAGCAAGTGCACCCTGCTATTAAAGCCAAGGAAATCATGGAAAAGACGATGGGAAACTAATTTATAAGAGCAGTTTAACATCCGCGAGGTAATGAGAAACACCTACTCATTTGGTAGATGTTTGATTTTGAATTTTACTCTGCAGAACACATTTTAAGAGAATCCATAAACATTTTAAGTAAAGGAACATAATTCCTGGCCAAAGATCTATGTTGCTGACAATTCCCACGATTGGCAAAAAGCTGCTTGGCGAGACAATATTCTCATAGAAAATAGGGAGCTGGAGAAAAAAATTAAAATGCTGGTCACCAAAAACAAGTGTTAGGCACTTGTTTTTGCAAAAACAAACCACAGTAGACAGGGTTAGAATGTTCTGGCAACAGATAGCAGCTCTTATGAATCACTTTCCTCAATTGTTCAGGAAACACAGCAGTGATGTTTTGGTGGACACCCGTATTCTTTCCTCAAATATTACACAGATATGCATCTTTACAAACTATCGAACCATCCTCCACTTGCTTAGAATTTTGTGTGTTCATTGTACTTCTGTTTCGCTAGTTCTTTCCTTTAAGATTATTAGCTAAACAATACAGATGTTAAAAATGATCACCTTAAAAATTCCGACATAAAAACTAGTATTCTTACATAAATTTCATCAACTTTTCAAAACCAAAAATACTAAAATCACAGATGTAAGGTGTAGTGTATTAGCCCTTGTCCTTCAAATCATATGAAATCAGAAAACAGGTTTATAGGAAGTTTCCTGGATAGTGATGTCTATAATCAAGTAGAAGAAACATTACTAAAAATGCTTTGCAATTGGTCATTCTGTGGGGCAGTTTTAGATGATGGAATTGATAGATGTGGTCATCAGAATAATGCCCCTGTCCCCGCCAAATGCCCAAGCTTTATTCTGGGAACCTGTACATATTAAATGGCAAAAGGGAGTTTTCAGACATGACTAAATAACGGTCTTCAGATGGGGAGATTATCCTGGATTATCTGCATTGGCCCAATGTAATAACAAGGGTTGCTGTAAACGAAAGAGGAAAGCAGGACAGTCAAAGTCAAACAAGCAGATGTGACCATCAAAGCAGAGGCCAGAATGCTTCACTGTTGGCTTTGAAAACAGAGAAAAGAGCCGGGAGCCAAGAAATGCCTGTAGAAGCTGGAAAAGGCCGGGAAACAGATTCTCCTTCAGAGCTTCAAATGCAGCAACCCTGTGGACATCTTGTTTTTAGCCCAGTGTGACTCATGCCAGATGTCTATTCTAGAGAGCTGTGAAATAATAGATCTGCATTGTTTTAAGACATTACCTTTGTGGTAATTTGTTGTAGCAACAATAAGAAACTAATATGAGGCGCACAGGCATACATTTCATAAAAGTAAGTAATTTAAAAAAAAAAAAGCAGAACCTTGTGATACAGGAGAAAGTGAGCTATAAAGATTTCCAGGGACATAATTACAGTTCTTTTCAAACCAGAGAAGCAGAGAATTCTTCTACTCTTTGGTTCTACAAATATCAGTTACAAATGCTTACATACGCTCTGCTTCATATTCTGCAAAAGGTTTAAATATCTTTGGTTGCATTTTACAGTGAAATTTATCTTAGCAGAAAAAAAAAGAGAATTCATTCAATCAAACAGTAAGCATCTAAAACATATGCTCACCAGTGCAGATAACAACATAAACGGGAAGTCCCTTACTCCCTTATTGTGAGGCATATCATGTACTATAGTTCCTTTTCATCTTTTATTTGTGATCATGACCCACAGTAGAAAACACATTTTTTTTCATTGCAACTCAGTTTTTGTACCTTTATAAGACTGAACCAAAGCTTGATATGCTCCAATATTTTTTATTCTCTTCCGGTCTATTTTAACAAATGCTATGTAGAAACTGTTAAATTGATTTTATAACCCCCTCATGGGTTTGAAAAGCACTAGTGTAGGAACTAAGTAAGATATGTAAAGAAATAGCTGCATGTGTCATATACTATAACAGATGAAAATAACAACCAGGGTAATTACAAGAAAAACAGAATTAGCTAACATTTGAATGCTTACTATGTTCGATGCGCTAAGAGTATGTCTAAAATTTGGAGTAGCAACATAAAAACTTCCAACATAAAGCAGCCCTGGGTGGCTCAGTCAGTTAGGTGTCAGAGTCTTGATTTAGGCTCAGGTCACGATCTCCAAGTTTGTGAGTTCGAGCGCCGCATCGGACTCTGTGCTGACAGTGTGGAGCCTGCTTGGGATTCTCCCTCGTTCTCTTTCTCTCTCTGCCCCTTACCTGCCTGTGTGTGTGTGCTCTCTCTCTCAAAATAAATAAATGAAATTTAAAACTGTTAAACATCATTATCAAAATATACACCAGAAGGTTGTCTTAAAAATGAGTTGTGCTTGAGTTATGTGAGCACATAGGATGAGCCAGTAGGCAACACTCATGTGTGAACATGGCACATAAGAATCTGGTAGCAGCTAGTAGCTTTGAAGCAGCATGTGAGGTTCACGGCTCCGTTTGGCCAGGCACCCTCACTTCAGAGAGGCTAGTGTTGCTTGACTCAAACCAGAAGGTTGGCTGGTCTGCTTTCAGCGTGTCTTAACAGCCTTGGTGGTCGGAACTCCCAAGCGTGGTTTACATGACTATTTGTACTTGCTCGTTAGTAAATGTTACTTACATAGGGCTTATTCTCAAACTTGTTTTCATTGTTAACCTACCGTGAGGTAGCAAGTTTACACGAGAGAGAGAGAGAGAGAGAGAGAGAGAGGACTGCCAGCCAAGGCCTCTCTCTCATCGCTGGGAGCTGTTGAATTTGCCAAAAGCACCCGATGATTAGTAAGTGCTCCACTTGGTTTCTTTTAGTTCCTCAACAGACTTTACCGTCTGTTCCAAGAAACCTGTATTTCACCTCTTACCCAGGGTTTCTCAAAGAGGTATGCTGTCAGAAACACGTAAATGGAATTTATAGTATTCTACGTTTTCAACGGCACCCTTCCTGTTCTGTAAGCACAGGTGTTTGAGAGCATCCGTGTTCTCAAAGTGGGAACTCCTTGCTTTACATGCAGCGGTTGGACAATTGGATGTGCTGCAATCTTACCTTCTTTCTCCCTCCCAGGTGCAAACTGGGAAACAAGGTTGCTTTGAAGACCATGGAATTTTCCTTCTCACCACATCTGGAATTCTTCTCCTTGATTATTCTTTTCCCCTTAGCCTGCAGTCTACATTGTCTCCTGACTCTGGGAGTATCATAAGGACAGAGTCATAGAGAAGGGGCTAAGAGAGTTTAGAGATATTACTAGCAATGATTTGTCACTTATGGTTTTAAACCTTGCATCTTAGTAGAAAGGATAGAAGACAGCATCAATAGTATAGAAAACAAGATGTTTAATATATTTGGTTTCCACTCTTTGGTCTCATTGCTCAGATTCCCTTCTGTGCTAACCACAATTACCTTCCTGCATGTGGGCTCCCATCTCCGCTCCTCCCCAATAGTCGGTGAATGCCTAAGAGATAATGTTTCCAAGGCAATGCGATGGCACGTGTAGAGTGGATGCAACAAGCAACTGCTAGTAGTTGTGTCATGTTTCTTTCTTAGAGATCTGAGATTTACTCAAAAGAGACAAAAGAGAAAGAATGAGAAGAAAATGGAAGACGAAAGGAAGAAAGGAAGGAAAGAAGGAAGGAAGGAAGGTAGGAAGGAAGGGAGAAGGAAAATTTAAAGAGTTCTTGGGTTCTTAGAGAATAAAATGAAACTTCTTTCCAATATAGTCACTAAATTTTAATTTTTTTTAACATTTTGTTTATTTTTGAGAGACAGAGAGAGATATAGAGCCAGTGGGGGAGGGGCAGAGAGCGAGGGAGACACAAAATGCGAAGCAGGCTCCAGGCTCTGAGTTGTCAGCACAGAGTGCGACGCTGGGTTCAGACCCACGAACCCCTGAGATCATAACCTGAGCTGAAGTCGGATGCTTAACCAAGTGAGCCACCAAGGGGGCTTCTATAATCACTACATTTTAAAACAAACAAGTAAACAAAGTTTTATAATGTAAGACTGCTCATCCCAGCTACTCCTGAAAAAATTCTTTTCTCCTAATTTCAGTTATCAGCATAATGTCTGAAGCAGGTGAAGATCAACACTTATTTTTAATGGAGGTTGGATTATCAGACATTGTTAAATATTGAAATTCCTCCCACACATTGCACTGAGCTTTTACTCTTCTGTGAGTACATGCCCTGGACACACAGCAATTTGGGTAAGAACACTAACTAAATTTACATGGAAAGATGACTTTATGATACTGCTCTAAGATGTTTTAAACTTCAATTTCTAAAATCTCCATATTATCCACTTACAAGTATTCATCTCTTTTGAGAAGCCCTCCCTTGTCTCCTGTCATTGTTTGGAGGTGCCCCCTTGTTGAAGATTTAAGCTGAGTTTCTCTTTTAAAGCCCTTATGACAACTACCTCTCCTCTTTCTTTGCCTAGACCCAAACAAGGCACACAATAGGTGTTTAGGAACTGCGGGCTGGAGGAATAAATGAATTACTGCCACTACATAGTTTTATTTTTTCCCAATTAGGTGACTAAGTGATTTTCCTTCCTTTTCGACGTTCAAGCATTTTTACAGAAATGGGAAAACATGATTTCATGCGAAAAGCCACTATTGTGATCTGTTATAATCTTCACCCCCAAATAGAAAGGAGCAATTCGTCTTTTTCCATCTAGTGTCTAAATCGTGGTTAACGGGTTTCAGTTTCTAAATGTAATTGCTGTGAGATCCTATTCACTCAGTTCTTCTCAGATATCCCTGATGCATTCCTCCAGCTTTCCACCTCTGAGTTTTGTCTTAAGAACACTCTTGTCAGTTGAGATTAAGATAACATTTCTATGTGAACACAAAAGCTGAGAAAGAATTCCAGCCATGCTGTCTGAGGAACGCCTTGTGCTATTCCTCCCGTTTTCTCTCTGTTCTTCAGACGGAGGGGAGGCTGTGCCCCCAAATAGTGAAGAAGGCCAACAGGTCCTGCTGGGTGAGTCAGGTGTTGCTCAACATTCCCTCAACTACAGCAACCAGGGCAAACACTGGTTTTAAGGCTAACCTCCTATCATTCTTTTAGGCATTCTGTAAGGACTGATTTTTTTTTTTTTCCAAATAAATGTTTAAGGGTGCAGGAAAGTCTTCTGCCATCCTCTTTATTTTCTTTGTCCATGTTCTTTTGATCTAGTGGACATCCAGAAAGGTGAATCTAATCACAGTACCTTTCACCAAAATGTCTAGAATTTTCTTGACTCTAACGTAACCGAAGGTCTTGGTTGAAATAGTCATATGAAAGATTCATTTCATCTGAGATTCCTGTGTCTACACGCCTACTTTTTTTTCTGAAGTAGCTTCAAGTTCAACCTGAGATCTGTCCATAAAGAAAATTCTTTCATACAAATTCTTTCAACGAATATGTGCATGCATGTGATGTAGTCATAAGTATTAGGAGCAAGGCAGAGATGATGCCTGCTTTCAGGGTGTTTTCATCTTAACAATTTCCTGTCCCGAAACACCATAGCTCCAAATTCCGAACAAGTTGCTTCCCAAATCCTGTTGCACAACATTCTTCCAGTTTTTCCCAAATTCTCTGTCTCAGAAAGGTGGAGGCCAACTTCATAAGAAACTGCCTGGAATGTTTATTACAAGTTTAGATTCTCAACTTATTAAACTCTGAGATTTTGTTTCAATATGCAGGACTGACACAGGAATTATTATTTTTAAAAAGTTTCAACTATTTAAAAAAGTTTTAAAAAGTGGGTTTTTATTGGGGGGAAGGCAATACTCAAAAATTAGAAAAATTCTGTAATATCTGAAAGTTCGAATGACTGAATAGTTAAAAAGCATTTTTATTGTTGATTTGGTAAGCACATTAAATAATGTTGGAGAAAAGACTATCAAAGACAATTTAAACCAGTGTAGCAATGACCATAGTAATGAACAACGACTAATCCTCCCAAACAACTTGACCATTGAGCTTTCTTCCAACTCATGCAATGCAAATTTGAAATGAATCACGCATGGGCGCCTGGGTGGTTCAGTCGGTTAGTTATCCAACTCTTGATTTTGGCTCAGGTCATGATCTCACAGTCATGAGATTGAGGTTGAGCCCTGCGTTGGGCTTAGCACTGGGCGTGAAGTCTGCTTAAGATTCTCTCTCTCCTTCTCTCTCTCCTTCTCTCTCTCTGCCACTCCCCCACTTACTCTCATTCTCAAAATAAAAATAAAATAAATAACACAAATTATAAAGATTTGTAAAGATTATATGAGACTAATGAATGTAAAATAAGTGGATACCTTTTTTCTGTTTAGATGCTGAAATATAGCATCTATCCTGTTTATAACAGTTTGCATAGGGCTACAAAGAACATTTTCTGTATGAATAGGCACTATAAAAACACGCTATTACTTCGCAGTCACATGATAACATGTGTTAGACATTGGCAGAGCCAAAGGCTAGGATTACATCTAAGAGAGTTTGTTTTCTCTTTAGTACAAATCCTTCAAAGGTGATCTATAAGAAAAGCCTTTATAAGCTTACATAGAAATTTACCTTACTAACACAGCCTATTATTGCTTTAAAAATTTTGCATAACATTTGGTGTGTGACATATTTTACTTTCTAGAATTTCCATTACTGAAAATTAAGATTTGAGGATCCCTACCAGAAACCTTTACATTGCTAAAGCCTTCAACAAAAATAGTTACTTTTTATTATCTCCTTCTTGCCAACTGTCTAAAGTTTTGCTTTTTTTTCCTTATTGTAGGTTTGACACAGCCACTGCCAAATTAATAAAATGCTTTTTATGTTTATCCAGAAATACGGAATTCCTAAAGTAAGAACGAAAAGAACTAAAATGTTATTTATGTTAAGGCAATGAAAATGTTCTAAAATTAGATTATGGTGATGGTTGCACCATTTTGTAAGCATACTAAGAGCAGTGAATTGTATACTTTAAAAGGGTGGATTTTATGGTATGTAAATTATATCTCAATAAAGCTGTTAGAAAAAATTTATTAGGTTTATTTTAAATGCTAAAAGCATTTGCTAAATCTGTGGTAGCACATCTATGAAGAGAAGGAGGAGGCAACCAGAGAAACTGATTTCCCTGTATATTTCCCTTCTATTTCCTTTTCTGCAGTCATTCTATAATCCTCCACAAGTAAGGATTACTTCTTGCAATCTTGGAAGAGATGGATATCATAGGTAAGTATAACAACAAAATATGGCTGATAACAATGGTTATTATACAATTTATATACCTGTAAAGTGTTTTCTTAGAAGGCTATATGCTCTATCTTTGTAGATATCCAGAGTTTCTGTAACATGTATAGAGGATGCTTTAGAAGACATTTTATACTGAATGTGAAATTGGACATCAGGACTTTTAAAAGCTCCATATAATTCTGAATTAAGTCAAGCCTCCAATATATGGGGAATCAGTCTTATTGCAATAATTTTCTCTGTGATATCTTTGGGTGTGTGCTTTAAAAAAGTTAAATAATGCTAGAATAATTTGCAAGAGATTTACCATTTAAAACGTATTAAAATAATATACAAATATTTTTAAGTTTATTTATTTTGAGAGAGAGAGAGAGAGAGAGAGAACATGCATGCATGTATGCATGCATCAGCAGGGGAGTGGCAGAGAGAGAGGGAGAAAGAGAGAGAATCTCAAGCAGGCTCCATGCTGTCAGTGCATGAAATTATGACCTGAGCCCAAAACAAGAGTCAGACACTTAACTGACTGAGCCAAATAATATATTTAAATATATTAAAATATATAATATATAAAAATATATATTACAATAAATATATTTAAAAAAATTTTAATACATTTATTCATTTTTAAGATACAGAGAGAACAGAGTGTGAGTTGGGGAGGGGCAAGAGAGAGAAGGAGACAGAATCCAAAGCAGGCTCCAGGCTCTGAGCTGTCAGCCCAGAGCCTGACGCGGGGCTTGAACTCACTGAGCCGAAGTTGGACACCCAACCAACTGAGCCACCCAGGAGCCCATAAAATAAATATATTTCTAAAGTAATTTTCTCTTATTCACATTTAATTTAATAAATGCTATTATCAGTATTATTGTCTTCTTCTTATGGTAGTCATGACTTTTTGTGAAATCAAAGACCAGCCTGTGCTTGACCCCATAAGGCATGCCAATGTCTTGGCAACATGAGATGCTATGCTTGAAGCCCATCTCAAAGAGGTGAGGACTTATAAACTTTAACTAAGCCAAGGTCTTTCCCACCCTGCAGCTTCTTTAATGATTCCCTTCTCAATTGTTCCTGGCCTCATCACTTACGTAACCCATATCCCATAAATAGAGTGCTCTTAGGGAAACTCTCAGAGTTGGCATTGGACTTTGTCTTTGAGAATCCCATTTGGTGATTTCCTGAGTCATTGCTAGGCCAAGTACACATCATCAACAATCGGTATTTGAAAACTTCCGTGTGTGTCAAGACACTCTAAGAGTCCGAGTCCTCTGAACACTGCACAGAGCTATTTGCATCCCCCTAAAAATGTGACGTTAATGCTAAGCTAGGATTGCATAGATTCTGCAAAACCAAAATGAAGACCACATATTTTCAATACTAAACTAGACCTGACATACAAAATGCAACTATAGAAATTCTGAAGTCAAAAGATAATGAAGAACGTCAGACAGCAGCACTAATTATCTGAAGAAAATAGTCAACAAATGGTAATGGTAACTATCATTACTATTAGTAGAAAATGGGCAAAGATAACTGTTTTCTTTTTTTTTTTTTTAATTTTTTTTTTTCAACGTTTATTTATTTTTGGGACAGAGAGAGACAGAGCATGAACGGGGGAGGGGCAGAGAGAGAGGGAGACACAGAATCGGAAACAGGCTCCAGGCTCTGAGCCATCAGCCCAGAGCCCGACGCGGGGCTCGAACTCCCGGACCGCGAGATCGTGACCTGGCTGAAGTCGGACGCTTAACCGACTGCGCCACCCAGGCGCCCCTAAAGATAACTGTTTTCTAATTTTGCTTTTACCATTCCCTAAATATTTGGGTGCCATCTTTGATGTTTGCTTGATTTCTGCCTTTGTTACAATGAAAATGTATTTTTAATGAAAAAGAGGTTTAAAAATATGGGTTGTTAGAAATTCATCATTTTGAGCAGGGGACAAAGCTTTTAGGAATATATAATAAAGACATCTTATCACCCAGTGGAATTCCTGAAATGCAGGAAAACTGTTTGAGATACAAACAAACAAACATTTTAGGGGTGCCTGGGTGGCTCAGTCCATTAAGCGTCTGACTCTTGGTTTTAGCTCAGGTCATGATTTGGCTCACAGGTTTGTGAGACTGAGCCCCACGTCAGGCTCCATGCTTGGTATTCTCTCTCGCTATCTCTCTGTCCCTCACCTGCTCTCTCTCTCTCAAAATAAATAAATAAGCTTTTTGTTTTAAAAAAGAAATAAACACTTTGAAGACTAAACTGTGAAAATACTGATTATGAGATAGCTTTTGTGATTAGCCATCTTTAGATCATGAAACTCAAATCTGCTTACAGATACTTTCTCAAATGGGAGATTTCAGTAAATTATAACCCTGAATAGTCATAAAATGTATTTCTATTTTGGAAGAAGCAGAAATGGCACAAATATCACTATCTCATTTGACAAAACAAGAATAAGCTGAAGAGTTTTCTAGGTGAGACATTAACATATTAAGAGCCACTCTCATGAAACCACAGGCATATTAAAAAGCCCAATATTCCAATGTTCCTAATATTTTATTTCACTTTTAATTATGTTATTATTAACTTATTTTTAAATTATAAATGACATACAACACACAATTTACTATTTTAACTATTTTTTAAGCATACAGGTCACTGGCATTCACATTTTTGTGCAACCATCACCACTATCCATCTCCAGAACTTTTTTCATCTTGCAAAACTGTCACTACACTCTGTACTTATTAAACAATAACTACCCATTCGTCCCTCCTCTCTGGCCCCAGCAACCACCATTCTACTTTTTGTCTCTATGAATTTGACCACTCTAGGTACCTTATATCATACAATATTTATTCTTTTGTGTCTGGCTTATTTCATGTAACATAATGTCCTCAGGGGTTATCCATAT
Source organism: Lynx rufus (assembly GCF_022079265.1). Classification (NCBI taxonomy): domain Eukaryota; kingdom Metazoa; phylum Chordata; class Mammalia; order Carnivora; family Felidae; genus Lynx; species Lynx rufus. The sequence goes on along the minus strand of NW_025814867.1, from coordinate 131,198,581 downwards.
TATAGCATGTGTTAGAACATCCTTCCTTTTTAAGGCTGAATAATATTCCATTGCATGGATATACCACATTTTCTCTATCCTTTCATCTGTCAGTGTGCGCTTGGATTCTTTGCACCTTCCGGCTCTTGTGACTAATGCTGGTAGAAATATGGGTGTACAGATATCTGAGTCCCTGCTTTCACTAATTTTGGGTATGTGCCAAGAAATGGAATTCTGGATCAATGGCAATTCTATATTTAACTTTTGGAGGAACCACCAAACTATTTGCCGAAGTGTCTGCATCATTTTACTTTCCCATCAGCAGTGCCCAAGAGCTCCCATTTTCCCACATCCTCACCAACACTGTCATCTTCCTTTAAAAAAAAAACTATCTTAATTAGTGTGAAGTGGTATCTCATTGTGGTTTTTATTTGCATTTCCCTGCTCATTAGTGATGTTGAGCATCTTTTCATGTGATTATTGGCAATTTGTATATCTTCTTTTGAGAAATGTAGATTCAAGTTCTTTGTCCATTATTTAATTAGGTCATTTTGTCTGTGTTGACTTCTCTTTATATATTCTGGATGTTATATCAGGACCCTTATCAGATAGATATGTTATTTACAGATATTTTCCCCCAATCTGAGGTTGCTTCTTCACTCTGCTGCTAGTGTCCTTTGATATACAAATATTTTGTGTCGCTCTAATATTTTAACAAAATGGCAGTCAGTTAAATTGGCCTTGGTTAGGGTCAATTATACCAGGATGGAGTGTTGCATATAGACTAGATGAAATTGAGCATATTTTGATTGCACATTCTGTTACCCACACATTCTGCAGAATTGGTATGCAGTTTCAGCTGAGTACAGGCAGTTCTTATTTTTTGTAATTTTTTTCTTTTGATTCCTATTTTATTTAAAAATCTTCATTTAGGTCAAGAAACACAGATTCTGAAGCAGATATTTTTAGTCACCATCATACTTCTTGGAATTACTATATATGAATGTCCAGAAATTTACCTCTGAGGCTGGACACTATTCAGATCCATTTGTTCTGCAGTTACTTCAGTTTCCAGTCACATGTTGTTTAAGTACAGGAGAGATGGTAATATATCCGGGAACTCTACCCTGCCCAAAGGATTCCAGATTTTTAGGAAGAGAGTCCATTTCAAAGATCTCATTATAGTTTAAGTCCATTGCATGGTGCTTTAATTACACACAGGTAAACAACTCCTAGATTAAAGCAAGTACTTGGTCCAATCGACAAAGTTGGAATGCTTCCTCACTGCACATACAGGTGTGCATGTGTGTATACATGCATACACAATAAGGAAAGCAGAAATAATCCAGTGGTTTTAGCCAGTAAGCTAACTACGGATATTTACAAAAGTAGTGGATTTCAAGAATGCATTAAAACAAAGAAACTAATAGATTGTCCAATGTTCTACTTGAGTGGGTTCCTTTTTAACATTTAAAATGCCTAATGTTTGGCATTGTCTAAATCAGGGTTAAGGCTGTGAGTAGTTTCCAAATGCTCACATATTACATGTAGGAGTTTTGAAAATGTGTATTTTCAGGAGGATTTAATATAAGAGAGAGAAAAATAGCTTGTTTACACACTGACTACTAGTTAGTAGGACTTCAGGATTTCTAGATAAGTTGTCCAATAAAAAAATATGAAGATATTTCCTTATCTTTTGTAACTTAAACAAATTCTTTTCTTATACACCCAGTTGTTTGGGTTTCCCAGCATCCCCTGTTGAAAGCTAACTCTCGAAGAGTTGATATCATTATCAGTTGAAGTAAGCCAGAAGCCAGTCAAGAGTTCTGGTGGAAAAATAGAGGACCGAGAGGTCAAAAAGTTCTAAGATGGAAGAGAGACATGTTAAAACAGGATGTGCATTTGCACCCCACACAACTGAGAATTCAGATGAATTAAAGAGTTAACGTTAAAAAAAATTAGAATAAGAAAGTTTCAATAGTTATTTTTCAGGTATCTGAGTTGGAATGGCTTTCTGACATAAAAAGAAAATGATATTACTACCAAATAATCACTATTCAAAAAACTACAAGTAAAATTAAAAGAAATACTGGGAAGACATCACCAATCACCTCAGAGAAGAGAGTTGATGATTTTTAAATTGAGTTTTAAAAACTCAAGACCTGAGATTTTAAAAAGAGAAAATTTTCTGAGGAATAAATGTCATACACTTCAGTCCTTGATCAACTGACTTAATCACTGGGCAGAATGCACAACTCCAAAATGATCATCTTGTGTTGACAATAAGTGATTTAAAAAACAAATACGTGATGTAAGAGTCCGTAGTTCACTCATGGGGTCATACCATTTTTCCAGTCAGGATAATTCACTTGGATCAGAGGTGTTTCTAAACAGATCCTTCCTGAGCTATTTCTCTAAGGCCATTAGGACAGAAATAGTAAACAAAGGGTGATTAATGGTGTCATGGCTGTTGTCACTATTGTGACAGTGTAAACATAGAGCTTTCCTGAGGACTTCACACATTAAATTTTCATTGGGATGTATTCTATAGGGAACATGTCTCTTATATGCCTGCATTATTCTGTGTAAATTGGGGAGATAATTCTCAGGGGTTGACTTATTTTATGGTGAAAGACAGCACTTTTTTGTGTTTTCCTTTCTCTGTAGTCTTTTCCCCAATAACCTGTTAAAAGCAACAAGAAGAGTTAACAAAATACATGTGTATATACTTTTTTAACCTCTCCATTAACCTCATTATAGCCTCTTTCTTGCCTCAACTCCACAAAGGTTGTGTCCTAGCAACAGACCGCCATGTCAGTTTTCTACATGTTACCTAAGTTACGTATTGTCTGCTCACCAACTATTATCCCTTACTCTAGTTATGTCTAGCTTAATTATGTTCTTTTTCTCTAAGGAAATAAATCTCAAATACTCTCTTCTTCTGTTGTCTTAGCCATAATTTTAATCTTATAGTAAAAGGGAACTATAGGTTGGAACTATATATGTTTTTCTCATAAATAAGCACACATTAGAATTTACTTTAGACCACATTGTCTCCTATTGAGGCCAGCAAATGGTATCTTAAGGCTCCCAAACTGCTCCCAACAAATTCTGCGTCGTCTAGATTTTCACCTTAAAATGAAACACCCAGTCACATCACTGCCCAAATCTGTATTGGGATATGATAATGTGTTTGTGGAACACAAAGTGGAAGCTTAATCACTGCACAATGAAGGTTTCACAGCACTTGAAATAGAGGAGACTTGAGTCAATCAGTACATCTCCATCACATTCCGCGGAAAACAGTTGCTTTACGCAAATGTTTCTAATACTGACTTGCACTAACTCAGCAACAGTAAGTGGGCACTAAATGTGCATTGAAGAAATATGCTGCTCTCAATTTTGCAATTAACAAAATATAGGCATATCTCATTTTATTGCACTTTGCTTTATTGTGCTTTGCTGATATTGAGATTTTTACAAATTGAAGGTTTTGTTCACCCTGTGTCAAGTAAGTCTATCAACGTCATTATTCCTACAGCATTTGCTTACTTTGTGTCTCTTTGTCACATTTTGGAAACTCTCACAAAATTTCCAACTTTTTCATCATCACTACATTTGTTATGGTGATCTGTGATCTCTGATGTTAGTTACTATTGTAATTGTTTTGTGGCACCATGAACCGTGCCCATGTAAGTTGGTGAACTTAGTCAATAACTATTAACTGTTATAACCAACATAATCAATAACTATATAACTGCTACACTTACCGGCCATTTCCCCATCTCTCTCTCCCTTTCCCTGGGCTTTGCTATTCCCTGAGACACAACAATATTGACATTAGGCTGATTAAGAACCCTACAATGGCCCCTAACTGTTCCCGTGAATGGAAGAGACACACTATCTCTCACTTTAAGTCAAAAGCTAGAAATAATTTAGTGAGGAAGGCACGTCAAAAGTTGAGATAGGCCAAAAGCTAAGCCACTTGTGCCAAACAGCTAGGTTGTGAATGCAAAGAAGTTCTTACAGGAAATTTACAGTGTTCCTCCAGTGAATACACAAATGTTAAGAACACAAAACAGCCTCATTGCTGTCATGGAGGATGTTCTAGTGGTCTAGAGAAAAGAGCAAACCGGCCATAACATTCCCTTAAGACAAAACCCAATCCAGAGTAAAGCCCTAACTCTCCTCAATTCTACGAAGGCTGAGAGAGGTGAGGAAGCTGTAGAAGATAAGTTTGAAGCCAGCAGAGGTCGGTTCATGAGATTTAAAGAAAGAAAACATCTCCATTACAAAAGTTTCAGGTGAAGTAGCAACTGTTGGTGTAGAAGCTACAGCAAGTTACCCAGAAGCTCTAGCTAAGATAATTCATGAGGGTGGTTACACTAAACAACAGATTTTCAGTGTAGACAAACCAGCTTTATATCGGAAGATGTCATCTAGGACATTCATATATAGAGAGGAGAAGCCCATGCTTGGCTTCAAAGCTTCCAAGGACAGACTGACTCTCTTTTTAGCAGCTAATGCAGCCGTTGTCTTTAAGTTGAAGCCAGTGCTCATTTGCCATTCTGATTATCCTAGGACCTTTAAGAATTATGCTGAATCTGCTGTGTCTGGGCTCTGTGAATGGAACAACAAAGCCTGGATGACAGCACATCTGTTTACAACATGGTTTACTGAATATTTTAAGCCTACTTTTGAGACCGACTGCTCAGGATAAAAGATTCCTTTTAAAATATTTTTGCTCATGACAATAAATTTCCTATATTAAAAAAAATAAAAATAAAAATAAAATATTTTTGCTCACAAAGTGAGCCTGTGTGGCTCAATTTGTTAAGCTTCTGACTTCGGCTCAAATTGTGATCTCATGGTTTGTGAGTTCAAGCCCTGCGTCGGGCTCTTTCCTGTCAACGCAGAACCTGCTTCAGATCCTTTGTCTCTGTTTTTCTCAAAAATAAAATAAACATTAAAAAAATAAAATATTACTGCTCACAATGCACTTGGTCACCCAAGAGCTCTGATGGAGACGAATACTGAGATTAACATTTTCATGCTTGCTAACATAATAATCATTCTATTGATGATCATGGTGTAATTTTGACTTTCAAGTCTTATTATTGAAGAAATATATTTCATAAGCTGCCATAGATAGTGATTACTCTGATGGATCTGGGCAAAGTAAATGGAAAATTTCTGGAAAAGATTCACCATTTAGACACTATCAAGAACATTTATGGTTTATGGGGAAAAGTCAAAATGGCAACATGAACAGGAGTTTGGAAGAAGTTGATTTCAACTCTCATGGATGACTTTGAGGGATTTAAGACTTCAGTGGAGGAAGTAACTGTAGATGTGGTGGAAATGGCAAGAGAACGAGAATGAGAGGAGACGCCTGAAGATGTGACTGAATGGTTGTAAATCATGATAAAACTTGGATGGATGAGGAGTTGCTTCTTCTGGATGAACAAAGAAAGTGGTTTTGAAAAAAATTTTTTTCGGGGTGCCTGGGTGGCTCGGTGGGTTGAGCGTCCGACTTCGGCTCAGGTCATGATTTCACGGTCCGTGAGTTCGAGCCCCGCGTCGGGCTCTGTGCTGACTGCTCAGAGCCTGGAGCCTGTTTCAGATTCTGTGTCTCCCTCTTTCTCTGCCCCTCCCCTGTTCATGCTCTGTCTCTCTGTGTCTCAAAAATAAATAAACGTTAAAAAAAATTTTTTTTAAAAAGAAAAAAAAAGAAAAAAAAATTTTTTTCTTAGGTTTATTTATTTTGAGAGAGAGAGTGTCTGAGCAGGGGAGAGAGAGAGAATCCCAAGCAGGTGCCATGCTATCAGTGAACGCAGTGCTCAAATGTGGTGCCAGTGATGCGGGGCTCGAACTCACAGACTGTGAGATCATGACCTGAGCTGAAACCAAGAGTCAGATGTTTAACCAACTGAACGGCGCCCAAGAAAGTGGTTTCTTGAGATGGAATTCACTGCCAGTGAAGATGCTGTGAAGATTGTTGAAATGACAACAAAAGATTTAGAATTTTACATATACTTAGTTTATAAGACAGTGGCAGGTTTTGAGAGGATTAATTCCGATTTTCAAAGAAGTTCTACCGTCTATAAAACGCTACTAGCCAGCATCGCATGCTACAGAGAAATTGTTTGTGAAAGGAAGAGTCAATTAATGCAGCAAGCTTCTGGAGGTTTTATTACAGCTACCCCAGCCTTCAACAACCACCACCCTCATCAGTCAGCAGCCATCAACATTGAGGCAAGACCCTCCACCAGCAAAAAGATTATGACTCACTGAAAGCTCAGATTCATGGTTAGCGTTTTTAGCAATAAAATATTTTTATATTTTTATTTTTATTATTTTAAAAAATAGTTTTAATTTTTTTAAACCTCTGAGAGACAGAGAGAGAGAGAGAGCATGAGCGGGAGAGGGGCAGAGAGAGAAGAAGACATGGAATCCGAAGAAGGTTCCAGACTCTGAACTGTCAGCACAGAGCCTGACATGAGGCTCGAACCCACGAACCATGAGATCATGGCCTGAGCCGAAGTCGTACAATTAACCTACTGAGCCCCAGCAACAAAGTATTTTAAAATTAAGGTATGTACATTTTTTTAGACATAACGCTATTGCACATTTAATAGGCTGCAGTATGTGTAAACATAAGTTTTATAGGCCCTGGGAAACCAAAAAATTCATTTGCCTTGCTTTGTCGTGATATTCATTCTGTTGTGGTGGTATGGAACCAGATCTGCAATATTTCTGATGTGTGCCTGTAGAAAAATATTAAATGTCTATTTCAACAGAGCCACAATGTTAACCTGAACTTTAAGTAAACACAACAGCTTTACTCATTTTTCATGTGTTACATTGGCATTTGAAGATTGCTTGTTGAGTAGATTGTCATTATTCTGAGCTTGAAACTTTATACTTCATAAAATATACATATGTGAATAGACAATTCTTACATTTTAGGATTTATGTAAAAATATACAAACAGATCAAATCTAGAACAAATCTAAGGCTGCATCTATTACTCAGTATCATCTGTCATTAATCATGATTTTGAATATTTAAAATATTGGTTTGGTTGTACTTAACTTGAAATTTTCTTTATGTCTCAACATATGCTATAAATATGAAGTATGCATCTTTAGTTTTATTCCTATTTAACACTATATCTAAAAGATTTTAGTTCAACCATTTTTTAAAAGTTGGATCCAAATATTATTCAGAATTGAGAAAAAAAAAGCTTCTGCCAAAAAAAAAAATACATCTCTTCTCTTTCATTATTATTTCATTACTAAGAAGAAATTCCAACTCAAAAAAATAAGTAGCCTTGGGAAAAGATGGAAACATTCCACACATTCAAGCTGTATTAACACTTGTGTTAGCCAGATAAAATATACATTTTTGAAAATAAACATTTTGTTTGGTGATTTTCCAGCATCACAAGAGTTGATGATGGTAGCCAGAGATTCTTTTTGACTGTATATTTTCAAATGACAAGTAACCCTGTAGTATCCCAAGTAGGAGAGTGACAGAAGTTTAGTTATTGAAGCATGATAGAATGGCCAAAATTACTTTACATCAGCTTCATACATAGTAATGTCTTAAGAAATCCTTTTCTATTTTAAACCTAAATTCCTATTTGCTTATTTAAGGTTGATGTGTGGAGAGACGTGCCTTGATTATTACCTAATAATGCTTCAGGCATTTTAGTCGTGATAAGTTTAAGCCAAATACAGGACATACTAACATTGCTCCTGAAAACATGAGGTGCTTTTACTATTTTATGCCTGGAATGTCCTTTCCTCCCTTTTTGACTGGCTGGTTTCTCCTTAAATGCCAGCTCAACACTCTGGTGATTTCTCACTAACTGCCTTAGGCAGGGTTAGTGTCTCTATCCGCGCTCCCGCTAAGAATTTTGTTCAGGCCTCCAGAAGATCTATCATTCCTTGCTTGTAATGGTTTCATAGAGTTGATAAATATAAAGAAGAGAAACAAATCATCCATTATTTCATTACTTATAGAAAACCCCATTATTGTTGTTTTGTTTTTCATATTATGGGTTTTTACGGTGTAGAACTGTTTGAAAAAAATTCCAGTAATCCTAAAATACATATAAGTGCCTTCTGCTTCCTCCTGTCTTAACTTAGTATCAAGTAGTTTCCCATTTCATGTCTTTGAAACCATCAGTTTTTAATTTCTGCATAGGATGCCGTCAAGTAACTATAACCACCATTTATTTAACCCTTCCCAAATCATCCACAATACGTTCTTTTTTTAGTTCTGTCTTAATCATATTCGCAACTCCAATATTGTCACTGAGCTTGGACTTGTTAAATATTCAATAAATGAATGTTAAAAAAAATCTTCTGTCTAGGAAACTTAGCTATTCCTCTATTATCTTGCCGTTTTGAAGAATTTTAATCTCAAGCGCATAATATTAACTGAAAATTTGCCATAGAGTCAGGGAGCATGGGAAAAGCGGAAAAACCATCTGAAGATTTTAGTCTGGAGCTTTTCTTGTGGAAACATGCCAGATTACACTTCCTGTGGTTATCATGCCCATTCCAGATAGGTTATTGATGTTTGCAAGTGTTTACACTTCCATGAAATACTTAATTTGACTCTGTTAATAACAGAAACTATCAGTTCTGCCGAAGGAATGGAAAGGAAGAAACACAAACATCTTTTCCAAACCATTGAATAGGTTATGTGTGGATATATATCAAGCTTGTGGCATGCAAATATTAAGAAAAAATGTTAAATTATTTGGAAAAGGCTTATTCCTTTGGAAAGGGCAGAACCATCTTGGAGCTCAAGGAAATGTCACAGAATGAATAAATGAGAACTAATTATAGAAACTCTTGCTTCAATTTCTGACTTTTTTTTTTTAACATCAGGATTTGCTTCCGCACGGCAGTGGAAGGTAAGGGGGAATGGGGTAAGGGTGAGTGGGGGACGCACTTTCCATTTGACCATATATATACGTGTATATATATAAACGGTTGTAAAGCTAGCTGAGCAATAACGGACAAATAAGTGCTGCAATGATTTATATGGAAAAATATTGACATTGGCATTTTATACTTTGGTTTTCATCAAATAACAGGAAACGATGTGGCAAGAAAGTCCACAAATAATAGGAATCTCTAAAATGACACCCTTAATTGCATAAAATTTGGGACAGTATCTGCCATGACAGTCTACACTTGATTTAATTCTGTCTGAAGGCTTTAATCCAAGTCTTGTAAACTCCTCTAGCAAATAAGGTCTACCAACCAAAGAGCATAACTGTGCTTGCATTCTCCTTTATGCTTAGAATATTTTTCTTCCCAAAGATATCAGTAGAAAGAGCTTTGGTTATTCAAGAGAGAACAGCGAGTTCACAAATAAAGCCTCTTCCTCCGTGCCTTGTTCTTTCATCTGGACAAAATACTAATGAACATAAGGGAATGGCAAACCCCTTTGGAAGCCAGCAAAGGCATATTAATGGTGTACAAGTGGAAGTGGAAAATTAGACGAGAGAGAGAGTGGGTATGAGTTGGGTATTTCTTTAATTAAAGTATACCATCAGACTAAGTTTGGGGATTATAAGAGGAGCAATGGATATTAACTTTCTTCCCAAATGGAATATAGAGAAAGTAAAATCAATATAATTTGTCAGGGATTAGTTTAGTATTGTGTGAATGAGTGTGACTGATTCTAAAGAATGATTCTGAATTAATTTCTATTAAAGTAAGTGCAATATCTTTTTAAAAACTAAAATTTTCTTTCTTAAGTTGGGCTCCTTTAGCAAATACACTTAAACCAGAGAGGGAGTTTGCTAGCTGGGATACATAGGAAATACCAAGAATGGATGTTTAATCTGAGAAAACAACTAAGGCCCTTTTCCCGAAAAATTCCCTCCCTCAGATTTCTGTGAATGTTGGTATCATCCTATCCTGCCCCTATCTCTTCTCCAGAGTAAATAGGACAGGCATCATTTTCACCATTATTCATAGACCCCTAGTATTCTGCTGCTGCCTTAAATAACAAGGCTTTTTCTCATTTGGTGTCCCTAATCATTTAGAATGATGTTGTTGTCTGTTCCATGACTAAGTTAAATGAGGTCAAGAGTGTTTAAGTATGTCCAGTGGCATACTGTTAGTGAGTAAGGAATGTGATAAATGAAGTCTTCATGAACCCTAGTCCATATGCTCATGGACTTATCGAATCAACCCATTTTCTTCTTTGAGGGCTTCACATAACAGCAGCAAGGATGATATACAGGCAGGTAGACATTCATGTTGGGACATTGGGAGTTACGATGTACACACACAAAAAAAAGAAAAACAAAACCAAAAACAGCAACAAATACTGTTGGCCTAAATTGGTAGAGTTAGCCCAAATAAAGACAGCAAGTTTGAGAACATCAGATCAAGGAAGCAGAATCAAGATGGTTGTTGTTAGCCAGTGGTGAGAAAGATCACATAGAACAAATAGGATTCCAAAAACACAGAAGGCACTCTTTGATAATGCCTCATATTGATCTCAGGCCAGCATGTAAGGAGACAAGAATATCTTTTCTATTTTCTAGTGTGAATGAATGTCAAGCAGAGTCTCAGTGGTTAAGATGATTTTGACTATTCCACAAATACCTAAACACAGTCATTTGTTGTCAGTCATCTTCAATTTGGCTGAGACATAAATTTGATCACACAATATGAGCTGAGACAGTCCCTTACCTGGTAAATGATTCTAAGTCACTACCCAGTACTCCCATCAAATTTTGTTCTTTCTTTCTTATTTTCTACCTCTTGTGGTAACTTTCAAGGATGGCCAAATATTGTTGAGGCCCTCAGGGGAGAGTTAAACTTGAGTACAAAGTACATATTGTAATAAACAGAAATGACATGATTTTTGAGAAAAATGAAATTTCTGAGAAAGCCAAGAGACTGAATTAATATGTATTTATCTGTGTTTTTCTGGGGATTTTCTGAGGTATTGGTACACAGCCCTTGACAAAGCCAAGTTTACAATATCACCATCTAGAATACACACTAGACTTCTTTGAATTTGGTTAATTTATATAAAGTTCTCTTTCTCATACAGAGGAGAGAGGCTCAAGGAATTGCAGCAAAAAGACAGAAATGAGTTTCAAGGCCCTAAGATACAGTTAAACACATAGCTGACTTCATGGCAATCACCCTGCAGGGGCTGTAATAAGCATTACATGATCAAGAAGTGGCAATTTCTATTCAAAATGACCCCCTGCAGATGACCTATTATACATTAATGTGAAAATGATTTCCTGTGTCAAACAACTGCTTTGATTCAGAAGATGACCAACTTCCGCTCTTAGTGCCAAGACATGCCTGGTCAGTGATGAATGACCTCCCAGTCCATTTCTCATAGACAGATGGTGGGCCATGGCCTGACCTTGGCTCCATATGGTCATATGGATGCTTCTTCACACCAACCATAGTGGGGTCAATTGAAGATTTAGAGGCTTACAACGATAACATGTGAAAACTTCATAATTTTTATTTGGTAGATCTTTATTAAAATGGAGAAAATTGAGGTATAAAGGGGGAAGGTGGGGGGAATACCTCTGTTTTCCTAGGAGTACTGTGATGTGAAAAGAATTTTATGACATCCCTCAGAAAACTCCTATTGGTCATGTGCTCCCTTGAAAGATAACCAAACAGGTGATTCCCAGTAATGTTTATATGAATCAATGATCAGACAAGACAATTCTCTTAATTCTGAGCTTTAAGCATTTTTAATGATTGAATTAATTGATTAAAAAACATCCGTATTTGAATCAAATGTCATGCATAAGTAGCCTCTCACTCTAGCCATTTCTTGGCTGTATTTTTTCAGAGTTGTATAGCATGTTTTGTGAACTCATTTAATAATGTTGTCTTCTTTACACATTCCATTAAGTATTCAAGTGCCCCATTTTCCTGTCAAACTTCTTTTCCTTAAAATGGATTCCTGGCATTTCTAAAATTAAATACTGCCAGGGGAGAAAAGAACTTTGCATTTATCATGTAGAAAATTATGTGCTCTGACTGCCCAACAGATGTTGTATTGGCACCTACCCAAGGTTCACATTTGTGGTCTCAGTTTGGAATTGGGATTCAGGAAGACTTCATGGTAGAATGGTCTACTCCCAAGTGTCTTCCCCAACCCTGATTGTTAGGATCACTATAAAACCCCAACTGTACTCATTATAGCATTTACCATATTCATTCTTCCAACTGTGCTCATTTTTTACACATGAAATAAAGTTCTTGAGAATATCTTTGTCATCTTTGCAATTCTTCACTGGACCTTTGACCAAATAGATGCTCATTAGTGCTCTGAACTGTTTGTCCAATGATAGGTGTGATAGAGCCAAGCTTTTTATTTCAGTCTACTCCTTCCTTGGTTACTCCCATGCTCTCAAGTCAACCAGCAAATGGTTCCAGAATATGGCAGATGTCTAGTTAATTCAGAAAAATGGAGAGCTGTGGTATAAAATAGTGCATCTGAGTGTTGGGAATCATGCTGTGAAAACACATTTTTTCTCCCTTTTGCTATTGGCCATGTCTCCTCCCTAAAAAGTACTCCATTGTTGGTTGTATGCATTGCAACAATTCGCTTGTTTGAACTCTTGAGCTCCAAGGAGGTCAATTATTAGAGCAAAAAGTACTGTTAAATTAGAGGTTAATGTTTCTCCCTAGCTTTTCTTCTAGTGACTTCTTTGTTACTTAATGGTGAGCATAAGTTAAGTGTTATTTTAACAGCAGTCCTATGTTATAATTCCTGACATCCTGGCATTCTAAGAGCCAAAAGTGCATTTTTCTATCATTTTTAACGATGGTAAATGTGTTCAAAACATGCCACCCTACAATATGCCCTTTGACATATTGATTATTTTGAGCTGAAGGCATTTGAGAAATAGATGGAGGAAGGACTCTCTGATGTCCCCCTTTCTACTTAAAAGCAGGTCATAATATTTTCCATGAGAAAGGGGCCTGGACTACACTAGGAAGAGAAGAAGAGTATTATCACTGGCGACTGGGAGTTGATGCTAAAATGGACCCGGACAAACAATTCTACTAAAGTAACTCTATTCTTCCATTAGTTTTCCCTGTATATTTCTTAGTCACATTCCCATAATTTACTGCCCATCAAAGCTTCAGCTCTTTGCTTTCGTCTTGTCACTTTTCTGCAAGTTTATCATTCTTTGTTTTAAAAAAATCATACAAGTTTCTAGTCTTATTTTTTTCAAGTTTTAATCTTTCCTCTATTTTTATGAAGGTTCCTGTGTGCACATGAAAATATTAAATAAAATGTCTATGCTTTTCTTCTCTTAATCTGTCTTATGTCCAGCTAATTCTCAGACCGGCCACAGAATCTAAGAGGATAGAGGAAGATTAGTTTTCTTCCACTATATTGGCCATGGTTCAAGTTCCTTACCATGGCCTTTTGAATAAGAGACAGAAATGATATACTTGAGGAGATAAACAGCTAGAATGTGATATTGCACATGCTATCCCTAATTAACAAAGTTCATAGAATGGGTTCTCTTGACTTCTTAAACACAAATCTCAACAAACTAGAAAGACATGTATGAGCCAACCTAAGTGATGGCAAGTATGTGCTCTTTGTAGAGCCACATTTCCACATCTGAAGAATACCTTTCTCAGATTGGAGATAAAATGCCTCACGTTTGAGCCTAAGAGCCAAATAATTAAATTATTTTACCTGGCTATTATGAGGTTAACAGACAATAAATCATCATTATCAACGACAAAATGAGATTCCTTAGAAATCAGTGATAGGCTATTTCTATAAAGTTACTTTGAAGGCTATTTTGTAAGTTCAGGAATGGAACTGGAGCTCTATGTTATAAAGGGTTAGTTTGTAACCACAAGCTAGCTGAATATGAACACTATTTTCCTTAATTATGGGTGTGGATGGGAATGTAGCCAATCTTTCATAATAACCTCAAACATTTCAGGAATGCAGCACGACCCTTCTCAAAGATGGGATGGTCAGCAGGGAGCATTACCATGTGGGATGAAGATTCTTGACTTATTTCCCCTGAGGATATCAAATGAAAGGTTTATGATTCCATTTTCAAGGATTTTGCTTTGGCTCAGTTCTGGGAACTCCCTTGTATAATGATAATGGCTTCTTTCCAAAACATGTTGATACTAAGATGAGGTTACTATATCTTAGAACGGGAAGCTCTTTACATCTCCCATATTGTAAAAATGGCCTGTTCAACCTAACTGGTCCTATGTTTCCTATATTTGGAAAAATTTCTGAAACACCAGGTAAAAATTAGAAATGACACAACTTTTGGAATAAGTAGGGCTTTCAAAATCCATGAAAACCCCGGGTTTGAGTTCTTTCTCTACCACTAGTTACTTGATCTTCAGTAAACCATCATCTATTTATCTTTTAGTCTCTAAACTTGAAGTGAGGATAATAAAGCATACTTAGTCATTGATGTAAGAATTCAGTAGTATGCAAAAAATCTAATGATCCTTGGTATCAAGGAAAAACCAGAGTTCGATAGTAATTAAAACAGTAAAAACATTTTATTCAGAACTATTGCTATAGAGGAAGAAAGACTTCCTTGTAGACGCGAGCTGAACTCGAAATACAGCATGGGCAAGTGGGAATCTTTAGCCAAGGAGCGGGGTAGAAGGAAGTGGATGAAGAATTATTAAGAGAAAACATTGGAGGTAAAGGAGACTTTAGACAGACAAAGTGACCTAATAGGATCATTGCTGAAGATAGGCCAGGGTGATCGGACATAACTTGGGTGATGCTGGAGGATGAGAAACCCCATGAGATATCGAGGCTGAACAGACATAAAGGATGGGGGATTCTTGCTAAACTGGTCTAGTAGGGTTCTTGCTGAAACTGGACTTTACAGGGAAGGACACAGCTAGGAGAAGTTTCCGGAACCTAGCTAAAGTTGGTCAAGCAAAGAATCTTTGTCATTGGTCACAATATGATCAGTAGGTCTTGCTTCCTGCTATATCCTATTATCTTAGTATTTGGAAAATCTTATTGCATTAATATGTAAAAATAATTTAGTAAGATAAGCGTGTTTTTATTTCTTTGACATACTGACTTATTTTAGGTTTCCAAGAAAGTAAGGCAATAAAAAGGCACTGAAAATGAGTTTAATATTTCTTTAAAAAGTTCATATTTTGGGGTTCCTGGGTGGCTCAGTTGGTTAAGCGTCTGACTCCTGGTTTCAGCTCAGGTCATGATCTCACAGTTTCATGGGTTTGAGCCCCGCTTCGGTCTCTGAGCTGGCAGCCTGCTTGGGATCTTCTCTCTCCTCTCTCTGCTCCTCCCCCACCCACACTGTTTCTGTCTCTCTCAAACTAAATTTAAAAAGTTCATGTTTTTATTTCTAGGATTAATGCCACAAACTTATATCGGACATCTATTAACAAGTGCCACAGTTATTGAGAAACATTAGTAAACACTTTGAAATTTAGATTTTTTTTCTGTTTCAAAGAGTGTGTGCACTTAAAATGTGATGTAACTCCTGTGCATAAATCCCTTGCACACTCCCACAGAAGGTTCCCATTATGCCTTGACAACAGCTTGTCATCCATTTGGCAAAAATTTTACCCTTTGAAAATAACCAAATTTCATATTGTGGAGGTGTTTATTTTTTTTATATATTTTTTAACGGGAGCTTTGATTTTATTTCTTTTCCCCCTGTGGAAAGAGTAAAAGGAAATTGAAATCCCTAAAGGTAAAGAATTTAATGAGGCTAAATTTTACATTTTGATCTGTGTTCTATGTTTAAAATGTGGCACTCAAAGTGCGTTGGTTTGCAATTACTTTATAACAAAGAGGTACCACCTATTGAATTTAAACTGAAACATCCTTTTTCATGGGCCTGGCAACAAATTTCATGCTTGAGAATGGCTTTGGATTTCCATGGCCTTGTGTACAATACTTAGTTTGAAATCTTTAATCACAAGAGTTTTTCATCTTAGTTTTTCTCCAATTATCCTCACTTTCACATTTAAGAGTTAAAAAATAGAACACAAGTATACCAGGATGACTTGGAATGAATGAGAATGAATGAGAATGAATGACTTCCAATGACTTCCAATGAATGGAATGAATGAGAAACTTGGAATGAATGAGAAACTAGTTCATCCAGGAACTAGATGAACTTTTAATCACTTTTTCCATACAGACCAGGCACAAGTTTGGCTCATGTGTAAGATTCCAACTTCTTAATTGACCATAATTCTATATTTTGACTGTAATTGGGTCAATGCATACCTACGTTACTGACTTGGTATATTCACTTTCTGTGATGTTACAATAGACTTAATTGGTTCTCTGAGTGGTAACCATTGATCCTAAAACTCAAGTTAAGCAAATGACTTAAGTCAGATGACAGAAGCAAACATTTCAGAAATGCTATTTTGAAGGAAAACTATAAACACATTTCATAAGTCTGTTTTCATTTTCATAAAGAATTACAGGTACTTCAAATATGTATAATTACAGTAGGCTCTGTCAATGCAGAGACAAGAGCTTTGACAATAAAAATGTAAAAATCATTAAACATTAAAATAGTCCTCTGGAAATCTGATAATTACAGACACACACACACACACACACACACACACACACATTGCTTCTCTCTCACTAGATTTTATTCAGAAATAGGTATTTTATCTGCCAGGTGCTAACCCAGTCAAGATAGTTTTTGTTTTATTTTGTTTTGTTTTGTATTTGTAAAGAAGAAAACTGAACTTCTGAGAAATTAATGAATTTTGCTAAGGTCACACAACTAAACAGGGAAAGCTGGAAGGCTACTATAGGCTTGACTAATATCACTACTTTTATTTGTTCTACCATGTTCCATGCCTTGAAATCAACAGTTAAGCTGAGTTCTCGGCCTTCAAAAATGCTGTCTAAAGGGAGAGACAAATATGTTAACAAGCACTTATAAGGGGTGCCTGGGTGGCTCAGTTGTTTAAGCGTCCGACTTCAGCTCAGGTCATGATCTCGTGGTTTGTGAGTTCGAGCCCAGCGGCGGACTTTGTGCTGACAGCTCAGACCGTGGAGCCTGCTTTGGATTCTGTGTCTCCCCCTGTCTCTCTGCCCCTCCCATGCTCGTGCTCTGTCTCTATCTCTCAATAATAAATAAACATTAAAAACATTTAAAAAATGTAAATCTTTATTTAAAAACAAAACAAGGGGCGCCTGGGTGGCGCAGTTGGTTAAGCGTCCGACTTCAGCCAGGTCACGATCTCTCGGTCCGTGAGTTCGAGCCCCGCGTCGGGCTCTGGGCTGATGGCTCAGGGCCTGGAGCCTGTTTCCGATTCTGTGTCTCCCTCTCTCTCTGCCCCTCCCCCGTTCATGCTCTGTCTCTCTGTCCCAAAAATAAATAAACGTTGAAAAAAAAAATTTTAAAAACAAAACAAAACAAGCACTTACCATATACTTGAAAAGCAGGGTAAGTTTTACTAGTTTCATGGGAACTTGTTAAAAATTTATTATTTTTTTATTGAGATATAATTGACATATAACATTGTGTAAGTTTAAGGTATATGTTAATTTGATATATTTATATATTGCAATACTCCCTCTGTAGCATTAGGTAATACTTTGGTCTCATCACATAATTGTCATTTCTTTTTTTGTGGTGAGGACATTTGAGATCTAGTCTCTTAGTGACTTTCAAGTAAATAATACTGTATCATTGACTATAATCACTATGCTGTGCATTAGATCTCCAGAATTTATTCATCTTCTAACTGTAAGCTTGTAGCATGGGAACTTTTTGGTGGGTTCAACTTAGTCTGTTTTGAGACCTCAGGCAAGATTTCATTGAGGAACAGGCCTGAGGAAGAGTAGAAACATTCAAGACAGAATAGGAAGGAGAGCATGACAGCAAGGGATAATAACACATGCAAACTATTTGAGACATAAAAGAACTTTTCAATGTTTTGATCACAAAGAGGTACATGTGATAAGAACCTAGAAAAGAAGAGGATGCATGAAGTCATAAGGTCTTAGACATCATGCTCAGAATTTGGACTCTACCATGGACGACTGGAAGGCATGGGAGGGTTTTAATCATCAGAGGAAACTTCAATTACTCAAAAAATGTGCTTATTGTTACCAGGCACTATTCCTATTCATAAGTTAGAATGATTTCAGACAAAAACATGAAATACAGACCATAAATGGAAAAGACTAGAGACAATTTTAAAACCTCAGGCAAAAAATGATGAGACACAATTGAAGTAGAGACTAAGCCTGTTTCATCTTTGGGTTAGCTATTGTCAGAGGGTACAGTAACAGCAAGCGTGATTTCAGTGGTTCTCTCTTCTTATCTTTATTCCCCTTACCTGCCAAGCCTCCTAAGACTTTCGGTGTCCCAGCAGACCTCTAGGGGGACAGAAGTTTCTCATGTGTGCAGACACTGTTATCTGACTTGGTCCAGTCACCACTTTTTTTCATTACCTTGCCTGAGATGCCATCTCAAGAGGGAGACAAGCTCAGGAACTAAACTTTTAAGACAATTCACCCAGTACAAACCTCCACAGGCTTCTGTTTATAGTCCAGAACTATAAAGTTCTTCTGCTTCATACAGTGAAGTCCTTTCCAAGAAGCTTAACCAGGAGCACCACTGTATGTTTGGCTCAGTCCTCAGTCCTTTCATGAAGAAATGAGGAAGGTCCTTCTCTACCTCTCCAGACATTTTATGCTACTAACACTTTAATTCATATATTTTCTTTTTATATCTCCTGCATTGTGTTCTCTTCAGATTTCATTTATTGAAATGAAAGTTTTATCCATGGTCCTCAGTGCCCAGGTCTGTGGTTAATAATACAGATTTTCAATTTTTTAAAAAATGTTAGTTTGTGTATTTTGAGAGAGTGCGAGAGAGCACAAGAGAGTGTGTGAGCTAAAGAGGAGGGGTAGAGAGAGAAAGAGAGAGAATCCCAATGTGGGCCTCAATCTCACAAACCGAACTATGATGTCATCACGACTTGAGCTGAAACCAAGAGTCAGATGCTTAATCGACTGAGCCACCCAGACACCCCCGATTTTAAATTTTTTATGGGACTTTATTTTTTAGGGAAGTTTTAGGTTCACAGTAAAAATGAACAGAAGGTACAGAGATTTTCCCACATATCTCCCATCCCCATCCATGTACAGCTTCCTCCTTATCAACATTCCCCACAGTGTGGTGTATTTGTTAGCCATGATGAACCTATATGGACACATCATTATCATCCAAAGTCCATAGTTTATATTAGAGTTCACTCTTGGTGTTGTATATCCTATGGACAAATGTATAATGCTGTGTACCTGAAATATAGTATCACACAGAGTACTTTCACTGTCCCCACATCTATGATGCCCAGGCTGTTCATCCTTTCAGACAGTCATCTTTTTGTTGTCTCTGTAGTTTTCCAGATATCACGTAGTTGGAATTATATTGTATGTAGTCTTTTCAGATTGGCTTCTTTTACTTAGTATATGCGTTTAAGTTTCCTCCATGTCTTTTTTTTTTAATGTTTTTATTTTATTTTTGAAAGGGAGAGAGAAAGCATGAGCAGGGGAAGGGAAGGGAGAGAGGGAGACACAGAATCTTAAGCAGGCTCCAGGCTTCCAGCTGTCAGCACTGAGCCCGAAGCGGGGCTCCAACCAACGAACCGCGAGATCATGACCTGAGCTGAAGTCAGATGCTTAACCAAGTGAGCCACCCAGGAGCCCCTTAAATTCTTATCACTTCTTTCCTTATCTTTACTTTGGATTTAATTTACTCTCCTTTTTCTAGTTTTATAAAGCAAATGCTTAGATTATTGATTCTGAGTCTTCTTTTCTAATATGAGCATTCTAAATGCTCTAAATTTCCCTCTCACCACTACTTTCACTATCCTACAAATTTTGATAAACTGCATTTTTATTTTTATTTGGTTCACATATTTTAAATTTTCTTTTGAGATTTCTTCTTTGATCCACGTGTTATTTAGAAGTGTGTTCTTTTAATGTCCAAGTATTTTGGTACTTTCTAGTTATCTTTCTGTTATTGATTTCTGATTCAATTCCATTGTGGTCTGAGAGCAGATATTGTATAATTCATGCTATTTTAAATTTGTTAAGGTATGTTTATGGCCCAGCATGTAGTCTATTTTGATGAGTGTTAGGGGACCCAGAGAAGAATGTGTATTCTGTTGATGTTGGATGAAGTAGTCTACAGATGTCAATTATACCCAGTTGATTGACGGTGTTTTTGAGTTCAACTGTGTCCTTACTGATTTTCTGCCTGCTGTCTCTGCATTTCTGACAGGGGTATTGAAGTATCCAACTATAATAGTGGATCATCTATTTCTTCCATACAATTTTATAAGTTTTTGCCTTACATATTTTGATGCTCTGTTGTTAGGTGCATATATGTTTTCCTGGAGAATTGACACATTTATCATTTTTTTTGACACATTTATCATTATGCAATGTTCTTCTTTATCCTTAATAACTTTCCTTGCTCTGATGTCTGCTCTGACTAAAATTAATATAGTTATTTCCTCTTTTTTTGTTTAGTGTTAACGTGCTATATCTTTCTCCACTTACTTTTATTCTATATGTGGCTTCACATTTTTGTGAGGGTATGTTTGTAGACAGCATGTCATTGGGTCTTATTTTTTGATCCTCTCTACAATCTCTGCCTTGTAATTGATGCATTTAGACCATTGATATTCAAAATGATTCTTGATATAGGTGGATTAATATCTGCCACATTTATTACTATTTTCTACTGTTGCCCTTATTCTTTGTTCTCATTTTGTCTTCCACTCTTTTGTGTCTTTTGTAGTTTTAACTGAACGCTTTATATAAATCCATTTTCTTTCCCTTCTTAACATATCAGTTATATTTCTTTTTTATTTTTAGCTGTTGCTCTAGAGCTTGCAATATACACATAACTAACCCAAGTTCACTTTCAAATAACACTAAACTGCTTCATGGGTAGTGTTAGTACCTTTATAATAACAAATTAATCGAATTCTTCTCTCCCATCCCTGTATCATTGCTTCATTCATTTCACTCATATATGTTTGAATCTATTGTTGCTGTTGTTATTTTGAACAAATTAGTATCTGCCAGACAAATTAAGAATAAGAAAAAATATGTTTTTACTTTAACTTCACTTATTCATTCTCTGATCCTCTTCCTTTTTTACAATAGATCTGAGTTTCTGGCCTGCATTGTTTTCCTTCTTTCTTCTTTCCTTTCTTTCTAAGGAACAGCTTTTAACATCTCTTGCATGGCAGGTATACTGGCAACGGATTCCCTCAAGTTTTGTTTGTTTGAGAAAGTCTTTATTTCTCTTTCACTTTTGAAGCATAGTTTCACAGGTTACAGATTTCTAGGTTCATGCTTTATTTCTTCAACACTTGGAATATTGCAGCCCACTGCTCTTGCTTGCATGACTTCTGGGAAGCCAGATGTAATTCTTTTTTTTTTTAAGTTTATTTATTTCGAGAGAGAGAAGGAGAGAGAGAGGGAGAGAATGAGCACACATGGGGGAGGGGCAGAGAAAGAGGGAGAGAGAGAATCCCCAGCAGTCTCTGTCTCTCTCAAAATAAATACATAAAAATTAATTTGGGGGAAATTCTCTGCCTTTATTTATTCAAATACTTACTCTTTTACTCGTTTCTTCTCTGTCTAGGATTCTATTACATATATATTACACCTTTTGTAGTTGTCTCATAGTTCTTAGATAGTCTGTTCTGTTTTCCTCAGTTTTTTTTTTTTAATCTTTGCTTTTTAGTTTTGGAAGTTTCTATGGAGATGTCGTCATACTCAGAGTCTTTCCTCAGCCATGTTCAATCTGTGAAGAAACCAATCAAATGTATCTTTCATTTCTGTTACAGTGTTTTTGATCTCTAGCACTTCTTTTTAGTTCTTTTTTATACTTTTTTTCTCTCTGCTTATATTGCCTATCTATTCTTGAATACCGTCTACCTATTAGAACCTTTAATATATTAAACATAATTGTTTTAAATTCCTGGTCTGATAATTCTAACACCGCTGTGAGATCTGAGTCTGGTTCTGTCTTGCAGACCATGTGTGTGTTTTTTGTTTGTTTTTTTCTTTTTTTTTTTTTTTTGTCTTTCGACATGCCTTGTAATTTTCTCAATAGTAGGACATGATGTATAAGGTAAAAGGAATTGCTGAGAACCTGTTTTTAGTAATGTAGTGGGAAAGTGTGGAGGGAATAGAAATGTTCTACAGTCCTGATTAGGTCTCAGTCTAGTTTAATGAGTCTATGCACTGGACTATGAATTTTACCCCTAAGGTGAGACAGGATGGCTAGAGTTGACTGGAGTTGTTTTTTTTTCCCTTCCCACAAGTCAGTGAGGCTCTGGTTAAATAGTTTCTCCTGAGGGAAGAAAAGAATGATATGGTTGTTTCATGATTTTTCCCGTCCCCCTACTGGAAGCACAAAGAGATTTTTCTCCTCTACTTACTGTGAGAATTTGGTAGAGCTCCAGAAGGTAACAGTCATAAAATTGTGGGGGCCCCCTGATGGCTGGGTCCCTCTGGAGTTTTTAATCTCTCAGAATTGTCCACACTAAACCTCCAGCAACTCAACAATTACAGTTCAGGTTTCCCAAACACGAGACTGCTTCCCATGGCGGTTTCTACCCTACTAAGTTGTGGTTCTCTTAATTTGTCTGTCTCTCCAGTTTTGGAGACAGCAGTTTGCTCCATGACCTCACTTCTCTTAGGGATCTAAGAAGGGCTGTTGATTTTTCAGTTGGTTCCACTTTTAACTGTTGTTAGGATACAGTGGCAACTGGCAACTGACCAGAAGCCAGAAGTCTCTGACAGTAGATTATATTCAATAAACTTTATTAAGCAGTGTCTTAGGAGTAAGTAACTAGAAATATCTGTACAATTCAATATCATCCGGCATTTGCAAACCCCTTCAGATTCCTAATTATGTGAGAAGGGGGACATTGTATCACAAACCATATCTCCTTCATTGTTTTTACTGACTCCTCCCTTCACGTTCTTCCAAAGGATCCCACTACTCCCTGACAACCTTCCAAACAAAGACAATGGAAATATAGTGTAGGCTTCTCCTCTCACTGGTCTTTCTCCACCAAGGAATAGCCCCAGCAATTCTGGGAAATTTGTTTTTCTCCACTTTGTTGCTCACCTGGTGTTTTTAGCTTAAGGGCAAGTCTTCATTATATTACGAATTTCAGAGAAAAAATGTAGTGGTGATACTGGATTATAGGATTTCAGAATCTTTTGTTGTCGTTGTTGTGATTTAAGAATGAAGTTTTAGTCCCATTAGAAGCATGTAGGGTTAGCAAAAATATTTTGGAGAGTTTCCTTCCTTTCCACCCCACGTTCCCATAATCTGTTCAGTATGGTACTTGACACTTAGGGATCCTCAAGTGGTAGCGTTTATCAGACAAAATATTAGGTGCTGGAGAATGAGCATGAACCAGTCCAACAAGGCTTTATTGCTCATTCTTTTACACTCATAAAACTCCCCCAGAGGGCTATAGGGAGGGTACCCTGGAGATCATACTGGAAAATGCTACAGTTTATTAAAAAGATGTTTCTTTATTTGTATAACCCCACAATTCAGCTTAAGCTATGGACATAGATAGCACGATAAAATTATCCATTTTATAAGGATTTTTAACTTCCAGATGGAAGTGTGTTCTGAAAACAGAGGCAGTTCCTCTCAGGCTTTGGGCAAAAAAGTCTTAATGCCCCATGTCACACTCTCAGAGACTTTTACCCGAATGTAGCAATTTGGAGATTTTTTTTCCCCCAAGTTCTTAAACGGGGGTGTAATGCCCGGTTATACATATTTAACTTACAAAGGATCACATGCAACAGATTCAGCTTTGGGGTTCAAAGTTGGGCTTGAACAGATATTTCCAGTAATAGCAGAATACATCTATAGGTGTCTCCCCCTATGTTAAGGAAGGCAGAAACATTTATCTAGCAGTATTACAAGTCAAAATAATAAGAAAAAGACACATAAAGAAGAAAAAAAAAAAAACCCTGTTCTCTCTCTGAAGCAGAACTTGGGGGAGGGAGCTAACTCATGCTTACCACCACTGCTACCAACAACAAAATTCTAACTCCTGCTGCTACCTGTCTACTCATTTGTTACTTACTATATGATCTTCTATCCCTAAATATCTCAAACACTTCTCTCTTCAACTTCATCGGGAACAAGTGATGATTCATTTAGGATTCTATATACATGTGTTGAAAAATTATCACAAAGTGTCTGGAAATGTCAAAATCGAGTAAGCAAACGTGCTTTGATTACTTACATATTCAATAAATACAACATATGAGCTAGAGCAGAGTTCAGAATTTTCCCACCCTTCATGAGGGTGGATAAATAAAAGAAGCTTAACGAAACTTCATCAAACGTTTCTGGAATTAAAACAACTGGGCTATTTGCCACGCCCCACAGTTTGGAATGTAGACAATCAGGATTTAGGGGGTGTAAGGCTCCAGCCAAATTAAGATGATGCAAGCCATTGTGTTAGATGACGGAGAAGGTCTGCTTTACTCCTACTCAAAATGCCTGGGAAACAGGAAATACGGGTTCAATTAAGATGGCCCTTTTGTAGTAGAAAAGTAATTGTTGCATGCCAGAGAACAGTGAATGGGTATTATTGATGATTCTGTGATTAAAGAAGACTTAGCTTTTGCTATTATGACAGCCATTTGACTGCTGCCTTGCAAATCAACACAAATTAATATGTTCATGACGACTGAACAATTACAATGGGAAAAAAAACTTACTCTTGATCCTTGCTAGGGGGAGGAGAAAGGTCAAGACATGTCCAGGATGGAAGTAATTCAGAGCTCTCTCTAAGACATGTGAAAGTTAGCCATGCTAGAGGGCATTTTAGTCAATGTGGGGACTATGCTGCTATAAAGATACCTAAAATTTTAGTACTCACTTGCATTTTGAGGCTGTCTAGTATCTTATTTGGGGTTAATTTCCCATGGTATATAACCTTGTTGGGAGGCAGTATCTTATTTCCTGCTACATAGGGGAATGAGAACAGGGTATACCCTGGTACTCAGGTAGTGATAACGATTTAATTTTTTCAGTTGGATGTTTCCACACATCGCTTGGGATATTTAGTCTGTGATACATACAAAGGTAGAAGCAAGCCATTCTAAGCAGCAGTCCCACATCTGGGTTAGATGAGATGTTAAGAGATACCCCTTTAGGTGAGTCTTCTACCAAAGTAGTTAGTTCCTGATATCATGTTTATATATATATATAATATAATATATATATATATAATATAAATATAAATAAATATATATTTATATATATATTTATAAATAAATATATTTATAAATAAATAAATAAATTATATTTATAAATAAATATATAAATATATTTATAAATAAATAAATAAATTATATTTATAAATAAATATAAATAAATATATATATTATATATATATATATATTTATGTATTTGTATGTATATATGCATGTGTATATGTATTTGTATGTATATATACATATATATATATGCTTGAATCTCCTTAAATATATGTATACTTAAATACCTGCATATTCTTGAATATCTATCTATCTATCTATCTATCTATCACCTTAAGCTAGTCTCAACATATTTCTGCTACTTATTATAAGACAATGTAATTGATACATAGCTTACACCAACATAAGCAAAATATTCCTGGGGAAATATGGAGAAAAATGAGATTATCTGCTTTGGGTGCATACAGTTAGAAGTCCTATAATATTCTGGTAGGGGAATTTACTAATCCATGGCAAAGAGTTGTGAAACTTCCACTTCAATCTTCCTGTGTTCATTTGAGGACAAGGTCTAGGAGACGACGTTGCTGCCACCAGAGAGTGACAGCAGAAATTCAAGGACTGCATGGTGGCATGGTTCCTTTTGATAGAATTAGATGGTTTGAAAAAAAGGAATTACAGTTTCAAATATCTGAATTTGAGAGCTTGAAATAGGATACTTAGGTGGTTTTTGCCCACCCTCCATGAAACATCCTCTGTCCTCCGAAGCAGATTCCCCTTTCTTGCCTCATGGTTCTTTCCCAGTTGCTTGAAGATTATTCTGTTACCATCTCACCTTAGTTAGTGATTTCGTAGAGAGGAAACCTATTACCTGCATGTCAGTCCCCATGCATACTTTATCTAGACCTGTCACTAGAATTAGGTGTCAGGATAGCAAAAAACATAAACTACAAGTAAAACCTTGCAAATTGGGTTGATGCCATATACATGAAGAAGAATCACAGTCGTGACTTACATTGGAAAAAACCTGGGGGATCTGTATAAGAACAGATTTTAGGGTGCTCACACAAGGCTGAAACATTTTTAGATCATCAATACCAGTTGCTAAGGTAAAACTCTCTCTTGCCATACTGTGAACGTTGATATTTGTAAAACTCTGTTAAAACTTTCTCATGTGTGTTCAGAGAAACGCATGTAGTTAGTTGATCATCATCTCCAAGGGACTATATAAAGAAACATTTGAAAAATTACAAGTCTGATGGATTGTGCAATTTTGAACATTTTGTTAGCTGTTCTCTTTTCAGTCCTGCCGTATCCTCCCCTTGGTCGCCTACACTTGGTTTATTTTCCATCACAACTATCAGTGATATATTCAGTCTCATTAGGTTACAAGGAAGCATTAAGGAGCAGCCAGACTTGCGTACCTTTTAGAATTCTTTCATCCCATTGTTTGAAACTCATCTTTCCTTCCATGTGGCCACAAGCGACGGAAGAGTTGAGAATGAAAATATCAAAACCTGTTCTCATACATTCATCAATAACCTCTGTTCTAGATTTCTCCATTCCAAACTCTTCTTTTTCGACAAAGTATTTTTATTTTCTCTCACCACAAACATTGGCCTTGTGATGGTCCTAACACTCAAGTCTTTGCTACATGGCTCTTGCTAATAATGCTCTGTGAAGTGTTTTAGAGAATGGGCAATATTTCTTTCCATCAATTTAAACATATTGCAATTTAGTGTTTTTCAGAATAGAAAAAAAATGGCAGTAGTTGTTTTCATGAGTGAAAAAAAGGAAAACCATTGGCCTGAAATCTACAAAGGACCATGAGATACATAATTATAATTCTTTCATTTACTAGGAGAGAAAAAGAATACCCTTAATGCTCTTTAACAATTAGTATGAAAACAAGAGTAAGACAGAGAAGAAACCTAGGAGGGTCAAAAGGACATATCCTCTTGGAGAATTGAAAACAATTACACATATAAGTAGGTTGTAGTATGTGGTATTATGCCTTTGTTTTAAAAAATACAAAGACAGAATTTTACACGATCACTCTGAGAATGCATGCTAGATACATCATATAAATTTACACACTGTATTACAACAGCCTATTGGAAATTTATTGCACGCACCTTCGTTCTATAACTTAGGGGGTGCATTAGTGAGTTCCCCAGAGAAACAGAAGCAATAGGATATATACATATTTATATAGAGGGAAAAAATATTCAGGGATTGACTCACATGATTGTGGGAGCAAGCAGGTCTAAAATCCGTAGGGCAGAAAAAAGCTGGAAATTCAGCTAAGAGCTGATGTAATCTTGAGTCCAAAGACCAGAAATTTAGGTAGAATTTCTATAATGCAGTTTGAAGACAGAATTCCTTCTACTTTGGGAAACCTTGGTCTTCGCTCTTAAGAATTTCAATTGTTTGGGGGCGCCTGGGTGGCTCAGTCGGTTAAGCGTCCAACTTTGGCTCAGGTCATGATCTTGTGGTTCATGAGTTTGAGCCCTGCATAGGGCTCTGTGCTAACAGCTCAGAGCCTGGAGTCTGTCTTCAGATTCTGTATCTCCCTCTCTCTCTGTCCCTTCCCTGCTCGTGCTGTCTTTCTTTCCCTCAAAAATAAATAAAACATTTAAGAAAATTAAAAGAAAAGAATTTCAATTGTTTGCATGAGCCTCACACTCTGGAGGATAATATGCTTTACTCAAAGCCTACTAATTCAAATTGCATCTAAAAAATGTCTTTACAGCAACACTAGATTGTTGTATGACCAAACAACTGCGCACCATCGTCTAACCAAATTGACACATAAAATTAACCATCATAGAAGGTTTTGGGGGAAAGGACAGTATCTTTTGACAGAGAGAGAGAGAGAGGGAGAAAGAGAGAGAGCGAGCGAGCATGTGTGCAAGTAGGGGAGGAGCATAGGGAGAGGAAGAGAGAATCTTAAGCAGGTTCCACACTCAGTGCAGAGCCTGACTGGCAGCTTGAACCATGAAATCATGACCTGAGCTGAAATCAAGAGTTGATTAACCAACTGAGTCACTAGGTGCCCCAGAAAGAAAAATATGTATCTAATCTGCTCGTAGTTGCTGGTGGTCTTTTCTCTTATGGTCATTGTTCTCAATTGATTTTATTAAATATTTACAACTATTTTGAATCTGTTATACACAGATGAATGTTTAGTACATTGTACTCTAATATTCATCCACGGCAGATTTTTCTACTGAATGTACATGAATCCATTAGGTCCATTATTTTCTGCAACTCAGCATCTGGTGGCTCGTGCTTTGCTTCATCACTTCAGCGGCCTACATACAAAAATAGTGTAAAGAACAGAGTAGACAAGTACCAATTAAAATTATACAAATAAGAATTGCGTCCCCAAAGATGAAAGAATGAGAACATTTTGTTCTGACATATTGAGAATCAGAAAAAATGAATTCAACAGGAAGACATAGCAGGATATTTTAAGTAGAGTAGCAGATTATAAACCTACATAGTAACCGTCATGTGTTACAAGTCACTTCTGTTGCTTAGCGGAGCCTACTCTTAGTTATACCTGGAGAATTGTGTATCAAGAACTTCTGCAAATATCCCTGTCTCAAAAAAATCCACCTCCGCCCAAACTAATGGTACAAGGCTAACTGTATTGTTTCTTCAGAAACTGGATCGGCTTCTCTCTGAAAGGACTTGATAATTCATGTGCAACTCAGAATTATTTTCGTTCTACATCTTGCAACCAATTCCCACATACAACACGTTAGGAAAGTCATTTCAACAGATTGTCAAGTAAAGAAGATAACAAAAGAAAGCCAAATATATGAATGACTCATGTTTGGATTCCTATAAAATAGCTTTATTTTTGTTTGTTTTTGTTTTTGTAATGAGCAAAGATGCAATATTTTGCTCTGAATCCTTCCGTGTGGTAGCTAAAATTCCCTTTTGCAGTACAAATGGTAAGTCATTTTATATTATCTTGGGAGTTTCATGAATGTCTTTTCTCATTGAGATTCCATCTGTGTCCAGTAGAAGGAGCACTCAGCTAAAAGGAAAACAAAACAGACTTAAAGCAAAATTTCTAAAATGCTAGCAGCCCTGGACACTATTTCAGAGACAGCTGCTGTGAAGCGAGGCTGTAGTCTGTGGATGGACAGTTTTACTTGAACTTGATTCAGGATGAAGTTATTAGGCAGCAAATGAAAATGTGGGCCTGGACTTTACCTTTGGTGACTTTATCCCTGGGAGGCTCTCAAAACTGCTGGTCAGGCTCTCAGTAGTTAATGTATCCAGAGGAAAACTTGTCCCCAAAGGTAGGGTCACCATTCTGGACTTTTATCTTCTTTTGGATACTGACTTGATTAATTCTTTACTACAGTAGTTCCCCTCTTATCTGTGGGGAATATTTTCCAAGACCCCCAGCAGATGCCTGAAAATGCAGATAGTACTAAACTCTGTATATACTATGTTTTTTCCTATACACACCTACCAATGATTAAGTTTAATTGATCAATTAGGCACAGTAAAAGATTAACAGCAACAAATAATAAAATAGAACAATGATAACAATATATACAGTTATCAAAGTTATGGGCATGTGGTCTCTCTCTCAAAATGCCTTATTACCATACTCACCCTTCTGGTGATGATGTGAGATGATAAAATGCCCATGTGATAAGATGAAAGGAAGTGAATGACGTAGGCAGTGTGACAGATCAGGCTACTGATCTTCCGATGACATGTCAGAAGGGGGATCATCTGCTTCCAGACCGAGGTTGACCCTGGATAACTGACACCATGGGAAGCAAAACTACGTGTAAGGAAGACTGAGTAT
The DNA here is from genome assembly GCF_022079265.1 of Lynx rufus. NCBI lineage: Eukaryota > Metazoa > Chordata > Mammalia > Carnivora > Felidae > Lynx > Lynx rufus. Next base: position 131,168,430 of record NW_025814867.1, on the reverse strand, counting down.
TTTGTGAGCTTTCCAGTGTTGTGTAGCTAATGCTTTTATATTGTGTTTCAATTTTTTCCGTTAGCAATCTTGGCTCAAAATATGTAGTCCTACCAGGCACCTGGTGTCTCTGTCGGTTAAGCATCTGACTCTTGATTTTGGCTCAGGTCGTGATCTCACAGTTCGTGGTGCGGAGCCTGCTTGGGATTCTCTCTCTCCTTCTCCCCCACTCTCTGTCTCTGTCTCTCTCTCTTTCTCAGAATAAATAAATAAACTTCAAAAAATGTATTCTTACCTTACCAGAAATAGAGTTCATCTTCATTTCTTAACTCTTTTATATGCTTCCTGTGTCTCTTAAATTTGGATGTGCACAATGACCACTGTATTGAAGATCAAAGTCAAGTTCTATGAAACCTAATTTGCATACTGTAATGTGGATAATGTTGGTTTTAACATTATTTATCTCATTTTGCTGAGTTGTAATTGTGCTTATTAATTGATTGCCTTTGAGCCTTGGTTGGGGCTTTCTTCCAATTTAAAGAGCCTCCCTATCTGAAAGTTGCCTATTCTCTCCTGCCCATATTAGAAAGGCTGATTTCCAAGCCAATTCCATCCACGACTTCTTCTACACCTCATTCTTATTTGATCACTTCTTATTCTGAAATACCATTTAATTATTCTCTCTGATATACATGATGTTTCTACTCATTAAGGGTTAGCAATTGTGGCGGGCAGGATGATTTTGTTTGCAGCCCTGGGTTGCAAACTCTAAGACAGGGTTTAAGCTCTTAGTATCTTTCTATGAATTTATTTGTATGCTTTAGTTAAAATAGGGAGCCTAGATTTATTAGAAACATCACTTTGAATATCGCACTACATGTTAGAGTTTTCTATTGCTCTCTGGACCCTATAGAAGCTTCTGAACATTCATTACCTTAATTCAGTGTATTTCACTAGAGAATTTTAACTGGTATGTGGTGAGTTTTTTTCCTCCATTTTTAATTGTTATGACTTTTAGTGCATATAAAAAATAGCATGAAACCCACGATTTCACAAATATGGTTATGGTAACATGGGCATCATGAATAATAGACATGTTAGTGAGAAGATAAAGGGATTTTTTTTTGAAATTCACGAACAGGTAGATGGATGTGTAGGCTGATGATAAAAACAGTTACCGTTTGCTCACAATGTGACTTCATCAGTCCTCGCATCAGGAGGCAGTGTTCATTTCCCTGCCTTTGAATCTCAGTTATCCTTGCAATTTGTTTTGGCCTGTAGAATGTGGTGGCAATGACAAGATGCTGGTTCCAAGCTGAGGCTTCAGAAGACTTGCTTCTTTGAAAACTTGCCAAGAAATTGGAACTTGCAGAAGTTAGTTTGGTGGATTATGAGAGAACAAATGAAACTGAGCTGTGTCTTCCCAGATATGGACATGCAGGGCCACCAGCTCTTGGGTGTCCTTCCCCCCTTCCCCCGCAGCCCGAGCCCCCACCAGCTGCAAATGCATACCTGAGCCCAGCCAAGGTCAGCTGGGACTTGTTTCAAATCAACAAAACCATCCAGCTGACTCACAGACTCAAGGAGGGAAAACAAATATTTATTATCATATGCCACCGAGGTTTTATTAAGCAGTAGTATGGTCACAATGGAGAATGAATGCAGAGAATGACCAAAATTTGAGGAACACTGATTTATGTACTTTATTAGCTATAATCTTTGTTGTTTTTTTGAAAAAAATTATTTTTATCTTATTAAAAAAATGTTTATTTATTTTGAGAGAGATAAGAGCACAAAAGGGGGAGGAGCAGAGAGCGAGAGTGAGAGAGAATCCCAAGCAGGCTTTGCAGTGTCAGTGCAGAGCCCAACGTAGGGCTCAAACTCACGAACTATGAGACCATGTCCTGAGCCCAAATCAAGAGTCATACGCTTAACCGACTGAGCTACCCAGGCGCCCCTAAGACTTTATTTTTAAGTAATCTCTACACCCAGTGTGGGGTTTGGGCTCATAACCCCAAGATCAAGAGTTGCATGTTTTAGCCACTGAGCCAGCGAGGTGCCCCTATTGTCTTTGATCTTTTGATGTGTATTTATAATATCGCATGCTTCAGAATCAATTCCTGAGCAGATTGTGGAGAAAAACAGATTAAAGTAGACTTCAAGGTCTATTTCTTCTACTTTTCTTCCCTATGGAATTCTCTTCCAAATACCTTTCCTGACCATTACTGTAGAATTTTAAAGCAGTGGCTAGGTAGGGATGGATAACTAGTGTGGTATAAAAGAGACCATCAAAGGGCAGGAGACATTCCAACCAAAATTGCTTTAATAAATGTTCATTAATCTCTGTAATTGCTTAGAAGTTTGAACTCCAACTATGATTGGTAGTGACCCTTCTGCTTCTACAGGAGATCTGAACTATTATTTCTCTCTTTAACTAGAACTATTTTTTTGGAGGTCCCACATGTATTCTGAATCTTGTAGAAAGGGGAAAGATTGAGTTTGGAGCCAGACATGTCTGTTTTGTGTCCTGGATTTACTATTGCCTCTGTGAGTTGGGGGAGTTACTTTAACTGTGAGCTTCAATTTCCTCCTCTGTAAAAATAGGATCATATGACTTTTTAAAGGATACTTAAGATACTATACACAAAATATCTGGTACAAATATTTATATAAAAGATTTAGCTACTTCCTCCAAGGCAGCTGATTGTATCTTAGACACTGAATACCTATAGGTACTCATTCTTGACTGGGTAACCTACCTCTCCAACCACCCAATCTTAGTCCATTTGGGCTCCTGTAACAAAATTCCAGACTGAGTGGCTTATACAAAACAATTTCTTTCTTTCTTTCTTCTTTCTTTCTTTCTTTCTTTCTTTCTTTCTTCAAAGTTTATTTATTTTTGAGAAACAAAGACACAGCATGAATGGGGAAAGGGCAGAGAGAGAGGGAGAGGGGGAATCCCAAGCGGGCTGTGTGCTATCAGCACACACAGAGTGCCACCCACAAAACTGTGAGATCATGACCTCAGCTGAAACCAAGAGTAAGACGCTTACCCGACTGAACCACCCAGGTGCCCCTGGAAATTCAGTTCTCACAGTTCTGGAGGCAAGAAGTCTGAGATTAGGGTGCAAGCCCAGTCAGGTTCTGGTGAGAACCCTCTTTCTGGTTGTACTCTGCTCTCCTCTCTCTGTATCCTCAGATGGCAGTAAGAGGGCAAGAGAACTCTCTGGGGTCCCTTTTATAAGAGCACTAATTCCATTCATGAAGTCTCCACCCACATGACCTAGTTACTTCTCAAAAGCCCCACCTCCTAACACCATTACTTTGGGGGTCAGGATTTCAACATATGATTTTGGGGGAAGACAGACACATTCAGTAGATAACTTGTCTCAAAACACAATATTAAACTGATCGGAACTCTCTTCTTCCAAAGTCACTTTTATGAGATTAGGGACAGGAACTTGGACTTGACTACAGCCATATCCCCAATTTACCCTGCTGACACAGTTCACTTGTGCTGCAGTATCCATTTTATTGAAGTTGTTAAATTGACCACATTTTCCCACTATTTTCCTAGGTTTGAAGCTAAGTCAAACAAGATGGTTATCCCACAATGATTATTCTTCTTTTAATTTTTAAGGGATTGCTACTGTCTTTATCTTTTTGTTTAACTGCAGATATGTCTTTCCAAAATCATCTTGGGTTCCTATTAACTAAGGTTTTATTAGATGCAATTGCATTTTGAGACCACAAACTTGAATATCAGTATAAACTAGAGCTTCAAGACTGGAAGGAATCTTAAAAGAACACTCAGTACCATGTTGTCTGGTCAGCATTATTTAGAAGCTCGCAATTCAAAGATTTCGGATCCCCTGAGTTCAACCTCCTTGTGTTGGTTGAGTTCTCCAGACAAATAGAACCAATGAACAGATTATCATAAGGAACTGACTGACAGATTATGGAGACTGACAAGTTCAAAGTCTTCAGAGTGGACACCCCAGTTTGAAAGCCTGTAGGCAAGAGAATCCTCTCTTACCCGGGGAAGAGTCCACATTTTGTTTAACATGGTCCTTCCACTTACTACACAAGTCCCACCCACATTATGAAGGACAATCTGCTTTACTCAGTTTGCCAATTTAAATGTTAATCTCATCCAAAAACACCCTCCCAGAAACACCTGGTATAATATTTGACCAAATATCTGGCCACCCTGGGGCCCAGGCAAGCTGACACATAAAAATTTAACCATCACGTTCCTCCTTCTTCAATGAAGATCTGAGGCCTAGTGAGGTGTAGAGATTTTCTCAAGATACAAGTAGTGACATGTAAGATCACAACCATTGATGTGCTGATACATGTGTGAAGCCAGATCACCAACAGAGGAAAAAAAAGATAGGAAAAAATAGTGTTGGCTTGGAACATTTGCCAATGTCCATGGTGGAAATGAATGATGGGAGGGAAGGGAAAAAGAATAAAAAAAGAGAAGTTTTTTTTTTTTAATTTTTTTTTTTTAACATTTATTTTTGAGACAGAGAGGGACAGAGCGTGAATAGGGGAGGGGCAGAGAGAGAGAGGGAGACACAGAATCTGAAACAGACTCCAGGCTCTGAGCTGTCAGCACAGAGCCTGACGCAGGGCTTGAACTCACGGACCGTGAGATCATGACCTGAGCCGAAGTCAGACGCTTAACCAACTGAGCCACCCAGGCGCCCCCAAAAAAGAGAAGTTTTGCAAGAAAAAAATGTGCCATTTTTATTAATCTTATGCCATTAGATTTCCTCTAGAAACAGAAGACAGAAAGAAAAAAGCTATAGCTGACGTCTAATTACTCAGCCAGCATTAAGTGATAAACTACATCACATCAGTGCTTGCGGGGTCCTGTCAAATTAGAGACAGGAATCCACTTGAGTGGTTTTTACTATTAGAAGAATGGGGTTCAGGTCAACTTACAGAGCACATCAGTGCTTTATCACTAAACAGCTCTTTATGAGCAACAAAGTCAGTCTCTGTAGGTGTGACTTAACATATCATTCCCCACCCATCCCCCCGGGCCCCCCACTCCCCGATTCATCCAGATAACATCCAGGTTTTTCATGGACCCTGGCAAGTGGGCCTTAGAGGCGCTTTTGAAGTAGGCAAGCCCATTCTCATGACCTCTAACCTTTCTATTAGAAAACAGACAGAACAAAGTTGACTTTTAATTATAAATTTTAAATCGTCAAAACTAAAAACTGGGAAAAACTATTCTAATTTTAAATATTCAAACTCGAAATCATTAGATTTCATACCAAAAGTGAGAAGGAATGTCACAGATTTGAGAACCAGTCCTATTGATGTTTGAAGCTTAAATGATTACATAACTCACCATGCAAAATTTAATATATAAAATGTATAGACATCCACATCAAATAATGAATTCCAGTATTTTCTTGAGCTATTCTTATTTTCAGACATTTTCCCAACGTAGAATTGTTGCAAACAGGAAGTCATTCAGAAAAATGTTTTGGAATTCAAAGGACTAAAGGTCCGGTTTAAAAAACAAATACCTATTTAACTTAACTGTGGATAGAATCCATTGTTCTGTGTGTTTGCATTCCGGGAAGGATCCTGTGGTATAAACATCTCTTCTCCCAAAGCAGAGTATCATCTCCTTGCCAATATGACCTCAGAGATGGTAGTGAATTAGTAGACCTGTGGATCTCAAAATGTGGTCTACTGGCTACCAAGGTCAGCAAATTCTTGTTATATCTGCAAATTCTTGCTCCCACCGGAGACCAAGTGAATCAGAAGCCCTGGGGGTGGGGCCCAGAGTAGCTTAACAAGCCCTCCAGGTGATTCTGATGTATCTAAAGTTTGAGAATCACTGCATTAGGTGACACTTTTCCTTTGTAAGACCAATGCCCTCCAGAAACCAGTTTCTCATTCTCCTCTCATAAGGCAAAACTCAGCAAAACAGAATTTGTAAGGGAAAGAGGGTTGTATTTTATCCAGGAGTTAGGTTATACATTTTCAGCTTATCACTCACCACTTGCCCCTTCTCTCTCCTAACCAAACAAGTTTGAAGGGTCACATACCACTGTCACGTCATTTCTCCTGAAGGGCTTACAGGATTCAGCATATAGCTGTATTCACAGGTATGATTTATTGCAGTGAAGGGAAGTGATTCGCACAATCAGTGAAGAGAAAAGGCATCTGGGACAAAAGTCTGGAGGAAACCAGGTGCAGACTTCCAAAGGTCCTCTCCCAGGGGAGTCACACGGGATGTACATTAATTCCTGCAAGGAACTAGTTGGGACAATACATGTGAAATCTTGTCAAATACGGAAACTCATTAGAGAACCCTTGCTCAGGGTTTATATTAGGGGCTGATCATGTAGGCACCTTCTCCCTAGCATCTGCTAAAATTCTAGGCTCCCAGAAGGAAAGCAGGTGTTCATCAAAAGCCAGACTGTTTGTGTAAATAGTTAGGCAGAGTGAGCCACTCTTACCAGTTCTGGGAATGGTGGGAACCCTTCAAAACACAGTTTCCAGATGCCAGTCAAGAGCCTTTTCAGAAGATAACCGGCTTGTTACGTTAACTATTTTCTGTACAACTCCTTTCAGGTTCCTTTATCCATAAAATGGCATAATGATTAAATGAGATAATAGATATAAAACATGTAGAATTCTGGCTCAGAATGATCCCTTAATAAATATTAGCTAAAGTTAATACAATTTGTGTTGAAGAATACATCTAAGCCACCAGAACCAGATGTTGACAGTCAAGCATGGGTCATAGTTCATCTTTTTTCTCCTCCCAGGTCTCAGTCTCTTGTCCACCACATGGCCGCTACTCCTTAACGTGATGATGTGTTTTCTAATCTCTCTGTTTGACTTTTCAAGTCCTCCCATGTGGACTTTCTTAATAACCGGTTGAGTCTTGAGTCAGTCTCTAGATAGAAGACTTACTTTCCATGGTTACCAACAACAGACTTTTCTCCAAAGTTATACAAAAAATAGATATCGTTTTTGCCTTGAACCTTCTAGCTCCTGCTGTAGTTCACGCCTCAACCTTTTCTGAGCTCATATTCAGGTTATTGTCTGTCTCTTGCCCGAGACTTTCTAAGTCTGAAACTGAGATAATCACCATCATATTTTTTTTTTAAGTTTATTTGTTTATTTTGAGAGAGAGAGTGAAAGCAGGGGAGGGGCAGAGAGAAAATCCCAAGCAGGCTCCATGCAGTCAGCACAGAGCCCCAAGAGGAGCTTGATCTCACGAACTGCAATATCATGACCTGAGCCAAAATCAAGAGTCAAAAGCTTAACCGACTGAGTCACCCAGGTGCCCCAATCACCATCATTTTTAAAAGAGCCCCCTTACTTCTGTTAGTCATACCTTCGTTTCTAGGTGTTCAGATTCCCAACCTTGGAATTGTTTTGAATTCTTCTTGACAACACAAAGTCATCAGCCTGGCTTACCACTTATTGTGTGGAGCTCTTTTGGTTTTCAGCCACGTCACTGACCATCATATTGTAAAACTTCAGAACAAAAACCTCCCACTTGTTAGCATTTTTACATTTCAGTGCATCTCGCACACACCCTCTTACATAAGGCTGTGTGATCATCACAAAATCCCTTAGCCGTTACTACAAATATCTCCTGAGGGTCCAAGTTGTATATTAAATAAACCTTAACTCCCCGGCCTGTCCTTAATTACTTCTATCAAATTTTTTTTTTTTCTAAGAATTCCCTACCTTCAGCCAAGAAGAGCTTCTAATGCCATCTGTGCACAAGCTATTCTCTCAACCAAGTGTTGGAATAGGAATTGCAGTCCACAAATGTCAGAGTAAAAGGCAAGTCGCCAATTAGGATATGGATGCTAATTACAAGTCATGATTAGGGAGGAGGAGCCACAGTGGGAGGACCAGCCTCTGAAGTACTATGTTTAACCAATCGCCAGGGCTCAAGGTGCAGGCTGGCTGTGAGAAGTCAGTGCAGATGACCAGGTGGTCACAAAGCCAAGGGAACAGGCTTTGAAGACCCACATTTAGTCTGGTCAGGAGCTACAAAAAGTATGTTCATCTTTTTCTCCATTTACCTTCTCTCCACAGCTAGGGAAAGCATCTGTACAATATTAACATATTAAGTCAAAAGAGGATTGACAGAGGTCGTTGAAAGACTAACCCATTCATATTAGAGGCAAAGAACCCGAAGCTCAGAGAGATCAAGGGATGGCAGCTCTCTCAGTTGCCAGATTGGCTATTTTGGGAGAATTCTATTTTATTTATTTATTTTTTAAATGTTTATTTATTTATTTTGAGAGAGAGAGAGCACGGGCAGGGGAGGGACAGAGAGAGAGGGAGACGGAGAATCCCAAGCAGGCTCCACACTGACCCAGGCCCTTTGATTTTTGTGGGAACTTTAATAAGACCTATTATACTTCAAGATATTTCACTTTCAGGGGCGCCTGGGTGGCTCAGTGGGTTAAACGTCCAACTCTTGCTTTTGGCTCATGATCTCACGGTGAGTGGGATTGAGTTCCGGGTCAGGCTCCGCACTCACAACACAGAGGCGGCTTGGGATTCTCTCTCTCACTCTTTCTCTCTCAAATGAATAAACATTAAAAAAAAGAGAGATATTTCCCTTTCATTAGCCAGAAGTTCTCACAACAATACTAATGTAAGACAACCATTCACAGCAGAGTCCACAGCGGCCTGGATCGGCAGCTTTGTGGGAGCAGAGCCAGAACTAGAACATGGGCTTCTTTAGAGTAAGGCCAGTGCACATGCACAGTGATGTCACCCTGGTTGGGCCATTGCTGCCTTGGGATTTTTTTTTTTTTATAGCCCATTTCTGCAGATATTTAAAGAAAAATCTTCAAACTGAATATGTTACTTGAAAGGAGGAATCATTTCTTCCACTTTCTTTGCTTCTCTGATAGTGGCGTTGTGTTGTAGGCCCTCAATAGGTTTGTCCTTGAGCCAATACTGCCTGTAATGCATTATGCCTCAGGGGCTTTTCCTCAACCCTTTGGCGATATTACCCTCCAGGTCTGTTCCCCTCCTGGTGGTTCTCATTCTCGTTCACAGTAGTAGCATTAATGAATTGGTGTATCCCTAACAGACAGGATGCTCTCAAGGTTCAGCTGATCGTTCACTTTGCTTCTCCTCATTGCTCTGTCTCTTGTAAGCTGAATATCCTAAGTGTCTGTCTGTGTCCAATCGTTAGTTGAGTGCTGAGGATTCTTCCTTCAACTTGTCTTTCTCATTAGGCCCTTTATCGCCTTTTTCACTAGCATGCCATATGAAGCTCATTCCTTTTTCCCCCTGAAAAAATTCAGTCACTGGTCTGCAACAAAGTAGATTAGAGAGGGAATCTATACACCAGTGTAAATTCGGTTGTGACACTGCCCGTCATGTGACTTTTGGCAAGTCACTTACATGTAATATCCTTACTTTTCAAATGACTTGAATTGCATAACTCTAGGGTCCTCTCCAGACCTTTCTACCCACTGATCTCTGTCTGAAACACATTACTCCGCCTCACTCTGTTGACTGCTCGTGCCTAGTCACACCTTAGTCCAGTTTCTTCCTCCAGACAGACTCTTGCGGCCTCTCAATTTGTGACTCTGTGTCTTGTGACACCTTGTACTGCTCCATTCATTCATGCATTAATAATTGGGTCTTTACCATGTGTGAAGCACTTGCTGGCCTCTTGAGACACTCACATGAATAAGGAGACACCGGGGGCACCTAGTGCCATTAAGTATCTCAGTCCATTCAGTATCTGAGACTTCTGGGAGGAGCCTGCTTTGGTTTCTCTGCCCCTCTCTCTCTCTCTCTTAAAAAAAATAAACTTAAAAAAGAGGGAGACCCTGTCACATGACTATTCCTCACATTGCAAATGTTGCACTGTGTCTGTGTTTCTGTTTTCTGTAGCGAACAGTAATCACTTTGAAGGCAAGAACCTGCGGCATTTACTGTACCTACAAACATTTGCTACATGAGCCATCAAGTGTTCCTCCAACTCATGCTTTGAAACATTTGAATCCAAAAGCTGTGGTTTCTGTCCTTCCTTGTGGATTGTCGTGGTTGGTATTGGTAGTAAACCAACGAATAAAAAAAATGTCTGAACAAACAGACAAGTAGAACAAAGCCAACCAATAATGCAAAATGAAGTGTGTGCATTAATCTACCTGTGATAAAAAACTCAAGGTGCTGTGTTCAACACTACTGTCCATGCTCTGAGAACCAGTGACCGGATGGTTTTGCACAGTGTGTACCCATCGATCACCAAGACATCAGCACTGCATTCACATAGGCGATTTCAAAAATGATTTTGAAACGTGTAAGCTAACCCGAAATTGTGTTGAATCAAAAAGTTTACAAAACTCAAAGAGACATTCACAATTGCAGAGGCGTGCTCATTTTCTTTTATTCATGTTTTAAAATTGTTTAAAGGGCTCTAACGCTAACATTTGTATCATGCTACACACAGAGTCACTTAATTCACTTTGAGGTGGTTCAGGTGCAGGGTAAATAATAAGTTCTAACTTTACTACCAAGCATTTCCCTTCAACCTCAACATTTCATTTCATATTTAAATAATTGCGGTAATGGGCCTTTGCAGCCATGGAACATTTGCCATGTGTTTCCCTCGATGGCCACTGGATGGCAGTGGTTTATCATAATTTCAGTAGCATTTTTCTGGTTTCGTCATTCTTTTGTTTTTGTTTCTCCTAGGTGTAGAACAAGTAGATTTTGAAGAACAAGAAATTAAAGACTTTTTAGACTAAAGATCAACAACCAAATCTTTTTTTTAAAGTATGAATTGAGTATAATTAAATCATTCCTACTTGAAATCAAAGAAATTTTGTCATATATTTTCTTCCTCAGTCCTACATTTCTTCATAGTGGCCAACAGCACATGCTTTATAATGAGACAGATATGAGATTGATTTTCTTCTTTAGAAATAACCAACAATTTTATTTTAGGCAAATTGCCAATCCTCCTTAAACCTTTGTTTTCAAATCTGTAAACAAACACCTATTAAAGCATCTGCCCTTCTCATGTATTAAATACGAGGATGTTTGCAAAGGGCTTAGGCCATATAGTTCTTCAAAAATGCTGCCTTTAATAATAAAATATTTTATTATTAGATTCAGAATCTTGGCAGGCAGGAAACAGTTGAAATAGAAAAGCCTTCACCTTGAGCTTAAAGAAAGAGAAAGACAAGTACAAAGGACAGAGAGAAGGGGACTATCAGATGGGTTTTTTGCAAGAGAAGCAGTGATATACAGTGAAAGAACATCATTTTCAGAGGCGTAAAGACCAGAGTGGGAATGCTGATTTTGCTGTTTAACAGCTATAAGGCCATGCATGCATTACTTAGTATTACTTAGTCTCAGTTTCTTTATTTGTAAATCAGAACTCTTAACACTTTTAGGGCTAATATGAGACAAAACAAGCAAAAGCACGTAAAGTGCTTGATAAATAGTAGGTCTTCAAGGTTGCTGTTTTTCTTCTTCACAGACTTTTATAAAAACCAGAAGAGAACTTTGAATATTAAAGTTTGATTTATATTCCTCGGGTTAGAGATCTCGCCGAAGTCTATAGAACACACATGTCTAGCAAGCCCCTGTGTGTTTCCTCCTGGAAATGTTAATGCTGCAGCTTTTCATAATCTGGAACTTTTATCCAAACCTGTCAATTATCTTCAGTGTGTAACAGCTCTTTTGAAACTTCCTTCCATAACATGTTCATGTGTATTGACATGACACGACAAGGTAGTCTAAGGAATTAGAAAAGACATAGGTCAATCTACTAAATGCAGATACAGTCACTACATGATCTACCTTCATTTACTTATTAATTTATTTGCTATTTTAAGTATTTATTTAATTAGTTAATCATTTAATATTGAAAAAGAGAGAGAGAGAAAGAGCAAGCACAAGCAGGGTAGGGGCAGGGAGAGGATCCTAAGCAGACTCCATGCTTGGCGTGGAGCACGAGGCGGGTCTTGATCTGAGGGTCGTGAGATCATGACCTGAGCTGAAATCAAGAATGAGACGCCTAACTGACTGAGCCACTCAGGTGCCCCTGTGGTCTATCTCTAAAAAGGTTATAGGAAATAAACTCTTCCAAGGTGATGTCTAAGGACTTTTTTTCTTGAGGTCCAAGGGAGTTACATTATGGACTAAAGTAAGTCAAAAAAGAAACAAATTGTACCCAGACTAGTTGATCAATGCTGACTACACAGGTGATGCAAGTCAAGGCAAAGAGTACTAACAGCGGGAAGTGAGGAAGGTTCTCTGCCTACTCTTCGAAACACAAACGGAACTTTCATGGATTGTAATTTGTGTTCAGTGGGAAGATAGATAGTATAGAATACTATTCCCATTTGCAGGTGAGGATCTGTGTCCAAAAAAAGATAAACCATGGAATATTTGTTTTCAACAGCAGTATCAGCTACCTACTCATTCGCCATATCTTTCTTCCTTTTCAAAGAGGCAGTCTATTTCAAAATGCTGGAAAGCTGACACAGCATATTTTCCAATCAGTTCTTTTACCAAGGATGAGACTGAAGCATTAGAGAGTGAATGCATCGTTCCTGGCCGCTGCACAGCTTGTTAGAAGCAAAAGTCGCCTAATTCCTAATCCAGTATTTCTTTGATTTTTGCATTCTGCCTCAAGAAAAACCCCATAATTAGATTCAGCTTATTTATTTATCTTTAACTAATTGCTATACCTTTTTTTACACAGCAGCCCAAGGAGTCACTGATGGGAAAAGCAAGCAGACCCTAACATGAAGGTCCTGCTTCAGGAAGCCAAATTAAAAGGATACTTTCATTGGACAGTGTTAGAAACCTGGAGGGATTCCTGGTTTTTGTATTTCTTATTTATTCAGGAGACAAGGGTTCAAACAACATAAAATACCTCTAAAAGGCTTTTTCAGTGGCTGCTGATTTTGAAAACCAAACTGAGGGAATAATGGAGTCACAGCCCGATCTAGGGGATAGCCGTGAGGAAAGCCAAACACTTAACTGAATTGGTTGTCCTTTCAAACTTGCCTTTCATTCCCAGGGTGGTAGAAAGGTGTTCAGATGTCTCCATTATCTTGCTTACTCCCACTGGCCAAAAAGGCTGGGGTTTCTCATTAATTTAATGGGGAGCTGCTGAGTCCTTACCATTCTTACCACGAAATGCACCACGGTCAGCACTATCTGTCATTCCCGATTTATTCTTGTCTGATTCCAAGTGCTCTGGTACTTGGAACATCTTAAGGAATCCACTCTCTTTTGGTAGGCTTTGAATATAGGAATTTCAATATAGGAACAGCTCATTTTAAATGCCAAATAATAAACAAAAACATGTTAATGAGGTCTTTAAAAATAATGGCATTCTTTTAAAAAAGGGATTTTGGAGGAACATAATCTAAATGACATTAGAGTATAGTTGAGAGACTCCGATTTCCTTTTTTAAGGTTATGGGAAATGTCCCTACTCTGTAATTTACTAATTAGATTCTAACTTAAAGGAAACTCACAAAATATACCTACTCTCATAGAAATGCAGTTATAAATCAAATTATAATATTGTACGGAACTGGATGGTTCACCTTCTCATTTATAGATGAAGAATGTGAGGCTAAGAATGTTAAGCAGTTGGGCACAGTGCACACAGTCAGTTAAGCCTGGGGTGGATGCAACTAGGTCATGTAATTCCTCAGCTGGCACAGAGCTTCTCACTATATCCAGCTGCTTTTGGCTGTACTTGTTTCAGGTTGGTTCACTTGGGGGATTGAAGGAATACGGCAACAACAACTTTCATACTCTGGAATTCTTGTTGGGCACGGGAGTGAGTGAGGTGGTGGAGGCGGGGGGAGCAACACCTAGTTTGACCATATTTTATAAAGAGGATGGCATTTGAAACTACCATGGGTTGGATCAACATGGAGGTAGGTCTGGTACAATGGAAGGATCATGAACTCTGATGGGGCTTCCAACATGCAACTTTAGAATTGTTTGGCTAAGGGTGGGGTAGGGGCAGTTATATGGTCTCTTAGCTTTTAGTTTCCTCAGTTACAAATAGGAATGAAAACATAAGCCAGGGCGCCTGGGTGGCTCAGTTGGTTAAGCATCTCACTCTTGATTTGGGCTCAGGTCATGATCTCATAGTTCGTGAGATGGAGACCCGAGTCGGGCTCTGTGCTGACAGTGCAGAGCCTGCTTGGAGTTCTTTCCCTCCCTCTCTCTCTGCCCCTCCCCAGCTTGCTCTCTCTCTCTCTCTCTCTCTCAAAATAAATAAATGAACATTAAAAAAAAACAAAAACATATGCCTCAGAAGGGTTATTTAAGGGCATTTGGGTAGAATACGTAAAGCATGTAGCAGAATAACTCACTTTTATTTGGTGTTTAATAAACATTAAAACTAACCAGCCTTCTAAGGCAATTAACCATTTCAACTAGGCCTCAGGTTAAAGTCCGGCCTGGAGTAAGAAGTGAGGAAGGATCTGAATCTGGAATATTCTACAATCTGGCAAATGAACTGCAAAACTTAAAAAATATTGGGAGTGTATTAAGAGTCCTCATTTTGTTTTGTCCAGAAGAAACAATGCATTTTAATAAGTTAACAAATCATAAGGCCCATGTTTCCTAAACATTCTCTTTCACTTTAGAACATCTCAATCTTAGCAGTTGCTAGAATATAATAGAAACAACCACAGAAGGCACCAGAGAAAGCTCCCTAAAAGCAATGCATCTTAACTGAGAACATTTGACAAAAGTCATATCCTTCTCTTCCTTTTGTGCTGTGGTTGGAGGCAAGACGACATTCATTTGTCCTGTGATTGTATTTTCTGCACATTATTGACCTGAGGCAAATAGCATTCAGAGGAGAGAGTGTATTTTTAGGCTCTTGTCCTTTCATGTACCAAGAAAAACCACCAAATGAGCAATTTTGAGATGTTATTCTTCCCACAGTTTTGTCATGTGGATGGACATTGAGAGAACACGTGCCCGTCGGTCTTTATGGAATGTATTCTCAGTTAAATGTAGGCAATCGTGCCTGCATACTATTCCAAAGGCTCTTGGAAAACATCACTGAATAAGACACAGTTGTTGTCCCCAGGGAGCTCACACTGAGTGCTTTTTTATTAAGCTCCTACAATTCATGGAGCTGACTTTTTAGTCAAGAAAATAAGTCTATAAACCCGTGTTTGCAGAGAAGTAGGTCTCCTGCTTTTAAAGAACAAGTCTGTATTGTACATGCTTGTTGTGGTGGGATACATAGAAGCTTATTGGAAGAGAAAGAAGTGTAAGTGTGATTATATGCTTTCACTTTCGTAAGGATTTACTTTTAGCGTCAGGATACCTTTTTGTTTTTCTCCTTGATCATTCATTCCCTTAACTCAAAGTTTAGATGGATAGGCTATTTAGAAGTTTGAATAAAATGGTTTTGATGGAGTTCAGGACAGACTGCTCCAAAATACGGCACCTTGGCATATTGAACACTTTAAGCTCAACAAGTTTGAGAAAATGGCAGAAGCAGGAAGGTCACCGTGACCTCCCACAGTCTTGCCCTTCTCCCCTGGAACAGGTCATAAACTTCATTTGAGAGGTGCCCTACCTATACCTGGAAGAAAGGGGCACCCTATATGTATCTTTCTGTATATTTCTATTGCATGGCTCCTCTTTATAATATTCTAAATAGGAGATGAATGGTTTAGTTCTTAGAAGTTTGAAAGGAATTGTCTGTTACCATAATTACCAGGGAATGAATAGACAGACAAATTAATGTAACAGTATAGAAAGTGCAGGATTTGCGTATTTTGATAATGAGAACTTAATAAAAATTTCAACGTCTTTGTTATTTGTTTATCGAGCTTTTCTACCACATTTCAATTTTTCATAATGCATATTTTCCTAGAAAATAGGTTTTTTCATTCAGTTGTTCAATGTTTTTTTTTTTTTTCTTTTTAATTTTTTTTTTTTCAACGTTTATTTATTTTTGGGACAGAGAGAGACAGAGCATGAACGGGGGAGGGGCAGAGAGCGAGGGAGACACAGAATCGGAAACAGGCTCCAGGCTCTGAGCCATCAGCCCAGAGCCCGACGCGGGGCTCGAACTCCCGGACCGCGAGATCGTGACCTGGCTGAAGTCGGACGCTTAACCGACTGCGCCACCCAGGCGCCCCCAGTTGTTCAATGTTTTTAACATAGAGTTGTACATTCTTTAACAATGTGATTTATGGCAATGCTTCTTAACTGGGGGTGATCTCCTTCTCAGGGGACATTTGGCAATATGTGAAGATTTTTGAATGTCATAGCTGGGCGTGGGCATACTACTGGCATCTAGGTGGTAGGCTCCAGGGATGCTGTTAAACATCCTACAATGCAGAAGACAGCCCCTTGTATAACGAGGAATTTCCTGGCCCAAAGGTAAATAGTGCCAAAGCTGAAAAAACCTGACCTGTAATAATATCATCTGTCTCCCTTGTCATGTTTCAAATTTAGGTTTTGCCTCTTCTTCCATTTTTTATTTTTGTTTTTTCTCATTTTGCATTTCTAAAACTTTGTTTATCTTTTTGTTTTTTCAAAAATCTAAGGCTTGGATTTATTGATCAATTTTGCCTTTTAATATTTTATAACGAATTTAATTATGGCTTTTAATTTTTATTAACTCCCCTTTTCTGCTCTACTTCTTAGTTTCATTTTGTTGTTACTTTTACTTTATTTTTAAAATGTTTATTTCTTTATTTTTAGAGACAGAGCATGAGCAGAGGAGGGACAGAGAGAGAGGGAGAGAGAGAACCCCAAGCAGGTTCCACGCTGTCAGTGCCTAAAGAAAAGGGCACATGCTGTGGCTGAAAAGCTCAGTGAATTCTTACAAACTGCACATGCTCATATAAGCAGACACAACTAAATAAACCGGTGTGACCTCCATGTAGATCAAGAAATAGATACACCCAGCTTCCCAGAACCCTCCATTCTAGTGACAACCCTCTCGTGAGTAACTCATATCTTAACTTTTAACAGCAAAGATTAATTTTTCCTTTTTTGTACTCTGTATAAATGGAAACATACAGTTTATGGTCTTTTTGTGTGACTTCTTTGGCTCAACAATTATTTGTGAGCTTTGGCAATATTTTTATGTGCAGTTATAATTTATTCATTCTCATTGTTGTACAATACTCCATTCTGTGAATACATCACAATGTACTTATCTATTCTACTGTTGATGGACATTTGGATTTTTTTTTTTTTGGATCTTTCTAATTATAGAGTTTCTTAAATAGTGTTATTATACCTTTTAGTGAACATATAGATGACTTTTCATTGGAAATATACTTGGAATATACATATTCAGCATTAGTAGATACTACCAACCAGTTTTCCAAACGAATTGTGCCAGTTTCACTCCCACCAGTAATGGTTGGGATATTTGTTTTGCTCTACATTCTTGTCAAATTTTGGTATTAATTGTCCTTTTTAATTTTAGCCATTCTGCTAAGTGTGAAATGGTCTCTTATCACGAGTTTAACTTGCATTTTTCTGATGATTAACAAAGTTAGTATTTTTCATAGTTTATTGGCTATTTAGGTATCTTCTTTTGCTAAGTGACTGTTAAGTCTCATTGAGTTTTAAAAGTTATTTTCTCTGGATATGAGATCTTTGTTATATATGTGTATCATGAGTATCTTCTGTAGGTTTTTTGTTCATTCTATCAATGGTATCTCTTTGATGATCATAGTTCTGTAATCTTAATATTATCCAATGTATCACTTTTTTTTTCCTTTGAAGAGATTCTTTCATTTCTTGTTTAAAAATCTTGTTCATTATAAAGTCACAAAGGTGTTCTTCACTGTTGTATTACAAATTTTTTGTTGTTTTACCATGATCACCTAGGTTTGATGTACATATAGACATATCATATCTTATCTACCTTGTTTTGACAGATAACATTATATTAGTTTCAAGGGTACAACATACTGATTTGACATATGCATATATCTCAAAATGATCACTACACTAACCCCTTTTAACATTCATCACCATACATAGTTACACATTTTTTTCTTTTTTAACGTTTATTTATTTATTTATTGAGAGAGAGAAGGTGAGCACAAGATGAGCAGAGAGAGAGTGGGAGAGAGAGAATCCCAAGCAGGCTCCACACTATTAGCACAGAGCCCAATGTGTGACTCGAACTCACAAACTGTGAGATTGATTGTGACCTGAGCTGAAACCAAGAGTTGGTTGCTTAACTGAGTGAGCCACCGATGCCCTACAATTTTTTTTTCTTGTGATGAGAACGTGTAAGATCTAATCTTAACAACTTTCAAATAAACAATACAGTATTATTAACTATAGTCACCATGATGCACATTTCTTTCTTATGACTGACTTATTTATTTTATGACAGGAGGTTGGTACCTTTTGACCATTGCCACCCATTCTTTGTTTCCCTTTTTTACTTTTGCTGCTCCATCTGTTAAATTCTTCCCTTTTAGACTTCTTATAAAATTTATTTTAGCTTTCCTGGATCTGTCTTGTAAAGTTTTAAACTTTTCTGGCAAAATTTTCTACTTTTCCTAGAACTGGAAGAATTTCTTGAGCTTATTTTTTTGGTCTATTAATTCATTCTCTACAGAATTTCATCTTGTGTTCATGAATTCCACTGCGTTAGAAAATTTAATAGTCAGGGTGCCTGGGTGGCTCAGTCGGTTAAGTGTCCAACTTTGGCTCAGGTTATGATTTCGCGGTTTGTGGGTTCAAGCCCCACATTGGGCTCTGAGCTGACAGCTCAGAGCCTGGAGCCTGCTTCAGATTCTGAGTCTCCCTCTCTCTCTTCCCCTCCCCAGCTTGCATTCTGTCTCTCTCTGTTTCTCAAAAATAAAATAAAATGTTAAAAAGATAAAAAGAAAAAAAATTAATGGTAATATTTTTCATCTCAAAGCAATTTTTCCTGGCCCCAGATTATACCTTTAAAAAAAATAACTTCATGTTTTTGCTAAGTAGATAAAATATCTTCTTGAATCCTTTAGAAAATTACACATTAGAGATTTTCTATAGTTTTTCTTGACTTGCACTAATAAAGCCATTTTTAAACTAATATTTTTTTAATGTTTATTTATTTGAGAGAGAGAGAGAGAGAAGAGTGTGAGTGGGGGAAGGGGAGAGAGAGAGAGAGAGAGAGAGAGAGAGAACAGAATAAAAGCAGGCTCCACATCGCGCAGTGCCTGACGTGGGTCTTGAACCCAGGAACCGTGAGATCATGACCTGAGCTCATGGTCATTGATGCTTATCTGACTGAGACACCCAAGCACCCCAATAAAGCCATTTTTAAAGGGCACATTTTCTTGTGCCTACTCAGCTTGATTGCCTTCTTTTAAACCACTTAATCTTTATATTATAATTTTATCTTTGCTTATCCTTAGGAATAAGCATGCGTGGGTGGGAAAGGGGATGAGGCAGTGATTGGAAAAGAAAGATGGGAGAGATTATAAGGTTGTCCTTATTTGGGGATTTATGTGATCACTCTCAAAGACTGTTTTGTTATAAATCAAAAAAAAAGGGGGAAATAAGGGGGAGAGGAAAGAGGGAAGAAGGGAAGGGAAGGAAAGAGAAAGAGAAAGGGAAAAGAAGGAAGGAAGGAAGGAAGGAAGGAAGGAAGGAAGGAAGGGGAAAGAAAAATGAAGGTAGGGTTAACAGTTTTATATAATCTAATTACAGGGCAATTACCTCTGAAGGGCAGGGTGTGAATTAAATCCGGGACAGTCACATCAGGGAGTTTTGCCCCTATGCCAAAGAGAGTCTATTCCCTCTTTGTTTGCGGGGATAATGTCCCTCTTCTCTAACTGGCACAGCCTGTCTCTTTAGAGGCCAGCTGTGGCACTGCCCCTATTCTACTTGGCTTACTCTATAGTTCAAGGGTAAGACAGGAGCAAATTATGCAGAGTAATCGCACCCTTGTTAGCTGTAGATTTGCAACGCCCTCCCCAAACCTATCATTGTCCCAATGCCCATTTTTACTCTGGGCAGTGCCGCTCTGTGCTTAGGGTTTGGTTTGTGAATTGTGGGTTGGCCAGCAATTCTCCCAATCCAGTTGTGGCGTTACTGTTGTTTTCTCTTTTCAGTTTATTGCATGAAGGAGTTACACCAGTCCAAGTTACAAGCAGACCCCAAATGGTTACATTATACAAGCTGTGAGGTTTTTAAACTTGACAAGGGACAGAAGGGAAATTCTCATGGCAAGGAAATCCTCACTTAAGTTTCAGTGAGCCAAAAGCACTTAAACCCATGAACCTTCAGCTGGCTGTCCTTTACCAGTCCAATCTCTAGGAGGAACTGGCATATGTTCTTGCTCTGGTCACCCTGTAGCGGAATCACTTCTCCGTCTTCTGGGTGCTCAATTACAGTACCATTGCTAGCAAATTTCTTCTTCAATGCCTTCACTAATTTCTTTTTTATCGTAAATCACCAGGGATCCCTTGATTTCTTGAAGGGTAGGAAGAGTCTTCCCGATGTTTCTCTGTTGACTTTTTATATGGATATAATCCTTACTTGCATCAGCAAAGAGGTGGAAAGGGTGGACGTTCCGGAGAGCTAAGTCCATACCATTCTGCGTCCTCGGTGGAACTGGCCTGCGGAAGGCTGTGGCAGGAGAAGGACTTCTGGATGCAGGACTGGGGTGGGAACTGAGTGCTGGGAAGCCCGTGGGGGCACAAGGGGGGAGGCTGCTGAGTGTTTCGAGTCTGTTCAGTGAGTGGGACATCTCCTGGTCCAGTCTCGTTTGCAATATATTTTGCAGAAATGCCTTGACTTTTCCCACAATAGTTTGGTTTGTTTTTCTGATTTTTCAGAGC
Organism: Lynx rufus; assembly: GCF_022079265.1. Classification (NCBI taxonomy): domain Eukaryota; kingdom Metazoa; phylum Chordata; class Mammalia; order Carnivora; family Felidae; genus Lynx; species Lynx rufus. The sequence goes on along the minus strand of NW_025814867.1, from coordinate 131,147,606 downwards.
TGATAACACATTTTCCACAATTTTCTAATTCCTCTGGGAAATAATTTGGGAGAGTGAGAAGTTAAATGCAAGGATTCAGATCAAAAGCCTGTCTTTTTAATTTTAAGTAGTTAGAATAGCTTATTATCAAGATTACATTGCAGTTAATACTCTGTCAATCAATCAGATGTATTGATAGATCTCCTAATTTTTGTGGTTCCTAAACTCTGGTTTATAGACTAGCTGCATCGGAAATACCTGAAGATTGTTTTGGGAATGGAGATCCTCTATCCCACCTCAGAAATTCTGATTCGGAAGGTATGGTGTGGGACCTGGGAATATGCATTTTAAACTTGTTTCCAAGCAATTTTTGTGAACAGCTCCATTTGGGAGTCACTGCCCTTGTCTAGAACAGCTGGACTTTTTGCAATTATGGTATCTTCTTTTCTATTTCTGATTTGAGGACTCCTCCCCTTCCAACTCCTAAGGATAATAGAATACATTTTAGTCACTTTTTTTATGAGAGCAGATTTAAATTAATTTTTCCTTTAGACTTTCATGACAGTTGTTAAGATAACTGGATACCCCCTGAGGTGTGGCAACGAAAAATTATTGCTGTAACTGTAGGGTAGTTGTAGCTACATCCGAATAGAGCACTATTACAAAATGAGAGAGTAATCCCCTACAAATTCTTTGCTGGAGTTTTTAGATCTGAAGGAGTAATTTCATCATGTGTTGGTGATTATTTGGGAAAATCCTATTGTGCCTTTTTAAGATGATAGTTGGAATTAATGGGGGGAAAATTAAGAGAAACAGCTGGAGGCTTTGCAAGTACTTTCATAAGCAGGATGTTCATGCCAGGGGAGAATGCATTTTATGGAAATTTTAAAATAAAAATGTTCTATTTCCTGAATACATTTTTTTTTATCAGTGTTATTTAGAAATTTGAATACTGGCCTTATTCTCTAGGGTAACACGCACAGATATGCCTATAACTAAAGGCTTAGTTGGCATATTTTGGTTTTATTTGGAAGGGGAGGGATTGGCTAATTATATCAATTAATAATTCAAATCTAGCGATATTGATTGGAGGTGGTCATGCTTAGATGGGCACATGCAAGTACCAGAAAACGAAAGCCATTAAAAAAAAACTTCTTTAACTTAGGAACTCTGCCCTCCAGCATTCAAGCATCTGGTTCCCTTCTCTTGCCTGCCAAAGCTAACAGCCAGAGTCTCTTAAGAAGAAGGATTAGATGTAAAATCCTGATAAATCCCATTCGGTTTGAGCTGTGTACCAATAACAGAAGGACATTTGCTGTCCATCTGTCTTTGGATGAAACGCGGGAGCTTTGATACTGGCACTGCAGTTGAAATAGAGGGCTCTGTGTCTATCTTGCAGTGTATTTTTATTCAGGCTACAGTCGGATGACACAGATACATACCGCTCTGTACTCTGAAATCACCAAAATAAAATTGCTTAAGGCCTCTATATAATTCTGGGCTAACTAAACAATAACACCCACATCTAAATGGCCTGTGTGATTACGCAGAAAAACTACAGATTTTCTGTGAGGTTTACCACTCCCCTAGGAACTCTAAATCCCGCTGTAGCCACTCTCTAATTTCTTCTACTTCTTATTGTGTTTGTAAGTGCAATTTGGGATTCAAAGCAGAAAAGCATTTGCAAGGCTTTGGGGTAGAACTCTACCTCAGAGGACAAAACAAATTAACGTGCAAATCCTTTGTATGGATCATCATATTATCATCAAGGTGGGAATAAAAAACATTTATTACATTTAATTATAGAAGGTGTGCATATAAGATAGGTAGACAGAGAGCTATTTAGACGTGAAACGTAAGTCAAGGATAACTGTACCAAAGGCAAATAGAACAGTAAGAATATGTGTCAGGTGCTGCCCAGTGTTTCAAAACCACTAGGTTCTCATAGGGCACAAAGTGTGCACGCCCCCATGTGCTGTGGTCTTTGGCAGTGTATTAATTTTGTATCGCTGCCTAACAAATTGCAACAGCACATAGCCTCTTACAACATTAATTTGCTGTCTTCCGGTTCCCGTGGGTCAGGAATCTGGCAGGTTTTAGTTGGGTTCCCTCCTGAGTGTCTCACATGGGTGGAATGAAAGTCTTGGCTGGCTGCACCCATATCGGGAAGCTCAGCTAAGGAAATTGACTTCCAGGCTTTCTCTAGTTGATGGCAGAATTTATCTTCCTGTAACTGCGTAACTGAGGTCCCCATTTTCTTGCAAGCGGTCGACCAGGAGTTATGCTCAGCTCCTAGAGGATGCGTTCTATAGGTCAGAGGGCTCCTTTGATAGGCCCTCCCACCACTTGACAACTTACTGCCTTAAGGCCAGCCTTAAGGGTTCACTTGATTAGTTCAGGTCTACCCAGGATCATTTCCCTGGTAATTAACTCAAAGGCAACTGATTAAGGACCTTAATTATATCTGTAAAATCCCTTCCCTTTTGTCATATAATGTAACCTAATCATGAGATTCGTTTCTCATCATAATCACAGATTCTGTCTGTACAGGGGGAGGAATTGCACAAGGCATATAAATCAGGGGACAGAGATCTGGGAAAACCATCTGTCTTCCGCAAGCACCCGAGTATTCATAGCCTCTGTCTTGATCCATATACCCTGACCTATTCTGCATTTCACCCCACAACCTATTTTTTTATTTTTACAAACTCAGGCCATTATTTTATTTATGATTTCACTATACTCCTAATCCTTGGCCTTGAATTCTTAGATCACCCCTTATGATCTCTCACGGCCAGTTAGCTGTTGTTGCTTTAGTTGAAGACATTAATTTCCCTTTTATACTTTATTAACTTCCATACTAGAATAATCTCAAGTTAAGGGATTCACCTGGCATCAGGGAACTCTCTGGTTATTGAACACTTGCCTGACGAGTATCTCTGATATATGCAGGGTCTGTGATCCTATGCAAAAAGGAGAAGAAAGAGAAGTGGAAATCCCTCAAGAATTAGATGTATGTCCATGAACTTCCACATATATGTGTGGTGGGTAGTTAGAGCCTGTTAGATTATGAAGAAAATGAAGAAAGAAGAATCCCATCTACCCACTCAGCCTTGCAATTCCAGATTGCTAGAGTCCCTTGAAGCTGCTGGGTGAGAAAGGGGTGAGCCTTCCTGGTCGAGTGGCCCCAGGGGCTCTGTGAAACCAGGCAAATGCATTTTTCTAGAACTCTAATTTTAACTCAGAATACATTTCTCCACAGAAACAAGGCTTTAAGCAATATTTTGCTTACTAGGTCAGTTTACAAACACTTTGATAAAGAAAATAGATAAGAAGATGTCCTCATAAGTGCAGAATAGTTCAGAATGATTGCGTGCTTATGTTACATGCCTACCATTTCTTCTCTTTGGAGACTTGACTCAGGTACTCAGCCAAACTGAGCAGGGATGTCCTGTTTCAGAGTGTTGGGAAATATTTATCCTACTCTCTAAAATTATTTTCTTAAGAGTTCATGACTGTTCATGACTGTGTAAAGATCAGTTTGGCTGTTCCTCTTATGACTCAGCAATTCCACTCTTAGGTACATACCACAAAGGATTGAAAGCAGGTACTCAAACAAAAACGTATACATGAATGTTTACAGTAGCATGATTCACAATAGCCAAAACGTGGAGACAACCTAAGTGTTCATCAACTGATGAACAGACACACAAAATATGTTATGTTCATCCAATGGAATATTATTTCCCCTTGAAAAGGAATGAATGAAATTCTGATGCAAGCTGCCATATAGATGAACCTGGAAAAGATTGTATTTTTCATAAACGCCTAAGTGAAAGAAGCCAGAAACAAAAGACGATGTGTTACATGATTCCTTTTATATGAAATATCCAGGATAGGCAAATATATAAGAACAGAAAATATATTAGTGGAATAAAAAATAGAAAATAGTCACTGAGGAATAAGGCAATAGGGGTTAGGGAGGTGATAGCTAAGTGGTGTCAAATTTCCCTTTGTGGGGTTAAAAATGTTCTAAAATTGCTATGGTGGTCGTTGCACATGTATGTGAATAGGCTAAAAACCATTGCATTACGCACTTTAGATGGTTCAATAATACCGTATGTAAATTGTATCTCAATAGAGTTGTTAATAAAGAGTTACTAACTGCTGGAAGGAAATCACATTGAGTAAATTGAGGTAAAGCATAAACTTCAAGACACTTTTCTCAACACCTAAGTAAGAAATGCCGTCTTATTTATGACAGAATGACTCTCCCCTGGCCAAATCTTTTTCATTCACCCCAATCATACACTTATATTTAGTTTTTGATCTAAGGAACTTCAGTGAATCTGTGCCGACTCTTAGGAGAGCTCTCTGGGAAGTGCCTGTATGGACTTTGATTTTAGACCCCAGAAAGAACAGTCTCTCATCTTTGTTGTTTGAGGCTATTTGCTTGTTTCTCTTATTGAAAAGTACCTTCCTGTGGATGGTTCAGGAGGGGTGAAGGTAGACATTCACATTCAATTTCTGGGAGATCGTTGGCAGCTTTACAGATGAAGTATTGCCTCAGCACAGTAGCTACAAAGTCAGACTCCAGGTTTTTTGGCCGTAAGAGAAAGAGAAGTGATGCTCTGGAGTTTTGTGGAGCTAAATTGGACCAGGAGTTGTGGGGGAGAGAGGAAAGAAAAGGAAGCCAATAGCAATGGGCACTTAGGAAGGGAGGCACATGGAGCATTTTCTCATTAATGGAGTGTCTTCCACAGTAAATCATTGCTGCACTCCTACTTAGTGAATTATACAATGTCATTTCCATTTTATAGATGAGCAGAGTGAGGCCTGAGGAGATGACCACAGTTCCTAGTGGTGGGGCTATAATTTAATCACAGGCGTTTTTGATACTTTGAGGCTCTTTCTTCTCCCTCTTCTCTTTTCACTCTACATTAGCGATTCTAACTAACGTCTGCAGACACTTCTGGTTGTAACAACTGAGTGGAGGAATTCTACCGGCCTCTGGTTGGATACAGCCCATGGAGGTGGCTAAACTTTCCGCAATGCACAGCGCAGCCATCCACATTGAATTCTCTGGTCCCAGGTCTCAATAGTGTGGAGGATGAGCAACTCTATACACCGCTTAATATCTCATTAGCTTCCATGTGTGAAGTGAGAATCTATAGATGATTCCCATTCCAACATTTATATCCCTAGTCCAGATGTGTCTCAAAAGCTTTGGACTTACTCATGTAACTGCTCCCTAGAAATATCTCCTCATATGTCCCAAACTCAAAATATTTAGCCATCACATATTCTGGTCAGTGTTTGGATTTACAGTGTGGCATCATTACCACAATTTTGTCTTATTGTTTATTTCTTTAAATCAGAATATAAATAAAGTCTACCCATGGTGATTGGTAGATATGTCCCTGAATACTTTTCCAATCTATAGTCTTTTTCCATTTCTTTTTTAATATATGTCAATTTTGCTGTTTGTAATCTGTGTCTAAATTTCCCATCCATTAGTAACTGTTCTGGAGGTTTGATTAGTGTCAAGTTCAACTTTTTTTTTTTTTTCAGAATTAATTCACAGGTAGTGTTATGCTCTATCAGGAGGCATTTCAAGCCTAGGTGCTTTTCCTTTGTAGTTTTAGCAGGTATTGCTAAATACCTACCTCCATTAACTCCAGTGGTGACACACTAATTAAATAATTCATTCCTCATTTATTAGCTGGATATTTCTATAAAGAGAAACTTTCCCTCATCTAGTATTGTTTACTCCTTCAAACAGTTCATATAGGAAAGGCCAAAAACAAAACAAAACAAAACAAAACCCTTGATTCTTTATTTAACAGTTTTAAAAATAATTCACTGATACTCTTCAGTGGTAACCAATTAGTTTTATTACAGTATCATTATAGATGTGTATACTGAAACTTATTTGATGTGTTTTAATCTATTGTAGTTACTATCATTCTTGACATTCAAGTTGTGCCCTCTTTGGTGAGTGAGAGCCTTTGAACTTGGCTCCTTAGTCATTCTGGATGCTGGAGGTTTGTGTACTTAACTATAGTTCCTTTGTTTATCTGATCCTACTCCTGCTTGATTTCTGTTTTTGTTTTTTGTTTTTTTTTAATTCTCCATATTTCTTTTTTATAGATGAATTTCTTATTGTTTTCCAAGGACGTTACTTATTTGGACTTTAAAACAATATTCTTTTGTCTGTGGGGGAAACTGAGAGGGTCGGCTGCCTTGATCAAATTTCTCTCTTTTTTAAAAATTTCAGCTTGATTAAGGTGTAATTGACAAATAAAAATTGTAAGTTATTTAAAGTGTACATTGTGGTAATTTATATACATAATATTGTAAAAGGATTTCTCCCATCCAGGTTATTAACACATCCATCACCTCACATATTTATCATTTTTTTCTTTTAGTAAGAATACGTAATTTCTATTTTCTTAGCACAATTATACCATACTGTGTTATCAAGTATAGTTACCATGTCTTGATCTAATTTCTGAGAGATCTTTCTAAAATGTAAATCAGATTATGCCATTTCCATGATTGAAATGTATAATGACCCACACCTGCCTTCAAACCAAATCCAGGCTCTTTAAAGAACCCCTTTAGCCTCTAAATACTTTATTTTTAAACCCTGGGCATTGAGACCCATACAGGGTTTGAACTCATGACCATGAGATCAAGACCTGAGCTGAAATTAAGTGTCCAATGATTAACAAACTGAGCCACCCAGCTTCTGAATCCTTCTTATCTTGCTTCTTTTCTGGCCCCCAGCCCTTGCTAAACTTCAGCCACGTGGAATCTCTTGTAGTTCCCCACAAATGCCATGTTTCTCTAGGTTTCTGTTTTTTGCTTATGACGTTCCCCACCTGCTTATCTTTGTCTTCTTGACTTCTATCCCTCTTTAGGTCTTGCCTTAGATGTTATTTCCTCCATGAGGTCTTCTCTGAACAGAGAGTCTATGTCTCTTACTTTCCCAGGGCAGTTCTAGAGTATGGCTGATAGAGATCTATCAGTGTGTGTTTATTTATTTTTACTTTTATTTTTTAACATTCAAGTCAGTTAACATATAGCACACTCTGGGCTTCAGGAGTAGAACCCAATGATTCATCTGTAACATATGACACTCAGTGCTCATCCTGAGAAGTGCCCTCCTTAATGTCCATCACACATTTGATCCCTCTACCCACCCCCTTCCAGCAACCCTCAGTTTGTCCTCTGTATTGAAGCATCTCTTATGGTTTGCCACCCTCTCTATTTTTTTTTATCTTATTTTTCCTTCCCTTCCCCTATGTTCCTCTGTTGAGTTTCTCAAATTCCACATATGAGCGAAACCCTATGATATTTGTCTTCCTCTGACTGACTTATCTCACTTACCATAACACCCTCCAGTCAGGCACATTTCCATGTTCACAAGTGTCTCATTTTGTGTGATACATTATATAATTATCCTATCTCTGAACCCACAATCCCAGAACTGTGTTATATACCCATCTTGTGGCCTTCCATGGCATTCTATAATTTCACCTAGCATTTTTCATGCAATAACAGTTTCCTGTGTACTTATTTCTTTGTTATGGACTGAATTGTGTTTTCCCTCAATTCATCTGTTGAAGCCCTAACCCCTAATGTGGCTGTATTTGGAAATAGGACCTTTAAAGAGGTAATTGAGATTAATTTAATGAGGTTATGAGTGAGGCTCTAAGCCAATAGGACTGGTGTCCTTATAAGAAGATGAAGTGGTACCAGAGATAAACATTCACAGGAGAAAGACCAGATGAGGACACAGTAAGAAGGCAGCCATCCAAAAGCCGAGGAGAGAGACCTCAGGAGGAACTAAACCTGCTGGCACTTTGATCTTGGGCTCCTAGCCTTCAGAACTGTAATAAAATAAGTTTCTATTGTTTAAGCCACTGAGTCTACGGTATTTTGTCATGGAAGCCCTAGCAAACTACTGGTCTTCTTTACTAGATTGACTTATTCGTGTTTTAAATCCCTGTTACCAGTTGTAGTGATATGTATCTGTATCATCAGGATTCAGTCTGAGAAACAGAACCACCAAGAATGATATAAAATATTTTATTATGGGGAGTTGACATGTAACTGTGGGAACTAGTTAAACAGGCTATCAAAGTCTCTTGTCTATATGTCCGAATTAGAAAGGCAAAAACCTAGGAAGAAAACCTTGGGGTGAAGCGGCAAAGAGCAAGGACACACTGCAACCCATAAGAGTGGACTGGAACCCATGTCAGTCTTTCCAAGTCTCCAATTTTGATGGTGCAGGTGACCTGCAATGGAAACGTGAGCCCTTTATCACAGAACTATGCATTCACCTGTCCCAGGAGTAGGAGAAGCAGAAAGGGGTGTTGATGGGAGCAAGAGGAGGGGCAGACTGGGATCTGTTCCACACCTTCAAGGGGAACTAGCAATTGCACAACGGGTGTGAGTTCCAGTGGTGCCTTGTAGAGAACCTGCACAGACCTTCCAAGTGCTAAAAAAACAAAAAGGCTGCTGCTTCACTTCCATCTCTCAGATATCCAAATGTTACTTGTGGCTGACACTAACTTGAAACTACACAGTGAGGAGAATTCTGGGAAATGGGGTTCCGCCTTAGCTAAGTTAACACAATATGAATGACTATGGCTGCTCGATACTGTTTGTTAAATAAATAAGTGATACTGAAGCTTGTGACCTCATCATAGTATCGTGATCATTCTCCTAGAATGGAAGGGACCCAGAGAACCCATCGAGCATCTTGTCTAGGAGCCCCATGTGTCAGATTTTCCTTGTGGATTTGGAGGGTATTCAACGTTTTATTATGAGGTTGGTATTTTATTACTAAAATAATGAGGAAGAATCAAACCTACCAGATAACAATGCTTCGAAAAGAAGTTTGATCATGAGAGTGGGCTATAGGATTAATCTGTAATGTAGCTAAAATATAAAAGATTGACAAAGAATATTAGGTGGCAGTCCTTGTTGCTTCATAGCCATCCTTAAACTAATGCAATTAGATTATCTGGTTCGTGAATTTGCCAGTTTACTTTCTTGTTTTTGCTTTGCCTCTTCCACTTACTGGCTGCCTTTTTAGTCATTCAACATGAACTGAAGAGGGAGAAATGGGAATTTCTGAAACACATACTGTGACATTGAAACATTTTGTTCTCTAAATTTCCCGGGGACCCGCAGTTTGAAGTGGAACAAAAAACACCGCTGCTGTTGATTATTTATATTGAAGGACAATGTATGTTTCAACACATTAACTCACAAAAATGATTTATTGCCACAGCATCCAAACAATGCTCTGTAACCGATGACTGTAGTTTTTAGATAAGTGATAATTTGCATGAACAATGCTTAGTCTCTTTATCTGGGACACTTGAAGCTGCTCAGCTGTTATACAAAGGTCCTATGGACATGGGGGATTTTTCTTTTCTGTTCACCAGGGTCACTTCAGGAACCAGCAGATCGGAACTGTGGATCTGTCACTCATTCTTAAGATCTTCCGCTTGGCCACAGTTGAGGGGAGGTGTGCTTGCAGGAGACAGAAGTGCTGGCTCAGGCTAAACCGTGACCGTTCAAACACTGAACACCAAACATATGAAGTACTTGACCAAAACATCTGCGGTGGAATAATTGATTAAAATATTATTGATATATGAGTTGATTTTATTTATCCAATTAAATCTCAGGTATCCTTTTTTTAAATGTGTATAACTGCAGGTAGCTAGCATTCTTCTTTTAATTGGTTTTGACTATGCAGAATGATTTTTTATATCTCTCCAGCTGCTTCATCAGAATTGAAGGGAGGGAAAATGACCCCATGACACTCTTCTCTCATCCAAATGAAGTAATAGCCACAAAGCTGGAATAATTTTGGATTTTCCACATGGATTTTCCTGACTATTTCTTTTAATACAAACATAAGAATGATAACCAACTCTTTTTCCTCAATTACTTCCATCCATAATTATGCGTGGGATGCTGTATGTGAACTTGGCAGTTATATGACAGGAATTTGCATCCTCCCAAAGCAATGCAGGTAGGAGAGAAATGAGCTTAAATGGGACTGAGAAAATTATAATAAGTGATAATTTATATAATATATATTTCATATATTATATATAATATATAATTAATAATACATATATATCATTTGTATAATAAATGATAATGATCATAAATGATAATTGGAAAGATCCTTATAGATCCATGGCAAGGATCTAACAAGTCTCTAAAGGTCTATACAATTCCTTGATTGCTGTCCATATAACAAAGGGATCCTGTCATGTCTCGTTTCTTTGTGTCTTACTGTTGCAGTTCACCTCTCTCTCTTCCCACCTCATCAACTCACACAGCTCTTAGAAACTAAACAGGCTTTCTCTCCCTGTTATCCATGTGGTCACTGAAAAATACAGACTCACATGAACCACTAGAGGGATCTCTCTTCTTGGGAAAGGGGAAAAAATAATAAAAAAATTCCAATCCAAGTTGTATAATAAACTCTGAACTTGAAATGACACAGGGAAAAGCCAAGCAGGACCACAAATTAACTACCGCAATTTTCAAAGATGTTTCCATGTTGCAGAGGGGCCCTGACCCTGGGGAGTCTGACCTTTCTAAGGTCCTGAGAGAATGTGTCAGATGTGGACTTTGTCACACAAACACACTTTGAACTACTCGAGTGGGCTTCCATGGTAACTTGAAGGGAGAAGGCTGCAGGCTGCAGAGAGGACAGTGAGAGGCCAGATCATTAAGGCCAATCAAATTTGTAACTCCTATTTTATGGTAGTTTTGAAGAACTTCACAGTTTGACATTTCAAACCCTTACACACTTGAAAAAACATGAGAGTGAGGTAGTACACACACACACACACACACACACACACACGCAAGCCTGCATGCACCCACACACCATTATTTAATTTCACAGTTTATGAAGCAGTTATTTGTATCACCATTATATATATATGGAACCAGACTTGGAGGAAGTTAAGTCATTTCTTTAATCACTAAAGTGGAAAAGCCAAAATTTTAACTCAGTTCAGGTACTTTCTGTTTTACTCAAGCTTCCTGTGGAAATAACCAGAATTTTGGAAGAAAGTGACTGTTTTACTGCATGTATCTGATAGCTACAAAATATAGAAGATAGTCATATAACATAAATGTTTGGAAAAAAGACCTGAGGAAGTTCAGAGAAAATATTTAAGAATTTTATAGACAGATTTAAAAGGGAAGGTGGCTGGAGAAAGATAAAAGGATCACGATAGTGAACTTTTGACAAAACATTCAAAATTGCAAGGGAAAAAGATGCACCTAGAGGAATCAGATAGTGATAAGAAGGGTCTCGTGTGGGGTTCCTGGTGGCTCAGTGGGTTGAGCGTCTTACTCTTGATTTCGGGTCAGGTCTTGATCTCACGGTTCTTGGGATTGAGCCCTGCGTCAGGCTCTGTGCTGACAGCGTGAAGCCTGCTTGGGATTCTCTCTCTCCCTCTCTGTCTGCCCCTCTCCCCCTCTCAAAATAAAATAAATAAACTTAAAAAAAAAAAGAAGGGCCTCTAGTAAGCTCAGATTTTACAAGATATGTGAGAAAGATGGCAGAAACCATAAGTCACTAAGGGCCATGTAAAGGAGTCAAGCAGATTTATGGAGAGCATGTGAGGTAGTTGAACCTCTAATATAAGTCCATGCATGTGAAAGATGCTAAGGACAGTACAGTGTTCAGGCTACGGGGAGAGGAAGAATAATAAAGGATGAACTTGGTATGTAGGACAGACTAAGGAATGATAGATGAGAGCAAATCAACACTCATTTTTATGTATATTATCAACCTTTTAAAAATATATTGAATGTTCTATCAGGAAAATAATATCGAATTTGGAAAGCTACAAAAAGAGAACTTGGAAGAGTGTGAAACAACTATAATTAAGGAGGAATGAAAGCCTAGGGAAGACTGAACAGGTACAATCATTGCCTGCTCAACAGCAATCCTGGGCCTTTCTCAAGCCCTGTTCTGTGGTGACAGAACCCTGGTTTTTGTTAAGTTACTGGGTGGTTGTTGGCTTCAAGGGTGAGTGTAACTTTCCTGTACCCTAAGAGTTGAATCTTGATTACTTTAAATGTATCCCAGTTATTCCATTCATGTTTAAAGGAGTGGTTTAAGGATGGGCACATGATGTCATTTTGGCCAAAGAGACATGAGGGGAAAGTCTTGTCTAGGGAGTGACTGAAAAATGTTTCTCTGTTTTAAAAAGAGACACGTGGAAGGGAGGCGCCTTCTCCTCTCTTTTGGACTTTAGATGCTGTTGTTAAACATGGGATGCCCAAAGCTGCTGCAGTCATTCAGAGTCTTTACTGGAGGTGCCATCCAGTCTTGATGCTGTAGTTTAGCACCTGAAATAACTAACCATGGAAATGCTTCCTTAGGTCTTCTTATGCAGATTGTATTTTCCTTATCTGTGCCAGCCATTTTTAAATCTCCTCTTCCTTGCTGACCAAAGTATCTTAACTGAGACTCAAGTGATCACTTTACTTTAAAAAGAAAAATCCGGGGCGCCTGGGTGGCGCAGTCGGTTAAGTGTCTGACTTCAGCCAGGTCACGATCTCGCGGTCCGTGAGTTCGAGCCCCGCGTCAGGCTCTGCGCTGATGGCTCAGAGCCTGGAGCCTGTTTCAGATTCTGTGTCTCCCTCTCTCTCTGCCCCTCCCCCGTTCATGCTCTGTCTCTCTCTGTCCCAAAGAAAAAATAAATAAACGTTGAAAAAAAAAATTAAAAAGAAAAATCCTATACAAAATGAGAAAAGATACGACTTAAGCAAAATTGATGTAAAGGTACTTACTGTTTTATTTTTATTATTTTTTTAAATGTTTATGAATTTATTTTGAGAGATAGAGAGTGTGCATGCGTGTGTGCATGTGCACGTGAGAGTGGGGGAGGGGCAGGGAGAGAGAACCCTAAGCAGGTTCCACACTGTCAGCATACAGCCTGATGCAGGGCTCGAGCTCACAAACTGTGAGATCATGACCTGAGCAGAAAACATGAGTCTGATGCTCAACCAACTGAGCCAACCATGCACCCCAAAATACTTAGTGTTTTAGTGAAGAGTAAAACAAACTGGGTTAAATAAAAAACACAATTTTTTGAACATAGGGAAACTAATGGTATCAGTATGTGATCTCAGAGGCAGGAAGAGTGTTCAAAACAATGACTAGGCATTTTGAAATGGCAATTACACTTATATTTACTGTTATTTCCAGAGTAACTTGGATGTGGGTCAACAGCTCATTTGCATCCATCCACAAAGCATCTGCCATCCTAACAAGGACCTTCTGATACTTCCCAGGTGCACCCTGAAGTATGAGTGGTCCTATCTCCTCTGCATCCCCCCAAAAGTCAGTATGATCATTTTTGCCTCTTTCTCTTGCTTATGTTGTCCTTCAGTCTGGAGTGCCCTCTTCCCTTGTTTTTCTCCTGTCCCTTTTGTCTAAGAAATTTGGATTATCCCTCAACATCTATCTCTTGTCTTGTGTTTTGATACTTTTAGTCTCATTCTTTCCTCTTGTTTATGAATTCCAAAATTTTCACTGGGAGGTTTCTATCCTTAGTTATATAATTAAAGAGCATGTGTTAGCATTGTCTTTCCAAAATAATTATTTCTGTGACTACTACATTGTTTTACATAGTGATTGCTCAACCAAGACTGTTGAGATTGAGATTGCTGACTGCGTAATTTGTAGCCAACCAAAGACCCCTACTCTGAGATCCTAAATTCTAGTAATCTAATGTCTTCCTTTTTATTCTATCAGTACTATGGGTAGTAGCTGCTTGTTATCGCTGGGTAATCCTTAATGTCCTCTATTGCTCTTTCAGCTCTCAAACACCTGTATAATCAGCCTCTAAATGAAATCATTTTTGTTAAAATGCTTATTGTGGTTTCTGTTTTCTGAAGGCATCTGACTGCTACACTGCTAGAAGACTATAGTAGTTGGAGGGCTACGTAAATAGAGTGGGATTCTCCAATAATTCCGTGGGGAAGATCGGGAAGGATTTATGGTTAAAAGTAGCATTTGCAAATGGCCTTGAATATGAGTGGGATTTAGAGGTGTAGAGATGGGGTTGAGAAAAACTTTTCTTTTTTTTTTTTTATATATGAAATTTATTGACAAATTGGTTTCCATACAACACCCAGTGCTCATCCCAAAAGGTGCCCTCCTCAATACCCATCACCCACCCTCCCCTCCCTCCCACCCCCCATCAACCCTCAGTTTGTTCTCAGTTTTTAACAGTCTCTTATGCTTTGGCTCTCTCCCACTCTAACCTCTTTTTTTTTTTTTCCTTCCCCTCCCCCATGGGTTCCTGTTAAGTTTCTCAGGATCCACATAAGAGTGAAACCATATGGTATCTGTCTTTCTCTGTATGGCTTATTTCACTTAGCATCACACTCTCCAGTTCCATCCACGTTGCTACAAAAGGCCATATTTCATTTTTTCTCATTGCCACGTAGTATTCCATTGTGTATATAAACCACAATTTCTTTATCCATTCATCAGTTGATGGACATTTCGGCTCTTTCCATAATTTGGCTATTGTTGAGAGTGCTGCTATGAACATTGGGGTACAAGTGCCCCTATGCATCAGTACTCCTGTATCCCTTGGATAAATTCCTAGCAGTGCTATTGCTGGGTCATAGGGTAGGTCTATTTTTAATTTTCTGAGGAACCTCCACACTGCTTTCCAGAGCGGCTGCACCAATTTGCATTCCCACCAACAGTGCAAGAGGGTTCCCGTTTCTCCACATCCTCTCCAGCATCTATAGTCTCCTGATTTGTTCATTTTGGCCACTCTGACTGGCGTGAGGTGATACCTGAGTGTGGTTTTGATTTGTATTTCCCTGATAAGGAGCGACGCTGAACATCTTTTCATGTGCCTGTTGGCCATCTGGATGTCTTCTTTAGAGAAGTGTCTATTCATGTTTTCTGCCCATTTCTTCACTGGGTTATTTGTTTTTCGGGTGTGGAGTTTGGTGAGCTCTTTATAGATTTTAGATACTAGCCCTTTGTCCCATATGTCATTTGCAAATATCTTTTCCCATTCCGTTGGTTGCCTTTTAGTTTTGTTGGTTATTTCCTTTGCTGTGCAGAAGCTTTTTATCTTCATAAGGTCCCAGTAATTCACTTTTGCTTTTAATTCCCTTGCCTTTGGGGATGTGTCGAGTAAGAGATTGCTACGGCTGAGGTCAGAGAGGTCTTTTCCTGCTTTCTCCTCTAAGGTTTTGATGGTTTCCTGTCTCACATTCAGGTCCTTTATCCATTTTGAGTTTATTTTTGTGAATGGTGTGAGAAAGTGGTCTAGTTTCAACCTTCTGCATGTTGCTGTCCAGTTCTCCCAGCACCATTTGTTAAAGAGGCTGTCTTTTTTCCATTGGATGTTCTTTCCTGCTTTGTCAAAGATGAGTTGGCCATACGTTTGTGGGTCTAGTTCTGGGGTTTCTATTCTATTCCATTGGTCTGTGTGTCTGTTTTTGTGCCAATACCATGCTGTCTTAATGATTACAGTTTTGTAGTAGAGGCTAAAGTCTGGGATTGTGATGCCTCCTGCTTTGGTCTTCTTCTTCAAAATTCCTTTGGCTATTCGGGGCCTTTTGTGGTTCCATATGAATTTTAGGATTGCTTGTTCTAATTTCGAGAAGAATGCTGGTGCAATTTTGATTGGGATTGCATTGAATGTGTAGATAGCTTTGGGTAGTATTGACATTTTGACAATATTTATTTTTCCAATCCATGAGCAGGGAATGTCTTTCCATTTCTTTAAATCTTCTTCAATTACCTTCATAAGCTTTCTATAGTTTTTAGCATACAGATCCTTTACATCTTTGGTTAGATTTATTCCTAGGTATTTTATGCTTCTTGGTGCGAGAAAAACTTTTCAAGACAGGAAAGCACTACGAAAAATACTCATTAATAGGAAAAATATTGTAAGTATGTTGGAAATCATCAATATGGAAAAGTTAATATCTAGTATGAATTTGCAAAGGTAGGATTTGATCAGATCTTGGTAGGGGAGGATCTTTAATGCTAGCCTCAGAACCATCAAAGGCTTTTGAGTAGCAGGATTATAATATTAGGTCAGAGGAGGACAGAAAGAAAACATACTTGTTGTTATACTTTTTTTGATGTTCTTTTTTTAAATTTTATTTACTTGTTTTGAAAGAGAGAGAGAATGCAAGCAGTGGAGGGACAGAGAAAAAGGGAGAGACAGAGAATCCCTCTGATGCGAGACTTGAACTCACAAACCATGAGATCATGATCGGAGCCAAAATTAAGAGTCGGATGCTTAATCAACTGAGCCATCCAGTCACCCCTGAACACTTATACTTTGAAAAATAACGTAGTGAGTATGAATAAGTTCTGTGTTACCCCAGGGATAATGGGGTTGTCATATTCTTCTATTTTTTCTAAATCATATTTAACTTATCTCTGAGTTCCCAATCATCTGACTGGCAGGACATCCATTATCAGTCATTATCAGGGCTCACTCTTTACTTTCTTCTAAGAAGCTGGAACTTGAATAATTCCATAAGAATGGGGAGGGGGTCCCTGGTCCTTCGGTTATGATAGCCACCATTGTTTTCTTGTTAATTTACTGTTGACAAGTCTGTGGAGACAGACCAGAAAAGCTTTTCTTGTTGAGGTCTAGAGACATCTTTCACGTGGTTCTCTTTGCCACAAGAAACTCTCAAGGTTGGGGTGTTTAGTTTTCGGCCTCTTTGGATCCTTATATTCATCATATATATATATATATATATATATATATATATATATATCTCATCACCTTTTGGAAGTTCTACCTCCTCCTGAGCTTTGCTTAGGGTAGAATACAGACCTATATGTTCCTTGTAGAGCCAGAATAGTGGTGTCCCCAAGATGTTACATCCTAGTTTCAGAACTTAAATATGCTACGTTATATGGAAAAGGGGAACCAGAGTTGCAGAAACAATTAAGGTTGCTAATCAATTGACTTAACATAAAGATATTTTTCTGGATTATCTGGGTGGGACCAATGTAATAATAAGCATCCTTAAATGTGGAAGAGGTTAGCAGAAAAAAAGATTGAAGTGTTGCAATGTGGCAACTGGCCTTGAAGATGGAGGAAAGGGACCAGGAGCCAAGGGATGTGGGCAGTCTCTAGGAGCTCGTGAAAATCAGGAAACAGACTTTGCTTTAGAGCCTCCAGAAAGAGCCTGCTGACATCTCGATTTTGGACTTCAGGCTTCTGGCCCCATTGAGACCTCTGTTGCACTTCTAACCTACGTAACTGTAAGATAATACATTTGTGTTGTTTTAGACCATAAGTCTGTGGTAATTTGTGACAGTAGCAGTAGGAAACCGATGCAGTCCTGAGGCTGCCACATTTCTTTCCCTTGAACTTGAGATGCTTCACTTCATATCTATGTTTCTGACACAGCTTGCCTTCCTTCTATCTCAGCTCCAGAATATCCACCCTTCCCTCTTTCCGGGTAGCTACAAAAATATAAGAGTGTTTCTGTAGTACAAACACTGAAATACAAAAATATTTTTGGTTTCCCCAAGAAAAGCCTAGACCTTATAATAAGAGTCAACAAACTTCAGTCTACGGGCCAAATCTGGCCCATTTATTGGTTTTGAAAATAAAGTTTTATTGGAACACATTCATTTGTGTATTGCTTAGGGCTGCTTTCACACTATAATGGCAGAGTTAAATAGTTGTGACAGAGATAATATTAAATATTTACAAATTTTACTTTGTAGAAAAAGTGTGCTGATCTTAGAAACAAAATTATGGCTAATCTTAGGGTGGGTATAAGGATAAGTGTGAGAGCTACAGAATCTCTTTTTCAACTGTTATTCTATAGTAGCAATAAGTAAGACAGAAATTAGAATCTCAGTAGATTAACTCATGGTTGGTGTATAATGAGCTGAATGGTGGCTTCAGAGATACCAGGTTCTAATCCCTGGAAACTGTAAATGTTACCTTATTTGAAGAAATGAGTCTTTGCAGATGTAAACAATAAGTTAAGGATCTTGAGATGAAGAGATAACCTGGGGTTATCCTGGTTGGGCCCTAAATAGCATCACAAGTGTCCTCATAAGAAAGAGGTAGAGGGAGATTTGAAGTCAATGTGAAGACAAAGGCAGAAATTGGAATGATACAATCCGCAAGCCAAGGAACACCAAGGAATGTCAGCAACCACCAGGAGCTTGAAGACGTAAGGAATAGAGTCTCCTCAAGAGTCTCAGGAGGAAGCATGACCCTGCTGCCCGCTTGACTTTGGACTTCTGGCTTCCAGAATTGTGAGAAAACAAATTTCTGGTATTTTAAGCCACCGAGGTTGTGGTAATTAACAATAGCAGTTGGAAACTAATGCAGATGGGAAGACCATTTTGAGGAGACAGCAACCTTTTAACCAGCCCATATGATTGAAGCCAACAAAAATTTTATCTGCTTATGAATTCCAGACTCATTACTTCACATAATATCTGGTTTTGGTGGAGGAAATGCAGGGAAATGCAAAAGACCATGCTTTGGGGACTTATAGATTTTGTGGGTATTCTAATCATTTAACAGTGTATAAATGATTTCACAGTAATACAGTCAAAGTTCTTAGAGTAAATCATTTTGATTCCCACTTCTGTCTGGCATAGAGAAATAATCAGCATTTTAGAATGAGCACTTGGCTGTTCTATCACTGCCTCAATAACTGCTTGTGGAGCATACGATATGCCAGCTCACTTTCCCTCTCTTTTTATTATCGAATTTTCAGATTTAGTATATATACATATATATATATACACACACATTATATATTATATTATATTATATTATATTATATTATATTATATATTTAAGATACTTCTCCTACACCATTAACATAATAAAGGAAGGTCCTAAAATTCACCTAGATGTGTGAATAATCCCTTTTCAGGGTAGCACACACATCTGGTACACTGTATTGAATTCCTTTGTCCAGCCACAGATGCAGGAACAAGTTCTGGACAGGCTTGACTTCTCACAGGGGTCACCTGACAGGGTATGGATTCAGGTACCACAGGGGTACTATTGCTCACATCCTGCTCTGGGGTCTCACTGAGGCTGAGAGTATCTGCTTCTGAAGTTCATTAGGCTTCTCAGAAAGTCCCTCCATTTGAGCAAGCTCTTGTGGTGGCCAACTCAACAATGCGCCTTTGTGAGGTCTCTCCCTTCTTCCCTGTTTACCATACCTCTTCATCATTTCTAAAGAGTTCATTCATGTGGCAGCCTTTATCTTAGGCTTTGTTTTGGGGGAAACCCAAATTAAGGCATTAGAATACTGCAGTCACAAGAAAACATCAGTAGATACCGATTGTTAAAACCTTTTCATCATGGATATTTACAAATAATCACTAAGTAGAGAGGAGGAAATTGGAACCCCATGTATCCTTCATTAATATACCTTTCCCCCAGAGTATCTTTGAAGTGGATTTCTCGACAATATTTTTATTGCGAGGTGATCAAAAGATTAATACATATGCAATGTTGCTTGTTATTCCCAATTCCCTTCATAAGGACTGTATCCTTGTAGATCTCTCTTGCCAACAAAATGTGAGAGCTTATTTCCCTACAGCCACCCCAACAAAGTAGGTTGTCAAACTTTTGGGTTTTTGCCAATCTCGCCTAGGCAGTTTTAATTGCATTCTCTTATTATGAGCAAGATTAAGCATGTTTCTGTGTTTATTTGTAAATTCTTTCTTCATATCTTTTGCCCATTTATCTATAGAAGTTAGATTAAAGGGAAGCTAGTCTTTTTTTTTTTCTTCTTTTCAAAAGGTTGTATTAGGGAAATTAAAACACTTTATCTGTAATATAATTTAAAAATACAATTTTTGCAGTGTTTGTCGATTTACTTGTTTCTGGTGTTTTCTTGCATTTTTTGAACCATATCTTTTTTTTAAAAAAAAATTTTTTTTCAACGTTTATTTATTTTTGGGACAGAGAGAGACAGAGCATGAACGGGGGAGGGGCAGAGAGAGAGGGAGACACAGAATCGCAAACAGGCTCCAGGCTCTGAGCCATCAGCCCAGAGCCCGACTCGGGGCTCGAACTCAACGGACCGCGAGATCGTGACCTGGCTGAAGTCGGACGCTTAACCGACTGCGCCACCCAGGCGCCCCGAACCATATCTTTTTAAGATGAGGTGATTACAAAGTAATTACTGGAGAAGAGACTTGTATGAGAGATTATATTAAATAAATATTGAGAGTGAATTCACTTTTCCTAAATACTTCATGGAAGATTTACAGTAAAAGTTTCATTTCAAATGATCTCATGCCATTCTAACATCCGGCAGTTAACATTTTATCTAATTGTCTAGGTTTTTAAAGTTCTTTGTCACACTTTTCTTTCTCTATCCCTGAGGTTTTCAACTTCTCTCTTCTCCCCTTCTCTCCCTCTCCCTTTCTCCTTCTCTCCCTCTCTCTCTTTCGTGTGCAATGCATAGTGCCAGCCAGGCTCTAGACCTATGATGATGAGCAAACAGCAGAATCTAACAGGAGAATAAACATTCATCAGTAAGTATCCAACACCTGTGAAACTGTAACTCTGTGACAGGGTTGGAGACTAGAATTGTGTTTGCATCCAGCCACAGGGGACCAAGAGAAGACATCTTTGAAGAACGACCAGTTGAGTGAAACTCTGAAGGATGAGTAAGAATGACCTAGAAAAAAAGCAGGGGAACTAGCCTTTTTGGCAAAGTGAACATGGTCTGCAGTTGGAGAGGGAATGCGGAAGTGGAACTGACTTGGAGCAAAGCTGGTGTAACTGGAGCAGGGAGAGCACCGGGAGCCTGGGGGTGGGGGGAGACAGGGAAGGGCAGGGCTGCTGTCGTGGCCAGGTCTTTAAGAACATTTCAAAGCCGTGGACCGATTTAAAGAGAAGCGAGTGGGTATAATCAGATGTGTATTTTAAAAAGGTCGCTCTGATTCTTATATGGGAAACAGATCATAAGGGTGCCTGAGTGGGAAGAGGCCCAGACAGCGGGCGGGTGCTGTGGTTTGGGAGAGGACAGGGAGGGGCTGATGGTCGGTTGCAGCAGGGGCTTATCTAGAACATTTATCACCCGAGGGTCTCAGTTTTTTGATACCTCCTCTGTGACAGAGCTCTTTTCAGAACTAATCAAGTGAAACAAATAGCTTACAATGATAACGGCTAGAAAAAAAAGACAAGAAAAAAACTTCTTTCATTAAACTTGTATCACGCCAATTAAAAAAAAAAATTGAAGATAAGGCCTCCTGGGTGGCTCAGTCGGTTAAGCGTCTGACTTCGGGTGAGGTTCCAGCCCCACATCAGGCTCTGTGTTGACAGCTCAGAGGCTGGAGCCTGCTTCAGATTCTGTCTCTCCCTCGCTCTCTCTCTCTCTCTCTCTCTCTGCCCCTCCCTCACTTGCACTCTGTCTCCCTCTCTCTCAAAAATAAGTACATTAAAAATTAAAAAAAAAATAAACAAAAAATAAAAATTGAAAGATAAAATACAAATGCAGTACCAAAATGGGTAAACACACAGCTATGCATTCAGTTGCTTTTACAGCTATTTAACAGTTTGAATTTCAATAATCAGTTATAGTTCTATTACAATTTCTTATGTAAATACTCTTCTGATAATTAGTAAGTGAATTTAATTACAACCAACATTTAAGCAACAACTCAGTGATCATTCTAATAGAATGGTTTTTCTCCCCTTGATTCAATGTTTAGTTTCAAAACTATTACTAATCCAAGAATAATGAATTTCAGTTTTAAAGATACTGTTCAAAATGTATGAAATAAAATTTGTATGTAGCAAATAGAATACTGTACCTCATGGTTCACACTTTGTTTCACTTCTTAATGTTTTTACACAAATGTAGATTCCAAGTAGTCACAGAGAATGACAGAATTGAAGTAACTCAAGTTCTGCTTCTTTGTTTTTATAATCACTGCACTGTCATTGTATATTTTGAATCTGCTGTTTAAATGAAACGATGAAAGCTACATACAGCGCCCGAAGTGAGTTCAAATGGTTTCTGAACCATTACAAAGTTATTTTGAAATGAAAATATGTGCTGAGTCCACAAGGGCTGAAAGCTGACTTTACAACTGGAAATTCTCCAAATTAACTCCCCTTTAAAAATATAATATCTATTAAAGAATAAGTGATAGAAATGTGCTAACTTGAAGCTTACATATATATTAACAAAACTTAACATCAGCCAGAGCAATTATTTCGAATTTAGATCAACAAACATTTTAGGGAGCAGGAATAATTTTATCACTGACATTGTTTAGAATTGCCAGCACATGGGAATAATTAAAAATATATATATATATATGTTTTAAAAGTCTCTATAGGTAAGACACCCCTTTATTGCCTGCACCTGAGGAAGACCTCACCCACCACTTGGTCTGCCTCTGGGTGGCACTGAATGTGGAGAAAAATGCATACATTCATAAGAGGAGTAATTCAAAAGGGAACCACACCTTATCCCTGCTCTTAAGACAGTTTATGCTGTAGGTGAGGAAAAGAGACATAACTCTCTGATTTAATGGCCTTCTCATACCTGTCTGATGAATAGAATACCTGGTAAGAGTGAATCACGGTGCATGTGATTTGGCTTGAGACTGAATGATTCTCTCCCTGACCGAATGCCATCAGGGCTCCTCCGAGCCCTCTTCTGGATAAGGTTCAAGGTTGGTCTATAAAGACTCACTCAAAACATTAACAGAGAATCTAGTAGCTAGTAGCTAAAGACTATACCCCTATGATGACGCTAATCCCCTTAAAGCACCTGCCTGAGAAAACTCGTCTGCCGAAAGCCTGTACTGTTTGTTCCAACAGACACCTGAAGATAGTGCCCTGTTTTCCAGCCTCTGTGGGAGGGTAAGAGTCCAACTTCAAGATTTCAAACCAAGCTGGTCTGAAGCACCAGCTAACAAACCCAGATGAGTTTCAAGTGCACCAACCCCCCTCTTCCTTCTTTTTGTAATTTTTCACTTTCCTGACTCTACTGAGCCTCTGTTCACTGCCCCATCCCCCTTCCTGGTCCCTCATTCTCCCTTTAAAACGTCCAGTCACCTCTGTACAAATAGAAGTGGAGGTCAGTTCACATCGTGTTCTTTATCCTATTGAACGTAGTAATATACTACATCCCCAATATAGTATATTACTGATGAAATCTGTCCTTACCACTCTAATAGTGTCCAGATTGGTTTATCTCTGACAAGACTTTACAAATCTTTCTAAATATATTTATGATCAAAAGCAGCCACATAAAGCAGAAGCTTCTGGAGTAAGATACACAGGAAAATTCTACGACAGTCCTTCAAATGAAATCTATTTGACTCTGTTGAAGGTGGTTAGCAATAGAAGTTGGACAGGACAGAGGACTGGTGGAAATTTAAGAAGTTTGCCTGGGGGCGCCTGGGTGGCGCAGTCGGTTAAGCGTCCGACTTCAGCCAGGTCACGATCTCACGGTCCGTGAGTTCGAGCCCCGCGTCAGGCTCTGGGCTGATGGCTCGGAGCCTGGAGCCTGTTTCCGATTCTGTGTCTCCCTCTCTCTCTGCCCCTCCCCCGTTCATGCTCTGTCTCTCTCTGTCCCAAAAATAAATAAAAAACGTTGAAAAAAAAATTAAAAAAAAAAAAAAAAAGAAGTTTGCCTGCTGGTGGGAACTAGTGATAGAGATGAAGATTTTAACTAAAGGCTTTGGACTTGCTGGAGGAAGAGCCTACGCTTAAGCGGGAAACTTGTAGGATGTACTAGGTGAATGATAATTGCTAAAACACAGATTTGTAAAAATTTGGAGATTAAAAAAAAGTGTTTATTTATATATTTTGAGAGAGAAAGAGAGAGAGTTGGGGGTGAGCAGCAGAGGGAGAGGGAGAGAGAATCCCAAGCTCGGGGCTCAATTTCATGACCCTGGGATTGTGACCTGAACTGAAATCAAGGGTCAGGCACTTAACCAACTCCACCCAGGCACCATGGAGATTTTTAAACTACAACAGTCATGAGGTCACACAAAAGCTTTCATTTCTGCAGCAAGTTGTATGAGATGGGCTCAAAGGGCTGAGGTCCTAGCAAGAAGTTTAAGAAATCGAGTAGTATAATACCTTTCTATACGATTTTGTTAAGTTATAGCTTCACCATATCAATATATGTGATTTGACAGCCATTTATGTATATATATACACACACAAAGAGACACAGATATTCTGGTTACTAAATGCAGGCATTATATTTGCTAATAGGTCACTCATTTGTTTCACAAAATATGAGCTACTTATTGAACTCCAGACTCTATGAAGTGGTCCCTGTCCTCACAGAGCTTATAGACCAGTAGGCCGGTTATAAAGGAGTTAGAAGTGCTCCCAGAGTTTTTTATTCAACTCTTCTTGGATTCATTCCTTGCCCTTCTCAGATCTGCTCTGTATCAGAAGAGATCTGAACTTTCGGGCTGCATTTCCCAGCCTCAGCTGAACTTTGGCTGGGTTTGGCCGAAGAAGCTGGTTGGAAAGTGGACTTTAAGAAGTCTTTGGCCAAAGAGGGGCACTGAAGAGAAAATGGAAGGTGGCAGAATTAGAGAAGCTCAGGTATTTGTCCCTTTGCCCCACCCAGGCAGCGTCTTTGGAAAGAGCTGCATCTTCTCTATAGCTTGAAATTCTGCTTGACGGGTCCAGCTTCCGGTTTCTGGCATGTGAGTTCACAAGAGCTGAATGCGTGTATCTTTTCCCAACTCTGCATTTAGCGATGAGGTGGTAGTTTGAAGTCAGCCATGGTGGGATACCTCTACTACAGAAATTGGCAAACAGTTTTTGTTATTCTCCCAGGGAACTGGATATTAAACATTCACCAGCACGCCACTGGGTCTAGTGACACTATCTCTTGAAGTTTTTCCTCAAACTCTAGGGGTGGTGGCTGGCTCTCTTTGCTGCTATTGTCTTAGTTGCCTCAACTTCTCAATTCTTCCTTCCTCTGTGGAATTAATTCTTTGTTTTAAGTCACCTCTGCTGGGATGTCTAGAGTAGTTTCTGTGTTTCTGGTAGGATCCTGACTAATAAAGCAGGGCACCTAACCTGGATTTGGACAGTCAGGGAAAGATCCTCGGGAGTTATGTGATATGCCTATTTTTTTTAAATGGATAAAATGGATGGAGCCTGGCAATAGGTTGAGAGCATAAGGAAAAAGCATGATTCAGCACTGTGTCTAGATTTTTGGCTTGGGAATGTAGGCGGAAAAGGGTGCCATTTGTTGAGAGGAAGCAAAAGCAAAAGACTAACTTTTGGGGTAAAGGTGGAAGTGCAGAACTGGAAGTGCTCTGCCTGTGGGATACTCAAGGCCAGATGTCCAGTAGGGTTTCATGGGATCAGAACACAGAAAGGATGTATTCTCCCGAATTCCTCCTCCTCCTTCTGATCCCTGTGTTGCCTTGCTCAGTATATTCATCTGTCTCCTGTACCTTCCAAGTGTTGTTCCAGGTTTCATTGATATATACTCAGTTCTCCCCTGTCTTAAACAAACTTCTTTTCATAAAGTCCACTTTCCAACCAGCTTCTGCCGTATCTCTCCTTTCCCCCTCATGAGTAATTTTGTTTCCATGGTAGCTGACTCTACTTCCTTCTCTCCCACCCCTCCCCAATCCATTGAAACCTGGCTTCCACCCCCAGTGAAACTGATTCTGAAATTCAGTTTGGCAAACATAACAATGACTTGCTTATTGCTAAACCCGATGGGCTCTCAGCTCCGAGCTGGCCAGAGGTGATAAATTCTGATGAGCAGCCGGTACACAGCAAATATTCAGTAAATGGGGGTTGTTATTATTATGGTTAGGCTGAATTCATTTTTTTTTAAATGTTACTGCTAAACTTTGCTTTTTTTCTCCAAGAAGAATTACCTTTACAAATCATCACTTCACCGACCATTTCATTTCTTAATGAATTTGTGTTTCTAATGACCGACCATGAAAACAATGGGTAAATTCCGTGGGGGGAAAAATCACTTACATCCATTATATAGTATCCTATGGAAGGAATACCAATATAAACCCCATAAAAACTGTTTGACTAAAATTTTCACCCTTCAACTAGCTGTTTGTTTCATTACTCTGAGAGCTTCAAATGATGCCAGTTTCCTGAGGGGAATGGTGGGTTAAAAGCATTTTCCTCAAAACTTCCTATGTTTTCTTGTAGTACCTACAAATAGCTAGTGATCTTCTCCAGTAAGAAAGAGAAAGGAAGAATAAGGGTCATTTACTAAGTGGCATGTTTGATTTACAGTCTAGTAGTTGCAAAGAATTAGTGGAGTATTCATGTTTCAATGGCTCACAGCATCAAAGGCATAGCTATGATGACGAGTGCACTTAAATCATATCTCTGCCTCAGTGGAAAAGGGAATATGCTTTCATAGAACAGTGTGACCTAATCTTTCAGTTTCTTTCAGAGGAAGGAACAAAATCTACAAATGACATATGATACCTTATTATTTTTTTTCCCAGTCTGCTCTGAAAAGAGCAGTTCTTTATATGTCGACACTTTGAATTGTGAAAGCCAACCTTTGCCATGTGTGCATTTGTGATCAGATACGCTCAGATTTACCCATGATTCACAAGCGATAAAGCTCATGCTCTGAAGCAGAAAAACCACAAGGTAGTCTCAAAATTGTTGGTAAAGTGGAGTCCCCTGTAACGTAATGCCAATGGTGGACAGTGTGAATATGTTCGGGGTTTATTTATGGGTAAACATAACACAGTGTTTTAATTAAAAGATTATGATGACTACACTGATCAATCTTACTTAGATTCCACATGAAACCTTAAAGATGATAAAAGCTTATGATAGGAGAGTTACAGGTATGATTCAATATCAGTGTAATAGAAATAAGTGAACTATTAATAGCTAAAGAGATAAGAGGAGACCTAATATAACAGCTCTCTGAAATGCTTACCCATGATTTCTACATCATCACATGGAGAAGCTCTAAGACAGTAAAATGCAGTGCATAAGGCAAGCTATCCTGATGCACTGATGTGTTGAGTAAGAAATTTGGATGAAGTATTTTAATTTAACATCAGGCACATCTATTTTTATAACATTTTCTCTTGTAATATTCTTTTTCCTCTGTGCTTTTTCATACAACTTACCTTAAATTCACTCAGTTAGATTACACCACACTGCAGGATTAAAAGCGACAAATGGCATATCAAATAAGCATAAGACAAATAGGCAGAAAGATCAGTTTATAAATGCACACACACACACACACACACACACACACACACATGCAGATTATTTTGTTGGTCTCTTGGAAAATCTCTAAAATGTCCATACTTTGCTGTCCACTATTGAGCTTAATTAGGTTAGGTCTCCTTTTGAAAAGACTAGGGGAGTTTGTTTTCTGACACATGGCATTATTTCTTTAGGTCAAGAACATACATTGTTATATGGAATGTACATGATTTAGGCAAAGAACAGAGCCCCACTCAAGTCATTGTGTACCACAGAGTTTTTGTAGAGATACATGCATAAGAATCCAAAAAGAGCTGAGTAATCTGGCCAAGGAATTCTGGAAGAGTTGAGCACCACAGGACAGGAGCTGAACATTTTTCTCCTCTTTCATTTTCTTTCGAATACCCTGTAATTTTGCATAGCAAGTATTGACAACTGGAACCACTTTTTTTTTTTTTTGCCAGATTTAGTCTTCTGTCCATCGATTGATGAATGAATCCTTCCTTACTCCCCTATTGCCCCTCTCTTCTTTCCTTCCTTTCCTCCTTATTTCCTTCCCTGGTTCTACCACTTAAAGCTTGTATAATCTTGACTAAGTTACTTAATTCTTCTGTTCCTTAGCTTTTTTCCTAATGGGGAATAATAATAATAATAATAATAATAAATATCCTCCAGGGTTGTTGTGATATTTAAATGAGCTACTACTGGCCTTTCGGCTAAGGTCAAGTGTAAACGAGCTACTACATCTGTAGTGTCAAAGTATCGTGTTAGGAGGGGAGTCTGGGTGGCTCAGTCAATTAAGTGTCCAACTTTTGATTTCAGGTCAGGTCATGATCTCACAGTTCATGAGATCTAGTTTGTGTTGGGTTCTGAACTGACAATGAGGACCCTGCTTGGGATTCTCCCTCTCTTCCTTTCTCTTTTCCCCTCCCAGTCTCCCTCTCTCTCTCAAAATAAATAAAAAGACATTTAAGAATATATATTGTATTATGAGACAAGATCTTAAAAATGTTATTTCTTCTTATTATTACTGATCATTTTTTCTTCCTTTTCTTTTTTGTTTCCTTTTATGAAAAGTATGTAAATCTATTCTCATAAAGATATTAATTAATATAGATATACGTAAAGTGTGAAAATTCTTTTTCCTTGCCTCTTATAGACACTCTCCTTGTCAGATAAGAATTTGGTGTGTATAACTTTAGTTCTTTGACTAGGTATCTGCATGCATTTGTGTATCACATACACACACATGTACACACACATCTTTACATAAATGGGGCCCCATCATTTGTATCTTTTCAGCAACCTCAGTATATCTTGGATATCTTTCCATGTTAAAACACATAGTTCTTTTAAACACATACCTTTAAAATAATTAGTTAATTTAACATTTTTATTCATTAAGACATAATTCTAGGCACTGGGGATTTGATAATAACCAATAGATAATTTCCTTGCCATAGATGTTTTACTTCTAGTAAAGGAGATGGATAATTTAAAAAATGTAGCTCAAAATTTAATGTCAAGAATTGGTAAATTCTAGGGTGGAAACTGAGAAAGGGTAAGATATAGAGGGGTTGAGTTCAGGATGGTCAGGAAAATATTCTATGAGATGATGTTTAAGCAGAGATGCTGGAGGGAAGGAACCAGCCAACAAAATGTCTGGAGAAGGAATAATACAAGTAGAGGAATAAGCAAGAGCAAATATTCATGGATTTTGAAACAAGGTAAGTGGTGGGGGGAGACAGAGGAGATGAGACAGAGGTCAGATTATACAGGACTGTGGGTCATAGTAAGGATGTTGGATTTGATTTAGAAAAAAATCTTGTTTTTAATTTATTTTTGAGAGAGAGAGACAGAGTGTGAGTGGGGAAAGGGCAGAGAGAGAGAGGGAGACACAGAATCTGAAGCAGGCTCCAGGCTTTGACCTGTCGGTACAGAGCCTGATGCGAGGCTCGAACTCACGGAGAGTGAGATCATGACCCGAGCCCAAGTTGGTCGCTTAACCGACTGAGCCACCCAGGCGCCCCTGGATTTGATTTTATTAACTTTATTCAGTTCCTGCCTCTTTTTCTATAGTGTGGATATAATGTAGTTTACTTAACCCTTCTTTCTTAATGATAAAATATTTTAAATATTTCTCTAATGAAAATTAAAAGACCATCCTTGCCTCATCTCTGTGCACGTGGGGATATTTCTGCAGTTTGCATTCATGGAGCAGAATAACCACATCAAAAGACAAGCACAATGTAAATGTTGATAGATGCCAACTGCTTCCAAAATAAGCCTTAATTTATTTTCCCACCTGTGGTATATGGAAGTGACCCCTTTTCTTTATTCTTTTCGATATGGGACACTGCCATTTCTCTTTCCTTTTTTTAAATAATCCAATGGGTAAAAAAATCATGTCTCTGTTTTGTTTTAGCTCGCATTTTCATGATTATTAATAAAACTGAGAATAATTTCATAGGTCTATAATCACTCTGATTTTTTTTTTTTTCTCTTGTGAATGGCCTATTGATCAAATTTTCATTCCAGGTCATGTCTGTGGCCAGGCTTTGGACTGGCTGCTTTTGGGTCAAGAGTCCACCCTTAGTACAATCAGCGTTGTCTGGAGGATTAAGGTTGTATATTATAAACCATAGCTCACTAAGACTGCTCCTCAGGACAGGCTATAAGTGGTGCATGATCACCCATAAACTCGATGGGCAAAGCAGTTACTCTGATGAATGCCCAGTGCAATTTGATGGTGAGTGAAATTAGGAATGCAACACAACATTTACTGAGCGACACTAAAATCAAATCTTTGTTCTGAATGCTGTAAGGAAAATTACACAAGATAGTGTCACTGTCCTCAAATACTTGCAATCTTATAAGGGGAGATGACAAACACAAGCCAATTATAATTCGGGACAAAATGTTAAATTTCCAAGAATGACACGGACCAAATGATCAAGTAATTCTGAGCAAAAGAGAAAGCACATTCAACTGGGAACTCTGCTAAAAGGTAGTGCCCTAGATTTTGAATAAGTGTGGGATATTTCAAAGTGGCTATATTGTTTTCGTAAAAGTAATTTTACACAAGCACCCTATATACAAAAGTACAAAGACAAAAGTAGAAATCAGCTATGGCCTCATCACTGAGAGACAAGTACATTTTTCTCTTAGCCAATGTCTCTTAATATTTTTGAGGAAATCCAGACATTTTTACATATGTTCAGATAAGTATACACAAATAGGTTTTTTTTTTTTTACATTTTTTCAACGTTTATTTATTTTTGAGCGAGAGAGAGAGACAGAGTGCAGGCAGAGGAAGGGCAGAGAGAAAGGGAGACACAGAATCTGAAGCAGGCTCCAGGCTCTGAGCCATCAGCACAGAGCCCTATGTGGGGCTTGAACCCACAAACTATGAGATCATGACCTGAGCCGAAGTCAGACAGTTAACTGACTGAGCTACCCTACATAAACAGGGGCCCCTCCATAAATAGTTTTACATAAATGGGCGCTTTTTATAATAGGCAAGTACCTTGTCAGTGATAGGTTTATTGGCCAATGCAGAAACTCAAGCTTTGAGTGAATGAATGGATGGATGTTCTGAAACTTGTTCCTTCTATGCTGATAAAGATTGTCTAGTTAGTCATGTTTACAGATTGTATAGTATTTCATTACTTGCATAATTTCCTTAACCAGGCTCCTATGGATAAACCTTCAGGTTTATTTTTAGCTCTACGTTATTTTTAATAACACTGATAAGAACAATCTTGGGCTAAATTAATTTTATACCCATGTGATTATCTCCTTTAGGTAAATTTTTAGAAATGAGTTTCCTGTCTAAAGAACAAGGCATATTTTAGAGGATTATGATGCATATAGGCAAACTGCCCTCCTGCATAGAGATGTGAATGAAATTCTCACTAATGGTAAATAGCAGCATATGTTTCCACACAGTGTCCAAAACCAGGGTTTGATTTTTTTTTTTTTTGATGCAGGTAGAATTGAGAAGTTCTAGTTACTTAGCTCATGTTGCGATGGTGTTGAGAGGACTGAGAGTGAGTGTATTTTTAACAAACTTCATTTGAGATTAGCTTTATTTGGTCTGGTTTAGAGAACCGCAACTTCTTACTTTTTTTTATGTCTGTTAAATATGTGTCCAATTTATTTTACCACTTTTTACTCTTGCTGGTTCAATATTCCTCAAACAAGAGTCAGAAACAGACACTGAGATACACGGTGTTATGTTGTATTATACAATGAGTGGGGATTAGAATTTGAATCCTTAGGTCTTTCTCCACCATTAAAACTGAGGCTGTGCTGAGTCCTAAGGCTTCTCAGTAAGCTACTACACTCTGTAAGTAGTTTAGCCATTTGCCACAGTGTAACTGTAATCATGAGTCCATTTTCAGTTATTTCAGAAGGATCATCTATGGATTGCTGTGCCAGTCATTAAGCAACCGTCTCTGAGCTCCGAATCACCCTTCTAGGAGTATCTTGTGATGAGGAGGCAGGGAATTTGCAAACCTCATTTCTGTTTGCCCGCTGACTCCCCCTTAGATACTGCCAGTAGGGGGCAAAAAGGGAGATAGGAAGGCTGCAGGAGAAAGGGACTTGCCCCGTTCTGTTTGCTCCTTGCCAGCTTCCTGTCTGCCTGGACTTCCGGTGGGCATCACTTTGGCATTGCCATTTCCGGCAGGCAACATCCGTTTTTCTCCGGGTAGCTAGCAGCAGTCTGCAATTTTTCGATACTTGTGGATCACCTCTCATAGTGTCACACTTACGGTCACCAGCATTGGCCAAGACCGTCCTATCCTCTGTTGGTCCCAGCCCCTTGGGGTTTCCCTTCCAAGCTCAGAGACACTAGAACCCATTGAGCAACTGAACCACTACCCTCTCGCCTAAAAGGCCTGAGTTTTGGCTGTGCAGGGCCCCTCTTCTAAAGTTCCAAATTTCAGTCATTCCAACCGTTTTCCTTTGTTTTTTCAACCACAGGGATCTCTGCTTCCTGCAATTGCTGCCTTTGTGGTACATTAGTGCTCTTTTTTCATTTTTCAGTTACCTAGTTCACAACTTTATACCCACGTGACCATTCTTGTGAAACCTTCTCTGTTCAGTACCTGGTATGCTTCCTATCCCCTTATGGGACCCTGATGGAGACAACGGTCTGAGAACAGTGGAAGTTCTGTACCAAGTATTTGATAAAACTAAGTTTTATATTTTAGGAACAAATATTAATTTACAGTCACACAACCTATATGTAACTCCCTAGAAGAGTTTCATGAGACAGAAAGGGATGAAAAAACCAAGAGGTGAAGACAATCTTTTTTAATTTTTATTTTTACTTAAGAGAGACAGAGAGAGCGAGTGTGTGAGCACCAGCTGAGGAGGAGCAGAAAGAGAGGGACAAAGAATCCCAAGCAGGTCCCACGCTCAGCATGGAGCTGGACACAGGGTTTGATCCCATGACCCTCGATCCCACAATCTTGGGATAATGACCTGAGTCGAAATCAAGAGTCAGAGGCTCAACCACCTGAGTCACCCTTGTGTGCCAAAGCCAATTCTTAATAACTGTGCCGATACAACATTGCTTTCATCACAGAGAAACACCAGATATCTCTGCATTTTTTTTTCCTCCAATGTCATAAAGATGCATGTCCACAGCAGTAGCAAGATGGATTTTCATGATGGAATCTGGCTTATAATGGGTTGTTTGCAGAACTGGGGTGTTCCAGTGACCTGAGGTTATTCTGGAAGCTGCCATTACCTACTGTAGAAACTTGTATTGGGGGGAATTCAGGGAAATATCATGGAGATGCATCTCTGAAATGGCCATAGACGTAAGTTGTGGTCGAGAGTAGAGTTTCTGGATTTACAGCATTGAGATAAAATCCCTGGGTGTAGTGACTGTGGTCATAGCATATTCTTACCTTTTGATCCTCATTTTCTATAAAATTGTAATGGTTCTACAAGTTCAAGTTATCCATTCCAGCTCATCTATATGAAATAGGATTTAAGACCCAAGATTATAGTTTTTCTGGAAATCAAGGTGATTGGAGAGCTGTTTTGTTTTGTTTTGTTTTTAAACTGTGTTCTAGTGAGACAAGCCACATGACCAATTTATAGATACAATCCCTTTTGCGCAATTAGCTCAAGGCTATCCATTCAACTGTAACCATCTAAAAGTAGACACTACCAGATTTCCTAGGTTATGGATCATTTTGAATATAATTTCATCTGGTTTTGGGAAATAAAGCTCACAAAAGTACTTCAAATGTGTCTTTTTCTGTCTTATGAAAGTAGGCACAATGCAGTGCCGAGTGCAATATGGCTACAGTAACCTTTTTGGTACATTTAAGCTTTGCATATAAGCTCCATGTAAGGATTTTATGTAGATAATCATATCAATTACAAACAATTGCAAGTTTGTTTTGTTTGTATTAACCATGTTCCATTTACTTGTGAGATCTCCTAGTTCCAATACAATGTTGAATTTAAATGGTGAGAACAAGCACGCTCATCTCATACCTAATATCATGGAGAAGATTTTTAAAGTCTCACCATTAAATATTTGTTTTCTGTAGTCTTTTATGTTATTGTTTCTATTTTTTTCATGTTTATTTACTTTCGAGAGAGAGACTGAGCATGAGCAGGGGAGTGGCAGAGAGAGGAGGAGACACAGAATCCGAAACAGGCTCCAGGCTCTGAGCTGTCAGCGCAGAGCCTGACGTGAGGCTCCAACTAATGAACCGTGAGATCATGACCTGAGCTGAACTCGGACACTTAATCGACTGAGCCACCCAGGCCCCCCTGTAGTCTTTTAATAAATAGCCTGTAGACCTATAGAGCTATCAAAATTTAGCACAGGAATCAAAAATTACTCTAGATGATATAAGGAGGAAGAAACTTCAAAAACACTTGAAGTGTCATTGGAAGAACTGGAGAAGGGAGATTTGGGGAGGCCGATGCTAAAATTTTGTTTCAAGTTCACCTACCATAGGTGTCATCAGAGGTCAGTAAATTTGCAGCTGGTGCTGTCACTGTTGCCATTACCACAGCTGCTTTAGCACGGATTTGGTACCACAAATCTGGTACCAAAAAGGGAGAATCATGAGTAAGGAATCAATAAATCCTGTTGGCTCTTGCTTGTCTACCATCTCTGCCAAAGGAAGACGGTCTCTGCTTTTGTATCAGTCAGGGTCTAGCAAAAAGCACAGTAGTTACCTGAAGAGATACAACTGAACATCAATATTTTAAAGCTAAGTCTAAGGTTATTAACAATGTCACGTGAAAGGGAAAAAAAAAACACTAAAATCATAAAATATAGAAATAGTAACTTCAGGAAGCAGTGACCACTCCTGGGTCAAGATGAACAAAGACGGGGTTGGAATTACCAAAATTTAAAAGCTCTAAGGAAGAGATTTGTAGAAGTGAAACTCAGACATCTGAAGAGATGGAGATAGTGGGCTGGTGCCTGGTTTCTCGGCAGAGTAATGAGGCTATTTCTGGAAGTTGTGGAAATAAAATCCCAACCAGATTCAACTGTAGCTAAGGAAAGGAAATACCTCTGCTGGGTGTAGTAACAGTGCCAGTGTGCCTGTGTAGGAAGGAGTTAATATAGCAGCTCTGATGTTGCCCTTTGAAGAACTTGCTTGTAAGGGTGGCATATGGAAACTTGACTTTGGAATTTTCCCTGTTACTAAATCATAAGACTGTTTTGCATGCCTTGGGCACTAAACCCTGCTGTACCAGCTTATCGAAATTGTTTGTGCAAACAATGTGATTCATAGTAAATACCTGCTTTTCTTCTGGGAGTCTGGAACTTTGCAAATCATGGCTTGTTGTGTAGGGAAAAAGTGCCAGTGTGACCAGCCCCCAATGAAAATCCTGGACTCAGAGTGACATCAGCATCATGGCAGGAGAAGATGTTTCTTCTTTTTGGTCCTCATTTCAACAGCAAGAATTCAGCATCCATCCACAGTCACAGTCCCTTTGTGGGAGCCATGGAATCCAGCACCATGTGCCAAGGAACATGGGCAGGAGTTGTGCCCAACTGTGCATTGGCCCACAGGCAGAGAAACATTGTGGATATCCTAGTTGTGGACTCTGCAGTGATTTATGAACAGTTCTTGCCCTTCAGCTGTTGTCCAGGAACTCCTGGAAAACTGTCTTAGAAAATCACCCATGGACAAGGGGGCCTTTGTGGAAGTCCAGGTTTCCTGAGAAGTTGCAGCACATTGCTGGAGCAAAAACAAAACAAACAAACAAACAAACAAAAGTATGTCTGGATACATAGGAGAGGGCAAGAGGAATAGTTCTACTTTACCTAAATTTCCCATTCCCCAGGTGACACATCTTAGAGCCAAGAGAGATTTTCTAGGCCCACGATTTGTCCCACAGGGGAAAGGGAGAGCATGTGAAAGAATATCCTGCTTACCCAAGATGTCGCCAAAGGAGCTCATTTCTGTCTTGCCCATTAGACATTACCGAATCCTGAGCTACATGACTAGAGGGTGGAAAAAGGTTGGGAGAACAACGGATAGGACTCTTGGGGGGGCATAAAAGGATATGGATCCTATTAATTGCATTATGGACTCCATCAAAGAGCCTACCTATGAGCCACTGGGAACACCTCATCCATGAATCTCCTGAAATTAGTAACATGAAAAAATATGAAGATGTACAACACACTGGTAATGGTACATATAAAGTCAAACTTAGAACATTCTAATACTGTAATATGGTTGAATGTTAAACACTCAACTCTAATACAAAGGTTAAAGAGTAAGAGTATTAAAAATAACTACAAGTACAATAATTTGTTAAAAAGTACACAATATGAAAAGAGGTAAATTGTGGTATAAAAAAACATAAAAAGATGGAGTAAACGTGTAAAGTTTTTGTATGCAATGCAAGTTAAGTTGTTACCAGCACATAACAGACTGCTATATTTATAAGATGTTTTATGTAAGCCTCAGGGAAACCACAAAGCAAAAACCTGTAATAGATTCACAAAAGATAAAGGGAAGGGAATCAAAGCATACAACTGCAGAATATCTACAAAGGAGGGCAGCAAGAGAGGAAGAAAGGAACAAGGGAACTATAAAATATCCAGAAAACAATTAATAAGATGTCATTAGTAAGTCCTCACCTATCAATAATTTGCTAAATATAAACGGATTGGATTATTCAATCATAAGACATAAAGTGGCTGGATGCACTTTAAAAAAATACCTGACCGTATGCTACCCACAAAAGGTAGCTTTAAGGACACACATAAGAATGGCAAAGGATATTCCATGCAAGGGGAAACCCAAAGAGGGCAGGGGCAGCCATATTCATATCAGACAAAATAGACTTTAAGCCAAAAATAGTAACAAGTGACAAAGAGGTTCATCATAGGGGGGTCAATTCATCAAGAGGATGTAATGATCATAAATATATATGCGTCCAACATTGGAGTACCATAATATATTCAAAAAATACCAAGAGCTATGAAGGGAGAAGTATACAATAATATAACAGTAGAGGACGTCAATACCCCACTTTCAACAATGGGTACATCATTAAAACAAGAAAAATAAGTAAATATTGCACTTGAACCATACTTCAGACTAAATGGACCTTAACAAACATATACAGAACATTTCATTCACTAGCAGCAGAATACACATTTTCTCAAGTGCACACAGAACATTCTCCAGAATAGATCATATCCTGAGGTACTGTTCATTTTTCTTTAATATTTTTGTCTCTGTTCTTCAAAGTGGGTAATTTATACTGATTTATTTTCAGGTTCACTATTTCTTTCTTCTGCCACGTCTAATTTTTCTATCAAGCCAATCTGGGAAAGTTTTTATTTTAATAACCATAATTTTTTTAGAATTTCTGTATAGATTATCTGTTTATTCATTGATATTTTCCTTTAATTATTTAACCATGTTTATTACTTTTGAACATATTTATAACAGCTACCTTGTAATCCTTGCCTGTTAATCCAATATCTGAGACCACTCAGAGTCTGTTTATTGACGGACTCCTTTTCCTGAGTATAAATTCATACATTCTTGGGGGTTTTTTGTATATAGATGAATTTGGGGTTAAAACGTGCAAATTACAGATAATACATTGCAGCAACTCTAGAGTCATTATATTCTTCCAAAGATGGGAGTTTTCTTTTATTTCTGGTGGTGCTTAGTTGCTGGGAATCAATCTACAAATTTTTTTCCACCCCCCAATTTTTCATGATATACAGCTGTGTATCTATCTACCTTATGTCTTCCCACTGCTGCTTTTTCAGCCTACCCCCCCTGTTGCTCAGACATTAGAATCACCATTCTGTTGTTTTCTTATTACTAGGGGTTTTCCTAATTTTCATCTGTTTTGCAAGTTTTGCCTTAACTTAATTTTGACACTTGAGGATTTTTGCAACCCAGGCTACGCATGGTTAGACAATGCATTCGGTAAAGAAAAGCATCAGACTCACAAATCTGGATCCACACCATTTTATCTTCAGACAGTGGATCTCTCTCTAGTTTCTCCCGACTTTTCCACAACCATCCCTCTGCTTTTCAAATACGTGAATAGTTTTGCCAAAGATTTGGCATCTAGTGCTCTGAATTGGGTACCACTCCTTCCTACGTGTTCCCATTACTCCCTTTGTCTGCTTGCTCCCTTAATTAAGAACCATGGAACTTTAGGGATGCCTCGGTGGCTCAGTTGGTTAAGCTTCCAACTTCGGCTCAGGTCATGATCTCACAGTTTGTGAGTTCGAGCTCCGCCTTGACAGCTGTGCTGACAGCCTGGAGCCTGGAACCTGCTTCGGGTTCTGTGTCTCCCTCTCTCTCTGCTCCTCCCCTGTTCATGCTCTTTCTCTCTCAAAAATAAATAATGAAACATTTCAAAAAATTAAAAAGAAAGAAAAGAACCATGGAATTTTATACGTGGAAAGTATCTTAGAAAAAGTATAATCGCCTCATTTTAGAAGCACCAGGGGAAGCCTCAGAAGGTGAGATGAGTGACCCAGGGTCACAGAACCAGTTAGCGGCTTGGTTCCCTGATTTAGTTGTGATAACTACTGTGATGCCTGTACCAGAGGCACTGGATGGTTCCAATGCAGTTGGAGAGTGCCAAATAAATGAAAGATACCATCCCAACCTGAGGTATGCCCATACTGGGTTTTTTTCAGAGAGATAATATGTGCATAGTAAAGTGAATTGTGAGCAATTACAAAAGCAACTTAGCTTTTAGTGTAGAATAATATAAAACTAACTAAATACAGACGGGAGAGTTTTAGGACTACAAGCTCAGGCAAACCTAATGTGTATTACTTGGCCTTAAAACCCTAGCAAAGGGGAAATTTTTAATACATCAGAAATCCATGTAGTATTACTGTATTTCTTCAGACTACGAATGCACAGTGCCAGTAGATGCATCATTTCTGTGGCACTGGTAAGTGTCAGAAGGGCTTTTGAAATTTTGAGAAGTTAAATTTTTTTAAGTGCTTGGCTTTCTGTGGCTCTCTCTGTTATGAATCCTCTATGAATCTCCTGTGATAGAGCATCGGATCACATTTCTTGGTGTGTAAGATATAGGAACTAATTTTTAGGAAATTTTAGCTTCTTCTTCATCCTTGTATCTTTGGGCCTATTAATAGGAAAGACATAATTTTTTTTCTAGAAGATTCTAATGTATTATGAAAGCTCTTACTTGTGTATGAACAAGAGAAGTTTTTTCTGCTTATTTGTTCCATGTAGCCTACTTTTTATGATGAAATGACATAGGCATAGAGTTCAAGTGTGTTACTGAAAAAAACAGAATTGATGAGTTAAACAAGGAAGAGAATAAGTAAAAAAAAATACTATGTAATTTTATGTAAATGTTTAGTGTTTATTAATTTGAAGCATATACTATAATTTTAAGACAAATTTACATGCAACGCCAGTTGTTACTTTTACAGATATGATCCATTTAGTTTTTGCTTAAAATCTTTGGATGGCTTATAATATGAACGAGTTTAAATTAATTACCATATTATAAAAACAATGCTTTTCAAACTCCAGGAGCAATTAAATTTGTGTTATTGAATCAAATCGTTTATTTGAATAAGAATCTTTATAGATTAAGAATTTAATTTTCCAACCCTTTTGCAAAATTCTTCAGCTAGATGGCAGGAAGGCAGCATTGTTACTTTGTCAAGTGGTCCAAACAAATCTTTTGACTCACAGAAATGAAACTACCCTACCATCCTCTCCATCCAAAAAGAAGGGAAACATTTTAAAGCTAGAAGAAGTAATGCTTTGGGACTGAGAGACTCACTGAACCAAAAGCCTTCTCTGAAGTGTCATTTTTAAACAGGCAGAGAGTTGTGGAGATATTTATAGAGTGGGTCTTCAAATGGTCACAAACTTATTTAGGCAAACGCTTGCTGAGATTAGTATTTATTGCCTGGGAAATAAAGTGACTACAAGATAGTTGCATGGTTCTAAGTGAAGAAGCTTGCCTATAATCTGGTCCAGAAATCAGCAAAGAGGGGTTTGTTGATAGCGGTTCAGCTTGAGTGTTACCTGTTAGGATCAAAAGACGAATATTATGCTCAAAAGTAATTTAAGGGAACTTTATTTTGTTTTTGACAGTTAATCGTTAAATTGAAAACAAGATCAGGGAAAAGGAAATATTTTAGGCAGATCCAAGAACCTACCTTTGATACGATCTTCCCCCAAAGAGCCATAATTGCTATGCCTATTGGCTTGGCTATGGCCATTGATTTGGGAATATGTTCCTTGAATTTCCACATTTCAAAGCAGATCTTACTTTCTGAAAGTGCAGAAAGCTAATTATATCAGGCAACTTAAGAAGCCAAAAAAGGGCTCATTAAGATACTAAATCCAATATCTTATACACGGACTGCCCTACTTTCTTACTATGACAGTGGGTTTGTGGTTTTAACCATCTTCCCTCTACACATTACATGGAATACTATGTAGATATATGCAAATATTAATGTGGGAAGTAGATTAGTTTATAGTACTGACTAAGAACTTGAAGACGCAAAACAGGGACATTTTCATGAAGCATAAAATGAGCTAAGGAAAACCAAGTCTAGGTGACATATGTGGCCTGGGTGGTAAGTATTCCTGGAAGAGAGAGGGGAAAGGGAAGATAGTAAAGATGAATGGCGTAGTGTTTCCCCTTGGGTTTCCCCCTCAGTTAAGCTGAGGTTAACTTCAGCTCAGGTTATGATTTTACAATTTGTGAGTCTGAGCCCTGCGTTGGGCTCTGTGCTGGCAGCTCAGAACCTGGGGCCTGCTTTAGATCTGTGTCTCCCTCTCTCTCTGCCCCTACTCCACTCATGCTCATGCTCTGTTTCTCTTTCAAAACTACATAAACTGAAAACAAATTTTTTTAAAGAAAAGTCATGTTGATATCACTCAATGGAAGTTAAGAAGCTGACTGAGAAAACATATATATATATATATATATATATATATATGATGTAAGTACATATATTATTTATTATATATTATATATGTACTTATATAAGTAAAGATAAATAATATATATCTATCTATATCATGTAAGTAATAATAAATCATATATATATGATATATATATGAGATAATTTTTTTATTGTGAATGACTAAAAATGTCACTTGGAAATAAAGGGCATGTACAGAAACGGGTTGAGAACACAATGAGGAAAAGGAGGGGCTATAAATACAGCAATCTACACATTATATATCTCAGAGGAACAAACTCCTGCACACACAGGTTTTATAATACCAGATGGTCTATTTGTTTACAGTATTAAAAAAATCTAGAATTAGCTACAGGGGTATGTATATCATATATATACATACACAGATTGATTAGTATGAAAACGATATATATTATTTTTTAAAAAATTCTTACCCACTCTGTGTTACAGATAAATTAATTTCATTCTTTTTGTAGACATTAACATTTCATTTTGGTAGCATTATATATATATATATATAGTTGGTATTATATAGATATATTCTATCTTGAAGAGTAAATGCTTGATATATAAATATGTAACACCTTTTTTTTTGCAAGTCAAACTGACAAAAATCCGTATTTCTAAACCCACAGATTTTTGTGGTGGATCATATTTCTTACATTAATTCCACAGGTAGTAGTTTTTTACCTGAAGTTCAAATAACATACTACTCATGTCAGTTTAGAGATCAATAGTGTGAACTTCTGATACGGAAGAACTATAGAAATAACAAGTGCAGCTTCTGTTTTTAAAATGGCCTCTGTGCATCATACCGCTAGTCCCAAATGGAGACCAAGAAAGCAAGGTCATTTTAAATCTCTACGTACATCTTGCTTTCCTGGCTTAACACTAATCATTCACTGTGTCCTGCATATCGGAAGGGAGAGGATGAAGGATATAGAAGAACGCACTTTGAAAACATGTACTCAATGTTGCATATCCAAAAGCCCCCAGGGGATTAAACAATCAGAAAGCCCTACATCATTTGCATTTTAATGGATAAAAATAAGAGTTGAAACATTTCTTTACACTTAAACTACCGTGAAAAATCTTGTGTAGTTAATAGGACTGAAGTGGTGGGAGGCGGAGGAAGAAACAGAGACTCTATGAAATTTAAGGAAAATTCATTTCCTTTACCGAACTGGAGCGGGGCTGATTAAGTCAAAGTGCCTGACTCTGCTAGAGACACATTTTCCTAATGAAAAGTACTGTAACTTCAGACCTTTCACATTTTCCATGAATAGATGTCATTACTCATTATCACATTTATCATTACTTGTAAAACAATGAGGTGGCAGCAGGGGGAAAAGGACTAAAATAGAGTTGAAAAAAATTCAGTACTGGCTTCGGTAGTTTAAGTGAAGGCTTTTGTGAAAAAGCAAAAACAACCTTCATGCTTACTCCATCATACCTTTGGAAAAGTGATATGATGTAGGGGGCCAATTTTAGGAAAAGAAGAGTGACCACGGCTACTCTCTTCTCTAAATATGAATTAGAAATGATAAAGAACTTGACTGGTCTGATTCTGAAATAGATAATGAGTTGTTTAAGTGATAATTACGGAATCTCTTTATTTTTGGAAACCCATTAACAGGTATCTCTTTAGTCTTAGAAAAAAAACCTTTATAAATATTGAATTGTGCTATCC
The DNA here is from genome assembly GCF_022079265.1 of Lynx rufus. Taxonomy (NCBI): domain Eukaryota; kingdom Metazoa; phylum Chordata; class Mammalia; order Carnivora; family Felidae; genus Lynx; species Lynx rufus. The sequence continues at coordinate 131,105,191 of NW_025814867.1, read as the reverse complement.
CATATACAAATTTCTTTCAAATTATGGAATCTGACTAATTTCACAGGAACTCCCTGGTATTAATTAGCTTTATGATTTAATCAACTAAAGACATCATTTATTAATTTCAATTTGAAAAGCCAGGAAAAAAAGAGTATCACCTTATTATCTTTAGTCAAAGTTCTTTAAACGTTCATATGCGTTAGACGTTGAAAAAAAAAAAGGTGCCCGCAAGCCTTGTGAGTTTCTCCAATTCAAAGAACAGGATTTATCAATGGGTAGCTGCAGCAGGTCTTAGAGTAAACTCTTCCGGCCAAACTAGAGAATACAAAGGGTTTGACTAGTTTTGTAATGAAGACACAATGGCCATTTGTTGAATTTTTAGTCTAGTAGGTAGGAAGAGGGAAGTAAACCCTACATTACTGTCAAGTTCAAGCAACTCCTCATTCCCAATAAATAAATCTTGACCATGTTCTTCAAACATGAAGCTGTAGTGAAATGATGAAGAGGCCCTTAAGTATACCATCTTGAATAATGAAGACAAGTAGGAGGCCTCATATATAGATGAAAAATCCCATAGCTGGCTGGGTGTCAGAAGTTCTAGCAAGACCCCATTCAGAACACGTAGAGATTTTCAGATGTGATTCTTATATGTTACTTGCCACTAGCTCCTCAAGATTATGAATCGTACTTGAGGTATTAGAGAAGTCGAGGATGAATTGTACTCGTAAACAGAAAACATATTATAAATCAGGAGATCCATTTTCCACTTAGGATATTGGATACCCTGAACTCAAAGAGTTGATATGTGTAAAATAGGCAAATAAAGGTTGTGCAAATATTGTGGAAATGTTATTGCTTGCTTCCATTGACAGATTTATTATTAGAAATAACCATATTCGCAATGTAGGACATTTCTATATCATGAAATCTGGTTTCAGAAATGTGTTCTTTCTGACTTCCTGAAGTTTTTGATGTCTGCATTCTCTTTCCTAACTACTCTAATTTATCTGCCACTAACTAATTTTCAATACAAATATGATAAATGAAATTTTCTGCTTGTATTTTCCAAGTATTCAATTATTCAGAAGAATGAATGGAGATGGGAAGTTAAAGTTTTTAGCAATCATTCTTAATAGAAAAAGACTGATTGCATTCTTTTGTGACAATCCTGAGCATTATTTGAGTTAAAGCTACACAAGTTAGGGGCTGTTGTTTTTCTTTGTACTCATGCTATCCACACAATCAAGTTAGAAGACCTTGTGTCACAATTAGGGGGTTACCAGAAGGTGGGGTAATGATCAGATCATCTTTCTCTTCCCAGTGTCCTAAAACAAAGTCAGGTGACCATCAAAAAATGGCAGGTGTCTTGATTGCTTATCACACTCCAACTCTGGGAAATCTTACACCCTTGAGGCTATGGATTCATAAATTTTGAAACAATAGTATTTACTATAGTGGCATTGTCTTTAATGTCCATTTTCCCTCAAAATATGGAAGTGTTGGCCAAGGAGCAAAAATTGCCTTAGTCATTCTAAAGCCATTTTTTTCTCTTTTTTAAAGTATTTATTTATTTATTTATTTATTTATTTAGAGAGATTGAGAGAGAGAGAGAGAGAGAAAGAGAGAGAGACAATCCCAAGCAGGCCCTGCAGCACTAGTGCAGAGTCCATTGTGGGGCTCAAACTCACGAACCGCAAGATCATGACCCGAGCCAAAGTTGGATACTTAACCAACTGAACCACCAGGATGCCCCAATCTAAGGCCATCTCTGCATGTCAAATAGAAAGAAACTTACATCTGCATTCTTTAGCAAGAAAACTCAATCGGAAAAAAAAAATACCAGTCCTATGTATGCACTAATTTTTTAGGGAAAAATACTACAATAATAAACTTCAAAAACCTCCCTGCAAATCAAAATTAACCCAAAACTACTAAAAGAAAGGTTAAAAAATAGTGGAATCTGCTTATGTTTGCATGGTTTATTGTTTTTTTCAAACATCTGACACATTTTCTGGCAGAGTACAGGTACTTAATGATTCATTCATTTAACAAGTATCCGCTGAGGGTCATCTATGATCCAGGACCTGTGTAAAGTTAGTGAAATGCACTTTTATGTAAGAGCAGTCATGGTTTACTCCTTCATGGAGCTTATAGTCTAGTGGAAGAAACAGATGGATAAAATATTCACACCAATAAATTTATATAAAATATAACTCTGTGTAAAATTATAATGTGTTAAGCACTATAGATGGGATGGTTTATAATGCTTATAATGTTTGTAGAAAGTGTAAAATAGAGAAGTTTAACCTAGTCGGAGGACATTGGAAAGGTTTTTTTGAGGAAGCAGGTATAAGTGGAAGAAGGGGTCCCTTAATTATGGTTACATTCTAATGAAATTGATGCAGATTGAAGGAGAAGTTTAAATATATGAGAACGGGGAGGACAATTTTATTAATATAAAAGGTACAAAGTTAGACTGGTAACTATCTGGATATTTTGAGTTTGAGGTTTCTGGAATACTCGACATGGAGGAATTGGAGAGGTAGGTCTGTAGCTTAGCAGAAAAGCCTCAACAGTAGAAACTAATTTAGAGAATCTTTAATATATGAATTATAGTTAAAAGACTTTGGAATTGCCTCAGGAATAATGAATTATATGACTTTCCGAATATGTTCCCTCTCCAACTTTTATCTACATCCTAACCCCTGGAATCTGTGACTATTAGCTAAATGCAAAAGAGATTTTGTAGATGTGATTAAATTAGGATACTTTAAGATTAAGATAAAACTAAGATTATCCTGGGTTATCTGGTGGGCCTGATATAATGCTCCTTATAAGACAGACTCAGGAGGAATCAAAGTCAAGAGAAAGCAATGTGATTATTGAATCAGAGGTTCAAGTATTGCTCTTTGAAGATGGAGGAAAGAACAACAAGGTAAGAAACACAGGTGGCCACTAGAAACTGGAAAAGGAAAGGAAACTGATTCTTCCCTCAGAAAATCCAGAAGACACCAGCCTTTCTAACACCTTGACTTTAGCCCAGTGAAACTGGTTTTGGACTTCTGACCTCCATTAACCATAAAGGAATAAATTTATGTTTTAAGTTTGTGATCATTTTCTTATAGCAACAAAAGGAAACTAATAGATATGGAGAGGGAAGAAGAGGGCAGAAGATGAAATCTGAGGCAAGACTCCTCACTAGGAATAATGGGAGGAGAATGTTCTAGTGCAGAAGACCCCAGGAAGCAAAACCAAGGAAAGGTGGACTCACGGAAACCAAGAGAGCAAACATTTCTAGGAGAATGGAGTTGTTGGTAAGAGGTGATTAGAATCATAGACTCACCTAATCATAGGTGATTAAGATCTGTACTGGATAGGCAAGGACGGTAGAGTGAGAGGGGATGATAAGCTGGAGAAAGGTAGAGGCTGGACATGGAAGACTAACAGTGGGAGACTGGATGGATAGGGTTGTTGTGATCGGAGTAGAATACCAGAATTGAAGATCGCGGAGGCAAGTGCTGATTCAGCCTCGAAGTGCAGAGAGGACTGGAGATGAGCTGATCCACAGGTGTACTGACCTTCAGAATAATGGTGGGTCTTAGAGCTTGAAGAAAGACTGGCCATTAAGTGCCTGATTTACTCAGGGCTCTACTCTCTCCTCTGTCCTCTGCCCTGGCTTTGTTCTAGAGTAACTCTACCTAGTGGAAGATACTGTAGGTCAAGATCCTTTCACTGTGTAACCCTGGAGCTTTTACTTCTATCAGAGGTGCCCTGTAGTTCCTTTCTCCTGCCTTCATCCACTTTTCTCCTGGAGCACTTTCCACTAGTGTTCAATCCAAAGAAAAAGATTGAATTTTCTTGACACCATTTATATGGCATTTTTCTTCCCCTTCCGGAAACCTTTCTTTGTAGTTAGTTTATTAGATTGCATTATGTTATTTTCTTGTTCTTGTTTGTGGCTGTGGGTGAACATTTTTGATTGGGTTTTATTTATTTATTTTTTTTGTTTTGTTTTTCTCACTTTGTTAAATTCCATGGGACAGAAATTAAATGATGCAGTTGTAATCTACCACCTTCCCCTGGATGCTTATAAACAACGTTTCTCTGGTTACGTATATTTATTATTTAGAAAAGGAAGTCAATCCACCAAAATTATATTTCAGATGCAGGACTAATTATTTTTATGAAGCTGAATTTATTATAGATACAGCTAGAACTAACTTGTGTTTTTAATTTCCTTAAAGTGCTTTGATTGTGTAGTGATTGGAGCAGTAAAAACCAAATATAAATAAGTACTTGCACCTGACAAATAATTTATAGATATTTTACATGTACTGTGACCATATTTATTTATGTACAGATAATACATAGTCGGACTATCTCTACAAATAAAAATGCTGACCACACAAAGTTGTAATTCATAGGTATTACATGTCTCTTCTCTCTCGGGTTATATTCCTCTGCATCCTTTCCCGTAATTATTTCCTTAACTCATGGCTGTCAGTTCTACTTTAAGACAAAAGCCAAGAAAATGTAGTTTTTGAGTTTGTGCCAGTAAGTTTTTCTGCCTTGGAGAAAATAATATTTCTAACTGTATATCACGGTTTTTATCATTCTGATGTTCTAAGTTAGAAACAATTGTCTGTTCTTGCTGAACTTTACATAAGCATATGTGAAGTGAGAAGCTAAGAAGAGAGACTATAATCACAATATTGCATAAAAAAATAAAGGCCAATGGAGCACCTGGGTGGCTCAGTCAGTTAAGAATCTGACTTTGGCTCAGGTCATGATCTCACGGTTTGTGGGTTCGAGCCCCGCGTCCGGCTGTGTGCTGACAGCTCAGAGCCTGGAGTCAGCTTCAGATTCTGTCTCCCTTTCTCTCTACCCCTCCCCTGCTTGTGCTCTGTCTCTGTCTCCCTCAAAAATAAATAATAAAACATATTTTAAAATTAAAAGAAAAATGCCAAGGGGCGCCTGGGTGGTTAAGCCTCCAGCTCTTGGTTTCAGCTTAGGTCATGATCTTGAGGTTTGTGAGTTTGAACCCCGCATCAGGCTCCATGCTGACAGTGAGGAGCCTATTTGGGATTCTCTTTCTTTCCCTCTCATGCTCTCTCTCTCTCTCAAAATAAATAAATACACTAAAAAGAAGTGCCAAGTGAGTTAATTCAGATGCTAACACTGTATATACAGTCCCTATTTAACTCAACTTAGGATTGCCATTTAATCCTCTTTTAGTTGATACACCTTTGATATGAATGGGTGTTCCAACATTTGAGGAAGACACAAAAGAGTATATCTCATAGGGTCAGAATGAGACAAAAATATGTACAAGTCATACACACACCTACACACACATAGTGAATTGAAATAAAAGTGGTCAGGTGACTGTGATACTGGCAATGACTAGTAGCTTTGTGACTGTCATCCTGCCCTGCTTGCTCTCTCTAGCACAAAACTGTTTCTATGTATACTAGGGGGACCTGGGGGGCTCAGTCAGTTAAGCGGCTGACTCTTGATTTCGGCTCAGGTCATGATCTCAACGTTCACGGGATTGAGCCCTGCATCGGGCTCTGCACCTGCTTGGGATTCTCATTCTATCTCTCTCTGCCCCTCCTCCATGCTCACTCTCTCTCTCAAAATAAAAAAATAAACTTTACAAAAAAAAAAAACAACCCTGCTTCTATGATGCTACCATCTCATCGGTTATATATAAAGGAATGCCTACTACAAATGTCTTTCATTTATTTTTGTTGTTCCAAGAAGCAAAAGACTGGCAGGAAGCCTGGATTTATTTCATTAACATTATGTCAAGTCCCACCAATAAACAAAAACTGACAGTATGCGTGAACCATAAAAAAGATCCTAATGTTATTCTGCCCTTTGATGGTTGGGATCTATAATTATTAATAAAAAAAATCAAGAAAGCACAATAACTTCTAAACATTACATTTCAATCTAGGAGAAGTTGCTAATGAGATACCACTGAAGACTCAATGGGTAATTCCAGATGCATGTTACTTTAAGACGATTTTTTTTTTTTAAGTGTCTATTCAAGAGGGTAAAGTCATCTGAGTTTAGTTTACTTTTAGAATCCCAAGGTGGGGTCCTTCTTCCTTCGTTTTCTTGAGACAGTCCATATTGTGCTTGCATATACCACTAATACTAGGTAAGGGTATGCATAAAGAGATGCAATTTGTAAAGATTTGTACCATTTCATTGTGGAGGATTGCTAACCCTGGTCAAAATACATTAGTTCCAGTGCTCAAGTCCTACCAGATCTGGCAGCATTAGTAATATATGAGGCATGTTTTTATGTGACTCTTCTGTATCTTAGGAGTGGCTGGAATACACTTTGACATGATAACATATGTCAGCTAGTGCCTCTGTAATCTCTCTGAAATATTTTTGTATGCTCAAGTTACTTATGTAATGTTTTGTAAGATAGAGCTGTTGTAAAGATGTTACAGATGTTTACAGATGTAAAGATGTTGGGCGCTGTATATTGTCACTGGAGAATTGATTTGAGTTTTCAGTAACCTCTGCCTTATAAAGCTACAGAGAAGTAAATTTTGAAGTGTCGGCCCTCTCCTCTCTGCCCCCACTACCATAAACCTGCACATATCTCATTATACTGTGACTGACATAATCTCCAATTTTCTCCAGGTTAATTCTGAATAACTGAGTGGTAAATTTATGTAATTGAAGTAGGTAAAATAATTAAGTGTTGTTTCATGGCCAACTTTGCAGTCCATTGGGGCAAAAATTAAAATGACTGACTCACAAAGAAAGGAAGGGAACAACTAATTTGGTCCTATTTATTAATTGAGCAACTACTTCTGTAATTGGGTAGGTATCTCATTAAATAGTCAATGAAATCACCTTAGGCGTCATCTTACTCCTAAATGGGATGTAGACATTGACTACTAGACTAGGAAATTATTTTGTATTTTGTTTAGTGAGTTTGTGGTCAGTAAAATTCCTTACCACTTCAGTGAAAGTTTATTTATTTATCTTAGTTGAAGATGCAGGTTGTCCATAATTAGATTTATTGGCTTTAATTTTCTTCTTTTGGAGAAGCATCTGGGTGGTTCAGTTGGTTAAGCGTCTGAGTTTTGATTTCTGTTCAGGTCACAATCAGGGTTCGTGAGATCTAGCCTCACGTCGGGTCAGCACTGACAGTATCGAGCCTGATTGGGATTCTCTCTCTTCCTCTCTCTCTGCCCCTCCCCCCACACACTCTCTCTCAAAGTAAATAAATAAATTAAAAAAAAAAAACTTTCCTTTTTTTTTTTTTTGTAAAGCTTCTGGTCCTTTGCAAACTCTTACAAAAATTTGAAGAAAAAGGAATCCTTCCAAACTCATTTTATGAGGTCAGCACTATTCTGCTACCAAAACCAGACAAGGACAATAAAAAATACATATAGGCCAATGTCTTTGATGAATATAGATGTATAAATCTTCAAAAATATTAGAAAACTGAATTCAACAATCCATTCAAAGGATGATACACCATGATCAAGTGGGATTTATTCCAGAGATGCAAAGATGGTTCAACATCTACAGATAATTTAATGTGATACATCACATTAATGAAAAGAAAGATAAAAACCATATAATCATCTCAAGAGATGTAGAAGAAGTGGTTGACAAAATTCAACATCCATTTATGATAAAACCACTCAAAATGTGAGGATAGAGGAAAAACTCCTCAACATCACACAGGTCACATATGACAAACCCACAGGAAACCCCACACTCAACAGTGGAAAGCTGAAACCTTTTCCTTTAAGATCAGGAACAATAGAAGGATGCCCAGTTTCACCACTTTTATTCAACATAGTACTGGAAGTGCTGGCTGTGGTAATTAGGCAAGAAAAAGAAATAAAAGGCATCTGCATAGGACAGAAAGAAGTAAAACTATCACTATTTGCAAATGACATAATGATATAGACAATCCTAAAGACCTTACCCCAAAACTCTTAGAATTAATAAATAAATTCAGTAAAGCTGTAGGATAAAAAATTGATATATAGAAATTGACTGTATTTTTATATACTACTGATGAACTATAAGAAAGAGAAATTAAGAAAATAATCTCATTTATAATGGCATGAAAAAGAATAAAATGCCTAGGAATAAATTTAACCAAGGAGGTAAAATAGCTGTACACTGAAAACTGTAAGGGATTGGTTAAAGAAATTGAAGAAGATACAGATAAATCGAAAGATATTTTCTGCTCATGGATTGGAAGATTAAAATTTTTTTAAATGTCCATACTATCCAAAGCAATCTATAAATTTGGTGCAATCCTTATCAAAATTCCAATGACATTTTTCACAGAACTATAACAAATAATTTTAAAATTTGTATGGAACCACTAAAGACCCTGAATAGCCAAAGCAATTTGGAGAAGGAAGAACAAAGCTGGAAGTATTACCTTCCCTGATTTCAAACTATACTATAAAGTTATAGTAATCAAACAATAGGGTATTGGCAGACAACAGACATATAGATCAATGGAACAGAGTAGAGAGCCCAGAAATAAGTGCATGCATATAAGGACAATAATTTACCACAAAGAGTCAAGAGTATACAATGGGGAAAGGATAATCTGTTCAATAAAAGGTGCTGGGAAAACTGGATGCAGTCACATAAAGAAAACTAAAATTGGACCCTTATCTTATACCATATACAAAAATCAACTCAAAATGGATTAAAGACTTGAAAGTAAGACCTAAAACCACAAAACTCCTAGAAGAAAACATAGGAACTTAGCTCCTTGACATAGCTCTTGGCAATATGTTTTTTTTTGGCTCTAATTCTACAGGCAATGGCAACAAAAGCAAAAATAAACACACGAGACTACATCAAACTAAAAAGCTCCTGCACAGTGAAGGAAACCATCAACAAAATAAAAAGGTAATCTGAGTGTGAGAAGATATTTTCAAATCATATATCCAATAAAGGGCTGATATCCAAAAGATATAGAGCTGATATACCTCAATAGCAAATGAACAGACAATCCGATCAAAAAATGGGCAGAGGATCTGAATAGATATTTTTCCAAAGAAGATCTGTAAGTGGCCAACAGGCATGTGAAAAAGATGCTCAACATTACTAATTAGCAGGGAAATGCAAATCAAAATCTCAATGAGATATCATCTCAAACCTGTCAGAATGGCTAGCATCATAAAGACAAGAAATAACTGGGGCACCTGGGTGGCTCAATCAGTTAAGCATCAGACTTCGTTTCAGGTCATGATCTCACAGTTTGTGGGTTTGAGCCCCGCATTGGGCTCTGTGCTGACAGCTCAGAGCCTGGAGACTGCTTTGGATTCTCTGTCTCCCTCTTTTTCTGCCCCTCCCTTGCTTGTGCTCTCTTTCTCTCAAAAATAAATAAACATAAAAAAAAAAAAAAACCTTAAAGACAGGAAAAAAAAACAAGCATTGGTGAGGATATGGAGGAAAAGGGACTCCTTGAGCACTGTTGGTGAGAAGGTAAATTGGTGCAGCCACAGTGAAAAACAGTATGGAGATTCCTCAACAAAATTAAATATGGAACTCGCATATGATCCAGCAATCCCACCTCTGAATATTTATCTGAAAAAAATAAAGATATTACTTTTAAAAGACTTATGCCTCCCTATGTTTATTGCAGCATTCCTTACAACAGTCAAGACATGGAAACAACCTGAGTGTCGACAGATGAATAGATAAAAGAGATGTGGTAGAGACCCACAATGGGGCACTACTCAGCCATAAAGAAGAGGAAAATCTTGCCATTTGTGACAACATGGATGAATATTGAGGGTATTATGCTAAGTGAAATAAGTCAGACAGAGAAAGATGAATACCGTATGAATCCACTTACGGATGGAATTTAAAAAACAAAACAAAACAAATTTCCCAAGTACGAAAAACAAAAGGGTGGTTACCAGAGAAGAAGGGAATTGAGAGTAGGCAAGAACAGGTGAAAGATGTCAATTGTACAGTAAGGGATGGTAACTAGACTTCCTGTGGTCTGTCTCTTTGTAGTGTATGAAAATATCAAATTATTATGTTGTATACCTGAAGCTAATATAACTTTATATACCCATTTTACTAAGTTTTAAAAAAAAGTTCCTGAATTGGACTAAATGTGGCTCCGAGTGTCCTGAGCCATTTAAAATAACTTACATATTTAGAAAAGGATCATTGCTGTGGCAATCACAGTAAGCATGAGAGTTTTGAAACACAACAGTTTTTATTGCTCTGGGATTATCTTTGCTAATTCAAGTAAAAAGACTAATATTTCCTGAAAAAGAAATGCAGATGAGAATTTAGTGTCTAGGAGAGTGGGGGGACAGGCAACATCCCTTTGAGCGGCAGAGCTAGGATGTCTGAAACTTCCACATCGGAGTTCCTTTAATCCCCTTCAGGCCCGACCTGAACACACAGTCCTTGGCTCTTTGCAAGAATGCAGACTGTTGACTTTCACCAAACCCTGGCCAATTACTATCAAGAGAAATGTCCCCAAACCAGTTATTTAAACCTAACCAAAGTGATTTTGGAATTTAGATTTTTTCACACAATTATTCAAAATCTTCAGACAGATTATAATACCATGGATAAATGCCAGTCATTGTTATCAACGTTATGTTAAAAAGTCTGAATGTGTTGGAGAAGCATGATAAAGTGTTCACAGGTAAAATATTTGAATGATTGAAATTTGCTTTCAGCATGTGTGATAGGGAGGGTAGATGAAGCAATATTGGCAAGATGTTGACACCTGGGGCTCATGGAACCTTTCTCTCTACTTTTGATTATGTTTCAAAGTTTCCATAATAAAAAAGTGAGGAAGCCAGAGTATGATGTTATGATATGGATAACAGCACCTTTGGGTTCTAGGCACAATATAAACACTAACTAATGGAAAATCTCAGAAGACATACATTCTTTAGTTATATTGTGCTCTTATATTAAACAAATAAAGTTATCAAGTAAAATGCCTTTCTTTGGGTAATAGAGGTAGGTTGAGGGTGCTCTCCTTTTCACCGTTAGTCAGCACTTATTGAACATGCCAGGTCAAATAATGGGTCCTAATCATGCGAGTAGGAATAAGGCATATCACAGCCCATGGAGGAAACCAGTAACGTAGACAGATAATCATAAAACAATGTCATTAAAAAATGGGAGGGAAGGCCATAGCATGTTTTTTCTAAGGTGTTGTGAACCACATGAATGACAGCAGGGTGAATAAAACTAGCACATACTGCTGAAGGAAACATAAATGGTTGAGGGTTGCTAGAGTTTATTCAAGGTAGGAGAAATGAGAGAGATGGAGAGGCAGGCAGCGAACAACCTACAGGTGGTAGAGAGAGAGCCACTGAAAGGTTATAATGTAGGGCATGTGGGGTGGAGGGTAGGTTTGAGCAGACAACATTGGAAACAGGGAAGACAGAAAGGCATCTGTGGTAGTCCACCAGGCAAGAGACAAAGAGAACTCGAACTGGATCCAGACTTTGTGGGGGAAGGATAGTAAGAAAGGGTAGGGGGGTTCAGCCCAGGGTAGTATTACAGAAATAAAACCCTATAAATGCTTCCCTTTCCCTACTTCTCTTCTCTCATCCTTCTCAAATCTTTTCCCATCCCCCTTTTCTTTCCTTGGCCTCTTTCACCTTCTCCTTTCTGTCATTTTTGTCAAGTCTTGTGCAAAGCTTAAATATTTAAAAATTTGTTTTGTATAGCTCATATACATACATATGGAACAGAACTAGAAATACCAAATATATGTAACTAAAAAAAAAAAAGTTTCCTTTTCTGCCTTCCTCGCTTCTCAGCTACTTCTCAACTTCTTACCTCGATGGAGACGGTCGTTGTTCCTTCGAAGGTTCTTGTGTAGTTGCTTCAGAGGCATATCATGCACTTATAACCATATATACATACTTGTAAAGATTTTTCACAATAACTTGTGTGGGAAGATTTTGTGTGTACATACTTGACATGTTAATTAGCATGCGAGTTGCACTGGATTAAAATCTTACTAATTAATTTGATGGGTCATTTGATTACATAGAGCCTTCATTTGATTACATGCTGGCCTTCTTTTGCATAAAAAAAATGAGCTCACCAAGGATACTCACATGAATAATCTTCTTTGGAAGATGAAAAGGGTTAAATTAAACTATCTGAACCTTTCCCTTTCTAGTGGATACGAATATTAACCTAATGTCTATGTGGAATCTTGATTAACTTTCAAAAACATCAGCAAACCGTTTTTTTTTTTTGCCTATGAAGAGATTTGCTTATGTAACAACATATTATCTTGCTAAAAATTCTCTATCTTAACTGTCAAATAAGTGAGATCATAATTAATTGGTTTTAATTTTTTCTTTTTAAGTCAAAGAGAAAACCTTTGACGTTTCTTCAGTGGTAGGTTGTGGCTTTTCCATGTAGTAAACATTGCAGTTTCTGTTTTCACCTTGGGTGCACTGCAGTGAAACCCTTCCTGTAATAGTTCCTGGAAGAGCAGAATATATGAGCCTTTCATAAATAAATATTAGTACATTAGTCTTCTTCCAGCCCCAGCCAGATTTTCCTGGCTGCTTCTTTCCCCAGGTGGCCAGAAGAACACAATCCCTGATACCAGAGTTTGGCGGCTTCACATGCGTATCTGATCAACAGGAACACTCCCGCTCAGATAATGTTCTTGTATTTCTGTTGGTGAAGTATGGGATAGTGGTTATCTGATACGCATAATAAAATAACTTCATACACGATTAAAAACATTATTTCTGAATTTGCGGTAGCATTTACCTTACAAGGAAGTCTTTGTGGTGTCTAAATGTGGTGTCCCTCCTGATCGGATGGGGGGCCCCCAAATGTGGGGTGAAGATGGGGTGGAAGCCACCGGCACGGGAGGGGAAAGAATTCACCGGAGGCAGAGCAAAGGAGAAAGAAGTTTATTGAATACACCGTGAAGGATCCGCTGGCAGGAGAGCAAAGGAAAGGCTCTCTGCCACCCGGCAGTGGGTGGGGGCTGTTTCTAAAGAGTGAATGTGAGGAAGTATGGCAACGTGTGGAATTTTCCCTTTTTTGGTAACTGCGCCTAGATGTAAGTAGCCCATTGGTCAGTTAGGGCCACTGGGTATTTTGAGGTCCGTCCACTCAAGCCTGTTTGCCTAAAAGTAGCCTCTACAGTCTTCTTTAACAAATCCTTGCTCAAGGAATAAATCCTTTAACTACATAAACATTTAGACTAAAAATAATGATTATGATTACACCATGTTCAAATTCTGGCTATTTCTTAATGTGATTTGCAGTCCTAAATGCTTGAAACCACATTGAGATAATTAAAGAGAATAAAAATTCCCAAAAATGTTAAGCACACATGGTCAAATTATACTTTTCCCCAATAGGAAGCTAGCTACCATACTCCAGAATACCGTAATTTTCTTATATTTCAAACAAAAGCAGTCAAATTTACTGGGTATCCAATTAATGTTAATGTTATTTTACAAAATCAATTTGTTTTTATATGTTGCAACTGAAATTCTGTTTTTATACTACACATATTTTACTGAATTATTGAATAATACCTTCTGCACCAATTCTTTAGAATGTAAGTTTATCTGTTTTATTCATTGCTGTATTCCCAGCTTAGAACATAGTAAGTCCTCAATAATTATTTTTAAATCAACAAATACAACATTATATATGATCCATATTTCTGTAAGAGTATTTATTTTCTTCATCACACGTTGTATATCTTTTTTCAACTTTGATTGTTTTTTTGTTTGTTGTAGAATAAAAGCTCTGCAGTATAGGATAAAAAAGATAAGATTAAAAAAAGTTTGCTTGGGGCGCCTGGGTGGCGCAGTCGGTTAAGCGTCCGACTTCAGCCAGGTCACGATCTCGCTGTCCGAGGGTTCGAGCCCCGTGTCAGGCTCTGGGCTGATGGCTCAGAGCCTGGAGCCTGTTTCCGATTCTGTGTCTCCCTCTCTCTCTGCCCCTCCCCCGTTCATGCTCTTTCTCTCTCTGTCCCAAAAAATAAATAAACATTGAAAAAAAAAAAAGTTTGCTTGGTTAACTCATTTTGCCCCAGTTGCATGAAGCCTCATATAGAAAAATATTTAGTTTAATGGTTTTATTATTTTCTTAAAAACCTGTCTTTAATGTTTATTTTGAGAAAGACAGAGAGAATGAGTGGGGGAGGGGCAGAAAGAGAGGGAGACACAGAATCTAAAGCTGGCTCCAGGTTCTGACCATCAGCACAGAGCCTGATGTGAGACTTGAACTCATGAACTGTGAGATCATGACCTGAGCCAAAGTCAGACGCTTAACCAACTGAGCCACCCAGGAGCCACTAGTTTCATTATTTTCTGTACCTCATTTCCCTACTTCAGGTTGACTGTAATAATGGAAAAGTTGAGAACTGCAGCCATTCCCCACCCCCAGGTAAGAATGGATTCTAATTAGAAAAAAAAAAAAAAGAAGGAAAGAGCATGAGGGACAGAGAGATAGGAACAGAAGATATAGACTGATATTGGGAGAGAGTCTTGCTTATGTTAATAGATTGCCATTAATGTGCCTTTTAATACAAAGTGCCCTACATTACTCTACATAGTTCATCATAAGCTAATGAAAGAGGTGCTTTAATTAGGAAGATAATAAGTGATTCAGAGACAAAAGGGAAGGATTCCAAACCATCACATCCATACACATGGCCAGCTGCCAAGAGGCTTTTGGGACAGGGTACAAGGGAGTAAGCTGCATAACACTTCAATAACTAGGAATCAAGGGAGGTGACAGTGTCCTCAAAGGAAAGGCACACCCGTAAGGTGTTAAAATATCATGAGCCTCTACTGTGAGACAAAATATTAAGCCAATTTAACCTCTTGGAATTGCCAGAAGCAAATCAGAGCATCTCAAATTTTGGAACAAGTCACTAAAACATTCTTACATTCATTGTCCACACTATTAGTTTAATCTTAAAATCTGTAATAGTTCTTGATATTCCTTAGAGAATCAATGGTGTATCATTTGAAATGGTAGAAAAATAACACTCCTGTTCCAAAGAAAATCATGCCAACCAATTGACTATCAGGATGCTGAGCACTAGTAAGAATTATGCTTGCTTAGATTACATAGAAGGAAAAATGAGATATAAATGTTGCACGTGACTATAAATCAATGATCTAGCATAACTCTAGGATACCTTTCTTTTTCATTCTGTGTTTGCTCTCTTTTCCTAGACAACTACAAAAATTATTGGGTTATAAAAGATAATACAATATAATTTTAAGATTAACATATAAACATATTTCTACTTTTAAAAGGGAGGCACTGATTTTCGTTAGCAACTCAGTTTTATTTTCCTTCTGCAAAACAAAGGTCTCTATAGGAATTAGGAGTAAACATTAGAAATATGTTGGATGAAGACCACTAGGCCAGTGCTACTCAAAGTTTGCTTCACAGCCTGGTTCCTGTCCCTGAACTATTATTGAGTCACAATAAAATAAGTACAGACATTGAGAAAAAAACATTTAGAAATTTTTGCAAAGTTTCTACTGAATTTGATAGTAAAAAACTGAGACTTTTGATGTAGGTATTTTTTTAATTTCATTTTTTCCAGTAATTTTTTTTTGCATAAGTAATAAGAAACAAATCTTTTGTTATGGGTAGTTTAGTAGATACTGGACTAAACTACTTTGAAAAAAAAGGTGCTTACATCATCCTTTCAAACTTCTTTGGAATCATCTTACATATCTAGAACTTTGAGTGTTATAAATTGCTGTTTCTTTAGAAAGTAGACTGCTGGTTACCAGGGCCCGAGAGGTGGAGAAATGGGGACATGTTGGTCAAAGGGTGCAAACTTTCAGTTATAAGATGAAGAAGTTTTGAGGTACCTGGGTGGCTCAGTGGGGTAAGCCTCAGACTCTTGATCTTGGCTCAGGTCACGATCCTGCAGTTCATGGGATGGAGCCCCGTGGCGAGCTCTGTGCTGACAGCACAGAGCCTGCTGGGGTTCTCTGTCTCCCCCTCTCTCTGCCTTTTCCCCTGCTTGCACACCCTCTCTCTCAAAAACAAACAAACAAACAAACAAACAAACAAACAAATAAACTTAAAAAAAAGGTGAAGAAGTTTTGAGGAATCTAAGGTACAGCATGGTGATTATAGTTAATACTGTATTATATAGTTGACAGTTGCCAAGAGGGTAGAAGTTACATTTCTCACCACAAAGAAGAAATGGTAACCATGTGGTGATGGAGATGGTCATTAACTCTAGGGTGATAATCATTTCATAATATGTAAGTGTATCGAATTAACCCATTGTACACCTTAAAGCTACATAATTTTCTTTGTACATCTCAAAAAAGCTGGAAAGAAAAAATCAGAATCTGAAAAAAATTCTGTTTCTGTACGCTTTCTCTGCTATTTAAAAAAAAATAAATACATCCTCTGTCTGGAATGCCTGTCTACATTTTGGAAGAATTTTTAAACATTCAGTCTTTTATCAAAGTTCAGAATTGAAACCAAGCTTCTAGGGAGCATTTTACCTCTGTAACAACAAACATTTATAGACAATTGTTGTTGCAGATGGTAATAAAAAACAGAGGCCTTTTTACTTTTAGTTATAGATTAGGTCACTGACAAACATCGACTGAGTGTGTCAGGAAAAAGCTCAGCATGCTAAGTCATTAGAGTAAATATCATGTCAAAAAAAGTGAGCACAACTGCAAGTAATTGGAAACTAAGGCCATTTTATCAAGTTGACGTTGGACTCATGGCCATTTGAACTGAAAGAACATTTCAATAGTCCACAGTCATGTGGTAGGAGGTGGAGGAATGGATATATTTTATCACGAAATCTGAGATGCTTCAGTACTTGCAGATGCACTCGCAAGCCCCAGGACTTCTGTCCCAGCCATCCTCAGTCTCCAGAGACCAGGCAGCAGACCACAGGAGCTCCTAGGATATGCTTTTTTTTAAACTTTGCATCCTGCCTGCCATTCTGGTTAGCCTTTGTCATTTCCCTTCCAATCTTATGTCCCCTCTTGCTATTTTTACCTGTTTTTCCTCCTGACCCAAACTACTTATGTAAATGATCACTTTTACAGTGACTATCTAAGGACAATAAAAACCTCTCTTTTCTTTTTTCTTTTCTTTTCTTTTCTTTTCTTTTCTTTTCTTTTTCTTTTCTTTTTCTTTTTTTTCTTTTCTTTTCTTTTGTTTTCTTCTTTTCTTTTCTCTCCTCTCCTCTCCTCTCCTCTCCTCTTCTCTTTTCTTTTTATTAAGTTTATTTATTCATTTTGAGAAGGGGGAAGGGACAGAGAGAGTGAGAGAAAGAGAATTCCAAGCAGTCTCCACACTGTCATCACAGAGCCTGATGTAGGGCTCAAATTCACGAACCATGAGATCATGACCAGAGCTGGACGCTGAATGGACTAAGCCACCCATGTGCCCCCCAAACCCCTTTTTCACCCTCAAACTCTTCATTAAACCTCTTTCCCTTTCTTTGACAGAAACCCAACTCTTTCATAAGAAAGGACATGACATTGCTTGCAGGGGTTACTTTTTTCCACACTCCACATGTCAACCATCCTCCTCTACCCCCAGTGCTGCTTCCGGAGCATTACTGCATTAGCCTTTGGGAAAGATGTCCAGCACTCTGACATTATTGCATCAGATGATGGTGTCCTGTAGCCTTGATTGTTATCGTCACATACTTATTTTCTGGGTACTCACGCTCATGCCTTCCATGGTTTAGCATCTAATGTTTTTATACTCTAGTTCACACTATGCTTGACTCTTCGCTGCTCTATTCCTTGACTACTTAATCTCTGGCCACGTTAATCTACACCTTCATAATTCAATCCTATGGCCACACCTGGAACTTGTCGTCAGTTGGAACAGTCCCGCCTCTGGCACATTAAATCTGAATGGCCATTTTTATCACACCTCCCCTCCCACAAACTCTCCCACTCAGTACTCTCACCAACCCTCTCCCTGACTCCACAAGGCTGGCAGCCTGGGATCCCTCTACATTCCTCTGTTGGTTCTATTTTGTCTTCTTTTCCTTCTCTGTCTTGCTTTGATGTCGTGGACCCTCGTTTCAGCCGTTCTGTTGTCAGTTTTTAAAAATTCTAGTCCTATTGCCTTTCTCTCCGTTCTTGTGGCACTCAATCTAGGTGCCCCATTTCTGTAGATGTAACCCAGACAGCTGAGTTATTGAAGATGACCACACAACCATACATGCTGATGGCACCATAAATCACTGGTGCCCAAACGCAACTAGACTTTCAGTACTATGTATACTTCCCTACTGAATTTTCTCCACTCTGTTCAAATCTTTCATTTTGTTGTCCTCACTACTGGCCAATAAATTTGCCTATTTCATCAGAGGAAAAATACAACTCCAACTTCCTGCTACCAAATCTGCAAACAGAAGTCCCAGGAAAGACAATTTATTTTCCTGGTTGAAGGCCAATTCCTGCATCTGCATTCGTGATCCTGTCTCCTGCCTTCCTAGGATACCTGTTATGGGCTAAATGTTTGTGTCTCCTCAGATTCGTATGTCAAAGCCCTAACCCCTGGTGTGACGGAATTAGGAGGTGAGGGCCTTTGGAAGGTAATTAGGCTTGGACGATGTCAAGAGAATTAGAGCCTCCGTGGTGGGATTAGTGCCCTTGTAAGAAAAGGATGAGACATCAGGGCTTCTTGACACCACCATTGAGGAGAAGTGAGAAGTGGCTCTCTGCAAGCCAGAAAGCAGGTCCTCACCCAGAACTAAACATGCTGAGACCTTGATCTTGACTTCCCAGCCTCCAGATCTGTGAGAAATGAATATCTATTGTGTACACCACCCACCCTACGGTATTTTGTTATGGCAGCCTGGGCTGACTAAGATGATACTGTTTTCTTTATCTTCAAGTCTTACTTTCCTTCTTTTATTCATCAGTCCATAAACGTATTCAATGGTCTCACATACTAAAAATTTGTCCCTCAGTCTCACACCTTCCATCAGGTACTGTCCTTTATCACCACTGCTTTGGAAAGATTTGTCTACATTCACTACCCCTGGTTTTCAGCTCCGCACATTCTTCACACCTTTTCCATATGGCCTCTACTCTTGCCACCAGTAGAAACTGTTCTTGCCAAAGCCAGTGATGACTGACTTTCTTACTGCTGAGTCATTGAAATCTTTCCTTGTTTGACATCTCTACTCCTCTTTCCGGTGTTGACCATCCCCTTTTGATCCTTAACATCACGCCCTTTCCATTCCATCTCACCAACATTGAAATCTCAGATTCCTTTGTAGAATCCTGAAACGTTTGTACTTCTCAGGATTCTGTCTTAGATTGTCTGCTCATTTCAGTTGGCACACTTTCAATTTTTCAATGTCTCCATCATTTCCTGTTGTGGCCTTAATAACCCTCTCTCTATATGCAAATGACCCCAAAGCTCATCTTTCCAGGGGAAAACTGTCTCCCAAATTTTAGATTTGGAAATCCCTCTTCCTACAAAATGTGTCTTGGAGATACAATGGGTCCATCAGAGTGCATAGTTGCAAAACTGAGCTCATGTTTTCTGTTGACCTGCTCTATCTCAACTTCCAACCCCTAGTCAAAACTGGAAATCTTGACTGCTCCTGTTCCTTTACTTTAGAATTCCTAGATATGGATCAATTCATCACTTTTTTCTTTATTACCTCTATTACTCACCTAATTGAGTCTATCATCTTATTTTCATTCACCTCACAGGGAATCTCCTTTCCCCTAGCCAGAACTTATCTCTAGTCTCTTCAACTTATTCTCCACATCACAGACAGGGATTTTTCTAAAATGCAAATCTTATGCATATGCTACTACTATGCTTATGAGTGTTAAATGGCTTTTTATTACCCTGAAAGTCCAAATTCTTTAACAAGGTTCATATGATCCTTTTCCTTCTGAGCTCTCTACCATTCTTCTGTTTGGCTTTTAATGTCCCAACCATTTAGATTTTGAACTCTCTTCTCTCTCCCTCTCCCCTTACTCTAAGTCTTTGCAGGCCTCTTCCTTCTGTCTTGAGTTTTCCACGACCCACTCCCACCCCTGCCCCCGCCTCAACTCACCAGGTACTACTTCTGGCTAAATTATACATACAACTGAAGTCTCGCTTAGACATAACTTCCTTTGGGAAGCTTTTTCTCCTCCTAGAACTAGTTTGGGGATTCGCCTTTTTGCTTCCACTGCAATTCATTTTACTTTTCATAATACTTGTCACATTCTATTGTACTTCTTTAAATTGTACTTTTCTATTTTTGACTTTTTATTCCCCATTAGCCTGTCAGCTCCATTAGGGCAAGAATTGTTTGTTTTGACTCTAATGCTCTGGTACATTGGAAGCTCTAATAATTATTCAATATATGAATGCAGGAAGAAAAGAATAGGAAGATGCAGACAGAATAAAGCCAACGGAGGCAAGGAACTTAGGAGATCAAAACCAAATATGTAAATCAAGTTCAGGAACTTAAGAAATTATAGTCAGAAAAATTAGAAGAGGTAGCCCTTCAGGCCCCCAGGTTTAATATGATGAAGATGAAAATGCGGATTCCTTGGTGTCCTTATATGTCTTGTCTGCACTTGGCCATGTCATTTCCATTTGGTTTAGTCCCTATATGATCTGTCCACCTGCTTCTCCAAGGAGTCTTTTGTCAGTGTCCAGGTGCATAGTTCTTCGAAATTTTACCTTTGTTGTTATCACTAAGCATGCCCTGTGAAACAGCTTTGACTGGTTACCTAGGCATGGCCTCTATCCTCTGAAGTTCATACTCAGTCAAACACAAAGCACAAACATTTCATTGAGAAAATATAAAATGAAGACTAAATAACATTTATTTAATAAATGTATACAAGGAACTTTATTTAATAAACGTATAATCGTGTCAAGTGCCAAGAAGGAAGGAATCACAGGTGTTGCATAATTTAACTCACCACCCCTCAAAGTGATACATAACTATCCTCAAAAGTGTCACATGACTATGTAAATCCACTAGACTTCTCCTAAAATTTTCCTATATGCTCCCGTCCTCCAGCCTACCAGTTAGCTGGCTAAAGCAAGTTGAAATCTCTCATATAAACCAATTTATGGGAATCCTGTCACCCAGGTTATCGAAATTTACAAAAGGATTAAAAAAAAACATTTAGACTCAAACTTATATGCTACTACACCACTAAGTTCTAAGTTGTAGGTTTGAAATTGGAAGAAGAATTGTATTGAAATACAAATATTTCAAAAACATCAAAATTAAGAATTTCTGTGCATCAAAGGTAACATGCAACAAGGGTGAAAAGACAATCTATGGAACAGTAGAAAACATTTGCAAATCATATGTCCAACAAGGGATTATCCAGAATATATAAATAACTGCTATAATTCAACACCATCAAAAAACCTGATTTCAAAATGGGAAAGGACCTGAACAGACATTTCTCTAAAGAGGATATGCAAATGGCCAACAAGTGTTTGAAAAGATGCACATTATTCATCATTAGGGAAATGCAAATTAAAACCACGTGAGATATTACCTCATACCCACCAGGATGGCTCCTATCAAAAAACCAGAAAATAACAAGTGTCGGTTAGGATATGGAGATATTGAAGTTTGCACATTGTTGATGGGAATATAAAATGATGCAGGGGGTGTGGAAAACTTCATGATATTTGCTCAAAAAATTAAAAATAGAATTACTATATGATCGTCCATCCCACTTTTGGGTATAAATGCAAAACAAAAAATTGAAAGCAAGTTCTCAAAGAGCTATTTGTATATTCATGTTAACATGAACTGTTAACAAGCAGCATTGTTCATAATAGCTAAAAGGTAGAACAACCCAATTGCTTATTGGTGGATAAGTGGATAAACAAAATGTGGTATCACATACAATGGAAAATTATTCAGTCTTAAAAAGAAAGAAAATTCTGGCATATGCTATGGTATGAATGAACCTTGAGGACATTATGCTAAGTGAAATATGCCAGTCACAAAGAGGCAAATATTGTATGATTTCACTTACATGAGGTACCTAGACTAGTGAAATTCATAGAGACAGACAGTAGAATGATGGTCACCAAGGGTTGGTAAAGGGGAATGGACGTCTGTTGTGTAATGCATATAGAGTTGCGGTTTTGCAAGATGAAAAGAATTCTGGAGATTGGCTGTACGGCAGTGTGAGTGTATTTAACACTCCTGAACTGTACACATTAAAATGGTTCTGATGATAAATTTTATGGTATGCATATTTTACTACAATTAGAAAAATTTCAAATATTTTCAGAATGGTTATAGATGTGTTTTTCTATTAAAATATGTGGATATTAGAGAATTGCATATAGACATTAAGCAATGAATTAAACCTTCCCATATCCACTTTGCCATGAAAAAAATCACAAGGTTTTAGAAGATAAAATGTTGAATTTTGGTAAGTAATCTAATTGATTCATCATTTTTGAAAATAGAAAAAAATAAAAATTAAAACTTCTATGTACCTATTATAAGTGATACAAAATATTGTGATACTATTATACTACTCAGAAAATAAATGTAGAATATTATTTGATATGCATTGTATTTAATCTTTTTCAGAATTATAACCATACTTAATTCAACTTTTTGTTTTCTGGAAATTTTGGAATTTTATTATAACCAAACTTTAACAATGAATGAATGAGTTCGCTGAGAAAAATTAGTGGGAACTTATTTGTCAGGTATACAAGTAAAGTGAAATTTAAGATTCACGTAGTTGTCAGAGAACACCAATTATCTAAGATTTGCATTAATCTACTGTAACTATTTAGGTGCCTATCACCTTAATTCTCGTGCAGTAGAATGTCCTGCAGTCAGCGACCTCCAAGATGGCCAGCAGTCTTGGAGTCCTGACATTCATGTACATGTATAACCTCCTTTCCTTGAGGATGGGCTTCTAATGAACAGAATAAAGCAGATGTAATGGGACGTCACTTGCTAGATTTGGTTACAAGAAGACTGTGGTATCCATCTTGGGTGCTTTCTTTTTCTGTCTCTCTATCTGTGTTTCTTTTTCCCTCTCTCTGACTCTCTCTGCCCTTTCTCAGGGAAAGTAAGCTATAGTGTTGTGAGGAGCCTTATGGTAAAGCCCACACAAAAAGGAAGTGATATCTGGAGAGAAGAACCAATGAGGATCTGAGGTCTGCCAAAAGCCGCATAAGTGAGCTCAAAAGTAGATCTTTCCAGAGTTGAGATGACTTTAGCCCTGGCCAATACATTGATTGCAACTTTGTGAGAGACCCTGACTCAGAGACACCCAGCCAAGCTGTGTCTGGATTACTGATTCACATAAGCTGTGAGATATTAAATGTCTCTTGTTTACAGCTGCTAAGTTTTGCTATAATTTGTTACATAGTGATAGATAATACTATGATAGATAGATAGCCAAGTGCATCAAATATAATAAGCTTTAAAGGTAATGTCTTATAATTTTCATGTATTTTAATGTAAAACATGCATCCATACTAGGATTTTCTTTGCCATGGTTTCTATCCTCTCTTGTCCCAAAACCCATACTATATTAGGTTGATCTAACTTCTGATGTTTGGATCACACAAGTCCAGCCTGACTTGACTGACACATTATTCTAGCATTATCTATCATCTTTTCAGTGTTCTTTTTTTTTTCTTTTTTTCTCTTCTCAATCTGAATTAAAATTTTTTTCCCCAATCTTCCTCCAAATCTTTGGGAATATCAGGAGGAAAATGTACGTATTTATGAGCTATGGAGTGCTTGAGTACATGGTGTAGTTAATAAGAGCGATTCCATTTGGTGGCTGGGTTTTCAAATGCATCAATCAGGGCAAGAGTTACTCTTTGGCTTCTATTCGGAATCTGACTATTTCTCATCACCCAAAATCACTATCATTGCTTATCAGGATTATGCCAATAGCCTTCTAATTGGTGTTTGTCCTTATACCATTACCTTCCTTACTTTTTTACTTACATAGAAGCCAGAACGATCCTGTTAAACTACAAGTCACCTCACATCTCCCTTCTGCTCAAAATACTTAAACTGCTCCTTATTTCACTCAGAGCAGAAGGCATCAGAATGTCCCCAAGTGTGCCCTAGCTCCAATCTTTTAACCTTGTAATCCACGAACTCCTTCTCTATAACCACTAGTCCCTGCCCCACTCCAGCCACACTGTTCTCTTAATTCCAATTTTCTAGAAACACTCTTACATTAGGGCTTTTGCTCTAGTTATTTCCTCTGTTTGAAATATTCCTTGCCCAGATACGGTCCTGGCTAATTTATTACATCCTTGAATTCTCAGCTCACAATTTCACCTTCTCAGAGAGACATACTTTGACCTCTACCAAATATTGTAACGATCGACCCCCTCCCCAGGCTTCAGAATTCACCATTGTTTATCATCTTCTAACTACTAAATACATGACTTGTTCTTTGTTATAGTTATGGTTGGTCTGTCTCCACTAGACTCTAAACTTCGTGAAAAAAGGAGTCTCTTCTTTGTTTGTTTTTGAATCTCAATCTCGTTGATCATTATCAGGTACATAGTAGGCACCAAATAAATATATATTGAGTGGGCACTCAAAAATATATAAATAAATATTTATTGAATTGAATTGTGAACCGACTGGGATTGATTTACCCTTTTAGCTCTTGAAGTATGAAAAGTGGTAACAAAGTGTTAATGATACGTAAGTAGAAATGCTAAAAATTTATAGCTATGGAATAAATGAAAACACTCTAGCAGCAGAGTCCTTGTTTTCCCTCAAAAAAGTAACCTGATGGAGCATATTAACAAATAGGGACATGATTTATTCATTACCATTTGCAGCATCTAGACTGAGAAAATTAAATTGTTTTGTGGATGCTTGATACACTCTGAGACCTTTTCAATTTCTTTACTGTTCTTCCCTTGTTAATTTTTCTTGTTTTCTTTAAAGGATTGTAGGCAAGTAAGCAATATTCTGCTTCTTTGGCAAATAATTGATCATTTGGCCTCTCGAACTCCTTCATGGAATGTGTCTCTACAGGTTTACTTAGCATCCTGAATGCGGTGATGGAATTAGAGAATGATTTCTTACTGGAAACCATAAAAAATAAATAAAATAAGAGTAAATGCTTCTTATTTTGGCTACAGTGCAAGATGAAAGAGATGACCAGCAAAAGGCACTTTCCAACATCACTTTTTAAAAATATATTTCACTGGTCTTCATTGTCTTAGGGGAAAAATGCTTTGCAACTCATCCTTTCTGTTGCTGTTCCTGTCAGCACTAATATAAAATCACAGATTTGAAATAGAAAAGGCACATCATGTCTCTAATTTTTAAATGAGAGAGTAGATTATGAAAATCAAAATTAAATTTCCTTGCACTTAATATTAGGTAAAGCATTATTAAAACATCATAGATCAGATCCTTTCTAAAATATCTTTACAATATAAATTTGCATGTAATAGAAAATATTTCCCAAGCCTAGCTTCAGGATCTAATAATTGTGAGCAACAATGTCTACCACAAGCAAATTCTACACAAGGAGTTAGCAAATTTCTTGCCTTTTTTTTTTAATAAATAAAAGTTTTTTGGAACATATCCGTGTCCATTCTTCTGTGTATTGTCTGTGGCTGCTTTTGTGCTACAACAGCAGAGTTGAACAGCTGTGATAGAAATTGTATGGCCTGTAAACCTAAAATATGTACTATCTGGCTCTTTATAGAAAAAAAAATTATGCTGACCCCTGTTCTAGACAAATAAGAAATTGGGGCAAGTCCTTATATTTCATTACACTGAAGTTAACCTCCATGTTCACGTCTATCATTTAAGAGGGAGAAAGAACTTGGAGAGATTTCAGAGTTCTGTGGATGACTGTAGTTAGTCTGAACTGACCAAGAAAAAACAGAAGGAACTATTGGGCCACAGGAGCTGCTCAAGCTCACCATGTTCACGTTCCTGTGTGATCCCACATGTCCTCTTCCACATCCTCTCTCTAAGTGCCTGAGACGCCTGAGTCTTCCTTGAGGTCTTGCCATTAACAGAAATGTTTACCTCTCTGTCATGACTTTTGACTTTACTTTCTTTCCTAAACTGGTCTTTCTTCAGATTGTGGTTGGGTGTACCTGTTCACTGGCTTGGCCTAACTGCATTCTATGAGGCTCTTAGCTCTTTCGCCCTCCATTTGCAGTGCCAAGATTCTGGCTGTTAGCCTTGATTCTCCATTTTTTTATTAAAATTTTTTTTAATGTTTATTATTTATTTTTGAGAGAGAGAGAGAGACAGACAGACAGACCGTGAGCAGGGGAGGGGCAGGGAGAGAGGGGGACCCGGAATCTGAAGCAGGATCCAGGTTCTGGGCCATCAGCACAGAACCTGACATGGGGCTCAAACGCACAAACCGTCAGATCATGACTTGGGCCGAAGTTGGATGCTCAACTTACTGTGATACCCAGGCACCCCACTGACCCTCCACTCTTAAACTTCAGAAACATTTTCCAACTTCTCATTCTTAGATTCCTTTCTCAGGTTGCCCATCCTGTTCTGATGCCTGATCAAACAAGAGACA
Source organism: Lynx rufus (assembly GCF_022079265.1). Classification (NCBI taxonomy): domain Eukaryota; kingdom Metazoa; phylum Chordata; class Mammalia; order Carnivora; family Felidae; genus Lynx; species Lynx rufus. The sequence goes on along the minus strand of NW_025814867.1, from coordinate 131,078,633 downwards.
GTAAGTAATAAAGGACTTAGCATGTTGATACATCTAAGAGGACACTGTAGGAAATAATAGGAACCAGAGGGGAATCTGAAGGGAAGATGGTGAATAGAAAAGTACGACTGCTAAATTCTTAAATTCCGTTACTTTTCTCCAAATGGAGAAGGGCAATCAGTTGTTTTGCATATCCACAGAGAGATAGGTGTGGAAAAAATCATGGTAAACATAAGGATTGGGATAAAACAGTAAAAAATAATTTTGTCAAGAGTCACAAAATTTCAAGATGGAAAAATTCTATAAACCAGATAGAGCTCAATATCTTGGAGGGTACTCAGGAAGATACTGAAACTTAAAATCTGGGATAATATTGTTGACCTATAAAGATTTCCTTGAATTGTATGATTGAAACAATAGCTCTAGTGTCATTTTCACTGAGAAAAGCTAGAGGCACAGTATTTAAAAGAAACAATTACCACGAAAAAATAGTTTGATGAACAAACTATTTAGTCTTTTCCTTTAAGGAATGTAATCTTCAGGTTATACTTACTCAGATGGGATGTTTTTTTTTTTTTTTTTACTCTAGAATAACAAAAACAACTTCCTGTATTTTTCAAGTACTTTTATGGATTTATTTTTGCTTTCTAGCGTTTAATCCACATAAGATCTACTTTGTTTTGCCGTCTTCTTTTTCAAATATTTAGCTAGTTTTTCTTACCTGCTTATTGAATGCCTCATTCTTATCCACTGATATTAAATACTGACTTTAGAGTATGTCTAACTCCCTATGTTATTCATGGACTCTGCACAGATTCGCCAGTCTGGATAAAACTTCATATATGTCCACAATACTCAGTTTACATTTTGAGACTGTGTATTTTACTATTTTTTCTTTTTTAGCATTTATTCATTATTGAGAGATAGAGACAGAGAATGAGCAGGGGAAGGGCAGAGAGAGGGGGAGACACAGAATTCAAGGCAGGCTCCAGGCTCCGAGCTGTCAGCACAGAGCCCTATGTGGGGCTCGAACTCACAAACTGTGAGATCATTACCTGAGCCAAAGTCAGACGCCCAACCGACTGAGCCACCCAGGCGCCCCTATTTTACTATTTGTTATAGAAGGTCTTTATTGTTTTGCTGAAAAGAATCCTGGATATTGTCTTATTTATATTCTTGATTGATTTTATAATACATATAATCCAATTTTGTAAAATACACACACATATTTCATATACACATTGTGTATGGTGTTTATAAATGCTCTGAAAAAAAGATCTTGCAGGCAAACATCAATCTGGTAATGTTGACTCTCTCAAGGAGAAGGAAGGGATGATGGGTTAGAGAATGCATGGGTCATGATTACAGGGATGATGGGGGCAATCATCTGACTCAGATTCGGATGCCAGGAAAGGCATTTTAGGAGCAGTCATTTGTATAGAATTTGAAGACATATACGAACTAGTCATGTGAAGAAGGAAAGGAGATCATTTGAAGTAGAGGAAACAAATCATATGCAAGGTGATGTCTTCGGGGGATTGCTACCTATTCAGAAAGATTTTAGCACTGAGGAATGGCTGAAGCTTTGGTTGAATGCTTGGTCAAAGGTCACAGTATAAGGGACAATCATGCCTAAATTAGTACCTTGAACTTTTGTGACCATTTGGATAAATCACTGAAAATTTTAAAACAAGGCATTGTAATAATCAAGTTTTTAACTTTAAAATGTCACTCTGACATCCAGACGGAGGTTTGAAGAAATCACCCAGGACATTCCATAGAGCTTCTACAATAATCTATGTGTAGATCATTTAAACCTTGGCGTTCATGTGGCCCAGTCTCTTTGTGATAGCACAGTCAAATAAACACACATTTTGGAGCCAACGATATTTAAATGCAATATAAGCTTTATTAAAATTTCAGGAATGGTGTTATAAAAATCTTTTTTCCCCATCCATCTTTCTATCTCTCTCAAACCCTATAACTATACCCAAAACTTTCTTCCATCCTCACATCCTGGGGCTCCAGGATTTTTTCCCCACCTCTGTTCTTGCTTTCCTGAAGGTGTGCTTTCTCCCTATTACTTTTCTTTCCCTGGCTCCTGTTTCTGGTTATTTTCAATGTTCTACTCTTTTGGTTCATTACCACTATGGGCATAGCAACTGGCTCTTACGTATTTCTTGCAAGGAGGAGGGAGATCCACTGAAAAGACTCATGTATAAATCACGTTTATCTTTGTTAAACAGGAGCATTGTGTTTGGAGACTATTTTCACATAGTGATTATAGGGATAGAGAGGAAGGGATAGATGTTACAATAATATGGGAAATAGCATAAAAACAATTGACCACTGAGAGGGAAAGAGTGGACGCTGTCGAGAAATATCCTCCATGTTTCTAGCTGGGAAGACAGGAGAATTGGGGGGTACTTTTGACTAAGTTAAGAGGATGCCACAGGAGAAGAAAAGTTAGGGGATACATCATAAATGCATCTCTCTGAAGGCCGATGTTGAAGTGTTTTAGGTTACCCAATAAGAGCTCTCCAGAGACAGATGGATAAATGAGATTGTGTCTTAGAAGTATGCATTTGAGAGTCATCATTGCAAAGGTAATGGTTTAACCAGAGAATAAGGCTCAGAGGCCTGAGGGCAAAATGGTAGATAAAGGATAAGATGGAAGACAGACAGCTTTTAAAACACTGAAAAAGTTAGAACAGAGAGGAAATGAAGCAGGTGTAGCAAGTGTCAAATACTATAGACAGGTTGGAAAATATATGAACTGAGAATTGGAAGTAGCCAGAAATGGGCTTAAGAATTCTCCATTACATTTGACTCTACTAAGAGCCATTTCAGTGAAGATGGGGACTGGAGGCTGGTTGCCATAAGGATATTGAATACTGTTTCAATATGTTTCAATAATTTTGCTTATAAGGACAGTTAGTGAGTTGAAATGGGAATTTAGGAGTGGGATGACCTTAGGTCCTAGGTAAAAGAGGCTGTGTGGATGAGTAGCCTCTTTTCAAGAGGACAAAAAGAGAAGTCTCATCTTAACGGAGAGCCAGGTTTAAGATAGAGTAAGCAAATTGGGGGAGAGCTGAATAAAGAGTTTCAGTGAACGGGGAATTTATTTACAGTAGAAGAAGGGTTCCAGATGGCACTGTGGAAAGAATTCAGTATGATTATCCAGCCATATGTGCTAGGAACTGTGAGATGGTAGGGAAAGAAGACATTGTTTCTGCCTCCAAGAAGCTAACAGTCCAGTAGAGATCCTCATTTAAATATTTGGAAAGAGCCTAGTACATGTAGGAGGCACTGTTCTAGGCACTAAGGATACATTAGGGGGTACAAAACAAGGTCAAGGCCCTCAGAGAAATTGTATTCCAGTGCAGACAGACTTACAAACACATTCTTGAACCACTTAAAAAATTATGGTAACGGCCTTGCCCCATAGAATTGACAGTTTCTTCCATTTCTGCTTCTGTTAAGCCAAGGGAAAAAAATGAAGGGAGTTGTCAATTCTACAGGCCAAGGCAGCTAAGAGGAGGCAGGTGGTGATTCTCCTTTGCAGAGAAGGGCATGGTGATTGAGACTGGCCTGCAAAGGAGAGTGGGTGCTTACAAGTACCTAGGGAAAGGCCCGATAGGCCTAGGGAGCAATGGGAGCAAAAGCCAAGAGGTTGACAGGAAAGTGAAGTGTAAATGGCAGATGACTCATAGGAGAGGAAGCAGAGAGAACGGTGAGGATTAGGACGTGAGAGGACAGACCACTGCTGGAACGTGTATTTTGGGTGGAGGCCAAGGATGGCCAGAATGAAAAGCACTGTGGGATTAAGTGGTCCCAAAGTTCTGAAAGACTCTGGCTTTAGAGTGCTGTTCACCCTGGTACAGAGGGGCACCGATGGGTGCTGCACCCTGTGGCCTGGCCCAGTCAGCAGGTTTGGTCAGGGTTCCGAAAGGAATGCCTGGGGAAAGTACGTTGTGCCTCTGTTGAGCTTGGCTCAGCTTGGCTGGAAGGACAGTGGTGAAGTGAGATCTCAGGCGTGATGGATGCGTAGGGGAAGTGAAAGTTTCCACTGGGCCTCACGGATGCGCAGGTGTGTGGAGGCATTTGGGCAGAAACTTCCATAGGTCCCCAACCAGGAGACATCAACAGAAGCAGGGAGACTTATGTCCCTGTGAGGTCCAGTTCTTGTCCAAAATGAAGGGAGTCAGAATCCATGAACTTTTAGGTTCTTTTTAACACTGGAATTCTAAGACTTGGGAAGAGATAAGGAAATGTGCCTTCCTTGTTTTTCCTCAGTTTACTTTGGAATAACTCTTTTCTTACAAAAACCTTTTAGTAAAGGACTCGACGCACAATAGAAATTCAATCAATGGGTAGTTGATTGACTCATTTTATTTTAGCAGGAAATTGTATTCTTCATATTAAAAGGTAAACCAGGTCTCATGAGAGCTCCAGGTGCAAATAATACAAGCTGCATTTGCATTATCATTTTTTTCTCTTTTTATGCTTCATCTTGGTTGCCTGACTACAAATGCTTTCAATTTTTACTCTGATTTTTCAGCTCGTAAATCAGCATGCAAATGAACCTACACCCAAAGATCTGGGTTCTGTAAGCAGCAGGGCTGGCGGTAAGCATTTTTATGAAGCTTCCCAAATGTAAGAATATTTATTGCCCTGAAATCTACCATTATTTTGTTCAAATAAATGCTAGAGCATCAACAGAAAGCTCAAGAGATGATAAAATATCAGGCAAACTACATGTATGCTCTAAATTTCTGTGTTTGGAAAGAATGTCTCCCTGTCATTTTCTCATATTTACAGTGATTTTCTTTTCCCATTGATCTTCCCCTTCTATGGTTCCAGCATTCCTTTGACCCAGCGTGATTCCCCTTTTATTAATGTTTACCCTCCTTCCTATTGAGAGTCAGGTGTGATTTCGTCCATCCCCTCTTCATTTCTTTGTAGGTAATATCCGCACTGACCAAAAATACACCCCAATCCTGACTCAGGGAGCCCCCCCCCCCCCCGGACACCACCCTCTTATGGAAAACTCGACTAGTGCTCCTTGATTGCACTGCCATTTGTCATTATCCTTTGTTTACAGACTTTGAGCCAGTTTTCAATCCATGTGACAACACTTCTGTCCAAATCAATTAGTATTAATTTTTCAAGTCAGATTTTGCAAGGCACCGCGTCAAATGGATTACGGAGGTCCGGGCATATTACATCCACACGTTCCCTTCAGCCAGTGATTTTGTAATTAGATTTTTTTTTAAGTGGGGGGGGGGGTGCGTGGTGGGTAGGGAGGAGATCAAGTTCCCGGGGCGAGCTGTCCCTGAGCCGCCTCCCCGCGCAGTGAAAATTCGTGCGGCCAAGTCCGGATGCAGGCGCAAGGGTAATGCGCACAGTGAGCTGGAGTTTTTTTTACTGGCACGGAGATCCAGCTGCTCACATTCCTCACACCATATTGTCTAATGAAGCGGCCCCTCTTTCAGCAGCTCCAGCCGGGAGTCTTTGAGTCATTTCTGATCTTCTTTTATCCTTTGATCAACATTTGATCTGTGGAACGAAGCCAAATTGTGAGCGTCCGCCCCACTCTCTCTCCTCCCTGCCCTCTGTGGTTGATGCTCCCGCAGCCCTGAACTCCTCTCTAACCAGCTGCACCCCTGCTGCTCTTTATTCTTTGGGAGAAGGGTCGCTCAGCTGTTTCAAATGGTTTTAGAATCAGCTGGTCGGGTCGCCCCTGGCGCGGGGGATACAGGCGTCCTTACCCAGGCGCGGCACGTCCTTAAACGAGATTGTTCAGAAAGCCTCGGCTGCTGTTGTTCCTCGTCTTCTGCAGCGGGCCGAGAGCAAAGCCTAGCTCTCTGGAATTCACTGCCGTACTTGAAGCCTGATGACACTTTATAAAAATCCAGCGGGTTTTGCGTGCAGTGGTCGAGGTAAAGGGGCGGGCAGATGCTAGTGGCCTTTCGTGTTAACAGTGGGTTTTGTAGCATTTTACAAACAAAGACAGTTCTAGCTTCACTCCCTAAATCTGCCTTTATTTATATTTTATTATTATTATTGTTATTATTATTTGCAAATCACCCTAATGCAAAACTCTTAAACAGCTAAAAAAAATAATACTAGGGAAAAAGAATTGTAAGTATTACGTTGGGCCCTTTGGATATATTTGAATGTGTCTCCTGGAATGAAAACAGCCAGCCAGCGGTTTTTAACTCCGCCTCATTTCCTCGGTGCCTTGCTCTCATCTGACTACAGTGAACTTTGCACTGGGCAGCCCTCTCAAATCTCTGTCCCCCAAAATGAATTTTACAATACTTGACCTTTTAATCCAGCAAATCAGCCCCTTCTGTAATTAAATTAAACTTTTCATGGGCTGAACCCAAGTATCAAATGTCACCTTATCTTCTGTTGCAGAAGTTGAAACAGAAACATCAGACACTGTAGACAAGATAGAGTCAAAACAGATCATTAACACCAGACTAAATGCCTTTAGACTGTTTTACAATGACTTCATGCTTAGCTGTTGAAAATAAGCCGTCAAAAACTATGTTGCTGTCTGTTCAAGGAATATAAAGTAATATACCAAATACATTTGCTTTGAAGAATGTCCGGAGCAGCTCTGAAAACGATGAACAATTTCCCATGGACATGTGAGTGCTAGAGTGAATGGGACTGCTGTTTTCGAGACAGGAAGTATTGAGTGTAGACATGGCATATGATGCTCATAAGACTGTCCTCTGCTACTAAGAACTAATGGGAAATGAGAAAGAACCATTTAGACTATAGAGAATGAAAATAAATATTAAAAGGTATGGCCCCGACTGCCATTAAATACTAAGATGTATTTCAACTTCCTCTTAAACACTTTAAAATGCATATAATGCATTTAAATTTATAATTAAAAATTCTTTCAAAGGGTATGAATAATAAATAAAGTTCAGTCCTAATTTTCAAACTTCAAAAATAAGGGCTGTCTTAGTCTAGTCTCCAAAAGAAATTTATGCAGATCTGAGAAAACCAGCAAGAAACCGTCATAAAACTTGCTGCGTTTAATCACCTTTAATGTTTTGTGAGGATCTGTTTCCTGATTAATACAGGTGCTGGGGCTCTATTGTAAGAAGATACATGTGCCGTTCTGGGAGATCAGGAAAGAGATAGCAACGCCTGGTTGCAATGAACACTAAAGGAAAGAGACGGATGCAAAGCACCCAGCGCTGGCCCGCTGCATAGTAGGTGCTCAGTAAATGCTTTCCCATCAAATAAATCCATCAGTCAATGTGTGATCGGGTACCGCTTTTCACACAGGATGACTGGTCCGACCTCTACAACTTAAGACATCTGCCTAACTGGGTTAGTGTCTTCCTCTTTCAAGTTTAAGAGAGCACAGATGTGTTCTAGGTGAAGCTAATGCAGATTGTTGTTTCTAGTTCTCTACAATGAAAGGAGTGTGATGGGTTGGAGAGGTCTTTACGGTTGAGTAGACGGGTTTTCTCATTCAGTCCATAGTAGATATATAACTTTGCATCTCTTTGAGCTTTAATTTCTTTTTCACCTGAAAAAATGAGAATAATACCACCTACTCTGCAAGACTGTCATCAGAATTAAAGGGAGTCGTACCACTGATATACCTATCTAATTGGCCAGTTCACAGCAAATGCTCATTAAATGTAATTTTCCTTTCCTTTGAGAGAGAGAGTTGACAAGAGCTAGATAGTGTCTTGCTGAATAGGTTCTTGCAAGATAGGTTCTTGCTGAATAGGCAGGAGCATGAATTTCATGGACAGAACAATACAACTGGAGACAGGGAGGGTGTAGGGGAGCCTGGAGCACAGTCTCAACCTGCCATGAGTTCAGGTTAATAGTAGAAAAATTAACCTCAAATTCCTAGTGAGGATGCCTATTCCCAATAGGGTTCATATACAGTACATTAAAACCTTGGACTGTGAGAAACTTGTTCTGTGAGAGTTCCACAAGATGAGCAAACATTTCTAACAAGTTTTAACTTGAACATTAGTGATGTCTTACAGTACAAGTAGTATGTGGTACTGAACATCATATCACAACTGAGCCAGCGGTTCTTTAAATTTGCTTTGATATACAAGTGCTTTGGATTACAAGCATGTTTCCAGAACAGATTATGCTCTCAAAACCAAGGTTTTACTGCCATAATCGGTACTCAAATATTTGTGTAGGTATCAGAATCACCTGGGAGTTTAGTAAGAAAGAGGTCCACGCTCTGTTTCTTTTCTATGAATCTAGGCCTCTGTGTTCTTTATTAGCTCCCCAGATGATTCAGAAAATCTTCAACATTTGTGAACCACTAGTATGGGTAATAAAGTTTCAGCGGACATAACTGCAGTTTATTTTCTGGCTCCAGGAACTTCGGGAGTAGAGTGTTCCAGTCTACATTCCAGTTGTCCAACAGCGATGACTCTGACTTCTTTTCCAGGCCTCCTCCAACACCAAAGACTGTGGTCAGAGTGAGTTTCAGTAGGGTAATGCTTGACCGGTGGGTTATATAGGCCAATAGATTGATATTCCTTCTCCATCTCAGGTAAACAATTCTGAGAGGCATTCTTTGGACGTCTCAGGAGGTCCCAATGGAATAATGCACTGTTTTGCACAGTAGCAATCTCAGAATCACATACTCATATTGGATTTCCTCCCTTCTCTGTCCCGCATTTCCTACTACCTCACCCCTATTTCCTGGAATCATTTCACAAATGAACACCTGCACTTCAGTTCTTAGCTCAAGTGCTACTTTTGGAACAACTCAAGTTAAGACAATAATGTAGTGGCTAAAAACATGCCCAGGAGAGAGCGGCACATCCAGTTTTCAATTGGAAACCTTATAGTGCATGTGGCCAGAGAGTGAATTAAAAATGGCTGACGTCAAGAGGGCTGGGGGGGTTTTGTTCACAAGTGTGCCCAATGCCACACCATGGAAAGGAAAGGCAAGCACAAAACTGAGCCAAGTCTTCGTGGTCTGTTGGAGTGGAAAACAGGTCTGGCCCTGGATTCTGTAACACAGATGTCAACAAGAACAAATACATTACATGGGAATAGGAGACACTGAGGAGCATTTGGAGAATTCCAAGAAGTGTATTCCTGGAACAAAAATGATCTCTACTTGGTAAGAATTAACCTGGCCCAAAGAGAGGCTTACTTCCCTCACTTCTGGGAAGTAATCTTCAAGCCCTTGGGATCCCCGCTTCACATGGGTGTCTTTGCTTACCTGGAAACTTGAGCCATGCCGGGAAGTCTATGCTAAAAATGTGATTTATGGTGAGGGCCTTAGGCAACATAGTATCACATTACCTGTGGTGGGGCTGAAGACTAAGGTCAGCCTGGTGGAAGGTCAATCATATCTATGTCACCGAGCCACAATAAAACTCAGGACACTAAAGCCTGGGGAGCTTCCCTAGTTGGCAATACCTTATTCATATTGTCCCACATCAATGCTAGAAGAAACAGGCACTGTCTACACCTGCCAGGGACAACTGGAAGCTCTGCACCTCGGTGTCGCCTAGCTCTGCTTCCTGGGACTCTTCCCTCTGCTGATTTTAACCTGTATCCTTTTGCTGTAATAATGCAGACTCATGAGGATAATGACTCTTCTAAATTCTGGGAGTCCTTCTAGCAAATTATCAAACCTGAGGATGGTCTTGGAGACCCTCGAACTTGTAGTTGTCGCTGTAAATGAGGATGGTCGTGAAGATGCCTGAACCTTTCAGCTGGCATTAATAAGAAGAGAGAGGGCAGGGCATCTGGGTGGTTCAGCTGGTTAAGCGTCCAACTCTTGATTTTGGCTCGGGTCATGATCTCATTGTTTGTGAGACTGAGCCCCACATTGGGCTCTGCACTGGTAGCATGGAGCCTGCTTGGGATTCTCTCTCTCCCTCTCCCTCTCTCTCTCTGCTCCTTTTCTGCTCATACTCTTTCTCTCTCTCTTTCTCAAAATAAATAAATACGCACTTTAAAAAAAAAAGAAGGGAGAAAGTTGACTTGAGAGCTAGCTTCAAAAATGCTAGTATCGAGTAATTGCCACTACCTATTTGTTACAAGGTAGAAATGTCTCATGACTTTTTTTTTAAAGGTGCCATATTGCAATTGATATGATAAGCCAGAATTTAGATCATGAATGGATAATGGAATATTCTTGTTGAGCTGTCCTGATTTAAATAAAATTGGCTGGTGGTTAAATGAATACGATCACACTTTTAAATTTTTAGTAACTACTATCACTATCGCCCCCTTGAAAGATATTATTGAAATGGAGGCTGCGTGTTAGTTGCCATCACACAACCTAGAGAAGATTGATTTTATATATATATGTATGTATAACTGGTTATACAAATATACTTAAATATAGAGGAAATCTCTTCACTGTCTCATAAAACAGAGCAAGCCTCACCTGTGTTTGAATTTGTATTCATCAGTTTGTCTAAAACAAAGGCTGAAGATAAGAAGCAATGTTTACTCTATTTTTTTTTTAACTTTCTTATGTCAAGCTCATTAAAATTCTGTGCATCTACACTTCTGTCCTTTGGGGTGCCTGGGTGGTTCAGTTGCTTAAACATCTGACTCTTGAGCTCAGCTTAGGTCTTTTTTTTTTTTTTTAATATAACTTATTGTCAAATTGGCAAACATACAGTGTGTAAAGTGTGCTCTTGGTTTTTGGGGTAGATTCCCGTGGTTCATCACTTATATACAACGTCCAGTGCTCATCCCAACAAGTGCCCTCCTCAATGCCCATCACCCATTCCCCCCTCTCCCCCAGCCCACCATCCACCTTCACTTTGTTCTCTGTAGTTAAGAGTCTCCTATGGTCTGCCTCCCTCCCTCTCTGTTGGTAACTATTTTTTTCCCCTTCCCTTCCCCCATGGTCTTCTGTTAAGTTTCTCAAGATCCACACATGAGTGAAAACATATGATATCTGTCCTTCTCTGACTGACTTTTTTCACTCAGCATAATACCTTCCAGTTCCATCCATGTTAGGTCCTGATCTCAGGATTGTGAGTTCAAGCCCCGTGTTGGGTTCTGCCCTGGGTATGAAGCCTACCTAAAAGAAGAAAAAAGATAAAGAAAAAAAAACAACATTCTGCCTTTTAATATGGTTTAAATGTAACAGCAAATAAAGAATATTTAGTACTTATCACATTTTATAGATGATTTTATAAGGTTAGATGCTTTTAAAGTCAGAGCTACAAGACGTATTAGCAAGTTAAATTTGCTTTTGAATTGTTTACTAAGTCACACTAAGTTGTAATTCAGAGTTGTTCTTTAATAACTGTTCAAAAATACATAAAATCATAGGAGTTCTGTTTCTACATGATTGGTAACGGTGGTTTTACAATCTGCTAGAAGGATTAAGGTAGAGGAAATGTAGATTTACAAATTATATCATCAAAAGGCTTAGCATACATTTTTAAAAATCACTTTTAAAAAGTGTAGACAGTTCCTAAGATGGCTCCCAATGATCTCTGCTTCCTCGTATTTACGCCTTGCTCCATTTCCTTTCCCTGAGTGGGCACTAGACCTAATGCCATGCTTCTAAGGGATGCAACTTCCAAGATCGTGTTGTAAAAGACAGTGACTTCCATTTTCTTCAAATTCTTTCTGGGGTTCTCTTGTTTGCTCATTTCTGAAGCCAGCTGCCTTGTTTGGTGCCAGCCTGTCAAGAGGCCCACAGGGGCAGCCTCCAGGCAGCAACCTGCACGGAACTGAGGCTGTCAGACCAATAGCCAGCGAGGAACAGAATCTTGCAAACAACCATATGAGCTTGGCAACAGATCCATCCTCAGCTGAATGTTGAGATGACAGTAATTTCCTCCTTATGAGAAAGCCAGAGCCAGATGACCCAGCTAAGCCACAAGGAAGCCTCACTCACAGAAACTGTGAAATAAGTGTTGTAAACCCCTATGTGTTAGGATCATTTCTTATGCAGCAATAGATAATTGATGCATCTGGACTTAAATCTCAGCTTCACTCCTTTGTTGAAGTGTGATTATAAGTTTGTAGGTTACTTTAGCTTTTTGTGCCTTGATTAGGTATTTGTGATCTCTGGGATAATAGTCGTGGCTACCTTACAAGGTTATTGTGAGAACCAATACGGTGAATTAATCCATAGTTGGACCACATAGCAAGAGCTCAATGCATGTTAACCTCCATTGACACTGGTCTAGGACCTGTGCAGAAATATGGGCAGTGGGGTTTTCTAAGCTGAGAGTGAGAGCCTCTGATGTAACTACCAGTTAAATCTCATATCACTGAATGATTAATTCAGAATATGTGAAAAAAAATGCTGCAATTGAGTGCTCAGTTTCCTATTTAGTACCAGAATGCTTAGAGTATAATTTGTAAAACCTGACAGAGGCATTAAGCTCTTAAGGTATAGGCATCCCATCCTGAAGGTAGGCAGAAATTGGGAGTCAATAGTGGTGATGATTAGAAAATGTATCAAAGGAACTCAGTATGTTCCCCTATTGCTAATTTTGCCCTGTGGACTCTTTGGGTATCCAAGAGCTGTGAATTAGGATTGCTATCTGTCACAAAAGCAAATAAAATAAATTTATCCTACTTAACAGGTTATCATCTTCTTTTATTACATTAACTAAATTATTATCTATTAAAATATGTACATATAATTACTATTCAGTAGGTATTAAAATCAAGTCTGTAGTGTTCTTTTTAGTGAGCTGTATAATCCAACTACACTTCTTTTTCTGGCTATTTTTCTTTTCATCGCTCGTTTTCTTGTGGAATATTTTTAAAAGCTAAGTCATGCATTTGGAAGAAGTTTAGATGACCAAGATTAAGAGGACAGTTAGGCTAGGGTCCTTCCAACATAATTTAATTTGGGGGCTTTACAGTTCCAGAAACTTCTCTACTGGGGTAGAAAGGCATTTTAGGAGAGACATGATTGACTGGTGGCCCTTGCCTGAGTAATTTGTATTCTCTTACCAGCCAACTGCAATAACATCAACTTGAAGTGATAAGGATACTGCTAAATTTGCTTTAATTAATGTCAGGTCCCTGAGTAATAAATCACCATTAATTCGTGAGTTCGTTTTTTGGAAATGGCCTAGTCTTTTTGGCTGTCACTGAAATTTGGCTGGGAAAGTCTCCCACTTGTGGAAGTCTGCTGCTCAATCATTTTCTTCACTGTTCTTAGCTTTTCAAGGTGAGATTTCATCCAGGTTGAAGGTACGTAAAATCACTCTCATGTTCTTAAACCAGAATCCCATCAAAACCTCCTTAACATTGCTACCTTTCACCTTAACATCTGCCAGACTTAACATCTACCAGAAGAATTATTAACTAATTTATTTTAGACATTTTCGCAGTTTTCATACACTTCCCTGTGGGTTAGCTGTGGCTCTGGGTTTCTCATAACTTTCATGACATAATCTGGATTTATATCTACATAATGGAAAATACCTGGATTTCTCAGCAACTTCATTTCTCAACATTTTCTTGAGGTGGTAAAAGGATGCACAAAACCTGTATCTCCTTCCTCTTCTATCCCTATAATTTAGAGATGCATTTTTAAAATATATTTTTGGAAGAGGTTGTGTGTGTGTGTGTGTGTATGTGTGTGTGCACATGCATGTGTGTGTTTGGAATTCTTTTAGCTTTGGTATGGCCTTATTTAACTCAATTTCTTTGTGCTCATTGGCCTTGCAAGGAATTCCATTCTCAATTTTGGATCATTTTCATAGAACAGTTTCTTACTCCTAAAGGCTCTGTTTCCTGGGGTTCCAATTTCAGTTTGATTTTGGCTCGCAGCTCATGCTTCTACTGTTTGACTTTATTCTTTGTAGTTTGCTATCATGTGCATGCATGTGATACACAGGTAAAATCCTGATCTGGGTTGATCCTATGAGGTTTGACATTTTGTGTAACTATGTTTCCTTGATATTTAACTGTAGGGATTTCAAGTTTCATTAAATTTAAAAGATACCAAATAACATTATTGAGCAGTTAACTTGTGACTGTCATGAATTCCGGAGTCCTCTTAATAGTTATAATTTGAATTGGTTCTTCAGATTCTCAGGGAAGTAATGTCTAACCTTGGGTAACAAGGAAACTTTGCTTTCTTAATGCAGTGCATTGTCATTCAATGAATATGCTAAGCTACCACATTAGGAATCTGGCCAAGCAACTGAGTCAATTTTCAATTAATTTGGTGGGATGTGGGGGCTGAACAAGAACTGGCTGAGAGTAGAAAGTCTAACCCTGACACCTGAAGCTCACCATGGTGTATTGAACCTCATTTTCACATCCACTAATTCAGCGAAAGGTGGATGGTTGGGCTAAGGAAATTCTTAAATCCTTTCCATTGCTGAAGTTCTATGAAATCAGACTTAATGTCCATCTATATCCAGTGCATTTGCTTATTAATTTCTGGAGAGAGCAGGTGTAAGTCAGGGTATAAAGAGTAAGTTTAGGTTAGAAAGAAGAATTAAACCATTCATGAAAATAGAGAAGAAAGTTATTTGTGGGTTTGTGGGTTTATATAGTATCTTCTAATATCATAAGAAATTTAGAATTAGGTATTCCTTTCCATAGAATCGTTGGTAAACAAATGAGTATTTTTCGTCCAACTCTTCTTTGACTTCAGTAATTTCTGAGTACTCTCCATCTAGTCGCCAGTCCTTCTAGTTCTCATGAAGCACTGGCTTCTTAAGAGCTCTGAGTTCAGGGGTGTCTGGGTGGCTCCATCAGTTAAGCTGCCGACTCTTAATTTTGGCTCAGGTCACGATCTCACTGTCACGATCTCATGGTCAGGATCTCACGGTCGTGAGATTGAGCCCTGCCTCATTGGGCTCCATGCTGAGCGTGGACCTTGCTGAAAATTCTCTCTCTCTCTCTCTCTCTCTCTCTCTCTCCTTCTGTCTCTCCCCCACTCTGTCTCATGTGTACACTCTCTCTTTGTCTCTCTCTTTCTCTCAAAAAAATAAATTAAATTAGAAAAATAAAAGCTCTGAGTTCATTTATGCCTCAAGGGGACTACGTGGTCCTCATCTGCACCCAGTGAAAAAGCACATCTATTCCCCATGTCACTTTATACTTGAGCAATTTGCTAGCTTTACACAAGCAGTGGTTTCTGTGGGGTGAAGGTGGAAATTACCTGAAAACAGAAGACCCTACCATACAGAGAAAGACAGATACCATATGGTTTCACTCTTATGTGGATCCTGAGAAACTTAACAGGAACCCATGGGGGAGGGGAAGGAAAAAAAAAAAAAAAAAGGACGTTAGAGTGGGAGAGAGCCAAAGCATAAGAGACTGTTAAAAACTGAGAACAAACTGAGGGTTGATGGGGGGTGGGAGGGAGGGGAGGGTGGGTGATGGGTATTGAGGAGGGCACCTTTTGGGATGAGCACTGGGTGTTGTATGGAAACCAATTTGTCAATAAATTTCATATATATATAAAAAAAATAAAAAATAAAAAAAATAAAAAAAAACAAAAAAAACAGAAGACCCTGAACAACTGTGTAGCTTTGTATACGAATTCTTAGGTGTGGAGTATTTTAGTAGCCTCTTCTTCACTTCATTGGTAAACCAGGGATTCTCATTGTCCCATCATAAGGTTATGGTGATGGCCAAACACACAACACTCAACGTTGGACAGATGAGGTAGTCAGTGGTTTGTTGGTCACATAGACTCACAAACCAGTGGAGAAGGACACCACATGCTGTGGTCATGTGGAGGTTGCACTAAGAGGCAGACCGAACAGCCAGGAGCTATGGGAGACAGGCCTTGTAGTATCACGAGAGAGAAGTACTCTGGTTCCCACCCAAGAATATAATTGACTTGTTTCAATAATCCACAGCCTGGCAGGAAACTGAAACCTGCTATCTAGGGATAAGCAGGAACTGTGCCTGGGCCCCTCAGTAAGGAGGGTTGTTGTCTGGGGTCTTTCTTCACAGGAGCAGAGTGAGGAGGGGAACTTGCAGTTAAGCCATTCAAGGCTCACTCAATTTCAGCAGATGTCAAGCAGCAAATAATCTTTTTGTCAACCTTAAAGCAAAATGATGAGAATTAAGAGGACAATATTTAAATAAAATATGGGTAACTTTTATTAGTGAAAAATATAGACTAATTTTTTTGAATAACATGTCAGAAGATAAATCACATCAAAATCCATTAGAAACTCTTTTGTTTAGATAGAAAGAGCTGGATGCTGGATGAATTTTAGATCCTTTCAGTTTTAGAGTTTAATGATTTTTTTATCACCTGACTGATAGATACTTGTATTTCTCATAGATTTCATTTGTATTCTTTTCTGGTTTTAATTGCCATTTATTTTTAAAGGTTGTTTATTTTAGAGTGGGGTGGGGAGAGAGGGGCAGAGGGCGAGGGAGAGAGAATCCCAAGCAAGTTCTGCAACTCAACACAGAACCCAATGTGGAGCCTGATCCCATGACCCTGGGATCATGACCTGAGCCGAAATCAAGAGTTGGATCCTCAACTGACTGAGACACCAGGCACCCCTAATTTCCATTTTTGTTTTAAGCTCTTTCATTATACATAACCTAAGTTCTTTCTGCATCATACAAAGTTGAACATCTCACAGTAGAAATTCTATTTCAGCAGGTCATAAATAGATACAAGGTTAATGGCATATAACTTCACAGAAATATTTTATGGATTGCTATATTCCTATTACCTAAAAGATTTCTGGTTATACAGTAGATTTTCAATAAATACTTGATTACAGAATCGCTGAGAATATAGCTTACCAGGGTTTACTTAACTCAGAATGAGAAGCTATATATCACTGGAAGATCATGCTAATTTATTAGGAACTATTTCTTTCAATTCATGTGAGGTTAAACAATTCTCTGACTTGAAGAGACCTCAGCAAGATGTGCTGAGTTAATCAAAAAGCAAAGGTGTTCCACAATGTGAATATGAATCGGTTTGTAATGAGTATTGTTGAAACCTACTCTCCAGTTAAGAAGTCAGATGCTTGTTTATGGCGTTACTCAAAGCATCTTTCTGGCATACCCAAACCTCTGTAATTACCAACGTTACTAACCCCCTTAATGGGGACTGTACATGACCACTCCGATCTGATGACATAGTAGAGAGGCTGTGAGAAACCCACACTTCAGGAGATTCTAAGGCTTCCTGCCCTAATCTGTCCAGTAGAGGGCGGTGGTGTACCTATGCAAAGACCAGGGCTTACCCCTGGGATAAAGGGATGGTCAGCAAGATGCCTAGGGCCTGTCAGTCAAGTGCTGAAAATGAACAACACTGAAAAAATATTCCATTCAGGAGAGCATTGAGACCACCTGATACAAACACATTGCATCTTGCACAAGTTGTGGGTACCGAGTGAACAGTCTAAGTCACTTACAGATGTATGAAGTCTCAGAATTTTACTTCAAAGTACAATAAAACAAAAACAATCCTTCAGCAAACTGTCATTCCTGAGGGCCAATGCACTACAAATCTCATCTTAGAAAAACACTATGTAATCCAAACTAAGACAAAGAATGAATGTATAGTCTAAAGACGCACCAAAGATAATCTTAATTATTTTTCCAGCTCCTAATAATGATGATGGTGACAGTAATAATAAAATCTACATATTTAGTGCCTTAAAGTTTCCCAAACATAGACTCACATTATTATAAACATATCAACCTGTTAAGGTAGTTAATACTTTCTACTTCTGTTTTACCTCTGAGACACCCGTGGTACTTACATGATTTATTTAAGGACACTTAGCTAGATAGATTAGAGGCAGTTATTCTGAATACGGGTATGTTTCTGTTCATCTTCTGTACTTACCTATGGAACTCTGCATTTGCATACCACACATTAAACAACACATTGTATTTATCCTTAATTATGATGCTTTTAACCAAGGACATATATTTCTTATACGTATTAAGATAATTTCACCAGACTAAATTTGACATATAATCTGCTTTTTGTCCCAAGGTGTTAACTTGCCCTGCAAATGTAAATTCAAAAAGAAAAGGAGTAAAGTTTTCCAAAGAGCAGGGAACATTCTATTTCTAGATATAACTAGACATTTTGTAGTGCTTGAAGAAAAGACACAAAGCATCTCGGGAAATGAGAAGGTAACGGTGAAATCAAGGAGGGTCTGTGCTCACCAATGATACTTAATTTCCTTTTCTGAGGATGAAGAGGAAGATGAGGTCTTGGGGGCAGCTTCTAACAAGCTCATGGCAGTATGACATTGCCAACTGCTTTTTCTGACTTCCATTTTTTCAGGCCAGTGACAGCTGTTGGCTACTCCCACTGGACCCTGCAGTTGTTTGCTACCCTACAGCAAAATCTGGTTGATCACAGTGAGGGAAAAATGGGTTCTGTGGCTTAGCATTCACATTCTGCCCTAACGCTGCTGGGCTCCACCATCAAAAAAAGACTCTCATGGGACCCCTTTCCCCAGCTCTGGGAGCTACATGGCAAATCCATAGCGTTCGAGTGTGTATTTACTTGTGGGTGCCTTGTGGCCCCCCTTCCATCAGGGATAGATCTTGATCAAGTATGACCATCTAGTAGGTGAGCTGCTTGGCTGGGCTATCAGCTCAACTGCATATATAGTTTGGATTTGTTTGTGTCCAAATATATGTGTAATAGTAACTGATTTTTTAAATGGAGATTGTATAGCAACAACGAAGAAGATGAACTGAGAATGACTGAACCCATAATGTAGAATGTACTATATTTTATTTATTATGTTCTGTGCATGAAGTGTATCTGTGTATATATATGTAGATGTACGAAGTGCCTAGAAACAGTGCTCAGCTATAACCAAAATGAGATCCTTGGGGTTTCTACTATTCTTTCCTAGCTATGAACAACTAAAGGAAAAATTTATACCCCAGTTTTGACTCTGACTCTCTTATTCTGTCATTGCTTGGATTTTTGCCATTAGTTGACTTGCTCTGTGCCCTTTTTTAAAGTTAACCAGCCTCAGTGTGGTCACTTCCTTGAATGAAGACAGATATGCTAAGAACGCCTAGTCTCTGTTTGCAATCATTTAAAGTTCAGACTTTAAAATATAGCCTTTTTCAGTCGAATTTCCACAGCTTGTATTACTTTTCTTTAAATTTTTTAAAAATATCTATTTGTTATTTTGAGAGTGAGAGAGACAAAGTGCGAGTTGGGAAGGGGCAGAGAGCGAGGGAGACACAGAATCCGAAGCAGGCTCCAGGCTCTGAGCTGTCAGCACAGAGCCCGACATGGGGCTCGAACCCACACACTGCGAGATCATGACTTGAACCAAAGTCGGATGTTTAACCGACTGAGCCACCTAGGCGCCCCATCTTTTCTTATTTACTACTTTGTACAGCCTTGCAAGGGCTAAAAGGCGGTACTGTTCCATTTCTACAGCACGAGTATTTTAGCTCTTGATTATATAATTTCTTCTTATCTCTAGTATAGTAGCTCCTCAGAATTGGAATTAGGCACCAGCTTATGTTTGCCTATAGCACTGTGCTTGTCATTTATCAAACTGTACTCACGGCACTTATCAAACTGTATTCTAATAGTCTATCTACTTATTTCTATTCCCCATTAGATTGAAGGCTATCTCTATTTGTTCGTCAGTGCAACCAGTGAGTTCATCTTTTACTCACAGCTTCAAGAATCCACTATTGTTGAGTATCTACTGTGTGCTAGATATGTGTCTCTGTCTGTCTGTCTGCCTGTCTGTCTCTCTCTCTCTCTCTCTCTCTCTCTCACACACACACACACACTTAAAGCAGACATTTTCTCTGTACTCGTTATGTAGTCACTGAGTTTATAATCTAATAAAGTAGGCAGACATTAAGCAAGTAATCAAACAAATAAAATATATAATCATCAAATGCAATGAAAGAAAGAAAACTGCCATGAAGTTTAATAAACTGGTCTGGGGGGTGGGCCGGGTGATCAGAGAAGCATTCTCTGGGAAAGTGACTTCTGAGCCGAAATCTGAAAGTGACTGAGAGTAAGTCAGAATGAGAAGAAGCATTCTAGGCTCCAAAGCAACATGTTCAAAGTTGCAAGGCCGAAACAAAAAATGGGGCAGTTTGAGAAATGAAAGAGAAGCATTGTGTTTGGATCACAGAGTGAAGAGAAGAGGAACAGTAGATAAAGCTAGTAAGCAGGCATGGAATGAAGTGTGCAGGGCCTTGGAAGCCATTTTTGAGGTGTTGGCTTCTATCTTCAGAACAAGGAAAATCCAGGGGAATCACATGATCTGGTGTGAAATTGCTCTGGCCTTAGTGTGGAGAATGAATTGGATGAGGTCAGAGTCAATAGAGAGAGTTACCAAGCTGGCTTCTGCAACAACCGAGGCAAGAGATAACAGAGTTTAGGCTGGGCTAGTGGCAGCAGAGGTGGGGTAGGGATTATCAGAATGGTGGGGCGAAACTAGGTCCATGTAGCTTTGGCAGAGTGGAGAAAATCTTTCCAGAAGGAAATGGTTTTGAGTGATAAACACTACTTAGAAATTCCCCACTGTGCCCTGATCGTCACTGCATCCAGCACCTGGTGCAATGCATGCCATATGGTCAGGGCTTGATACATGTTTGTTCAAGGAAAGACAAAAGAAAGGAAGAAAAGAAAGAAGGAAGTGAGTAATCTTTCCAAGCTTTTAGTGGAAAGGAAACAAAACCTCTGAAAAGACTCCTCACCATTCAAAACTCAGAATACCTTTGCTGGTCTTTGACAGAAAATAGCTTTCTAATTGAATGCAAAGTTTGATGATTAATTAATTGATTTGTGTTGTGACTACTTCCAGCATTGGGCTGAAAGGGACACTAAGGCCTTGTCTGGGATCCATGAAAAAAAAGAATTATGTTTCTTTAACGCTGTCTGCCATTGATGCAGTCTCCATTGATATGCAGAAGAGAGGGGATGGAATGAAAATCACATACAGCATCTTCTATAAATTAGGCTGTAACTACCTGGGCTGCGTTGTGACAGAAACTGTCTACCATCTCTGAAAGTTTTTTTCTGCTTACTTCTTTTAAATCTGTTTACTTATTTTTTTGCCTAACTATACTTGTATTACATGTGCTCAGATAACACACACACACACACACACACACACACACACACACACACCTACACACACATTTTGTTATTGTTGTTGTTTTTGTCCCAACTAGAATGACTACTATTAAGAACCGGATGGTTCAGTCTCCATCAATGACTTTCTTTTGGGCCACATTATCTGTTGCCTTCTCTTATAATGGATTAAAAAAATGGTTAACTCATTTTTTTTCCAAGAGAAAATAATAAATTGGGACAGATTCAAGGACCACTGAATTTATATTGCTCTCCAAAGTACCGTTTTTTTTTTAATTGAGATCAACATCCATTTGTTCTACATCCCTACCCCACCATTGATCCCCCTTTTCCAGCACCCTTTTTCCTACTTCCCTGAAACCTTCTACTTCATCAATGATCTAAACTTAACTCCTCTCCCTACAGTGTGAAGATTCTCAACCCTATTCCATAAAGATCTAAAAGCTCCACCTATGAGTGCTGGAAAAGGTTTTTTTTCCTTTCTTTCATTTTGTGTCTTCAGGGGTCTCTAAGGAACAGAGGATATATTTGGCCCCTAAAAGTTCAGAAGTTCAGACTGCCATCTGAACCTTTGAGTACATTCTATCAACATAGCTAACATCCAGAGTTAATTCCCTCTGTCATTAAAAGATGACATTAATTGCTCCCAAATTCCCAGATGCAAGAAGACTAAGAGAAGCGTGCAACACTAATTCCCATCAGCCCCTAAATACCAAAACTCAACAGAAAATCCCAGGAGAAAACATTAAGCCCTTGGCAGGGTTCATTTGCCCCAGTACAACAATGTTGAGAGTCAAACGATGAAATTCAGGGCAAGAATATGCCACCATACTGCTTCTGCCTGGCGATATATTGCTACTTCACAGTTCAGAAGAATAAGAGTGAATGAATATTTATTTGAATAAGAAATAGCAGAAAATATATAATGAAATAAAATGTAAAGAAACCATGTTTCTTAAGACTTCTGGTGCTTACCCTTACCTGGTTATCATCTTCTTCCTGTCACAAAGGGGAAATCATACTTCTCTGCCTTTACAGTTAGGCTGGACCATGTGACTAGTTCCTGGAAAAATATTATGAGAAGACAGGATATGTGTTTTCACTTCTAGACCAAAGCATTTGATTGCTGTGGTGAGCATTCTTTTTCCCTGCTGCACTGACCAAGAGACTGCAGGCTACAGATGATACAGCTACAGTATGGTGGAGACAAGATCATCGGAGACCACTGCATGGCTGGATGGACAACAGTTGCTCTAGAGAGTCATTAAAAAATCACAGCAGGATTTACATGAGCAAGAAATAAATGTCTGCTGTGTTAAACCACTGAGATTTGAGGTTTGCTCTCCTAGCATAACCTGGTCTATGCTGATTAATGCTGCAACCTTAGGGAAATTGTTAATTTCCTATCAAGTGCAACAGTGCTACCAGGTTTTGGATGGTTGCATCCAATACTAAAAAATTATGAGAATCCAAAATAAATGATGATAATGTACATCTATTCCCCTGATCATGACTTGGTTCTGCTTAGGTGAGTTTGGAATGAACTACCCTCTGTGTGGGGGTGATTTCAAATACGTTGCATCATTTTTTAAAAGTCAAGTTGATTGAAGTATAATTCACATATGGTAAAATTTACTCTTTTAAAGTATGTAGTTTTATAAATCTTGAAGATGTACCAATATAGAACTACTACTTCTATCAAGATATGGATTTCTTGGAATTCCAAATTCCAAAAATTTTCCTTGTACTCTTCCATGTAATCAATCCTCTTTCTCCTTGCCCCACCCCCTGGCAATCACTACTATGATTTATGTCCATGTAATTTTGTCCTTTCCAAACATTCATATAAACAGGATTACACAGTGTAAGTCTTTTGTATCTGGCTTCTTTCTGCAGCATTGTGCTTTTGAGGTCCATCCACATCGTGAACTTAATAGTTCATTCCTTTTTGCTACTGAGTGGAACTTCAGTATATGGAGTTACTGCCATTGGTTTATCAGTTCCCCGGCTGGTGGATGTTTGGGTTGTTTCAGTTTGGGACAATTATGAATAAGAAATCTACGGGGGTGCCTGTGTGGCTCAGTCAGTTAAGTGTCTGACTTCAGCTCAGGTCATGAACTTGCTTGCATGAGTTCAAGCCCTGCATCAGGCTCTGTGCTGATAGCTCAGAGCCTGGAGCCTGCTTTGGATTCTGTGTCTCCCTCTCTCTCTTTCCCTCCCCCGATCACTCTCTCTCTCTCTCAAAAATAAACATTAAAAAAAAATTAAAAAGAAGAAATCTACAAACATTCACATACAGGTTCTTTTGTGGATATGTGTTTCCACTACTCTTAGGTAAATACAGTAAAACCTTGAATTGCGAGTAACTTGTTCTGTAAATGTTCCACAAGACGAGTAAATATTTCTAATAAATTTTAACTTGATAACTGAGTGATGTCTTTCAATATGAGTAGTCTGTGACACTGAACATCACATGATCACAACTGAGCATGGTTCTTGAAATTCGCTTTGAGATACAAGTGCTTTGGATTACAAGAATGTTTCTG
This sequence comes from Lynx rufus, assembly GCF_022079265.1. Taxonomy (NCBI): domain Eukaryota; kingdom Metazoa; phylum Chordata; class Mammalia; order Carnivora; family Felidae; genus Lynx; species Lynx rufus. The sequence continues at coordinate 131,055,035 of NW_025814867.1, read as the reverse complement.
GAATGATTTATGTTTGCAAACCAAGGTTTTACTGTACTTAGAAGAGGTATTGCTTGGTCATATGGCAAGTGTACGTTTATTTTTCAAACCTATGCTTCGAATTGGTTCTCTCACTTTGCATTGCCACTAGCAAAATGTATAGAGTTCTAGATGCTCCATATTCTCACCAGTACTTTGTGTACTATCAGCTTAAAAAATTTTATCAACTCTAGAATGAGTGTAGTAGGATTTTATTTTAATTTTTAATTGGTATTTCCCTACGAATAATAGTGCTGAACATCTTTCTATGTACTCACCATTTGAATCTCTTCCTTGGTGAGTTGTTGACTCAAAAATTTTTGCTCATTTTTTAAAATTTGCTTTTCTTTTTACTATTCAGTATAGTATTCTAGGTCTAGATGATGTATTCTAGACATAAAATTCTTATCAAATATGTTTACTGTGACATTTTTCTAGTCAGATAAATTCAGGTTGAAAGGATGTTCTGAAGAATTAAGAATATTAAAGAGCAGGGATACAGTGCATATCTGAGAAAAAAATGAGGTGAATTTTATGTCTCTTTCTGGAACTCTGGGTAGAAGAACAATGCATAGATGCATCGTATGAAACCTCATGCTTTCTTATCTACAAATGGTATAACTTCTCTATCATCTTCTTTCTTCTCTATCTTTATAAACAACTTGAAGCAGCCTCCAGATACGTGCCTAAATCCCTCAAGACTTTGTCCCAATTCAAGATATCTTCAAGACTGCTTTGATAGGTACTCTTTTGTATAAACAAATGATTACAAGATTTCAGCATTTTCTCTCCTTATGATATGTTATTCTCGAATGAAGAGCTTAATAAAATTATATTTGCTTATGATGGAACTTTGATAAAACTACCCTAGTGAATAGAAAAAAAACCCTGCTTATCTTTTGGAAATTTTGCCTGCAACATTAAATTTAAATTGGTCGTTTTCCTTAGAATCAAAGGGGTTCATCACTAAGATAGCTTTGGAAATGAGAAAGAAGAATCCCTCAGGTTTGTTTTTCTTTCTCAAGGATATTTTGCAAACTCATTCTGAAAATTTTGGTAGTCTTATTTTCTACATTATTTTTAAATATGTTTTATAGATCCTTTCTAAGTTAAAAAATTGTTACCCCTCTGAGGTAAATAACTGACTAGCAGGGAGTTCTAATACATTGTAATTTTCCACATAATATATGCATTTTTGCTCAGTATCTTCAGTTAAGAAAAGCTGCACTCAAAAAGCTCATTTTAGATGTCTGTCACTGAAAATATTTACAATAATACTGTTACGTTACATTTATTATTAATGAATATTGAGAGATGAAACTTTATCCCACTGGAGTTGACAAACATGTTAAGACATTAATCACTGAAACTCCACCCTAAAAAATGCATTCAAAAGAATGATGTAAATTAAAATTTGATTATATATATATATATATATATATAAAGTATCAAACAGTATCAAAGGAAAAATATTCATTTTATAGAATTTAAAATATCATCAACCCTTCAATGGAATTCTATTTCCATGAGGGAGCACTGCATTCTTTTTACCGTATTTGATTCATGTCACACAAAATAATCCCGCTTCCCTTCCTTTTATTCATACAATGATTTTTAAGTTCTCTAGTCTGTGCCAACAAAATTCATTTCCGTGCAATGTCAATATGACTTAATATATAACGAAAGTAAACAGTGATTGAAATAGAACTTGTAAAATGCAGTAGAAAGATATGATCCCCAAAGCCAATAAAAACAAACCAAGAAATGAAAAGAAAGGCCTGCAGAGAATCTCTGTTGTTCAAGTTCTTTATTTTTTTACCAGAGTAGAAGAAATTAAAAGGAATCTCTTTGTTTCAGGACATTGAAGTCTTTAGGGACCTGAGTCAAATCAAATAAAAAGGGACATGGAAAAAGTAATACAACATCAGCTTTACTGCTTTATAGCTGTGATAATTACCATTTAGTGAGCACCTACTACCCACAAGGCCCTATACTTCATGCTTTACACATGTTAACTAATTTAATACTTACAACAACCCAATGAGATTGGTACTATTAGACCCATTTTATGGATTAGGAAACCAAGGTCACACAGTAAGTAGCAGAGTCAGAATTGCATCCTGGTAGTTGAGCTACCAAGCTCACGATTTAATCCAGTATGCTATGCTACCTCTTAATTAGGTTAATTAGTCACCCCAAATGATCCTCCATCATAATTTATTATTGTTATTTAGTATGGTTAGCTGAAGATTTATAAAGAAACCAGACTTCTGTTTTCAGAGAATTTTTAGCTAATGGGTCACCACAGGTAGGATTTATAAAATAGTTTAAATGATTTTTTTTTTAAATATATTGACCTTCTCAGAGTGGTTACCTTGGGAGGTCTTATATTTATTGCAGGGATGCTATCATTGCTCAAAATATTTTTGCATTCTCTCTCTCTTCTTTTTTAAGTTTATTTATTCTGGGAAAGAGAGAGAGAGAGAGAGGGAGAGAGAGAGAAAGTGTGAGTTGGGGAGGGAAAGAAAGCGAGGAGAAAGCAAAAGTCCCAAGCAGGCTCTGCGATATGCAGTGCCCCATGTGGGGCTCAAACTCAGGAACCCACGAGATCATGACCTGAGCTAAAGTCAGATGCTAAACAGACTGAGCCACCCAAGCACCCCTTTGCATCCTCTTTTTGAATTGTCTGGGAAGATTAGGCATTTTTTGAATATCCATAAATTAAATCTTTTAAATGTGGATTTGAATGCTGGAAATAAGTACATAAAACCCAGTTATTCAAAATAAGATATAACTCCAAACAAGAATGAATTCTTTTTGGGGTGCCTGGGTGGCTTAGTCGGTTAAGTGTCTGACTTCTGCTCAGGTCATGATCTCACGGTTCATGAGTTCAAACCCCGCATCAGACTTTGTGCTGGCAGCTCAGAGCCTGGGCCCTGCTTTGGATTCCCTCTCTGTCTGTTCCTCCTCTGCTCATGCTCTCTCTCTCTCTCAAAAATAAATGAAGATTAACAAAAAAGAGAAAGAGAATGAATTCTTTTTGTAGCCCAAGCTGGTACCTATTCCAGGCGTAAAATGTTTAGAGAAGAGGGGCAATGATGGTTTCGTAGTTTACTAAATTGTGTAGCTTACTAAGGTGACTACAACCTTTAAGGAGTAACTTTGAGTAATGTACTTTGGGATATGTTTTATTAAAACAGACAATAGCAACAGCTTGTAGATCTGTGCCTAATACTTTGCTCTAACTCATAAGTGGCTTGGATGTTTCCAAATTAATAATAGAACCACTGCTTGTATGCTCCATATTGAACCTAACAGTAGAAAGAATCTATTAATCACTGTTGTTTATACTCTTCAGTATAAAACAGTTTTTCTGAAATTTTACTTCATTTTTACCATCATATATATTTCTCTGTCAATTCAGTTTCTCCTTTCTCATTAAAATGTCCAGATTTCTGCCTATTCTTGAATACCAGGTAAATAAGTTGGAAAGCACATTCTGAGCTGTATTCTTTCTTGTCACTTGGCATGCTAGTGTAGACTGGACCATCTAAAACTGTGGGTAAAGGGGCGCCTGGGTGGCGCAGTCGGTTAAGCGTCCGACTTCAGCCAGGTCACGATCTCGCGGTCCGTGGGTTCGAGCCCCGTGTCAGGCTCTGGGCTGATGGCTCAGAGCCTGGAGCCTGTTTCCGATTCTGTGTCTCCCTCTCTCTCTGCCCCTCCCCCGTTCATGCTCTGTCTCTCTCTGTCCCCCAAAAAATAAATAAACGTTGAAAAAAAATAAAACTGTGGATACACTAGGAAAATGTCCCATTTATTCATTATTATGGGCTGAAATGAAATAAGACATTTTTAAATAATATTTTCAGGGCACCAGTGTTAGCCAAAGAAAGCAAAGTTTTGATTTAGATGCGTTTTAATGTTTCACTATAATTTCTAATAGTCCCATTGAACAGTGTTTGATCTAGGGCCGGAGTTCTCAAACAAGAACAATCCTTGACCCTGGGGACATTTGGAAATGTCAAGAAACCTGTGTTATTGTCATAACCGAGGGGAAAACTACTGGCATGTAGAGAGTAGAGGCCAGGGATGTTGCTAAACATTCTACCATGAACAGGACAGCCCTTCACAAGAAAGAACTGTCCGGCGCAAATGTCAATAGTGACAAGGCTCGGAAACCTTAGAGTAGATGAACTCCTAATGAAGATGATAATACTGTCATATTAAGTGAAAATGATTATGTGAGGATATAGAGGCTGTAGATACAAAGTTAAAGTAAGCAGTTAATTTTTTAAATAAGTTTTTAGAATACCAAATGTAATGTCACAGACTTCTTCCCTCTTCAATGTTCAGGATTCATCTGGGATGCAACAAAAACTAGTAGTTCTAAATCAGCTGCCGTAAGTGAGTTGAATGGTGGCTCACCCAAAGGTGTGCCTACCTGGATCCTATGGATGTGATCTTATTTGGAAAACGGGTCTTTTCAGAAGCAGTTAAATGAAGACTCTTGACATGGGGTCATCCTGAATTATCTGGGTTAGCCCTACATTCAATGACAAATGGCCTAATAACACACCAAACAGGTGAAAGCACATGGAAGAAGTCCCTGTAAAGATGAAGGAAGAAATTAGAGCTGTGTAGCCATGAGCCAAGGAACACTTAGAGCCACCAGAAGCTGGGAAAGGCAAGAAGGATTCTCCTCTACAACTTTTAATGGAGCACAGCCCCACTGACACTTTGATTTTGGATTTTGGCTTCCAGAAAGGTAGTAGCATAAATTTTTGTTGTTTTAAACCACCAGTTTGCAATAATTTGTTATGAGAACCCTAGGAAACAAATACACCAATTTTCCCTGATCAAAAGAACTCATTAAAAACAATAACAATAAGGATGCCTGGCTGGCTCAGTTAGGAGAGCATGCAACTCTTGATCTTAGGGTCCTGAGTTCAAGCCCCACCTTGGGCATGGAGCCTATACTTAAAAACAACAACAACGCGTCTTCATGGTTATAGGAGGTCTGGGATAGTTGGAAAGATCAGAGTGGACCTATCCAAAGTCTTTAGGCCTGCCAACTGAATGAGCCAAATCATTCCAAAATCTAGTCCAAATCAGTCTCTCTGGGAGCCCTCTACTGGACATTATGTTCAGCCAGATTGAACTGGCCACAAGGGATGAGCTCTATATAGACACTTGTCCAGACGCCAAGACCAGAACCAAAATACACTTAAAGGTCAAGGCCAGGGAGGTGAAGTTTATTAGGACATTTACCCTGTGGCCTTTATTTCATCTTGAATATGAAGAGCATAGTATGGTATGTAGCACATCCAGACAAAAATATGCCCTATTGCAAAAGAATTCTTTAAAGATTAGATTTTACCTGCTTCCTCCATTCAGAACACAAGAATCACAAGTCTAGCATGGAGAGCCAGAATTCATTCATTCAGTAAATATTTGTTGAGGCCATTGTTCTAGATATCCGTCCATAGAACCCTAGCCATGGTTTCTTTAACTCAGGACTTTATGAAGTGGGCAAGTGGATTTGTTGATAGTGACTGACCCAAAGATCAATAATGAGAGCGATGCAGAATTTACCAGGCCTTCTTGGACATGATAAACTATGAAAATATGGGCATTGGAGTTTGGCACTCTATTTATTCTACGGTAATAAGCTGGTGATAATCTTTAACCAGCATGGTTGAAAGAATAATTTTTTTCTATTATTTTTGTCTCAAGAAGTCAACCTTGGTATTTATGTTTTTTTTTTTAAATACCCTACTAATATAACTTACTCTTCATATGCTTTTATCACAAATTCAGTTTTAAAGCGTTTATGGCTTTACTTGACTTTCATGGAGCATTTGTTTTTTCTTCACTATTTCTTAGAAGTTTCTCTGTAGGGCTGTGAGGTACTCAGTGATACACAAACTTCATTTGGTAGCTGTAGGATCAGCATTCTCATCTCTAGAATGGTGTGGAAGGGTGCTTTCTATCCCTGGCAGGAAAAGTTACTCCCTCCTCAGGAAGGGATTAGCAAACAGATTCACTGTTTCGTGTTCACAGATTCATGTTTTTGGTCAAACTCTTGTGTGCCGTGATACTTTCTGTGTAACCATAATAACTGTCTCCTGAGCACTGAACCAGCCTTCACATTTCAGTGGTGATTTGGGCAAGAGCAGCATAGTTGAGTCACTTCACAGCTATCAGTTTTCATGGGGAACACAAAAGAATTATTATGTCTTTGGGAGTGACACCCAATAGTGTGTTTTAGGAACTCTTCACTAACTTGCTTGAAATATTAGGAATATATTCTATAATTTATACTTTTAAAAAAACACATGATGGGGCGCCTGGGTGGCTTGGTCGGTTATTAAGCATCCGACTTTGGCTCAGGTCACGATCTCGCGGTCCGTGAGTTCGAGCCCCGCGTCGGGCTCTGTGCTGACAGCTCAGAGCCCTGGAGCCTGTTTCAGATTCTGTGTCTCCCTCTCTCTCTGCTCCTCCCCTGTTCATGCTCTGTCTCTCTCTGTCTCAAAAATAAATAAACGTTAAAAAAAATTAAAAAAAAACACACATGAGTCTACATATTTTAAAAATCAAAATAGCATTCTAAGCCTTTCCTAAAGTTACTTATGCTTGCAGCCTCAACAGTTCTTATCTGAGTACCTTTGGTTTGCTACCTATGGGGATAGGTAGTTATTATTATTAGCTGAAAGTAGTCTTTATTTATCATTAAATCTAAATTATCCAGGGATGAATCTTTGATACATCACTTTGTCCCTCTCCTTCCTCTTACCTGTTTTGGGCTTTCTCTTCTGTTTTTTTTTTTTTTTTTTCCCCAGCATTCAAGGAGTGGAAAATAAAAAAAGAAAAGCTGAAAGACAAATCAGGTAACTTTACCACTGAATTAACTCTAAGGATATGGAAACAGAGTCAAATGTAATGGCTAAAATAGAAAGTTCTCTCTGGATTGATTTACCCGTGCTAGCCCAGTTGCTCATTAGCACCGACTCTTGAGTTGATTGTAGTGAAAAATGTCCTAATGTGCAGTTTAATTTTGAAGAGTCGCCTCTTGGGGTTAAGGGATTCTTCTGGCAGAGCTCTGGGTACATTTGTGGGCAAACTGGGAAAACTGCTTCCCGAAAATGTGATGGCGGGAAAGCAATAGTGTTGCCCCACTTTGAGAGTCCCTTCCAAGTTACTAAAATGTGCTTCGAAATCATTTGCAAAACAAAAATAACACATGCTGAATCATAGTATTCTTGTCAGATAACTCTGCTGTGAAATCCACTGTGCGGTAAAACTCATAAATTTATTTCTGGTTAAATAGCCATAGTTTCAACACAAACAAAGATTAATCTGACTCGTTAGGAAGAGAGAGAAATGATTACATTCCTTTTACAAATGCTTATTTGAAAAGAATAGCGTTTTAAGATCTTATTCAGTCCCCTGCTTCACTCCGGAGGGGTCTTTAAAGGAATAAGTCACAAAAAAAGCTGATCTTTGGATCTAGTCACGTTTTTATTAATTTGCAAACACGTACATGCTACATAACTGTCGCATAAAGTATCGTGGCTACTGGTCTATTATTTCTTCATATAAACCTGGTACATGATCATCTTCCACGGCCCACAGACCACAGATGGTGCTTTGCTCTACAGTATAATTCCGAGAAGACGTGTCCCATCTCTGAGCCCTTTACCTTTAATTAACCAGTACATCCAGGCCTCAGAGTACATGAGGGGTTCTAGATAAGAGAGCTTTCAAAATAATGGCTATTTATTCTTTTAAGCCAAAACTTTAAAAAGATGTTAACCATTTCGATAGAATCTTGAAGGAACGAATTCTATAGCCCTGATTCTAAATCGCCTCATGGACTCATTAGAAACATAAGAGTCAAGATGGAAACAGGCTGCAGGACAGCACTGTCCCAGGGAGACTGAGGGGTGGAGAACTGAAGGTCTAGGTACCCACAGAAGCACCATACATTATGACTTCAGCCATTTACTCAACAAACTTATCAAGCATTTATTACGCTAGACATTATACTGTTATCAGGACTATACGGCTGAGAATACACCAACCCTGTCCTCACAAAAGCTTACAACCTGGTGGAAGAGAGTGAAAAATAAACATTTAGCTTATAATTACCATTTAATAAATGCTCCTAATAGATGCAACACTAGGACTTTCCTGGGAGGGCCGAGGAATAATTCTTTGTATGTTATTGTATTAAACGTATCTGTGTTGCTTTTTCAGATCATGAACATGCATGCAAAAAGTTTATAAAACACGGAAAAAGTGTAGAGAAGAAAATAAAAGCCACTTGGAAGCTCATTGTTGAGTAATAACCACTAATGACATTTTTGGTATAGTTTCTTCTGAGTTTTTTTTTTTAATTTTTAAAAAATGTTTTATTTATTTTTGAGACAGAGAGAGAGAGAGAGAGCGCATGATTGAGGGAGGGACAGAGAGAGAGGGAGCCACAGAATCCGAAGCAGGCTCCAGGCTCTGAGCCGTCAGCACAGAGCCCGATACGAAGCTCAAACCCACCAACGGTGAGATCGTGACCTGAGCCAAAGTTGTATGCTTAACCAACCAAGTCACCCAGGTGCCCCTCTTCTGAGTTTTTGATGGGTATTGTTTATGTAGTGGTGTTTTTCTCTCCTGGTTATCTTCTATGCAATTGATCCCTCTTCCATCTAGATGTTCTGCCCCCCTCGTAATTTCCTGCTTTTTATCTCTACTGGTTGGGAAATCAGACAACTAAACCTGTTCAGATGGTGCCTCAAAGAGTGAATTACACTGAGTGCAGGTCTGAGGGCCTCTTCTCAGAGAAGAGAGCATGAGCTTTAGCACATGGTTTCTATTTTGGTTCCTCAGAGCCTTTTTTTTTTTTTTTTTGCTTCCTGGGTTTCAGCTGTGTTCCTGGTACTTGAGGTTATTGGATAGATGACCTCTCCATAAGTGAGCTGCTTTTTTCTAAATGTAGTTCCTGACTTTTAGAAACTAATGAGAATTTGGCAATGCCTGGCTATCAATAGCTTGTCACTATTAAGCAGTGAGCAAAAGCAGCTTCAATTTTAAGCCTCTACCTTAGTCCAGGAGGAGCCTGACAATCTGGGCATTGAAGACATGTGGCAATTGGGACCCAACGCTAATTATATTTGCCTTTATCTAGGCTTGCCAGATAAAATATAGGACCCCAGTAAAATTGAAGGTTAAGTCAACAATGGGTACTTTTTAAGTATGAGTATGTCTCATGCAATAATTGGGGCATACTTACACTAATATATATGCATTACTTTTATTTTATTTTTTATTAATTTTTTTAAAGTGTTTATTTTTGAGAGAGAGACAGAGTGTGAGCAGGGAAGGGCAGGAGAGAGGGAGACACAGAATCTGAAGCAGGCTCTGGGCTCTGAGCTGTCAGCACAGAGCCTGAGGTGGGGTTCAAACTCACGAACCATGAGATCATGGCCTGAGCTGAAGTCGGACGCTTAACTGACAGAATCACCCAGGCGCCCCAATATATATGCATTATTTATCTGAAATTCAAATTTAGTTGGGGTGGCTCTATTTTTGCTACACCTGGCAACTTCACCTCCAGGCTCTCTAGGTACCCAATTACCATAATTAGACCTTTCTCCCCTTTTCCTTCTTTTCTCCTTACCCACAAGGCTGGCCAAAAACTGCTCAGTTGAGTTGAGTTGACTTCTTTCTAATTGGTTATGTTCCGAGAAGTTTAAACATGAGGCATGTTTGATAATGGAATTATGTCTTTTCAATAAAAGAAATGCTTTAACAAAAATACAGAGCCCTATTCTAAAGCAATTGAATTGAGCTCAAAACGTGTGTGTGTGTGTGTGTGTGTGTGTGTGTGTGTGCAGTCATTAAGATTTCAAAAGAGAAACCCTTTTCCACTTTTAGCTCATAATCTATATCTTAAGGAATTGAACAGAAAGTTTTGGACATTTCCAATAAAGGTTGGGTTTCAAAGTAATGGGGGAAAAATAAACTGGTTTTTCAATGTCTTTTTAATGATTCTGAAACCATTGTCTAGGGAATTAATCTATTAATTCCTTTAGAGCTAATGTTAGCACTAAGTCAAGTGCATTGAGATGATTGATCTACTTTTCTTCCTGGTTACAATGATGATGATAATTTTTAGAAAATGCCTTTTTAGAATTTGAGAATTTAGGGGTGTTTTCATATTAAATGTTTAAAATTCAGAGTTATTCCCTTACATTAAGGCCAAAGAAAAAGTACGAATGCTAGAGTTCATCCTGGATTAGAATTCTACCTCTGACCCTTACTTTCTGAGACTATGGAGAAATCATGTGAATTCTTTGAGCTTCAACCCCAGTATCTGAACAAGGGAGTAGCATGCCTGAAGGTTTCTGAAGATATAATGAGGTATTACATGTGAAAGTATCTGGCCTTACACAGTGGGTACACAGTAAATGCCATTCAATTCTTTGGGAATGTAACTGCTGTGAGCCAATAAGGGGAACATAAGTATTAGGAGTTGATCCCTGCTTCTAGTGATAAATCCTGCACTGCATTATTCAAGTCTTCCTTCTCTCCTTTCTCTTTCTTCTACATATCATAAGACATCTGATGTTACTTTGTAGTTCTTAATCTTAGAATGTCCCTTTCACTTCATGCCAATTGTCTATAGCCATATACAGAGGATGGTTTTTTATTCTGCCTCTTCTGCCGCTAATCTATTAAATTACCTGACAGCTAATAGGACAGAAGTCTCGCATCCAGGACACTGATATTTTGTATGCCTTCATTTTTTTCTCTGAAAAATATCTACCTCCTAACTTTTGTTTCCATTCTTGATGAAAGAAAAGTACTATGACCTCTTGTTGATGTAGAAATGTTGGGGTTCAGAGCTGATGGCCAAGAAAGAATTCTTGAGACTTCTTCGGTGCAAAAAGGTGGTTTATTAAAGCACAGGGACAGGACCCATGGGCTGAAAAAGAGCTGCACTTGAGTTGTGAAGAATGACCAATCATATAACTTCAGGTTGGGAGGGGGTTAGGGACAGCATAAGTCTCTAAGGTTTTGGAAGCAAGGTTTCCAGGATTCTGAGGGCGCTAGCTATTGTTAGGAAAAGTTCATTTATTACTGTTTAGTAAAAACTCAGTCATAAGACCCTTCAGATGTATATCAGTGGGCCATATGCTTGGAAGATGATTGCTCACACATATTTGAGGGATTGAGATAAACAAAATTTCCAAAAGGAGTTTTTATATGTTAAAGTAGATTTATTTATAGGATCCTGGAAGTCAGGATAACTTTAAACTAAGGTTGCCTTTTGGCCTTAGCAAAGCGTCCCCATCAAGGCAGCTGAGTTCCTAGAGGAACGTCACTCTGCCTGTCTCAAGGACTTGTTGGTGGGCTGTAGGTAGAAAGGAAATTTAATTTTCTCTTTTGCCTTTGTTTCCTACATCAATATCACCTAAAAAGTTCAGCCGACTCTACAAAGGTTTCATGTAAGGTTTTACTTAAAGACAAAATGAGTAGATCTACAGCGTTCCTTGATCCTCTGGCATCTACCCCTGCAATGCAGGGACCACCCGGGATGTGTTTTACAGTGAACAGTACCTATCACTAAAGTCCTCACCAGCATTTTTCTTCTAGTTGAGTAGTCTCAAACCATGGACCTGTTACACTGTGAGGTGTTTTGTGCATTTTGTTTCACATTTACTTCTAAAATAGTGGAACTCCGGCCGTTTATATTAGGCATCATTTTACTTACAGTTGTGTCCACTCCTTTGTGTAAGAGCTGCGTGTAGGAAAGACTTAAATGCATCCACCAGGAGGATTCCGCCATATTGGTGGTGGATAGGAGATGAGAGTGAATGAGCTCAGAAACCAAAGAAAGGAAGGAAAGGTGTGGCCAAACCCAGTGCTCCAGAATCAGCAATAGGGCCTGGGCAGGGAGGGAGCCAGTGGATGTGGGTATAGTTTGCCAGCTGATTAGCTAAGCAGACCAACTAATTCACTAATTCTAATTTACATGTCAATTGAATGAGCCATCAAACAGGATAACACTTTAGAGCTCAAGCAGCCTAGTTCTAGGATCCTTAGCTTGTTAGACCAGAGAAGAAGCAATTTACCTCTCAGTTTGCATGGGTGCCAATGGGAGTTTTGTCTTTGAATCATATACTAAGCATGGCAGATTTTCCAGAAGGAGAGAAGAAATATCTGGCATTTTAGACTGTGTCAGTTCTGATTTCAGTGACATTGTAATGCGAGATTGTCCATGGAGTGCAGGCAGGGAAACAGTGATGGGAGCAGAATCTCAACCTACTACTCGTTGTCTTGCTGTTGGGATTGCACCTTTGGGATCCTGGCTCCCTAGCTATGTGGGGGGTGAATGAGCATGCTGGGGTGCTGAGTGCCCTAACACTTGGGGCTCAAGCAAAATTGCTATAGGAGCCCTAGCTGAGCCTAAGATAGATGGGCATATTTTTTACTACTTCATGACCACTCACCTTCAGTCATAGAGGCATAGACCCAATTTCAACTGACACATTGCATGGGAGATTTTCCTGGTGGCCATGACGGCAATGGTCATGGAAACAGTATTTTAACCTTAAAGCATTTTTTCCATGGATCCAAGGGCCAAAGACAGAAAATTTCTGACGTTCGAACCATGGCAGCAAGCAATAAATACTAACAAGTGCCCCTGAAGACGTGAGAAATATTTGAGGAAGGAAGCTCTACAAAACTTTACTTGACTTCCTACAGTTAAATAGGAGGATAGTTCAGGAAAATAAATGTAGAATATTAATATCAATGAGAAGATCTCTGTACACACCAGAGGGTGGAGTCCACAATACTTGAGTTACACGTAAATGTATATTCCCATTGATGTCTCCAAGCAACATTTACTGAGCATCTATTAGGTGCCAGACACTGGGCTGTACTCTGGGGATACCAGCGAAATAAGATAGACATGGTGTCTAACTTCCCTTTTGCAATCTACCTCTTGCATATCTCCAAGGCAACTTTACTATTTTAAAAATCATCTTTTCATTAATTTAAGGCATTGAAATCCAAGGACTAAAATAAAACGTTGCCAGTCTGTGTAATAGCTAGGAATAGATACTACTTTTTAGTACATATAAAGATGGTTGAAATACCTTCTCCTCCGAGTGAGATGCTCATCCTCTTGATTCTGCCTCACAGCTCCAGCATCCAGAAATAAAAGGAACACCTGGCCAGCCTGGCCGATGAACTAAATCCACCCCAGTAATCAAATGGTAGCAGATCATGCAGCAAATCATTCTCACATCCAAAAGGTCAGTGTTAGATACTTCCAATTCAGGAAAGATATGTTAAAGGAATTTCCACCTCTGGACTCTCATAAATAAAAGTCACGACTCCATTTCATGGTAAATATGTTTGCTTACAGTTGCTACCCACAATGTGAAATATAGCTGGGTCATTTGGATCCTCTTTAATGGTATTAGGTGCATGGCAACACCTGATAGGCATTAAAAATGAGTCAAATAAAATAAATGTTTATTATCACTTATGATGTGTTAGATTCTACTGGGCAGCAAGAATTTATCCATTCCATTCAAAGGGAGAAATAGAATTAACATATGGTATGGTGCAGACTCTCAAAAGGCTTATAATCTTGTTAGGAAGATAAAATTGAAACACATGAAACAGAAGTGAACACGAACAAGAAGCAAAAATAAAGAGTAAAAGCAACGAAAAAGCATATAATAAAATGCTGAAGTATGGCAGGTGTAAGGGGAATTAGGTAAAATCATCGAACACAGTGATAGTTCAAGAATGCTTCACAGCCTAGACTGCATTTGTGCTGATCCTTGAGAAAATGGCCAGCATTTCATATGTACAAGGAAACTTAGGGAATTGCAGGTGCAGTAAACAAAGGTGTAGCAAGTGGTATAACCTTGCTATGCTTCTGAAGCAATAGGTAGACTGGTCTAAGTAGAATGGAAGAAGAAATAAGATCACTAGGAAGAAGAGCTGTTCTAGAAAAATTTGAAAGCCAAGCAGGGCTGTTTTAACATGGGTATTGGGTAATAAGTCATAGCAGATTTCAGGGCAGAGGAGGCACGGGCTGCAATCAGTGGTTGTGGAAGAATTAATCTGATAACTGTGTGAGGGTTTGAGGTGAGAAGGGCGAGTCAAAGAAAACAGTTCACATACCCAGCCACTGGTCAATAGCGAGTCATTACTCCATACCTAAAACTTCAGCATTATCCGTGAGTGATTTGTTGGCATGAATGGATTAAGAGTGCAAGTCAGAGAAGGCAATTAAATGGAGAGTCCAGGGACTTGAGGAAGACTAGAGAGGGTGATAAGTTTGGGAATCGTGAGTTACAAGGAAAAGACAGAAGAAGGAATGTCTGCTTTTTAGAGGTCCTCGGTAACACAATACTTGTGCTGAGGAAATTCTCTTGGAAATCCTGTGAATAAGCAATAACTGGAAGGCCTTAAAGGAAATTATTAGCAGGTCTCTGACTCTGAATGACCTATATCACCCTGGTGAAGTATACGCATTATAGAGCAGTGTTTAGAGAAAAAAAGGAATATTGAAGTCAATGTAAACCTCTATATCCACAAGCCGGTCATTATCCGAGATCATTTTAGATCAAAATGTGAAAAATGCACCATGTTCAAATTAGTATGCAAAATAAAGCATCAGCGTGGATTGAATTTATGTGATTATGCCATGAATAATTCATTAGCACAAGCAATACAATTAGCTTCTTATAATATAATGATATAACTATTGCATTCATGTACAGTAAGCCTGACCCAAACTGTAGTAACAGCAAGAAGTCTGAAAGCAAAAGAAAGCCCTAAATATTTCAAACCCAAAGGCACACAATGACATTTGCTGCTAATGGGACAAAAGTAGTAAGTAGACAGAACAGCTTACCCCTACAAGTGGTAAAAAATAAGTAGTGTGATTGTGTATATGAGCCTTTTACCAGACATCAAATAAAAATTACTTTTATCAGCATTAAGATGTAATTGATCTATTTGATAAAAATATCTCTTAACATTTTAAAAATTATTACATATAAAGCATGCGGATAACCAATTGAAGAGCTAACTATTCTGAATGAAAAGCATTATAAGCATAGAAAAATTTTTTCTTAAACTTCCAGAAGGTAGAAATCAGGGGTGGAGAGGCGAACAGACACAAGATAATCAATGCTTGGGTTGGATCAATAAGTAACTGGCATTTGCAGTTTGCTTTAACAGAAGCTTTACTTTGAAGACTAGAGGTTCAATTCACTTTAAAGTCCCACTTTGGTCATTTTCATGATGAAATTATCTCTCTCCCGGACTTTCATTGTGTTGGCTTAGGCTGAGGTTGCCTATTATAGACACTCTGTAGGAGTTACCTTGGAAGTTAATTCTTCTGCTTTTCTTTGAGGGTTCTCATGCTTTTGGGCATAGACATCTGCAGAGGAAAATATTTTAACATAGCTTCAGGTTATTTGAGTTGGTTTTGCCTCAACACTAAATAATGGACAATGGTAAAATATGTAAATTAAAGTGGTAAACCAGAATGTTCATTTCTACAAGGCACATCACAAATAATACAATGTTCTTAACACCATTGTTGTCATCCAGATCAGTGAACCTTTTTATAGGGGGAAACTGGAGGGGAGCGGTGAACTTTGAGGGACTGCTTCAAGTAAAATCAGACATCTTAAGCAGGATTCAAGTTTACACTCAATTTCCCACAACAGTTGTTTCAAGTTACTCATATTTCAAAGCTAAAATAACCAATATATCATTTTGCATATCTTTCATATTCTGTAATATATACATACATATTACTGAAATTATATCTGTTTTAGTCAATTTGAGTATCTATGACAAAAACACCATAGATTGTGCAGATAAAAAAATAGTTATTTCTCCTAGTTCTAGAGGCTAGGAAGTCAAAGATCAAGGCACCAGCAGATTTGGCGTCTGATGAAGACTAGCTTCCTGATTTATGGACAGCAGTCTTCTCTGCGTCCTCACATGGCAGAGAAAGTGAGCTAGTTCTCTGACCCCTTCTTATAAGGGCATTAATCCCATTCATAAAGGATCTCCCCCTCATGACCTAATTACCTTCCAAAGGCCACACTTTCCAATAGCATCATATTAGAAATTAGGATTTCAACACATAAATTTTGGGACAACACAAGTATGTAGTTCATACAAATCTATTGAGTGGGAACTATGTGACTGCTCCCCTCTTAAGGCTTTTTGTAAATGTATCTCTTTTAATTCCCACAAAAATTCTCTGAGGGAAACTTCCATTCCAGGCAATGCAGTAGAGAAAACATGCTGTGAAACCCATCTATTGAGAAACATTTAAAATGCTGAAGAAAATGCACACACGTGTGCAAACACAACTGCACTCACTCATATTGTTGAGATGATGAGAAAAATCATACTAAGCTGAAGTAGCAACCCAGAGCAAAGATTTCTAGAATCATCTAAGCAGGAACCTTGCTATTATTATACTACATGTAATTGTTAGACAAGACCTAAGATTTCTAAAGATGGAGAATCGGGTCAGAACTTCTTAAAAGCTAGAACTCCAAAAAGATTCTTAGTGAAATGGTTATCTAGAAACAGAACAAAACAAAATAACCCTGGGTTGTAAAAGTTGTCATCCAGGGTAATTGACTCTGTATTTTGTCTTGGTGAAGGGAGGGAAAACCCAAAATTAAAAAAAAAAAAAAAACTAAACTAAACTAATAAAGAAATTCATCAAAGTTGTAGGATATAAGATCAACATGCAAAACGACAATCTGAAAATAAAATTAAAAAATTCTTTTTATAATGGCATTAAAGAAAACAAAATACTTAGCAATAAATTTAACCAAGAGATATTGAATTTCTATGCTAAAAACTACAGAATACTTCTAAAATAAATAATATGTAAATAAATGGAAAGATATCTAATATTCATGAATGGGAAGACAATATTGTTAAGATGTCAGTACTACCCAAAATAACCTACAGATTCAATGCAATCCCTATCAAAATTCCAATGGCATTTTTTTTTGCAGATATGGAAAAGCTGATTCTCAAATACAAATGGAATTACAAAGGACCTTGAATAACCAAAACATTATTGAAAAAGAACAATGTTAGAGGACATATACTGGATTTCAAACTTTGTAGTAGCAAAGCTACTGTAATCAAGAGTATGGATAGACATATAATCTAATTGATAAAATTGAGTCAGAAATAAACCCATACAGCTATGGACAATTCATTCTCAACAAGGGTACTAGGACCATTCAATGGGGGAAAGAATAGCCTCTTCAACATATGGTATTGGGATAACCTGATATCCACATGTAGAAGAATGTAGTCAGACTATTACCTCACACCATATACAAAAACTGACTTGAGGTGGATTAACTACCTAAATATAGGAACCCAAACTACAAAGCTCTTAAGAGAAAACATGCAGGTAAATCTTGATCTTAAATTTAGCAATGGATTCTTAGATATGACACCAAAAGCCCAAGCAAAGAAAATTAGATAAATTGGACTTCATCAGAATTAAAGATTTTTGTGCATAAAAGCACACTATCAAGAAAGTGAAAATACAAAGTACAGAATGGTAAAAATGTTTGCAAATCAAGTATCTGATAAGGGCCTAGTATCCAGAATACATAAAGAACTCTCACAACTCAACAACAAAATGACAAAAAAAAAAGTTAAAAAATGGGCAAATGATACCCCAAAGGTATACAATGGCCAACAAGGATATGAAAAGATGTTCAGCATCATTAGTCATTAAAAAAATGCAAATTGAAACCACAGTGAGATATCACTTCATACCCCATAGAATAGTTATAAACAAAAAGAGAAAATAACAAGTATTGGCAAGAATATGGAAAAATTGGAAATCTCACCCTGTGCTCATGGTGATAGAAAATGATACAGCCACTGTGGAAAATGGTTTTGTGGTTCCTCAGAAAGTTAAACATAGATTTACTACATGACCCACAATTCTGCTCCTAGGTATATAGCGGAAAGAACTGAAAACAGATATTCAAACAATAGCTTGAACACGAATGTTCCCAGTAGTAATATTCACAGTAGTCAAAGGTAAAAATGATCAGAATGTCAATCAAGGGATGAATGGGTAAATAAGTTGTGGTATGTAGATGCAATGGAATTCAGACAAAAAAAAAAAAAAAAAAGGAAGTACTGACCTATTATAGAACATGAATGAGCCTGGAAAATATCACTCTAAATGAAAGAAGTCAGACACTAAACATCACATACTGATGATTCCATTTATGCAACATATCCAGAATAGGTACATCCACAGAGGCAGAAACCAAATTTGTGGTTTCTACAGGGTGGGGAGAGGGAATAATGAGGAGTGATTGCTTAGTGGGCATAGGGTTTCTTTTTGAGGTGCTGAAAATGTTTCAGAACCAGATAGAAGGGATGGTTACACAACATTGTGAATGTACTAAATGTCATGGAATGCACGCTTAAAATAGTTAATTTTCTATTTACGTGAATTTTACTTCAATTAAAAGAAACTAACCCCCCCGCAAAATACCTCTCCTGAGAATTCACAATCACAAGGCTGACCCAATGTGGGCTGATGTTCTAAATTTACATCACCCCTTTATTGGTAGCACCAGCTGAAGAATGGCATAAGGAAATGCAAATATTTTCTGGAGGAAATACACTCTGTAGGATTCAGAATAGTCTCATAGAAAAATGTCATCAAGCCTGAACTCACAACAAGAGTAGCAAAATGCCGCAGGAAATAAAGCACCAAGGCCAAGAAGTAGCATAGACAACAGAGAGCAGAATCAGGTTCATAAGGCTTCAGATGTTGGAATTATGGAATTGAGAGTATAAAAACATGTCCAATATGTTTAAATTTTCCAGAGGAAGGCATCAAGCATATGAATAAAAAATTTAAAAAAAATTACGAAATTGATCAGGAAGATCTAATTTAAAAAAGAACTTCTAGCAACGAAAAAATATAATTACTGAATTTAAAAACTCAAAGGAACATTTACATAGCATATCAGACTGAGCTGAAGGAGAAATTTACAATTGGAAAATAGAGCAGAAGAAATGGCTTCAGAATACAACATGTGTAAATATTAAGAAAACATAAAATGGAGGTCAAGGAGCATTAAAGTTAGAAGGTCTAGATCGTGCCTGGTCAGAATTCTACAAAAGAATATGGAAAATAGAGATGTCAGTATAGAAGGAAATAATGGTTGCTACTAGTAATTTAGTAGCACTTTCCAATACTGACAACAGACTGGAACACAGATTCAGGAAAACTCCTTGAAACCTTGTAGAGCAACAGCTCCCACCACACACCCGGAGACACGCCTAGTGACATTGCAGCTTGCCAAAGATAAAGGAGCACAGACAAAACACCTACCAAAGAATGACAGAAGCCAGAAGATGGAAGCCAGAAGATGATGAAAACTATCTTCAAAAAGTAAAGAAAATAACTGTCAAAGAACTATACATGTTGTGAAGCTAGTTGAAATAAAGTTTTTATCAGACATACAAACACTGAATTTTTAGCACTAATCTCTTACTAAAGGATCTTCTAAAGGATGCATCTCAGGGAAAAGGAATATATACTAGAGGGAAAATGTACAAGAAGAAATGGCTTTTTTTTTTTTAAAGGCCCAGTGATGGAGAAATTAGTGTCCTCACTGTTCAAAGCAGAAAAAAGGCTCAGAGATTTCCTGTGATCTACAACTAGTAAGTGAGAGAATCACCCTTAATATCTTGGTCTGTGTGTCTCAAAGCCTGTATTCTCTCTATATCTAACACGTGGCCCAGCTGTATTAGTCTACTAAGGTTGCCATAACAAAATACCATAGACGGGGTGTCATAAACAATAAAAATTTATTTTCTCACTGCTCTGGAGTCTGAGAAGTCCAAGATCAAGGTGCTGGTTGATTTATTTCCTGGCAAGAACTCTTTTCCTGGCTTGGAGACAGCTGCCTTCTCTCTGTGTCCACACATGGAGAAGAGAAAGAGAAATCTCTCTCTCTCTCTCTCTCTCTCTCTCTCTCTCTCTCTCTGCCTCTTCTTATAAGGCCACAATCTGGTCAGATTGGGACCCCATCCTTGTGACCTCATTTAAATTATCTTAATTATCTCTTAAAGTCCTTATCTTCAGATCCAGTCACATTGGGGTTTAGGACTTTGACATAGGAATTTGGGGAGAAAGGGGTTCAATTCAGTCTATACCACCTGCCTTCCATAGAGTTTTCTCTAAATTCCTGCAAGTTAGTTATAGACCCTATAATGAATTCATTCTAGTCCCTAAATGCTGAAAGGGGAAGTTTGGTGCTCCTCACTGCAAACTCATTCCCCACCCACTTCTTCTCTGCTTTGTGCCTCAGAAGGTTAATTAACCCTTGCAGAAGCTCTGTTTGTTGTCAGATGACTGATTGTATCTGGCTCATAGAATGCACTGGCAGGAGATGGATAGGTTGGAAGAGAGAAAAACCAGGGTATTTCTTCCCTACTCCTCCCTTGCTTTAGTACCACATATTGGGCAGCTGTTCTTCCAAACTACAGTTCTTCCAAAACTACAGTTCTAACTGAACAGTCCTTTTCCCATGTTCCTGGTTCTTATTGGGTTCTAGTAACATTATTTCTTCTCTTTGTCCCTTCAGCCCAAGAGATGGTAACGTTACTAGTCCCTGGATGGCCCACTAGCCTTTAATTTGTTCCTGAAACCCTGTCTACATTAGGGTTAGGACTGTAAGGAATTCTGTCATTAACATCTCTTCATTTAAACCCTGTGAAGGTGAATCCCCTATCTTACTAGGAACCAGGACCAGACCAGCCTTGCTTAAATATTGTTTTCAATTTAAAGCTCAGGTAATATGGGACTTCCATGCCATTCCACATTTGTATTTGGAAAAAAAAAAAACCTCATATGTACATAGACGTCCATCTCATTTAGAAGGGAAAGATGAAAAACAGATGGGGGGAAATGCTAGAAGGAGCAAAAGGGATCTTGTAGACTTGCATAAAGAAATTGTCCCTTATATTGTTAGAAAATCCTAACTTGCCAAAGGGCCTCTCACAAGGGAGCCATATAGAAAAAAATGCCCTTTCGTCTTCTTATGAATAAATTGAACATCATTACCCAAGTATTGTTCGTTCCTCTAATGGAAGGGTTACAAGAGGAGATCATTCATTTTCTTTATGACTCATTTTTTTTTTCACTTTTTCACCTTTGAAATGAGAATAAGTAGAAATTTTCAGTACTTTAGTTTAAAATAGGTCATTTCCCTCTCTATGTCAAAGAAGTCTTACTTCCCTAAATTGTGTGATTGGGTGTATTCAGGGAGTTTCTCTAGGCTGTGTAGCTGCATATCAAAATCAGTGTCATTCTCAGTGTTGGAAATGTGTGGTGGAAACCTGCTGGGATTGCTTTGTAAATGCATAGGTAGGTCACAAAAGTCAAGTCAGTAGGTTGAAAAGAGGACTAGGGATAGTCTCCAGCCAAAGCCATACAAGTGGACAGTGGGCAGGGGCAGGGAGGTTCAGATGCTGTGATATAAAGTCAAGAAAGGAGCCAAAGAATAAGGCAGGAAGCTCTTCTTGGTGCCAAGCCTTGTTGCTAAGACTGAGAACAGTCTGAGAGAATGTCCTTTTCCACATACTAGAATTCCATGAGATCAAGGAAATGTACCTAAGGGAGAATAGCTCAGAAACTTATGTTAAGTTCATTAAGAACTGGAAAAAAAAACTTATGCTATTCATATATTATATAGAGATTATAGCCTTAAACTCCCCAATTCTACCTTACATGTGTCCCAAACCATCAGTGTTGACACTGTGTGAAGTCAAGGCAAGAGAGAGCAATGAGTCAGGGAGGGAGGAAATTGCTTTTCACTGAGATAAATGCTTGTCCCCTTGGTGCCCAGGGTCATGGTGACCCAAGAGGGAAGCCAAGGCTAATAGTAGGCAGCATCTCTAGGACCTTCAGGGCAGAGGGTTCCAGCCTTAGTTTATTCTGTTAAACACCTTGAACATTGGAAACATGACTTCATGACTTCGTATTCCCAATGCCGAGAACTGGTTTTGCCCTCTACTAGGTAAATAGTAAAGGTTGACTGAGTGCAAAAACATTCCTACTTCTGGTCTCTCATTCCCTACCCTTACCTTAGGAATGATGGCCGCAAGGAGACTGCGCCTTGGTTGGACCTCCCACCTTGCCTGTCACAGCAGCCACTCTGCTACAGTGCGTGGTCGCTAAAGTTCAGCTAAAAGTCTAGGTAAGAGTTGTTCCAGGAGGAGGATGGGGTGAACTTTTCAGCCAGAGGCTGGCCCGGGGAAAGACTTCAGAACTTGCCCCTGCAATGCTTTAACAGCAATAAAGTCAAATGGTACTTTTCATAAAGTGAAATTCACAGCAGCTCTCTGTGGTACGTAGGGCTACCGGCCAGATTCACCCGACAGAAAGCGCCTGCCTTGCTCTCTCTGCACAGAATGATGACACAGGGGTAACAAAGGGAAATACCTGGGAATGTCAAGTCAAACAAATTGTAGCTCTCTCTGCTATGTTGTTCTGTGACCTTGTTCTGAGGCAAGTCACACCCGCAGGAGGGACATTCAGAATAAGCATGTTTGTCATTTGAGGCTTCTATCTGCTCTAAAAAGAACTCTAAATCTTCCTTATGGAGGCACTGACATTTAGTTTGGCACATTTTCAGATACTAGAAAAAGAACCATGACTTGACAAAAAAAATATGTCAAGTTAATATAAAGCAGAAGAGGCAATTATTTCAAGGCATTTAGAGAATAAGTTGCATATAAGCGTGCAAATACAAGTTTCTAAGTACTAGGATTTCTATTTTCTTTTTTCTTTTCTTTTCTTTTCTTTTTTTTTTTTTTGTCAATCGTACCTTAAGTAAGGTAACTGTGGCATTTGCAAATCTTCTAAACTCAAGTGAGATTTTTTTTTTCTTTGCGGTATTCAGGGTTATGTTTGTTTTCTGCAAAGTGTGGTTTCTGTTTCAAAGTCCAAGAGCATCAAATAAGCTACACTTTATCGTATCTAAAGATGAAGGAGGTAGTTTTTCAGAAAAGCTATAGCATCCATTTTAGAGTAAATATTAATCTTAAATTTGGCACGTGTTTATCTGATGAACCTCACTGAGTGTGTTCCAAGTTTCAATTAAATCCTGTACGAGGCAGCAAACCCATTTGTTGATTTGATGGGGATGCCACACTTTTTTTTTTTTTATGTGACAAAATGACCCAGAGATGCTCACAACTTAAAATGTAAGGGATCCAGAAAGACTCCTGGGGATACAAAGGCACTTTGGAAACTAGCTGTGCTCTTTGGTATTTGTTGCTATACTTGCTGATTATTTTGCTTTTTTGTGTGTGTTCCAAAAGGGCACCTGATGCTAAATGCCCACCTTTTTCATTGTTCCTCAGCAGTTTCTACATCCTGCAGCTTGTATGGGCCTGACAATTGGAAGTAATATTTGATCCCCCCAAACTAGCCCTTCCATCATTCTACCTTTAAAGACAAAAGACTGACTCATGGATGGAATTAGAAAGAGGAAGTTCAGGGCCGCCAGGGTGGCTCATTCGGTTAAGCGTCCGACTCCGGCTCAGATCATGATCTCCCAGTTCTGGAGCCCCACGTCGGGCTCTGTGCTGACAGCCCAAAGCCTGGAGCCTGCTTCCGATTCTGTGTCTCCCTCTCTCTGCCCCTCCCCTGCTCGCACTTTGTCTCTTTCTCTCTCTCAAAAATAAATACACATTAAAAAAATAAAGAGAAAGTTCTTTTTCGTAATTCCAACAACAGAACACCTTCTATATTTATTACTGCCCAAGTATCAGTTATTTGAAAGCAGATTTAAAAAAAAAAGCTTTGTGTCAGAAACACTAATATGTCATGCCCAAATCATGTGGAGCCTCTTGAACTCTAAGGGGAAAAGAAGACAGCCAGCTTTTAGACCTTCTGCTTTCCTTATTAACTTTGACCTTAGCCATTTCTCAATCAGCTGCTTACACATCCATTTCATACACTAGAGGTGTAGAAAATTTCATAAGAAAAGCAACCAGCATAAAAATGACTTTTTAAGGAAAGTTCAGCAACCTCTGTATAGATCGAATATGACATGTTCAAGTCACTGACTTCATTTATTAAATGCACTTCCCTGATGTGTTAAATAACTCTTTCTCCTAAGTGCAAAAGGTTTGTGTAGCTCTCCCTGCCCCCTCCCTTCCCATCTCCACGATTTATGATGTTCTCCTGACAGGCTTCATATGTCTAGGGTCCATTAGGTAGGAAGGTAGTTTTACCTCTGGGTGAGTCCTGAAATAATCCGGGGGTGAACATTATTGTTTGGCAGTCTCCCTGGATCTTTATGAAGGAACAAACAAGAAAAAGAATCCGGAACAGAGATATTTATGGAGAGTTTTCTCTTGCATTTAAAACGGGCTCTACAGTTTTCTTTCTATGCGAACTTGTATTATTATTAATTTGTATATAAATGCACACTGCTCTCCCTTTAAAGAACATGTAGAATTGAAAAAAAAAGGTGACATTAAGAAGGTGGTTGGTACAACTGTTTCAAAATAATTTGGGGCCAAACGTGGAGCTGCCCAAGTCATAAACTGGGACCACTTGTCGGTACCCTGAGGATGGAAAAGTAAATGCATCATGTATTTAAAACACGGTCTTGTGTCCGTGAATTAGTAAAGGATGTTTATAGATGTGGAATGTTCTAACATTGTCTGGAAACAGCTGCTAATGCTGGATCAGTATCAGGTGTGTGTGTGTGTGTGTGTGTGTGTGTGTGTGTGTGTCTCAACCAGACCCACAGGCCCACAGATAGGGGATCAAGTGAAAGTTAAGTAGCTGAATAAATTGAGTGCCTGTTTTTCCTGAACTTTTCTCCAGCAGAGTTTGGTGTCGGAGAGTACTTGGAAGAACTACCCCGCTTCTGAACATTGTTACTCAGAGAGCCGGCATTTCAGGTGGGAATTATCAGTTTAAAAAAGGGATTAATACTCAGATAAGGATTGAGCCTGCAAATGTTTTGCACAAATTCCTTTAAAATGGAACTGCAAATGTGTCAGTCCTTTTTCTTTCCTTTGAATGGATTTTATTACTAGATTAAGAACTGCCAACTGCCAAGCTCAGTAAAATGTGAAATCATTCATATCTTCCTACCCTGTAACAGGCTGGCTTTTCCAAGCACCTTTCAGTTAAAAGAATAATAATAGTTCTTAAAAATATGAAAATACTGGTTACTGATTACTACCTGTCCTCAGGCCTGGTTCTAACACATTGTCACGATGAAAGAGCTCAGATGAAATCTAAATTTGGTGTTAGAAGTCCATTGCTGGATTAATCATTTGAAATAAAAATGTCATGATTCTGACTCTTTGGAAACTGCTGCACTTAACTTCCAAACTGTTGCTTTTAAAAAGGCTAATTCGGGGTTGGGTACATTAATGTCAATGTCCTATAAAACTGCCAGCTTAAAAAAAAATGTCAGCAGAGACATTTTTTCTAGCCGATGTCAGCACAAAAGGGCGCCTCACTTGTTTCATCTCCAAACAGCTGCATGCTTTCATTGACATTTGGTGACCTTTCTTTGTGCACCCGGCCTAACCTCTTAGGTTATTTCCTGGCCTCCCTTCTGTGACCTTTGACCGAGGCTGACCTTTAGCTGGAGAATGTGACATTTTGTTCTCCTCTAGCTGACATGTGATGCTCTCATTATTCAAAGGTATGTGAAAATAATGACCCCGAGTGACCTTTGAGTTTCCTTTCATTTATTGGTTGTTTTTGGTGGCTGTTTGGCATGTACTGGCCTAGGTGAAGGGGGGTGAGTAAGGATTGGGCCAGGATAAGATGGCCGCTGTCTCTTTTTATTCCGTTTCGAATCCCTTTCCTATTGAACAAGCCACTGTACTGTGGATGACTAAGCCTTGGTAACCTCTGTTTATTGATTTGGGGACAATTTTGGCCTTTGAACAATAGGTCTTTTTGAAATGTAAGAATTTTGGTAGTGAGGGAAGCCACTAGTTTGTTTCTATCTTCTTCCTACTGATGGTACTTGCACATTTCTGAAGACCATTTTCCATTTAATAATGCTAACTCTTATAGTTAGAAAACGAACCCATATAGAAAGGTAATCTATGACAAAGTAAATAACTGAAAAATTTGTCATTGATGTTTTGTATATAAATGGTCGGGTTGGATCTTTGAAGGATGCCCCATTCTCAAAATTTTTATATATTTTGTCATATATTTTTAATAAACCTTGGTTATCCTTATAGATTTAATGTCATATTAATTTAAATGTATATATATTTATATTTATATATATTTATATATAACATATAACTTATATATTATATAATTTATATATATTTATATACATTTATATTTATATATTTATATTGTATTTATAATATATATATATATTAATATCTGGCTGTGAACAATGGGTCCTGAGTATGAAAAGAGAAAATCAAATCTGAGCACTGACAAAATAATGTTAATAAATTGATTAAGTTATTTTTGGAATTTCAGATTAGAGGCCATTTGTCTGCAAGAATTTAGATGTAATGACGATACTTTTTATCTCCAACATCCTATTAAATAATTTATGACATCTGATATCCAGTTTTTCAACAAGACAAAATGTATTTCTACTGAGGAAAAACAAACAAAACAAACAAACAAACAAAAACAAAAAACAAGGTAAGGAATTGACATCCCTTTATATAACATGTATCTTATCTGCTGGTATTTTGCTCAGAGTCAAGTCTCACTTCATAAAATTAATTGCCTCTAGAATAGATCTAGCACGGCACAAAATTGGATTGCTCGGCCAAAATTTAGTATGGTCATTAGCTCTGAGTTTTCATAACTTTTGAGATGCTGATGATGAGTTTACAGGTTGTTTTAAGTACAGCAACAACTACATAGTCTTCCACAAAACCATGGGGCCCTCTGACTACGCACATTCAGGTAATTATAGAAGGGCCCATCATTCCTAAACTATCCTATTCTCCTAATTTCATCTCCAAACATTTGAAGAGAAAAAAATGACACATTATGTATTTTCTTTTGGATATACTAAAAATGAGACTTGAATGCTATGGGACTTTTCCCACCAATAACTTAATCCATTGTTTGAACCTGAATTTAAGAAACACTGGCATAGGGAACTACTTTCCTTCAAATAACCTATGGTAAAACCATCCTTTCTCATTCCTGAATTGATGGGACTAATTTCAAAGTCTTCAGAAAGACTAATTAATGGGGACAAGAGAGGCAGGTGCCTCAAGGAACATAGGTGTTCTAAGACTAAACAGTACTTTCACTTCAACCACACTAATTCAGTGTGGCATCTTCCTAGAGGAGGCGTGCTTTTATTCCCAGTTTGCAAAAGGGTGCCTTATGGGCTGTGGACTCAACAAATGTTTGAATGGCTACCTTGAATACTTACAGAATTCTAGATGCATGGAGATGAAATATAGATCAGGCATGGGTCTGACCTTCAAGGAAGACGCTACCCGATAGAAGAGAAAAATTATTATAGCACACTGAAATTTCTAAGTGTTATAAGAAATAAAGTTTTGTAGGGGTTCCACGAAAACTAAAGGACTTCAACCTAAATCAATGCATTTTGCCAATTTTAATAGCACTATTCAAAGAATTCTAAAATTCTACTCACAAAATTTTGGCTTATCTATCAGATTCATTTCTCGTGCCACTGTCCTTATGACTAATGGTATATATTGCTTTATCATCCACCAATCATCTGAGCAAGCTTTACAAATAATTAGATTTAGGTCCATTACCTCCTCTGGGATGAAAGCCGGAGCTAATGGCAAAGCCAGAACTTCTACTTCTCAGCAGCAGCAACAACAACAACACATGTTTAAACTCCTAGGTCAGGGTTTTCTGGCTGCAAAACAAACTAGAGAGGTAGCAATTAAAGTGGAAGATTAAGCTCACTTAATTAATGTAGCCAAGAATTCCAAAGGGAAAGAAATGTAGGGTATGTCCTGAATGGCTACATATTTACTCATGAGTTTCAACCCTGTCCACATTCAACATGATTATTTGCTTCATGAATTTTTTTCTCACTTCCTCTTCCAAATACTGACAACTTAGAAAATCTTTTATCTTCTTCTTCTTCTTTTTTTTTTTTGTAACCAATGGTAAGTTCCACAGTCTTAGAAGATAACCTCAAAAGTTACTCTGAACAATGAATCTTATGATTTGTACAAAGGATCTCATAGGGGTTTAATTGTTATTTTGTTTCCATTCAAATAGATTTAATTCAATAAAAGACCAAGTTAAAAATACTTCATGGGTCCTTTACTGAATTGAAGAGAAAGGTTGCACTGATTAATAAAAAGAAGTATCTGTTGAAGCATAGGTAATATATATATTTTTTACCAGGGGTAAAAATGTTTAATGAAAGCAAGCTACAGTCAGAAAAAAAACAAAGGCAAAGAAATGATCAATATGGTGGTAATTACATATATTGCATTGGAGGGATAGCTTTGTTCTGTTATTTTATAGAGTTTTATGAAAAAATGATTGAACTTATTTTAAAGAAGTTTTGGGTTCCCTGATGGAGAAATACTTGGTGCCTTAATCTCCTTCATTCATTTGTTATTTCTTTATTTTGGGAAGCAGCATTAGAAACCTGTTTTTGCACTTAGCTCATTTCATTCTCTGTGAAAGATTCTAACTTGTCAGGCATTTAATCACCATTAAAGACAAATGTTTTCACTCGTTCAAAAAAGTTTTCACCTAGTAATAAAATATGACTTGCCACACAAGTGTCACCCTTCAGGGACAAAGTGGTTTAAAGTGATAACGGGTGACCAAGTTGTAAATGTTTAAAAATTGTGTCTGGCAGGAGGCATAAGTTTCCCTCTCCAAACCCCAATAACCCCGAATTGAAGAGAGCCAAGGTCTGTTTCCTGCTTTGTGATACTGGCTTATTGTTATATAGATGTCTTTAACCACAAAGACCCCATGCTCCCATGTGGTAGATTCCTAAGAAACCATAAATCTACCTCATTGGCCAAGTAATGGTTTTTCAGCATCTGTTTTGTTAAACAACAGAAATATGCACTCAGGTAGTAGAAGAATTACTTTTGCCTGGGTAACCCTAAACAAATTTCCATGTCTTTTGTTACCTAATCATTCCCAAACTTGGCCATGATTTCCAGATTTTTGGAATTAGTATAAATTCCAAAAGTAAAATGGGGAAATGGAGACTTAATAGCAAAAAGAAGTAGCAAATTTTTAGTTTTACACAGTTTAAGAAAAAAAAAAAAAACAAAACACTAGTACTGTTTCACGGGTTGTCTAATCAGATGAAACAATTTTCCCTGTGGTTCTTTGGGTACTTACAACTTTGTCTCTTTCTCACCTTGTACCCTGAGATATATTGTAATCCTTTCTAATGTCACTGAAATCCCCTGCTGCTTCTTGAAAAGGAGTCTAGGTATCATGGATATTTCTGCATCATTATTGATTTAAAGGTACATACTTCTTTCTTTCTTTGAATAAGGATTTCTTTTAGCTTGTTAAGTATAAAAATACACAACAGTAATGATCCTTTAATTTTTAATCCATGAATTACAAGAGACATGATTACTGGGATGGGAGAATTGACTTTGTAATGGAAGCCGGAAGGGAACCCATAGACTGAGCATCAAAACCATGTCCAGTCAAAACAACCGTCTCAAGAACTACCAACACTCACTGTTATTTTGCCAAAGGATTTCTTTACCTCTAGTTTTAAAACAACATATTTCAAATATCGAATTCTTGTTCTCTCAGATCCAAATGTGTTTTTTTTTTATTTTACTGATACAATGACCATATATTTCCTTAAGTGAAAAAGGTGCTTTGATATATTATTTCTAAAATTAAGAATACAATCCTTTTGACACTGTACTGTCAGTTTTTATTCTCAAAGATTGATACATCACTCTATGGGACATAATAACTCAATATTTATTCTTGAATAAAATTGAAATACTCTCTATATACATAAAATCTGCAAAGGAATTTATTTAAGCAGGATAATGGTTAATTTATAGTGTTAAGCTCAAAAGAGCAGAAGAAGATAACAACCCAATTTAGGTAAGGATGCAGCACATATATGCTCGAGGAAAATAAATGTCAAATAGAAAACCATATCTGAAATTCAGATCACATTTAGATGCACAAAAAAAATGTTAAAAGCAGTAGGGGGGCGATTGTATTCCAATTAGATTTCTTTTGCTCACATCAACCAGTCTTGGCTTGAAAGTTAATCATATGATTTACAGGGCTCTTGAAGGAATAAAAAGGGAGAAGTAAATGAAAGGGAGGAGGAACTGATAATATAACATTTCTAAGAAGGCCATCAATTACAAAGTTTGGTCTTGGGGTGAAGTTAGGGTAGGTTAAAAGAAAGTCATTAAAAACTCAAATATTTTTACAACTTTGTTCTTTTTGGTGTGTGAAATACCTCACAGGATATTGTTTTTGAACAATAGGAAAAACCAGATAAAGAATTCCAAGTTTTATATAATCCTTAAAGACACCGTAACCAGAAATCAGAGATTTCTTAAGGTTTAGAGTTGCTTGTTAGGGGTTCCCTGTGGGTGGAGTGGGGCAGGCAGAGCAGGGCACAAGTTTATTACAGTCCGGGACAAATATCAATATACATGTTTTGGGTATGGGAAACTCAAAGGGGTTAACTGTATCGAATTGCAGTTTGTTTGTTTTGGGGAAAAGAGTAATAATTAGGTGAAAAACTCAGAGAAGTCAAAATGCATCTCAAAGATAGACCCAGAAAAGAAGTAGGTTTTGATATTTGCTACTTTCAAAACCCAAAGAACAACACATAAGCTGAAGCAGAATATAAATTGGAGATTTGGGGACAGGTCTAATCAGTGTGTGTGTGTGTGTGTGTGTGTGTGTGTGTGGGTATGTGTGTATAGTCGTTTGTTTTTTATTCAAGTACACTTGACATACAGTGTTTTATTAGTTTCACGTGTACAACACAATACTACAATTCTATACATTATGCTTATGCTCACTACAGTAAGTGTAATTATTATCTGTCACCATACAATGTTATTATAATCTTACTGACTTAATTCCCTATGCTCTACTTTTCATCTCTGTGACTTATCTATTTTATAACTCCAAATCCCTTTGCCATCCTGCCACTTCCTCTCCCTTCTGGTGACTACCAGTTTATTCTCTGCACTTACGGGTCTATTTCTGCTTTGCTTGTGTCTTTGTTTTGTATTTTAGATTCCATATATAAGTGAATACATATTTTTCAAAGGCCCTTGATGTGTGTGTGGTGTTGAACTGGTACCAGTTGTATAAAACTGTGATAAGGTGACAGTTGACTCTGTAAATATTGAAAAGCTCACGGCAGACTCATCTCTACAGACACTAAAATAATTTGGGGTTGCCGTGGTGGCTTTAGTTTCCTTTTATTTGTATAAGGACTAACAAAGGCCGTATAAGCCATTTTAACAGACACCTAAGATACTACAAGTATTTTCTTGTGAACTCTTTTACAATTTTTTTTTGAATTTCCTTGTTCTCTTCACACAATGGTTGATCCGTTAGAGTTCATAATCAAGAAAATTACAAGAAAGAAGACTCAACTGAATGTTTTTATTTTAGTGGTATTGTCACAGCCTTAGGTGACATCCAATATATTTGTTTATGCAACAAAATCTTTTGATATCGTAGCAGTATTGGTCTTAAAAATATTTTCATCGTGATGATGCACAAGATGATACTGGGGACATAAATAGTTATGAAGAAAGCACCAGGAGTTATGATGTAGATATGTATATAAGATCTTTTCATTATGCAAATTACATGAATTTGAATTAAGTGACTTTTAAGAACATTGATTATTGATCTGATAAGCTACTAAACCCATTAAGACCTTTTGGGTAAGTAACAATGTTTAAAATGGATGCTGCTTTATTATAAAAATTCTTATGAAAAGTACTTAGGGTACTCTTACATGCTGAAGAGCCACTTTTTAACATTAAATGTCTTGGGGAAAAATATTTTTTTGAAATTAAGAACCATTTAAACTATGTGACTATCAAAAAAACCCCGCAAAAAACGGACAAACAAAAAACCCAGTAATTACTCAGCAGGTAGTTTATCACTTATATTATTTAAAAGTGACCAAGACATTTTGTTTTAAATCCTTGTCAGCGTGACTTACATATTTTTTAAAATGGCAAGCCATTCTATGCTCTACTGATTATACTATATGCTCTGCCAAAAAAACACACTTTTTATTGTGGTGCTGATCCCCATTTTTGAACATTTATAGGTGTCAAGGAATCTATGTACTGATAAGCTACCTTCATAAAAACATAGGCATCATGGAAATATGTCACCACTCTGAAAAGAAATGTCTTTAGTCTCCACTGGAGATGAGGATTGGGCTAGAATCTTCCTAGCTCTCTGTGACATCTTATCTTGATGTAACAATAAAAGTAGAGAATGTTCTTCCATTTGTGAAACTTTTGGTAAGTAATATTGATGAATTAATTAATGACCCATTTTTGCCTACGTGGCAAGTTCCTTGAGGACGAGAAACAGTTACAACTGATCTTCGCGTACTGGAATGTCCGCTTGATAATGCCTGATGAGTGCATGAATGATAGATGAATGAATGTATCTAAGAGGAGGAGAACTTCTTTTCTACCTAAAGGAAAGTTCTACAGAAACCAGAGAGAAAACATCTTTCTAAGGAAAGATAATACATAGAATGAGTTTTAGAATCATAAAATTTTTAAATTGGAAGATTTTGTTGATTGTTAAAGCAATTACACCTACACATTCAATACCACGTTCACTCACTTTTTATAAATTTCAGAAGTTTGAAAATTACTTTTTTAAACTTGATTCTCTCCCTCTCCCGCAATTTGAGACTTTTTTAAAATATTTTTTTAAAGTTTTTACTTATTTTTGAGACAGAGAGAGACAGAGCATGAGCAGGGGAGGGGCAGAGAGAGAGGGAGACACAGAATCTGAAGCAAGCTCCAGGCTCTGAGCTGTCAGCACAGAGCCCGATGCGGGGCTTGAACTCTCGGACTGTGAGATCATGACCTGAGCTGAAGTCGGATGCTTAACCGACTGAGCCACCCAGGCACCCCAAGACTTTTTATCTTTCAGCGGTGAAGAACTAGCTCTCTATTTTTTTATTGTTTACCTAATTTGGCACAAAGATCGTGGGTAATTTTTACAAATCTATCTAACTTGGGACTTGAAAAGGGAATTATTTCTCTAAACTGTTTGACTCACTTGGTTTGAACACTGTGTTAACGAGGCCAGAGCAATATACTTTCTCTCTGTGGCCACACTCTGGCTCCTAACTTCTTTCACGGCTCTCATTGAGAAGTCAGGAGAGAATAGAAGAATCCAGAACAATCACACCTCAGTCCTTACTCTCAACAGGTCATTTGCATTAAATTTTTTTTACAAGAAGGCTAGCAGGATAATTATTCCTTGCAGGTCGCCCATTGGCATTACAGTGCTGTGATTAACAAATGCATAAAACTAGACAAAGACCTTAAGTTGTGCCTCTTCCCTACTCCTTCCTGGTTCATAAATGTACAAGAATGTATGAGATGTTAAGGGTAGTGAATCACTATTACCAAAAACAAAAACAAATCCTGAATCTCCACAAATACATCAATGTGGGGTCATTCCATCAGACCAATACCTCAAGTTTAAGCATGTCTTTAAAGCCATGTGAACTTTGAAAGATGCTTAGCTTTCTTTGGAGCCAAGATAAATACCCTGTATTATGTAAATATTTGTATTGGTATGAGATTTTTGCTAGGACTTAAACCAGCTCAGGGCCCCCAGCTAGCATGAGCACAAGTGGGGGGGGGTAGGAAGTATGACTGAGGTAAGCTTGCTCACTGCCGATTATTTCCCAGGTCACTGAGCTCTGTAATTACTGAAGGATCAACATCTAGTGCCAATAGTCAGGGCCTCTCTTGAGATGCCTGGGCCATGAGCTATTTTAGTGTCACCTGCTTTCCATATAACCTGCTGTTTTGTTACCATTGTTGTTGTTACTTTTGCTTTCATAGTTGCCTTTATTAGAGCATCTTTTTCCGTTCTAAATATTTATGTGCTAAAAATAATTTTAAACCTGTAAGTATCTGAAGCATATCAAACGCTCAATAGAAAATGGGGTTGACAAGCCTGGAAGGAACATCATTTATGAAGAGTCCAATAGATAGAAATTGCCCTTAATAAAATAAATCCAATAGACAAACACAAAGCATAGCTGCACAATAGTCCAAAGTAATTTCTAAGCCCAGCAGACTTCAATAAGACAAACATATTCCAGCAATGTCATAACAACAAGATTATATATGTGTGTGGTGGGCGAAGGGGGTTGGGAAGTAATCTTAACCCTGAAAGAAAGCCTGCTTTTCACCCAGTAGACACTGACGGTGTAGCTAGATCAGAATTTATAGTTGGATTTCATTCAGATTGGTGAGAACCCAGGCTGTCCTGATTCTTTAATACTTTAATTATTACCAGGTTTAAAA
Organism: Lynx rufus; assembly: GCF_022079265.1. Lineage (NCBI taxonomy): Eukaryota > Metazoa > Chordata > Mammalia > Carnivora > Felidae > Lynx > Lynx rufus. The sequence goes on along the minus strand of NW_025814867.1, from coordinate 131,020,358 downwards.
GAATTTCTAAAATAAAGTGCCTGCCTGTTGTTAAATAAGAATATACTGTCTACTCACTAGCTCTTCTTAAAATTTCACAGCCATACTGGGAAATAAGCAAACGGGATTCATTATCCCCACCTGAGCAATGAAGAAGTAAGATTTAGGGAAGCTGGAGAGTGCTTGTTCTGGGTTTTTCCCACACTAGTAAACCATTATTCCTCACAGACTATGTACGCATAGCAATGAGTTCACTCCCCTGGCACCACAGCTCTATTCTGTTTACAAGCCAAGCCCCTCAAAATGATTCTTTCAGGGTGCAGGTACCATTTTGCACATGAAAGAGAAATACCGCGTCTCTGCTGGTAGACTGCCTTACAAGCCTCAATGTGCTTGGGTGAGGGAGGTAAGGGAAAGAGCTTGGAGGGGCAGGCTCAGTTCTGGCCTCACCACTTGGAGGGCCCTGCCTCAGCCACCTCCCTTGTTGGGGCCATGGTCTCCCCATCTGTAAACCAGGAACTGACCCAACCCGAAAACGCTGCACGATGCCCCTCACTGCCCCACACGGCACCACGTTCTCTGGCTCTGTGTCTGATGCATTCTTGGTTCCTTCTAAATCTTCTCTTGGGAAGGGAAGGAAGTTGGTTCACTTAGAAATCAATGCAGGGTACCAGTAAAGGGTTACGTCTCTGGAGCACTTGCATTAAAATTAATATCTGAAAGGTGAAATTTCAGTAGGTGTCAATTTGTGCCTGGTAGGGAAGAGTACATTTTTGGGGGTGCCATGGCAAGGATGGCCGTCCCCCGGATGTGCCATCCTGATTCTCTTCCACAGAAGGACATGCTGCCCAGCTGTAAGACAGGTGGTCAGCATGAAGCCTCCAGCTGGCATCCCCTTCAAGGGCTGGCCTCAGCTACAGAGTGGGGCCCCTTCACCCAAAGTCCCACCCTCCCCAGTTACCTGCATCTAGTAGTGAGCAAAGGTGTGTGTGGGGGGGGGGGCGGGGGGAGAATGAAGGGCCAGCACATGAGCCACACAGGGGTAAAGGGATGCAAACAGATCATCTTCGGAGATTTCAGGACTGCTGAGGTTTTGATTGGCCTTTGCCATCGCAGATTAATTTCTTTCCACCAATAGTGGGGTCTGGACTGTGCTGGGGAGGGTGGAACTGAGGAGAGGAGGTGCTACAGAGGAAGACAAGGTGCTGGATGATGCGTTTTCAAAGTCTCACGTGATGTCAAAGTATGTGGACACATACGTTAAAAGGACCACAGCAAGAAGCAGATAATGGAGGAAAACAAGGCGTGTTGGTATTTCCTGAGGAACATACCTAACGTACCTAACGTACCTTGGAGGTCCCAAGAGGTAATGATGTAGTAGCCAGGGTTCATCTGGGAGGGGTTTTAGGCAACATCAAGTTTAGAATAGTCTCTGGCTGGCCTCTGGTCGTCCCAAGCTTCTGTTAGGACTCTCCTGGGGAAGGTGCTCTGTTCCCACAAACTGGCCACAAACTTGACTTCTAAATTACTCCCAGGGTTCCGTTTTTCTACAGATTCTTACAGGAAGTTTTGTAAGCTTTGCTTGGCTTCTTGTCATCATGCACAAAACCATGTAAATTCGTTTAGGAAAAGTTAGTAATATGATAATTTGATTTTGTAGGCTTTTACAAAGGACACACACTATCTTTATTTTTGTTTCAGAGCCACAGAACATGGAATGGTACAGTAAAAATGCTTCGTGTCGCCGGTGCTTCCTGAGCAGCCCACAGAAAGGTCACAGCGGGTGTCAGAGGTCACAAGAGATGTCACGCAACTTCTTAATAAAGGCAGGGTGGAATATTATCTCAACGAAACACTGACCATCAGAAGAAGAACATTTTACTACTGTGGCCATTATTACAGTTCAAGGAGGGCCCACTTTTGGTGATTATGCCAGTATCATCCCCGAATGGAGCTTTTGGGTTCACTCTGGTTCTTGACGAATTGATTCTTACTGAAGAGGACTAAACTCTCTACATAAGCATCCAGTGTCTCCACACATTACATTCTCATCCAGAGGCAGCTTGAACCAGTGTTTTAAGTAAAGGGCCAGAGGCTGGGAATCTTGAAGTTGGAAATAGTCTAGTAGAAAAAGCACAAGTGACGGGGTATGATTTACCCTTGATTGTTGTTCTGCTACCTAACCAGCTCTGAAGCTGGAGCCATTTAAATGACTTCTCTGAGGGGCACCTGGGTGGCTCAGTTGAGCATCCTACTTCGACTTGGGTCACGATCTCGCAGTTCGGGAGTTTGAGGCCCGTATAGGGCTCGCTGCTGTCAGCACAGAGCCCGCTTTGGATCCCCTGGCTCCCTGGCTCTGCCCCTCCCCCACTCACGTGCACTCGTGAGTGCTATCTCTCCCTCTCTCCTTCTCTCTCTTTTTCAAAAATAAATAAACATTAAATAACTTCTCTGAGCCTCAGTTACTTAATCTGGGAAAGACGGGTAGCAGCACTGGCCTTGCAGAATTACTGTGAACTTCACATTAGATGGTGTGTGTGCTATGCACCAGGGCATATTAGACCTGCAGAAACCATTCGCTTTTCCTACTGCCTGTTGATGAGCTTGGATAAGTTCACGTTCCATGAGAGTCGCTCTTCTGAATCTGACTGAGGCTTCTTGTGAGAAATTACTAATTAAATGGTTATAGTTTTTGTGTCATTATCCCATACCAAAAAATACTTACCAGTCATAGCCAGCCTCATCTTGAGTGGGCAGACTCATAAATATGGCATCCTTTCTTGTTATCACATGGGTACAATCAGATTCACATTCTATTTTTTTAATTGAGCTATAATTGGCATGTGACATTATATTGGTTTCAGGTATACACTATAATCGTTGGATGCTTGTATTTATTGCCAAATGATCACCACAAAAAGTTTAGTTAACATCTGCTACCATACATAGTTATAATTTTTTTTCTGGTAAGAACTCTTAAGACTTACTTTTATCACCTTTCAATTATGCAGTACAGTATTATAAACTGTAGCCACCATGGTCTACGTTAAATCTTCAGGACTTATTTATTTTACCAGTGAAAGTTTGTATCTTTTGATCCCCTTCACCCCCTTTGCCATTCCCCAACCACTGCTTCTGATGACACCAAACCGTTCTCTGTATCTACGACCTTGGCTTATTTTTCTGTTTTGTTTTGTTTTGTTTTAGATTCCCCATATGAGAGAGATCATATAGTATTTGCCTTTCTCTGTCTGACTTATTTCACTTAGCATAATGCCTTCATGGTTCATCCATGTCTCAAATAGCAAAAATTTCAATTTATTTTTATAAATGAATAATATTCTGTATTATATATGTATATATGTATATGTGTATATATGTATATATGTATGTATATATATGTATTATATATGTATATATACATATATATGTATATATGTATATATGTATGTATATATATATATATATATTCTTTATCCATTCATCCAACAATGAACACTTAGGTTGTTTCAGTATATTGGCTATTGTCAAACATACTGCAGTGATCATGGGATTACGTAGATTTTTAAGAGTTAGTGGTTTTGTTTTCTTTGCATAAATACCCAGAAGTAGATTGCTGGATCCTATGGTAGTTTCAGTTTTAATTTCTTGAGGAACTTCTTTATTGTTTTCCATAGTGGCTACAACAATTTATATTCCCACCAACAGAGAACAAGATTTCCATTTTCTCCACATCCTCACCAACACTTGTGATTTTTTGTCTTTTTGATAACAGCCAATCTAACAGGTGTGAGGTAATATTTCATTGTAGTTTTGATTTGCATTGCCCTGATGATTAGGCATGTCAAGCATCTTTTCCTATATGTCTTCTTTGGAAAATGTCTATTCAGATCTGTTGCCCATTTTTTTGTTTGTTTGTTTGTTTCTCTATTGAGATGTCTATGTTCTTTATGTCTTCTGGATATTAACTCCTTATCAGATATATGATTTACAAATATTTTCTTCCATTCAGTCGGTTGCCTTTTCATTTCATTGATGGTTTCCTTTGCTGTGCAGAAGCTTTTTAGTTTGATGTAGTCCCACATTTTATTTTTGCTTTTGATGTCAGATCTAAAAACTCATGGCCAAGGCCAATGTCAAAGAAGTTACTGATTATGTTTACTTTTAGGAGTTCTATGGTTTCAGCTCTAACATTCAAGTCTTTAATCCATTTTGAGTTCATTTTCACACATGGGGTAAGATAGTAGTCTAGTTTCATTGTTTTGCCATGTGGCTGTCCAGTTTTCCTAATACCATTTATTGAAGAGAATGTTCTTTCTCCATTGTATTTTCTTGGCTCCTTTGTTGTTAATTAATTAATCATGTATGTTTAGCTTTGTTTCTGAGCTCTCTATTCTGTTCCATTGATATATGTGTCTTTTTTTATGTCAGGTTTCATTTCAGTTTTCACGTTGTTTAATATGTTTTATGTTTTTATGTATTGCTTTATACATTACATGTTCAAATAAAAATATAAGTTAATATAAAATCTTTTTTACTCTTTAATTCCAAATCCAGAAATATGTTCCTACTTCCTACTGTTTGCCTCTTCTCTATAATAAAAGTCACTATTTTCTTAAAGATGTGTTATACCGGTGAGAAATCTCTGTATATTTAATTCTCAAAGGTGAATCCTCTGAGGAAAGTTGGTAAGAGTTACATGACGAAGCCTTTTAATCTAGGACTCGTTAAGAATACATGTAAACCAAAAGACATCCCTCATCTCAACTCTTTTTATGATTTCCCAATGAGTATCCTCAAAAGCTTTAATAGTTACATTGATTACACATAAATATAATTTATTAGTTTGAACAATCACAAGGAGATCTTTCGTGGATGAAATGATATAATTCATGTATAGTGTAAAGGGTTATCATCTCCTTTTAAAAATCATGACCTGCTTATAAACCTTGTCAGCAAAATAGTAAAGAACACCAAAATCCATGGCTTTGGAGTCAGACTTGGATTCAAATGTTGGCTCCAAAACTCATGGCTTATATAACATTTGGGGAAATTGCTCACCATTTCAGAGCCTCAGCTTTCTCGTTTGTTAAGCTTGGGTTAGTAATGGGGTACCTGGCTGGCTCAGTGGGTTAAGCGTCTGACTCTTGATTTTGGCTCAGGTCATGGTCTTGCAGTTTGCAAGTTTGAGCCCCGCATCGAGCTCTGCATTGACAGTGGAGAGCCTGCTTGAGATTCTCTCTCTCTCCCTCCCTCTCTCTCTCCCTCTGTCCCTCCCACACACTCTTTCTCTCAAAAAATAAATAAATAAACTTTAAAAAAAGATTGCATTAGTAATGCTACTACTTCATAATTATGTTGTGAATTGATGATAGAATGCATGTAGGGTGCATAGTATACCCCTTACACATAATAGTTTCTCAATTCATAACTGTAGTTGCTACCAATTTCTTCATCTATAAAATTGGATCACACCACTGTAATTGGATTACTATAAGGGCAAAATGACAGGTGACATATGGATGCTATGAAGACACATGAGAGAATGCCTCCCTTGAGGAGAAGACTTCCTAGAGAAATGATGTGTTACCTGAAATGTAAAGGATGTATAGTGTTATCCAAGTTGGAAGGGTGGAAGAAACATGCCTTAAATGAAATGAGCAAACTTGAATAATATTTTCTTTATACTTCTTTAAAAATTTTTTTTCAACATTCATTCATTTTTGACGGACAAAGAAAGAGCACGAGCGGAGGAGGAGCAGAGAGGGAGGGAGACACAGAATCTAAAGCAGGCTCCAGGCTGCTGTCAGCACAGAGCCCGACTCAGGGCTTGTACTCACTAACTGTGACATCATGACCTGAGCTGAAGTCAGACGCTTAACCGACTGAGCCACCCAGGCGCCTCTCTTTATACTTCTATCACACTAGTGATATCATACCTTATATGCTCATTTAAGGTCAGAAACTACATCTCATAGGGGAGCCTGGGTGGCTCAGTCATTTGAGCATCCGACTTGGGCTCATGTCATGATCTCACGGTTTATGAGCTCTATCCCCGTGTCAGGCTCCCTGTGCTGACAGCATGGAGCCTGGAGCCTGCTTCAGATGCTATTTCTCCTCTCTCTCTGCCCCTCCTCCACTTGCACTCCGCCTTTCTTTCTCTATCAAATATAAATAGACATTAAAAAAAATAGAAAAGAAAAGAAGCTACATCTTATTTAGCTTTGAACCTCCCCAGCACCATTTTATTTTCTAAGTCCAATATTAGCAGAGGGCTTCACACATAATAGGTGGGTCAGTAAATATTTGTTGAGCATTATGTGTTATGTCCATATATTATTATTTCCTCTCCGTTTAGAGGCAGAGGAACACCTCCTCTGAGAGAATAATTGTGCAACACCGATAAATCAGAGTGCAGAGGAGACCAGAATAAAGGCCTCCTGACATATTCAAGGGCAATTACAAATACCTTTGCTAGTCATTACAAATACCTTTCTTCTTATTCTTTAAAGTTAATTTCTTTATTTCTTCATAATGATGATGATGATCATTATTATTATTTTACCAGATACCCTTCCTTTGAGGGCACCTTTAGTCAGACCAAAATTAAATGATTATTGATAAGACCCCTACAGGAATAAAAAATTAAATAAAAAGTAGATAAATTGGACTGCATCAAAATTAAAAAAAGGTTTGAGCTGTAAATACCATCAATGAACTGAAAATCCAGCACATAGAATGGGATAAAATATTTGCAAATCATATATATATCTGATAAGGGACTGGTTTTTGGAATATATGAAGAACTCCTACACCTAAATTAGAAAAAGACAAACCAATTTAAAAATGGGTTTTTAAAATTCTACTTGAAAAGGATTTCAATAGACATTTCTCCAGAGAAGCTATACAAATGGCCAATAAGCACATGAAAAATGCTCAACATTATGACCCATTAGGAAATGCAAATGAAAACCACAATGAAACACCACTCCATACCCACTAGAATAGCTATAATAAAAAAAAGAAAGAAAGAAGAAAGAAAGAAAGAAAGAAAGAAAGAAAGAAAGAAAGAAAAGGAAAGGAAAGGAAAAAGAAGAAAAAAGTAATTAATATTGGCAAGGATATGGAAAAATTGGAACCCTCATACACTGTTAGTGGAAATGTAAATGTTGCAGCCACTTTGGAAAATAGTTTGGAAGTTCCTCAGAAGATAAATTTAGAGATAATATGTTTTGCTTTACCATGACCCAGCAATTTCACTTCTAGATATATACCCAAGAGAAATGAAAACATTACATTCACACAATAACATGTACATGAATGTTCATAGCAGCCTTATTTGTAATAGTCAAGAAGTGGAAATAGCGTAAATTTGAATCTTCTGATAAAAAATATGGTATGTCCATAGAACAGGATGTTATTTAGAAATTAAAGAGAATGAAATACTACTTAGCTGCTATAGGAGAGATAAGCCTTAAAGCCGTTATGCTCAATGAAAGAAAGTTATCACCAGAGATCATATATTGTGTGATTCCATGTGTGTGGAAGTCCAGAATATGCAACTCCATGGTGTCAGAATGTAGACTGGAGTGCCTTGAAGTGGCAGGATGGGCATGGGAGATGGCAAAGAACCTCTATGAAAGATTTGTGGGGAGGAGTGAAGGCCATGTTTTAAACTTAGATTGTGGTGATGGCAATGCAGCTTTCTGAATGTGTTAAAACCATTTAATTTGGTGAATTTTAAGGTATGTATCTCAGTAAAGATGTTTTTAAAAAACAAAAACCATACAAAGGCTCACACAGCCTTGTCAGAAGTTGGGGGAAATTCTAAACTCATTGTACTTCTGAGATATTTTTTAAATGTTCCATATATTTTAAGAAATGTATGTAGGCATGTATTTGAAACATCCTGATGTATAAACAAAACTTAAAAAAAATGTTTATTTATTTATTTTGTGTGTGTGTGTGGGGAGAGAGAGAGAGAGAGAGAGAGAGAGAATCTCAAGCAAGTTCCATGCTCAGTGAGGAGCCTGATGCAAGGCTCAATCCCTGACCCTAGGATCATGACCTGAGCCAAAACCAAGAATGGGATGCTCAAGTTACTGAGCCACCCAGGTGCCCCTAAACCAAAACTTTTTTGATTTAATGAAAAGCAGATTGAGCACTCTCAAAATGAAGTTAAGTCTGTCAAAGTGATATGATACTGTTGCAGAGTTACTTGATTTTCTTTACTTACCATGTTAAATTTTATAGCCTCTTCTTAATTGTTCTTTAGGTAAGTAAAATTGTGATATTATTATGTTGGGCAATATTTACATATTAAGGCATAATATCCAGCAGTTGCAGTAATCGATGGATATCCCATTCTTTTATTTTTCTTTTAGTTGATGGTGATGGATATATCTCCATTAACACAACAAGATGATTTTATAATGATTTTAATGCACCAGATGGACACAGAAAACAATTTTGATTTCTTGTCCGGTTTACTTTTAGTGCTGTTCTGTAAACTCATTTTTTCCCCACCTCTTGGATGAAATCTTGTGTTCACATAATAAAAACTCATCTAGGCATTTCTAGTGACAAATTTAAAATCTCATTTTATCAACTGAAATATCCAGTTAAGAGAAATCAAAATTCTCAACTCATGCCTAGTTAGTCCTCATTCTCACTCACAGCTCATTAACACATTGTGCCTGGAAGCCTATAGCAAGGAGGGGGTGTGCAGACATCCTCCTGTTTAGCCTACTCACTAGCTATGATTTCTGACCTCCCCAGGCTCAGGCTAGGATATGGGGATCAGAGACCTGGAAGGGGGAATTTGGAATCACTCAACCAAGGGGGCCTGAGGGGATTGAAATTCCACTCACATTCTGCTCACCAATCCAAGTGCTCTGGTATGGGGCTGTGTTCACTGGGAAAAGAGGCACCCTTCAAATTGGCAGATGGTTACCATCTGTTCACAAGCCTTTTGCCCATGAGGTAAGGCAGCATCTAATTTAAAAGAATACTATCTACTATTCCTTTTAAATTAGGAAATTTTCAACATCATAAAGATGTAATAGAACTAACATGAGTTTGTTCCTTGGTGAGTTATGGATAGAGACTACACCAGGTGAGTTTAACCCAAAGGAAACTTTATTTGCTCCAAATAAGATCATGTGGAATAACTTCCGAAGCTGTGACTCCACAGTGGGTTTCTCATATTTAGGGTTAGGGGTGAGTGGATTTCTTTTATTCAGCATTAGAATGAATATTCAGAAAGGGGACTTTTGTCACTGCATGTAAAGGAAAGCACATAAGGTTGCACAGGTATACTTAGAAAACATGCTTATACGTGGGGTATCCTATTTTCCGTTAACGAAGCTTGTTCTCCTCCCTGGATGAAGATTTTTAACATTATAATGAGGTATAAGTGTCTGTTGGACACTCCATGGCCTATCTGCACAGGTTTGAGTCCGTGGTTGACTCACCTGGTCTAGCCCGCCCCAGAGTTCTTCTTGTTTGCCTCTAAAATATAAGGTTAACATTCCTGTGCAAAAGGAAGTTGTCAGTGGGAATTGTGCTGGTGACAGTTTTAACCTCATTAACTCAATGGGGCACAGTTTCAAATATGAAACTCTTCGATACTATCACTCAAACTCTTCCAAAATCTTGGAGGAAGTGTTTTCATTTCATATGAAGGCATTATTCTATGGGCTCCCAGAAGACTTGAACACAACTGCATCTTGCTTCAATGACTGTCTCACCATGTGCCTTCTGGCTACAGAAAGCCTCCCTTCATAATCCTCATTGCTTGTCTAAATCATATATGTACAGTTTCACCTCCTCTGTGAGATCTCCTGATTGCCTCGGCATGTGTATCTCTCCAGCCTTTGAAAATTCAAAGCACTAAGTACCAGGTCATTGAGTACTTTTCTAATGGTAGTCCCTTCCCATCCTTCCTCTTTTCTCTTCCATTTTTTCCCGTGGTCTCTTGTTTCTCCCTGCCTCACTTTCTCCCTTGTCCTCTGTTTCTCTCTCTCTTTCTAATCTAACTTTTACTTCCATCTAAATATGTGTACTTAATTGAAAAAGGAAAGTGGTATAACCCTTTTAACTACAAAGAATAGTTTCATACTTCCTACCTTCAAGTTCTAGACCTCAGAGTGATGACTTCCTACTGCTTTGTTTGTCTCTTTGGCCATTTACTTCCATGTTTGTATGTATTCTACTGCTATTTGCTTATATTGCTTATACTGCTATTTCTAGATTTTCTTTTTCAAATTTATGAATTGTCTTTTTAATTTCTTCTAAAAAAGACAAGGATTTAGTACTTCAATGTTGATATCAACATGCATACTTCACTTTACCCCATCTTTCCATCATAGTTCCATGATACTTTTTTTTAAAAAAAATCAATACCTTGGGGCACCTGGGTGACTCAGTTGGTTGAGTGCCCAACTCTTGATTTCAGTTCAGGTCATGATCCCAGGGTTGTGGGATCAAGCTCCAAGTCAGGCTGTGCACTGTGCACTACATGTGGAGCCTGCTTGAGATTCTCTCTCTCTTCTTCTGCTCCTCTCCAGCTTTCACGTGCACTCATGCTCTCTTTAAAATAAAATTAAAAAAATAATAAAATCAATATCTAGTGTTTGCTTTGTTATACTTAAGGTAAATTTTGGGGGGAGCCTGGGTGGCTCAGTCAGTTGAGCGTCTGACTTACGCTCAGGTCATGATCTCTCTGCTCGTGAGTTAGAACCCCGCGTCAGGCTCTGTGCTAACAGCTTAGAGCCTGGAGTCTGCTTCGGATTCTGTGTCTTCCTCTTTCTCTGCCCCTCCCCTGCTTGTGCTCTGTATCTTTCTCTCAAATATAAACAAACACTAAACATTTTAAATTAAAAAAGATAAATTTTTGTTCACATTGAGTCTTGTAAAAAACCTGATTATGTTTCCTTTCTTGTGTAGTTCTCCCTGGATTTAATCATTGCTTCATTTTCTTGCTTGCATCTATCATTAATGCATCCATAATCTGCTTGAACTCTAAACCCCTGTAAATGCAGCCAGGCATACTGGTTTTATGACTTTCTTGATAACCCCCCTCCTGGAACCCTCTGTTTTCCTATTCTGAGCTAGATTGATTGCTCTATTAGCTTTGACACACTTGTTTTCCTGGGACCTTCCTCCATATTCATCTTGGGAATTCTCTTAGCTTCTCTTCCACATTGAATTCCAGTTTCTGGTTCATTTGTCTTTCTTGATTCGTGGCCTTGATTTGAAACACGTATGCCAATATTCTCTCTAAAACAATGAGTGTGCCTGGTGTGTGTATGTGTGTATGTGAGGGGTGAGGGACCTGGATAATTATTCAGAAATTTTGTTGTATACCTGAAAATGTCTATTCTCTCATCAACTTGATTGATAATTTGGTTTGGTATAGAATTCCATGTTGTAAATCATTTTCCGTTAAAATTGTGAAGGTTTTACTCTACTGAATTCTAGCTTCTAGGGTGGCTATTGACAAGCTCAAAACTATTTTGATGGCGATCCTTCTCTGCTAGTTTTTAAGATACTCTCTTATCTCAGGCTTTCCTGATGAAGGTCCTTTTCATTCATTACATTGCATGTAAGTGGACTCTTTAGAATTTGTGCTCCAAAGGTTTGTCAAGTTTTCACTCTATGCAGGAACTATTTTAAAGTTCATGTCTCGAGTTCTATGAGATTTTCTTTTGTAACAGGAACGAAATCTTACTATTTCCTACCTTCCGTTTTATATGTTTTCAGTTTCTGGAGCTCCTATTATTGTCTATTGGAGAGTTTGATTTGATTTTTTAATTTCTTACCTTTTCTCTCCTGTTTTCAATTTTTTTCCTGTTTATTCTCCTAGTCAAGAGATGTCCGAAATTATCTGTTCTTGTTTTATTAATTAAATTTTAATTTAATTTAAATTAAATAAATTTAATTAAAATTTAATTAAAATTAAAATTTTTTAAGGTTTATTTGTTTTGGAGAGTCAAGAGGAAGGGGCAGAGAGAAAGGGCGACAGAAGATCCAAAGTGGTCTGTGTGCTGACAGCAGAGAGCTTGATTCAGGGTTCGAACTCACAAACTGGGAGATCATGACCTGAGAGGAAACTGGGCAATTGATTAACCAACTGAGCCATCCAGGTACCCCTGTTCTTGTTTTAAAAATCCAATTTCTTTTCTTAACTATCTGATAATATTAATTAAAATTTTTACGTGTTTTCCCCCATTTTTATTGTTTCCTCTAAGTTCTTTAGTTCCTTTTTTTATTTCTGTTTTGGATTCCATACTTAATAATAGCACCCTTTCTCAAATCACTATCACTCCATTTCAGAGTAAGGTTCTAAAGCATTGAGAATAAACTATGGGGACCAGACTCATGATTGCAAGTGTTTTCTTAGTAAATTCTTCTAAAGCTAGTTCTCCATTCTCCTGCCAAATGGAATACGATTCTGGTAGCTTACAATCCAGGACCTCTAAGCGAAAGGGTGGCCCAGGTATCTTACCATTTAGAACACAGATGATTACCTAATGCCTTCTTTCAGTGCTTACCTCTCTTCCGTAGTCAGTATGTCTGGTGTCTGCCAGTCCAGAGCTCATTTTTTTGGAGACAGAGAGAGAGAGAGCACACGGAGGCGAGGGGCATAGGGAAGGAGAGAGAGAATCTTAAGCAAGCTCCATGCTCAATGTGGAACCTGGCATGGGGCTAGATCTCACAGCCCTGGGATCATGACCTGAGCTGAAATCGAGAGTCGGACGTGCAACCTACTGAGCCACTCAGGCGCCCCCAGAGCCTCATTTTCAGGAGACTCTTGATGACAACCTCAGTTTGTTTCAGAGTGAGGGAGGGGAAGCTGACCAGTTGTGTGAATAAGAAAAGGCACCAGGGGATACGATTCCCTTCCCACTTCCTGCGTTACCTGGTACCTCCAGTCTGAGTCTTTTCAGGGGTCTGTGGTCATTATTGGCTTCTGTCCATCAAGCATTCTCAGGAATTCTCAGAATTCGCAAATCTAAATTCCCCGAAAGCTCAAATCTATGTGAGTTACCGCTTGCCCAGGACTCATCTGCTTTGTTGCCTGCTATTCTTCTCTTTGCTCTTGTCATGTAGGGGCTTTGGGGAGATAAGCATATGTGCTCAGTATGCTACATTTAGTTTAAAGTTCGCTTTATGTTTCTTTCTAACTGTTGGCCCTTTGGCCAAAGTATTTTCCTTTTCCCTCATTTTACTCTTCTCAGTCTCCAGTTACCCCACAGCAGTGGTTGTGGCTGAATACTGGTCTGCATAGTAGGACTGCCTACGTGGCAGGGCTGGTTGTCAAGATGACAAGGAATGAGGGAGAAGCTGACAAAGGTGGCCTGAGCTCAGCAACATCAATCCGTGCTCAGAAAGGCTGTAGATGTGGGCCGCACTGGGCTGGGCAGTGGATGGGAGGTAGCTGGTCAACAACAGTGACTGAAGGCTGGGGATTGCTCCAGCCTTCCCGGACAGGAAAAGGTAAGAGATTATCTGGCCCTGGTCAGGGAAACTTCTCAAACACTCTAAGCAAATCCAGAGGTGGTCCAGATACCCAGTTTCACTACCAGGGGACATGCAGTCAAGACATGTAAAAAAACAAACAAACAAACAAACAAACAAAAAAAGCAAGAGTGATCTCCAGAGTCTGTCTGCTGCATTCACGTCACAGCTCCATGGTCTGCTAGTTGTGGAGCCCCTGGAAAACTTGCTAAACTCTCTGAGCTTCAGTTTTTTCAACTGTGAGACGGGATCATTAGCCATACCTTCCTCCCAGGGTTGTGGCAAGGATTAAATCTGTTAATATACATAAAAGGCTTAAAATAGTTTCAGTACTTAGCAATGATTCAATAGAAAAAAAAAATGGAGGGGTGGGGCTAGTCTAGTAATGTTTCATGTCTGACACATTAACAGGTACTCAACAAGTCTTTTTTGACTAAAGAAGTGAAATAAATATATCTAGAGATAATCCTATGGAGCCATCTTTGGCTTTAAATTTTATTGTCATTTTCAGTGCTTGGCAACAGAACTTTCAAGCAATTATTTTCATGGGTGCTTTTAGTTGGAATAATTAGCCACATAGCACTGCAATTGAAGAGATGTATACTTTCAAGTCTCTTCCAATAGCACCACCAGATAGACAAATCATGACTGATTAACCAAGAGCTATGCTTTGTTTGGTCCAGTAACAACTCTGCCCCAGGCATGTCAGCATAGTCTTCCAGGACTCTGACTGATCAGCAAGGAACCAAATGGCTGGTAATTTCTAATTTATAAACACTGCTTGACGTAGGCAGTTGGGCACTCTGCCATGCTGCTATGGCCTGAAATGGCCTGACCACTTTTCAGTGCACTAAAAGCAATTTCAAGTGGCTTAATAACCCTTTACCCACCCCTCCACTGGGGTCCGCAAACACCGTTGGATGGAGAGCCTTCTAGTGGCCTCAGGACAAAGGGTTCAGGTTACAGCTTCATGGGGTTTCCAGCTGAACAATGAGTATAGTGTGAAGGCCCCATCTGTCAAAGTAATCAAAGTATAAAGAGGGAAATAATACAATTAAATCTTTAAGATGTGTACATTTATCTTTGGTTTTTCAAAACTGATCTCCATTTGGCAAGACTTCCTTTGGCAAAGAAGTTAGAAATTGGCATTCTTTAATACAAATTGAGATCTTGCCTAAAATGAGTCTCTGGGTACAAAGATGAAAATAAAGAGAAGCAACTAGTACTTTTGGGGGGAGAAAAAGAATCCCCCTTATAAACTAAGTGTTCCAACAAGACACATAGCTAACTAGCTTAAATTAAACAGTTTTTTTTTATTGTTAAAAAGATAAAACATTTCCTTTTGCTGATAGCATGAGTAGGCTATACATGGGGGAAGGAAAGAATGGAGCTAATTCTTGATGGCAAAAGAAATCTGTTCTCTCTGGCTGCTGGCACCCCCCCGCAAGGGGCACCACCACTGGAATCCAGGTTCCCCCAGAAGTACCACTCTATTCTCAGGGGCTGACTTTCAACCCACTTGGCAGCTACAGTCACCTTCTGGACCCCTGCTGTCTGAGTTTGGTGGGATGCTCCCCTACCTGTCAGATGCTTTCTCTCTGGTCACCCCAAAGTCATTTCTCGCTTTTGGTCATTATCTATCTATGTAACAGCTACACACAAGTTCCCTTTCAGCCCACATCAAGACCTGAGCCCAGGTGGCCACACTCAGATGAGCCATGCTTGGGCTCTGTCAGGGTCTCATGTATGGCTACACGATATGGGTTGTGATTTCTCCACACCTGGTTTTCAGTGCATTGGCAGAAATCGTTACCCTTCATGTAGGAGAACTTAATCTCCTCTTTCATCTTCTCCATTCCCTTAGGCCAAGCCAAAGAAGATATACCATCAAGGTGCTATGGCCTCTTCTTGTTTCTCTGGCAAATAAATTATTGGGTATTCGGGGCACCTACAACCTTGTCTGGGTGTGGAAGGGCATTGAATGAAAGGCAGACACCCAGACATCCCTTAGCAACTCTGAATGCCATTAGACTGGTGTCCTTCCTTTTGCAAAGTACGTTTGATCAAGGGCTCATGATCATTTGTCTAGACAAGATCCTGATCTGTTTAATGAATCTAGTCTTACAAGAATCTCAGGTCCAAGCAAGGGCACAACCCCAAGCCCAACACTTAAAAAAAAAAAAAATGTGTGTTCAAGAATTCAAATGGAGTTTTTGGGTCATGTTTTGTCTGGCCAATATGGTGGCATGATGCTGACATGATATTGGTGGAACATCCCTAAAGCTGATTAGAGATATGCAGTCACCTGTAGGGTACACTATTAATTATCATTGGCTTGTTTTCCATTTTTTAATATTTTTTGTAGAAACAACCTCCTTGGGAAAGTAAAAGGTTTGCCCAGTCCTAGTCACATCTGTTGTTTCCAGTATTTAAAATTTGGGTTAACCCTTACTGCAGTCTTAGTTTATTTGACCCTACACAGAGAGATACTAAGGCTTCTGGTTTTGAAGGAGGTAGGAAATTCCTTTCCAGCATTACTGTCTTGAGGAAACAACATTGGTCAAAGTCGATCATCTAACCATGGAACAAAACTTTCAATGATCAACTCCTCCTTTGGCCACCTAGACTGCCACCTCTTAGAAGAGTTAAAGCAGACCTAGAAACTCAGGTTTCAAGGGATCAGGTCAATCAGGAATTTCATTCCTCCATCAGGTAGATTAGAAGCAGCCAACCAGGAAAATAGCATGTCTATTAAGATGGACTATCCAGGATAATAAGTTGCTACAATTCCAGAAATTTTCTGTCTTTACAGCTTTCAGCCATAACTGAATGAAATGACTCAGTAAAAGCAACTGATTATTGTGCTCAGTCCCCACCAGCCCCAGCCCTTTAAGAGAAACATCCACTCACTCATAGTTCAGAGATCACAGAACCCAACTATGAGCATCAGACTCATCTCAGATATTTGCCCATCACCCTCAGGCTTTCCTACTGGAACCACTATTCTCAGCTCTTTAATCTTCTGGTACTTTTGATTCCTAAAACCTGGCTTTAAAGCCTCTTGCTATTTTAGCACTGCACTGGAACGTCTTTAATGTTTTTTAACCTCAAGCGCCTGCTAAACTCTTGGGATCTCAGCAAGAAGGTTTCTTTCAAGTTTTGTCTTCACAGGGCACCAACTTTCACTCTCATCCTGCCATTATGGACAGGTCAGCTCTCTTAAGCCCCTTCTTTCTTACTAGTGAAGAATGATTATACATTACCTAAAACTTAGTAACATAAAATATCTTAATTTAATTTTTTTTTTTACTTTTTCTCTCACTGAATCCCCCTTCTCCCTGCCTAAGCACACAGTGTGCTAAGCCAACCTCACTTCATTTTTTGAAACTTCATTTGGATGTGCTATTATAGTCTCATCTGTGTACATCCTCATGCTATTGAGCCATGTATGAGCCATGTCCTCATGCTATTGAGCCTGAATTAAGTAACCCATTAATGCACACAAACACACTCACAGAAAAAATATCGTTCTGTCTTGCATCCTTAATTCCTTTTTACAACTGTATTGTCTTTGCCATATCTTGATGATATGACTTTTAGAACCATTCCCCCCCCCCCAGGTTTGGTTGGTTAAGTCACTTCTTCCCATTTCTATCATTTTCTCCCAAATGACTCCTAGCCAACTTTACAAAGCGCGGAATCCTGCAACAATCCTGGGAACTACCACTGAAAATTCAGTGTTTGCTCTATAGGACAGAACCCAGGACAGCTAAGGCAAAAACTACAGGAAAGGCAATGGCATGTTAACACAAGGAAAATCTAGCCATGTAGGGTATCTCGCAATGTAAATGGATGTTGCAGAAGTAATGAACTCAACGCCAAAGAATACATTTAAGTGGAGGTTGCATGACATGATAAAAGATTCTTTAGAAAGAGATATACTAGAGAGCACCAAAGAGTCTTTCTACATCTAATATTATATAAGAAAGATATATTTAAATATTTAAGTGTAACTGGACATTAAATTCAGTTTTAACATTGGTCTTAGGTACCAAAGCTGAGAGTGGTCTTAGGTACCAAAGTGAGGGGAGAGGGCAGAGCACCTGCAAAGGACATGCTAAGGGAATGACACTGGTTCTGTCAGCAGATGGAACCAGCATGGCCAGCCAGGAAAAGAGAAATGAAGAAGAGATAATCAGAGTGGTCTGCTCCCACCTTCTCAAGATAAGTCTGAGTTCTGAGTGGAAAGCTTGATTTGTGTCCCTGGAGGTGGAAGGAAGCATAGGGATAAGGAAAGGGCTCAGACACAAACTCGAGAAATTTAAACAAGAGTAACTAAGGCTGCATATCGTGAGGCAGAGTGAGGTGGAACAGGAGAGTCCCAGGAGGGAGCTGCACTTGCCCCAACAGGCTCGGTTTTCCCATGGGACAAATGAAGCTGGCCTGGAACCATTCTGAAAACATCTCCGTCCAAAAGGACTGCCTAAATAAAGAGCAATAGGACTTTAATAAAGAGAATTTGGGGGCACCTGGCTGGCTCAGTCAGTTGAGCATCCAACTTCTGATTTTGACTCAGGTCATGATCTCGTGGTTCTTGGGTTCGAGTCCCATGTCAGGCTCTGCAATGACAGAGCAGAACTTGCTTGTGATTCTCTCTCCCTTTCTCTCTGCCCCTCCCCCCACTGTGCATTCTTCCCCCCCACAAATAAACAAACATTACAAAAAAAGGAGAGAGAGAATCTGTATGTGAAGAAGTGTTAGGGTTCCAGGGACCAAGAGAGCAACTGGGAAGCTGACAGAAGAGGACGAAGCATCCAAAAATCCAACAATACTCAACGATAAACACACACCCTTATATGTGGATATCCTTTGTGTGTTTTGACAATGAATGGAATAGATTGCCTGGAAAGATGAGGAGTTTGGGAAAATATCATTAGAGCATTGTATATTAGGACCACACTTTGATGGGTCCTGACTGCCAGCCTATATTCTACAGAACAAACTAATAAGTGAAATTCAGTAGAGTTGCTGGACTGAAAAAGGTCATGCTTTTAGATAATATTCTTCTTTGAGGTCAACTTATTTCCCTTTTATGGACCAGTTTTCCCAGACCTGAACTGATTTCTATTGAGGTCTGCTCTTTCATATTCTTTCCTGTGTCCTTGTACTTAGCTTTCTCCCTTCCAAATTTTTTTGTTTGTTCACATGCAGTGAAGTCATATTTAATCTTGTCTTCAGTGTCCTATGCTAGTGCTACTTTGCCTGCTAAAATCATACCTACTTCCTGCTACTATGATCAGTTTTATCAGAGATTCTTTGTTCCACCTCTCATCCACCAAACCCAGACTTTCTGTCTGATATCCGCACTCTCTTAAAACTGCATCTCATTCTATCATCAAATCATTTCATCTGAGCCTTTGCAAACTCAGTTCGAAACTCAGTTCTTCTATGATGTCTATAATTCTTCTGCAGAATCATGGACATTCTCCCCCACCGCCCCCCCCCCCCAATTCCAATTTAAGGTTATTGAAAATTATAACCGTTCTAAAAAAATTCACTGTGATCTACCTCACTCCCAAACGCCATTTTATCCTTATCTCAGCCTGGGCTCTTTGAAATAGGGCCATGTTTTGAAGACGTACAGTATACCTGAGCAAACGTCATCCTATTTAAAATTGCTAATGATAACAGTTAAGTAATTAGGTAAATGCTTTTGGCAACTTTCTAGCTCTGAAAGAGTTTCTTAATAACAACTAGTGATGCTATTAATAGATAATCATGAAAAGGGTGAGCAACTTCTATACCTGTAAAACTTTATTTTTCAGTACACATTACTGTGGTCTCTTGAGACTACTTTGCATATTTTCATTTGTTTATTTGACGCTACAGTTCTGGAATTGCTCTTGCGAGATACGTACAAAGAAAGTGTCTCTGGTCTCTGAAGTCTTTCCTGATTCATCAAAGTTTATTAGAGAAGAGACTATATTGGCAAAGATCCATAAAATTTTGCTGCATTTGCTTGATTTTTTTGTTAAAATAACTCACATTTGAAATAAAAGCTCATATTTTATACAGTACTATTTTTACCTAATAAAACCACGTAAATGTATTTTTAAAATAAGCATATAGAGACGAATTTCATTTTTGCTTCTTAGTTTTAATGGCTGAGGTTATATATATATATATATATGTATGTGTGTGTGTGTGTGTGTGTGTATGGATGTATATGTATGTATGCATTTTAATAGTTCCTTTCAGTTTATTCAACACATCCCATTTTTTGTTTGTTTGTTTAACTTTAAAAACTAATCACCCTTTTCTTGCTTCATGTTAAAAAGTTCAGATAAAATTCAAAAGCCAGAAATTGCACCTGATACTTGAAAGCTGCTATTCCTGACAACACTTCATCTTTTTTCATGCCCGTATTGGCTTTTCTCCCAGCCCATCCATTTCTTAATGTAAGTGTTATAAATTGCTCTAAAGTGCCATAAAGCATAATAAACATAAATCAATATTTCTTGGTTAAAAACTTAGAAATGCTGATCCAGCCCAGGTTGGTTATAGATGTCCTGAACCCATCATGTCCCTTGGTTATTTTATCTTACCAGAAGCCATTTCTGAGCTCAAGAATGCCTCTCTTTTTGTTTTTCTCTCTGCCTTAGTCACCCGGACACTTGCAGTGACACATCAGAACGGATTGTTGGGAAGATATCATCCGGCAGTCTTAGAAAAGCCCCATTCTTTTTCTTTTTGGCCTCTGGTCTTGGCAACTTTGGAAGAACGGAGTGACATTCTCAGACAAAGTTAGACCACAGGCCCGCGATATGTCAAACTCGTCTGAGGCAAATTCCAGTTTGTCGTGGGAAAAAAAAAAAAAGTTCATTTTCTTCTAAGACTCAGTGAATTAAGCAAAAGCCCACTTCTTCCGTTCTGGCTTGCAAATGTGGCATCTGATCTAAATGGAACACCTGCAGGCAGCTTAATGACAAAACCGACCCATTTGAATTTCTGCTATCTTTGGAATTTTTAAATATGATCATATGCTGCACCCTTGGATATAAAACCACATCCCTCTCCTGGAAATGACAGCTTGCCCCCACAGCCAACTGATGCTGTTTATGTGGCATTGTTGTTATTTATTCTCATCTCAAAGGGAATGATTGAATGGCTCTGTGGTTTCTCCCAAGAAACTGTGGAGCTATGTAGTATGAAATCTGCAAGCTCAGGTGATGGTCTTTCTTGAGGAGGTTTTCACAGGCAGCTTGTTGGAAATTGCATGAAAATGTTGGTAGGACATTAGACAAAGTGGTTTTATTAGGTTTCTTGACTCACAGCCCACTTTTCATACTAATTGTGGTCCAGTGAACACAGAGGGCAGACTGCCTTCTCCCCCAACCCCCCGTTCCCCCAGCCAAAAGCAACCCTCTGCCCACCCACCCCCAGGAGATCTGAAAGCAGATTTTGCTCTAGGAAGAGGTAACTGCCTAGATTGTGTACCATGCGGTTGAGGGTAGGAGAATTAGAGGGACTCCATTTCCCTATCTCCCTCCTACTTGCTCCAGTCTGAAAAGCTGCCATTAGCCATTCATTCCTTTGTTTCTGGAAACTTTTGGATCAATAGAAAAAATATGAATTACCTCCAATGAAAAGATGTCAAACTGTAATCATAATAAGGATAATATAAATTAAAAACATACTCAGATACCATTTTTTTTTTACCAAAAAGATTTACAAAAACAAAATGTAATACTTTTCTTGGTGAATCTTTGGAAAAATAAGAATCCTCATAGCATGGTTGGTAGGTATAATCCTGGTGAAGGAGAATCAGGAAAAGCTATCAAACTTACAAATGCAGTCACCTTTTGACTCCAGCAGCCCCAAGCTTAGCAACTGATCTTACAGTAAAAACTGCGCACATCAACGAAACATATATACAATTACACACTGAAAAACAATAAATATCAAAATATCAAAACAATTTAACTTCCTTCACTGGGGGACTGGTTAAATTGATCACGATATATTTACAGAATGGAATATTATACAGCAGTACATGAGAATAGTGCACCTCTTTATAGACTGATATGGGAATATCTGTAGGATGTGTCTTTAAATGGAGAAATAAAGACATAGAACAATGCATATATGTTAATTTATGTATACATAAAGGGGGAATAAAGATTAATTTTTATTCTTTCTAGATATATGCATAAAGGTATACTGAAAACACACTCAAGAAACAAATACCAGTAGTTACCTGTGGAAAGTGGTAAAGAGAACACATTGGATTAGATAAGGGAGAGGAGTAAGAATTATTTATTGATTTTGTTTTTGGACCACATGAATGTGTAACCTCTTATAATTTTTGTTTTTAATTAGAGGTCGTATGTTTATGCACTTAAGTATTGATTTTGTAAAGCATTTTTTATTGTGGTAAAATATAGATAACATAAAATTTTCGATTTTCACTACTTTTAAGTGTAAAATTCAGGAGTATTAATTACATTCACAATGTTGTGCAACCCTCAGTACTATCAATTTCCAAAACCATTTCATCACCCCAAACAGAAATTCTGTAGCCATTATACGGTAACTTTCTGTTCTTTCTCCCTTTCTCTAGTTACCTCAAATTTACTTTCTGTCGCTATGAATTGCCCTATTCTGGAAATTTCTTATCGGAGGAATCATACAATACATGTTCCTTTGTGTCCAGTTTATTTCACTTAGCATGTCTCCAATGTTTATCCACGTATCAGAACTTTATTTCTTTCATATGCCTGAATGATATTCCATTCGATGCATGTAACATATTTTATTTATTCATTCATCCATTGAAAGACACTAAGGTTGTTTTCACCTTATAGCTATTGTACATAATGCTGCTAGGAACATTAGCGAACAAGTATCTGTGTGAATCTCTGTTTTCAATCATCTTGACTGGATATAGAAGTGGCATTGCTAGGTCATATGGGAACCCTATGTTTAACCTTTCAAGGGATTGCTAAACTATTTCCCTAATGGCTGCACTCTCTTACATTCCCAGCAGTAATGTCCAAATGTTTCAGTTTCTCCACATCCTCACCAACACTCGTTATTTTCCCCTGGTTTTGATTGTAGCCATGGTAGTAGCTGTGAAGTTATATCTCATTGGGATTTTTAAATTTTAAATTAAAGAGAAAATTGTTTCATAAATGTCTTCTATTAACATATAATAGCTGTGAAAATCACCGCCTCAATCCTGTTATTAAATCTAAAAGTTGGTTGACAGCTTGCAAGACCTCTAGTTTTTGGGGGGCAGGGACTGGGCAGGCGTATCTTCTGAGTGTATGTAAAAGCCACTCATGATTATGGTTATGTCTATTGAATGTCTACCAGATGCTAACTGCTTTATGTCATTATTCTTCTCCCACAGTTCTGTGAGATAAATATTTTTATTCCCTTTTAATAGAGAAGAAAACTGAGGGCCTTTTAGGATAAAAGGCCAAAGTCAGACCTTTAGTAAGTGGCATTGCCAGAATTTGAACCAGTATCTGCTTGACCTCGGGTCCTATGCATTTTTCACTATAACAAAGCTTTAGAGAGATAAAGGCCACCAGAAGGGGACAGAAAGCCATTTGGTAACATTTTACCTACGACAATTTTGTACATGTTGACTTTGTCATTGTAACTTTTTCTTTACCAAAATTTGTTCCATTCAGCCCAAACCTTTTCTTTTATTTCTGATTTGATACTATGGCATCTGCTCTAAGTCACATCATTTTCTCTGAAATCTTAGACTCATAAGATACTTTGCCAAAGAATACAGGCCTTCTTGTTGGCTTGGCACCTGAGGTTCTCTCATTTCTCTGGGACCTGTGAATGTCCCAGGCCTCAATTTCAAATCTACCTGCATCCAAATGGTAGGTTTCTCCAAAGAAAGGAGTGTGGTATAATGCGGAAGAGATAGGAGGCCAAACTCCAAGCTAATCTGAACTGGGGCCTGGCAGAGGGAGACAGGAGCGCATAGCCAATGGCCAGAATATTCCATCCGTGATCTGATAGGTGGAATGGGTGAGCAACCCTCTGGTGGATGTCATGTCTTGCTCTGGGCATTGGGCCCTCATCTGTGAATAACTACTGCCAAATGCTGCTTGGGAGTGGCCTACGTCACCCAAGAGAGTTTACTGCAGAGCTAACCAGTCATTTCTTCACCAGGTCCACGTGTGGGCGGTGCTTTTAGCAAGGCCATTAGTACACAGAGAAATGTCAAACCCCGGGAAAATCTTGCCAACTGTGCTAAGCTCTTTTCCTGTAGAAACACAAGGCAATTTTTACCAATCCATCTCAACATGAAGAAGCTCTTAATGGAATATATTACAAAATGGAAGCATTTCACCTGGAGAAGAGTGTATCAAAACAGGATAGGACTCCAAGATGGATTTGTGTCCTTTGAATGATTATGCAAAAATAATGTTTAAAAAAATTTTGGCCCGATTTACGCGAAAATCTTTTTTTGTATATATGAAAACTACTCATTCAGAAAAAACCAATCCTGACCACACTGGGTAGGCTGTAGATTTGGACTCAAAGGGAAGGTCAAAAGAATGTGAGATCTGAAGCATCTTTGGAAAGACCTGGAAAACATATGCTACGCTCTTTCTTCCTTTGTGCTGCTTGTAGCATTGTAACCGACCACAAAATCCAGGACTCTGCAGGACTCTGTTCTTGCCTTTTTTTCAGGTTTAATTATCTTTTAAATTAGTTTTAAATAATAAAAGTAAAATGTGAGTTCATTTTCATCATAAACTTTGAATAGAGAAAAAGTGAATTCCTCTTACCTCTCCCAATCTTATCCCACACATTATTCCAAGCATTTTCCCATCCAAGTGTTAACCAGGCCCGACCCTGCTTAGCTTCTGAGCTCAGATGAGATCGGGTGCGTTCAGGGTGGTATGTCCGTAGACTCTTCCAAGCATTTTCTATAACCAGGCTCGTGGGTATCCTTCTGGGTCTTTTATATACATGCGCATTGACATAAGTACATTGTGACCCAGCGCTTTCATCAATGAACATCTATTCAACAAATATTTTTTGAGTACTTACTATTTAGAAGGCTTTGTGTAGGCACAGGGGATGTGGAACCATGAAGTCATCATATATTGAACACTTAATTAATTTATGCTAGGAATTCACCATTAATGTTGGATCTAATCAGCACAAGAACCTTGAAAAGATGTACTACTATTTATTTTACAAGTGAGAAAACTCAGGTTCAGAGAACCCAGGTAATCTACCCAAGATCACAGATGATAGAGCTGAGATTCAAATTGAGCACTAGCTGATTGGAATCATATGTTGATGACACAGCAAGACAATACACTGAAATGGTACCATTCCTCCAGTGGGCAAGACACTCTTCTCAGGGTTTAACATATATTGGCTCATTTAATTTCCACATGAACAGACTGTTATCACCCCCATTTTACAGATGAGAATCAGTGAAATTAATGAACTCACCTAGATTATGTTAGTAAGGAGTAGCAGAGCTGGGATGGAATCCAGATCATCTGGTTGCATAGCTTCCTCCCCTACATGACTCCGCGGATCACAATATTATGTGTATAGATGCATACTCATGCTTAAACACTATGCAGCTCTTAATCACATTTGCTTAGAGTTTTAAACAACATTGAACATGCTTAGTTTTAATGTAGATAATAGAATTCAGAATTGCATGCATAGTGCAATCCTGTTTATATCAAACATATATGGCAGAAAAATTCAGTAGGAAATTAATTTGTTTTGGTTCCCCTGCTTATGGGTGTTATTTTCTTGCCATTTCAAAAAGGTTGCGAAGTGTCTGTGCTCTCTTAACTCAGCTGAGATTTTGTGGGTCAAAAACAGAAGTTGCCAGACACTGAGCGGCTCCCACACCCACCTTCCCCCGCCCTCCTAGAGGAGATTATGCCAGGTTGTTTGGGGGGTGGTGGCTGAAAAGCAAGTGTTTGGGGAAGAGAGGAGGTGGAAACAGGAGAATTGGCAAAATCTCTCATCACTGGAAAGCAGCTGGGTTGTTTTGTTTTTGTTTTTTTCTATGTGAAGACCAGTCCCCACATCCATGCTGACACCTAACCCACTAATGATATGACTGGAAGGAGAGTGCAAGGTCATGGTCAAGGACTGGGGGAAACAGGGGTAGAGGGGCTAAACATTAAGAACTGTGGGCAGGGAGGCCATATCAAAGATTCCTATGCCTGACTTTTAAAAGTTGGATGACTGAGGGTACACTTAGCTCAGTCAGTTAAGCAACCATCTCTTGATTGCAACTCAGGGAATGATCCCAGGGTCGTGGGTTTGAGCACTGTGTTGGGGTCCTGGTTAGTGTGGAGTCTGTTTAAAATTCTCTCCTTCTCTCTCTCTCTCTCTCTCTCTCTCCCTCTGACCCTCTCCCACTTGCACTCTTGCTCTCTCAAAAAAATTAATTAAAAATTAAAAAAAAATATAAAGAGTTGAATAACTGTAGTCACCAGTATGGAATGAAAAACAGTATCTTTCTAGAATGTTCTTAACTGCAAGGGAGAACCTAAAACTTTTTTGGAAGACATCCTTCCACCTAACTTCCACATATATAGATAGGGATTAATAATGACTGAGATTTTCCTCCAACTCTGCTGATGAGGCCTTAGAGTAAAGTTGACTTGAAGACAAAAAGGAACATGGGATTGTACACAGAGAGAAGAAACGGGAAAACCTAAGCAGTTGTCTTTGGGTAGTGGAACTGTTGGTGATTTTTTTCTTCATAATTTTCTATATTTTCAAGTTTTCTATCGTTCTCACTTGTTACTTACAAAATCATCAAACCAATTCCTTTTTTTAAACTCTTATTAATTATGTCACTTCCCCGTCCATCTGGCTTAGTCATGCTTTATTTTCATCTAGACATTTTTACACTGCAAATGTTTGTTACAAGTAGGACAGCTAGGATTTTTCTCTGGGATCCAGTCCTAAAATTTGCATTTAGATATATGTAAATTAAAGCAATTTAGGCCAACATTATTCTATATCTTACTTGAAAAGAATTTTTAAAGTGTTACGGAAAACTAGAGGGATTTAATCAGTTTGTTCCATGCCAAACTTTAAGTCCAGGATCAGGCACGCAAATGACGGCAGGGGCCGGGCCAGTGTCAGGAATGAGAGAAGCAACATTTCAACTAATACTCCTGAGTGGTTGTTTTGGCACCTAATCCAAACTTCTAAAAAAAAGGGAAATTGGGCCAAGTATACCGGCCTAACAGAAAACCCCTACAGGCTGCTTGCATAATAGGAGCAACCACTTTGCAACTTCTCTAGTCAATCAACTGGTTTACAGTTATAGTTATTCACTTCAATTAGATGTGAACCGATACTAAAAATAGATGCACCGTGTCAAGTTACTTTATCCCAGACTCTAGCAAGTCTATTATAATGCTATGGAAGCCGGTACATTTTAAAGACCATCTTGAGACAGATCTCCCAAATGCAAGCTGTATCCTCATCCTTCAGATCAGCACCAGGTCAGTGACAGGCTTCCCAGGTGTTCCCTTTGATGGTCACCAGTATCTGACAGACTGAAGAATTCCAGCTGTTTGTCACCAATGTGTTCCTCTGTGTTCTATAGTCTCACCTACAATTTCCCTTCCAGTGTTTGCAAGAACTGATTGTCAGAGCACTGTTTTCCCTTGGGCCATGCCCAGCGTTTGCCACAACTTATCTTTAGAGCACTGTTTTTGAGTTTATTGTCTCATTGTAAGCTCGCTGAATAAGTGCAACGGGGGCCCCACTCCTCAGGGGCGCATGATTTTTTGAGCCCATTCCCCTGCTTCCCCAGCACTGCCAGACACATCTTAGAAGTATGCTTAGGCACATGTGTGCCGTGCACGGCTGGGATCCTGGACTATCCCTGCTAAAGTATCTCTCCCTCGGTATCTCCTCCTATTCTGTCTCTCTCTGCAATGCAAGAGTCCATCCTTTTACCATCATTGGTTTTACACTCCAACAAATCGGCTTTGTGCCTTGTGATTCCTAACCTCTCATATAATTAAGTTCAATAAACCATTAATTGAATAACTACCTCATGTGGGTACTATTTCAGGTGTACAAAGATGAATAGAATTAGATCTTTGCCCCTCAGAGATTTATACTTTAGTGGGTGTAATAGCTTCCCAGGGCTGCTTTAACAAAGTGCCACAAACTGGGTAGCTTAGAATAATAGAAATTTATTGCCTCATAGTTCTGGTGCCTACTTCTGAAACCACAGCATTGATGCAGATGGCTCCTTCTAAGGTCTGCGAGGGAGAATCTGTTCTTTACCTCTCTTCTGGTTTCTGGTAGCCTCCGGCATTCCATGGCTTATAGATGGTGTTCTCACTGTGTCTTCACTTTGCCTTTCCTCTATACCTCCCTGTGTCCAAATTTTCTGTTTTTTAAGGAAACCCATCATACTGGATTAAGGCCCTAATCTACTCATCCTAATTTAGCTAGGCTAAATTACCTCATCTTAAATTAGCTAATTACATCAACAACAACTCTATTTCTTCATAAGGTCACAGTGGGAGAGAGTGGAGGTTAGTATTCCAACACATGCATTGGTTGGGGGGAACACAGTGCGACCTGTAACAGTAGGAAAAGTGCACACAGTTGAAATTGACTGGAGTAAAATACGAGAAACTGAATACTAATAAGCGCTCAGTTCTAGTGAAGCACAGAGGAGAGGTGTACCTTATGACTGGGGTAGACTGGGCAGAGGAGGCTCCTGGCGGAATGAAGCTGTCATTTGAGCAGTATGATCAAGGATTCTCCTGGTGGTGTTTCCATGGAGCAGAGAAGAATGTCCCGCTGCAGCTGAGCATATGAAAGCCTCCCCCTTCTGTGGGCAGCAGGCCAGAGGACTGGGCTCTTCAGGGCACACCTTTGACCCAGCTCTGAGTCCACCACAGAGCAAATGGTCTCCCCTCGGCATACGCTGTACATCTAATATCTGAGTGTCAGAGTCTACTGCACTTATCAGATTTATTAGATAGAATTGCCGGAGGGCGGAAGTACCAAAAAGTATGAGTAATTAAAACACTGAGCCGCAATATTATTAAAGGTATATTAAAATCAATGACATCCATTTGAAAAGATATATTTCACACCCTGTCCTCCACAGTGGGAGATGTGGCTGAGCAGAAACAGGTCAAGCAGGGAGTATTGTTAATGAAGGTCCTTGTGGAAAAGGCTGCCGGAGACAAAATGAGTTAAAATCTTTATTGTGTCTTGACAGCCCGCATGAATCTATGATGATGATAAATGTTCTCATTTAGAACTTTTTCTTTTCCTGAGACATTTTACATGCTATCTCCAATTTGCTTTGAATTTCTCAAAAGACATATGTTCTCAAAAGAAAGTCTCTGCTTGCTTTTCATTAAGTAGGATCTTATCAGGATGTTTGCATGTGGCATCACGTTTACACTATTAATCTTATGACAGGATATTAAAAAGGGGGGAGGGGGATGCCTTAACAGGTCGAGGGCCATTACACTTGAGAAACAGCCCTCAGCCCCCAACAACAAGCTCAGGCCCAGGAACTGCAATCGCCATGATTAATAAACGCTTTCTTGAAGCTAACACTCCAGGCAAGAAGGTTGCTCCTCATAAGGGTGCACAGTGGACAGCGGAGGCCAAAATGGCTTGTGCACCGCTGGGCTGGAACTTGGTTCTACTGGGTCATTGACCTGAAGGACCCTGGCAGGGCACCAGGGGACAATTGTTAATTCTCAGTGACATTAAGCCTTCTCTGCTATTGAGACACAAACCAGGGGGAATCAACACAGGTCTAGGGCGAAAGAAAAAGATGACAATTCCTTATCCTTACCATAGAAATTCCATCAAGTATACAAACATACACACCTGTGTATACAAACACACACAGACAACATTCTAGTAGACCAACAGGAAAATTGCCTCAAGAAGCAGCTTTAGAGGTAAGTCTAGACTTGCTGGGCCATAACACTAATGTAAGGACTTTGACATTTGTCCCAAGAGCAGGGGGAAGTCCCTAGTGAATTTTAAACAAGGAAATAGACAGTCATATTTGCATTTGTCAAAGGTCATTTTGACAGCGGTGTGGATAACAGATTTAAAACAGGGTAAGAGACAGAAGCTACTGAAGAAGTACAGGAGACCATCTTGGCCTAAGGCAGGCTGATGGAGATGACAAAAGTGTACACATCCCCCAGCAATATTTTGGATGTCAAATCAAAAGATTAGATGGTGGCTTGAATACTGGGGAGACAGGATAATGTTAAGAGGGACTTTCTGGTCATGCAACTGGATGGTTAGTAAGGAATTTTCAGAGGCAGGGAGAAATGGGGATTCCCCAGATATGATGGGACAGATCATGAGTTGGCTTTTGTACATATTAGGTTTACAATGCTTAAAAAATATTTAGGTACGGAAGTTATGTTGGGTATGCCCCTGCTTAATGTAGCCCGGCATCTAATCTCACTACTGTCTGGATATCTTTCATTTGTTTCTCTAAGTCAGTCTTAGTTGTTTTACTTTTTTAATTCAAATGTTTTTGTAATTGGAGAGAATAGGAGATCTTAGAGTTGTGTCAAATTGTTAAATTAAATGGAATGTCCCAGAAACTGCTTCTTCCCTTTTAAAGCCTGGAGAGGTGTTATCATGTAAGGGAGTAAAAATCAAATAGGAGTCAAGGGTCTACCAGAGCGCCAAAATACCAAGAAATAAAGTTTATCATCAGCAGGGATGATGTGTGTTCCTGCTCTATGTCACCCAGGTTTTTCTATTCTTCTCCAGATTATATCTACTTAGGGGCATAGAGTATGGCCACATGGTACCCTTCTGCCAATATGTCAGGGCAAAGCCTGCATTTAAGCTACCCACTGGGGGTCAGAAATATGTCCACTCCATGTTCTCTCCAACTAGCTTGAGAAATGTCTCTGAATTTTCCTTAATGTTATCTCGAATCATTCTATGAAATAAATGTCAAGTATTTTATCTCCATTTCCCTAAAAGAGAGAACGAGTTGCTAGGGGAAATGCCCAAGTTAGTCATAAAGCATTTCCAAAGGGAGGACATATTGAATGAAAATGATAATTCTTGTCTTGTTTAACAAGCTCTCATGGCAGCTCCTGGGGGTAGTAAAATTTATACCCCTACCAGGACAGCCCCAGAATATGGCTTCAGCACAGGATGGAAGACAGTCCTGGGAAACTGAGAACAGTGCTCAGCTCCCTTTTACTTGACTGAATCATTTGTCTCCATCATGCCTAGGAGGTCTGCACCTCATGGGGTGGGACAGGGTACAATCAGGTAAGAAATGTTTTTTACTTAATCTTTTCTCAGGAAAAATAATGAGTATGAGCCAGAGTGAAGCAAAACTGAATTTAAAATTTACAGTACCCTAAAGCTAATGACTGGGTCCTGATCCTGGATTTGTACTCTTTGAGCTGCCATGGGCTGAGAGAGACAGCTGGGTAGCTAGAGAGAGCCCAGAGGGACTTTAAGAGGGAGCAATGTAAGCCATCTTACTGCCTCAAGAAACATTAGAGTTGCAGTAAACCCTAGGTTTACCCCTAGACTTATTCTTCATGATTTTCAACTTTCTCATTAAGTAGAATGGAATCAAGAAGACTTACCTTTTAAGGTACTTGTGAAGATGGAATGAGTGAATGATGCACGATGCGAGAGCAGTACTTGACACGGGGCAGGGGTGTTATACATGACACATCATTATTATTGAAATAAAGATTAAATAATTATTATTAAGAAATTTTTATGGAACATAATTTGTATTTGTTATTGTACATAAGATTCTCATATAAAGAAAAAATATTCAAAATGAAAAAAATTATAACACTTCTGCTTTTTGTGTTAAGATGTAATTCATGTTTGTAGAAGAATAAATCAGAATATTCTCTTTCACCCACAAAAACCAATGGGGGTATGCAGGTGTGCCTAAGAATTTGTGATGATGTTTAGGGCAAGACTGTAATGTTAAGACCTTGAATATTGCCTTTGTTTGGCAAAAGCCCTTGAGGTTCATTTCTGAATGTGTCAAGAGGAGTCCAAAGAAGTTCTTGAAGGAAGAAGAGGGCAAGACAACTTAACTGTTCTGCAAAATAAAATAAGAGGAATTTTTATTTTAACCCTATTTTTGTGGAGGGGAGAATCATGGTAAAAGGGATGTATTGTATATTTGAGGCTATGGGGTGGGAAGAAGAAACAGTAACAGGAGGGGTATAAGAAACTGGAGTGAGAGATGACCAGGAAAAAGGTAAGTTTCTGCAAATCCTTGAAAATATGTGCAGGGAATAATGGCTCTTTTAAATTATGTGGGATCAAGAGACTTTATTTGTTTATCTTCTGTCTCGAGACATAGGAGAAGACTCTAAGGGGTTGCAGAAAACTGAAGGACCCCCAAATAGCTCATACTTGGGTTACATTTTATCTACTCTTATGCTGTTGTTCCAGGGTCATTATTAGCGCTTGCACATCTAGCACATCTATACCGAGAACCATCGAGGTATCTAGCGTTGAAACTATGACTCAGTTTGCAAGTATTTGCCTCCTAACAAAGTTTGGATAATGCTGAAGCAATTGACGAGGTTTACTCTGAAATACCCTGAAATGTTTCCTTTAGAAATATGAGAAAATAGGGGCGCCTGGGTGGCGCAGTCGGTTAAGTGTCCGACTTCAGCCAGGTCACGATCTCGCTGTCCGGGAGTTCGAGCCCCGCGTCAGGCTCTGGGCTGATGGCTCAGAGCCTGGAGCCTGTTTCCGATTCTGTGTCTCCCTCTCTCTCTGCCCCTCCCCCGTTCGTGCTCTGTCTCTCTCTGTCCCAAAAATAAATAAACGTTGAAAAAAAATTTTTTTTAAAAAATAAAAAAAAAAAAAAGAAATATGAGAAAATAGGGGCACCTGGGTGGCTCAGTCAGTTAAGCGTCCGACTTCGGCTCAGGTCATGATCTCACAGTTCGTGAGTTTGAGCCCCACGTCGGGCTCTGTGCTGACAGCTCAGAGCCTGGAGCCTGCTTCACGTTCTGTGTCTCCCTCTCTCTCTGCCCCTTCCCTGCTCATGCTGTGTCTCTCTCTGTCTCAAAAATAAATAAACATTAAAAACAATTAAAAAAAAAAGAAATATGAGAGCATAACCTAAGACAGAATTTCGACACAAATATATCCTCATTGGAACAAAGCAAAATACTCCAAGGGGGCAGCAGAGTGGATGGCCCTGTGTGATAGCCTTGGTTGCAGAGTATCCTTCACTTAGGTCATATATAAATAAAAAGTTCTTCATAGAAATGCCTCATTTTCACATTGTCTATGTGGCAAAGCTCCCAGCTTTGGCCTGGTCTAAGTGAACTTCTAACCGACTCACAACCTATTAGGTCTACCTTAAAATAGTGCAGATGCTGGAAATGGAATGGCTGCCTGTCACTCCTTACAGTAGGATTTCCCTGAAGATTTCAGGATCTTTTTTTTTTTTGGCCCTCTGGTGGTTTGCAGTGAGGACAATCTTGATAGGACTTCTCCACCCCTGCCATGTCTGTACAGAACTTCATTGTTTTGGGTTTCTCCTCTTGATGAGAAATAAAGGTTATTTTTTTTCTTTATATGATAAATTCCTATTTTATTCCTTAAAGGCACCCTCCCTTTTAGTAAAACAATCCTGACTTTATGACTGGGCCCACTCCTACCCATCTAAAGTTTCATTTACCTTGCAGCTAAGTAGGGCTGAGTGACAAAGCACTTGCCAACAAGATGGAAGCTGCAGTGTAGTATGGTACTTTGGGAAA
The DNA here is from genome assembly GCF_022079265.1 of Lynx rufus. Lineage (NCBI taxonomy): Eukaryota > Metazoa > Chordata > Mammalia > Carnivora > Felidae > Lynx > Lynx rufus. Next base: position 130,987,038 of record NW_025814867.1, on the reverse strand, counting down.
GTCTCTTGTAAAAAGGAAGGGCATCATCTCATATATATTTTCCCTACCTCTCCCTGTTGCTTGTAATTTACACGTAAGGGTGGGTGCTTCTATCGCCATTTTGGGTCACCAGGTGTCTTTAATGGAATTCAAGCAGAGTAGAGCAATAGGATTGAAAGGTTTGTGATTTTAGATACCATACTAGTACTTTACTAGCTTTGGACTGCAGTATTACTTATGATAAAGTCCATGCTTCTTTAGGAAAAAGGGTCCCTCACTCTGATGGCTAAAACAAGTTAGAAATTATTTCCTTTTCATGGTTTCAATAAGAAGATGGAGCACCTCAAAATCACTCAGGGACCCAGACTGGCAGGGACTCTGTTGTTCTCAATATGTGGATTCTAACCTGCTTAATTTTTACCGTTTCAAGGCAGTGGGAAAATAAAAGAGCACAAAGAACACACATCCAATAATGACAGAAGTCACCTGTCCTTTCTCCTCACATTGTTTAGGTGAGACCATAGCTTCTTGGCCACACTTGAATGCTGAGGAGGCTAAGAAATGCAGTTCTTAGAAATGCTGGGCACTCAGCTCCTATGCCCAGTGACAACTTTATTATAGTAGCAGAATAGCTTTTCATGAGCAAAGAGCAGTCTCCACCAAGACTGCTAATCCTCATATTCTATCCAGATGATAGAAAGATATTTTGTCTTATTTAACCCTACATCTCTAACCTACATCTGTCTTGGTTAACCTACTGCATTTGGGGCTTTTATTGTTCACAGTTGTACACAATCTATTTTCTTTAAGTTTATTTATTTATTTTGAGAGAGAAAGAGCATGAATAGGGGAGGGACAGAGAGAGAGGGAGAGAGAGAGAATCCCAAGAAGTTTCCACATGCAGTTAGTATGCAGAGCCCGATGCAGGGCTCAAAGTCATGAACTGTGAGATCATGACCTAAGCCGAAATCAAGAGTTGGTTGCTTAACAGACTGAGCCACCCAGGTACCCCCACAGTTGTACATAATCTTAATCGATACTGTCCTTTCATGGTTTATTCAATGAACTTCTTCTCTGTAAATCATAAATTTGGACTGTCAGATAAATACTAAATTACATTCCAGCTGTAAAATTCTGAGAATCATCAAGCCTTTCTTTCCCAATGTTCTTAGTGAACAACTTTCAGGTTAAAAAACAAGCAAAAAAAATTCTCTCCTTTATGCCATTGTAGCAATCACTTGCAGAGGGCCCATTGTGAGCTGGTTTGTGGTGAAGGTGAGAAGGGAAGAGTGGCTGGGAATTGATTCCATCAAGAACAGAAAGGGACACATCATTCACCAATGAAAGATATTGACAGAAGCAGCCACTAGGATTTTCAGCCATAGTGAACACCAGTGGTTGTAATATGAGGTTGGAGAGTCTCTTGCTCAGGAATACTTCATCTTCTCAGCCTTCCCAGCAAAAGTCATTCTCACAGGATAAGGGGAACACTTTTGTTTTGAAAGTGATGAAAATTTAAGCCAAAAGGATTTAAATAATATAGGACTGATATATCTAAAGATTTTTTTTGAGAGAGAAAATTATTTGGAGAAGACATTGATTCCTGGTTCAGCTTCACTTCTTGGTTCTGTTTCTTTGTAATTGGCTTCTCTCTCTTTCTCTCTCTCTCTCTCATCAACACTCCTGCTGCCCTAAAAGATTCAGGTCCACAACAGCACAAAAGAGAGAGTCTGCTTCTCCAATCAGTAGTCTTAGAACTGAGTTTCATTGTCCCGATTGCACAGGCTTGGCTTGCATCCCTAACCATGCCCCAAGCACTACAGTCAGGGAAATGAAACAAGCCGATGACTTAACTTTGGTCCCACATTGCACCCCTGAAGATCAAGATGAAGTCAGCTTCGTGTCAAGCACACAAGCTGAATGTGGGGCACTCAGGGCATTCTGGCCATAAGAAGAGAGAATAGATAATGAGCGGCAAGAACAACACATAAAAACTCCACACATTCCTTTTGTTTTGTCCCAAATGTGAATGTGAAACCTCAAAGGGAAATAGTTCAAGGTCTCATTGAGTTAATGTATCCATCTTTAAGTTCAACATTTCTGAGTAAGGTGCAGTGCCCCCAAGTCATATTAAGATGTTGGTCCTCATGGTTCATTGACCCATGGTTAATGAGAAAGTTTAACTAGCCCCGTACACTCAGTGTGCAATGACAGTCCATTGTTCTGTGACTAACCAGTAAGTTTAATGTCCCAACACACCAGTTGAGCAATGGTGGAGAAAGAACAAGGTAACTATAGCCAAAGCATTTATTTGGAAGACAGGGTGGGTGGAAAACAATGCACATTGAATTCCAGTTTATAGTATGCATCTTATTCTAAGGGCAGGGAAAACGATGACTCACTGCCTTGGCAGGGAAAACTCCTTTGGTCACTCAGTCTGGTTGACCTTGGTTCTGTTCTCTGAGATCATTGTCCATCATCATGTTTTTTTTCTCATAGCTTCTGGTTCTAGTCTGTGGAAGGATCTCCTTTGTGTGTTGTCTTGCTCAAGAGAAGGCTACTGGGGATGATGCTCTTTCAAGATGCTCTTTGGAACCCACTTCACATTTTCAGGGGCCTGGGAATTATTTTACGTGTTGCCCAGAAATTTTTATTGACCTGTCTCCTCACCTCAGCCAATGTCTCATTCTAGGTTCTAACTTTTGTAAAAAACCATGGCAGAAATTAACTTTAACATAGTGTTTACTCTCTCACTTGAAAATGGTTAAAGCTCAACTCAAACTGGCTTAAGCAAAAGGAGAAATGTATTGATGTAGATAACTGAGAAGTCCAGGAGAGCATTGGCTTCAGGCAGGACTTATGTCCAGATGTGCACCGGTCTCTATCTGCTGATCGACTTCTTCCAGGTCCATTTCATTCTCAGACTTCATATGGCAGCTGCCAGCAGCTTCAAAATCATATCAGAATAATATCTTGGAGATCTTGTTCCTTTGAAGTCAATCAAGATTATTTGGCTAAATAAAAAAGGAACAGATTCTGAGGAACATATACACTTGCATGCACACAAAACTCTACCATACAAATCAAGGAGAAAAAGTGGAGATTGCTGATGTTTCCTCATATTACCCATTTGGGAGGAAATCTGAAAACCTATATTCCCTATATGAATGGGAATGAATGGGGTACTGAGTCATAGAAAACATATAGTTTAAGCTAGATCTCACCAGCCCAGTGGAGGATGCAGTGCAGGAAAAATGTTGCTTTCATAATTTGTATTTTGGGCTTTGTTTCTGTAAGCACTCTGTCTCTGAGACTCCTAAAGAAAAAGCATTTACACAGGGCAGCAACAACAACACAGTGACTGAGGTGACAGTAGTTGTGTAGATTCTGACATGCTGCGATGGTTAATTTGATGTGTTGGCTTGGGTAGGACATAGTACCCAGGTATTTTTTCAAGCTCTGGTCTGGAGTTTCCTGGAAGTTTTATGTGGATGAGATTAAATTTAAATCCATACACTTTGAGTCAACAATATGAGCATCATAATGTGGGTGGACCTCATCTAATCACTTGAAGGCCTTAAGAGAAAAAGACCGTCTTCCCCTACAAAGGAATTCTACCTACGCACCTATGGAATGTCTTTGGAACCAAGTTGCAACATGAGCTCTTCCCTGGGTCTATCCTGCAGCTTGCTGGTCTACCCTGCAGATTTTGGACTGCCAGCCTCCACAATCACATGGACCAGTTCCTTTAAATAAATTTCTCTCTCTCTGTCTCTGTCTATCTCTGTTTCTCTATTTACACACACACACACACACACACACACACACACACACACACTGTTAGTTCTGTTTCTCTGGAGAACCCTAATACACATGCTAATGTGGATATAGTAGTAATATATTGGGCAGAGTCAACCTTGTCGTTATATTAGTTTCCTATTGCTACTATAAGAAATATACTCAGTTTAGCTGCTTAAAACAACATACATTTATTATGCTATAGTTATGGAGGTCTGAAGTCTGACTCAGGCCTTGCTTGGCTAAATCAGAGCTTCAGTAGGGCTGTGGTCCTTCTGGAGGCTCTGGGAAAGAATTGGTCTCCTCGTCTTTCCCAGCTCTAGAAGCAACCTGAATTCTTTTGCCAGTGGCCACGTCCTCCATCTTTATAGCCTACTGTGTGGCATCTTCCAATCTCTTGGTCTGATTCTCCTGCTTCTTTTTTTTAAGTTTATTTATTAATTTTTGAGAAAAAGAGAGCACACACGAGTGGGGGAGGAGCAGAGAGAGAGAATCCCAAGGTGGCTCCGCGCTGTCAGCACAGAGACTGACTTGGGGCTTGAACCAACGAACCATGAGGTCATGACTTGAGCTGTGTGTGAGATCATGATTTGAGCTGAAACTGAGAGATACTCAACCGACTGAGCCACCCAGGCACCCCTCTCTTGATTCCATCTTGTAAGGACCCTTGTGATTACCTTGGGCCCACCTGAATAATCCCGGATATCTCCCTCAAAATCTTTAGAAGCCCCTTTTGCCACATAAAATGACATATTCACAGGTTCTAGGGATTAGGACATGCACATTTTAGAGGGTCATTATTCTGCCTACCACAGCCCTTTAAAAAAGACTCACATTTTGTGATGCATTCAATCACCAATTCAACAAGTACTTACTGAGGGCCTACTATGGGTTGTGAGCTGGCACAACTTTGTGCTGTTCTGGGAGCTAGCATTTCAATCAACAGAACATAAGATAGATCTGTTTTTCACACTCGTGGAGATTAATCTAGTTGGGTTGAATACAAATAAAATGAAAAAAATAAAACGGAGCAGTGTGATACCTAGAGGTGGGGGTGGGATCATTTCTAGGGTCAAGATTTTTGACCTGCAATTCAGAATAGAGGGAGCCACCAGCCATGAACGGTATGTGAGAAGTACATTTCAGGTAGAGGAAAGAGCCATTGGGCAGGCCTTAGGTAGTAATAAGTGTGATACATTTGAGGAAAAAGTCATGCTAGAGCATGGGGAAAGCATGATACAAGATAGGGTCCACATACAAGTAGAGGCAGGTCATTCTGGGCAGTGGAAAGAAGTTTGGATTTACTAAAGGACTCCATAGTCATTCTGTCTTCCCCCATAGGAGGCTCCTTGGTAGAGAAACAGATGATACCACTAAGGACCTGCTCACTAGGTCAGCTTTCAGTGGCTCTTTTCTGGCTGAAGAAAACTTGTCAAGAATCTCATGCAGGTCCTGACAGCAATTTTACTTTTCCCATAGAGTATTTCTTACCACACCAGCAATTTGCCATAGTCGGTACGCTTGCAGAATGTAAGCAGTTAGCAAAATGTCTTTGAGCTTACGTACAGATATCTGAATTTGCTGATCAGTTTTCAAATGTGTTTTGCTTATGTGGAAATACCCACAGAATATTCATAAAAAAAGAGAAAAGTAGGTGTGTTGTTTCCTAGCTCAATGATTTAGTATTAGATTCTTACCATTACCCAATAAAAAAATATAGATACTCCCTGCCTCTCTCTGACTCCAACTTAACTACGTTTCCGTAAAATCCATTTTAGGTTTCTTCACTTCACAACCCGAGAAAGTCTCTGTGTTTCGCAACACATGTAAACCTACAGGATGAAAAGCTGAAAGTAAAGGGAAAATTTGCTTTGGTAATCTTGCGGTGTAATTCAGCTTGGGGGGGAGAACAAAGTCATGACTTTATTTTTGAAGTCCAAATAAAAAGAAATGTGCCCCTTGCTGTGGGGGCAGTGAAGAACCTAGTTAAGTAGCAACTGGAGAATCAGAGTCAGAAAACAGCAATTAAACAAAAAATATCCTGAAAACAAAAAAAAACAAGCAAGCAACAAACAAGGGTTGGCTGGATCCTTGATAAAAATATCAACTTCAGCCCTTTCCGTATCAGATTTCTTTTTTCCCCTACCTCCCCACCCATTTCATTAATTTATAGTTGATCCTCTCTAAACTTCTTTTAGCAAAAATAAAGCAAACACATACATGTTCTTATTATCTCTTCCTTCTTACTATAAAAGGAAGCATATTTATGACTCTATACTCTGCTTTTTGTCTACATATCCTTGAGTAACTCCATATCAGTTTCTCTCTCTCTCTCTCTCTCTCTCTCTCTCTCTCATTTCACACTACTTCATTTCATGGTTATTCTACAATTTGCTCGGTCTCCTATGAATGGATGGCTCTTTGGGTTATTTACTATATGTTGCTATCATGTATAATGACACCTATATAACTTTGGTTTTGTATTTGTGGGACTGCAGTTTCAGGCAAATCCCTAGAAGTGGGATTGCTGTGTCAAAGGGCAAACACGTGTGCAGTTTTGCTAGACATTGCCAAATTCCTTCTGGTGAAATTCTACCATATTGCACTCCCATGAACAATTTATGAGTACTGGTTTCTCCACAGCCTCACTAACAGAGTGCGTTGTTAGGCTTTAAAATTTTTGCCAGTCTGATAGTTAAGAAACCGTATACACAGTAGACTTACTTACAATGTCTCTTATTATGAGTAAAGTTGAGTACTTTTCTCATAAATATCAGAGGCAAATCTTTTTTGCGGAGTTGTGTATTTGTGGCTTTGCTACTTTTCCTCTCAGATTTTGATATTTTTCTCTTTTTAGCGAAAAATCTGTTACATATTGGGAAATCAGTCTGTTATCTGTGACACTTTAGATTTTTTGCAGTGTCATTGTTTCTTACGGTTTTGCTTATGGTTTCTTTGTCATGCAATTTGTCTCTATTTAGTAAAATACACCAATCTTTTATTGAAACTGAATTTTGAATCTGGTTAAAAAGGCTTTCCCCACTCCAAGATCATAAAACGTTCACCCAAGTTTTCCACTAGTATTCATATGGTCTCATTATTTACACTTATATTGCAGACTCATTTGGAGTTTTCTCTGGTGCACTGTGTGAGGTATGAATACAATTTTATCTTTTTTCCAAATGGTTGTCCAGCTGTCCCAAATTTATAAAAAGGCCACATTTTCCCCAGTAATTTGAGATATTACTTTTACAAAATTTTCATAGGCACGTGGGTGCATTGCTAGGCTTTCTATTGTGTCTCATTGGTGTGTAAATTTATGTGCCCATATCATACTTTTTAAATTAAGACTTGATCACATATTTTAATATCTGATAAAGCTACTTTTTCTTTGTTTTCCAGGCCTTTCCAAGCTATTCTTGCTTATTTTTTTCATATGATCTTTAAAAACATCTTGATCAGGGGTGTGTGTGTTGGTGGGGGGAATTGCACAAAATTTATACATTCAATTGAAAAAAATTGGTATCAGGGCACCTGGGTGGCCTGGTTGGTTGAGCGTCCAACTGTTGATTTCAGCTCAGGTCATGATCCCAGCGTCGTGATATAGAGCCCTGGGTCAGACCCTGTGCTGAGTGTGGAGCCAGCATGAGATTCTCTGCCTCTCTTTTTCTCTCTCTCCCTCTGCTCCTCTCCCTCACTCATGCTGTCTCTCTCGCTCTCTCACTCTCTAAAATAGAAAAAAGAGAAAAAGAAAAAAATTGATATCTTTATGATACTGGAAAACATTCTATCCAAAGACAATACCTCCTTCTGTTTAAGTCTTTGTCTTTCTCAGAAGTGCTTTTAAATTTTCATCATAAATCTTCTGCCCACTTTTATTCCTAAATATTGGGAGAGGGAGAAAAATTGTGAGAGAAATTTTTCACGAAAACTTATAATTGTTTATTGTCTATACATACAGACATTATTGGTTTTTAGGTAAATTTATATTCTCTGCCATATATAATTGTTGTTTGTGTCAGTTTTATTTTAGATCCTCTTTATTTAGATTCTGAATTTTTAAAGATTTCTTTGAGACATAACACATGGGTAAATTTGGTAAAAATGTATATTGGAAAAGAAGGTATGTTCAATTTTTAAGGTAGAAAAGTTCAATATATCTGTGAACTGATGGTTAATAATTCTACTAGTCAATAATCCAAGTTAATTTCCATGTATTTCTTTTTAAAAAATGTTTAAGTTTATTTATTTTGAGAGACAGAGAGAGCAGAAGAGGGGCAGAGAGAGAGAGAGAGAGAGAGAGGATCCCAGGCAGGCTCTGTGCTGTCAGCATGGGGTCCAATGTGGGGCTTGAACTCATAAACCATGAGATTATGCTCTGAGGCGAAACTGAGTTGGCTACTTAACCAAATGAGCCACCCAGACACCCCAATTTCTATGTATTTCAATTGACAAAGTCTATTGATTTCTTTTAATTTCCCCAACCAAAAAAAACTTTATTTCTCTAAATTCCTCCCTTTTCTATTTTTTATTTTATTTTTTTTAAAGTTTATTTATTTTGAAAGAGAGAAAGAGATAAAGCAGGGGAGGGGCAAAGAGAGATGAAGAGAGAGAATCCCAAGCAGGCTCTTCATTGTCAGGGCAGAGACTGAGGTGGGGCTCCATCCCATGAACATGACCTGAGCCCAAATCAAAAGTCAGACACTCAACTGAGCCACTCAGGAGCCCCATTTTGTCCCCTTTTTAAAATAAATTTTGCTTTACTAATTTGAATGTTATTTGGCAAATAATAATTTGTCTCTAATGTGCACGATAATTGTTGTCAAGATAAATATATGATTATTTTTTTTCTCAAATTAAAGTTACTACTCTGATTTATCTCTTTTCTGTTTCAACAGATTTTTACTCTTTTTAGTTTAAGCTCTCTACTTACTATTTGTTTTTGGTTTCTCTTTCTTTCTTTCTTTCTTTCTTTCTTTCTTTCTTTCTTTCTTTCAGAGAGAGAGAGAGAGAATGCTGGGGAGAGAGGCAGAGGAAGAGAGAGAGAATCTTAAGCAGACTCCATGCTCAGTGTGGAGCCTGACATGGGGGCCTACATGGGGCCCGATCTCACGACCCTAGGATTATGATCTGAGTTGAAATCATCAAAGTCAGACGTTCAACCAACTGAGCCACCCAGGTACCCTCCATTTACTATTTAAGTATATTTCTTCTAAAGATACTCTTATTTTTGTGGCTATAGTATAATTTTACTACATGTTTTCAAATGTAATGGCTAGTACTAAATTTTTCCCCCAGTCGATATAGTGTTGATTCCTACCAGCAGCTAATGAGAGTTCCAAGTATTTTTATAAAAGTCCATAATTTTTGTCTATCTGATGGTCATAAAATGGATTCTCATTGTGAGCTTTTTTTTTCATTTTTGAACATTTCTTTTTGTATTTTCTCGAGAAGTATGTCTTTCATTACTGCAAACTTCTTGTTTAGATACTTGCTTATATTTGCCTTATTGATATTTAGGAGCTCTTGAAACATTCTGGATGCTAATTCTCTGCTAATTATATTCATTGGGAATATTTTCTACCAGTTTCGGGGTTCCATTTTATTTTTTAATTATATTTTATAATCAGAAAAATATACTTTAATGTAACTATGTTGTCAATTTTTTCTTTCATGACTTCTGGTTTTTTGTATGTTGCTTAAAAATCTTTCCCTAAATAGGGCACCTGGGTGGCTCAGTTAGTTAAGCGTCTCACTTCAGCTTTGGTCATGATTTCATGATCTGTAAGTTCAAGCCCCACAGTTGGCTCTGTGCTGACAGCTCACAGCCTGGAGCCTGCTTCAGATTCTGTGTGTGTGTGTGTCTCTCTCTCCCCCTCCTCTACTCACTCTCAGTCTTTTTCTCTCTCAAAAATAAACATTAAAACAATTTAAAAAATCTTTCCATAAATAAATAAATAAATAAACAAATAAATAAAAATAATATGCACTATATTAGATGCCTTTTACAAAGTTTGTGTGTTGTGTTTTCGTTATCTTTTTGTTCAAAGTTTTATTATAATTTCTTTTGTTAATTTTCTTTTGACTCATGAGTTATTTAGAATTCATTTAGCTATTTTTTTTCCGAATATCTTTTAAATTTTAACTTTTGAGGAATATATTTGTTGGACAGAGTATGTAGTTGTAATGATATTTTTTTCCTTTCAGCAGTTTCAAAATATTATTTTGTCATCTCCTAGTTTGCTGCTTGCAGTAAGAAATTGATTGTGACTATTTCTGCATTTCCCTGTATTTGTAATCTGTCTCTTTCTCTGTGTTACTTTTAAGATTTTCTCTTTGACATTGTTTTTAAAATATTTTGTTATGATATGACTCATGGCTTTTCTTGTGTTTACTTTCTTGAGGTTCAATGAGATTTTTGGATTTATGTGTTGATATTTTTTATGAAATATAGAAAATTTTTGCTCAGTATTTCTTTTTTTTTTAATTTTTTTAACCTTTATTTATTTATGAAACAGAGAGAGACAGAGCATGAATGGGGGAGGGTCAGAAAGAGAGGGAGACACAGAATATGAAATAGGCTCCAGGCTCTGAGCTGTCAGTACAGAGCCTGACGCGGGGCTTGAACTCACGGACCGTGAGATCATGACCTGAGCTGAAGTCAGACACTTAACCAACTGAGCCACCCAGGCACCCCAACTCAGTATTTCTTTAAATATGTTTTATGACCCCTGAATCCTTCATGGGATCCAATTACATGTTTGTTAGGCTGCTTTATATTATCCTACAGGCCAGAAAATCTCTGTTTTGGTTGTTTGTTTGAGCATTTATTTTTCTATTTTCTCAGATTTGTTTCTATTATCCTATCACCAAGCTTTTGTGTTTTGTTGGCTTTTGTTTTTTAGAGAGAGACAGCATGAGAGTGAGCAGGAAAGAAGTCCAGAGGGAGAGGGAGATAGAGAATCTTAAGCATGCTCCATGCTCAGGTGAAGCCTGATGCAGGAGCAGGGATCAATTTCACAACCCTGAGATCATGACCTGGGCCAAAATCAAGAGTTGGACACTCAATCAACTAAGTTACCCAGGAAGAATTATAGTTTGTTTTTAAGCTTATCTAGGAATATTTTTATTTCAGATACCGTATTTTTCAGCTCTAGATGTTCTTTAATTTTGTTTAATGTTTATTTATTTTTGAGAGAGAAGGGGGGGGGAAGGGCAGACAGAGAGGAAAACACAGAATCTGAAGCAGACTCCAGGCTCCCAGCTGTCAGCACAGAGTCCAACACAGGGCTAGAACTCACAAAAAACATGAAATCATGACCTGAGCTGAAATCGGGTGCTTCACCAACTAAGCCACCCAGGTGCCCCTCAGCTCCAGATGTTCAATTTTTAATATATAATCTCCATATGTGTCTTCATTTCCTTTAAACCTTGATTGTATATATAAAACTTATTTTAACCTCAGCAGGCAATTCACTTACCTATAGAACAGCTCGATCTTTTCAAACTTTAAAAAAAAATGCTTTGTTATGATGGGTCTAGTGTAGTTTTGACTAAAAAACTACTTTAATTCCATATCTAATACATAAGCTTTCTGAGATCTTTACTGGATGCCCAACATATCCAGTGAGCTTGCTGCACCCTAGCTGATAGGAACTTCAGCGTCTCCATGTGCTTCCAGTTCATGAGCTTCAGTCGTTGTTCAGTGCTATGGTGTGAATGCTTGTGTCCCCTCAAAATGTATATGTTGAAATCCTAGTGCCCAATATCATGGTATTAGGAAATAGGGACTTTGGCAGATGCTTAGGTAATGGGGAGAGAGCCCTCATGAATGAGATTAATGCCTTATTAGAAGAGACCATAGAGAGATTCTTCTCCCTTTCCATCATGTGAAGACACAATGAAAAGTCACTGGGTACAAATCAGCAAGAATGCCTTCACCAGAACATGACCATGTTGGCCCCTTGATCTTGGATTTCCCTAGCCTCTTGGACTGCAAGAAATAAATTTCTGTTGTTTAGAGGTATTCAGTTATAGCAGTATTTTGTTATAGCAGTTCAAATGGAGAAAGATAGAAAATTGGTTCCAAGAAATGGGGGTGTTTCTGTAACAAATATCTAATAATGTGGAAGTGGTTTTGGAATGGGTAATGGGTAGAGGCTGGAACAGTTCGGATATGCATGCTGGAACAAGTCTATGTTGCCATGAATGGAATTTGAAAGACAATTCTGATCAGAGCCCAAAAGGAAAAGAAGAGAGCTATAGAGAAAACCTCAATCTTTTCAAAGAATACCTAAGTGATTTTGAACAGAATGTTAGTAGAAATATACATGGCAAAGGCCACCATAATGAGGTCTCAAAAAGAAATGAGGAACATGTTATTGGACATGGCAGAAATGCCATCCTTGTTATAAAGTGGCAGAAAACTTGGCTGAATTGTGTTCATGTTCTAGTTTCTTAGAGAAGGTAGAACTTATGGGCAATGCAATTGGATATTTGGGTGAAGCTATTTCTAAGCAAAGTGTTGAAGGTACAGTTTGGCTTCTCGAATGCTTACAGTAAAATCAGAAAAAATGACATAAGATGGAATTATCAAAAAGGAAGCAGAACTCAAAAACTTGGAAAATTCTCAGCTTATTCCTATTGTATAAAATAAGAACATATGTTAGAAAGAGGACCCTAAGAGTGTGACCAAGTGACCTTTTGATAAGGTCCAATGTGGGTGTGAACAACAGACTTAATCAGTCACCCCAGCAGGAAAACAGCCAATTTAAACTGAAGAGGAAGGAGACAGACAGGAACGAAGGAAAGTTGTCAGATTTCTTAGGTTTTACAAGATGGAACCAGAAATCTACTCAGCTGTGAACATGCAAAACTCTTTATGACAAAGGAAAAATGGACCCCAAAGGTGATTTAGAGATCATAGGGCTGTCTTATCAATTTCAAAAGTGGGAGTCATTGCCTAAGTTTCAACAGGCCAGATGACCCCCACCCAAAGCTGTGGGGGCCATATCCCTTCCTTGCAGAGCCATGGGGGCCTGGCTACCTCCACCTAGCTTTTGAAAGATGTAGCTGCTTGGAGCTGTGGGTGCACAACCTTGGTGAGGATGAGACCAACACTGAGAGGCTCTGGTAGGGTGATGCTCAGAAAAGCCGTAAGCATGGGGCTGCCCCTGGAACCCCAGCTTGGGAGAACTACAGACACGTGACCAGCTCACAAGAGCTGCAAAGTGTGAATTGAGTTGTGCCCAGCAAAGCCATGGGGGAAGGACTGTTACTCTAACGGGTTAGAAAGGCAAGACCTTTGCTCTAGTGAGCCTTACGGTTCAGGATTTGCAAGGGACCTGCTACCCCTTTCTCCTTTTCTTTAATTCCACTTTGACATAGGAATGTTTGTCCTATGCCTGTTCTACCACTGTGTTTTGGAAGCACATGACTTGTTTGATTTCACAGGTTCACAACTGGAAAGCAATTTGCTTCAGAATGAATCCTCTTATCCATATTTGATTTAGATAATATTTAATTAAGACTTTGATGTAGATGTCTGACTTGATGCTGGTACAAATTAAAATTTTCAATACTATTGGGATAGAATGAATGTACTTTGCATGCAAAAAAGACATGGATTTGGGGGGTATGTGCAAAGGTGAAAATACTATGATCTGAATGTTTGTGTCCCTTTCAAAATCATATGGTGAAATCCAAATGTCCAATGTAATGGTATTAAGAAGTGTGGCCTTTGGTAGGTGATTGGGTCATGAGAGAGGAACACTTATGAAAAAGAGGCCTGAGAGAGCTCATTCTGCCAACTGAGGACACAATGAAAAGTCTGTGACATGGAAGAGGGCCCTCACCAAACCATGCTGGCTTGGACTTGGATTTCCAGCCTTTAGAACTGTAAGAAATAAGTTTCTATTCTTTTTTTTTTTTTTAACATTTATTTACTATTGAGAGACAGAGAGAGACAAAGCATGAGTGGGGGAGGGGCAGACAGAGGGGGAGACAGAATCTGAAGCAGGCTCCAGGCTCCGAGCTGTCAGCACAGAGCCCCACGTGGGGCTCAAACTCACAAACCACGAAATCATGACCTGAGCTGAAGTCATACAGTCAACCAACTGAGCCATCCAGGTGCCCCAAGTTTCTATTCTTTATAAGCTACCCAGTTTCTCGTATTTGTTATGGCCCCTCAAATGGACTAAGACTTTCAGTTTATCATTACTGAATATCTTTTCTTTCTCCAGAAGTTCTTTGTTCTGCCTGTGGCATTTCACCCTACACAGTGCATCCTAAGATTTACCAATGACTCAAGGGAGCCTCTCTGCAGATTTGGGGGAATGTTTCTCTGAATAGTTTCTTTCTTTCCACTTGGTCCCGCAGATTCTAGTTGCTTAATCTTCCTCTAGTTCTGATCTATGTTTCTTCAATTTCGGGAGACCATTGGGTTCCCCTTCCATGTGTCACCGCCTACAAAGTGCCTCCAAAAAGAAACCTGGGGAAATCATAGGGCTCACCTCATCGTTACTCTCCTTGCAGGGACCACAGTCTTGCAATGTTTTTTGTTTGTTTGTTTTTGTTTTTGTTTTTGTTTTTTTTTTGGTCCGAAGTCTAAAATTAATTATTTTGTATATTTTGTTCACTCTAAATTGCTTACCTTAGAAGGGCTAGTCCAGTACTGGTTACTCTATCATGACCAGAAGCAGAAGTTCTCTGCATAGCACTCTCTTCAAAGAAATATAGACTCTCATTGTCATAAAAAAGTCTCAAGGATTATCACTAGATCAACATACCCCACTCCTATAGGGCCTGAGTCTCCTTTTCGAAATATTCTATAAATGGTTGTTTTGACAATATTTAATCGCCTCCAGGAATGATGAGACCACTATTTCCAAGGTAAGCTTAAATTTCAGGCTCGTCAGAAAGTCTTCTGTATTATGCACAGAACCCTGTCTGTCTGTAACTTCTACACCACACTTGCTTTATCTCTTAAGTCCGCACACAAAAGGCCAATGCTCTCTTCCACTAAACGATCCTACACACCGTTGACAACAGCATCTTGTTCCTGCGGTGCTAGCACTTGTCCAGACTAAGCCCACCCAGTTTCTTCAACATGCCTACAGATCAAGCAAGGCAGGAAAAACAACTGTCCTTTATTCTCCCCCTTGCCCTTAAGTATATGCCCCAAGACCTTTAAATCTCAGGACAAAATTCCCTTTGAAGCCCTCCTGAGCTCTTAGCTTGAATCAGATATGCCTAGTTTGATCTAAGGACCACTCAGCTGTGCCAAACATGCTATGTAGTTAGCATCTTTCGGTATCTCCCAGGAGTATGTGAAAAGACCCTTTCCTAGCTGTGCGACCCAGAAAAACCACTCCTGACCATGCTGTCAAATGGAGCTACGGAACAAGTCAATAGCTGCTTCCTTAACTGGGAAATGGGAACTTGAAGAGAGGAAGGAACACAGAATTCTATTGAAATATATGGTTCCATTTCCTAACTGATAACTTTAAGAATCAAATTGGACCTAAAATTTCAGGCCTCTAAAAGTCACTTAACAAAGATTAAGAATACTTTATGGTTCTAATGTCATTTGTTGCTTCAGTTTATCCTAATATTGAGATTTCAGTACTTCGATTTTATTCTAAAATTAGGATAATCTTAATAAATGCCTTAGAGTCAAGTTTAAAAACTACATTGTCTTGCAAAACATGTTCACCTGAATCTCTTCAATTCTAATAAGGATGTGTCTGGGGGCAGTGGGCTTCATGGCCTAAACCTGACAGTTGTTTTAATTGGTTTCTAATTCATTTCTTTAGGCTACGCCTTATTTCTTTCAGTCCCCAGGCCTGTGCTAATCTGCATAACAGCATTAACAGAACATTGTGAAACATAATTCTCACTCATTAAAAAAATGCAGATGCTTAATGTCACGCATTTACATTTTGAAACAGTGACTTCCTTCAATCTACTTTATCTTATTTAACTTTTAAAAAATGATTTCCCAAGGGCTAAAGTGTAGGAAAACCTTGGTAAGTAACTTTACCTCAGGCATTTTTTTTTTAATCACATAAGATAGCAGTTCCACCAAAGTGTCTCCTTATTAGCATGTAGTGTTTTATATGGCTGCAATTGGTTCTGCAGTTGAGGAGAAGCTATAAACATTTTTTGTTGTCTAAGACAGAATAGTTGAGGGCCAATGCTTGCTTTCTCTTCACAGACTCTTTATTTGCCCAATTAAACTCGTCTCATAAACTCTCTGCTTCTCTATATAATGATGAGGCTTTAGAATTAGGTCTGATATTGGAGTCAGATATTTGGTTATTCAGTTCTACTCCAGAGAGGGAACATTTTTCAGCGGCTTATGGTAAAGAAGAGGAAAGAGAAGATATGAAGCATCTGACTTTTTGCAACCTGTTACATTTTCTTGTTCCTCCATGCCATGAATAAAAAAAGAACAAAAGATGACCAGAGGATGGGCCTGGTAGGCATCCCAAAGGAGGGGTTGG
Source organism: Lynx rufus (assembly GCF_022079265.1). NCBI lineage: Eukaryota > Metazoa > Chordata > Mammalia > Carnivora > Felidae > Lynx > Lynx rufus. The sequence continues at coordinate 130,970,758 of NW_025814867.1, read as the reverse complement.
TGAGAGAACTACAGGCTTCGCCAGGCAAGGGACCAGAATATGAACAGAAGAAGTAACCTGCAACTTTTATCTTTTAATCTTTGCCTTATTTTTCTAATACTTGCTGAGTGTAGGTGACTGTGGGTCCAGTGTAGGTGACTATGGGTCCAGAGTCATTTATCGGCACCAATTAGAGGTCAAGAGCTTTCTAACTTTAGTGAGTTCTCCTTAACTTCTCTGGCTCCTCTCCACTTTCAACTTTGTCTTTTTCAACTTGCCAAATACACCGCATACCTACTGTGGGCCCAACCTCATGCTAAGTGCTGAAGACGCAAAAGTAAATGTCAAGGTCCCCGCTTTGAAAGAGTTCACAGACAAGAAAACAAAACAGAGATTTGAAAGAGAATTTAATAAACCTTAAGACTGAGTTATGCTGGGCCCAAGCCTACATTTTAGCGGGTCAGAGAGAGCTCCTGAAAGGGATCCTACATGAACTGAACCTTAACAGATGGGCAGTTAGCTAAGCAATGACGGGGTAGAGGAGTTGAAGGCTGCAGAAAAGCGAGAAAGGAGGCATCGCGTACAATGGTGTGGAAATCCTAGGAAGCAAGATTACCTCAGGTAATGCTAAGTCGTCTAGTGTGGTGACGGCAGTGGGCATTTGCGCTTACATTTTAAGTGGTTTGCCCGATGTCCTGAGGAAGTGACTGAGGCAAGATTTAAGCCACATCATTATGAATCTAAAAGGTAAGTCTTTAATCCTGATGACAAACAGCATATGACTTAAAAGCACACAGCTAAAATTAGATATTTGGCAATATAAACAAAACAAGCATTGTCTCAATGGTTCTTCTTTTCCCAAGGTACAAAAGTTAGATGTCAGTTAAGCAGATATGCTCAGATAATTTCATCTTAGAGCAATAGACTTGGTTTTGCTGTTTATTACAAAAAGCTTTTACTCTCACTCCTATGAAAGGGCTTACTTGTCCAAAATTTCATGCTTAGCATTTAAAAAATAATAAACAGAGGTGCCTGGATGGCTCAGTTGGTTAAGCATCCAACTTCAGCTCAGGTCATGATCTCAAGGTCCCTGAGTTCAAGCCCTAGGCCGGGCTCTGTGCTGACAGCTCAAAGCCTGGAACTGCTTTGGATTCTGTGTCTCCCTCTCTCTCTCCCTCCCCCACTCATGATGTGTCCCTCTCTCTCCAAGATAAAAATAAACATTAAAAAATTTAAAAATAATAAAAATAATAAACGGTCTCACTCAGTTTTCTGTCAATGGCAGTTTAATTCCAAGGATCTACCTAAACTAGAGTAATAATAGGATTCAACTCAGGTGAAGTTGCATTTGAGCTTTCACTCATAAATACCACTCTATTCTGTACGAAAATAATTTTGTCATCAGCTGCCTTCATCTTTTCTCAGATTACCTCAATTACACTTTGTTCATTCTATTATTGGGTTCTTCAGAGCCTGAAAGGCACAATTTTGTTATCATATTTTATTTTAAGCAGATCCGGTTTGTAGTCAATTTGGTTGCAGAAACATCAACAGGATTATCTTCCCTATCAAATAAAGGATGATAATCTGAAGTCTTTGAAGCTTGTAGTTCTGAAAGAATAGTTCTGAGATCAGTAGGAGTCCAGGGCGGGGTGAGGTGGAAATGGCAAAAGGCCATTGCTTTCCCAGAAGTTTTCTTCTAAAATCTTAGACCTTGCACAAATATCCAAATAGCATTAACCACAAGCAGTTGCATTATTTGCAGCCTAAGCTGTATGTAGGCCAGGTTATTTGTTAATTTGCTTGTTCATTTTAAGATCAGTGTTTCATGAATAAAACCGTGTTTAGGCTAAGACAAAAGTTAAATTCACCCTACTATTACAGAGCTGAAAATTTCTGCAAAACCAGCTTTGTATTACTTTTTAGAAAATAGCAACAAAAAATATTTGTATGACTCTAGCCTACACTTAGCAGAGCCCAGATGTGACTTCCTGCCAATATGGATCTGAAAGAACACCTTCACACCGAATTAGGAGAGGTAGGTGTTAGTGTTAAGTTCTTCACTTAACTGTAGGAGCTTGAATGAGTTTTGTACTTTCTGGGCTTTCGTTTTTTATTACAGAGACACTAAATAGGGCAAGATATCACTAGGACCCATTATAACCTTAAATGTTTACAATTCTAATCCAAAAGGAAGGGATTTTAGGTATAACATCTCTGTTTTGCTACATCCGAGATCAGATGAACCCACGTACCTTGCAACTTCTAGGAGGTTCTATTAATTTTCTGTTGTTCCACAGAACTTCAGGCTTTTCCTTATCTAGTTAATTCACAAAAGGATGGGTTTGATATATATTTTGGAGACTGAACTGAGAAGTGTTGATGGTGGTCTGACTGTAGGAATGGAGGAGAAGTATCAAAGATGTATGTCAACCATGTTTATGTTCCTGGCATAAACCACTGGGTGCATGCTGAAATAGTAAACCCTGAAGAAAGCCATATTGAAGGGAACTACCAACAATTTAATTTTGGACAATTTAAGTTTAGGATGCTTCTAAGAACTGAGTGTATATGCAGTTAAATATAAACATCTACAGTTTAAAAGAGAGGTAAGGCATGGAGATATAAATATGGAGGTCATCAGCATATAAATGGTATTTTAAACTGGAGATATTAATGAAATTGACTACGAAGAGACTATATGTTGTAAAGGTATGGGTTTGGGATCAAGCCCCAAGAAATTCCCACATTTCGAGTTCTAAGAGAGGAAGGTAAACTTGCAAAGGGCCAAAGAAATATCCAGAGAGGCAGAAAAAAATCAGGAGAGTGAGTGTAATAAAAGCCGATGTCAGATAAGTATTCCAGAAAAAGGGAAAAGCCAATTGTACTGAATGCTCACGAAAGGATGAGGTAGAAGCCAAGAGATCAAGGTAGGGAGTAAGGTTACTCTCTGGCATACCTCTTCTGATTCAAGCACATACAGAGAAAAAATATAAAATGGAAACTAATTACACAGACAAGCTCACAAAGAAGGCAAATATATATAAATGGAAGACAATGCAAAGTGATTAGTGGGATGAAAGCCATGAGTAAGCAAAAGGGCTGGAAGTCTGAGTGCTTATATGACATGTCTGAGGTTTTAGAAGATTGGTCAGGCTCACTTAAGTCAGGAGCAGGGTGGGGTTGAAAATATTACTCACATTGTCTGAGACTATGGCATATCAAGTGTTTAATCTAGGGTTGTATGAGGACACTTCGTTGTATAAGTGACTAAGATTAAACCAACATCTTACTACGGAGCATAAAATGTCATCTACCACTGTAAAACCTAGTTCTGAACTGATTTTCAGGAGCTCAGTGAACCTCCAAACATTGGACTGCCCCAGGGCCTAGTCTCCCAACCTCTTCTCCAGATGCATTTACTCTGGTGACACAATCTGTGTTCATATTTCTAAATACCATCCAGGTTCTGATGAGACTCCAAAATTTACATTTCCTGCTTGGATACTCCCCTTTACTTCAGATTCCCACATCTAGTTGCCTACTTGTTATCTCTATTTGGATATTTTAAACCAGAACTCCTCATTTCCTCCCAAACCTTGCTTTTCTCATGGTCCTCTCCTTCTCAGTTAATGGTGACTCTATCCTTTCCATCACTGAGACTGAAAACTTTGGCGTGATCTTTTGCTCTTCTGTTTCTTTTAGCCCATGTCCATCTGCCAGCAAATCCTGACCTCTCCACTTTCAGAACATATCCAAAATATGACCACCTCCCATTGTCACCACAATTATCACTCTGGCTCAAACTGCCATCATCTCTCATCTGGATTATTGCAGCTCCTTCATGGTCCCCCTGGTCATACTATTGCTCTCCTGTTGTCTAATATCAATATGGCAACCTGAGGGAGCCTTTTAAATATCTCAGTCATTTCATATCACACATTGGCTCAAAATGTTTGAAAAGTTTTCTGTCTCTCCAGAGTAAAATCCAAAGTCTTTATAATGGCTCATGTTCTAAAATGAAGACAAATACTACCTATTGCTTAGATATGCACGTGTAAGTAGGAATAGTGTAAAACCAAGCATGGGAACGATAAGTTTGAATTATTACCCGTAGTGAGGGAGAGAGGGACCTGAGTTTCTAGACAAATACACAGGGCTCAGTTTTCTCAGAAGACATTTGTCAGAGGGTGACTGTAATGAGGGCTTGTGCAATCCCAACTGAATATGCCCCGGAGGGAAGGAGGCATGGGGGCTAATGAATGGGAGAGACCTGTGGTTCCAAGGTTATGCAAGCATATGATGGAAGGGTGGCTGACCACTTGAGCTGGAGGTTGTGCCTGACTCACAGGTCTTTTCTTGAAGGTCTCCTCCAAATGGTTGCACACATTTCATGAGACACTAATCAGTATTGCTGAGTTCTGGCCTCTGCACTTTCAAAGTAAACAACCGGCTTCTCCCAGGTTCTATAATCATCCTGGGGTATGAGTTGGGAGAAATTCCATAGCAGTTGAGTACATACCTGGAAAGTGCCTCATCTCTGTCTTGGTGATGAAGCCAGCATTTTGGTCCACAATCTGTAATCCCTTATAGTGAATTTTCTACTAGTCTTTTTAAAAAATATATATTTTTAAATGTTTATTTATTTTTGAGAGAGAGAGAGAGAGAGAATGATCAGGGAAGGGGCAGAGAGACAGGGAGACACAGAATCTGAAGCAGGCTCCAGGCTCCAGGCTCCAAGCTGTAAACACAGAGCCCAATGCAGTGCTTGAACCCACAAACCACAAGATCATGACCTGAGCCAAAGTCAGACACTTAACTGACTGAGCCATCCAGGAGCCCCTCTACTAGTCTTTATTGTCTTTTCTGGCTCTAGAGTAAAAGCTATTTTATCCTATTGGTATGTTTTTTGACCCTGAGTCTCGGCGTTTGCTAGATATCCAAATGCTTTATCTACCCATGACTCTTTGGCTTTCTGGGTTAGTTAATGAAGGATCAGTTCAACTTTGCTTCTCGGCAGCATCCAAATCCAAATGAACCAAAGGAAATAAACATGCTGGGAGAAGGGTAGGTGTGTATCTCCAGGTAGGGAGCCTAGAGAGTCCTTTCACTTTCCATGAATACTTCCAAAAGTGGCACCTTTTAGATTAAAAAAAGAAGAAGAAGAAATGTACTTTGTGGTAACTATGATAAAAATAGGTTAATGGAAGCAGAGTGAAAGCAAGAATCATACTGAGCAGGTGGCCAAAGTGCAGGGACTTCTTACAGGCTTGCTGCCTGGCCACCAATGGAATGGCTGTCCCCTCCCATTGCCATTGGAGAGCTTGCTTTGACTGTGGAGAGTGCAGATGTCTTAAGCTACCTGCCAGGAGTAGCTGTACCATGGGCAAAATGTCCTATTGTGCTTTCCTGTCTTTTCTTTTTTAACTAGGCCTCTCTTTTTCAGCATTTTCCAATTAAATCCTTCTTTTCCTCCAAAAAGCAAGATAAATGCCTTAAACGTTCCATAATCTTCCAGATCCAAGTTGCCACTGTCTGCTTTGAATGCAAATACTCTGCAGTGTTAGTATAATCGTTCCTTCTTGTAGGACTTGCTTTCCTTGTCAAATTGTCCATTACTTCAAATCAGGAACCAAATGCCATCATCTTTGTCCTTAGCAAAATGTTTTGTTCTAAGTAAATAATTAGTAGCTATTTACCCAGTTGGAATATAATATTTATTGTTGTGGTAGAAATGAGTAATTCTTACTAAGATTTGTGGTCTCTTCGTTTTCCATAAGTTTGGTGTGGTCATATGACTTTCACTGGCCTGAAAAATGCGAGCACAAATAAAGTGTGTCATTTCTCATGTGAAGCATTCTAGAGCTAATGTGCACTTTCCCACACCCTCTTTTCACTAGCTGTGGCAGCTCATGGAGATAAGGTGGGGCTCCAAGAGCACAGTGGCCGTGCAGTGCTGAGCCTCTACATTGAGGAGTTTCCTGAGAGTTGCCGGAATCCAAAGAACATTTTGTATCAACAAGAAATTAACTTATCAATAGTTCAGACTGTGAAGATGTGGGGGGGGGTGTTTGTTATCATAGTGTAACCTAATTTATCCTGAGGTTCAGAGTAGTGCAAGGGAAAGGGAATCCATAAACAAAACAAAACAAACAAAACAAAACAAATGGCGAGAGAGAGATACCTGAATTCAAATCTTAGATTTTCCACTTAATAGCAGTAAGTGACTTTGAGAAGAAACGTCTTCCACCTCCATTTCCTCATTTGTAAAACAGAAGTTACTACTGCCTACCTTGCAGAGCTATTATAAGGTTATAGAAAATACACACTTATTTACCATATAATAATGCTTAATAAATAATATCATTTCCTAAATAGCTTGTGATATTTTTTGAGATATATATACATATTTATATAGTACATATATACATATGCATATCATAGGTATATGTATCTTGCATGTGTATTATATATACATATATCTTATTATATGTATATTGTGTGTATATCAATATATATGTGTGTATATATCCATGTAGACATTTTATATATACTATATTTATGCACTTTCTATATCACTTAGCACAATGCCAAGAAAATATCAGAGCCTGGATAAATTTGGATGATTAATCTGAATATTTTCAATAGAGTACCTATAGATTATGCAACAAGAGGCTTAGAGAGGTGCTCAAGAGACCATTTATAAATTCACAAAGAATAGAAATAAAGTCTGAGTATAAAGTTGACTCTGACCTTTAGAGAAGGTAGAGGGTAATGTGTCTTAAGTAATGAGCTGTGTTTGCACAATATCTCCAATGCGTTGGTCCCAGCCCTTCAGCGTATGGCACATATCAGACTTCCGTGTTCTCACTGCCTAGTTCCTAGATGTTTATTCTGTAATTAACCTTGGAAAACTCCCCCCACCTTCATCTTTACTTCTCTTGTATCCTTCCTAATAATCGTTTAGCCAGTTCAGGGTTGTGGCTTGATTCAGCATCTAGGGTTTTGATTTCTCAGACTCATTACACATTGGCGATATGCCATGGTCATCAACATTAGCAATTTCTAATGAATAGAAAATTAATTTATCTACTTAAGAAAATTCGTTTTTTTTTCTCTTTTGACTCTTGTTGCTCTGTTTGCCTAAGAAAGGTTCAACATAAAAAAATCCCTTCTTAAAAATGGTATTTTGTTTTAAAAGTCTAAGTCATTTCAACGCAATCATAAAAATTTAAAGAGTGGTTTAGAAGACTTTTGATGATGTCAGGAAAACATCAGAGGTTTTGGAATGAGAAATAGATCTGAATTCCAGCTCTTCCACTTGATAGCTCTTTTCTTTGGGTAAAGCCAGTTTTTAAAAACCTATCTCACTGTCCTTGTCTGTTAAGTTCAGAGAATAATAATCTTCACATCCTAAACGTGTACAATTAGATTAAATACTCTAAATAATCTATGTAAAATAGCAAACTGCCTACCTTAAAGTTAGTGCTACATGAAAATGTAGATCCCTGACATGATGGAAGTTACAATTTGCTTAGGAGATGAATGAACATATTTAAAATTGAGGGAAGAGTTCTGAATGAGCACCTTTATTCAAGGAAAAGACAATTACAGGATGACCTCTGTGATAAGACCTTATGTTATACCAGGAGGTCAGAAGAGGAGAGATCAATGAGTACAAGAGTAGAGAACTTTATTCTTCAGAGAACCTTTAATGAGTAATCAACACTACAATGAAGGATTTGAGATTTTATTTGAACTCTGAAGTATGGATACAACTTGGATAGATCCCTGTTAGGTGGGCAGCAGAAGGGATGGCACGAGCTGCTATGTTATAGCAGTAGGAATAACTTTTTACATGTATGGGAAAGAATGAGATAATCAGCTAACTGGAACTGAAAGTTTGCTTGGGGACCAGCATAAAAAATTGAGAGAGGTAACATCCATTTAGAGAAGATTTAAAATATGCAAAGGTGCTTTTACTTTATCTTGAAGGAAATTTGGAGTCCTTGCAGGTGACATGATGGGACAGTGCTTCAGTATTATGATCTCTGGCTGTTGTATATTCAGGATGGCATCAGATATAGGAAACATGGGGGCAAAGCAGCTTGGTAGATGCTGGGAGTGATACTGGTTTGTGGGACTGGAATAGTGGCAAATAGGAATAGAGAGAAACGGTGCGCCCCAGAGCCATTCTCCAGAAAGCATTTACAAGTTTGGTAGTAGATTCCAAACAGTAAATTAACAAGAGGTAACCATCAAAGATAACCTAGATGAGCATTTATGCATCACACTCAGAAGGTTCATCCCATTCACCAAAGAAATCTTTAAAAACATCCTTCGTGAAAGCGTTCATTGAAATGAGTGACAAGTGAGACAAAAGGACATTGTATGTCATTTGTAGGGTAACCTATGTGTTGACTGGTTTATCCAGAGAGACGAGGTAAATATCAATGCCAGTATGCTTTGCCTGGCACCCAACAAACCTACAGATTTAAAATGGGAAGACATAGATACTATGTATTTTATTTGCACCTTATATTCCTTTGCGTGGTGGTGTCAGACTCAGAAGAGATCCTAGAAGTCCTGCTCTTCTCCTAATGTGGCTATGGATTCTGCAACAAGGAAGAACTTGTGCCACTGTGCCAATTATCATGTGACCTGAAAGTTCCTCCTGTGGTTGGCTTTCACCCCTTGTCTGATCCTACTCTTTTCCTTTTGTCAATGGTGGTTAATGCATCCACTCGTCATCATTAACAACAGGCTCACATCAGGTGATCCACCCCAAAGAGGAACTCTAAAAATAACACAAGGTCACAAAAAAATTGAACTGAATTAAAAACGTGGAAAGTGCAAAAGTGTGGACACAAAATTATATCTTTTAGCACAGCCTTTAAAAAATAAACTGCATCAAGAGAATAGACCTAGAGAGTTCATTTAATCCATTCAAATGGCTTCTGGTAGAGCAATGGTTCTTGACCCTGACTACATATAAAAGATATGGGGGGGGGGGTCTAAAAGATACCAATTTCCAGATCTCATTCCCATACATATTTTTTTTCCAAAAAAAAAAAAATCTTTCCTTGTGATGAGAACTTTTATGATCTCTTAGCAACTTCCAAGTATACAATACAGTATTATTAACTATAGTCACCACGCTGTATATTACATCCCCAGGACTGATTTATTGTATAACTGGAGGTTTGTACCTGATTCAATGGTATGTAGTGGGGCCCCTGATATCAGTAATGTTTTGAAGTTTCTCCAGGTGATGACTATAAAGTGCAGCCCAGATTTGAGAAATAGTCTTCACTAGGATCATCTGAGGCACTTTTTATTTTTATTTTATTTTATTTTTTTTTCAACGTTTATTTATTTTTGGGACAGAGAGAGACAGAGCATGAACGGGGGAGGGGCAGAGAGAGAGGGAGACACAGAATCGGAAACAGGCTCCAGGCTCTGAGCCATTAGCCCAGAGCCTGACGCGGGGCTCGAACTCACGGACCGCGAGATCGTGACCTGGCTGAAGTCGGACGCTTAACCGACTGCGCCACCCAGGCGCCCCTTGAGGCACTTTTTAAAATGCCAATACCTAGAGGCGTCTGGGTGGCTCAGTCGGCTAAGTGTCTGACTCTCAATTTTGGCTCAGGTCATGATATGGTTTGTAAGATGGAGCCCCATGTCGGGCTCTGCACTGGCAGCACAAAGTTGACTCGGGACTCTCTCTGCCCCTACCCAGCTGGGCTCTCTTTCAAAAAGCAAACAAACAAAAAATACCAATACCTGCATCCAACTCCCAAAAGATTCTCATTTAAGTGTTTTTGGGCGGATCCCAGGCCTTTGTAGATTCAAAAGCTCTCCAAATGATTTTTATGTAAAACAGCTTGAGAACCAATGAGCTGATCAGTGGCTCTCAAACATCAGAATCCTTTGGAGAGGTTGCTGGATCCCATACCCAGGGACTGACTCAGTAGGTGTGAGTGGGCCGGAGACCGTACGTGTCTAATTAAGGTTCTAGGTTAGGTTGCTACTCCTTTTGTCTGTAGACCACACTTTGAGAACCACTGAAGTAAAGATCATTCCTGTTAAAAACATCTCCAAGCAGTTAACAAGGGGTAGGTTGGGGGGACGGCTGTGTTAAATAGGTGATGGGGGTTAAGGAATGCACTTGTGATGAACACTGAGTATTGTATGAAATTATTGAATCACTATATTGTACACCTGAAACTAATATTATGCTATATATTAACTAACTGGAATTTAAATAAAAACTTAAAAAATATAATCTCCATAAGCAGAAGATTATACAGTATGTTTGTAAATATGTTCTAATACTTCAGTCTTGCCTTAGTACAATCTAACTGGTTTCCTCAGCATTAGTGTGATATATTTAGGTCTTAGTTTTTTGCATTTGAGAGGCTTAATATTTAAAGTTGATGTGATCAGTGAATCCATATTTACCCTGCTAGTTACCAATTAATTACTTCACTTTCTATCTCACCCCCCTTCAAAAGAGTGAGTCATTATTTTGTAATTTCAGTTCAGAAGAATCTAAGCAAATAATTGCTAAGAATTCCTAATTTGATTTTCTGCTACTAAGGGTTAAGGTCCACTAATCCACATTAATTCTTTAAAAATTGTATAAACACAAAAGAGTAGGAGGCACTGATAAGACACCATTGTAGATACCCTATAATAAAACTAAGTTAAGGTCATGTTGACCCATAGTGTTAGAGAACGCCATCTACTAAGCACAAAAGGAAACAAATTGTCACATTTTATTCTTTCAGTGCTTGTAGGGGAAAAAGATATTGAGAGGAACAGGATTAATAAAATGTTAAAATAACTAGAAAGAAAGACTGATAATTAAAGATGTACTGTAATTCAGACCCAGCCTGAACAATGGCTCTTGTCTTTTGCTTCTGCATCTTTTTAATTACAGAAATAACAGTTCTTCCTAGGTCAGCCCCTCCTGTCATCTCCAACAGGTACAAAGTCAGTTTTAAAAAGTCTTAAAAATGATTAATACTTTTGTTCAATTTTTTTGTCCACATAGTTCCTTTGGAAAATGTAAAATGGTGGCTGAACCATCTAGCAGAATGACCTCTACATGGCAGGCCCACATCACACCACAGTTGCTGGATTATTCCACCTCAGAGTTTCTTAACCATTGTCAGTGGTCTCTGAGGCAAACAAGTCAGAGACAGGCTAGGAGCACTGGGCAAATGGAAATCTTTCCCCAAAAGGCAAATTGTGATGATGAGGTGAGTGTTGCTCAATCCATGAAAAGTTTAAGCTTTAAAAAAGAAAAGAAAAGAAAAAAGATTTTGTAAAAATACATAAAAGCAACTGGCTCTGGATTTTAATATAAGAGATTTTATTCAGGGAACCAAAATGTTGATAGTGAATGAAGGAATTTTCAGCCAGGTTAGTGAGATTGACACCTTTTATATAAATGTATATATGCTACTAGACTTGAAATTGGAGGACAGGAATTTTTTCTAGGTCAACCCTCTATGTTCTCTGTGTGAATTAAGGTCAGGTTACTAAATGAAAGAGCTCTCCATCCCTAAGTACTCTATTACGCCATTGTGCTTAATTAATAATCATGGACATCATACACTGGTTTTTTTGGGGATGTAAGAAAACTCCATAAAATTTTTTGAAAGAATAAATAACAGACATCTTAGAAAACAAGGAGTGAAATGCAAGGAAATTTAGGTAAATAAGAAAGTTTACATGAGTCTTTAAATAAATATATATAATAATAATAACTGTGGTACCCTATAATTGCACAGCACATTTACATTTTCAAATCTCTTGTATTGTCATTAAAATAACCATGTAAACCAGGTAGAGTACATGATATTTATGTTTTACAGATGCATAAACTGAGGCAAGGAGAAGTACCTGTCAAAGTCACAGAGCTTGTTGGTCATGGAACTGACACCTGAAAGCACATATTCTGAATCCCAACATTAGTCGTCTCTTTTCCAAAGATAGTGTCAGAGTATAGAAAATAAATCTTAAACTGTAGTCACTGTTCAGCATTCCATAATAATTTTTTTAATCAAAAAGTAATCCAAAAAAATAGCACTTAAAGACAATGCAAATAAAGCACTTTGCTAAATGCCTGACACATAGAAGCATTTATTCTCACATTCATTATTCAATTTTTTTTCTGACTTTAAGACTAAACTTTTTCGTATTGTATTAACTCCCATTCATAATCGGGATTTAGCATGAATAATTCTGGGTCTCAAATGAGCTTTTGTTTCATTCGACAATGATTTATTGAGAATCTCCTACGTCCAGGGCAAGGTTCTAGGTGCCACAGATAGAAGGGTTGACAAAAGAAATGAAGGTTCAGTTTTCATGTCACATTCTTAAAAGAAATGAAACTCTAAATGAGTAAATAAATATGTAATTAGAGAGCAGGATAAAACTATGAAGAAGATATAATGGTAACATTATAAGTTGGAAATGTAATAGAGAATGACAAAGGAGGGACTTGGATTTGGATGAGATTTGGATGAGTGGTCAGTTAAGGATCCTCTGAGAAGGTGACATTTGACATAAAACTAAATGGCAAGACAGAGGTAGCTAGCTGTATGAATATCACAGGGAGGAGAACATTTGAAGCAGAAGACCTACAAAGACAAGTTACAAAGGCCAGGGGATCAGGGTAGTGAGGGTGGTACTTGGCAAGAGAAGGATTCTGTAGTACTCAATTAGAAATTCATTTAGAAAATAAGACAACTTACTTAAAATATTTATTTTGGGTGTACCAAAATCTCATCAATTATGCACAGACCCACAGATGTTAATAAGGTTGATAAAATTATCTCTAGTATAAAATTTTATAAGCCAATCTACTCCAAGACAAAGGAGAATGCTGTTTGAACATTAATTCTGGAGCTTTGAAGCACTTTGAAAGTCAGGTAGCCTGGGCTCTTTGAAGCAACAGGGAGCTTGAAAAGCATAAAGCCTTCTATATACCCCAGTTAAAAAATGGCAAAGGATCCGAATCAACATTTTTCCAAAGAAAATATTCACATGGACAAAAAGCATCTGAAAAGATGCTCGACATTATTAGCCATTATAGAAATGCAAATCAAAACCACAATGAGATAGCTTTCTACACTCACTAGGATGACCATAATAAACAAAACAAAACAAAACAAAACAAAACAAAACAAAAAAGACAAAGAGACAGATAACAACAAATCGGTGAGGATGTGGAGGTTTGAACCCTCATACATGTCATCTGGGAATGTGAAATGGTGTCGCCATTTTGGAAAGCAATCTGATCGTTCCCTTAAAAGATTATTATTTGGAATATAATTTGGCAATAAAAAGAAATGAAGTACTGACACATGCTATAACATGGATGAAACTTGTAAACATTATACGAAGAGAAAGAAGCTTGTCATAAAGGACCACGTCCTTTATGATATCACTTATATGGAATTCTAGGCAAATCTATAGATAGAAAGTGGATTGGTAGTTTCCTAGAGCCGGGAGATATGGAGAGATTGGGGAGTAATGGTTAAGACATATAGGGTTTCTTTTTTTGTTGATGAAAATGCCCTGAAATTGTGGTTATGCTTGCAAAGCTCTGTGAATATACTAAAGGCCATTGAATTGTACACTTTAAATGAGTGGATTGCATGGTAGGTGAATTATATCTGAATAAAACTGTTAAAAAAACAAGCATACTTTGTTTCTAATGAGGTCTAGGTCTAGGATCAGCTATGCATCCAGAAGACACAGAGGAACCTCTCTTCTTTCTCCTTTACCCTTTCTTCAGTTGGTCTTCCCAGTTCTTAGGATCCAGATCTCCAGTTATGGTGATGAGCGATTTGGAAGGTTCAAAAGGCTTCGATCTGTTTTGTTTTGCCTGGGACTGTAAATTCAGATGGAATACTTTGATGGGTCAGAGTATTCTGAGTTTTCAACATCACTTTGACATAAAGGCTTTGGACACAGTCCTTCTACATAAAGGACATTGGTTGTTTTACAATCTTATTTTCATTTTATTTTTGTCCTCTTACCTAGGTTCTTGTGCCACATCATCCCACACCGCAATTCAGGACTGCAACTCCAGGCCATCTGATTGGTGGATTGAAAAACACTGTGACTGCTAGTTATTTGACTTCCCGTGTTTCCTCTTTCTATTTTTTTAAGGATGTGGCTCTGAGTATCTCTCCAATCCATCTAAATATTACCTTAACTAGATATGACAAAATTTATTTGAAAGCATTCCTGTACTAACTGTCCACAGACTTAGATACAATTGCTCTGTAGTTTTAAAAAGTAATTATTCTTTTAGTTGCCAAGGGAACTTAAAAGAGAATACAATTAAAAAAAAAAACATTTAGACAAATCTACTCAGGTTAAACAGTAAAAGGACGTAATTTCATCACACAAACAAGGCTGGTTTTTAAAAATTAAATTAATTAAAGATTGTGAACTCTTTGATGGAAAGGCCTGGTTTTTAATTCATCTTTATACACCCTGAGTACCTTGAACATCTTGAATAATGCCTATAATTAAACAGAGCTCTATGTGTGAATGTGCACAAATGAGTGAATCAAAGACTGAATTAGTTACATCTTATCTTACTTGGAGTCAAATAGCTCTGGATCCAAGACATGATTTTCTGTGTGTCTTTGTGTGACTGTGTACATAATGCAATCTATCTAGAACTTTTTTCCCATCGGTTATAGAGGTTTGTAGGTGTTGTGAGAGTTAAAAGAACACAGTGTCTGAAAAAGAGGTAGCATTAACAGTCATTGTAGACTATGGGTTTATAGATATTACTTCATGTAATAACTGGATTGGCCACAAAAAGAAAGTTACTTTTTCTACTATCACAGGTGGTCAGGAAAGAAAAGGGTAAAAGGAGATAAAGCCAAGACATTTTGACAGTTAAACATAATTGTGATCAGTCTGAAGATATTGAAAAACTACGAGTAAAGAAGTTCCAAATCCTTGCAAACCATCATCCTGGCCTCATGTCTCCCACCACGTAAAACAGAAACATTTTTCTTGCTGCCCTGACAACTTTGATGATGGTAATTTGCAAAGATATAAATTATGATTTAAAGAAAGGTCAAAAATAATCTATTCCAGCTGTGGTTTGAGGAAGCTAATTTGAATTTAAAAGTAAAGCAAAGTCCTTTCTCATTTCACTCTTGCCGTACAAGACTTTTAATATTGCTGACTGCTAACAGATATAATTGTAAGGCATCAACAGAGCACTCCAAAGAAATATTCAAAGAGGAGGAAATCCACCAAGAGTTTGAAGAGGAATCATTGATTGAGTCATTGGAAAAACAGATGAAGCATGGTGGATTCCCAAGCCCGGACAAAAGTTGGTCCTTTCCCAACATAGCACTCACATTTCTTTTTCTGCACCACTGCCTCATCCAATCTGCAATGCTGGTGACCCATGGTTTTGGTGAGCACATTGCTTTGTTGTTCTGCCAGTCCTCTAGAGTCCACTGAGGACTCCGTTTTGCTCCAGCAAAAAAAAAAAAACCATCCTTTTGTTTACTATTCATCATTTCCTATTGTCTTGCCACTTTATCACTGAAGTTTTTGGGAGTCTAATAGAAAACTTGTTCAACCTCAGATTGTTGTTGAACTAAAATTAAAAAGTTTTGGTCTTTGAAAGACACCATTTAGTTACTGTGAGGTCATTTTGGTGAGATAAGAATTTTCAGTTACATGATTGATGATTTTCCTCAAAATTTTTCCTGACAAGTAAAGAATCTTAGTGCAGATTATATGAAATAAACATATTTGGCCAACTCCCAACTTTTCTGGTTACATTAGCTTCCTCTTGGGCTCACATGTTGAAATTTTCTGCCAAATTTTCAGAACACTTTCTAAAAAGAGTTACATGAACAACAAGTTACTTGGTAAAGTAATATTATTACTTGAAGATGTGAGAATGAAATTATATATCCTACAGAAAAATAGTCAATAAATTTAAATATGACATTAGACATGGCAAAGTTAATTTTGTTGATTTCTTAAAATTATAATGAGATAAATCTCAAAATATTTATCATGTGATACTATTTACAGGTCAGTTTCTTATTCCTAGAATTATTATGTGTTCTCCTGAAGAAATTTTATTTTTTATTGTTAATTTTTTTAAGTTTACTTATTTTGAGGGGCACCTGGGTGGCTCAGTCAGTTAAGTGTCTGACTTTGGCTGAGGTCATGAGTGGTTCATGGGTTCGAGCCCCGCCTAGGGCTCTCTGTACTGACCACTCAGAGCCTGGAGCCTGCTTCGCATTCTGTGTCTCCCTCTTTCTACCCCTCCACTGCTCATGCTCTGTCTCTCTCTGACTGTATCTCTCAGAAATAAAAAAAAATAATAGAAAAATAATTTTATAAAAGTTTATTGTGAGAGAGAGAGACAGCATACAAGCAGAGGTAGAGCAGAGAGAGAGAGGCAGAGAGAGAGAACAAATCGTAAGTAGGCTCTTCATCAAGGAAGTGCCTGATGTGGGGCTCGAATTCACAAACCATGAGATCATGACCTGAGCCAAAATCAAGAGTCGGACACTTAACTGACTTAGCCACTCAGGTGTCCCAACTCCTGAAAAAATTTTAATTTCATGCTCTGTTATTTGATAACTGATACTTAAGAGTGAAACAAGTAAACATACAGTAATGGTAAAGAAATATTGAGATTTCTGTTTCTTCTTAGCCTCTTGCTTCTAGGATGGCATTCACCTAATAGATCATATATAAGACCATAAAAAGTTTTAATATTTCAAATGACTGATACCGTATGGAGTGTGTTTCCAACGACAACAAACTTAAACTGGAAATCTAGATGAAAAAGATATCTGGAATATCCCCAAATATCTGGAGACCTAAAAAGTCACCATCACAGAAGCCAAGAGTCAAAGAAGAAATTAAGAGTAAGCTAAAAAAAAAAAATAATTTGAATATAAATGAAAACAGATCAAATTTTAAGAGATATGGCTAAAGTGTTGCTTATAGCTTTTGCCAAAACTTCTAGAATAGAGGACAAAATCTTTATATCATTGGGTAAGCAAAAATTCTTAGGACACAAAGAACATGAGTCTTAAGAGAAAAAAATGATGAATTAGACTTCACTAAAATTAAAAAGTTTTGGTCTTTGAAAGACACCATTTAGAAATTAAAAGGCAAGCCCCAGATTGGAAGAAAATATTGATAATGAATATTTCTGACAAACAATTTATATCTAGAATATATTAAGGACTCTTAAAACTCAGTAAGACAAACAATTTTTAAAATGGAAAAAAATTTGAACTGAAAACTCACAAAAGAAAATATGTAAATGACCAATAAGCACATGAAAAGATGCTTGACATCATTAATCATCAGGGAAATGCACGTTGAAAAGTAGCAATAAAATACTACACATCGAATAGAATAGCTAAAATTGAAATAATGGCAGGGCCAAATGTTGCCAAGGATATGGAGCAACTGAAACTGTTATCATTATTATAGGAAAAGCAAAATTTATAATCACTTTGAAAAACAATTTGGCAGTGTTCTTGTTTTTTTGTTTTTTTGTTTTTAAATAAAGTGAAGCATCCTTCATCATAAACCCCACAGCTCCACTCCTAGGTATTTATCCCCAAGAAATTAAGACATATGTCTACTTAAAGACTTGTAATCAATGTTTGTAATAGTTAGAAACTAAAAACCAAAGTCTATCAGGTGAGTACACATACTGAAGTCTACCCATGCCACGGAGTACTTCTCAGCAGCAAGAAGGAACAGATCTCTGATATATGCTATAACATAAATGGCTATCAAAAACATATTGAGTAAAAAAAGCATACATAAATATGTACTGTATAATTCTATTTATATGAAATTCTACAAAAGGGAAACCAGTTTATGCCAGAAACCACGTTGGTGATCGCCTAGAGCCAAGGATGGGCGTGTGGAGTTCAGTTCCAAGAAACACAAGGGAACTTTTTGACTTAGTGGTGCTTGCTTTGGAGCATGTTTCTCAAAACCCATTGAACTATACACTTAAAAGGGGTGTGTCTTATTGTATGCAAACTATGCCTCCATAACACTGATTTTTTCTAACTATCCCCCCCCCAAAAAATCCCCAAGACTGACTTTATGTTGATGGACTAAAGAACGGGGACTTTTTTTCTCCACTGTCCTTTATATGTGTTCCTCTCATTCTTAGTGTTTTGTGTTTTTTTTTTTTGTTTGTTTTTAATGTGCAAGTATTTCTTCTGTGATGGAGAAGCATCAATAGATTTTAAATCTTTTATACAAAGTTGCCATACAGATTTACCCTATGGCATTCATCCTATTATTTCTTTGCTTTAAAAGAATAGAGAGCTCAAAAAGTATTACAGAGGATATCTAACATAGTTCCCATTTTCAGACTAGACACTTTGAGAGTAAAACATCCGTCCTACGCAAGGTCCTCTACATACATTACTTGCAGAAGAATTATATGAGCTGGAGAGCTCAGCAGAGTGATTGCTTACCATTGGTCGGCTGCCTCATCATGACCTCTTAGTAGTTAAAGTTCATGTCTTTGGAACATAAGGGTTACTGTTTCTTTTAAGCATTTCCACAGGGAACTCCTGACCTCTCCTTGTACTCTTTGTTCCTCTGGCCTTAAGGACACTTTAACAAAGTTAACATTGAAGACTTTGACTTTTATAGGTAGTCTGATCAAGTAAGTTGTTGCAATGGTACAAAGGTAATTTTGTGTACATTAATTAAAAAAATTTAAAAAAAGAATTCCTAGGCAGAGGGCCATGTGGTCCTCCACTATGTGGTAAATTGAAATTAGCCTGTTCCTAGGAAAGGTTTTCTGCTTGGATTTGGAAAGCTAGTGCAAGTAAGGTTGACAAAACTCTGGATACGTAGGTGTTCAGTTAGATTTTTCCAGTTTAGATTGCACCGAGGTGATCTACATTTTCGAGTGATTTAGTGCATTTTGATTTTCAATTTTCTGGGTCATGTGTTCAAGGACTATGGAGGCCAAAAGAACAAACTTGATGAATGAGTGAAATCAAAGAGGAAACAAAGCATTCCTAATAGATTGAAGGAACCCAAAGAAAATATTCACAGATTTCCTCTTCATTTATGGTTTCATAGCAGTGCTTACTGTTGTCATTCATTCACTCAGTCGTTCTCATGTGTTCTGTCACTTATTAATTTATTCCTTCACTTGTTCACTTATTCACAAATGTTTATTGAGTGAGCCTAAAGTGCCCAGGCCTTGAGGATCCGAAGATATCAACAACAGCTAGCATTTTCTGAACTCCTGAATTTGGTGACTGCGTGCACACTTTATGGCTCATCTTTAAACCTTTCCCGGAAATGAGATGTAATCATATTTGTTTTCTTTTTTTTTAATTTTTTTAATGTTTATCTTATTTCTTTTTGAGAGACAGAGAGAGACAGCGTGAGCAGGAGAGGGCAGAGAGAGAGAGAGGGAGACCCAGAATATGAAGCAGGCTCCAGGCTCCAAACTGTCCGCACAGAGCCTGACACGGGGCTTGAACTCATGAGCCGTGAGATCGTGACCTGAGCCAAAGTCGGCCGCCCAACCGACTGAGCCACCCAGGCGCCCCTCATATTTGTTTTCTAGATGAAGAAAATGAGACTAAAAAACTCGGATATCACAGATTCAAAAATCCAGATTCATTTCACTAAACCACTCTGCCTCCCAAATTATATCTTAGAGACAAACTGAAAAGGTCTGTTAATGATCAGGACGGTATAACAAGCTGGAGAAAAGGAATTCTAGTCCTGACACTGACAAACCAGACTTATGATTTTGCAGAGACACTTTACTATAGGAGATTTATGTATAAATCCTCTGTAAAACAGGACATGTATTAAATTATTTTTATAGTCTTTTCCCTTCCAGTTCTAAACATTTCTAATCCTTTAATTTTTGTTTTAAAAATTATAAACAGTTGACTTAAAAGTTTGAGTTTCAGAGAGTTAGTAATCTTCTAAATTATTATTAATTCTTCTAAATCTTTCTATGTTATTATTAATATTAATTCTTCTAAATTATTATTTTGCTCTCGATTTTGTCTCCTTTCTAAACAGCTTATCAATTAATCTC
This sequence comes from Lynx rufus, assembly GCF_022079265.1. Taxonomy (NCBI): domain Eukaryota; kingdom Metazoa; phylum Chordata; class Mammalia; order Carnivora; family Felidae; genus Lynx; species Lynx rufus. The sequence goes on along the minus strand of NW_025814867.1, from coordinate 130,950,648 downwards.
CAAAATAAAAGTAAGAGAAATTGGGTACCTAATCTGGGGGAAGTCAGATGTTGAACTGCCAAACGGTCCCAAATAACGTCAAGCAACTTGTGAGACTGATGGCTTTCAGGCTCCAGTTTTGAACTTCCTGGTTGGCACTGGTCTTCGAACATGACAAAGCAATGATTTTCTCAGTTTGGTGATTTTGAAATATTTTAATCTTAATTAAAGAATAAAGAAAAAGTTGTGTTTGCTGAGCTGGAAAGCTCGCCAAGAGTGAGAAAACTATATCTCAGCTGTATGTCCTGTTACACAGTGTTCTTGGAACTTCTCATATGTCGTTCTGTCTGTTCATGTGCAATCTGATAACTAACTACAATTAGAAATGAAATATTTATATATGCTGCCACACAGTCAGTCCATATGTGCAAAATATTGCCAGTTCCTTAGTAGCATTTAGCATCACCCACTGCTATGTTGGTTTCTTGAAATAGACCTTATGGTGCCTTAGGAAGTATACCTTCAAATCGTGCAATTTCCTTGTTTCACATGTTTATAGTAGACTTCAAGTCAGCCTTAGTGAGGTAACTTATTTGTTCTCTAACAAAATTCAGCACACCAACATGAAGTTCTCTTTCTTCCCTCTGTTGTTTGGTCAGACATTTAACTTATAAACAATATAGCATATAGCGTTCCAAAGAGCAGTGTTCTTCCACGTGGGCTAGCTGGTTACTATTTTATTTATAAAACTTCCAATCATTGTCCAAGTACAACCGATTGAGAGCACACGCTGAAAGTCCCATAATGGAAATTTACACCTTCAACAAATACACACTCTATAATCAGCACGTGAACAATAAGAAAACTTGTTGACTTCTTAAAGAATTTCCCGAAACTGAAAATCCATAAACGGAAGGGAGGCAAGCCTGTGATTCACTTCAGAATTAAATCAAGGGACATCCAACAGTTGCAGGAATGCAGGGCAGCTGCCCTCAATAAAATATTAGCATGTAGGCCCCCGCCCCCTCCTAAGGCCGATCACATTACACTGAGTAAAGGAAAGTGAAGGAAGTGACTTCTACCTGCAAGCTTAGGTTTGCGTGCAACTTTACTTACCAGAAAAGCTCAGGCCAATTCTATCACAATAAGAGGCAGAGAGAGAGAGAGAGAGAGAGAGAAGAAGGGGAGGTGAAGAAGAACATGAGATGGCTGACGTGCTCTGGGGCTGGGTTCTGTGCTACTTGTGCTACTAAGCTAATGGTACAGCCAATCCACATTGCTGAAGAGTGCTGAGCAGAGAAAGGCCTGATTATTTGACCAATACAAATAAGAATGCCTCTAGCCAAACATAGTTGATGTCTAGTTCCAGGAGATATTGATGCCATTAATTTACGACCACTATGTTTTTTTTTTTTTTATAATACAAACGTTGTTAATAATGCAAAATCTCTCAAAACGTACAATTCCAACACTCTTAAGAACAACCTTGAAAAGAAGGTACTTTATACTACAGTAATGGTGTCGAGTCACTAGAGTTTAAAGCAGGGAGGGATGCATTATTTTCTGTCTTTTTATATCGTAACAGATTTGTGGTGGGGCGGTTTAAGAGCCTCCTGCTGTCTCAAACTGTTCCCTTCAAGCACTGACCATGAACTGGGCACTGGGATGATTTGGACACTTAACATTCTCAAGGACAAAAATTTCTCCCCACGTGGTTGGGAGAGCAGGAGGGGAAGAAAAGATCATTTTATCTTTCTGCTTTACTGCCACCAAGGCAGGCTTCTAGCCATGAGAAGGACTGAAAAGTGGAGACTCCAATACTGAGTTTGCAATGCCTAATTGTGTAGCGTATAAATTAATGGCATGAATGCCGACAAAGGAATAAAAATATGCAGTGCTATTTAAGCAATGGTTCAAACAAATATAGCTTATTTTCAGTTAAAAGTGCTAACTTGGCCACTCACAGCCAAATCTCTTTGCAGGGCTTGTCGGCTACACTGTTTTCCCCACCATGACAGATTGGATTTAATTGAAAAGTTGCTAGTTTAGAACTGTCGCTGAAAACTTGCATGGTGAAATAAAAACAGCCTGGTGATTGTCCTTCAGTCTATTTTTATACAGCCTCTTTATCCTGGTCATCATTTTTTTTTTTTTTTAAGAAATCAGTGTGAATATTTCCCAAAGCCATCAAAAAATGGGAAAAACAAGGGGAAATACTCTCTCCTACTTGGAGTTCAAAGTCGCAGAAATTGTTACTGTTTCTGATTCTTGTTTTTTTTTTTTCCCATCAATGAACTTTATGTGCCCTATTTCTGATATAGCATGATTTTTAAAGAACTGTGTGAAACCTAGTTAGCACGCCCTCTTAATGAAGTGAGCTGAGCAAACTGGAATAAATATTCCATGGGAGAGATAATTGAAGGCAAGGTGAAAGGCTGGAAATTAAGGTGTTAACAAGTTTATCTTCCCTAAATTTCTATTTCAATACATAGTACTGTTAAAAGATAAACTGAGGCATATTAACATTTTTTAAGGGTTTATTTGAGCAAAACTTGGTTCAAATCGGGCAGCATCCAACCTAGCAGATGGAGAAGATCTCCTGGTTGCTGCACAGAATCAAAGACTTCTACAGGCAGAAGGGAGCAGGAACCAGGAAGTTACAGCAGGCCAAAAAGCAAGTTGGTTATTACAAAGTTACTTTCCTTTAAGAAATAGCAAGTTTAAGGGCGCCTGGGTGGCGCAGTCGATTAAGCGTCCGACTTCAGCCGGGTCACGATCTCGCGGTCCGTGGGTTCGAGCCCCGCGTCAGGCTCTGGGCTGATGGCCCAGAGCCTGGAGCCTGTTTCCGATTCTGTGTCTCCCTCTCTCTCTGCCCCTCCCCCGTTCCTCTCTGCCCCTCCCCCGTTCATGCTCTGTCTCTTTCTGTCCCAAAAATAAATAAACGTTGAAAAAAAAAAATTATAAAAAAAAGAAATAGCAAGTCTAGCAGGCGGATGACCTAACTAGTGTTGATCAGGTGATTCCTGATTGGTTGGTTTAAGATTTCATTTCTGGGAGCACTGAATCTGAAATTAGGTTACGTCTGAGTTTGGTGATGTGGGGCTTAGCAAAAACTCCATTTGGGACCTGTTTTCTTGTTTTTAACACCAGTGTGTGTGATTTCAAGTATCTTTGTGAACAAAATAGGTCTCAGTAAATTGTCATCTAATCATCAAAATTCCTTTTCAAAATTTATTAGGAGATTTCTAGGTTCAGAGCCACACTGTGCATAAGCTTTATGAGCTTGTTCAAGGGCACTGGAAACCATGGCTGCTATCCAGAAAGTAATAACTTGCCTGGATTTCAGTAAATATCAGTGAATAATTATGATGACTGAGGTCCCAGGGAACCCAATGCCTTGCTACTCAAATTTTGCTCCATGAGCCATCAGCAGCAGCATCACTGGGGGGCCTGTTGGAAATGTGGATTATCAGGCTCCTCCCGACACTTATGCAGTCAGAATCTGTAGTTTAACAAGACCCCCCCCAGTGATTTGTATGCTATTGAAACCCCAGAAACATCTCCCCGATGGATATGCGTAGGACATCTAGTGACTTTCCTTGGAAAATTTGAGGTCTAGAAAGTATCCTCTAACTTTTGTTATTCTAAACTTTAACCACACAGCTATACCTTTAGAACAGATGGTTACATTTAGAATTTAAAAAAAGAAAGAAAGAAAATGGGTCTTGAAAAGGTAGCCCATTTTTTTTGACATTGGAATTTCCACCATCTAGGCACTGTAGTCCATTTGGAGACCGGAAATAACACCCAAAGAGCAAGCACAGAGGACCGTGTAGAATGATGACAGACTTAACTGCACACAGGTGTAGAGAACACGTTAAGGAGCTGTTGTGCTGACACATATTAGCTTCAGCTATGTAAGCATAATTATTGGTCAAGGGCAGATTGTTGTAAAACAGCTAATAAACAGGAAACATTAACTTCCCTCACACAGGGCCTTTGCAAAACCAATATTAGGCCAATGTGCTCTGTACATGTATTTTCTCTGAAGCCAATTAACCTCTTTATTGGAAAACAAGGGCTTCGTTATTGTTGAACGTGGCAGCTAATCCTTCACACTAGATAACTTTCATTGAGCATGAGTGGAATGAGCTGTGTTTACTCCACTGACTGACATTCCCGTACAATTAAAAGATGAATCGTTTAATTTCCTCAGTATTGGTGCTAGTGGAGGCTAGGAGATCCATAAAACTAAAAACTATAGTTTTTCTTCCATCCAAGGCCAGGGGAGCCATGGAAATTTATACTTGGATGGTATATATATTTTTATTATCCTGACCATATAAGGAGAGATGAGGGCTTGAGTATCTCTGTAGAATCAATTTTTATTATATTTCTTCCATATAACTTTGAAGGTTCAGACTGAGATAAAATATGAGACTATAGATTTGTCAAATTACTTTGATGTCTCAGACTTGGATTTTTTTTTTGCCTGATCCACAGTACATGGAAGAAGCCAACAGAGAGTAACAAACATATAGGCAGTGACCACTTTAGTAGACACAAAAAGCTGGAAATATATTCAATAAGAACAGCATACATCACTAAAGTGAGTCCCCACCTAAAGTTGCAGGAAGAGATTTCATGAGCAACTGTACAAAGTTTCTGACTTTGATGAACCTGCTTGGAATCAGGTAAGAGACCAGCACACCAGGGCAACAAAGCATGAAGGTGGTAGGTCTGTATGTGGAGTGCCTGCGTGTGTGTTCCGTGCTATTCTTGTTAATTTACCTTCATGCTTCATCATCTCACCCTTTCCTTCCAATTTCTCAAATCTTTTGGATTCCCTCACTCTATTCTCCCACTTATCTCTTGACTTTCTTCTCCACATATTGAAGTTAAACTCCATTCATCTTCTTTTTTTGTAATATAATTTATTGTCAGATTGGCTAACATACAGTGTGTAAAGTGTGCTCTTGGTTTTTGGGGTAGAGTCCCGTGGTTCATCGCTTATATACAACGTCCAGTGCTCATCCCAACAAGTGCCCTCCTCGATGCCCATCGCCCATTTCCCCCTCTCCCCCACCCCCCAATCCACCTTCAGTTTGTTCTCTGTATTTAAGAGTTTCCTATGGTTTGCTTCCCTCTCTCTCTCTGTTTGTAACTATTTTTTTTTCCCCTTCTCTTCTCCTATGGTCTCCTGCTAAGTTTCTTAAGATCCATGTATGAGTGAAAACATATGACATCTGTCCTCTGACTGACTTATTTCACTCAACATAATACCTTCCAGTTCCATTACACGTTGCTGCTAATGGCATGATTTCATTCTTTTTCATTGTCAAGTAGTATTCCATTGTATATATAAACCACATCTTTATCCATTCATCAGTTGATGGGCATTTAGGCTCTTTCCATAATTGGGCTACTGTTGAAAGTGCTGCTATAAACATTGGGATACATGTGCCCCTATGAATCACCACTCCTGTATCCCTTGGATAAATTCCTAGTGGTGCTCGGGTTGAAATCTCTTTTGTTTCCTTTATTTTTTTGAAAGCTACTTCAGTGCAGGAAGTTGTAGAGATGCAAATATCCAAGGCTGGCCTTTAGGCCGAAAGAAAGGTAATGTGAGCTACCTATGTAATTGTAAATTAAATTGTCACCTGAAATTTCCTAACAGCCATGTTAAAAAGTGAAACAAATTAATTTTAATAATATTTGTATTAACCCAATATGTAAAAATTATCATTTTAATATGTAATCCATATAAAAAATATGATCTTTTACATTTTTATTATTTCAGATCCTATGTGTATTTCACATTTGTAGTATATCTCAATTCAGACTAGCCACATTTCTAATGTTGGGTAGCCACATGGGACTAGGGGCTATCATGTCATCAGATGTTAAGCTTTATATCTAGGTGAAGGACTTCAACTTTTTTTGCCATGCATGAGAAATGCTACTTACAACAAGTATACATTTTAGATCGAGGGAAGTTCCATCTCCAGCAATATTCATCAATGACTATAACATATAGACTTTATTACAGTGTCTGTTGAATAGCTGTCATTTAAAAAAATATTTTTTGATAGAAGCTTTAATCTTATTATCTCTTATTTAAAACCTTCATCTGTGTGGATGCAACTACATATTTTGTGCCTCATTCATTTTGGGGTGAGAAGAGTATGAGAGAGCACATTGAGGCTGCCTTATCTGGCCGACTTCCCTAAAAAAGGCTCCCGTACACACATCTTCTCATTTATGTTCCAGAAAAATCAAGGGACTTGGATAATTCATCTGGAAAAAAAATGCAACTTTCACCATTTATATTGTGCTTTCTGTTATGGCTAAAAAATAATCCAGCTGTGCTATCCTTAGAACGTTATGGTATCTCTAAAATATTGGTGGTGTCTGTTCCCTATCCTCTTTTTCAAGCTTTCTTCTGTCTCCTGAGAAGAGACGTGCCCAGCGCGCCTTATTAGTCAGAAAAGCCCGTGGAATATCTTGTCTTTCAAGTACTTTTAAAATCTACTTTTGTTCTGCCATTTCTGGCTACCTTTATCAAGGGAGAGAACATAATTCTCAATGTCAACTTTGTGATCTAGATCACAAAGCCACCTCTGAAGCGGGTTCATCAAAGACAGCTCAGGCTGTCTGTTGGGCCCAAGTTCGGAAAACTGTAAGGGAATGGAGAGAGACCCCATTTAAGAAGGCCTGAAGTATGAAAATCCAAACCCATTAAACAGGTCCATTAGAGGGGGTTTCACTATAGGCAAAATGTTTCTTCTTTTCACCACGGGATTGCTTTAAATCAAAGTCTCTCCATCTTCCTTGCACTTACGTTATTTGTTTATAAATCAATAACTACTTGAAAGAGAGACTACAGGGAAAAAAAAAAAGAAGATGAAGACTAAAAGTGTTGAGAACTTTAATTGAGAAATTAATTTCTCTTAAATTGAGAAAAACAGAGGAGGCAAACCATAAGAGACTCTTAAATACAGAGAATAAATTGAGGGTTGCTGGAGGGGAGTTGGGTGGGGGATGGGTTAAATGGGTGACAGGCATTAAGGAGGGCACTTTTAGGGGTGAGCACTGGGTGTCATAGGTAAGATGAATAACTGGGTTCTACTCCTAAAACCAAGACTACACATACATAGTTAGTATGTTAACTAATTTAAATTTAAATAAAAGAAAGAAAAAAAAGAGAGAAAGAAAGAAGGAAAGAAAGAAAGAAAGAAAGAAAGAAAGAAAGAAAGAAAGAAAAATGTAAATGCTAAGCAGAAAAAAAAATGAAGATAAACCATTTCTAAACTTACTCTGTAAGTTAAGGGAAAATAAGACTCACTGCTTAAAGGTTCAGTTCCTGTTCACTTTCACCTTAATGTGTGCCTGAATGAATTATAAAATGGAACTCTAGAGTGACCTTATATGCGGTAATTGCCCTCTTAAAATTAATGTCCGTGAGCACCCCTATCTACCACGGTTACATACGTACACAGAGAGGCATATTACCAGTTTCCTTCCAGACAATGTCCCAGCGAGGTGATGACCACTGATTAATGTTGTGTAAGGAGTACAATTGCACATTTCCAGAGCTGCTGGAAAGCCAGTTCTTACCAAAACAGCTGCAAAACCAGACTGACTTCTAACCTCCCCTGTTGAATACAGAAACTCTTGGCACAATTACAGTGCAAGTAGCACGGAACCTATGGGGTTACCATTATAGAAACAGACCTGGCCAGCAGGAAATGTTTACATCCTGCATGGAACCCTGATGTTCGACATGAAACCGGAGCGGTTCATCATGGTTTCAGAAAACAAAAGTCTCCATCTTTGAACTTGCCTCATAGCCCAAACAAACAAATATTCTCACTTCCTCACCGTCAAATGCCACACTCCCAACTATTCCTTTCATCGAACTTTTTCTGCTCTGTAGATACAGGAAATAAACAATGCTCTGCCCGTAACGAAATACAAGCCACTTCCACCAAGGTTAACAGTAAGCAACACAACCAGGAGATACAAACTCTGGATTGGTCTTTGCAATTCCCCAAACATCTCCTAGGTAAGGCTATTGTATATTAATAAAAATTTAACTGGTCACCCGGCTTCCTGCCAGTACCTGGACAAAAGAGGGAGACTAGTACAGCTCCCCAAAGGACTGTTAATTAGTTTTATGAGCAACTTATATCTGATGTCCCAACTATTTCCTCTCCCCCGCTAGCAAAGATTAAAGGAGTAGGAAACCCATAAGACAGCATGGATTATTATCTTTCAACATGGCTGATATGTGCTGTTCTCTTTTTTAACAGCAAATCAGTGCTTTTGTTCTTTTCTTAAAATTCTTTGCTTGTGAAATGCAGAAGCTCTCGGAGGCCAAACAATTTTGTTTTGAGTTTGACTTCAGCAGGCAACTATGATTAGACTATATCAGTTTGTTCCTTTCTTGTGTTAAGATGGCCATGCAAATGTACCCACTTCCTGACTGCAAAAGGCCAAAAGGAAATCAGGCAGCCAAAAGGAAATTGTGAATAACCATTCCACTTCCAATCTTGTTTGAATTTTATAAGCAGGTATAGACAAGGAAATATTGAAAAGCTTTTAAGGCAAAGTGCTAGGGTGGGGAGAGGTTTTAGTACTGGGAACATTCTGATTACTTGGGTGATTTTATGAATGTATTTAATCTCTGAGCTTCTGTTCTTTCATCTACAAGATAAATACCTCTCTCTTTGGACAGTAGGGCAGAGTGGATAAGAGTTCAGGCTGTTGCAGACATACCTACACTTGAATATGAGGAAGGAAAGCGCTTCTCATTTTTAAAAAATCTTAAAATTCACCATTTTGGTTGTTTCCTCATTCAAATGGCATGCGTTTTTTAAATCATGACATTATGTATTAGTTTTTTATCACCACTATAACAAATTGCCACGGACTTCATAGCTTAAAATAACACAAATTAATTATCTTACGTTTCTCTAGGTTGGAAGTTTGACACAGATCTCATTAGCATAACGTCAAGGTGTTGGCAAGGCTTTGTACCTTTTTGGAGACTCTAGGAAAGGATCTGTTTTCTTCTTTTTTCCAGCTTCTAGAGGCCACCCTCATTCCTTGGCCTATGACCCCTTTTCTTCTTCTTCAAAGTCAGAGAGTTTACATCTCTCTGACCATAGCCAGGAAAGTTCTCTGATTTTTAAGGACTTATAATGACTGAACTGAGTTCACCTAGATATCCCCCCTCATTTCAAAATTCTTAAGTTATTCATATCTGCAAAAGTCCCTTTTGCCATGTAAGGTAACATATTCACAGGTCCCTAGGAGCACAGTGTGAATATCTTCCGGGGCCATTATTCTGCCTGTCGTACCCTGGAAAGTGGCAGAATCTTATAAATGTTGTTTATTACTTACAAGAAAACATCTTTGCAACTTTTATCTTGTTTTTAGGATACATGTGGGCAATTTTAGAACCAGCCCTCCAAATGGTTTCCTATTGTCAAAGGTGGCAGGTACTATGAAAGTAAATTGATTAGTAAATAAAAGTAAATGCATCCAATTTTGCGGTCTGGTTATGTTCAAGGTATCTTCTTGATCAAACTGTTTTTCAAAAATTAGGTAAAAAGTGTTGAATAATCTAACAACTAACTTGAATCTATTGTCCAAAAATAACAAGATCAAAGTTATGCCTTGATCACCACCCAAATATTGTCAGCTGTATTTCTGCCCCCTTTAAATTTTCCCAAGATAATGAAATATATTAGTAGCTCTCATATTCTGACTTTTTTCTTACTATAAGTATAGGTTTGTGGGTTTTTTTTTGATTCAAATTATTTTCAACCTGCACCATTCAATTATATTCGATGAACAATGTAATCCTGCTGCAACATATTGTTCTCAGTCTTCTTTGCTGGATGCTTCATGCGTTACTAAAATTTAAATGCTAGAATTACCCAGGAGTCAGTGCTAGGATACTGTTAATCAGTTATACTTAATTCTTGGCTGATCACATCTGGTCCCATAGCTTTATAAAACTTCCATTTCTGACAGTTGTCAAAGTTGTATCCCCAGGTCCAACCTCTTTCAAGTTCCCATATGGCATCTCTATTTAGTTACCTAATAACCTCCTGAAACCTACTCCTTCTGACGTCTTTCCCATCTCAATAAATGGCAACTCTATTCTTTCTGTTACCAGCTCTGGATTCCTCCCTGATGATCTTCCTTTCTCTCACAGTCAACGTAAGTAAACTATGACAGTTCTACTTTCCAAATGCATGCAGAATCTGACCCTGCATCATACTGCGACGTTCACAATTTCTGTAGTCCAAGCCACCATCTTCTCTCACCTGGATTATAGCTATAGTTCCAACATAGTCTTCCTGCTTATATCCTTGCTGGCTCCTCTGCTCAGAAACACTCCATGGCTTCCCATATCACTCAGAAGAACCTAGAGCATCCATGTTATGCATACAAGGCCCTACATGATCTGGCCCTGTACCTCACTATTCTCATCCCCTGCTGTTCTCCCACTTACTCACTAGACTCCAGACATGCTGGCCTCACTGTGTCCTTTGAACTAGCTAACCTGCCCACCTCCCATTTGATCCTCCAGATGCACTCTTCATGCTTCTTCCCTCTATTTTGTGCTCATTTTTTTCTGATCCATTTTCAGGAACAAAATAAAAGGCTGGGCTGATAAAGTATGTGCACATTCATAAATATTATTATTTATTATAAGGTATATTTAAGTCATAAGGAGTGTTTATTGAGTAGTTCATTTTCAAGATTGTGGAAGCAAAGCAGAAGAGAGTATAAAATAGAAGCAAGTAATGTCGCAAGAGTAAAAATCACCTTTCTGTCCTTAAAATCATTAAGAGTTGCAAACAGACAAAATGAGCTAAACACCTCAAATCACTGTGTAGCCTAATGACAGTTGTGAGTTTCAGGAACTATACACATACTTTATCTTTTTGTCAATTTCCCCTTACTTTCATAAATAGCATTTCTGAACATTTTTCATTAAAATATGTATGGGTTTTTTGGTTGGGGAGGTGAGGAGAAATAACTAGTACTATAAACACACACACACACACACACACACACACACACACACACAATTGTTCAGACCTTTAATCTAAATGTTAAGAGTGCAGTTTAATCCCCTCCCAAATTTATTGAGTATCTTTTATGTGTTAATCACTTATTTATATTCTAAAGTTACATAAATGAATAAGATTCCTGGTTCTTGCCCTGAAGGAATTTACTGTCTAATAAAACATAACAAGTATTTTGTAAGTAGTGATTATTAGCAAAGGTGTTTTACTAGTAACATGAATAAAACACTGTGGGGTACCTGAAGAAGAGAAAGGGTAATAATATTTCATGGAAGAGAATCAAGCTAAGAAAGGATCAGTATAAGGTTTAAAGGGAGTAGCATTTGAGTTGAACCTTGGAAATATTTTTGTCATAAGACTTTGAAAAGAAACATCACACGGGTAAAGAAAACAATGAAAGTAGAGATGGGTTTTCAGAAAATAGTGAGAATAGACAAAGAAGTGGAAGGTATAAAAAAATTTGTGGCATTGCACCTCATTAAGGCTAGGTTGAGTCACATGAAAGATGGAGAAGGCCACTTGTGTTGTGTACATAAAAACATGGAAGAACGAATGAGAATGATAGATTTAAAAGACATTTCAGAGTTAGAGTTTACAAGACATAACAACTGACTGGGTTTGGATGGAGACAATGGGAGAAGTCAAAGCTGGCTCCCACATTTCTAGCTTGAGGAACCAAATGAATGATAGCATTCACAGCTAAAATATCGAATAGAGTGTGGGAATTGGATGTGAAAACCTAGATGATGAGTGCAGCTTGGAACGTGATCTAAAAGGGAGTCTCTGCAACTTGTAGGTGCAGATGTTAGGTAGAAAATTAGAAACACAAATATGGAACTTTGGAGTATTCAGGACTAGAGATACAGGTTTGAGTGTGATTATAAAGGTCAAATTAAACATGTGGTTAATTCATGCAATGGATTAAATCAACAAAGAACAAGAAATCAGGAAAGAAGACCCGAATCCCTTGACCAGAGATATATTTGAGAGTATGTGTTTGGCCATGCAGATGGTGCCCTGTACAACTCTAGGGACATCATTCACTTAGACTGTAAAATGCATGGTGCCTGCTGGAGTTATTCAAAGCAGATACCCCAACACTGGAGAAAAGAAACCAACTATAATATTTCAAGAGAACGAGGAAGAGACTGGAAGGCCATGAAGAATGCCAAATATCAGGAGTGGAAGAAGGAAAAACAAAAGATAAGTCTGAATGGAAAATTTCAGAGAGGTAAGAGGAAAACCAGAAACATAATGTTTAGAAACAAAGGAGCCCCTTTCAAAAATAGTATAATCAATAATATTAAATTCCATGAAAAGGTCAAATAAAATACAGGACTTAAACAGTTCTTTGTACTTGGGAACTAAAAGATGATTGCTGGTGCCAGTAAGACTGACATCCAGGTATAAATCAGAAGTCAGAGTGCAGTGGGTTAAATAATGACTTGGAAAAGAGAAAATAGAAGTAATGTATGGAGACTGTATCTACAAGCATATTAGTTTTGTATTCTTGTCGTTTGGGTATGCATTTTATTTGCCTTTCTAAATTCTTCATTCTTTCTAGCCAGAGACTATTTCTTTGACCCTTACACAGAATCCAATAATTCTCTATGAAAATTATATATTTTAAATTAGTGAGTAGGCATTCAGTCTTTGTTCTTATAATATTTACCTGACTCTATAAGTAATGTTTCATGGATTAGCTATTTATTTACATGTCTGTCTGTTTAGCTCTAGTGGAAATATCTATCCCTAAACTATCTCTAATGAATTGCTAGTAGTTGCTTGAAGATCTGTGTTCAGAAGGATTCTGAGGTTTCAAATAAGCTCAACTCAAAAGTTTTAGAAGTATCTGTCACACACACACACACGCACGCACGCACACACACACACAAAACTGGGAAGAGCAATATGCTCATGTTGAGAATGGGGATTTTTCCCCTCACCTTTATAGCTCCAATACCTTGTGCAGTGTCTGGTCCAGGAAATGAATAACCATTAAGTGAATGAATACACAAATTAATGAATATACTCTGAATTACAGTGAATTTGACTTGGGTCTTGATAAATAAGCAGGATTCAATTTGACTAGGTCAATGCTTTTCAGCCAACCAATGTCATGATACACTACTTATGACATGGGCTACAAATAATTTGCTGCGAAAAATAATTTTAAAAACCTTGCAAGTTGTTTAGTTGAAAACAATAGATGGAATTTATGGTGTATAATAACTATATTCTCATTCATATTCCAACTTGATTTCCTGAGTAAAAGATAAATGGGAAGATTTAGAGCTGAATTTCTGAGAAGCATAAGTAACTCTGTTTACATGCAGTTATGGTGGTGTTTCCCAAACACAGGCTTTGTCCATCACGATAATGAGGTACAAAGAAAATCATGAAAAGTGTTGAATATCTAAATATAGCAGAGAGGAAAATGTCAGGTGGAAAGAAGATATCCCAGGTAATGAGAATGATAGGTGTGCAGAGGCCAGAATGTGCTTGGCATACAAGAAGGTCCTACACTAGCTTAGTTAAGAAAGTTGAGGTATTCTGTGGAGATGCTGCAGAGATATGGGAAGATAAAGTCTCTGTACTGTCACTCACTGGGTGAAAATATTGGGCAATAATGCTTTTCACTTTCCTGGAGAAAGGGAATTGTAGTTCTATTTAATGAATGTTTCAGTGTGTCTTATTACCAGGCAAAAACATAATAGAAATAAAGCCATTCAGTAAGGTTGGAGACTCTGTCTGGTTCAAAGAGGGTGATGTCACAGAAACATTTGCTGGTCAAGTTTTTCAGTCCAGCATCCTTCGTAAATGTAATAGCCATTATCCTAACAGTGCATGAAATGCATACAATATAAGAAAGTAATATTATTTTGGCCTTCGAGGTCATGTTAACCTTCTTGAAGATAGAGCCAAGTACTCCCTAAGTTAATCATCACTTACTTTGGAGTTTGGTGGCTATTTCAGCTTGAAGTTTTGTCCAGAAGAGGCATGTGAAAAGCTTTTGAAATGCTATATTTATTTATGTAAGGTCAGACTAACCCAGAGTATCATAAAGTGAGAAAAGTTTAGATTGGTCCACAGTTGTGTGTGGTGTGATTGTGCAAAAGATAAGCCATTCTTTGCCACCCTACAAGGTCACACTACTCTTAATGCTAAGAGCACTTTACTGAAATAGTAACCGTTCAACTGAATGTGAAATAGACTTGATGCATACCAGATCTTGACAGTTATATTTCAAAACATTCTTTTCAGTGTTTAGAGGGGAAACATTATATATTGAGGGTAATGTCAAATCTGGAGAATTACTTTAAGACACCACAGAGAGACCTCGATTATGAAGTTTAATATTTCCCTGACTCATGTCTAAACAATCAGCATATGTCTTGGTGAAGAGCAGGCTACTGGCCTGAAAATTAACAATTAATTTTATATTAAGTTTGGCAGAATGGGAACGGCACAGTCAATAGTGCTAGCAAACAGCATGATTTATATATCACTTTTAATTAAACATGAATTCTTTAAAGTTATTATAAAAATGAACACATTAAATTTGGTTCCTTTGTCATAAATGTTTTAGTACGTATATAACGGGTGAATTTTTATACATTTTTTTTAGGTCTTGTCCATCGGTCTCACCTGCCTAAATGCCAATACATGGATCAAAACAGTGATGACAAAGGTGAATGACCCAAAAGAGACTTTCAGAATAACTGATAATGGAGCTGAGATAAATTTGATATTTTAAGTGATCTTTCCCAAAGAACAGTGTGTTATTTGGAAACAGCCATTCATATTTTTTTTCAGCATTAAATGTTTGTCAGTTTTTATAATTGAAATTCCAGCTAAAAACTTATGACTAAAATTCGGAGGGAGAGAGAATATTTCTATATGTCAAGCCTGGATGAAGAACCTTCAGTAGGAGGACTGCTATTTTTTTTTTTCCTTAGATACACACTTTTTTTTTTTTTTCTTAGTGAAACGTTGGTTTAGAAGTCTTTAGAAGGATTTAAGATGATTGGCTTTAACTTGAGAAACTTCAATAAAGTCAAGATCCATGATCTCAAGCATTGCTTTCTCTGTGAAGTACAGTTCAAGAAATAATGTAGCAAAGGAAGCATCAATGAGAGTGCGGATGACAGAGAAACATTTACTTCTAGAAATCTAGCAATAAGTCACAAAATTTAACAAAGGAGAATCACAAAAAAAGGAATTATACTATTTATATATTCAACTTGAGAAATATATTGTAATACTAGCCCTCTAAATCTAAGTCATATCCTATGAATTGTTTGATGAACATTTTATTTCAGCTGTATTAATAGACTATTTATTAGCTTCCAAGCACTGTGCCGGATACTGGACACGCAAAGGAAGTGAAACTAGATAGACATGATTCCTGATCATCCAAAGCTTTACAGGCCAGTGAAGGTGACAGACAATCATAAAATCACTCTGTAGAGTTACAATTACAAACGGTGCCCATAGGGTCTCAAGAAAAAGAACAGGGGTTTATGACAAAGAAAACTAGCTTGCACTGAGGAGTAAAAGAATGTTTGCGTCTGATTTTAAGGTTGAGTAGAAATTAACTAGGTGAAAAGAGCACTCTAAAATATTTATTGAGTAAATGAGAATAAATTCCAGGTAATTGTCCTGTGGCAGGAGGCAGCATGATTCACCTAAAAAGTAGAAAGTCAGTGAGGTTGGAGCACAGAGAGCAACGTGTTAAAATGGTGCAGGAGAAGTAGGTAGAGATAAAACCATTCTGGGATTTGGTCTTTAACTCAAGAATAAGAAGAAGCCATTGAAGGATTTAAGCAGGGTGAAATGATCAGTTTGTGATTTCAACAGTTCCTTCCAGTCACAATGTGGAAAATGGATTCCAAAAGGCTTGACTATGGCTAGAAAAGTTAGGAAGAGTTGGGAGAGGAAGGTCATATATCTTGGACTTGGCTGGTAGTGGGTATGGAGATTGAGTCAAGTGGATGGTTTCAATGTTAATTAGGAAGTAAAACTGAAAGTATTTAGCAATTGTAATTGTTAGTGTTCTTGGCTGAGAACAACAGAAATCAACTCTAGCAGAAGAAGAATTTATTGGAAAAATATCAAAAAGCTGGCAGAATTGAAGGAAAAATTGAAAATTGTGCTTGAAAAACATGTCAGAACAAAAGAAGAGTAGATGGCCAAGAACACAGCCAAAGTCACTTCACAGGAATAGGATGGTAAGAGCACCACATTGGACTCTCAATTCAACCATGGCTACTGGGGACAATTTCAAAATGCTTTTGTATCTTTGCACCTTTACATATCAAGAATCAAAGACCCTGCTGCAGCATCCACTTACTTGAGCCCAATTTATGGGCCAGTGTCCTGATGGCTTTGGGAACATGGAAGGAGAGTATTTGCCCCCTTTTAGCTTCTTTCCTCAGATGGTGGGCTGTGTCCCACAATAACCCAACCAGTGAGAAATTCTCCTCACTGCAAGGGTGTGTACCTCATGCTTAGCAGTGATATTGCAATAAACATGCAGAGCTGGGATGAATATGGCTGGTAGCAGAGACCAAGATGTGGGGGTTGACTATGGCATGCTACTTCCTGAGATGGGACATACTGGAAAAGTGATAGCTTTCATTTGGGCGTAGGTTTTTTTCTGGGTAAAGAGAACAAAAATTTGTTCTCGGACAGATAGATAGATACCTTTGGGTTAAACTTTGAGCTAAATTTTATTATCTTATAACCTTTATCCCAACATATGTAACTATTGGTGTCTCTAAGCAAGAAATTCTACCTTCAGTTAAAATGAGCAAATTTGAGTTACTGTTACTAATAAATCATTTATCCTTTCATCTTAATTATTTAAAACTTTTTTCTTTTCTTTTTACAGTATCTTTAGTAGTTCAGAACATGAATCTGTTTCTTAATCAAATGGGAGACAATAAAAGGCTCCTCTCATTCCGTCACTACGTAGGGCTCTTATTTTGGTAGCAACCATAGATAAGACACATTTTACTGCAAGTTACTTAGGTACTAATCAATAATCACTCAGAGAATAAATTCTAAATATCACTGAATTTTTAATAAGAAGCCTACAAATTTTTGGGACATAATAAAAGAATCTATATGCATTTTGTTCAGGCCAAATTAAAAAGCTATTCTCTGAAAATGAAATGAGGGATGGTGAGGAGTCAGTGTTAAATAGTGAATTTTGAGAAAAGGCCACTCTTAAAAATAAAAGGGTAGTCCAACTCTTAACTAATTAACACCATTAATAGACACAGCGATGGAAAGATGACTGTAAATAATTGTACAACTCAAAATTAATCATATTTTAGATGTTTTTTAAATTGATATAATTCACATTACATAAAATTCACAGCTTTACATGGTACAATTTAGAGATTTTTTTTTTAGCTTAGACACTATGATGTATAATTGTCACCCTTATCTAATTCCAGAGTGTTTTCATTACCCCTCAAAACCATGTATCTATTAGCCATCCATCCCAATTACACCTCAGCCACACAGACAATCTCCACTAATCCACTTTCTGTTTGTGCAGAGTTGTTTGTTCTCTCACATGTGGCCTTTTGCCTCTGGCTTATTGTGCTTACCATAAGGTTTTCAAGGTTCAGCCATGTTGTGTCATTTAGCAGTACCTCATTCTTTTCTTTGTGTGGTTGAATACTATTCCATTGTATGAACATACTATGTTTTTTGATGCACTCATCAGTTGAGAAACACCTGGGTTATTCCTACTGTATGGTTATTGTGAGCAATCCTGCTACCAACATTTGTGTACAAGTTTTTGGGTGAATATATGTTGTCATTTCTTTTGGGTGCGTACCGAGGAGCAGAACTGTGGGAACATGTAGTAACGCTGTGTTTAACTTTTTGAAGAATTGCAAAATCGTTTTTCACAATGACTGCATTATTTTACATTCCTATCAGCATTTGACTTTGTCTACATTCTCACCAACACCTGTCTTTTTTTTTTTTCTTTTAAAAAAAGTTATCATTGTCATCCTAGGGAGTGTGAAGTAGTATCTCATTGTGGTTTTGATTAATGACAAATTATATTGAATATCTTTTCATGTGCTTATCGTTTCTTTTCTTATGTCCTTTCTAAAAATGTCTTTTCAGATTCTGTGATGATTTGTGACTGAATTATTTGTCTTTTCATTAAGTTGTAAGCATTCTTTCTACATTCTGAACATTAGACCTTTATCAGTTATATGATTTGCAGGTATTTTCTCCCAACCTATGTATTATCTTTTCACTTTCTGGACAGTGTCATTTGAGACACAAAGGCATTTAATTTAATTAAGTCCGATATATCTACTTTGTTGTTGTTGTTTCTCATGTTTTTGGTGTCCTATCTAAGAAACCACAGCCTAATCCAAGGTGATGTAGATTTACTTCTACATCAAAAGATTTACTATCTTTACTTCTAAGACTTTTATACTTTTAGCTCTTACATTTACTTCTTGGATCCATTTGGAGTTAATTACACATAGTGTGAAGTAGAGGCTCAATTTCATTCTTTTGCATGCGGATATCCAGTTGTCCCAAGCACACGTCAAAAAGACTACTCTTCTCATTGCATGGTCTTGGCACACTGTGGAAAATCAATTGACCGTGTACATATGTATTTGTTTTTGGAGTCTCAATTCTATTCCATGAGGCTATATGTCTATGCTTATACCACTACCACACTAGCAGTTTTGATTATGGTAGCTTTGTAGTAAGTTTTTTTTTTTTTAATTTTTTTAACGTTTATTTATTTTTGAGACAGAGAGAGACAGAGCATGAACAGGGGAGGGGCAGTGAGAGAGGGAGACACAGAATCTGAAACAGGCTCCAGGCTCTGAGCTGTCAGCACAGAGACCGACGCGGGGCTCGAACTCACGGACCGTGCAATCATGACCTGAGCCGAAGTCGGACGCTTAACCGACCAAGCCACCCAGGCGCCCCATTGTAGTAAGTTTTGAAGGTAGATTATGATTCCTCCAAGCTTTTTATTTAAGATAATTTTGAATATTCTCGGTTTCTTGAATTTCCATCTGAATTTTCCAATCAGTTTGTCCAGTTCTCCCAAACCGGCAGTTAGAATATTGATGGGGATTGTGTTGAACCTTTAGATAAATGGGGGGAAATATGGCTACCTTAACACTATTAAGTCTTCCAACCCATGAACACAGGATGCATTTTTATTCATTCAAATTTTTAAAAATTTCTTTCAAGAATGTTTTGTAGCTTTCAGTACAACTGGTATACTTCTTTGTTTAGATATATTCCTGTGTGTTTTATTCTTTTTTATGCTGTTTCAGACAGAATTGTTTTCTTAATTTCACTTATAGATTGTTCATTTTTAGTGTATAAAAATACAACTGAGGTTTGTATATTGATTTTGTATCTTACAATTTTGTGGAACTTACTTATTAGCTATATTTTGTGTGTGGATTTTTTAGATTTTTCTTTATAAGTCATTTCACCTGCAAATAAAGATAGCTTACTTCTTTCTTTCCAATCTGCCTAACTTCATTTTTATTTCTTTGTCTTACCTAATTGTCCTGACTAGATAGTGAATAGAAGTACAATGTTGAATAGAAATGGTAAAAGCAGCCATTCTTGTCTTGTTCCCAATCTTGAGGAGAAACTTTCAATCTTAATAAATATCATTTTAGATTTTAGTTTATACTTTCTTTTGAGTGTTGGTGTACCTTATTTGGGGAGTTGCAATACTTGAGCAAAATATTTAGAAGTTACATAGTGAACCCCTGAATTTGGAGAAGCAGAAAAGTAGTTCACTTTCTGCCTCTTGTTCCTTTTTTCCTTTTCCTTTTCCTTTTTTCTTTTTCTTTTTCTTTTTCTTTTTCTTTTTCTTTTTCTTTTTCTTTTTCTTTCTTTCTTTGCCAATTTAGTTTTCACTATTCAAATAGTTCTATAGCGCTACCTTAAAGTAAGTTGTCCTTTTATTAAGACACTTGATTTTTTACATTCTCCCCTTAGTTGAAAAAACAAAAAAACTATTTTATTTTTAAAAAAATCTTTCTGGGTTAAAGATGCTAGGGGTGTTTAAAAGAAAGTAGAGGAGAATAAGTTATGTCAACAAAAGGCTTATCAGTCATTACAGTCAATTATATTGAACTTGCACAATCTAAAATTAAAAAGTAACTGTACACTTAACACAAATTTATGTCAGCAAGGTTTGGTCTCCCTATACCATACATCTCTCAAAGCAAGGAGAGTGAGGCCCAGAAGAGGGTCCCTGGCTGCAACACCTGTATCCATATGTATGTATCCAATAGCCCTGATATCAAAATGTCCAAAGAAGACTTACTGAGGTTCAGAAAGAGAGAGACCTTTCCTGAATTGAAAGATATCCTAGGCAAGGCAAGATTAATGGAGACACCGATCATTAAAGTGTGATAGGGATTAACACAATCTTCTGGTTTCCTGGTGAAGATGGCAGGAAACCAGCATTTCCTATAAAATATACCTTCTAATGTGTTAGATAATTTATAAAAACTTAGAAAATTTACAGATGGTCTGAAGATGGAAGAGGTTTCCTGGCTCTTCAATTAAATCCAATCCTGGAAATGTCACAGAGATGAAAGGAAGTTGAAAGGTCAGAGAGATTAATATAAAAATTGGACGAAACTTCTGGAATAAGAAGTGTTTGGTCCTGGAACATAGTTTGAACTAGAATGTAAAGGGGCTGGGCACCCTAATAGGTGATCAAATAAGGGAGAACATTTTAAATCTGCTCTTTTTGTTTTCTCACATTTCCCATGGCAGAATATTACCCAGTCCAGCAGTAGTAGCTCAGCTCTAGCTTGGACATGGGAGGACATCACAGTTGCTCTGGAACCCAAAGATAATTGGAGAATTGTAATAGCAGGTATACTGGCCTCTGAGTTTGCTCTTAGGGGGGAGAGGTACAGGAAAGTTCCTTGAGGACAAACCACCTGGTATGGGTAATAGATGGGAATGGTCAAACTCAGATTTGTAAATCCAATGATTCTCTGCATATCAATATTCAAAATCATTAGAAGGAGATATGATCTCCCACCTGGATTTTAATTTCTCTACTCCTACCTAGATGCACACTGCCAGTCACACTACAGATAACTGTAGAAGAAAAAGACCTCATGAGTTTCCTCATTTGAGGAGCACAATTTTATTAAAGCCCTCCCAAATAATAATAGTAATACAGCAAAAAATAATTAATGAACCACATAAAACAACTTAAAGTAAAAATAACATCCTTAAAAGAGGTATGAGAAGGAAGAAAAAATAACATTTAATAGTTATAAACAAGAACAAAGTGGAAATAATAAGGGTGAAAAATAATGGAAATAAAAATTCAGTTGTGTCATACATAGCAGAGAGGATTTGAGGAAGAACACAGTGGGGAACTGTAAGATCTGGCCAAAAACCTACCTCAAAAAGAATTAGGAAGGATCATAGAAGAAATATAAAGTTAGGTAAGGTGAAATGAAAGGAGAAATGTCAATATTATAAAGGTAAAAATGCAAATGAAATAACAATTCAATGATCAATAACCAGTAATAGTAAGAATCAGAGATGAGAAAACACATCAGAATGAAAAGGGATGTAGAATAACAAAAAGATGGATTAAAAAAAAAAACAACCTTACAATTAGACATATTGGAGTTTTAATAGGTCTATAGACCAAGAGAAAATTTTAAGAAAATTTTCAGGTACAAAAATAGCAATTCACCTACAAATGGACAAGAACCAATACCATCAGCTTGTTCAATAGTAGTACTAATCCAAGAAGACACTGGATTATCACTACAATGTGTTAAATGAAGAGAAACTTGAACCTAAAATGTTTTATCCAGATCAATTATTATTGAAATGTGAACATGAGAAAATGTATTATGAGGCTCACAAAACCTTTCATGAAAACAACTTTGGAGGCAGTAGTTCAGTAAAAAGGGAAATAAACCCAAGAAGACACTGAAAACCATATAGAGGGTTAAGTAAATAAAAGGTAAGTAAATTTCACTTTTATTGACACAATAAACGCATGGCTAAAATTCTAGATAATTCTAACGTGGTAAAAATAAGACTAGAGAGGAAAGGAAGGAGACCAGAGAGGTATAAGATCACGCTAAGGTCTTTCCCTAATATTGGGGAAATGACAGAGATTGATAAGCTTAAGAAATTTATAGGCAAACATATTGGGAAGAAACAATAGAAGAATAAAAGTAAGATATATAACTGTGAATCCAATAGAAAAAAAAATCTGTTCAGCAAAAGGTAAAGGGTAAAAAACCAAGTATGATAAGGAGATAACATGAAATAAGACGGCAGAAATAGTCCTATTAAGTCAGCAATGATAATTTTTCATTACTTTAAACAAATCCATACGGTGTGTCTACTTATTTCTAATTGAGAGAAACATGCAATAAATAAAGTAAATAAGAAAAGACTAAGGAATATTAAGAATGATAAGTGCTACAGAAAAAAAATATTAAACCAGGGAAGGGGTTGGGGGGTGCTGGTTGGGTATGGTTTGCAATGAATGGCTGAATATGATCTGACTTACATTTAACAGAACTTTGGCTTCTGAGTTGAGGCAGATGGTGGTGGAGCAAGTGTGAAAGTGACAAGGGCAGTAAGAGGTTATTACCAAGAGCCTAGCGAGGGAGGATAGGGGCTTGATGTAGGCTGACGGTGGTGAAGATGGACAGGTGCAATCGAAGGATGGATTGTGATAGAGATTGAGAAAGATGGAAGGGATAGACCAAGTTATTAATGGTCAGAGCCAACAAAGATACACTTAAGAAGTTCAAACTCTCAAATCAAAAGGCAGATTCTCAGATTGGATTTTTAAAAAAATATATCCAGTAATATGCTATCAAGAAGACGCATACTTGGCACAAATATACAAAAAGACTGAAAATAAAGGGATGGGAAGAGATACAATGATCAAATATGAACACAAAGTGAAGACAACATTTTAATTAAAAAAGAATGTATATAATTAAATTGAAAAAATTTCAAATAAGTCACAAATTAGGATGTTGTCAAAGGAAAAGTAGATTAAGAAGATATAATGAGTATCAAATATATGAACCTAACAACATAAACATACTGCTCCCTTCCTATGTATGAAGTATGATTGTATACAATTTCATGTATATATATATATACATATTATATGTGTATATATATATATACATATATACATATATATACACATATACACTGACAGAAGTATGATATACTGACAGAAGGAGATAAACCAGCAATTGTAGTTAGAAATTAACGTCTCACTCAAAAACTGACAGATCTATAGATAAAAACAAGCAAGTTGTAAAGGATTTAAATTAATCTATGAGCTTGGATTAACATATATGGTGCATAAATATATTAAAAGTTAACCAAACAAGTGAAAAACATGTAATTTTTTGAAAAGAGAAAAGTAGTCCACATATTAATTTCCATGTAAAAGGAAACAGTTCCAACTAACCAACGCTTTGGATATTATATTCCCCAATCACAATGTGATAAAAGTACATATGTAATAAATGTAATAAAAATACATTTTTTATTACACAATGTAATAAAAATACATGATAAAAGGATATCTTAAAAAATCCTTTATCTCTAAAGCTGAAGGAGACACCAGTAAATAATCCATAAGTTAAAGAATAACTGGTAAGGATTTTTTTTAATGCAGAGAAGAAAATGTCATAAAAATACAGAACAAAAACAGCTTAGTAATTAGAGGAAAATGTAATACTAAATAAGGTATCATAAAACAATAATTACTAGAAACAGATTAGGCAAATGGTTAGCTGAACAATTTGGAAAAGAAAGAGCAACAGACTACACCCATAAAACAGGAAGAAGTGGGCAGAAAACTATGACATTGAAACAAACCAAAAGAGAGAGAGAGAACAAAAAAAAGAAGAAAACAAAACCAGAAGTGTTTTTTTTATATGAATATACACGCAGACAATGGCAAGATGGAGAGGAAGTGGAGAGGTTAAAAATCAAAAGATACACTTGAAACTAATATTACACTGTATGTTAAAAAAGCAAATAAGAATGAAAAAGGAGAAATAATTATAAATTTAAAAAGAAATTTAAAATGTAATAAAATGTTATAAAGTAATACATTTGAAATCACATGATATACTTTTGCATATTGTAAGATTAAAAACTGGCAGAAAAGTAATACAGTCTTGAATAAACTAATAACAATTAAATTTAACAACACTCAATCAATTTCTCTGTCTTCCCACTAAACTAAAGAAATCCTGGTCAAAAAAATTCTATAGGTGAATTTGATCAAATTTTCAAGCTACATATAATCCATGTATTATTACAAATTCTTTCAGAAAACATAGAAGGAAACATTGACCGAGTCATTTTAAAAGACTACTGTAACCTTGATTTCAAAACCAGATAATGAAAGTACATTAAAAAAGAAAGACATTAGTCTGTAACTCTTATAAACAAAGATACAAAGTTCTGATTAAGATAATAGCTAAATATAATCCAGAGTTAAATAATAATAATATTAATGTATCATGATAAACAGCGGTTACCCTGGGAAAGCAAGACTCTTAATCTCAGAAAAATCTGTCAGTCTAATTCATCCCTTTAATATGTTAAAGAAGAAATAGTCACGTGATCATTTCATAGATGCAGAAAGATTATTAGAGAAACCTCACTCTTCATGTTTGATGCAGACTCTCAGAAAATTAAGCATAAAACAGATCATTCTTAACTTGATAAAGCCAATGTAACAAATCCAAGAAAAGCCACATCACATTAAGGCAGAAATTTAGATGCAACGTCCAGAAGACCAAAATAAGACAAGGAAGATCATTATATCTCTACTGTTCCATACAACACTAGATATTTTCCCCACTGCATTAAGTCATATCATACACACACAGAATAGAGACTGTAAGTATTGGTAGAGAAGAGGCAAAAATGTTATTATTTACAAATGATATATGATCAACTACATGAAAAACCCAAAAGAATCAATAAACTATACAATCCAGTGGTAAAATTAAGTAGAAGGCCAAAGGCATGAACAGTTTTCAAAACTCAATAACATTATTCTAAACTATAAATAATTAGTTGGGAAAGTAAAAAATAAATAAATAAATAAATAAATAAATAAATAAATAAAGGAGATACAATTCATAATAGTAACAACTTCTATATGGGAATTAAACCATAAAGAGTCAATTCGCTTCTAAACAAGAAATGAGTTAAACCAAAAAAGAACATAAAAAGATGATTATGTGAAGAGAATGACCATGAATCTATACAGAATGACTTAATATTTTAAAGGTGTGAGTGCTCTCCAAATTAATCTACAAGTCCCAAAAAATTCTCATCAAAACGTGACCAAAAGTTTTTTAGAAATTAAAGAAACTTATTCTACATGGATAAGTAGTTCTAAATGCAACTTAGGAGCTCATGCAATATTGTGGCAGGGGGAAGCAGCAAACTAGGACTTATTGCCCTAGCAGGTAGTAAGACATACTTTTTTTTTTCAATATATGAAATTTATTGTCAAATTGGTTTCCATACAACACCCAGTGCTCATCCCAAAAGATGCCCTCTTCAATACCCATCACCCACCCTCCCCTCCCTCCCACCCCCCATCAACCCTCAGTTTGTTCTCAGTTTTTAAGAGTCTCTTATGCTTTGGCTCTCTCCCACTCTAACCTCTTTTTTTTTCTTCCCCTCCCCCATGGGTTTCTGTTAAGAAGACATAGTGATAAAACTACGGAAGTACCAGCCCAGAACAGACAGAAAACCAGTGGAATAGGCCAAAAAGTAGAAACAGGTCCGGTAAAGGTGGCATTGTCGACCAGTAAAGACGGTGTGGCTTATTTAGTGATTGCCTTGGGAAAACTGACACATTTTACAGAGGAAAATAAACTTCATTGAAATAAAGACTTGAATGTAATAGGTTGGCCAGAATGCAAATAGTAGATTAAGAAATCATGATTGTGACCTGTGGGCGGAGGAAAGTTTCTTAAACTAGAGCCCCAAACCACAAACCACAAAATCACGACACCCCAAACTGATGCATTCTGTGCAATAAAAGGAATGGAAGACAATGTTAGCATACTGGTGAGAGACTGGGAAAAGATGTATTTAGAATCCTAAACTATTAAGTGATTACTAGCTAATCTACAATCTAGAAAGAGCTTCTACAAATTGACAAGAAAAAGACAGGAAGCCTGTTTTAAACATGGGAAAAGAATATAGGATATGCACAAAAGGGTAAACCCCGATACCTAACAAGTATTTGAAGAAATTCTCACAATGTTTAGAGTTCACAAAAATGCAAATTAAATAAAAAAGGGAAGAGCACCTAATGGTTTTCGCTTTGGCAATAAAAACACAGAAAACACCAAACATTGGTTGTAATGTGGGAAATTCGTGCTCTTGCTTGAAATGTAAACAATCATGGATATCTGGAGAACAATATGAATGTACTCACTAAAATTAAGGATATGTATTCACTATGACAGAGCATTTCAGTCCTGGAAGAATATTCTCAATGCCCTCTAATAAGTCCATGAGAAACAAGAGAAACTGTACATTTGTTTGTATCCATCACTAGGTGAAAGATATTTAAATTTTGGTGATCACCATGGAATGACAGGCAGCTTGCAGAAGCCATGAACTAAATGCACAAAGAGTATGATGAATAAATGTTTTTAAAAATGTGTCTTAAAAGAAGGTAAGAAAGAGAATAAGATCTACTCTATTTTTTTTTTAATTTTTTTTTTCAACGTTTATTTATTTTTGGGACAGAGAGAGGCAGAGCATGAACGGGGGAGGGGCAGAGAGAGAGGGAGACACAGAATCGGAAACAGGCTCCAGGCTCTGAGCCATCAGCCCAGAGCCCGACGCGGGGCTCGAACTCACGGACCGTGAGATCGTGACCTGGCTGAAGTCGGATGCTTAACCGACTGCGCCACCCAGGCGCCCCAGATCTACTCTATTTTTTAATGTTTATTTATTTTTGAAGGAGAGAGAGAGAGAGACAGAGCGTGAGTGGGGGAGGGGCAGAGAGCCAGGGAGACAGAATTAAAAGCAGGCTCCAGGGTCTGACCTGGCAGCACAGAGCCCGAAGCAGGGCTTGAGCTCACAAACTGTGAGATCATGACCTGAGCAGAAGTGGGCCGCTTAACCGACTGAGCCACCCCGGTGCTCCAAGACCTATTATTTTTGTAAATTAAAGCCCATATATGCACATAAATTATACAACACACTACATAAATCTTACTAGACATAAAACATCCCTTTCTAATTTCCAAACACATGCTTTTGCAAAAAGATATGGCAAGGATGTTAGAGTCAATGTGGGATTATAAAGAGAAAGTGGGGATCAGTGATGAAAATTTTGAAGGGAAAATAACATAAACCAAAGAGGACCTCTCAAAGAGCAGTTAGTAGAGTATGCCGTTAGTTGAGTCATCTGCTAAACTCAACTAAAGAAAGATCTTCATCAAAAGATTAAAAAAGAAAGAAAGAAAATTGAGGGAATCACTAGAAAGCATAAAGAACAGCAGAAAGAATAAATATGCCATTATGGCAAAAAATATAAATGAATTAAGCCCAACCACGAAGAGATAAGTGCTTGGTTTAGAGGTTTTAAGTAAAAAGATAAAAAGTGTCCAAATATAAGATGTTTTCAAAAGTACACCTACCAAAAAAAGTAGTGAAAATTTAAAAAGAAAATGTACCAAGTAATATTAGGCCAACAATAAAGGAAGTGCACTAAAGTTACAATGTTGATATTCAAATCAGTTTTTTTTTAAAAAAGAATATTTTATTTAAATAAAGGTTGTAATCCATACTACCTCTTCCTCAGTCTTAAGGAAGTTATTAAAATAAGTATTGTAGTTAAAAAAAAAAGTGACAATCAGGGGTGCCTGGGTGGCTCAGGCAGTTAAGCATCTGACTTCAGCTCAGGTCAGGATCTCGCGGTTTGTGAGTTCGAGTCCCACGTCGGGTTCTTTGCTGACAGCTCCCAGCCTGGAGCCTGTTTCAGATTTCTGTGTCTCCCTCTCTCTCTGCCCTTCCCCTGCTCATGTGCTCTCTCTCTGTCTCTCTCAAAAATAAATAAAAACATTAAAAAAAATTTTTAAGTGACAATCAGAATGTATAAAATGAAATCAAATTGTAGACTTAAATGCTTTCAGTCATAAAAAAAAAGGAACGAACAAAGTACCTTATTAAAATTTTAGAAAAAATATACCAGAAGAAAATACATGAAAAAGTTAAAATAAATAGGAGCACCTGGGTGGCTCAGTGGGTTGAGCGTCTGACTTCTGCTTAGGTCATGATCTTGCAGTTCACAGTTTCGAGCTCTGCATCAGTCTCTCTGCTGTCAGCGCAACTGTCTCCCTCTCTCTCTGTCCCTCCCCCACTCACTCTCTCTCTCTCAAATTAAGTAAACTTTAAAAAAAAGATAGGGGCGCCTGGGTGGTGCAGTCGGTTAAGCGTCCGACTTCAGCCAGGTCACGATCTCGCGGTCCGTGAGTTCGAGCCCCGCGTCGGGCTCTGGGCTGATGGCTCAGAGCCTGGAGCCTGTTTCCGATTCTGTGTCTCCCTCTCTCTGTGCCCCTCCCCCGTTCATGCTCTGTCTCTCTCTGTCCCAAAAAAAAAAAAAAAAAAAAAAAAAAAAAAAGATAAAATACATAATACATAAACAGGAAAACAAAAATAATCATATTAAAACTAAATTAACACTTTTTGGACACTGCAAAGCACTCTGTCTCATGAGATGGGTGTCACATAATACAACAGTCCTTTAATGTAGGAGCTGTGTTCTTATCATAGATGACAAACATAGATTTCTAAAGTTTAAGCCAATTATCCTAGGTCATACAATTAAGAATTGTTAGAGATGTCAACTTGGTCTCTCTTAAAGGGTCATAACCTAGAGGTCATAACCACTAATTTATTGTGTATAATTGATAAGTAAGTTTTAAAACTGAGTATTTTAGGGACGCCTGGGTGGCTCAGTTGGTTCAACATCCAACTTCAGCTCAGGTCATGATCTCACAGTTTGTGAGTTCAAGCCCGGCATCAGGCTCTCTGTTGTGGCCGTCAGCGTGGAGCCCACTTCAGATCCTTTATCTCCCTCTCTGCCCCTCCCCTACATGTGCACTCTCTCTCTCTAAAAAACAAATAACCATTAAAAAAAAAAAAACTAAGTATTTTTAAATACTATTTAAAAGGAGAAAAAAATCAGGGTGCCTGGGTGGCTCAGTTGGTTAAGCATCCGATTTGATGTCAGTTCAGGTCATGATCTCATGGTTTGTGAGCTCAAGCCCTGCATTAGGCTCTGTGCTGACAGTGTGGAGCCTGCTTGGGATTCTCTCTCTCCCTCTCTCTCTGCCCCTCCCCTTCTTGTGCTTTCTCTCCCTCTCTCTCTCTCAAAACAAATAAATACAATATATATAAAATATAGCTAGGTTTAAAATAAGCTAGACTTGTTTCAACCAGATAAAGGTAAATATTTGGGTGTGAAGAAGGCTTAAGACTAGCTCTTAAGATGGAACGTAAAGGGATAAGGTTAAGAAATCTGACTATTTAAAAAAAATTAATTTCTGTTTGCCAAAAACTATGTACCATATTAAGTCAAATGACAAATTATGAAAATATTTGCAGTATACTTAATCTAAAGGTTAATGTATTTAAAATATAAAGTCTCACAAATAAGGTACAAATACATTTAGAAGTAGAAAAATATAGGTAAATCATATGTACAAGAAAAGATTCAATGAAGACATTTTAATGGCCAGACAACAGATGAAAAATCTCAATTTACCAGTAATTAAGAACTGTACTGTATTAAAATATAAAATGCTTTTCTTATCAAATTGGCAGCATTAAATAAGGATAGTTTTGGAAAGAGAATAGAGAAGTTGACATTTCCATAAATGGCAAAACCATTCTTTGGGATTATTGATCAACGGAAATAAAAAGACTTTTGAAAAGACTTAAAAGTGATTAGTAGTTCTACTTCTCGAAATTGAACCTAAAGAAATAATCAAGGATGTACATAAATATTTATGTCTACTTCTGCATAGTTTCTCATGGCAAATATACATGTACCTGCTATTGTCACAATATATAGATGGAAAATAAACAGTTTATAAAACTGTGGTCTCAGTGTATCAAGTTCTTTGGTTGTGAACACAAACACCAGTGTTGGCTCAGGCCTTTACAGACTGGACATTAAGAGAGACCAGACAAAGGAGTCCAGGAAGCAGGATAAGACATAAGACTGGAAATAGGGCAGGGAACTGTCTTTCCCATCTTGTCTATCAAGACAAATGAGCTCCAAATGTTTTATATTCCCACCCCCATCCCACACATCTTTCTGTCAATTCACTTAGGATCCAAAGTCCCTGGAGAAAGAGACTAATTGTTCTATTTTGAGTCAACTGCCAGTCCTTGGTTGGGGAAGGAAGAGGCTTCTTGATTTATGATCTCATCAAGACTATACACGATGGTGAGGTGATATTGAAATAGGAAATGGGAAGTTATTATAAAGGGAAATAAATGCTAACTGAATCCAAATAATCACAAATATCTGTTATTTATAATTTCACTCCAAATATGTAATGCACTGCAAATATGCACTAGTGTATATGTGCTGTACGTACATAGGGAAAGTACTAGAATATTAGTAACATAATATTAATAATGATCTTTAAATGTCAGATTATGGTTGAATTTTATTCTCTTGGTCAAAAGTTTTCTAAACTTTTAACAATAAGAACCTCATTGTTTTTGTATTGAAAAATAAAAACAATAGATTTTAAAACAGCTGGCAAGCTATGACTGAAGAGATTTCCTTTAGCTGATTTTTAAACATTATATTAAATAAATGGGACTATATTCTTATCCTAAATATTGGTATGTGTTGAAATATATAAACTGAAATACATAAACATAAAACACAAATTTTTCTTGCTTTACATGAAATATCTCATAGAGTCTCCTCTTGGTGCTGCAGGATGAATTTTAAAGACAGACTCCTGAAAATGCCACATTGCGCTGAGGAAATTGCTTCAGTTTTGTGTAAGATTGGGACTGGATGTCACTATCTAACTAATAATTTTCTAGTTCCTGACAATGAATTCTACAGAGAGATCATCTGTCTGCTGCTCTGTTCTACAGAGAGCCCTGCGTATCACAGCCAAGAACTCAAACTTCCACATATCTGGTCATAAAGTTCTTGGAAAATGTCCATTTTACATGAACGTGATTTAGTTTTTACTGCATTAGGATGTTGAATTCTGAATCTACTTGTTCATAACGCAACCCCAAGCTCAAAGTGATTAGGCTCAAAATCAAAGACAGGACACATGTAATACCAATTGCTATTAATTTTGTAAGTGCCTTGCTTCAAGTTCAAGTTCTTCAGTGATCACAGTTTAATAACGGAAGGACATAACAAGCAGGATGTATGATTAGAATTTTCAAAATTTTAGCAAGAAGTGCTAATACTTCTATTCTTCCATTATTGGCAGAATAATCAATGCATTGTATGTATAAATTTATATTTCCCAGAATTTTGCTCTTCTCAAATTCTGATATCTTGAACAAATGCAATATTCATTGAAAACAATTGTTTTCAATTCCTAGAGATTAGAGCCAATGATATATGAGCACAATTACCAACATAAAAATGTTCTCTTTCCATGATTGTACTAAGTGGTAGCGCCCAAATAAAGGGTAAAGAACGCATAAAAGTCCACACCATTTATCTACTTTCCAGAAAGTTCCAGAACTAAAATGAACTATTCAGTCATCAATTTTAAAGTGGCTGATAAGCAGTCAAAAAACTTGTGAATGTTATAATGCAAAAATGATTTTAGTATCTTTCAGATGGAATTGGTTCAGGGCCTTGAGGCATAACTTAGTAAATGCCACTTTATTAGCCTTAATTTGTTAATGTGGTCTCCAAAAATATTTAGTAATAACTGAAGTGCTCTAAAGGGTTACTCAAGTAGATGTCTCAATGAAATAAAGAAGGAAGGGAAGACATAAAGTATCAGAGGAAGCGTAAGAGGAGACCACAATTAATGTATGTTAATAAATATAAATTAGCACTGTGAAAATTGGGGGAGGGGGCTTAATCAATCAATATTTGCCATTAAAACCTTTCCAGAAACTTAATTTTGACTGAGGTGTTGGCAGTAGAAAGGAGGATGTTTGGAAAAGTTAAGATAGAATTCAATTTAAAGTTTGTTTTTTGTTTGTTCTATAATGATGTGTACGACTACAACTTTAAAGGCAGTCTAAATAGTATGAAAAACATTTCAAGCATTTAAGTGACTGAGAAGAAAAAAAAGAATATGGTCATCTATTGAGTTTCTTTGTACGAGTGACATATGTAATAAATAATTTTGTCAGCTTTTATTTAGAGCTTTTCTTTGAATTTTTCTAAACTGAATATTTCCAAATTGAGTCTGTAAATTGTCAGCACATGTAAGCAATTAATTTGCATTTATCAAATATCCAAATCTAGAAACAATGTAAGATTTTTTATAAGTATTTATTTTTGAGAGAGAGAGTGGGAGAGGGGCAAAGAGAAAGAATCCCAAGCTGGCTCTGAGCTGTCAGCGCAGAGCCTGACGGGGAGCTCAAACTCACAAATCGTGAGATCATGACCTCAGCCAAACCAAGAGTCAGACACTTAACTGATTGAGCCACCCAGGCACCCCAATGTAAGACTTTTTTGAAGCAAATTTATTTTTGTTCCTAATGTAAAAGTGTTGACTTGAATAAATTAAAATTCACTTTGCCTATTTCCATGTTCTCTGAAAATACTGACTGGTATATTTAATAACAGGACTCTAGTCCCTTAAATACACAGGAATTGGTCTTTGTAGAGACAATCAGAGTCAAATTAATCAAAATAATGAGAGAAGTTTATAGCATTTTTGTAAAAATTTTTTTCCAACGTTAGATAATAAAGCAACTCTCTTTTCTCATTTTATAAATCGATGCATTCTCAATGCAGAAATTTGTTATTTGTTATATTAAGTAATCTCAGCTTTAATGAGCATTTGCCAGACTCTACAATGATGCTCAGAGGAGTAACATTCAGCAGCTGTATTTCTGTTACTGTAGTAAAAAATCCCAAGCTTTTCCAACATGTCTAGTTTATTCTGCTTGCCTATTCACCAAAGAGGACAGCCAGATATGTCTCCTCTGGGGCATTTTGCCCTCTTTCAGATTATCAGCTCCGAAGGTTAGATAATCAGGGATAGAGGGGAAGGAATTTTATCCTTTATTCTGAAACCACAAGTAAGATCTCCAGCCAGTTTATGTCTGAGTTCAATAGTCTTACAAGGCTGTTGGGGAAAAATCAAGTTGTTGATTTAGTAAAAGGCGATGCTCTCTCTAACCATTTCATTTTATTATTTTTGATTTGATGGGTAGTGAATGATGCTCATGTCCTTCTTTTACTTCTATAACTATTGATTTTAATAACATTTATACAACACAACATATCATGTTAAATATTTTGTGAAATCCTAAATTGTTGAGTATTAAATGTGCTAAAAATCCTAATTTTTGCTAAAATCACAAGAGTCCCGTTCTTAAATTTGGAAAACAATTGAAGCAGTAGGACACCTCCCACCCTCTTTTTTTGAGTAAAGGCCAGATTAGCGTGGTTGGGGTGAAAAGGTCAGCAGAGAGGGTCATCCTTTTTGTCAATATGCAAATGAAAAGCTGCCTCATCAGAAAGATACAGCTTGATGGACCAATGAACTCCACCATTATTGTGCCACCAGATATGTTCACAGTTGAAAGATGGTCTCCAAAAATGCGAACGCCTCCCTAATGTTCTCAAAAGCTGCATTTACTTCTTTGATAAGGAGTTTAAATAGTGTTGTCACACACCGTGCCAAGATTAGTAGGAACTGCAGAATCTACATTGCATACCACACATTTCTGATGGTCAAAGTTACCAAAAGACACATGAGAAACATTTGGAAGTTGAAGCCTCACATCTTCAAGTTCAGAATTATGAAGGGGGTAACAAAAGTAATATTATGGACCATATTTTGTCTTTGCAGAAGATGTCTTAGAAATCACTTTAGACATAGGTATGTATTTTCAAGAACTTGAAATCACAGAAGCCTAAAGCTGCAATCAGCAAGATCAGAAAGTTCAGCCAGGAATACTTTACCAGCATCATAAAATACAAACAACGTACAGAAGTTCTAACTGAAGCATGCATGCCCTCTTTCACTAGTAATATTTACCATAAAACATTAAAATTGTATCTAGTAGGAGTGCCTGGGTGGCTCAGTCAGTTGAGCATCCTATTTTGGCTCAGGTCATGATCTCGCAGCTCATGAGTTCGAGCCCCGCATCGGGCTCTGTGCTGACAGCTCGGAGCCTGGAGCCTGCTTCAGATTCTGTGAGCCTGTCTCTCTCTGCCGCTAACCCACTCACATTCTGTCTCTGTCTCTCTCAAAAATAAATACACATTAAAAAAATGCTTGAAATTGTATCTAGTAGAAGTGATTAAGTAGGAGTCCTTTTGTGACAATTCACCTGTTCCTTGGAGTTGTAGACAGATTACGATGTTGTTTATTAATAGTAGACTCTGCAAGCATGAGCAATTCTAATCAAATTAAAGTTTATAGTGGTTAATAAATCACATTCAGTAGTAGGTACATTGTTATTATCACATGAAAAGCCAACAGGATGCACCAGTTTACATAAATGACTATTAATTTTATGCAGTTAAGCCTTAAATTTCCATTTTCCTCTTTTTTCACTATATTTCTCTTCTTTCCATAATCAGGATCAAGGTGGGGAGCAAACCACTTAGTTCTTTCTTCATTGTAGATCCTTTTCCCACAGACACATGTTAAAATAAAAGGTCAGGGGTCTGACCTTTGGCCCCTGGCTGCTGGTCTCTGAACTCTTTCCACCACTCTTTCACCTCTCCAGACCTCTCTCAAACTCCAGGAACACACTGGGTCCTCAAATAGCTCATTCAATCTCTCCTTCTGCACCCCAACCTGGAATGGCTTCTCTAATCAAATATCAAAACCACAAGGATGCTTTATACCTTTGGGTAAAATTCTCAATTCTATTTTTTAACTATAAAGTGGATAATGACATTAGAAGATATAAGATTCGTCATGACTCATAAATAAATCAGATACCTTTGTATGATATGACTTAAAAAGAACCTTTGTGTGATATGACTTCATTGGTTAATAGAAGAAAGATCCTGACAAATATCTCCTTCATAAGGCGGCTGCTATCTGAATTTTCTTTAAAGGAGAAAAAGCTATCCCTTCAATAAATTAGATTTTAAAGACTAAAAATAGTACTACAAAGCAACAAGACAACTGATTCAGGTCAAAATCTCTTTCCTGAAGGGAGTAGGAGAGCAAATGGAATACCAGGAGGTTGTCTAAATCAGAGGAGGCCACTGGCATTAAGATGGGATCTCTGGAAAATTCTTGGTTCATGACAGCCCAGTTTAAAATCAACCATGTTTGGGGCGCCTGGGTGGCGCAGTCGGTTAAGCGTCCGACTTCAGCCAGGTCACGATCTCGCGGTCTGTGAGTTCGAGCCCCGTGTCAGGCTCTGGGCAGATGGCTCAGAGCCTGGAGCCTGTTTCCGATTCTGTGTCTCCCTCTCTCTCTGCCCCTCCCCAATTCATGCTCTGTCTCTCTCTGTCCCAAAAATAAATAAAAACGTTGAAAAAAAAATTTAAAAAATAAAATCAACCATGTTTAACACAGAAATGCATATTTATATATGCCATTTGTTTCAGTGGGAATAGTAGTTCTGAACCATATTTACAAAGCAACTCAATATATTTTATGTTTCCAAAATACCTACTATGTGTCAGTAGATCCCAACAGCTGAGGATGAATCAATCAAGTTATATATGTTTAGGGATTCAGAGTCTGGTAGAAATGCCACGTTTTAAAAATAAATAAGGTCAAAACAAAGTGATAGTATAGTGCTGTCTGTAACATGAAAATATTAAGGGGAAAAATGTGATGAAATTTGCCTTACTAAGGTGAAAGAAGCTAACAGAGGAGGTGCTGTTTGAAATCACGTATCCATTCAACAAATATTTATTGGGCACCTACAAATATCTGGAAAGAACCAGTAGATGCAGAAATTATAATTGTAGACAATACAGGCAACAATCTCTACCTTCATGGTGCATGTATCCCAGTGGATGAGGCAGCAATTAATCAAGATAAGTAATATATGGTTGTATGTACCAAGTGAGAATGAAGGCCAAAACAGAGAAGGAAATGGAATGTTGGAGGGGGTATTTTTGAAAAGGTGTTCGTGAATGGCGTCCTTGAGAAAATGAGTTATGAATAAAGATGTGGTAGGGGAGAAATTTACCAGGTGAATGAGGGTTTGGAGTAAACATCTGAGACAGAAAAAAGAACATGTGTAAAGGCATGGAGGCTTATAAGTATAATCTACGTTTAGGATTATAGCAAGTTGTGGGGGTGAATTGCGTGTGCGTGGTGTAGGTGTGTGTGCACATGTGTGCGTGTGCATGTGCACTTGTCAAGTTAATAAAATAGTAAAAGAGAGGCTGGATTGAGACCAACGTGTGAGAAACCTATTCACCGGGCTAAGAAATTTGAACTTTATCAAGACAATGGGACCATATCACAAGCTTTTAAGCAAGGAGATGCTAAGATTTCACCATGGAATAGGTTGGCTGCAGTAATGTCTCTGTGTCTTTGGGGCATGGCTAGCATTAAATTGTATGTAACCCCAAACAAACCAATATCTTTACATGTAATTATTATAGGTTTTCAGTGCACTCATATATGATTTTATTTTGGATATAGAAGCCAATGAGCAGAACCATTGATGTGCAAGAGTAGAGGACCACATGAGAAGGTGATACTACAACTAAAACAGATGGTAAATTCAAGCTACAGAAAATAAGGGCATCTTCTTATGAAAAGAAGAAGATGGCTGGGTGGTGAATGTTCAAGGAAAAATGTTGGTCTGGTCCATTAAGTGTTATACATATAAATATTAGGATTTTCAATTGTAACTACCTGCTCTTTTGTGGTTGTTGTTTTAAGTAGCGGCTCAAAGCCTGATATGCAGAACTCTACCAGGTCCCAAGCCTATTTCAGGAAGTCCACAAAGTCAAAACTATCTTTATAGTAATACTATGAAGCCATTTGCCTTTTCACTGTGCAGACATTTGAACACACAGTGAGAAAGCCGTGGTTCTGGCACCTTAGTGTGAATCAAGGCAATGGCACCCAACTGTACAAGCGATCACTTGATCACTGTAGTCTTCATGGCCACATACCCATGTAGAAAGAAAATAAAAACCAATTTCACTTAAGAATTACTTTGAGTAAGCATTAATTTCACTAAATCTCTACCCTTAAGCACACATTTTTTTTTTATATTGTGTGTGATGAAAATTGGAATTGGACGTAAAAGTATTTCTGCCTACGTATGTTAGTGGTCTTAAGGAAAAAAATATTTCTGCCTACGTATGTTAGTGGTCTTAGTGGTTCAGTTTGTGTTGCAAACTGAACTAGTTGCTTTTTTAACAGAACACCGTCTCTACTTGAGAAGGACTGACAATGATTGTTCAGACTTGAGTATCTGACAAACATTTTCTTGAAAAGAAACAAAATGAACCTGTTAACTTCCAGGGAAAAAACCCTGTTAGGATCTGTTCCTGCTGATAAAATTTGAATTGTTAAACAAAAATTAGTATTTTGGAAAAACATAAATCTACCACCTTGAGCTTGACACCTTCTCAATACTTAAGATTCTTCTGATAAGATTGGTGATGATATTTAAAAAACTGATCTGTTGATACTGTATAAAGGTTATTTGAAAGTACTATATACATCCATAAGCCAATTATTTCCCAAAAGGCTAATGACCATGATGTATCATTGGCTACAGGCAAGGATAGAATATCCATTCAAAGAGCTAGACAGACAAATGGATTTTACTGTGACAGTATAAACAAATAACTATTGTGGTTTCAGATTCCTTATTGCAACCAACCTTTAACAAAGTATCAGTTGTCTGGGGCATCCGGGTAGCTCAGTCATGACTTCAGCTCAGGTTACGATCTTGTGGTTCCGGAGTTCGAGCCCTGCATTGGGCTCTCTACTGTCTTCTGTCCCTCTCATTCTCTTCCGCTCCCCCACGTGCACATGCTCGCTGTCTATCTCTCTTTCTTTCTCTCTCAAAAATGAATAAACAGTTTAAAAAAAAAAGAAACTATTAGTTGTGGATTTGGGGTGTATATCAAATAAGAATATCCACAATTATCTGAGGAGGCATTGAAATTTTATTCCTTTTGCTAAACTACACATCTGAGTGAGGCTATATTTTGCTTAGATACTTTAAATAGAACAACATAGTGCAATAGATTCAATGGGGAATCAGGTATGAGAATCTAGCTGTCTTTTATTAAGCTGGATGTTAAAGAGATTGGCAAAAATGTAAAACAACTCCAACTCTCTCACTATCTTTTAAGGGAAGTATAATTATTTTTCACAAGATTGTGGCTTATTTAATAGGTCTACCATTATGTTAAAATGAATTAATGAACACAGACTTTTAAACATTTCTCAGTTTTAATTTAAAATATGTAATGTACTGACAAATATAACAAAATGGCGTAGGGGTGTCAGATTTAGTAAATAAAACTACAGGATGCACAGTAAATTTGAATTTCAGATAAGCAATCAATAGCTGTTAATATACATATGTCTCATGTAATATTTGGGACAAACTTATGCTAATAAATTATTCATTGTTAATCTGAAATTCAAATTATACCACACATCCTATATTTTATCTGGCAGGTCTACTTGTGTGTTCTCAATGATTTTTGAGCGTAAAGAGGTTCTAAGGCCCAATGGTTTGAAAACCACTGCTTAAATGCATTCAGCAGCTCATTCATTTTGCTTCCTTTTCCTCTACTTAGAATTAAGTCTTCACTGTAATTCCTTTAAGTGTCTTATTAGTTCTAAAAAGAATGGCTATTGGACAGTATGTTGTTTATAGTTGGTCCCAACCAGGTTATTCATCTCTATATGTTTTGTTCCAGTAGAAAATTAATGTGTCACAGTAGCAGAATTGGTAAACATCGTAAGTTTTATAGTTTATTTCATGGATAGCAATGATGGACACAAACACATTGGGAGAAATCATGATGGAGATGCTGTCATGAAGATACTAAGTAATGGTTGAAATTGCTCCTGCACTTATTTTATGTAGATTCTCTTATTTTATGTAGATTCTCTTTTTTGTACAACAATAGAAAAATTTGAGAATTACACAAGTGTTCCAGGAGGGTCTAATATGTAGTGCTTCTCGGAGATACATCATCAATTTTTCATCTAATGTTTACGAGTACCTTGCCTGTCTTGGATGGATTACATGTCATATTTGCACTGAAAATAATAGCGCTTAGTAGTACGTGTGGAAAACAATAGCTTCTGAAATGTGTTGCAATTTAAAATTGTGTAAATTGAACCCAAATTCATGAAACAAGTTAGTCCTGTATGTTAATCCATAGAAATTATATCTATGAAGGAATCCATGGCCTCTTAGGGCTTTTTGTTTTTTTAGAAAAGTGAAATCCAGAGTACCATGGAAGTCCTTAAGTAGTACAGCCCTGACACAACAAATCTTATTCCTAAAAATAAAAAAGTACATCTCAAATAAAACTAAATCTGTTTAAAAATGTAATCCAAACTTTGTATGTGTACAGAAAAAATGTAATACACTTACAAAAACATGGACCTGAGTTATCTCAAGAGATTAGGATTAATAGGGAATGTTTGATTTCTATTTTGTATACTTCTATAAATGATATTTACATCTTTGGATTATACTTAAAATGAGAACAAATCAATAAAGATAATAATGCATTTAAAAAAGTATCTTATTGGGGCACCTGGGTGTCTCAGTCAGTTAAGCATCCAACTCTTGATTTTGGCTCAAGTCATGATCTGAATAAATAGAAGATACCAAAACTTCAAGAATTTGCAGAAATCTGCTAACTACAGAGAGTTGGAAATTTTGAGAAAAGTGTATTCATTCCTAAGTAGTACAAGCTACATTCCTGTAAAAGAGTATTGGTTGGAGAGACTTAAAACTGCATGATTTACTGAACATTAACAAACTTGACTGTAAGGTGATCTCCTATTTTCCAAAGAGAAGTTCTTAAAGACTTTGTGTGTGTGTGTGTGTGTGTGTGTGTGTGCGCGTGTGCTTTTTTTGCTGGCTTGTTTACTTGTTTTTGACAGAGAGAGAGAGAGCATGAGCAGGGCAGGGGCAGAGAGAGGGAGACACAGACTCTGAAGCAGGTTCCAGGCTCTGAGCTGTCAGGGCAGAGCCTGATACAGGGCTTGAACTCACGAACCATGAGATCATGACCTGAGCCCAAGTTGGAGGCTACTTACATCAGGCTCCGTGCTCTCAGTGTAGAGTCAGCTTTGGGTCCTCTGTCTCCCTCTCTCTCTGCCC
The DNA here is from genome assembly GCF_022079265.1 of Lynx rufus. Taxonomy (NCBI): domain Eukaryota; kingdom Metazoa; phylum Chordata; class Mammalia; order Carnivora; family Felidae; genus Lynx; species Lynx rufus. The sequence goes on along the minus strand of NW_025814867.1, from coordinate 130,909,972 downwards.
CTGCCCTGCTCACGCTTTTTTTCTCTCAAAAATAAACATTAAAAAAATTTTTTAAAGTATCTTCGTTTTCAAAAAGTAGGATGAGACTTCACGAACTATTCTTGAACTCTTTTTGTTTACAATGTGTCTGGGACCTCTTTCCATGTCAGTATCTACAAGCATACGTTTCTTTTAATTGTTTTGTAACATGTCTATACCAAAATCTTTACCCTTTTCCCCATTAGCAAGCACTCTTTGTTGCTATTTCCAGCAGCGCCTCCATGAACATGATTACACAAATCTACTTGTGCAACTGCAGAAAAATCACATTGGGTGTGGTGAAACAAATGATGGGGGCAGTAGCATTGGTGGGAAGAAAACATGTATACCACCATTTTTACCATTCTACCATTTTGTGGCAGTTACACAGAGGACTTGATCTTCCTGAGAGCTCGAGAAGGTTTTGGAAATGCCAAAGAAGTCATCTTAATGGAGTCCGTCTCCCTTTTACTGGGCCGGGTTCCATACTTTTAATTGCTTTGTCAAACATCCATTTAAAACCCACTGCTAACATGCAGTATCTGGAGAGTTAAAAACCATTTCTCAGACTCTTTGGGCACTAGGATATGATTTAGGTTCCATCATACGCATGTGGGAATGTTTAGAAACGGAATCAAATGAAGGAAAAAGCCAAGTCTGAGATGTACATTTTGCTGGCAAGGATTAAGGCCAAGGTGGCAGCTAAAGCAGAGACTTCCCAATGTAGTGGGTGAATTCCTGATTCAGCAGCTTCCTAGAACAGCAGTGGCATATTTCTGGATTGTGGCACAGTAGCCTGGGACCACAGCCTGAGAAGTCAGCACAATTAGCGGCAGATTCACAATTGTTCAGCTTCCTGCATTTGTGACAGTGGTTTACCTGCTCAAGACAAAGGCAGAATAATTTCTGGAGCTGCCAGTCGTTCCTGGTTGTTAAGACTAGAACTGTTCCTCTATTCCTTCCAAAAATGTTGTACATTTTCACTTCTCGATGTAAGATTCCTATTATGCCGAGTCTAGCCCGCTGTCTGCTTTTGTACAGCCTGCAAGCTAAAAGTGGTTTTTACATTTTTACCTGGTTGGAAAAGACATCAAAAGAAGAACAATATTCTCTGACGTGTGAAAATTATGAGTTTCAAACTTCAGTGTTCTTAAATAAAGTTGTGTTGAAATATACCACTCCCATACATTTGCATGTTAGTTATGCTCTACAACAGATATTTCAACTACTTTGTTCTGCACCACAACAGTCGAATCAAGTACTTGCAACAGAAACACGTGGTCCACAAAGTTTACCGTATCTATTATCTGTTTTGAATGTGTTTTTGTGTATGGTGTAAGAAAGGAGGGGGGGGTTAAATGGGTGGTGGGTAACAAGGAGGGCACTTGTGAAAAATGCTGGGTGTTGTATGTAAGTGATGAATCACTAAATTCTATACCTGAAATAAATATTACACTGTGTATTAACTAACTGGAATTTAAATAAAAACTTGAAAACAAATTTATTACCTGGCCCTTCATGCAAAAAAATTTGCCAACCCTTGATCTAGAGTGAATTCTCTTGGTTTAATTGAACTCTGAGCAGTCAATGCAACTCTATTAAAAAACACAGGAGGATGGTGGCATAAATGGTAAACATTAACTATGCTGAAATTTTAGTCATTGGTATCTTTTCTGCTTCTCACATCTGGTCCTGGTCAGGTGATTTCCATCATGAAACCATAATCCAGAGAATTACAGAGGGCTTACAAATTATGGTGGCCAGTAGCATGATTCACCAAGCATTCCTGTGTCTCCTTGTGGGCATATGGTAAAATTGCACTTCTATGTACCTTGAGGTTAGATATGACCATGTGACTTGCTTTAGCCAATAAAATTTGACCCCAGCTTTTTGGGTTCTCTTGGCTCTTCTTTTCCATACAGAATTCTCAGTTGCTTTCTCTCACACTCACCTGACATGCACAGAGCTCTGTGAAACTTTTCTTCAGATCACCTTCCTTGGCTTTTTCTATTTGGCTCCCTGATGTCATATTGAATGTGGCTCCCAAGAGACAGCTTTTTTGAGAGACTTGCTATCTCTCCCAGAGCATGTCTAGGACTCTCCAAAACCTATATAAGTATTTTTTAATGTTTATTTATTTATTTTAAGAGGGGCTAGGGCAGGCAGAGAGAGAGGGAATCTGAAGCAGATTCTGCGCTGTCAGCACAGAGCCCAACACGGGGCTCAGCCCCATGAATCGCAAGATCATGACCTGAGCCAAAATCAAGAGTCAGAGGCTTAACCAACAGAGCCATCCAGGTGCCCCCTGATATGACTATTTCTATGCCCTTCTGTCTTTGGGTTTTAAGCAACTGGTGGGAGGAAGAGAGCTCTCATAGTTTACTCCTGCTGTTACCTTCCTCTAGCTCTCTTTACCCTTCTTTACCTTTCTCTGGAACCAGAAGATCATTCCATTTCCTCTTCCAGTTGGTAAGAGCTTCCCTATCCTTCTTCTTCAGTCCTGAGTATTCACCCTCACCTTCTCTATGGCAATGTTAGCCACAGGGAATGAAAGTACCTATCAGAAGAAAATATATACTTCAGAAGATACTTCCAAAATATTACCCTCATTATATTATCCTCAATAGATTCAATCTTTAAAAAGCACAAGTATCATGTATGCTTGAATATAAGATGAGTTAGTTTTTCAAAATTATTCCTCAGAAACAAGAAAGTCATCTTATAGAATCTCTAATATTATATAGAGTCCTTCTATTTTAATAACAAAAGTCTATTTGGGAAAGGTCCACTAACCCAAAATAACTCAATTAGTAATGAAATTAACTTTTTAAAAGGTGGCAAATAAATGTATGCATACTTAAGAGTTATTCTTAGAGTATGGCCTGATACCAATTTTGGATATAAACACACTTCTTATATATCACTTTTATTTAAAAAAAAAATTTTAACATTTATTCATATTTTGAGACACAAAGCATGAGTGGGGGAGGGGCAGAGAGGGAGAAACAGAATCCGAAGAAGGCTCCAGGCTCGGGGCGCCTGGGTGGCGCAGTCGGTTAAGCGTCCGACTTCAGCCAGGTCACGATCTCGCGGTCTGTGAGTTCGAGCCCCGCGTCAGGCTCGGAGCTGATGGCTCGGAGCCTGGACCCTGTTTCCGATTCTGTGTCTCCCTCTCTCTCTGCACCTCCCCCGTTCATGCTCTGTCTCTCTCTGTCCCAAAAATAAATAAAAAAAACATTGAAAAAAAAAAGAAGGCTCCAGGCTCTGAACTGACAGCACAGAGCCCAACACGGGGCTCGAACTCACACACCATGAGATCATGACCTCAGCTGAAGTCAGATGCTTAACCGACTGAGCCACACAGGTGCCCCTTACATATCACTTTTAAAAATAAAGTATTCATGATTAAGTTGAAATGATGACTATCAAATGGATATTTGTGGCTTAGGGTAAAATTTCCAAGAACCACCTCATCCATATGATGTAAAAGAGATATATCTCCAACAAGTTGGACAGAAAGGTGATAAAATCTTTGGTTTAGATGACACAACAAGTGGTTCTAGTTATAACAAAGAGACTGATGTCTAAAGGATACTGTTCAGAAAATACTTTTCATTATATTCAGGCATTATAAAATATTCTTGCGAGTGACAAGTTTTAATATAGTTGCTTCATGGAATGAGAGCGTGGAAAAAAGCAACATTTGTTCATTACTATATCATTTAAATAATGCATGCTTTTTTTCCCTGTTAAATTTTTTAATGTTTATTTATTTTTGAAAGAGAAAGACAGAGACAGACAGACAGACAGAGCCGGAGTGGGGGACGGGCAGGGAGAGAGAGAGAGACACAGGATCTGAAGCAGGCTCCAGGCTCTGAGCTGTCAGCACAGAGCCCGACGCGGGGCTGGAACTCATGAACGACGAGATCATGACCTGAGCCAAAGTCGGACGCCTACTGACTGAGCCACCCAGGTGCCCCAATAATGAGTGATTTTAGAATTGTGCATCCAGAAGTGCCTGGGTGGCCTAGTTGGTTAAGCCCCCAACTTTGGCTCAGATCATGATCTCATGGTTTGTGAGTTCGAGCCCTGAGTCGGGCTCTGCACTGACAACTCAGCACCTGGAACCTGGTTCAGAATCTGTGTCTCCCTCTCTCTCTGCCCCTGCCTCACTCATGCTCTGTCTCTCTCTCTCTCATAAATAAACAAGTTGGCAATAAGAAAAAAAAAAAAAAAAAGCATGCACACACACACACACACACACACACACTCTTTAGGAACTTCTCTTTGGAAAATAGGAGATCACCTTACAGTCAAGTTTGCTTAATGTTCAGTAAATCATACAATTTTAAGTCTCTCCAACCAATATTCTTTCACAGGAGTATAGCTTGTACTACTTAGGAATGAATACACTTTTCTCAAAATTTCCAACTCTCTGTAGTTAACAGATTTATGCAAGTTTTTGAAGTTTTGGTATCTTCTACTATTTATTATATTCTAAGCTAAAATTTCCATCCTCTATTACCGTGTTATTAGTAACTATCACCTGATGGAAAAAGTCCATTCCGACTCTGGTTTTACTACAAGATGGTGCTATTCCTACTAGTTTTCAGTCCCAAACTAAATTTTAGATAATTTCAGTGTGATATTCACATCACCCAAACTAGTCTTTGCTGGGCCTGCCTTTCATAAAATTATAGTGATTTCTGCTCTTCAGAATTTATCTCAAAGAGTATTTTTTAATGTATTAATATAAAACAAAGAACCGTTGTTGTTTGAAAATAAATGATTTTCTACAGCAGAGATGGGGAGGTGGAAGAGGCGGGGGTGGGAAGAGAGAGAGGCTCCGAAAGGAAGAGAAAAGACAGCAACAACAACAAAAAGTGAAAAGCATGAAAAGTCCAGTAGGAAGATATAGACATTTGGTGAGAAACCAGGTTGCAGTGTCTAAAAATGTGATTCCAAGTTTGGAACCACTTTCATTTTCCAGAAATGGCAAATTTCTGCTTGAAGAGCTCTTACAAAATTAAAATATATGTATATATTCTTCATTACCAATCTGAAATAAACCTAGAAGAAAATAAGTAGGTATTTCCTAAGTCCAGGAACACTTCTTAAAGCTACCCATTCCACCATGCTTTCTACTTTTTAAAAGAATATTCCTGTATCTCATTGTGGAATAGATACATCTCTTTCTTTCCTGAGAGCATCAACCGCAAAATGGGTTCAGTGACTTGCTCAGGATCATGCAGCTAAGCCCAAGCAGCAGGAAGACTGAAGCTAGTCCAGGATTCTCCCGGCTGAGCTGAACCGACAGCCTCAGTTATGTAACAAGTCTCCCAAATTCTCATCTGGATGCGGCAACGTCAGCAGAGGAGATGCCCAGTAACAACCCTCATCTAGTATTTTAAGTCATCAGGGCAAAGTGATGGTAATTTAACCTCAGCAAGTTTTTCATTCTTACCTTTAACCCAAGGGATGAATACATTATCCCAAGAAGCAACTACCCCTTAGCCAGAATTGTACATTGCACTCTCAAGGCTGATGGATGATTACGGTGGTTTCTATTCTGGACACAACGAATGGAGCCAACTTCAGTAATCATATTGCACAATCTCCAGTACTGCAGAATCCAAATCTACTGACTTTTCCTCCTTTGTTCTTATATGCTAGTATGCACAGGTGCATCGATCTAGTGCGCCAAGAGTAATCCCTATACAGAACAGAACACTCTCACACTCTTATCACGAGCAACATCTGCATCTGGGCATACACCGACAGAACATTGCCTTAGCAAATTTTTAGTCACTTTGCACTTGGGGATTAAAAAAAGATCTGATCATGTTTTATTGTATTCTCTGTGATTAATAGTTGGTTTCTGAAATCAGCACAATAGGAAAGAGAAGAAAACTTGGCTCCAGAGTTTTTCATGCCATCGTGGTTTTATGCTTTTGAATGTTTTGACTGACATGCATCCACAAACATAAGGAAAACAAGTTTTCTAGGTCTTATTAACAGTATAAATCACTCTGCAACAGTTCACAGGGTAGGTTGATACTTGTTGACAGTGGAGAAGTATATTCAGTTACATGAAGCATTTCCTAAGGATGTGTGAACTACGTAGTGAAGAATCATGAGCAAACAAATGCTCCACCTTAGTCTTTGGCAGGTGGACGTTGGTTTTAACCGGGTACATCAATCCCTCTTTTGCTTAACTTCAGCAAGGCTACCTTCTTCTTGTCTGCTTATTTCTCTAACAACTTCTTTATTTCCTATTATGATTCCACTTCTCAAGAGAACACTAGAGTCCTCAGATGCAGTACTTGGCCTTCTCTCCAATTTTTGTTCTTTATGTATTTTTTCTCCCTCAAAGCTGTCATCCGTTCAATGGGCCATTACTTTCAATGGCTTCACCTAAATTTTTTTTTTCAGGGGTGTCTGGGTGGCTCAGTCGGTTTAACATCCGACTCTTGGTTTTGGCTCAGGTCATGATCTGGTGGTTAGTGAGTTCGAGCCACACATCGGTCACACTGACAGTGCAGAGCCTGTTTGGGATTCTCTCTCTCTCTCTCTCTCTCTCTCTCTCTCTGCCCCTCCCCTGCTCATGTTCTCTCTTTCTCTCAAAAATGAATAAATAATTTACTTTTGAGAGAGAGAGAGACACACAGAGAGAAAGAACACGAGCAAGGGAGGGGGAGAGAGAGGGAGAGAGAGAAACCCAAGCAACCTCCACAATGTCAGCACAGAACCCGATGGAAGGCTTGGACTGGATCCCACAAACTGTGAGATCTTGACTTGAGCCTAAATCAAGACTTGGACGCTTAACTGGCTGAGCCACCCAGGTGGCTCTCAATGGCTTCATTTTAGATACCTAAGGAAGCAGAGGAACATAGTCAAACTTTCCTAATTGGAATGAATTCTAAATCCAAATTCTCTCCTACAACAATCTTCAAATGGATATTTCCATCTCCACTGACTATTTTGTCATTCACTTCAAATTCAATGTCACTAAAACTAATCTTTGCTAGACCATCCTCACCTCACCACCTATCAGCAATTCCCTCCACATAGATTCACTGACCGAATTCTTGCCTCCAGCCTTCCCCTGGCAAAGCAGCCTTCATACTACTGTCTGATTAATCTGTCCAAAGAGCACCCATAGCCCTGCTGAGAACCCACAAAATGATCATCTGGTGCTCATAACTAGGACTATTTACCCTAATACAGAGTCTACCAAAATCTGGACTCAGTCTGTTTTTGCAGCCTCATCTTTCGCTAGGGCCTTACATGAATATTCTGTTTGTGTCTCTTCAGTGTCCCCAAGACACCTTGACACAAAACACATTCTCTCTGCCTTAGTTCACTCTGTTCTCATTCTGGGAACTCTTTTTCCTCCTTTCCCGCTACTTAAATATCATCCATCCTTCAGGACGCAGAGCAAAGCCCACCCCCTTTGGCAGAACTTACCCTGATCATCCAATGCTGAGTGGCTCCTCCCTCTTCTGTCCCCCTCGGCTTCTTTGCTCTGCATTCACTTCCTAAGTGCTGATTATTCAGAGCCTCATGTTGTTTGCTGTAATTTCATTTATATTCATAACATCTCCCTCATAACTCATATGCCTCCTGAGAGCACAGACTATCAAGTAACTTATATATCTTTACATTTATGATTTTTCTACAATAAGGCATCATTGATTTGTTGATATTCATTTTTATTACTATTAAACGAACAACATTTAGAATATATGTGATAGATGTACACACGTCAAATTATTTGTACACTTGACTGTCAAGAATTCCAGTGTGATGAAATCTGAATACAAGCAGAGTTTGCAGTTGTCTGGGGGTAGGAGGACAGTAATTTAATATCCAGCATAATTGAAAATGAAGAAAAAAAAAGGATAAATAAGTAGATGAAACTGTTACTACATTAATGAATACAAATGGATTAAAAAGGGAGAGGGGTGAGGAAGATTTGAAAATGCTCTGGGGGAATTAAGTTCTTAAAAATATGCCAGGGCACCTGGGTGGCTCAGTTGGTTAAGTGTCCAAGTCTTGGTTTTGGCTCAGGTGATGATCTCATGGTTTGTGAGTTTGAGCCCCGCGTTGTGCTCCATGCTGACAGTACAGAGTCTGCTTGGGATTCTCTGTCTCTCTTTGTCTGCCCCTCTCCCACTGATGCTCTCTGTTTCTCTCAAAATTAAATAAATAAATAAATAAAGCCAAAGAGAAGATAAAATGAAGTGTTCCCAACAATAAGTCACTGAAAATGGAAAAAAGTGTGATGCTATGGAGGTGATTCTATGTTTGTAAAAATAATCAATGTTTTCATACACAGCGATGTGGAAATTTACAACCGAAAAGCACACATAAGTAGATTATTTAACATTACTTATATTTTTCCAATGTAATAGTCATTACTATACATGTATATGCTGTGACTTCAAGTCTATTTTCCCTGCCAATCTTGCTGACACTTCTCAATTTACTGGCTCAAACGTACGACTATAAACCCACCCTGTATTAGGTCATCAGCCTGTTTTACTGGATCTATCTCTTTTGCAAAGTAAATAAAATGTGTGCTGTTAAGTTTTTTTAACTGTTGCCATGGAAATTTCAAGCTTCAATGTTACTAATGGGTTGTGCTTTTTAATTAACAGATCATTTGATTTTTATAAATATGTGCATGGCCTTCTTAATATTGTTTTAATTGATTTTGTTTAAATAGCTTTATTTCTAAAACTGCAATCAATATGGTTCCTAGAAAAAGGAAGCAGACCAAAAATACTGGATCTAAGCCATTTTACAAGCTGTCTTTCTGTTTAAGCAAATTATTTAGAAGAACAATGAAGCTTTAATTATACTATTCAATTATATTTTCTAGTATACTAAATTTATCCTAATCTTTTGTGGTTACAAAGCAGTCTTGCCTAGATCATTCCAATGGCTTTCTCAAACATATGTTCAAGAAACACTTACATAATGACCTGGTTCCTATTAATGAAAACAAAAACTACTACTGTATGCGGTTTGGAATGCAAGCGTAAGAAAAATAGATTATTTTTAAAACTTTTTTGTATTACAAGTCAGAGAAATTGTTATGGTTAGTACACTGGCCTTAAAAAATGCTCATTTAAGTAATCATGCTTGAGCACATATAAATAGGAGATACCAGATCCGATGAACAATTCAGTTCTCCTAATTCCCTTTGTTGGTTTAGTTTCATGTGTTTTTCATTTCAGTGGAAATTTATATTTATGGAACATTCTAGAAGCAACTAATCATCAACCACAGATAAGATGAGATGCAGAGAAACAGCCATAGAGAAATGTCCTGCTGTTTCATGGTTATTCATCTGCTGCCAGAAAAAAAAAATTCCCTGATAAGTTAGAATATTAATATCTAAGTCAGGGGTGTGAAGGCGAGGGGAGGAAACAATATGGAAGGACAGAGAAGAGAAGGACCAATTCTCATGGCTTTGGGGATACATAGAATGTTGATTATCGGCCAATCCTTCTGATTAATGAGGTATACCACTCTATCAAACACAACCAGATGGTCCAAGTATTACAGATGAGTAACAAAGGAATTGAGTATGATTTAGAGGCATGTTAGTGGTACTGCAAAATCTAAACGAGGCTAATACATTTCACAGACTAAAAGGAATTTTGTTGAGCCTAGTGATCTTTAAAGACTATTTGTGCATCTGAAATAAACAACTTTTGATACTCAATTTTACTTAAAGATACATTCTTATTTTTCAGTGCTATATTTGGTCTCAGAAATTTTTCGCATTTAAAGAATTATTCCGTGCCAAAAAGAAATGAGCTATTAAACCATGAAGACATGGAGTAGCCTTACACGCATATTGTTAAATGAAAGAATCCAGTCTGAAAAGACTACAACTATGATCCCAACTACATGACATGCTGGAAAAGATTAAACTACAGAGACAGTGAAAAGGTCAGTGGTTGCCAGGGGTCCAAGGGGAAGGAGGAAGGGGATGAATAGGTGGAACCCAGGGAATTTTTAGGGTGGTGAAATTATTATGTATAAAACTGTAATGGTGGATACGTATTATTATGTACTTGTTAAACCATAGCACTGTACAATAGAAAGTGTGAATCTTAATATAAATAATAGACTATAGTTAATAAGAAAGCATCAATGGTCACTCATTAATTATAACAAATAAACTACCCTAATGCAAGGTGTTAATAATAGGGAAAACTGAAGAGTGAAAAGAGTATATCAAATTGTTTGTATTTTCTGCTCAATTATTCTAGAAATCTATAACTATACTAAAAATACATCCATCAGTTATTCTTAAACAGGTAATTTCATATGTTTGATCCATACCATTTTTACTGAAAGAAAAATTCGCATTTTTCTTCCCAAGGAAAATGGACCCTTTTTTCTTCATTGATTTAAAAAGAACCTATTTCAGTTTTCATCCTGAATATTAAAAAAAAAAATCATCAGGTGTGTACTTGTTTCAACCTTTTGCTCAGGAGTTGAAACTACTGCTTGTTCATGGAAAAATCACTACATTCACTACATTTGCTGAGTTAAATAAACAATAGAATGATAACCTGTGTGTAATTTTAGTAAACTATAAATTGTGTTGGACATTGAGAATAGCAAGTAGGAAGTTAAGACTCACAAACTGAAAAATTTTCAAAAACATACCACCCCTGAATCAATGGGGATTCCACAAAAAGGTTGACTTTGTAGAAACTACAGTTTTCCAGTAGCCTGAGGTCAGAAAGAGAAAAAAGAAGTCTTTGAGACAATGCTTGCTCAATATTTAAAGTCTGTTGAGCCAGATGGCCACGGATCTGAGGACACACTCACCTTTTGTCTTCTTTATGTTATGGCTTCCGATTGTCCTTAACAATCCCAGATGCGCCTCACTTTAAACCGCTTTCTCTCCTTCCTGACCTCACATCCTCTGTGTTTCTTCTGGAAAGGTCTGTGAAATTACTTCTTTCTGTATTGTGACTAGGATTAAGTCTTTAATGGTATGTTTCCAAATGATCACATCCTTTTTCTCAAAGGCTGTAAAAATGTTTTCCATCTTTCCTAGACCCACTGTTTAAAGGATCACCTACAATGGCTTAATTCATATTCCGAAAATAATTAAAATGAGGTCACCCTATTATAAACTAGTGCTATGATGTGTGTGATTTCACTTACAGCATCCCATTTCCAAAGGAATGTGTTTTTTAGACTCTTAATTTTGAATTCTCTGTTAAAATGTATTATATATTCCAGAATTTCCCGAGTGGTTTTAATTTTAAATATGATCATTTCCTTGACCACATGAAATAAAAGTAATGCCCTTGAAGTTGCAGTATTTTGGCAAATAATGATTGTCATACAAACCAGTAAGTACCAAAACACAAACATACAGATAAAACAACAAAAAACATTCCGCGTCACAAAAAAGAGGAAAGATGTACATTTTGGTTATAATATAGTTATATGTAATCACATATGTTATGTAAGTAATTATTTTAAATAAATATGTAACATATATATTTGTAAATGAATGTCAAAGATTTGTTACAAGACAGACACAAGGGCCATTGAAGTCTCGAGAGTAGTTTATAAATGTTCTAGCAAGCCAGCAATACAAGATGACCAACTAATTGAGTAACTATCACGTGTTATCACTCTGGTTATTGTTCTTATAGTTTGTTGTTTCAAAATTGCATAGCTTAAAATATTTAGTATGATAAAAACTTGTCTCAAGTGAGACAAAACTTGACTCTTTCTTTTCAAAAGAAATATAGTATTCCCATCTAGTATTTTACACCCAATATATCAGGAAGATAACCACTGCTTTTGCTGGAAATCTGACATCAGTTTATACATTGTTCTTCCCATGAAAGAAGGAGCTCTTGCCTCTCAGTCTATAGTTTCCAGAACTTTTATCAAGCTTTTTTTTTTTTTTTTTATAAAAGATAATCCTCTTAACATGAGGTTTTGGTAAAGAAAAAAAAGTATAATTGCATATCACTGTCGGAAAAAGTTTCAGATTTAAACACCCACCTTTAATCTTATATTTTTTTTCATTGCTTGAAAGTAAAATTCCATCGGCACAAATAAAAGCAAAACAGCTGTGAAAAAGCTATCGCTTTCAAAGCACAGATTTTTCTAATAGGTATTAGACAAAACCACTCATCTCATTCTTTTGACTGATTTGTCTGTCTAGAAATTCAGCGTTATTTCTCTACAAAATTAGCACATATCTAAGTGGATATGAAACACTTAAATAGTAAAACTCTAGCCGGACATCAAGCATTTGAAACCAGTGGTGATGGTGATGGGGTGACACAGAACATAAACAAAGACAGTCTGAGATCATAGGGGAGGGATGGTCTTGTGAACTCGGAATATAACCAGAGAGGAAGAAGGCAAAATTGTAGCTGCCTGGAAAGTGGCAAAAGTTCACCCAACAAAGAGTGTGTGTGTGTTTTGTTTTTGTAAATTCGAAATTGAGCATGTAAGGAGTAAGCCAGCATGAAAACTCATCTCGACGAGTGCTAACATTCTAGACATTTGAAAACGCTTTCAAGTGTTCATTCATTGCAATCCAGGGAGCATTTTTGTACTGATTAAGAACTTTAGGGGCCTGGACAAGCCACAGATGCCCATTGAAACAATATCACCTCTCATACAAATGGTTTAATAGTGGCTTGCCAAGATATATTTGATAAAGAAAGGAAACGTGGTAATCGAACAAACTAAGCTCTTCAAGGAAGTTCACAAGAACATTATCACATCTCCTTCAACTTTGTACTGGATATTCCAAATCTGAGAAAGCCTGTCACACTCACACACCCTTCTAGGGAAATGCCTCATCAGCATCATCGTTCCTTGAACTGTCCTGCCTCCATACACTAAATGTCAGTTCTCTCAGCCACTGCCGAGAAGACCAGGTCAGGGCCCCAACACACTAGGCTGGCTGGAAATTATGGTATGGCCTGAGATTTAAAAAAAAAAAAGAAGAAGGAGCGAGCCCAAGATTTCCTCTCAGAATATGTACTGTAAAGCACTGAGTGATTGATTGAGCTGGTTAAAGCCAGGAGTAAAAGCAGAAACTGTATAATGGAAACATGAGATGTGTTTCAGAGGGCATGATGGCATATGCCTGAGGTAAAGCTGTCGTGGAGGAAGAAATCCATGAACTCTGGAGAAAGTAGCTGAAATGGGGGAAGTAAAATAGAATGCTGAGGGAGAACAAGAACGGCTGCATCTCCATAGTCTGACCCGGAGACTGTTTTGGCCCTGATACATTTACGAAGATAGTTCTAGGCCACATGCAGACTTGAAGTAACTCAAGATTATAGAACTAAAATATTTTAAACAGAATAATCTCAAAGCAGTTTAGCATACTCACTAAAAGACTCTGAAGTCAAGCTGAGTAGTTCAAATCCCTATTCATCCACTTACTAGCTGTGTGACCATTGGCAAGTCACTTATGTTCTCTGGGCCTTAAATTCTACCCTTGCAAAATGGATAGTACCCACCTCATAGGTGACCATAAGGATTAAATGAGTTAATGCATATAAAACCACATTCCAAGAACTAAATAAGTGTTAGTTATTGTTTTATTCGTTTTTAAAATGTTTTTTAATGTTTATTTATTTTTGAGAGGGAGAAAGAGAGAGAGGCAGAGTACGAGCAGGGGAGGGGCAGAGAGACAGAAAGACAGAATCCGAAGCAGGCTCCAGGCTCTGAGCTGTCAGCACAGAACCCAACATGGGGCTCGGACCCACCAACTATGAGATCATGACCTGAGCTGAAGTCAGATGCTCAACCAACTGAGCCACCCACGCACCCCTGTTTTATTAGTTTTAAATGGAAAAATTCACAGCAGAAGTTTTAATTGATTTTAACCCCAAAAGCCCAAACTCTGAATGATCCATTATTATCAGGAAGAAGGACTCTCTACTGTGTCTGAAAAAAGTAAAGCTTCATAGGGGTGCCTGGGTGGCTCAGTCGGTTGAGCAGCCGACTTCAGCTCAGGTCATGACCTCACGGTCCGTGAGTTCGAACCCCGCGTCGGGCTCTGTCCTGGCAGCTCAGAGCCCGGAGCCCGTTTCAGATTCTGTGTCTCCCTCTCTCTCTGCCCCTCCCCCATTCATGCTCTGTCTCTCTCTCTGTCTCAAAAATAAATAAACATTAAAAAAAATTAAAAAAAAAATAAAGCTTCATGGACATTCAAGCTGTGGGACTCATTGAAGTTCCCATAGCAAGTCAATTGTTAAAGTTGTTCTTTACCGGTATTTCCAGCAAACACTCTGGGAGACCAAGATACTCAGAATTCGGCTTTCTATAACAACATTCACTGGTTTCACTTAGGGCTGTAGTGGACAGGTGGACTTGTTCATGGACAGTTTTTCAACTACAATCACCCTGCTTGTCTCTGGCTGTGCTACTCAAACCGGATTAGGTTTACCTTTAGAGAAGTGGGCCAGCCAGCCCTCAAAGCTAGTCTATAAACAAGGCTTATCTTTTTAGAGTTTATTTAAAACATTTCCTAAAATACACTTCATTTTTTTTAGAACAGCTTTAAGTTCAGAGTAAATTTGAATGGAAGATACAGACATTTCCCATATATCCCTTTCCTTCACACATACACAGCCTCCCTTTATTACCAACATCCCCCACCGGAGTAGTACATTGGTTACAACTGATGAATCTACGTTCAAACACATTGTTATCACTCAAAGTCCATAGTTATTATTAGGATTCACTCTTGGTGTCATACATTCTATGAGTTTGGACAAATGTATGTGCTGTTAAAGTATCACACAGAGTAGTTTCACTGCCCTAAAAACCCTCTGTGTTCTGCCTTTCATCCCCCTCTCTTCCCGGCCTGTAGCGACCACTGATTTTATTACTGACTCCATATTTTCTTTCTGGAAAAATCATACAGTTGGAATTATACAGCATACCGTTCTTTCAGATTGGCTCCCTTCACTTAGTAATATGCATTTAAGATTCCCCCATGTCTTTTTATGGCCTGATTGCCCATTTGTTTTTAGTGCTGAATAATATTGCATTGTCTGGATGCACCCCAGGTCATTTATCTATTCACCTACTAAAGGGCATCTTGGTTGCTTCCAAGCTTTGGCAATTATGAGTAAAGATGCTATAAATATCCACGTCCAGGTTTTTGTGCAGACATGAGTTTTCAACTCCATTGTGGTAACAACCAAGAAGTGTGATTGCTGGTCTGTATGGCAGACTATGTTTAGTTTTGTAAGTAAAGTCCAAACCGTCTTCCAAAGTGGTTGTACCGTTTTACCATCCCACTAGCGATGAAGGAGACTCATGTTGCTCCACACCTTCATCAGCATTTCATGCTGCCATTATTTTCATATTAAAACAAATACAGGTATTTTATGGAATAATAATGTGTATGCATTTTAAAATCTTGAGTTGAGATTTTTTTTTTAATTTTTTTCAACGTTTATTTATTTTTGGGACAGAGAGAGACAGAGCATGAACGGGGGAGGGGCAGAGAGAGAGGGAGACACAGAACCAAGATTTTAAAGAGATTATTGATTTATGGAGCAAACCTTTGGGAATATACCACACATCCTAGGGTAAACAGTTTAACTTGACCCTGCCATTAGAAGTCTCTTGATGGAAAAGAGTAAGAAACTTGCCATATTGGCTAACCTTTCATATTCCACCATCTTGTGGAATGAGGAGATTCAGACCACAACCCTGGTTCAAGTTTTGAATTTTTTCATTATATATTGGATTTTCAATTGCTAGTATAGATTCTAAGTCTTACTAGTATATTTTTAACCATAAACATCAAAACCTCAACCAAGCCCCTCACCTGAGGGTTACCTTGAAGAATTTGCTGCTTCCAGCTCCTAACAAATACGAAACTTCAACCAGAAACTGATTGAAGCATTTTACAACCCAGCCTTCTACGTTCTACCTTTGGATCAGGATTGAACACACGCTGGCATCTCAGTCGCTGGGTCCCTCCCCGAACTGTCTTCCTCCCTGGTGTTTTAATATTATGCCTTCGCCTTTTATTGAAGGCCTTTACAAGAAAGAGCCACATGAGGCCCATTTCTGCATTTGCTGTGAAATTAGTATAAGGACATTGTCCATTAAATTACTCAATGTTCCCTACCTAAGACCCACATGAGAACTTGCTCTGAGTTTAGTACCAGGAAAAAAATGTGCCTTCTTTGAGAAAGTAGTAAATTTTCTTCTTTTCTATTAGTGAATTATATAACTCATTGTGTTTCTTCTTCTTCTCTCTCTCTCTCTCTCTTTTTTTTTTTTTGTCTTGGCTGCCAAAAAACAATCGGCCAATTTTTATGTACGATCGTACCCACTCTGTTGGCCTTTGTGGTTGGCATGTCTGTCTGTTCTTTTATCCACAACCTTCTTTCTTCTACTTTATTCTAATGGAACTATTGTATATGTTGTTTTATGTAAGTCAGCCAAAATATGTATTAGAAAAAGGTTGAGTGTACTCAAATAAAACCTACATATTCCTTTACTTGACACAGATTTTTGAGGTATTTCCTGCTTTGTTTTAAAAAATGCTGTTGAATTAAATGTAGCAAGCAATGGAATTCGAAATTGAATTCAATTTAAGGATAGACACCTTGTTAAATGTATAATTAAGTGTGATTTAATCATATGCCTTTGGCAAAATTTTATAGACATAAAGCTATAAATCAGGAAAAAATCCTCAGGGACATAATCACTGTAGCCATAGAGAAAATCAATTTGTTCATTCATTATATTAGTAAAGTCCAGCATTCATTCAACAAATGTTTAATAGTGTCAGCTTTGTGCAAAGCAATGTACTGATCATGGTGGATAGTACAAACTTGGTTGAAAAAATGGATTGCCTTCAAGAAATTTATGGTTTATCAATTAAGAGCCAATGGGTTTACCAATCTTACCTAAAGATAGGAGTAAAGTATTTCTTGTCATAGGCCACAATGCCAGGATTTTTTTTTTTTTTAGTGTAGTTGGAAAAGAAGAAGTCTTATAAACATACAATCTTGTTATGGGAGAATTTTGTTATGAAGAGAAGGAAAAGTTTACATAAAATGATTAATAGTTAAGCTCTCAAACTGAAATTTGCTGAAAAGGATTATGGGAAGTAAAAAATTAAGTATGACTTTATTATGATCTGCAAGTAGTATTAATGCAGGATTTCTTTTATTTTAATATGAGCAATACTGTTTCTTCAAATAACACTTTCTTAAAAGCAGAAGAAATTACTGACTGCTACACGTGGGCTGACAATATAAACATTTTATCAGTGTCCTAAGCTCCCACACAGGAAATAGGGTTATGGGAATATTTTCACAGCTTGCGGTTGGCCTTTCAAGAATTGAGGGTTGAAGGTTGCCACAATCATTTGCTTTTCATATTCTGCTTTTTTCATGAGGTGAATAATGCAAGAGTCTGGAAACTAACGCTGAGGTGGGGGGTTTGCCTAGAGATGTGTTTAGATTAGTTACCAAGCTTCCCAGCTTGTGGTCATTGAAGGTCACTTGGTTGATAGCTAAAATTTCAATTGGAACCTTGTCATATAATCAGGATTTAAAGCCCAGCTGAGACTTTGTCTTTCCTGTGAAAGGGGAGGTTGTTTTATGATTAGCTTCAGAATGTTAAATTAGGTGTTGGCAATTATGAGCCATTTTTGTAGTTTAAATTGCACTATGGAAACACCTGTCCAGAATAGCAAAGGAAGGCATGCTTAAAAAAAAAAAAATCTGATCCTATTATGCATGAATAGTCCTGCTTTTATTATCAAACCCTGGAAGCCACACTTAACCACTCCTGAGAAAGAATACTTTTTGTATCTTTTAACAGTGATTCTCAAGAACAAGCACCTTGTTAAAGATATCTTTTGTATACGGCACAGGGAAATGATTTACATAAAGAGCCCATTTCTAAAATAACTGAAATATTTTCCAATTTATTTTCAATAACTTTTTTTTCCTTTCAGTAGTCCATATATTCTTAGGAAAAGTCTATTGATGACCCATGAAACCATGTCCTAAAATGGGCAAGGTTTAACAAATTCTTCTGTATAGCTATAACAGGTTATTATGAAGGAGATTCAGTACCTTTGAAAAGAGAATTGAGCAAAAACATGATTGAGAAGATAGAAAAGAAACTCTGAAAAACTTTCAAAATCACTAAAGTTCTTCTCATCAAAATAATATACCAATTTTTATCCCATCATACTGGGATAGGGGCTTGGAATAGAGAAAAAGCAGTGATTTATATACCATAATATAGTGAACCACCTTCATACTTTGCAATGTTGCCACATGGAGTCATACTGAAACATTCAAACAAAACTTTTGGACAATATCAAGGCCAGATAATATATATTTCCTACAGGATTGGAAAGTCGGTATTAATACTTTTCTGTAAAAATTCCATACAGTTGATATTTTCTTGGATCAATATATAGGATAGCCATTCAGCTATATATGTGAATTCATATATATACATGTGTGTGTGTGTGTGTGTGTGTGTGTGTGTGTGTGATATGGATATGTAGATTTCTACCTCTGGCTAAGATAAAGTAACAGGATCTAAATTCACTTTCCCACTTAAAATAACCAAAGTAATAATAGGAAGAGAGAAGAAGAAGAAGAAGAAGAAGAAGAAGAAGAAGAAGGGAAGGAGGAGGAGCGGGGGGAGAAGAATATTCAAAAATATTTGAAACAATGGCTTCTAAGACCCTGGACATCAGGCAACAAAAGAAGTGGTCCTAGAGAGATGAACCCCACAATAGCCCCAGCTTACGGGCTGCAGGATAGGGGAAGGGGCCCAAGAAGATCCTGGCAGAGCAGAGAGTCTGGGGAGACCAAGGAAGCCTGAGTTCTCGAGACACAGGACTGGAGAGGATAGAGATACATTAAGAAAAAAACCCCAGAAGTCTGCAGCGGGTTCCTCTCAAGTAGCATTGAACATAGCATCAATCAGCACAGGCACACAAGAAAGCTACCTGAAGCTGGGAAAGAATCATGTGAAAAGATTAGAATGGTGTCTGGTGCTCACATAGGGTCTGGAATGGCACATGTTCTCATCAGCCATACTGGGAAACCTCAGAATTCACAGGGAATTGGGTCGAAAACTCAAAAGGATCTATCCTCAGTAGTGGTGAATAATTAGTCCCAGTAAACATTACTCTGATCCCACCTAACAATTCTTAAAAGCAAGATCTGAAAAAGTCAAGCCATTTCCAAGTAACTTAACCATGCCCCAGCACAAAACACAAGAACATTTATAGGAATACAAAAATAGCCACCATCATATAAGGTAAAATCCACAATGTTTGGCAACCAAAGATGATTAGCACACAAAAAAGCAGGAAATACAGTCCATACTGAAGTTCAATCAATTGAACTGACCTAGAACTGATACAGATGTTAGAATTAACATACAAGGGTATTAAAACAACTATGATTGTATTTCACATTTTCAAAATGTTAAGTGAAGGAATAAAAGATATAAAAAAGACCCAAAGTGAATGTCTAGAGATTTTCTCTAGAAAATTACAGCATGTGAGATGAAAAATACACTGGGTGGCTTTTATTGCAGATTAGATGCTGCAGAAGAAAAGACTACTGAACCCGGAGACATAGCAATAGTAACTATTCCAAATGAGACAGAGAGTGAAAAAAAGACTGGAAAGAAATGAACAGAACATCATCAAGTTGTGGCACGGTTTATTAAATTGTGTATTTTAAATATATGCAATTTATTGTATGTCAGTTATACTTCAATAAAGATATTAAAAATGAAATATCAGTATCAATATCATAAATCCTGAGATTTATAAATAACATGTTACATGGCAGCATAGACTGGTATCACCCTCAGAAACACCAATTTAAATTAGCAGTTTTGAGTAATAAATTTATGCACTCAGTACAATTGTTACTAACAAAACTAAAGAATATTTTCCATACAGAGAACATTTTTAGCATCTTATACTTTTTTAATATCTTAAACTTTTCTGCATATAACAAATCTAATGTTACTGAAATAACATTTGGAATAACCTCTTTTAACCTTTACAGAGTACATTATCCCAATTCACTTTTTCAACATACAATTAATTTTTTTAGAGATAAAACTTTTGAGTTGATTTAATTGCCAAAATAACTACCTAGGAAATGGAAATAACCTTCAATTATGAACTATGATCAAAGAGAGCTTTTCCATTTTTCACATTGTTTCATGAAATGACTTTCATTCAACCCATCACCTTTTAAGTAACTTTGACATAACATTTTATTTTTCATCACTGATAAAATACTTTCACTTGAATACAGTTTAATGAGACAAACCCTTTGGCCGGTTCTAACACAAATGGATTTGTGTTTGGGGAAAAAGTATGACCAGGTGCTAAAATGAAGCTCTCTGGTCTTGATCTTGTTCGAAAGTTTTAAGGTTTATTTGAAGGCTTCAGTCCGACTCCATTTGGCGACATTTCCAGGTGTGAAGGTGATTTCCTAATGCTGGTTTGTAAATCAGTAACAAAGAGACATCTCCTGGCATTGATTCATTGATTATGCATGGTATTTCTTACAGGGTTAGAAAGCCAGATATATCTCATTCTTACCGCATTCTCAGAAAGCCTGGCCTAACTGTTCCCTGAACAGATTAGTTCTGATGGGAGATGAAAGGGGAAAGTGGACTGAGAATGTAGAAGCTGTAAACCAACAATTAAAAGTACCCATCTCTGAGAAATGTTTTTGGAAGACTAAACAGTCTTATTTTACCACCCCTCCTCCATGCTCAGATTTCACCGATTGAAAAACACGCCATCAACTTAAAGACAACTTTTACCTTTATATGTCCATATAGATTGTAAGGTGCATCCCAATTTCAGAAACATCTGAGTCTTTGAATCAAGGAACTATGCTAATTTATAATAAATAGTCAGAAATTACAAACTCTTAATATACTTCAAACAAAGATGTATGAAAAAAGGACAACATTAACCACAATTAAACCACAATTGATGGTAAGAAATGGATCTTGATTCAATTCATCCTTGTGGATAACTTTAAAGAAACTTCCAAACATATTATTATTTTTCCATCTGAATATTTTTTACTTCCAGCTCTTTCCATACATTTAGAAATTTTAGGGCCATGGTGAAACAGGAGTGAGTTTTTTGGCCAGTAGAGGTGTGCTTATTATTTGTTATATTTTCAACTTACCTTTCAATAATTGTTTACTGAAATTTGCTTCTACCTGGATGCTGCCTCATCAATTCCCCTTCAAGCATTTAGCTGAGGGCCCATTTGGCTGCAGGGTGAAATCTCAGATTGCAGTGTGAAACTGCAGCATGATCTGTTCAGAAAAGTAAAAGAGATAATAAGATTTAAGATGTCTCAAAATTAGAAATCAAGTGTGTAAATGGATACCTCTTTCATTAAATCTGTTTTCAGTCAACCAACAGCTAGTTGATAATTACTCACTGGAACTTAATTTAGCCAAAATATCCCATTACATTTTAATCAAAGGTAGAAATACAACAGAGCCCCCAATGACCCCAAATCTCAAAAATCGGCAATGTTCACACATTGAACATGAACATTGGAAGTTATTTCCTTTACTTAGATAAATGATGCCAGTCTCATTGGCTCTGCAGCCAACATCTAGAAAGTAAAAACATTTTGAGACCAGAGCAATAAAATGGGAATATGGGGCTCCCAGGGGCACTTGAAAAAGGTCGAATCTATAAAGAAGGAAGCTTTGCCTACATCTGCTAAGGTATCTTAGACTTGACTCATTCAGTAGTCAAATGAGGTGACCTAGAGTGTGACATGAGACTGAGGGAAAATCCTGTCTACCCACCATTCATTTTCAGGGCCAAGTGTGCCTGTTATGCCTATTTTCTCTGTTCATTAAAAGGTCTGTTCATTTCCTTCTCTTCTGTTTTCTTGCTCGGCTCCCATCAATGCTTCACTTCACACTAATTGCAATTCCTATGAACTTCCTCCAGAGTAGCTGATGCATGTAATTTGGGAGCGAGCTCCTAAATTCTTAATGCTTACACTGATTTTAAGTTTTTTACTGGTTTACTGTAAGAGTTAGAACATACCAGGATTTCAAACATTTTGGAGGATCTCTACTGTCAGTCTTGGGTTTGAAGGACATGCGTTCTAGTAACAATGTGGATTTTTCTTTTCTGTTTTGAAACATTTCTTCTAGGTTAGTGTATACAAGATTCTGTGTTTTGGGGCACATTTACGGGGAGAAGTTTCATAGCTTGCATCAGGCCCTTGGACATTTTTTTTTTTTTTTTGCCACCCAAAAGGCTGAAAAACATGGGCCTAGATACTTTATACACTGAACTAACATTTATTAGGACCGTAATATTTGCCATATATTATGCTAAATACTGGGGACCAGAAATGAGTAATAGGTCCTTTCCTGAAGGAGGTAATTGGGTCAGACAGACACAGACCACCACGGTAGGGTGCAGCCAATTCTGTGATGAAAGTAGCTGAGCGCTCTTTACACTAGGAGGAGGGAGAAACTGAGTCTAGGGTAAATTAGGAAAGAGTTCGTCCAATTTGGGACACTGTTCCTGGGTCTTGAAGCCCAAAGAGAAGATGAGCTATTACTGCTCCATCTCCTGGCTCATTGGTGGATTAACTGCACGCAGCTGTTGGAGGTTTAGAGCCCAGTGATCCTCGTCTGTCACCAGGACTTTAAGGGAAAGTAGTACTGGTCTTAGAGATTCTGCTGACTGATCTCTCTCAGTGTCTTTCCCACAGCTTAGTATTTCTGAGTTTCCCATGATATGTGCTGCGTGCATTTTGAAATGACTCTGCCTGGGCGTTCCTCTCAGGCCTGCTCGTTTTGTCCCAGTGCTTTTGCTCTGCTGCTAATGACCTTCAGAAAGTGTCTATTCTGTTGGGCACACTGGCCTGCCAGGGACCACCGACACTTCCTCTATTTGGGATGCAGGAGTCCAGGTCCCGGTACATCCCTCACTTGCTAGTGGCACTAGACATGGCCATGTGAGACAGGAGATTTTGCTATTTTCCAGAAGATGGTTTGTAATGTAATGATTTCTACAAAACATGTATTTGATGAAATATATATTTCTAAGATATATTTAGTCTTCATCTACAGTTACTGAAACACTTCAGAGCCATAAAGGTGAAATGGGAGTCTTGTTATTAATGAAGATGACTTTTGGACCCCCGCCCCCACTCACCACCACCATCACCAAGGGTGTGAGCTATGTGAGCTAGTTGTGAGGAGGGCCAAGCATGTGATTAGAGGGCTGGAACTTTTGGTCTCCCTTCCACTGCCCAGCTCCCATGGAGGAAAGAAGAGCCAGAGGATGAATCAGTCAATGACCAATGACTTAGCCAATCATGAATGTTATGAAGCCTCCAGAAAAACCCAACAGGACAGGGTTTGGGTCTTTTTTTTCCAGAAAGCTTCTACTCTTGGGGGACCCAAGCTCCAAAAGACAGAAGTCCCTTTGTTCAGGATCTCACCCTATATATTTCTTCATCTGGCTGTTGATTTGTATTCTCCATCATACCCATTAATAAACTGGTAAATATGTTTCCCTGAGTTCTGGAAACCACTCTAGCAAACTAATGGAACCCAAGGAAGAGGTCATTAGAACATCCAATCTGTAGCCAGTTAGTCAGAAACACAGGCAACAGCCTGGGGCTTATGACTGGCATGTGATGCGGGGAGAAGAGGCAGACTTGTAAGGCTGAAAATTTAACCTGTGGAATCTGATGCTGTCTCTGAGTACAACATAGAACTGAGCTGAATTCTTGGACATCCTTTCTAGTGTCCGAGAACTGTTTGGTGTTTTGTGTGTGGGAAATCCCCACTCCCCAACACACACACACACACACACACACACACACACACCTCCTTTCACACACTGGAACTGAATCCAGGAACCATTTGTTCTCAAAGCTGTTACTTCCCTGTTCCGCTCCTACTTCTGCTGGCAGTGGAAAGGACAAGCTCTGTAATTATTAGCTCCTTTTCTGCTTCTCCATAACCAGGTGTGGTGGAGATTACTGGTGTCCCTCCATGTCTCTGTTGCCAGTTCTATATGTGCATTCACAGCTCTGTGTTCCACCTCTAACTACCTGCACCTGCAGCTTTCTCAGACAATTGTTCTTTGGCTACTGAAGTAGAGCTGAAAGTATCTGGAGTTTATGAGTCCTCACTCCTGCCACCTTCATCCAGCAGGTAGTCAATGACTGGCTGCTCCTGCACGTAGACAAAACTGCCTCCAGGAAGGGCAATATCTGAAGTGGATTTTACCCACAGGATCAAGCCCAGGCTGGAGCTTCATGTGAAATCATGCCCTTGCTCAGCTTTTTCTGCTCACATATCCTGCTTTTCCTGTGTCCTTTCCAGTTTCTCCTCAATAAACCACTTTCATCCAAATGTTCTCACATCAGAATTTGTATGTGGAAACACAACCTAGGATGCCAGGTCAATCCCATTCCTGGAAGTCACCAGGCCTAAGAATGTAAAACTTTTCTGCAACCCTTAGTTCAAAGATGAGACATCTTATTGCTTACTCCATATGGAAGTTTTCAGGATGTTTGATGATCACTTTTTTTTTTCAGGAGGAAAAAAAAAAAAGCTGATTCTCTCAGGGTGTGGCCATGCCCCAGGGTACTCACAAAATAATCTCAGAAAAGTCAAGTATTAGTATTTCTCAATATCTGGATTATGCAGTCTTATGCATGGTAATGAAGCTTTTTTCAGAGTTTGAGCTAAGGAGAAGGGAAGAAGCTAATACACAAATACAATAGAAGGAAAGCTTACGGTAAGAACTCCAGTATGGCTGGAGAATAGTATACACAGCTGTGAATAGAATATCAGAGACCATATATGGATGAGTTTCATGCTCCACTAAAGAGTTTGGCATTTATCCTGTAGACACCAGAGATATTTAAATGAGGTAATGATACGAGGCAAAAAAAAAAAAATATTAATGTTTATTTTATTTTGAGAAAGCGAGAAATCAGGTGGGGGTCAGAGAGAGAGGGAGAGAGAATCCCAAGCAGGCTCCACTCTGTCAGCACAGAAACTGACACAAGCTCAAACTCATTGACCATAAGATCACGACCTGAGTCGAAATCGAGAGCCAATGCTTAACTGACTGAGCCACCCAGGTGCCCCTCCCACCCATTTTTTAAAGACAAAATTCTAATAAACTGAAGAGAATGAAATGGGGAGAGGCCTGGATATACAGATTATGCCATCAGCTGCATATGGAAATACAGTTTGGAATATAAAAGTTGGAATACACATGGGACTCTAAAGAAAACAAATGGATGTCAAGGGGAGTAGCCCCTTACATACTAAGGAAACCAACCCTATAAAGCAATGGCTGGGCCAAAGGAAAGGAAGAAGGACAGTACATAGATAGAAACCAAGAGACATTAGCACCTAGAATCCATGGGAGAAATGATGTCAAGCATCAACTTCTTTTTTATTTATTATTTTAAAAATGTTTAATGTTGGGGCGCCTGGGTGGCGCAGTCGGTTAAGCGTCCGACTTCAGCCAGGTCACGATCTCGCGGTCCGGGAGTTCGAGCCCCGCGTCAGGCTCTGGGCTGATGGCTCAGAGCCTGGAGCCTGTTTCCGATTCTGTGTCTCCCTCTCTCTCTGCCCCTCCCCCGTTCATGCTCTGTCTCTCTCTGTCCCAAAAATAAATAAACGTTGAAAAAAAATTAAAAAAAATGCTTAATGTTTATTTATTTATTTAAAGTTTTTTTAAGTTTATTTATTCATTTTGAGAGAGAGAGAGTGAGAGAGAGAGAATGAGAGCACACAAGCGGGGAAGGAGCAGAGAGAAAGAGAGATAGAATCCCAAGCAGGCTCCACACCATCAGTGCAGAGCCGGACATTGTGCTCAAACTCATGAACTGTGAGATCATGACCTGAGCCAAGATCAAGAGTCCGATGCTTAACTAACTGTGCCACCCAGGCTCGCCAATGTTTATTTATTTTAGAGAGAGAGAGAGAAAGAGAGAGAGAGAGAGAGACAAAGTGAATGGGAGAGGGACAGAGAGAGAGGGAGACTCAGAATTCAAAGCGGGCTCCAGGGTCTGAGCTGTCAGTACAGAGCCCTATGTAGGGCTTGAACCCACAAACCAGGAGATCATGACCTGAGCGAAGGGTAATGAGAGAGGATGACAGATTGGAGGCATTAAGATACAATATTTTGAAAGCGAGGGAAACTTGAACACATCAATATACTCTGGAAGAAGGAGTCAAGGGAAAAAAGAAAAGAAATATAGAATGTCTCCAAAAAGATGACCGAGATGCTGGAGTCTGGGGAAGGATATCATGGAGAGAAGGTAAAGGGATTGCCTTGTTTTGAGACAGAAGGGAAGATGGGGAAGGATGGATTTTATGTGAGCCACTCTTTCGTTTGAAGAGTCAGGCAGAGTCGACTGCTAGGGGTTAGAAAGATGCAAATTGAATGAGTGTTATGAAGAGGGATGTATAAATTCTGAACAGCAACAAGGAGCCATATAATCATATAAAGGAGCCATAATCAGATACAAGAGAAAGAATTACCTAGTGCTATGGAGGGCCCGCTGGATTAGAATAAAGGTGTGATAGTACCCTCCAGCCCCGTTGTAGAATTTTAATGTTCACACCAAAGACAACTAACTAGTAAAGACAAAAAAAAATGGTTATAAATAAAAAGAAGGTAGATTCATCTTTGGTTGTATATTGGCTGGGCTGGGTACTGCCTCAAAAGGGACAAAATAGAAAAGGAATTGAGGGTGCTAGTAAAAGTGCATTTCGGTGATTAAACCACAATGTTTAGGTTGAGTTGAAAAGGAAATGATATCAAAAGGAAATTGTCAGAGTCACCCTGAGCCGGGCAAGCATGATGGTCCAAGCAAGGGCAGCAGGGCAGTGAGAGTGCAGACTGAGAAAATGCAGAGCACGGGGCACGTCTCATCCCGCCTTTCTGATCCGCTGTCATACCAGGGATCTAATCAGACTTATGTCTGCCTCCTTCTTGAGGAGGCCAGAGATCCCATCTGACAGCCACCACTCCGGGCGGCCCTGTGGGAGCTCCAGACCAGGGTCGTCTCCTGGGAGGGACATTGGCAAAGTAACCAAATTTATTGGTGCTGGGACTCACAGTTGGGGTGACTGGTTCAGGGGCTGGCATGGAACGGTATTTGGCAGCTTGGTCATTGGTTATGCCCAGAACCCATCTCTCAAGCAGAAGCTCTATTCCTATGCCATTCTGGGCTTTTCCCTGTCTGAAGCCCTGCGAGTCTTCTGTTTGGTGGTCGACTTCCTCATCCTCTTTGCCATGTAAGACTCCATGGGGGTCGCCGACCCATTCCTGCTTCAGGCCCGTGCCTGCTGTTGGAGTGTGCTAAGTTCTACCATTAAACACAACGTTTCCTTAAAAAAAAAAGAGAGAGACAGAGAGAAAAAGAAAAGAAAAGAAAAAAAAAGGAAAAAGGAAATTGTCAGATTTGGGAAGCAGAAGGACATTTGAGGGAAGAAGAATAGTATAAAGAAAGCTCCAGAGGCAGGATAAGCCTTCACAAAGTGTAAGTGCAGTGAAAAGAGGCCCCGTGAAGGCAGAGAGTACATGCTGGGGATTGGAGGCGGACAGCTGGTGGGCTTTGAAAGCTCAGTGGAGCTTATAAGCTAACTGCATGCACACGGGGGAGCACATCCAAGATCATCTTTGAAAAAGATGAGAATATGAGGCTTAATGGAAGGTGCAACATAGAAAAGCAGCAAAGATGATACCCATATTCTTGGCCTCTTGCCCTGGAAACCAGAAGGATAATAATATTCCTGACAAAATGGAATAGATAAGCAAGAAAAACAGGTCTAAGTAGACAGGGAGTAGATCTGGTCACATATTTAAGTAGAAATTTCCTCTAGACTACTGGAAATACATATTTTAAAATATAAACTGAAATGGTATCAGGGTCAGGCCTAGAGTGTTCTGATTTTAGATCTCAGCAACCGCCGGTGTCATATCAGCCTGTTATCAGTAAAACAAACTCCCCCATACCATCTAGTTTTTCCCAATAACGTTCAATTCAAAATCTATGAGGTAGTCACCTGGAATAATTAAAAGCTAACATGTAGGGGCGCCTGGGTGGCTCAGTAGGTTAAGCATCCCGTACTTGATTTTGGCTCAGGTTCCCCAAGTTGGGCTCTGCACTGACACCACGGAGCCTGGTTGGGATTCTCTCTCTCCCCCTCTCTCTCTCTGCCCCTCCCTCGCACATGCATGCACACACACACTCTTCTCTCAAAATAAGTAAATAAACATTTTTTAAAAAGCTAGCATGTAAACATAAGGAGCACTAAATCACAGATGGAGCTCAGTGGCGTTATTCTTGCAAAAGAATTTGATCTCTAAATTGATAAACCCAGCATTACACTTTTGGAGCTGGAGAGCGCTTCCCACCCCCCACCCCCGGGGAGGGGGGGTGGAGCAGAGGAAGCGCTTTGCCATGCTAAGGAAATTCATCAAGCACTGGCTTAAATCATAGTCCAGCTCTGCCTGGGGGAGTTAGGATGATGCTGTCTATGGACAAGCACATTAGTTCCAACCATTAGCATACATAAAACTCTAGGCAATGAAAATGACTTAAGAAAAATTATATATCCTAAGGGGCGGATGGAGTTAATCCTCCTTTAGAAACCTGAATTTTATTTTTCCTTTTAAAGCAGGATCATGCTCATCATATTGCAAAATAATTTATTCATCATAAGTACATATGTATTAGTAATTTATAGCTTACAAATATTGTCTCTGGGAATCTTTTCTTATCCATAGCGCTGTGTAAATTGCCTTTATTAGGACAAGTGCATGAGATGTAGCTGCTAATTCTGAGGTTAATGCAAGAAACATGTAGGTTGGCCCCTCGGCCCTACTAAAAAATATTTCCTTCTTTCTATCTCAAATTTTATTCTCTTTCCCTACACGAGTATCATCATCTTGGCACAACCAAGTTTTATATTTCATATTAGTAAAAGCAGAGAGATTTTTTTTCCCAGATGAGAATAAGACACTAGCTTACTACCTTGCTCAAACTTGCTTTATTCCTTCCATTCAAAGTGTGTGTGTAATATCTTGTCCCAAAAGACATGCGGTGATTGTCCAAAATGCTAGGTGCAAAGTAATATATCAGCTCTTTCCCCAAGTATTTGGAGAAACAATTCTAGCCACAGTCCAATAAAATCCCTTTTCATCACCAAGAGGGTATCCATCCTGCCAGTGACTGACCAAGCACAGGTGGCATTCACTGGGACTGAGAAATGAAATGCTTTCCCCAGAGTGAACAGCTTCTTACAAAAATATTCAGAGTACAGTGTGTTCCTGGCATGTAGCACCTGTTACCCACTTGTTTAAATGTCTCATGAAGGGGACAGAGAAAAAATAGTTTCTCCCTGTCTCTGGGAACATACATAAATTTAGCATACAATTCTTTTTTGGCCAAGTAAAAGTTTGGATTACCTTAAGAAAGGCCATAGGATATAATTTCTTGAAGATGCTCTTCATGTTACAATTTATTATATAATATGACTGAGAGGAGATGGTGAGCAGGAGAAAGAAGGGGAAAATGAAGATAAAAGAAACGAAATATAAAATGGAAAGCAACGTTATAAATCCAGGCATGAAATTGGGATGAAAAACAAAACTCATCAATTTATCCCTACTGCTAATGTTTGCTTTATATCCAAGTGTTTGGTTGTCTGTCTCTGTTTGATTATGAAATATGTGAGATCCAGGCAACTGCTTTTTAAATATTGAAAAACCACTCTCTATGTATGAAGATGTTATTGACCAGCTTTCTTCAAGAAGTAAGCTGAGTTTATATTACATTTCCTGCATTTTGAGATAAACTCTGTCCAAGAAGGCAATCTGAATGCTTTTGCCCCACGAGACAACCAGTCTTATCCTTGTTAACATCATAAACAAAAATACATCGGTCTAACATTATTTTATTATCATCATTGACATTGCTGAAAACATAGGAAAATTAGAATGATTTTAGAAATGAAGTCATGGCTATATCGGTTTAACTGGTACCATGCTCTTAAGTAAGCGTTATTTACCACGAAATGCACAAAGAAGCGAGTACCTTCTAAGTATGTGGGCGCGGGTTGCACATGTGTACCTATGTGCGCTCGCAGGGACACATACACACACTCCACAGTGTTCAGACAAAGCTGTGGATGCTAATCACCTGATCTCTTCAGCCTTTCGGAACAATATTGACGCGAAACGCCTCTCTGCACACTTTAGACGACTGTAACTTTTAGAGCACTGTTTATTAATAGCCACCTTGTGAGTAGGTCTCCAGCCTTCTGAGGCTGCTTTCAGAATTACAAACATACTCATAAGAAGGGAATTCAAGGTCAGCCGTGTGTGGTAAGCAAGTCCTATATTTATAAAGTTTCTAGAAATGGATAACTTATCATTCTTGCTCTCCATGCTCTCTGGGCACAGGACCAGCCGCTATTTTCACAAAATCTCTTTTTTTAACGCAGGGATGAACATCTAACGTGCGTCTGTGGTTCCAGCTCACCCTGAGGGTTTGTGACTTTGGTGATTGGCTAAGGACTAACACTTTGGAATCAGTCCTGCCTTCTCTTCTTGCCAGTATGGCTCACCTCAGGAGCAGGTGCAAAAGGCACGGCAGCATCCAGCCTCAGAAGAACTCATCCTTTTGGCTGCAGCTCTGTTCAGGAAGTCTGAGAATGTGTGGTTAGAGACATATATCCTTGTTGTAAGCGTGTATGTGCGTATTTTCATGTTACAGTTTTTTAAAATGTGTGTTTTGGGGGGCACCTGGGTGGCTCAGTCGGTTGAGTGTCCTACCTGGGCTCAGGACAGGATCTCACAGTTTGTAGGCTCGAGCCCCGCGTCGGGCTCTGTGCTGATGGCTCAGAGCCTGGAGCCTCTCCAGATTCTGTGTCTCCCTCTCTCTCTGCCCCTCCCCCACTCACACTCTATCTCTCAAAAATAAGTAAACATCAAAAAAATAAATAAATAAAAGATCTGATGAAAAAAATAATAAAATAAAAATTTAAATGTGTGGGGTTTTTTTTTGGCTTTTTATCAAACTTGAGTTAGGGCTTGTCCTTAGTTTTGAACTCCGACCAGCTCTCTCTTATCAGACCTCTTCAGATACAAAAATTCCTTTTTTTTTTTTTTTTGGTAGAAAAATAAGCGATGGGGATTTTGCACAGTGTTGGACATGCAGTTAATGTATGATACGGGCAAACAAAAGATTTATGCGCAGAATTATGAACAAATCCAGAAAAAGTCAATAATTAAAATAAAAACTATAGAAATCATAAAATGAAC
The DNA here is from genome assembly GCF_022079265.1 of Lynx rufus. NCBI lineage: Eukaryota > Metazoa > Chordata > Mammalia > Carnivora > Felidae > Lynx > Lynx rufus. The sequence continues at coordinate 130,878,534 of NW_025814867.1, read as the reverse complement.
GTAGCCAGCCACATGTGAAACTTTCCAGATATAAGTCAAGTAAATAATTGGAATCTCTTTAATTTCATCCAGAAACCTGGTGCTTCCCTGAAAGCTCGCTCAAAATACGTAAATTTGAATTATAACAAATATGTGACAAAGAATGACGTAATAATAACTCATAAGACACACTACTATATGGTACACAGTAGGCACTGAATACATGTTGGTCGCTTTCTCACCCAAATAATTGTAAAATGTATTGTTATAATAGATACCAGTAGTCTTTTTTTTTTTTTAATTTTTTTTTTCAACGTTTATTTTTATTTTTGGGACAGAGAGAGACAGAGCATGAACGGGGGAGGGGCAGAGAGAGAGGGAGACACAGAATCAGAAACAGGCTCCAGGCTCCGAGCCATCAGCCCAGAGCCCGACGCGGGGCTCGAACTCACGGACCGCGAGATCGTGACCTGGCTGAAGTCGGACGCTTAACCGACTGCGCCACCCAGGCACCCCTAGATACCAGTAGTCTGTATGAAGAATAAAAAAAAAATCTTTCTGTGTACTACCAGAATTCTCCAGGGGTGAGAATTGTCTACCTGCCCCATGTAAGCATTCTGTTTGTCTTAGGAGACACTTACTTACATGGGGAACTTGGCATTAGTGTAAGATAATGTGATAATGTTAACCAGAAAGATGACTTAATTTTCTCTAAACTGACTCAATACCCACCAGAAATGTTTAGACCTTAGTTTTTTTCTTAACTTTCCTAATGGGACATGTTTGCTTTCAGCAACAAATAGAAATACTCCAATTCACTTTATGATAATTTTCCCAAGCACCAACTAATATTTATTCTGTGTAATTTTTTTAATATGTATTTATTTTGAGAGAGAGAGAGACAGAGTGCCAGCAGGGGAGGGGCAGAGACAGAGGGAGACGCAATCTGAAGAAGCAGGCTCCAGGCTCTGGGCTGTCAGCACAGAGCCCCACACAGGGCTCAAACTCTCTTGAGATAATGACCTGAGCCGAAGTCGGAAGCTCAGTCGCCTGAAGTTACAGTGATTCTGCTTAAAAATACATTTTGGGGCTTCTGGGTGGTCCAGTTGATTAAACGTCTGACTCTTGGTTTCAGCTCAGGTTCTGATCTCACAATCCATGGGTTTGAGCCCTCAGTAGGACTCTGCACTGAGCCCACAGCCTGCTTGGGATTCTCTCTCTCTCTCTCTCTCTCTCTCTCTCTCTTTCTCTCTGCCTCTGCACCTCCCCCCTCTCATGCTTTGTGTGTCTCTCTCTCATAATAAATAAACATTAAAAATACATTTTGACAATTTTCTAATAGAATACATCCCTCAAAATTTGATTACCAGATTTGTGATTTCCAACTGGGGAAATCAAGACATTTCCATCCCCTCTCCTCTCAAAATCCAACCCCTTAAAATCCATGAAGACAGAACAAAAACAAATCGATTAAAGCAAACAAATTGAATATCTGTTTAAAACACCAGCAGGTATCTATTACCCCAAGCTATAATGCTTGAAGACTAAAGTTCAGAGAGAATTATCTTAGAGGAGTGGAAGGAATAAAATCTTACACATGGATTTACTAATACATTGCACCCTAACAACCCCAGAAAGGCTTGGAAATTGGAATTATCAAGAAGCTATAATTGGAATTTGAAGCTATAAAGGACAGTATTTGAAAAAAAAAAACACTTAGGGAGCAATTAGCCCCAGATCCCTGCTCCCCATTCACTCTAAGTTCAGATAAGAATCCCACTTCTAACACAATTGCAGGCACGGGGCACAGGAGACAGCAAGGTACCATACTGGGGGGAAAAGGGGTATTAAGCTAACGTTTGGTTACTCAACTGTGGACCTGAGCCTTTCCTTTTCACCAAATGCCAGAAAGCTGGCAGCCATGTTAATTCCCCTTAGGTAGGTATAAGAGAAAACATGCTGTACTCTACTGCTTCACAGAAAATCCCAGCAGGAATACAGACATTTGGGGTTTTTACAACACAGAAGCTGGCTGGTCAGTCATGGTAAATACAGGAGCTTCAGCAGCACAGAAACACAGCCCACGCCCACAGAATTTCCTATGCAATTCTTAGGGCCTTGATCTTAATTAGAAACAAAACCAAAGAACTGAAAGCTTCTAAAATTAAAATGAGAAAAGAATCAAAACAAATTCAGGGAGCAAAAAAAAAAAAACACTGTAATTAATATCTTTGGAGAGATAAGAGAAGTATTGAACCCATGGAACAAAACCAAAATGCATAAAAAAGAACATTCATGGATCAAGAAATAGATATTAGAGCATAAAAAGATAACCGCCTGAATAAAAATCCAACAAAAGAGTTGGAAGATCAAAAATACAAAGAGATAACCAATAGGAGGGAAAACATGAAAGGAAAATAATTAAGCAAAGAGGCCCAACATCTGCCTAACAGGAGTTCTGTAGAGAAAACCAGGAAGTTCCCACCTCTGATGGATTTTAAAAAGTTTTTTAAAAGTCTCGATTTTAAAAAGATCTACCATCAACTGCCTATATTTGAAAAAGCTATACCTGAAAAAAGGGAGGAATAAAGAGGAGACCCTCCAGAGTCAAAGGAGGGTATACACAAAACAGGAACAAAAATTTCTTTTCTTTCTATAAGCAACATAGAATGCTAGAGAACAGCAGAATGATGAATTTCAAATTTTTAATGTGTATGATTATCTAATGTAGTAGTCTACCTCCAAACACACTACCAACCATATATAATATTAAAAATGAAATAAAGGTTTTAAGAAATGCTGTGTCTCAAAAAAAAAAAATTGATCTTTCGTACTCTGTTTTTCCAGAACCTAATGGTGTATTCCATCTATAGCCAGGGATAAACCAAGACAATGGAAGACCTAGAATCCGGAAACCAATCCAGAATGGAGAGATCAAAAACGGACAGAAGGAAAAGGGATTCTCAAAAGACGGCAGAGCATTCAAGATGACAGCGGGGCAGAAACTTGCACATTGAGCAGAGCCATTCTAGGCTGGACAGAAGACCCAGGAAAGAAAGATGGAGAAAATTGATAGATTAACAGATTTGACTGCATGGGGATTTGAATGAGGCAATATTTTACATAGTTACTAGAAGGTAGATAATTTCAAGGTAAACTAAGGAAACAAGAAAAAAAAGCTATTCTTTTCTGGGAAAAATTCTAGAGGAAGGCACTATCAATCCAGCATGTGCTTGGCTCAACAATGAATAGTGTTTGCATTTTTCGTGATAATAACACTGACTACGGATTTACCAAACTGTGAGTGAGTTGGATAATGTTTAAAGTTAATAATCAAAATCAAGCAATATTGTAGGCTATTTAGAAATAAACATTTAAGTACCAGAAGAGCTGAGATGGCATTTCTTGTCTCCAAAGGAGGACCCCTGTCGTGAATAAGCTAGTGGCTGGGAGAAAGCCCTTTTAGCAATAGTTTACTTTGAAAATATATAATCAAATTAAAATTAAATTTTTAAAAGCTTATGGTCCCACTAAAAAAAAAACTAGCAAATGCAAATTTCTAAACGGGCAGTCAAGAGCCAGACTCTGAGCCCCACCAAAATATAGATACTCTGGGAAATGCTGCTTGAAACAGCCCATCAACTTCTCCTTCATTTATCTGGAATCTGTCATTGTTGTCATGCATTCACCATGTCACTGAAGGCTAGGTAGGGAATGAAATAGAAAACGTCCTTGCCCTCATGCAATTTATATCTTGTCTATAAGAGGTTAGATATAAAATATCAGTTCTAATTCAAAGGGGGAACGGGCCAGAGGGAGAGAGAGTTCCTTGAAGGGGCATAAGGGATTGATAGAACAAATTAATGAGCTTGAGTACAAAACACTCTTAAGATCCAAATAATTCCTTCGTGGTGAACACATTTTAAAAATGAGTAATATAGAAATATCCAAATTTTTAGAGGAATGTTGTATATTTAAAAATTACCAAATCAATTCCATGGTAACTGTACTGTGGAAGAAAAGAACCCACTTTCTGAAAAATTGGAAATGAAGTTCAAACACTTTTGGGTCAAACGATGTGGGACAACTTTCCCTAACCTGAACCCTAACTGTAAATGAATTCTCTTTGGGGAGAAAAAAGATCACAACCAAAAGTACTAATGTGTCAATGTGTTAAGGCAATTATTTTTTAAAGCCTATGCCAAAGTGATATTTAATACCTCATCCTTATTATCTTAACAAAATGAATTGAAATTCACTGTGCACACCCATAAACAAGTGTGCTGTTATCAGAGCACTTCTGTTCCCAAGCTCTCTATCTGCTGAAAGCATCTGAGCTTTAATCAACAGCAGCATCTTACATTACCATTCATTTGTGTGACACTGTGTGACACAAGACTGTCACTGCAAAACCTTCACTTCACTTTTTATTCATTTATTTAACCGTTATGGACTACTCCAATGCATCAGGCAGTGTTCACAGGCTGGAGATACATGGTAACCAGCATAAAACTCACATTCAAAGAGGAGGAAACAAATAATCCACAAATCAATAAGTAAATACCCTCAAAATCTTCAAACAGAGATGAGCTCCATGAATAAAATACAACGCAGAGAACGATGGTGCTGACTTAAATGAAGTGGATCAAGAAAATACTCAGAGCAGTGGGTAACCCATAATGTCACTTGGCCTGTTAACATGCCTGGTAAGTTCCATGCCTTGGGCCAGGGCATTTCCTTTTTTTTTTTTTTTTTTTTTTTTTAAATCACCTAGTAAGCAGTTTGATAAATTATCGTTTTATCCCCATGGTCCAACATAGAAAGCATTTCTTGGCCTGTTCTCTGGACTTTCTCCTCTGAGAATCTGAACTGCTGACTCTCAATTTGCTTTCATCTAGACTTATTTTTTCACATTCTTTACCTAGACAGCAACCTCATGATTTTTGACCCAGCTCACATGTGATTTGATTCTTGCAAAATCCCTTTGGGAACTCAATTCCTTTTGGACCTGGAATTGCATTTCCATATGGCTGCAAAGAACTGCATTCTGAATGGGAGTTTGATAGTTTTCTTACTGCAGAGTGGAGGATGAGAGTTTTTCCCACTGCTTCCCTTTGCTGGTTCAGAACACTCTCAAACTTCCCATGTGGTGTTCAGCCCTTTCTAGCATACAGGGTGATAGGAATTCAAGTCTTATTGGACTTTCATTCCTCAGGGGACTTGAAAGCATTCAAAAATCCATTTTACTAGCAAAATGAATTTTATTTTATTCTTGTGGGTTTTGTAACACTGATGCTAGATTTAATTAAAAGTGAAGAAATCCTAAAAAAAATGAATTTTGTTAGTTAATTTTATGGGTTTATATAATTATTATAAACTAGTAAATGGTTGGTTTCTGAAGTGACAGAAAATGAGACAGCAGTGTAAATAATTTTCTACATAAAAGATGCTAAACGAAAAAGGCAATTCAGAGCTTTATAAGCTACCTACACAAACAGCCCATCACAAATGCCTGGGCAGTGGCTAAGTACTACTCTTAAGCATGCCGTCTGCTAATGGGCTTCCTAACCCCAAATTCTTCTCTGTGGTTCCACAAGGAACATAGTCATGATCTCATTTATGTCTCCCTGTTGTGTCTTTGCCGCAAAGTATAATCTTTTCCTGTCTGGGGTTCTTCTCAAAATGCAAGCCACTACATGCTTTCTTTTTACAAGTTGGATCCCAGGTCTGAAATGCTCTCTCCTGCTGTGTTGAACATCTGTTCAGAGTCTTCCTACTTATTTTTCTTTCCCCACTTGCTTTCCCACTGTTTATTTCCCACACCAAAATTACTTGACAAAATGGGGTTAGCAACATTAGTTTGCATACTTTCCCTGACCTAGGTCTTTTTTTTACATTTGATAATATCCCACAGCACAGAGAATAATAGCATTCTATGCATATTATGATTCAACAATTATTTGTTGAAAGAAGAAACAGAAGGATGGATGCCTCCTTTTTGTAACTCCCATAAGTGACATTCAACAGAAGTGACCCTCTACTAAATAAAATGTTTGGACCCCATCACCCTATATACTTGCTGATTAACAGAAGAGGGTTTTAAAGGGACTAGATTGAGTCTGGTCAGCCCTAAGAATTGGAAAAGGGGGGACAAAATATGCAGCAAGAGAAGGCATTTTATTTTATTTTTTTAAAGTTTATTTATTTATTTTGACAGAGACAGAGACAGCGGGAGTAGGGAGGGCAGAGAGGAGAGAGAGAATCCCAAGCAGGCTCCACACTGCCAATGCAGAGCTTGATGAGGGGGCTCGAACCCACAAACCCGTGAGATCATGACCTGAGCCGAAACCATGAGTCAGACACTTAAATGACTGAGCCACCCAGGTGCCCCGTGAGAAGGCAGTTTAAACAAAGATATGTTGAAAAAGGATAAATCAGACTGACTTTACACCACAATAATATACCAAAAATTGCTTTAGGCCAAGTGATAGAAAGTATAAGAGTGGAAAAGGATAATAGGGGTATTTAAAAAAAAACAAAACTAAACTAAAGCCATCCAAACATTGCTCAGTATTATGGTAAATCAGTTACACAATCACAGTCCAGGGAAAACCTAGAAATCATTGAAGGTGTTATTAATCAGTGGCAGATAATCCTTTTTACAAAACAAAACTCCTTAAATAGAAAATGCTCACAATCAATATAATCTCATTTGAGATATAAAAAAAAAAAAAATTCAAAGTAGCTATACCCTTCATAGTATATAAGAGGAAAGGAGGTTTCCAACAGCCCTTTGGCCCACATCTGTATCCCTATCTGCAAAGCAAGATACAGAGAATCTTTCCTCTATTCAAACTTTCTTTTACAACTCATGAACATGAGATGTAGAATTACATTTAATGTAAATATTTTCAGGGAAACCAGATCACTTTTTTATTCCTAGCTTTTGCCTAAACATATGTTTTAAGAAATGCTCATCATTTAAAAAAATATTATTGGAATGAATTTCCATACGAAACCTCTGGATCTGATCATGGAGTGCCAACCAGAAATTCCAAAGGCAATCCTGGGCACACTTCCTTCATTGTTTGACAATGGATACATGGTATTGCGGTTCCACATTCGCTCCAGCAGGAAAAGGCTGCACTTTAACCCCAAATTTCCATAGGATGAGTGGATCCCCCCACTGAGCAGATGTTACAACCTTCCATCGCTTTCTAGGTCTCCAGGACCTGAGCTGGAACAGCTGGCCATCAACTTGCTATTGGCTGAGTCCAAAATGTCTAGTCTTCCACCTTAAGGGAAAATTTGCATATATCAAAACCTTACCACAATATAACTAGTCATTCTAAGCCATGGGCTTTGATGAGTTTCCTACAGAAGCAACACACAATATGTCCCCTCAGGCCTGGGATAGGTGTCCCCCGAACCTATTCTAGAGCAACTCCGACACAAAGAGAAGCTGAGTGACAAGAATTGCAGGGTACACGGGACAGTTCCCGGACATTGGGAGACAGAAGCCAATGGTAAATATTTCCCTTTTTTTCCCCTTTGAGCAGATGATCCTGAAATATGTGTCATAAGGATTCTCAGGCTATTCCACAGTATTAAGCAACTCATCAGCCATAGCAGTGACCAACTGGATTAACATCCTGGGTCACTTTCCCTTCTTCCATATATTTCTCTGCCTGTTCCTTGTTCCTGTCCCCATGGATTCCGACCCCAAATATGCTATCTAAACGTAAATACTTGAAGCTGTGCTTTCAGGGGAACCCAAGCTGAAAGGGCCATTCTCTGCTTACGCTGTGAGAATTAGTGTAGCAGGACATGAGCTACTGTGAGTCTAGCTGCGCTGTGAGGCACCCCAGGCTTCCCTATGGAATGGTAAGGGAATGGAGATGTACACCACCTCTTGTCCATCTTTGGCTTGTAGTTTTCCCAGGTAAACCCATACTGGGTGTGGTTGTATCCTTTGCCCTGACCCTCCTCACATCCTTGCCACACGGACAGTTACACAAGAAGTCCAAGTAGTCATTTTTGCGTCTTCCAAAGCTTTTAACTAAAGTCATACAGTTCTCCAGAAAGGTGTACAGATCAAAACGCACAAGCGTGTGTGTGTGAATGTATTTGTAGACTCGTCTCGGGGTTGATTGGTTTGAAAGTGACTTTTAACTTCAACAATTAAACTGTTAAAGTAAATTGAAATGGCGTGTTCATCATGAAACCCCAGAATGTCCGTAAACCACGGGTTGCTATCTCTTGCATCTTTAGCACACTTACCATTTATCATTAACTTACCAAATGGGATAATCTATACAGCATGTAACACAATGTGAAGCCCATGATAAGCCTTCGTTAAGTTTTGGTTTCCTTCCCCTACCACCACAGTAATTTACGTTTCCTTTCGCCAGCTCTGTGAAAAATAACTGAAAAAGTAGAACTTCCTAAATATGACATACGTTCAGAAGTTTGCGTTACACTTTTGGCAGGTGCTATTAATGTCAGTGAGCTTCTCCAGAAACCTGTATTGATGTCATTTTAATATTTGAAATGGTTCATTGGCAAACATAAACAGCACCAATAGGTTTGATTCTGTGGCCTGTTGTCTGGATAACGGATGTAACACTAGGTCCTAACGATTTATTGTAGTTGTTGTTGCTGTTGTTGTTGTTGTTGTTCTGCTCTAGGATCTTAAAATTCAGGTAGCACATCAGAAAAAAATGAAGCTTGTAAGGTCCCTGTTATAGATACCATCTTCTTTAAGGACCAGGAATGCCTTGGGCCGAAAACTCCTTTCAACTTTCTTTTTTCTTTTTTATCTTTCCCCCAACTTCTCACTCATCACTCAGAACTATCCCCCTCTGCCAGAATCTGCCAAGAGCTGGAGATGAAGCTTTAAAACTTGATGGTGCATGGATTTATTTTGTCTTCTGCCTTCCCCTGCCTAGAACCTAGAGTTCATTTGCCCACATGTAAATGACCTTTTTACATTGTCATATCCATGTGGACATGTGTGGTATTTTGTTTTTGCTTATAATAAGATTGACTCTCCCTTTTGTTCCTGGAATACACAGGACTATGGAGAAGTCTTCTTGGAATTTCTACTTAGACCATCATTTCAAATCTAAGATAATATTTACTGACTGACATCCAGCCTTCCTTTCTGATCAACTCTTCTGTTTGGAAAAATATTTCAAGCGTGACTAAAAGTCTTTAGGTGGCTCGTTGGTCCTCCACTCTTACTCATGACTTATTTCCTTCATGTGCAACTCATTCTATTCTAATGACACCAACTCCAGTTCCTTGATGGAAATAATGGGATTGTCATTTAAGATGATGTTATTTAGAATACATTCAGTTCTGAAGCCAAAATATTCACAGTGAGCAGACGGTGACCACGCTTACCGCAATGAGCATTTTGTAATATATACAATTGTCAAATCATCATGTCGTACACCTGAAGCTAATATATTGCATGGCAACTATACTTCAAGTAGAAACAAAAATATTTGCAGTGAGGTTTGTTTTTGTTCCATAATAATGAACATTATCGTAATATATGGCCAGAATAAGGCCTCAGTATTGTGTGTACTCCCGAAAGCCATATTCTTTAGAAAGTCTTTGGAATACAACAGAATATCACTTTCAATAAATCAGCCTATTCTTTTCAGTGTATATTAATAGTAGCTGTTTGTTATATTTATTTTTATTTTTCTGGTGATATGTTTCACTCTCTGTATTTCCCTATGAATTATGTTATCTAAGAGAAGGAAATACACCTTACCCGTTTAAATATTTATAGCTTTGAGTGTATACCACAGCCTTTAAATGAATTATTGATTTGATGAATTTGGTCTTAGTGACACAACTTGGAATGTTAATACAGAACGGAACAATTTCCCAAACCGAATATTTGAAAGATCATGTACATCCCGCAAGTTGGATATAATCAACAACTTCATTAATTTGAGGATTTCTGTACCTATTAATCAGTCGTCCATGTATAAAATAACATCGTGTACAAAAAGTACAGATTCTTCTATCTCAATGAGTATCTCTCAAAATGTGTCCTAGGAATAGAATCGTATAGGGGGGATCTTTAAAAATTGGTGTAGATTACTTGGCTCCATTCCAAACCTTGTGATCAGAATCCCTAGGGCTGGAAGTCAGAAATTTCCATTTTTAATAAGCTCCCTGGTTGGTTCTTCAAGATACCAAAGTATGAGAACCACTTATCTAAACGCTTACCTAAAATAAGTTTAAAACTCTACTTGGCGGTAGCAAGCTGTCACCTTGTTTTCCACACTGAATCTGTTCCACTGAGGTACTTTACAACATGAGAATCAGCACTTTTTTTTGCAGAGTAAGACTCCCCCTATTTGCTAAAGTAAATAATAGCAAAATTAAGAATGAGCTATAAATTGTACTAAATGCTGATAACTTGAAATCTCCATAATGGAATAAATTACTGACGATTGCATTTTAAATGGACATTAAGAGTGTTCCAAATTACCAAATGTTTTGCCATTTTGATAAATTGGTTTTAATTTTTTATCAGACTATATTTAAGTACCCTCCTATAACACGCTCCAGACAGTTCCATTAGGCATCCTCAATTGAATTTATTTTCTTTAACGTATAAATTGTATAAACTAAAGATAGTTTGGAGAGCCTGATGCCCCCTACTCCATTGCACCGCTAGGAATATTGCCCCCTAGGTTTGGCGCTATGTTCATACCGTGAACCCTAGGAAAAAATAATAAAATGCAACGGAAGGATAGGTTACAGTATCATTATTCTTTGATTTGATTTTGCAAACAGTCCTCTTGAATACAGAGAAAAACTAAAACCTGCACCTGGTGAAAATGAAACAATTTGATAAGGGATGAAAAGAGGTTTCTTCTACTTGATGCAAAAGAAAGGGGCAGAGAACATATAATAAAGGCAGTCACGTCCTGACAGTCTAAGAGAGCGTAATTGACTCCTTGGCACCATGAGACAGACTCTGCCTGTATGTGGTTCACTGCCAGTAAAGGACATGCCTGGAACCTCTGGCCAAGAAGAATTACAGGCATTTGCTGTTACTTTAAAATATTCATGTTCCAGCTACAACACCACACATTTGCAATTGACAGCTATGGAAAAAAGAAAAAAACAAAACAAAACAAACTTTTTTCCTCCCTTTCCTGGCAAAAGAACCCTACGTAATTAACTCTTTCATTTAACAAAACTGATAGTCCCCTTACAAATATGGATTTTATCTTGATATCAACATGTTACACGAGTTGTTTTGTTTTTTTACTCACATTTGGAGATTGAATTTACCCCCTTAAATCTGATTGACACACATTAGTGCATTTTGATTAAAAACCGAACTCTGATGTTTCAGAGATGAAAAGCATGGAACTGGCAGAAGGAACAGCCTATCCAGGCTCACTCCCTGCTAGGTTGGAAATAAAAAATGCACAGAAACCAGTGGTCAGAACTTTGAAGGCTCAAGAGACTCGAAACCCAAGCCTGCTGACAGATCCTAAAAACAAAGGCTATGATCCGGATGCAAAATAAAGATGACAATATAGAATTTATACACATCTAAGCAAAAACCAGGATTAGATATGTTCTTCTTTCATTTTTCTTCCTATGGAAAGGAATTTCCTTCCGCTTTTGCATAAAAACTGAAATAGCTTTCATTTCACAAGAGCCAGATGTAATTAATGCACGTCTAAGACTCAGCATTAAGGAAGAAAAGGAAAAAATTGGGGCTCCTGGGTGGCTCAGTCGGTTAAGCGTCCAACTTCAGCTCAGGTCACGATCTCGCGGTCTGTGAGTTCGAGCCTCGCGTCGGGCTCTGGGCTGACGGCTCAGAGCCTGGAGCCTGCTTCCGATTCTGTGTCTCCCTCTCTCTCTCTCTCTGCCCCTCCTCCGTTCATGCTCTCTCTCTGTCTCAAAAATCAATAAACGTTGAAAAAAAAAAGGAAAGGAAAAAGTTATGTAATGGGAGTTTTTGGTTAGGTTACTAGTTCATCACTATTGATACCAGGTGCTTTGGGGATCAAGACTCAAGGAAGAAAAAATCTCTGTTTGCTTCATGAACTCTGCATTTGAAGAGTGGGCCTGTAACTGGCAACATTGTCTCTGGAGTGGGCATATAAGGATGATATTCCACTATTTTCTAATAAGGCTCTCCATCTCGGTCTCTGAATTTATTCCCTTTATCTTCAGCTTCAGGTTAATCACTTGGGCTCTTTCATCTGCAGGCCCCTACAAACAAAACTGGTATTTCTTATGGATGCCTTTGTCACGACACCATACTTAACGATATGTTCTATTGTTAAAAATACTAGGCATAAACATTCAGGAAATGTTGGATTTGTTTTTATTTAACTTACGTGGTTATTACTTCCTTTCAATGAACTGCACATGATTTAAAGTCAAAATGTATCGGTCACTTAGAGTAGACAACAATAATAAAAATTGACTTAGAAAAAAGTAATAATTGACTTAGCATTTTGGTAGAACTTGAAAGTTTTCAAGGTTTCATGGGGATTACCTCCTTTGATGTTCCTAAAAGCCACTTATAATATATGTAACACCAACATCATCTCCATTTAAAGAGGAAATCAGATATTCTAGTGAATTATACAATGACTATTATAATGGACTATACCTTAGCTATACATTCTAGTGGACTATCTAATAACTATACATTAATTTATTTGTGCAAAATGAAAGGGAAATTTACACTTTAAAAATTGTTATCTGGGGGGCCCCTGGGTGACTCAGTCATTTAAGTGTCCAACCTCGACTCAGGTCATGATCTCGCGGTTGGGGACCTGGAGCCCTCCGTCAGGCTTTGTGCTGACAGCTCGGAGCCTGGAGCCTGCTTCGGATTCTGTGTCTCCCTCTCTGCTCTTCCCCGCTCATGCTGTGTCTCTCTCACTCTCAAAAATGAATAAATGTTAAATTTTTTTTTTTTAAATTGTTATCTGGGAGTACCTGGATGGCTCAGTCGGTTAAGTGGCCAACTTCATCGCAGGTCGTGATCTCACGGTTTGTGAGTTCAAGCCACGCATCAGGGTGCTTGTGGTGACGGAGCCTGCTCCAGATTCTGTCTCCCTCTGTCTCTGCCCCTCCCCTGCTCACACTGTCTCTTTCTCTAAAAACTAAATAAACATTAAAAAATTTTGTTTAATTGGTATCTGAATTTACCTGTATTTTAACGAAACGTGACACTCTCCACTCCTCACGAAAACTTTGTGATTTTTTTTTTTTTAAGAGAAGAGGTCTCGACCTCAAACAAGACAAGGTTTCTGGTAATGGTTAGCCTATGCTTTCTCCTATGGAAGATCACAAACACTGGGAAACAAGGGCATATATTCTAAGGGGAAGGGGAGGGGTAATAAGTTCTATGAAGTTTGTATTTTATTTTTTCCAAGTTTTTATTTAAATTCTCGTTAGTTAACATACACTGTACTGTTGGCTTCAGGTGCACAATTTAGTGGTTCAACACTTACATACGACACCCAGTGCTCATCACAGCAAGTGCACTCCTTAACGCCCATCACCTGTTTAACCCATTCCCCCTCTGATAACCTTCAGTTTGTTCTCTATAGTTAAGAGTCTGTTTCTTGGTTTACCTCTCTTTTTACCCCCATGTTCATTTGTTTTGTTTCTTAACTTCCACATATGAGTGAAATAATATGGTGTTTGTCTTTCTCTGACAGACTTATTTCACATAGCATAATGCACTTTAGTTCTATCCATGTCGTTGCAAATGGCAAGATTTCATTCTTTTTGATGGATGAGTAATACTCCACCGTGTATATATACCTATCCATTCATTAGTCGATGGACATTTGGGCTCTTTCCACTTTGGAAAAGAGTATGGAGTTTCCTCAAAAAGTCAAAAATAGAACTACCCTACGACCTAGCAATTCCAGTCCTAGGTATTTACCCAAAGGATACAAAAGTACTGATGTGAAGGGATACATATACCCTGATGTTTACAACAGCATTATCAACGATAGTCAAATTATGCAGTTTTTAATTCCAGATTTTGATTTCACTGGCTATCTCTCACAATCATTTTGCAGGTTATAAACACATAACCTTCCTTGTTTGAAGGCAGAATTTACAATTTAAAGCTCTGTTTTTGTCAGCTCCTCTGCCATAACAAAGTACCCTAAACTTGGCTTAAACAACAGAAAGTAATTTTCTCGCCGTTCTGGAGGCTACATGTCCAAGATTAAGGTGCAGACCTATTGAATTCCTAGTAAGAGTTCTCTTTACTTACCAATGACCGTGTTCTCCCTATTTTCCCATGGCCTTCTCTCAGTGCATCTACACAGAGAAGGAGTTTTCTGATGTTTCTTCTTATAAGGACAGTAATCCTATGAGATGAGGGCCCCACCTTTATGACCACACTTAGCTTTATTATTTTCTTAGTGGCCCCGTCTCCAAATACAGCCACACTGGGGGTAGGAACTTCAATATATGAATTTGGTAGAGGACACAACCATTCAGTCCATAAAAGCTTCTTTCGTAGAATGTGACTTTAGGTTTTGAAGTAATTGTTTTTCAAAATGAGGACTTAAAACAATTTTTAAGTTGTTCCAAAATAAAACAATTTTTTCCTCTAGTAAGTTTTTGTATATTATTTAAATGTGATAAAAAAGGGGTTATTTTATTGATGTTTTCACGGTATGAACTATAGCATAGTGGCTAAGAGTATAGATACTTAGAGTCTGCCTATCTGATTTTAAACCCTAGCTCCATCAGTTCCCATGTGTTGTGGGCAACTTACCTAATTATCTTAGTTTTCTCATCTATAAAATAAAAATAATAGAAATAATCTGTATTAAGGTAATTGTAATAATTAAACGAAATAATACTGAAGAAGGATTTAGCAAAGTGCCTTGGCATATTCTAAGCACATAATACACATTATTAATAATATTTTTATCAAAATGATCCTAACATTTACCCTAAAAGCATAGCAACAGGTGTGTAGCACACAAGCATGGTCACCTCAATTAGCCAAAATTTCATTTTTACTTTCCCTAACTAATGTGTTCACTCTCCATTGATTCTCCATTAGAAATTATTCTTCATCAATCCCATTTATAGGCTTGTTCTCTTAAATAATTACTGCTTTTGGTAGATGAAGTCGTTTCTTATCTACGTAACCATATTATGCCCCTAAATATTCTTGTTTTGATAGCTGGCTTTTCAAATATATCTACATCAAGATGATTGGACATACTCCCAAGAATTTATGGAATGACTTGAAATTTTCCCAATCTATGACTAAGTAGCAAAAATAGGCTATAACATATGAAAACCCCCTGAGTTTGGCATCATGTGAACTAACATTACTATTTGGGGGTCTTAGTGCAACACTGTAGGCATTCAATAAGAATATTCAAACACTAGCTACTTTAAAAGATTACTAAGCGCATTCTTCCAATTAAACGTTGAGAATGATTTTGTATAGTAGCCATACTTTAAATATTTTAATCAGTGCTTTGTTTAGTGTGTGGATATTAAGAATATTCTTTAGCATACCACATTCTTAGCAAATCAAAGGCATCTGTCATACAATTATTTGACGTTTGAGTCTCCTTTCTCTAAGTTTGGAAATACCTATCTACTACCTATCTACTCACTTATCTTAGAGTTTCCTTCTTCTGTCTCCTATCTCTATTCTAAGAAGACAAGTGGATTAGATCTGACAGAATAGCTTTGAGGTAGTTGTATAAAAGAGTCCAATGGGTTTATGTGGTCCATATGCTAATGTTTATCCAGTGTTGAATTTTATCTTCTCTCTAGGATACTGTTATTACCTAGGAGATAGAAAGATGCGTGATTCTCCTTTATGCACTACATACCTAACATTCATGGTCATTTTTTTTTCCTAATACTGTCTCCAATTTTCATGCCAAAATCTCATAGGAAATGCTGTCAAATAATTTATCCTCTGACAAAGCTTTCCATATGTGCTTCGTTCTTTGCAGTCTGGCATGCAAGTGTACAATGAGGTATGTACCCCAAGTCTCTACCAGGTGAAAGAATGTGACCTGGAGACTATAAAGCATGGAGGCTTTATAAGAATATCTTAGGCATGTCTAGTTATTATGCATGGGTTCACATGGTTAAAATAAGAAGAACTTCTTTATTTACCTAATATTTGAATTTTCTTCAATTTGGTGGAAATTACCCCTTAGGCTTTCTGCAACCAGAATAGACCAAGGACGTCCATCATAAATTTCTCTCGAATTTCTCTTCATGAATCTCCTCTCTGCTGTCCTCTTCTATTGGCCCTTCTCTTGCTTGTTAAGAATTCCCCAATCTTTTTAGAATTCTGCTTTGTAGACACTGCTGAATGCCAGAGACCTGAGTTCCAGTTTCCTCTATATCCTTTATTAGCATATGAGCCTAGGTAAATTGTTCGATATCATCAGAGCTTGGTGGTCTCATCCACGAAAGGACAATACTTTATTTGCCTAAAAATAGCACCAAATAATTATTGGTCTCTCTTTGATCTAACATATTTCAGTTATCTGTTCCCCACATAGCGATTCTCTACCTTCAGGCATCTTCGCTCTAGTGGATTTATGTCTCTATTTGCATCATCTGCTTCTCCAAATTATCTAGTGATCTCATCTTTGACAAAATTGCACTGAAAACCTATATACCAAGATTAAGTATTCAAAGACATATGAGAAATCATTTCTTCCCCCAGAGGACCATGAACTCTACTTAAAGGTAAACTATAAATAGTTTTAAAAAGATAAATATCAGTACTAAGTGGCATGTGTTTTGTCCCAGTTAGTGACAGAGCATTTTATGCCTTAAGACTTCAGAGGGCTGGGCTGATATTAGAAGGCTTCCAGAGGAGGTGGGATATGAGCTAGGCATATGTGATATGGAATGACCTAGAGAAATGGACAAACTATAAGTGCATGTCTGACTTCTGGGAGAACAGTCACAACAGAGTTCAGAAGCAGAAAGGTAGTTCTTTGCTAGTTTGACTAGAGTGTCATGTAAGAAAAGTGATACAGATACAGACTTAACGGTTTAGAACTGGGCTGTCCATTATAGTATCTCCTGTCCATTTGGCTATATAAATTTAAATGTTAAATTAAAATGAAATAAAACTTAAAATTTACTTCTTCAATCATGTTAGCCACATTTAAATTACTCAATAGCTACATGTGACTAGTGGCTACCCTATTGGATAATGCAGATAAAGAACATTTGCATCACCACAGAAAGTTCCGTCGGACAGTGCCATAGTAGACTTTTAAAACACCTGAACTTTTATTTGTGCACAGACAACTTTTCTTCCCATTGAGGGAGAATAACTGTCTCTTTATATCTGTAAGACTAAGGAATTTTCAAATTGCTTTTAAAGACCCTAAACCTATATTTGTAAAATTTCCTTTTGGGATGTCTGTCTTATACATATCCTACCTTTGGAAATCTCTTTCTCCTTGTTCTCCAAAAGAGTAGGTCAAGGGTATTCTTGCTTTAGAGGATCTTTTGCATTCATTCTATTTTTGGGGGGGAATAGAAATGGATACCTGGACCCTGGCCAATCAGACTAACTCTCCTAGATATTTGGCATGGGGACACTTAGACATGTGACAGTTGTTGGGGCTCTGCATGTGGGATTTTGCAACCTAAAGCTAGTCTACCACTTTCCAATTTATACAGAAATAAAAAGGAGGGGAGTAAATAGTAGCACTTCTTTTTTTTTTTTTTAATTTTTTTTTTTAACGTTTATTTATTTTTGAGACAGAGAGAGACAGAGCATGAACGGGGGAGGGTCAGAGAGAGGGAGACACAG
Source organism: Lynx rufus (assembly GCF_022079265.1). Lineage (NCBI taxonomy): Eukaryota > Metazoa > Chordata > Mammalia > Carnivora > Felidae > Lynx > Lynx rufus. Next base: position 130,860,707 of record NW_025814867.1, on the reverse strand, counting down.
AATCGGAAACAGGCTCCAGGCTCCAAGCTGTCAGCACAGAGCCCGACGCGGGGCTCGAACTCACGGACCGCGAGATCGTGACCTGAGCGGAAGTCGGCCGCTCAACCAACTGAGCCACCCAGGCGCCCCAGTAGTAGCACTTCTTAACCTGACGCCAGGTATCCGGATTCAGGAATAGAATTCAGGGTGCTCATGAACTTGGAAGGGAAAAAATTACATTGATTTTCACAGCCTCTAACTATATTACAAATTTAGGCAAAACTATAGTAGAATTAGCATTACCTATGATTTTATTTCCAGTAGTAATTACAGAGATTTTTATATTAGAATCCTCAAAAAAGCTATACCTCTTTTGGAATTATGGTACTTGCTGACATAGTGCCAGATCTTCTAACTGTATTTTAAAGAAGCACAGATATTAATAAATTGCAAAAAATTAAATTAAGAAATCAAATCATATTTAATATCAATATTTTGTAATTGTGTTCTAATATATTTGGTTTCCTTTTTTTTCCTTTTTTTGTTCCTTTTTTTTTCTTTTACTTTTTAATCTTTATTTATTTTGAGAGAGCTAGAGAGCAAACAGGGGAGGGGCAGAGAGAAGGAGACAGAGAATCCCCAGCAGGCTATGCACTGCCAGCACAGAGCCTGATGTGGGGCTGGAACTCATGAACCCTGAGATCATGACCTGAGCCCAAATCAAGAGTTGGAGGCTCAACCAACTGAACCACCCAGGCACCCCGTTATATTTGGTTTCTGTTCTTTCTTTCACATTTTTTTAAATGTTTATGTAGTTTTGAAGGAGAGAGAGACAGAGCGTGAATGGGGGAAGGACAGAGAGAGAGGGAGACACAGAATCCGAAGCAGGCTCCAGGCTCTGAGCTGTCAGCACAGAGCCCGAGGTGGGGCTCGAACCCATGAGCCATGTGATCATGACCTGAGGTGAAGTCGGACACTTAACCGACTGAGCCGCCCAGGCCTCCCTATTTGGTTTCCTTTCTAATCCTATATAAGGTTTTTTTTATAAATGGAAAACATTTTCTGAGAAGGCTCCCCTAGGTGTCCTCAAAGGGCCAAGGGCATCCACAGCACAAAAAAGGCTAGTAACCCTTGGTTCACATAGAGAAGAAAGATGAGATAGACATAAAGAGGCAGGGATGAAAGATTGTACCTCAGGGGAAAAAAGCTTCTGGTGAATTTCTACTTTCCATTTTCAATATGGTCCTCATTTTGCTGTGGCTAGGCTGAATCCACCTTTGAGATGCCTTTATACCACCAGGGTCAGTAACGTCATAATTAGCCCAGTCCTTTCATTGTTGTCCAGTGAACATGTTTATCAGGCAAAAGAAATGAATTCATTCAGATAAAGCCAGGTACAGATTCGACTTCCACGCCATTACAGTTCTGCCAGGACTAAGTAGTAAATCATCACTTCTTAAGTAACCCCAACTCTTTTTAGACCAGTTCCTTGGGCTATAAAAACAACCCCCAAGAGAAAAATAAATGCAATGGAGTAGGCGGAAGGCCAATATCTATTATGTTTGCTGAAATGCAGAGCTACTCCGAGCTTCCCTGTTTTGTTTGGTTTGTTTGGTTTGTTTTTTTGGTTTGTTTGTTTGTTTTTTTTTTTTTTTTTTTTGTATCACACAAGCCCATAGAACTTGATGGACTTTTATAGACTCCCCTCTTTGTTACATATGCATCATTATCCACTGTCTTCTAATACTATGACTGTTGAGTTTTCTCTTTAGACTAGTACAGAATCTTACCTCCCTTTTTAAGAACAAAAATTATTTGTGATGTTTTTCTAGTCAGTCATAAATAGCCTCCTAAATTTTTGTTTTTCATCTAACACAGCCGAGTCATCGGTTGCTCAACACCTATGCTACAATCCAAAAGGCATTTGACTTTACAATGAGTCAGAGTTGACTACCTACACCTCCAGACAAAAATCATCTTTGGAAAATTAGGAGAGAAGAAAGACAAGAGGGTAGAGGCAATTCACTTTTTCATTTTGACACATTTAAATACTGAATTCCACTTTCCTGTATTAGCGCCTACTTCCCAGTAATGTGTGTGCTGGTCTAAATTAATCTGTCACATACCTTCTGTTTGAACTGGCACAGCAAGGTAAGCCTTGAACTGCCTGTACCTCCCATAATAAGCACTTCTGCTCTTTTTTCTCTTTTTCCAGAAAACTGAAAACACTACCAGGGTCTCTCCTTATTCAGGATTCAGCTTAATTTCTACTGAGCCTGGAGAAGAGGAATTTGATCCCTGATCAAAGAGGCAAAGTGGAGATGCGCACTGATCATACCAGTGGCAGTAGAATTTGGGCTCGCGAGCTTCCCTTTTAAACAAGAAAATCTGTCTCGTGGTGTTAATACATTTAACTTGTTAAGGTCAAGACTCTAAAAACATTGTCTTGGTGTTGAAAAGATCAGGAAGATTTTGTGGGAGGGAGGGATATGGAGAAGGAAGATGGAAAAGACAGAGGAGGGAAGGACTCTCAGCAACAGAGCAAAGGCACTGACTATCTGGGGGTGAGAGATAAGGCGCAAGATAAGATTGAGAAGGGAATGTGGATAGGCAAACTTTGTTTGGTTTGCAAGTTTACCAAGAGCTTTACCTGGCAGAGCGCGTATACTGTTGCAAAAGAAGTAGGTTACTAATTTGGAATATTGCCATGTGATGAGATAGTACTGTTCTTCCTCTGAAAGAAGGAAGGGAAGCAGCATGAATCCAGAATCCAAGTCTGAGTTAATCACCACTAAATCCACAGCAAGGGGCATAGGTCTTGACATGTTATGGGTGCTCTGATGCTGACTAAATGAGAACCACATGTCAGTTTTACCTTTCTCCTCTTCGTTACTTTGACCCTAGAACACAGTATAATGAGGGAGATGGTCTGTCTCGTAGGTCATCGCCAAAGCTGTGGTCTTTTGCCCAAATCTAGCCTGCCATCTGTTTTTGTAAATAAAGTTTTATTGAAACACAGCTGTACTCATTTGTTTACATATTGTCTGTGGCGGCTTTCACACTACAACTTGCACACCGAGTAGTTGCAACAGAGACCGCCTGGCCAGCAGAGGTGAAAACATTTACTGAAAAAACGTTTGCTGAATCCTTAAGGAACTGGGAGTTTTCTTTGAGGTTAAGATAATTTGGGAATCAGAAGAGCTTTGGAATGCTTCAGGACAGTGTTTAGAACAGAATGAGGGCTCTGGTTCTCACTGGGGGGATCTAGAAAATGGAGACCAAGGAGGGAGACCTTCTGTGCATGCAGAGAGGTGGCTGGAGACACAGTAACTGAGATGGAAGGTTGTCAAAATTCCCTCCCTTTGCTCTTACTAAAAAACAAACAAACAAACAAACAAAACCTCTGGTTGACCTGTTCTCCACAGACTCTAGGTATCCATACTCTAAGGATTAAGAGAAAATACTACTAAGTTCCTTGAAAGAAAGAACCCTAGCTAGTGACAGGTTCAGGCAACTGCTTTCTAATTAAATTAACCTGCCCTAAAAGAGAAGTGGATTTGATTTGCGTCCATGCTGTGTCTTATATTGCAACACATAGACTTTATTATCAAGGGACTCTGATAGGAAAGTAGAAAAATGAAATTTTGTAGCCTTCAGTTTCCCAAATCCAGAGAGTGAGTGACAGATCCAGAAAGAGATCTTAGCAACTCCTTATCATGCTCTCCTCTTTTCTCCCTTCCTCCTAGCTGCCAAAAATACCAAGGATGGCTATGTTTAAAAGTCGCGTTAATTTCAGTCATTTATGTGCACTGCTTGTCTGTTATGCCATTATTATCATGTAGCACACTTACAATTAGTGATACTATTAAAGATGTATCCATTAAATTGCCAATGATTTTATTTTCCATTTCTGTGGAAAAGCTCAGCAATATGCAGAGTTGTAAATGCATCACAGTAAAGTAGTAAGTCAAAGACCTCTATTAAAGTCATGATTATTTCATTTAATCATGTGTGATCCTCATAAATTAACTTCTTTTAGTTCTAGTTTCTTCAACTCTAAAATGAGGGTCATAATAACTTACCAAATTCACGGGGTTGCTGCAGTTATTAGAGGAGATGATATAAGAGGTGACAAATATGAGGTTAGTGATATTTTGTTCTTAGAAACTGGGGGGTGGGGGGGAGGCGTTCCTCCTATATATATCTCTATATATATATAGATAGATAGATAGATAGATAGATAGATATAGATATTTCTTGTGAATTGGTAGATACTAGTTGGAAATATTTTCCTGCCTTCTTCTCCCTCCCACCTACCATCACTCCTTCCTTTCACCTTCTGCTGAAACCACTCCCAGAGTGGAGAAGGGCTATGTGGTGGAGACACTCCAATCCCTCTCTACCAAACTCCAATCACCACTTCAGGAAAAGATTTAAAAACAATTGAATATGATGAAAGATTATATTTTACAAATGACTGTCGGCCAGTTCTTAGACAATTAATCAATGTCAACGTGTATATGCTGATCTAGAGGGAAATGGCTCTAGGAAGGGAGATGAACAGTTGACTTTGAAATGAGAACATCCATAAAATAAGGCTGCTTAAAAATCTTAAGGATATATTTTATTTATTCCAGCACCAGTTTTTAGGTTTCAGGTGTTGTTGTTGTTTTAACGTAAGAACTACAATGATACTGAAAAACACTTTTATAAAAATCGGACTTTTATAAGTAACTTCTAATAATAAAACTCCAAGTCATTCCATTTCATGTATTAATTAACTTTAAGTTTTTGAGAGGAGACTTTTAAAACTTGGTATCTTAAGAGTTATGCAAGTTTTAAATTCAAACTAGTAAAAATTTTTCTGCATATTTCTGGAAGTAGTCAACCCTGTTAACTTCCACTTAAAGCCCAATTATTCAAGAACGTTATAGATGACTATGGGTCTTTGGGGAAAAATCAGCAAGACTTTAAGTGCCCATTAGCTAAAGCTAAATGATAGTGAAACACCTAGAAAAGTGCATGTGGTATCTATCCATGTGAACACTAAATTAATTCAGCATGCTCGCTCAGCTAAGATAAAATATTAACAAAACATTTCCTATGGCATGAAAAAAAGATTGAAAGTTGAAATATAAAAGCGGTTAGGCTATACCACTTGTCAAAGAAAAGTACGTTTAAGAACATTTACTGAATGTTAATGAAATACCAAAGATTACTTAAAATGTTTATGTTATTGAGAAGTGTCCATTCTATAACAGGATAGGCAACTATCATGTAAGTCTTTTTTTTTAATGTTTTTTATTTATTTTTGAGAGACAGAGTGGGGGGGGGCGGGCAGAGAGGGAGGGAGACGCAGAATCTGAAGCAGGATCCAGGCTCCGAGCTGTCAGCACAGAGCCCAATGCGGGGCTCCAACTCACAAACCGTGAGATCATGGCCTGGGCTGAAGTTGGATGCCTAACCAACTGAGCCCCCCAAGGGCCCCTCATATTACAGAAGTCTTTAATTGTAGTGTTCTTAACGAGCTTCATTTTAACATGAAGAAAAGCAGATAATTAAATTCCAATAACACTAAAAATATATATTCATCACGTTTCAAAATCAATAACTGGGTTTTTTTTTTTAAGGTTTATTTATTTTTGAAGGAGAGGGAGACAGAGTATGAGTGGGGAAGCGGCAGAGACAGAGGGAGACACAGATTCCGAAGCAGGCTCCAGGCTCCGAGCTGTCATCACAGAGCCCGTCACGGGGCTCGAACTCACAAACTGCGAGATCATAACCTGAGCCGATGTCGGACGCTCAATCGACTGAGCCACCCAGAAGCCCCATCAAGAACTGTTCTTAACGCTCCAAGCACATTTGACAAAACATGTAAGACTTTTTCTCTCCTTCAGGATTCATACAATCTGGTTGGGAGGGGGGAAATACATATATATATGAGAGAGCAGGAGAAATCGTACCCTATAAAGGTGTAAAAATAACTGCTGGCATTTGTATTAGGTCCTCACTACAAACCAAGCACTGAACCAAGTTCATGGAATCCTCTTATTCATCCTTCATAGGAATCTATGAGGGAAGTTCTGCAATCCTTCCCATTTTACAGATAAGCAAACTGATGATTACAGAGATCACACATCCACCCCACAGTCACCTCGCTGGGAACCACAGAGCCAAGATTCACGTCCAGGTCTATCGATACCACTCTTTCCACATTTTACAAATTCAGAGGCGTGGTGAAGACTGTGGGCTGGGTGCCAGGTTTTGCATTGTAATTTTTCCCATTCCTTGCTTGGTGACCTGCAGTGAACGTTTTAACCTCTAATGTTGGTAATAGGTTCGGATGGTCAGAGGTGAGTAGGAGAGTACAAGCATGGCCCCAGGAGTGGAGACAGGAGGAATGCATGTCCCAGGGATTTTGGCTGGAGTGAAGACTAGATACTTCAGCGCCATGGGAACTAAGTCTGGAATTAGGGAGAAAGCAGAGCGTGCTGGATTTTAAAAGGAAAGGCATGGGATTCTCATTTCATGCTGTTAGCAACTGGGAAGCACTCGAGGTTGAAAAAAAGAGCTTGAGCTAATATGTTCTGTATTACTTTTCTATGATCAGGCCTGAACAAAAGTATGACCCTCAAACGTCCTGGGTCCGTGTCTCAAGAGATTTATTTTAAATGCATCCACACAATGCAAGGTAAATATTTCTGTGTTTATTGTATATTTCTATGCAGTATTAGTTCAAGGCGGGTGTTAAAGATCTAGTGAATGAAGTAGTTCACATTTCAAAAACAATAAAAAAACATTTTCACACACTGTACCTGCTCCCTTGACCCCTAGTAAATGACGGGAGGAAAATACCCAGTGATGTAAATTGTCAGTATAATCTTATTGAACTACTTGTTATATTCTAAAGTACGTGTTATTTTCCAAGCTAGTTAATTTGATTAATAGTCAGTAGACATAGGAAGATAATCTTTGGCAGGCACCTCAGTATCCCAAGAAATGTATTTTCCATGCTATCCCATATATAGCAGTTAAGTAAATACATTTTTACCTCTCCCACGAGACCAGCCTTTGAAAAGGAACTCAATGTATTTAGTTTGTGAGAAAATAAACTGTCTATATTCTCATGGTTTTTACATCATTCATCCCTCAGATGTCTTCTCTATTTTTCAGCCATGGTAAAATGCTGATTGTCTCCCTAAATTCTATAATGCAACCTGAAATAGGGAATCAAACCTCTAAGCTCCATCTCAGATTTGAAGAAAACATGAATCCTACTACAATTTGGTCTTTTAAGAAATTGGTTTTTTTAATGTTTATTTATTTTTGAAAGAGAGAGCATGAGTGAGAGAAGGGCAGAGACAGGGGGGACAGAGGATCTGAAGCAGGCTCCATGCTGACAGCACAGAGCTTGATGTGGGGCTTGAACTCACAAACTCTGAGATCATGACCTGAGCCAAAGTTGGGCCGCTCAACTGACTGAGCCACCCAGGTGCCCCCAGTTTGGTCTTTCTAATCATGCAAAGTATTACATGCTGTTTGCTAAAGTCATTTCTGAAAAAAGAAATGATCTTGTTTTAAGGTGTTTGCATTGTTTTCCTTGTATTTTATACCACATCAGTACAGTTTAATGATAACTGCAATATCCTCAAAACAATGAGTTGAGGAAAATATTACATGTATTACAGATTGCTGCACAAGAACTGAAGACGTTTTATGATTTCCACTCTAGGCAACAATACAATGGCCAGAATTTCACCTCTCCTCCTTTTTTGCTCTATCCTCTTGCTTCTGAAATCCTACTAAAAATTTTTAGGGGAAAAAACCCTAATGATAAGTTAAGAGAAAGTTTCTCACATTATGCTTCTAGTTGGTTTTATGGTGGCAGGAGTAGGAGGGAAGAGTAGAGAAACAAATTTAAGATAAATTCAAAATAAATTTGAGAAAGCTTTTTTTCTAGTAAAGCAAAGCTTTTAATCTGTTCTTATACGTTTGGGAATTTAAGTGGTAAAGTATCAGTAGTAGCATTTTTAAAATTTATTTTACCGCAGGAGCCTCCTTTCACAGACCACCTGGCGGAACCAGGGTTCCAAGGAATGCACTTTGACAAGTGCTGACGTGGAGCTATAGAAGACACACCCATTTTCTCTCAGGGATATAGAGGAGGCCAACTTGAGGGAGAACTGGTTTCCTGAACCGATATTCTTTCTTAATGCGACCCATGGTAACCCAAGGAACAACCTCCTATCAAAGAACAGCATCTTCCCTTTCCGGTTTTTCAAAACAAATGTCAAGACCACAGTACAACTAGGGCCTTGCTCCAACAGACCTCTTCAGTAGGCTTTGTTCTGAACAATTTCAGAAACGGAACCCCCGCCATCTGCTGAGATGCCAGTCATTGCTCGAAGAAGGGACAGAGCAGTTAATCCAGTTAATAAGGGGACGGTTCCTCCCGGCATTGACCCAGAACCTGTCTCCTTGGTGATTCTGTGGGCCTTTCAGCTGAGCAAAGGCCACTGAACTCTCCCGCTGGATCCTCTGTCAGCATTTTACTTGGGATTTAGTTCCAGAAGAAGAGAAGGAGCCAAGACGGCTTACAAAGTGTTTCTTAACAGGGAAGAAAAACTGACATCTCAGGTGCTTAGTTAGGAATGAAAAAGGCTGTGAGTCATTCCTTCTTCCACGTTGCTACATTTTGCTAACTAGGTTGCTTCACCCATTTAGCTTTAATTTCCCAAATATTAAAATGAGAAAAAAAAAAAAAAAGTAAAGAAACAACCACCGTTCTTCATCTCCTGCTGTGAGGATTTAATGAGGTAATAATATTTGTTACAATTTAAGCTTCTCGTTGCTCTAAGTTTATATCTTGAGGCAAATCACTTAACCTCTCTGGGCCTCAGTTTCCTGCAAAATGGTAACAGTAACGCTTTTCCAAGCTGCTTTTTTAAGGCTGTAGTGAGGCGCTAAGGAAGTGAATGTCCTTGAAAATTTATATATTCGTGGACATCTTTGAGGAATTTTTAAAAAATCAGAACACGTTTAAAAAAAACAAAAAGCAAAAGAAAATCCTCCTTTACAGCATTTAGGGTAATAGTCTGAGTCCTTTTGGCTGACCTCCCGTAGAGTTTGGCTGCATATCACTGTCAAAGGAAAAATAAAGTTTATACGGAATTTTTAAATTTTAAGTATATATGCATATATCAAAGCAATTGTTTTCTGGAAGTTTTCGTTTCTTGATTCTCTTTGTTTTCTGTTTATTTATGGAAAGATGCAACAGTGAAGGCCAGGATCACTGTACCTTCAGAGGTGGGTCACTGTGTTCCACAGGTCGTGGAAGCTGACGGGAACACACATCTCTCGGGCTGAAATGTTCTCGGCTATCCCTGATTCAGGTTCCTCCATTCCTGCCCAGAGCTGCTTAATGTTCTTTTTTGGTGTCACTGCTCCTTCTGATACTCTGCTGGTGGTGTGTGTGTGTGTGTGTGTGTGTGTGTGTGTGTGTCACAGACTGGATCACCACAAGCCTGCATTCGTCTCACGTTTCCCTGAGATGTGACTTGCATCGTACTTGTGGCTCTGGGAAAGGTTTGCCTCAAGACAATATTCCAACATTAGCCCACTGAACCGAAGACCCTGCACAGACTTGGAGGAGGCGGAGGGTGGTGGATGGCAGAAGGGATGACTTCACCGGGCATGAGTGTCAAGTGAAGGGACATGCACTCACTTCCTACGGCTGCAGTAACAAATTACCACAACCTTGGTGGCTTATCACAACGTACTTTTATTATCTTATAGTGCTGGAGGTAAGAAGTCTGTAAAGGGTCTTACGGGCTAAAATCAAGATGTTGGTAGAACTGCATTCCCTCTGGAGATTCTAGGGGAGGCTTTTTCAGCTTCTGAAATCTGCCCACACTTCTTGGCTCATGGCTGTGTCACAATTCTGTTTCTGTCAACAGATCTCTGACCCTCCTACCTCCCTCTTTCCTTTATAAGGCCACTTGTGATTACGTTGGGCTTACCTGGAGAACCCAGGATAATCTCTCCATCTGAAGATCCTCAATTTAAATCACATCAGCCATATCCCTCTTGCCATGCAAAGGTAACATATTCACAAGTTCAAAGGATTACGATGTGGACATCTTGGGGGAGGGGGAGTGCATTCCTCGGATGCAAAAAAGAGCTGAAAGTGGGAAAAGAGAACTCAAGACACCTCAGGACCCAACCAACCACAGAAGAGATAGCAGAACTGATACCCTCTGAATGAGTTTTTCCTCCCGGGGGCCCGACTGCTCCCCTCCCGGCTCTGCCTAGCTTTGTACTCTGTGATCTCATCCTCTTTTTTCCACTGAACGGAAATTGTTCTGAAGTTCATCTCAAAGATAATGAGCTAATCTAGGCTAATGTGCTCTTCAGGCAGAGCAGCATTATCACCAAGACTTTCTATAGAAGGGGATGCTCCACTTTTATTGACCTCACCACTTAGTGAGTTGACTGTTGAGGATTTGTGGCCAGACAGAAAGGGAAGGAGACCCCACTGGGAAGATGTTTTGCTGAGAAATCCTCTAAAGTCACTGCAGGCAAGGAGTTGCCTTAATAGGCTTCCTCTTATGTAGGCCTGGCTCTGGAGACAAAATTGTTCTTCCTACTGAGCAGAAAGATACTCCCAGGCCTTTTCTGACTACGACTTCCTCATGTATTCATGAGGAAAATCATTCCCATTGGCGTCAACTAGTGACTTAAGGATCCCCAAAAACTTCGGCCACAACACTTGAATCAGAACATAGAAACTGAGTTCTCGGCAGTTTATCATATACACTAAATGATCCAGATATGGAAAATTATCTATATTTCCCTGTAAACTTGGTTCTTTCACATGGCTTCTGGCAATGCTGTTCCCTCTAAATGCAATGTTTTTTCACCTGACTTTTACCTTTTTAATCCATAGTCATCATGGTCACAGGGAAAGTTGCCTTGACTTCCTTGTTCTGGAAGCTTGGATTAGATCCAATGCTTATTTGTATACTGGCACACATCACATTATTATTTGCATGTAAGACTTTTGCTGAATGGTAAAGTCCCAAAGACAAGTCATGTGCTTCAGCTATCTGGAGATCCTCATCGGTGCTCCATAATGGCTTGATGAACAGGTAGATAAAGGAGCCCTCCCAGAGCTGGCGGTGAGTTGCAGCTGTAGAAAGACAGAGACATGGGGCAACCCACAAAATAGCACTGGGAATCTGGGAAGAGCACCAAAGAGAGTAAGGAGAATTCCAAAAGTGATCAGAGAGGCACAGATCTGGGAAATAGGTTCCCAGTGCTTTTGCTTTGAAATATTTTAATGAGATACTACACGTACTATCCTACATGTGCTTGCTATCTTCCCCATTCAAGCTCCCACCAAATGCCTGGCATACAGTAAGACTTAATATGTGTTTAGTGATTCGTTTCCTATTTCTGGCTCAACATGACCCAAGAGGTAAAGCCTAAGTCAAGAATTATATAAAATAAAGCTAAAAATCGCATTATTCTAAGGCCATATAATCAAAATGATAATAGATAATGAGCATTTTTTGGTTTCCTACAGTGAGGAGTCCTTCGTTGTAGCTGGCTAGCATCAATAACAAAAGTATAAAAGAGATGAAATCTGCCCTCAAGCTTTGCACTGTTTACAGAGGAAACAGGAAAAATAGATACAGTAAAAATGATGCCACGATATATAATAGGAGTTATTCTGACCTTGAGGATACTGGGAAATATGCCCAAATGGCCTCCTGGAGTCTAGATCAGACCGTGGCAAACCTGGGTCATGGGAAGAAGAGATTGCATAGATTCCTTCCTGAAATTCCTTCAGGTTTCCTTCATTGGGTAACACTCATGAAATATAGCTCATGCAGTTTATTCCAAGAATGGATCCACCCTCCCTATTAGAGGGTGGCCCAAAGAAATCAAAGCCAGGAATTCTGTTCAATGGATGTAACAAGGCAGCGTATAACTCCTGATGTTGTTCATGGCTGTCTTGCAACTACGGAGAAACCTAAAGATGAAGCCAACACAGAAGGAACAGAACCAAGAAAATCACAAAGAAATGGAACAAGAAATCCAGGTGCACTATGTCTGAAGTCTTCTCTACTCAGGGCTTTTTAAAATCCTTGTATCCAGTCCGAGCTGGGTTTCTGTTGCTTGCTACAAGTTTAGGAAAGGGAATCTATATCCCTTATATGTCCTCTAGTTGATCTAGTATACAGAAATGTGTGGGGAGCCTTTTGAAGCCACCCTGCCATAGAAAATATTAAAAGTATTAAACGTCCATAAGAAAAAAATACAACACGTGGAAGAGGCAGTAACATTGGCGTAGAATACCAGATATGAATATTGCTGAAATGCAAGAGACGCTATAACAAAGTCAGGTGAAATATACGGGGGAAAAACACTCTTCTATAAGAATCGTCTGATTCTTCATCTGAGGGTTGAAAGTGATCTCTGTCTGGTTGTTCCTAAAGAACTCAAAATGCAATCACATACTTACGGGAGAGGACAGGAGCATTTAAGGGTCAGTGAAGGTTGAATTGTTTCTCTGTATCCCTCAATCAGTGATCATCACTGACAGGATAGTTGTAGAATTTTTACTAAAGAATACTTTTCATTGAAAACAAAGATGATTCACTAGATAAATATAAAAAAAGAAACAACAGGTGGTGAATACAACTCAAGACATTAAATTTCCATGAGTCACTGAAGCCAGATGGCATGCATTTGAGAATTCTAAAAAAATTTAAGATCAAAGCATTTTGGATACTAACAATATGGGCAATTTATCATATAAAACAACTATCAGACTTAGGGAGATTGCCAACTGTATTATATGACACTATTAGGAGAGCATGAATTGTTCATTCAATTCAATTAAATGCAATGAAACTTAACAGGTTTATTGGCCACCACCAAGTACAAAGCACTGTTCTAGGCCCTGGGCACTCAAAGGAGTTTGAAACAAGGTCATGTCTGCCTTAACCCCACAACTGAGAAGACAGCACATTGTCAGTAACAGTCAACAATGCAGAATGTCAAACATACGTAATGATTTTATAAGAACGGTATTTAAGGAATTCTCATATAAAGTCTCTTTCCATTTGAAAGGTGAATTAGACATCAGATGAAGATAACTGGTACTGTTTCCAGGTAGGTTAAAAAAAGAAGATCTTGGTGCTTTAAGATTTGTAGAAAGATGGAGGAATGGACCCTAAATTTCCTCCCAGAACAACATTATTGGTACTTCCATGGGAGACAATGCCTCTGTGATGGTCAAGAGACTGGAGAAGCAGAAGGCTGCTAGCTCCAGAGCCACTCTGCTACCTCTTCCACAACCTCTGCCAACACACCGAATGTCCCCAAACTGCCTTTCAACACCGTCAGGCTAAAGACTGGACAGTGACAACTCTACTATAGCTGCCCCAGAAGTAACAAACACCCAAGGTCATGGTTGCCAGTGGAAAGAGCTGGTATCCACCTCAGGATGTCCACTTCCACCTTCCAAAACTCAGGGGTGTACGTTTGATGAATATCTGCAAGGAAGTCTGGGAAAGGTAGATTTTTAGCAATATTGCATCATAGCACAATATGGGATACAGGACAGCTAGACACGTTGAAAAGGGCTGGAATGGAGGCTGATGGAACTAATCCGTATTCTACCACAAAAGACCAGATTCTTGGCCTCCCTGCTTACAACCTGGTATTTCTCTATGTACTTCCACTTACGAACTCACCCCCAGGCAATGCCTTTCCTTGACTCTCCTGTTTATTATCTTCACCATCGGCCCAAATGACTGAGACAGAGAAGTCTTGGAGTTGGCCTCAGCTGCTTCCTCATTCACTGGACTATCAGTCATGTGGTCAATAAATCCTGTTAGTTCTCTTTCAAATGCCACCGTCTTTGTCCAAGCCCTGTTCACCTTTTCAACAGAGTATTATTAAGTTTCTTTACCAATAATCTGGCAGGTTGTTCCCTTTAAAGAAATCTTCCATGTGAGCTAACTTTCAGAATTGTCTTTCTTTTTAAAAAATATGTATTTTTTAGTTTACTTATTTACTAAGAAAGAAAGAGAGAGAGAGAGAAGGCGGGACAGAGGTGGAAGGGGGAGAGAGAAGAGCAAACAAGTAGCACAGAGCCTGATGCGGGGCTGAAACTCATGAAATCTGAGATCATGACCTGAGCCGAAACTAACACTCTGACACTCAACTGACTGAGTCACCCAGGCGCCCCCAGAATTATCTTTCTAAGATCAAACTTTCATCATGTCCCTCCTTTGTGTAAAACTCTCCCAAAGCTCCCAATTTCTTGCACAGTGATGTTTAAGCTTCTTGGCAGGGCGGTCAGATTCCTCCCAAGTAGACACTTGGCCCACGTCTTCGACTTCTCTATTTCCAGTTCTATAGGCTTTTTACCCTGTCTGGTAATTCTATACTTCTTACTACTCCCCAAGTACACCGGACCCATCCATGACTCTGTTCCCCCAAATATATTGTGGGTTTTTTTTGCATCCTGGATTGTCTTTTTCCACAGTTAATGGGTATAAACGTTACTTTTGCAAAACTTTCCCAAGCAGAGTTCATTTTCTCTCCTTTTCACCGTTATCACATATTTCTCACGCTGCTACTTGAGTGTGTTTCATTATATATACATTTCTCTCATGCTGCATACCCTCCACTAAACCGAGAGCACCTTTAAAGCCAGGGAAGGATCTCAACTAGATTTCCATATCATTCTCGATCCCAGACCTGCTTCAGGTGCTGATACATCAGAATATTTATGTATTGAATGACCAGATGACAAAAATATAAAGGCAGTTACAAAAAACTTTTAAAATAAAAGAAAACTCAAAGACTTAAAAATGTAACAACCCTATTGTGATAAAATAGTATTCATCTTCTCTTATCTGACTCCAAGAGAAAAATATAAAGATGTTAGGGGAATAGGTGTAGTGCTCTTTTTAAGATTTGCTCAGTCTCTAAAAGATGTAAACTTGGCAGCCTGACTTGAAAGAGTCAAAACGAGTACACGGGAGTTTCTGACAGACAGCACTGGCTCTTGACCCAGAATGAGCCAGCAAAATTCCAGAAGCCTATATACAGTTTTTCTTGGACTGTGGATATGTTTATATTATAGTAGCTGGATGGCTCCAGGGAAAGTTATGGACTTTCATGCAAAACACAAAAGAAAGAATATCTGCTCAAATGCAGAAAGAACTTATGTCAACAACTAAGCTCATTTTGTAACAATGAAAATAATGATGAGGCAATCACAACTTGTAAATACAACCAGGAGGGCTCGTAGACCTACATCTGTCCCCCAAAGGAGAAGCAACAACGGGGGTGCCTGGGTGGCTCAGTTGGTTGAGCATCAGACTTCAGCTCGGGTCATGATTTCATAGTTCGAGAGTTGGAGCCCGGCATCGGGCTCACTCCTCTCAGTGCAGAGCCCGCTTCAGATGCTCTGTCCCACCCCCTCCCCCCACTTCCCCTGCCCCGTCTGCCCTTCCCTACTGGTGCTCTCTCTCTCACAAAAATAAACAAACATTAAAAAATATTTTTAAAAAACCCAACAAAGTTTGATTGAATATTATTCTTATAAGCATTAGTTTTATTTTTTTTAATTACAAAAAATGTTTAATTTGACAGAGACAGAGAGAGAGAGAGAGAGAGAGAGAGAGAGAGACCATGAGTGGGGGAGGGGCAGAGAGACAGAGACAGGATTCAAGATGGGCTCTGCGCTGAGAGAGGAGTGCCCGATGTGGGGCTCAAATTCAGGAACCATGAGATCATGGTCTGAAATCGGTGGCTTAACGGACAGAGCCACCCAGGTTCCCCTTGTAAGCATTAGTTTTAAAGCATAGTTTCTTAAAGTGTATGCTAAGGAACACTAGCTAGGGAGTTTGTGGTTGAGAGTACAGGAAATGAACATACTATATTGTCTTCTGGGAACATCGCAAAGACGCTCGGCATAGGAAGCCTCTGAGAAGTCTGGTAAGTGTCCTTTAGATCTAATGTTTCTCAAACATATTTAGTTACTCTTGTTTTCATTTAACAACTTACCAGCATCCAGCAGAGAGCCACCACTTGATATGATGCAGGGAATGGAGAGGACAGTGACATAAAGTTAAAGTTGACAGTCCTGTGATGAAAACTATTTGTTTGGAGAGGAGTAGCCCCCTGACTGCAGAGACACAGGAGGAATAAGACGAACTCTAGCGTGCTTAAAATAAGGATGCCCCCCTGCAGTGGCTCCCAGGAAGACATGCCCGCATCCTAATCCCTGGGTCCTGTGGATATTAATATTACCATATATGGCAAAAGATGCGATTAAGTTAAGAATCTCAGGCAGAGCTTAGCCTGGATTACAAATATAATCTCGTGTATATTTGTAAGACAGACACACAGCGGAGAATGTGTTGTGAAGACAGAAGCAGAGTTGGGAATACCAAGGCAAGCACCAGAAGCCGAAAGACGAATGGATTCCTCCCTGGAGTCCCTGGAAGGACCGTGCCCTGTGGATACAATACTTTGATTTCAGACTTCCGGCCTCCCGAAGTGTGAGACAATAAATTTCTGTTGTTTTAAGCCACCAAGTCTGTGGTAATTTGTTACAGCAGCCACAGAAAACTAATACACCCCAGTTAAGCACTTCTACGACTGAGGCACTAAGCAATGTTCCGCCAACTTCCACAATGTTCCCGAAGGTAAGAGATGAGCCTGCCACTTTTGCCTCTGGCATCCCAATTTTGTTTAATAACCTGCTATAGTCCTTCTTGAGCCTATTTATATATAATAGCCAATATAATACCTTGAGGCAATGAGTTTCATAAATTTACTACCCACTGTGAATAGCATCTTGGTGTATGGACTTTTTTATGGCACAGTGCATTTTCATGATGAATCCATTTGTCCCTTTTTTCAACTTTTGCTTAATGCTTCTATCATTAGCTTAAATAAATGTGGAAGACAATTGAACTCCACTAAATAGGACAAAGGTCGGAGAGGAGAGCTTGGAACGGTTAGACCATATTCATGAGACACATAAAAGGCAGTTCCTTCTGAACTTGAAGGCTTCTGTGCAAAGTGCCGTGGCTGTTTGGAGGGCCGATGTTCGATGTTCGTGCTGGCGGTGCTATCAGAAGAGGGCCTTGAGGCAAATATTCATCTTGGAAACATTTCCACAGGAGATGGCCCAGAGACAAAATCATGCAGAGACACAGAAATTAAGCTCAGCACAGAAATCCACCTCTGCTGAGCTATAGGACACATTTCCTTTTGGTCTTTAAGAGGAAAATAACCATATCATCAGACCAGCATTGCATAAACCCCGATAAGGTTGGTGGAACAGTCTTAAGGATTAAACCCATAAACACGTCTTCCTGCTTTTTTAGACCCTTGCATTCCACCTGCCACCAAAAGAGTCTAATTTGTAAAAAGGAACAAATAAATTTACTATAAAGAATTGGAACTTGGAATTTATGTATTTAAGTGTCAAATAGATATTATAAAGCAGAACACATAAAACTTTGATTACTCAGCATTAGTTCAATGTAAAATTCAAAGACATTTAGTCCAAATTTTCTTATGCATGAGAATCACCACTTAGCAAGTTAAAGTGTAGGTTCCTGGGCTTACCACCCCCCACCCCCCACCCCCCATTTTTCCTGATTTGGCAGCTGAAGGGAAAGCATGAGTGATGTACAGAGTGCCATGTGTTGAGAAATGTTGTTTTAGAATGGGTGTGTGTGTGTGTGTGTGTGTGTGTGTGTGTGTGTGTTAAATTTAATAGTGTAGTGGTCAGCCCTCTCCTCTTTCTATACATGCTACTATTTGCCTTGGGGGTAAGACAAAAGGGCAGAAGAATATATATATTCTTAGAGAGAGAGAAAATTCAAACACCTGGTACCAACACACAGCTACTACAAAAATTAAATACATAAATCTGTTCAAACTATCATCTTAATCATCTTGAAAACAATTGCATTAGACACTCAAATGACACCTCTTTTATAAATCGTTATACTGTTGCAAGAGATTTATAGGCTCAAAAAGAATAAAAGTAATGGCTAACATTTAGTGAGGACTTTCTGCATGCCAACACTGTTCCAAGTTCTCTGTGCCCCGCAACATATTTAATTTTCGTAGGAATGCAGAAAAGGAGGTGCCATGTTTTCTCCTCTCTTATAGATGAAGAAACAGAGGCCAGAGTTTTGATGGTGCTCCCAGGGTCACATTACTTCTGAGCAGTAGAATAGCTGTCTCAATCCAAGCAGAATATAAGCATCCTTTAAACATTTGCTTTCCCTGGTTTAATTTATTGAATTTCAAACCTTTGTATATCATTTTGTCATTGAAGGAATTCTACACCGCTATTTCAGTTTTCTTTATTATTTTTAGCCACATTTGATTCCCTCTCTTGTGACCTCCCAAGTTTGCATTACTACATAGTACTGTGTTGAGACTCCAGAGTACAAGGGGACAATGGTCACATTTCCTACAATCAAGCCTGCCAGGAACTTGAATGTCAAAGACACCTTCGTCCCATGTGAGGTGGATGGTCAGGGTGCATTCTGGAATGCTACAACTCCGTCTTTTCTGGGGTCTTTTAACATACAGCACTAAGAAATCTCTTACAGTTAAAACAGCATGGGTCCCAAACTACAAGGTTATAAATATCTTTAAGACCACCCATCCCTTTCATTAGCAAGAAGGGATAATATCTCTATGACAGATTAAAAACACACCCACATTAAACTTCCCTTCACAGAATTACTGGTCCAACCCTTGGATTTTTTTCTGATTTCCCTCTCACTTTTCAACTTACATTATTTCCTTTCTGAAGGCTTTTTTTTTCACACTGACCTAGTGCAGAGGAGTGATCTTATTTTAATGGGAATAAAAACAGTGTCCCTCTCCAAAGCAAAGCTGGTAAGTGTTGATAAATGATGTCTTTCCCTCCCTTCACTCCCTGTTTTGTTTCTTGATGTATATTTCCATTTCATCCCCTCCATTTTCACTCTCTCAAAGCCTCTCTCACATTTTGTTTTATATCACACCTTTAATACAGATTCCATAAGCATCACATCACTAAACAATAGTCACCTAACTTTTGGAATAGGGACTCCACACGCTCAGAAGCCATCTAGCACTTGCCAGAATAAGGGTACATAGTACTTCTTGATGGTACCAGGTTTACACTAAGCAAAAACGTCAAGGAATCCAAGGTCTCCAATGGCCAGATGGATCCCTTTCTGCTTGAAGGATCATCCTGGTGGGAATACAAACAATTGAGATGATAATGACCCTGTCCTCACAGCCTTTACAATTTAATCAGGAGAGAGAATCATGCAGAAAGTACAGTTACAAAGGCAACCAGATGTCAGAGGATAAAGTCCAACCTCCTCAGACTTTCCACAAGCCCTTTGGGATATAAACCTCTTTGCCTCTGAAGCCTCCTCTGTGACTAATCCTGACCCAAGTTCCTGTGTTCTCAAGGGCATCAAGACCCTTCCTGCTTCTACACTTTGTATCTGTACCTCCTTCACTTGGAGAGCCACCCACTCCCTCGTTGGCCTGACAAGCTCCTTCTTCTCATTTCAGATTCAGATCTGTCACCTTCTTTGGTGAGTCTTCCTTATTTACCTAGGTAATGCAACACATTTCACCATTTATCTCTTTGCCCACGGGGGCAAGCTGGAACTCCATTCTTACTGTCTCCAGCATTTAGTCTGGCCTCTACTAGGTGTTTAATGAGGGTTAGGTATTGAAGTACAACATGAGTAATTAAGTGCTTATGTTCTGCTTTTAGATAAATCTGAGTTCACATTCAACCCTATACTTATTACTTAGGTGACCTTATGGAATTTCCTGAAACTTCAGTTTTCTCCTCTCTAAAAGAAATAATATCTGTATCAGAAAGCTGTTGTTATGACAAAAAGTGCCACGTGAAGGAATGCGGTGAGACTTGGAAAATGGAAGTTAATATTGTCATTATTTTTAAAGAATAGCTTAAATCTAATATAGTTAAATTTCACATACCTATGAATAAAGTAAAATTTCATATATTTGTATTGAGGATGTAATGAATAGGAAGAGGATGGGTCACATGTAAATGAACCAAGTCAGAGTTTCTGGAGGAAGGGGATTTTAAACTTTAATGGTGTAATGCAAATGGAGGTCATGGAATGAAGGGGAAAAAATTACTGGAGGTAAAAATAACGATACCAGGAGTAGATAAGTAACATTGAAACATATTGAAGGAGAGTATGTTGAGAAATAATAATAATGCTGAGAAATAATGGTGAGAAAATGACCAAGGTGGAACATGGTCCCCAGTGAAAGCTCTTGAGTCATGAAATGAAGTGAGTTTTGACGATTTCAAACACAGTTATGTATAGGTTCTATTGAATCAGGAAGAAATTTGAAGGCAGAGAGAACAAATAAAAGACCATAGTATCTGGGAACCCATGTGGATGCCAAAGGGTTGTCCCTAACAAATGCTAAATGAGTTCATGTTGGCGATTTTGGGTGGAGGGTTTTTCACACTTGCTGACGAAAAGCCACTTATTGACTGAAGTTGAAGCAACCAGAAAAACAGTTTTATTTGAGAATGCCTCGAAGTGAGTTAATGGCCAATCCCAAGGGGAGGAGAGTAAGCACTTTTCAAGCATTTGCTGATCAAGACTTTTGCATATCTGAGCTCCTGCACATCAAAGAGGACTGCCCGCTGGGTTTGCTTACCCCTTTAACTAAGTCCTTGAATTTAAGGACAGAAGTTCCTATAAATGGAGAACTTCGAATAGTCAGAAATTACATTCAGACCAGTATAGCAGTTCTTCCTGTTAGAAAATGGCACAGCTGGTGTTATTAATCAAGCAAAAATACTGCCCACCTAGAACCCAGTGACCTTCACCGGGTGGTTGCAAAATTGGCAGGTTTCAGATTTCAAATGAGAACTGCCTCCTAGCTATCCTGAAAGACTGGGATCCAAAGGTCAGAAGTTCCTTTACCAAGAGGTCAGGTCACCAGGGTCGGGGTGTCCAGGGCTGTGTCCCAAAGGTCAGAATGCTCTGCCAACAAGACTTCAACCAGAGTGTGGAACTGGAAGAAACCCATGTGTGAGGGTGTAGCAAGAGAAAGATCAATAGGCTGATTTGCCAAGGTTAAAGAAATATGGGCCATGGAATCTGGCAAACCTAAATGTGTTGGGAAACATGCCTTTAAGTTTAAGTTGGGTTCATAAGAATTTGACTTATTTCAGAGCAATAAATGTGTGCTGGTCTTATCTAAAGACCAAGGTGTCCATTTTATTGCTTGTTGCACACAGTCATGACCACTGGTGCCATTTTCTCTGTGTTGTGCTTCGAAATGATTATATTCCTTAGAAGCTGATGACATTAAGACTCAGGGTGCCGACAATTTCTTAGCATTGTGTGCCATGTATTTACAGAGATCAAAATGAGGCATTAACGACCTTACGGTATTACCTTTAAATATATATAAAGTACATTTTAAGCAGTTTATGCCTGAATTTTTAGTTGTGTTTACCTTTCTTTCCAAGTTATTTTGAAGGGAAAAAAAATAAAGTATCAATAAAGTATCTTAATTTTAGGTCTTTTTTATTTCACTTCATATTTTATTGTGAAAGCTGTAGCACCAATAGATTGGATAAAGACAACAATTTGGAATCACTCATTAAAATAGCCAAACGAAGATTTACCAGAAAAAAATACCACATGTATACCACATTTTTCACTTAAAACACACGAGTCCAAGAAAGCTGCTATTATGAAAGTCTTGTATTTTGCTCTGTGCTTTTTAATTCACAGAACATTTTAATATATATCGTTCCATTTGATACCCACTAGGCACCAAATATAATATATAAGTAATCAAGTTAATTGTGAAAATTTTTGGTATTAAATGGCACTTGGACAAGTTAAAGACAATGAACTATAGTTCCACTTTTGGCATGTGATTTCAATTAGCTCTAATAAGATTATATATTTTATCCAATGTGCATTGTGTAAAAAATAAATTCATATGACCTAATGTCATTAAAATGTTATCATCTTTGGCTCTTCTCTCCTCTGGAATGTGCTAGGCATCATGCAGAATATTGCAAGTTTGCATAATACAGAACGGCAGCATAAATGTTGAGATGTAATTCTGTTGTCTTTTCAAGATATACTGCAGCACGACTAATGACTATACATCTCAGCTTTAGCAAGATCCAATTTTCTCTTCTAAACTAAAAAGTCACTCCCAAGATTTAGGCTTTCGTTTGACAAAATCGTTCCCTTAAAAATACAGAAGAAACGCCAAGACTGTAAACTAACAAAAATGTGTGGCGACAGACAGTTGGTGCCTCATAATGCACTGGTGTTTCATTAATCACTGTCACAAACTGTACATTCCGATGTGTATGTGACTTCCAGGGTAATATATTGAGTAGTGAAAGTTGCATGTGATGATCAACTTAATATTTCAGGACAAGGGGAGAAGTTTGTATTTGTAAGGACGGATAATACCTGATCAGATATTAAGATAATGTTCTTTTCTTGACAGTCCCTTCTCCAAGTGACCTGGAAGACTCCTAAAATCCAGGCTGTTATCCTAAGAAACATGTTTAAAATACTTCCCTTCAGTCAGATTCTGAGATTTCTTGGGAGTAGAACCAAACGTTTGATAAGTACTTTTGTTTTGTTTCAAAATCTCTTTTGGGGTCAGGTGTCTCCACTCATAATGTTTAATTCACTTGAGATAATGTGCCACCAAAGCATTTATCATGATTATGGTGTTTAACCCAAATTAGTGAGTGAAAGGATTTAAAATGATATCATTTGCTAGAAATTTTTGGGATTTTTCTTAAAGAAAGAAGTCTAACTCAGCCAATCAAATACATTCAATGTTCTCCTAAACTCATATTTAATCTTACATACATTTAAATTGTTTCATCTTCTTAAAGTAAGTTCTTAACTTTTCAACTAAGTAAATCTTCCCCAGAGGTAAAATCCCAATTCAGTGCCCATTTCTCTTAGGAAGTCTTACCTAACTGCTCACTTCCACTTAAAATATAGTTTGTACCACCTGTATTAATCATATTTCACTAGTTTATGTATATGTCACATATGTTGGTCATGCTTCCCCAACTAGATCTTAATTCATAAAGGAGAACAGGGAAGAGAATCAGTACTAATCGACCTGTTATAAACAATGGAATGTGCTACGTATTTTGTATATGTGATCCCAGATTACAAGATCAAGGTTTTACACTTCTTGTTGAATTCCAAAATACAGGGCAAAACTGGTATTCAAGAAATGCTTGTTCATTTAAAATCAGTCTTTAAAGTTATTTCCTCCCAAAGATGTTATTAATGCTAGTTCATTCTATTAGCCATTAGTAAAGGTCTTTCTAAGATTAGCCAATTTTCATATTCATAAGAATTTTAGTCTCATTTTTATAAAAGCTAACAACTCAGAGGAGGTATCATGAAGTAAGACAACGACAATAACTTTAATGTGTTTTATGATCTTTTTCTCTTCCTTCCATCCCTTTCAAGGACTTAATGTGGAACAAAAAGTTTACGACACATTCTCAACACAACTGTTAAATTATAAACTCTTGACTAAAAACGCCTGGGTTCAAATTCTGACTCCACCATCATGAGCAAATTATTTAAACAGTGTACAGCCAGTTTCCTTTATCTGTAAAGTAGAGATAACAGCACATTGTCAGAGGTCTCTGTGAGGATTAAATAAGATATTGTGTACCAAATGGCTGGCCCTTAATAAGCACTCAATAAATATTAACTATTTTTTATTGTTACAAATTGTCTTTCCTCATTTCCCCATCTAAAGACTTGAGGAAAATAAAATCACACCTTATCCAAATAAGTGAGTGAAAATGTAATAAATACCTCAGATGCTTCATTCTCATCAAGCTAATATGAAAAATGGAGTGAGGGGCACCTGGGTGGCTCAGTTGATTAAATATCAGACTCTTGATTTCAGCTCAGTTCATGATCTCATAGTTGTGACATCGAGCCCCGAGTTGGGCACTGTACTGAGTGTGGAGCCTGCTTGAGATTCTCTCTCTCTCTCTCTCTCTCTCTCTCTCTCTCTCAATCTGTCTCCCTGTGCCCATCTCCCTCACCTGTGCTCTCTCCCTCTCTCTAAATAAATTTAAAAAAAATGGAGTGAGGTAAAGTTTATCAGACCAAAGATTAAACTTATACAGTATATGTCAACTTATCCCATACCTCACTTTGATCCTCTGTCTGGTATAACCTATTTCTCATACTTGGTTCACTCTGGTCCAATTTACTAATATAGATAAATCACTCATATGAATGTTCCCCGCCATTGTCTCATTCCTGCTTGCTGGAGAGGATTTGCCATTTCTTTCTGAGTGTCTCCCAATGCCTTCTGCCATCTGAGGAAAAGCCACTTTTTCCAGATTGTTTCTTCTGAACTTCTGTCATGCACATTCAGAAGGAAAGTGGTAGAAATAAAATAAACAAACAAATAAACAAAAACAGGGCCCAGACTGGGTCTGGGGAAAGCTCTTAGGAAGCTTCGGAAATGAGAAACCTGGGGGAAACCGCAGTGTGTGAAACTAGAGTAGAAATGGATTTAAAAAGTCATGCTGTAGACTTGTGTTCTCTTTGTGGTGTTCTAGAAAAAGAAATAAAGATATTTGATTATTTTGAAATGACTTTTTAGTTTCTGAGTTTTTCTTTAACAACGGTACATTCTGAGACTGGACCACAGGCTTCATGCCTTTATAACTATTACCCAAGTTAAGCGCATGACTAAAACTTACCATAAAGTGTAGGAAGAAAAATTTGAGGGCACAAATTGTTGTAGTCGTGTAATAAGACAATTCATGTTGCTCAGCTTGGCTAAATAGCTTTCAGCCCTGGGCTCCAGCAAGCAGCAATCAATCACTCCACTCCACCATATTAAACAGCTGCATTCACTGAGTCACTTTATCCATCTGCATGTTTAATTTTTCGTACAAATTTCAAAAACACTTAATATTTCTCTTCCTTTATATTTCAGCTCGCGTGTTTCTGCTTCTGTATATTTAAGATGATCTTTAAATCCATAAGCACTTTTGGGAAGGTAGTATTTTTCCACAGCAGTCATCATTAGCCTTTTGAGTCTTGAGAATAAATGGTTCCTAAGAAACACACACAGAGTATAGGTGCATTATTATCTTGAGAATTCTAAACTGGATGTCTCCCCATTCTCCTTCTAGTGCTTTCTCCACAAATCCTGCAGTTCATTATCCTAAAAATGAATTTGATTGCTAAAGGGTAGCAGACCATGCCACCTCAAAATATGCCACTTTGGTATAAAGATTGTTTTGAGCTGAGGGCAATTGAGAAAAAGCAGATACAAGAAAAGCTCTATGCCCTCCCCCTATTTATCTAAAAGCAGGACATAAATTGTAAATATGTCTCTCCTCTCCTCTCCACCAGGAAGGACAGAAGTTAATCACTAGAGACAACTCTAGATCCTTATCAGCCCAGAGATGGCACCAGATGAACCCACATAACAAATGTTTCCAACTAGCCTTTATCTTCCATTAGTTCCCCAATACATTTGCCTTCCCCCAATATGCTTCCCTAAAGCTCAAAGTTGTTTTTCCTTTGTCTTGTCATTTCTCCAAAAATGCATTGTTCTTCTGTTAAGATGTCATATAAGCCCAAGCTCTAATCACCCCTTTGAGTTACTCATCCCTGGGTACTTCCATGTGTAAGCACACATGAATACACTTCTGTTTGCTTTTCTCTTGTTAATTTGTCTTTTGTTACTCCAATTTACAAGGCCTCAGCCAGTGAAACTAAGCTAGGTAGAGGGAAAAGTTTTCCTCCCCGACATCACCATACTCATGCTTAAAACCCCTGTTGGCTTCCTATACTTACGGAATAACCCATCTCCGCAGATGGCCCTTCACAATGAGCCCCAACCTGTCTCCCCAACCACTCTTTTCCAGCACTTTCTGTAGGGGGCCACACAAAACTTTTCCCTACTGCTTGAAGACACTTTACCTGGAAACTGGGGAGGAGCTGCTGTCATATAAACTGCTTCTTGTTTCTAAAATGTTCTGGGAAAATGTATACTGCTAACTACGCATGACTCACTCAACACTTGACTCAGTTCAAGTGTCCTGTCAGTGGTGGCTTTTCCTCAACTTCTCCAGGTAGTGTTAATATTCCTGGGGCACCAATTTTTTATTATCTCCTTTAACCATGACAAGAACCAAAGAGAAATTCTTATTAGCCTCATTGTACAAATAATAAACTGGGACTATAGAATGTAAAGGACTTGTTTTGAGGGTGCAACTGGCCAATTTGCCCCCATTGCCCTCACAGCCAAGGAGCTATCCCT
Organism: Lynx rufus; assembly: GCF_022079265.1. Taxonomy (NCBI): domain Eukaryota; kingdom Metazoa; phylum Chordata; class Mammalia; order Carnivora; family Felidae; genus Lynx; species Lynx rufus. Next base: position 130,834,301 of record NW_025814867.1, on the reverse strand, counting down.
CCCCTGTGCTCTTGTAAATTTCTTTTGCAGTCTTTAGCAGGAAGTATTGAAAATATCTATCTCAGTCTGTTTCCTCTGCAGTTCTAACTGGATTCCTTCCTGAAGTTAAGACGTCCATAGTCCCAGGACTACCTATAGTTTTTGGTGTTCATCTGTTTCTTGAGGCAGTGCAGCAATCAATCAATGAAACATTTTCTAATTGAAGAATGAAAGGAAACATGAGCTGATAGTTTCATGAGCACCTATGCTATTTACCAGGCATTATGCTGATTCTACAAAGCTCATTCAAACTATTTAATGAGTTTTACCAAAAGTCCACTTTTTTATCAAAACTTATTTATATTACATAAAATATAACACAAATTTCTAACACTTTAACCAAATGAAGTAAATCTGCTAAACTTTCAGGAATTAGAGGCTTGCTTAGGACTTATTATGCAAATTGTTGAAGATGCATTTCTTATGTGTTAATAAAGAACAAAATCAGTGAAAGCCAACTAAGAACCAGAGCAAAAAAAGTGCATTCAATTTGTTCTCTTTACACAGATGTAAACCCATCAGCCTGTATTTCTTTTTCTTTTATTCACGTAGTGGCAGTAAACAGGCAACCCAGTCTTCTGTGTGTTCTGTTGTATTTTAAGCTCTTTTGATGACAAGTGGAAGACCAGTTCAACCAGCCTAAGCAAAAAGGAGATTTAATTATAAGAATTCAAGAGGGTCTCACAAATTCCACCCCTCTAAAGGAATTGGACTCAGAAATAAAAGCTGCTAGGCAGTGACTCTCTCTCTCTCTCTCTCTCTCTCTCTCTCTCTGGTATCTTATCTCCACAATTCTCTTTGCTGGTTTCCATCATTGCTTTTTGTCATTTCTCTGTTTCTCTTTCTACATAGTGGAAGATGGATAGCTCACCCAGGGACATTTTACATGCTGTGTGTCTCTAGCCATGTTTATAGACTAATGAGATGCCTCTGAGAAATTGAGTTTCTTAGAGAATCTGATTGGCTCAGCATGGTCAGGTGTCCACTCTGGGCCAGTTGCAAGCAATCAAAGCAACACACACAAAGAAAGAATAACCTAGGGGTGAATTTCTCAGAGAAAACGAGTCAGTGTTAACTGAGCAGATGCCCCAATAATTGTCCATTCCATACATGTTCTTATCCAGCTTTCTTCTGGCAAGGAAACCAGTTAGAATGTCTGTATGTTACAATTTTGCCAAACATTCAAAATACACAACATTGAGGCATCAATTTCTCAATTTGTAGTAGATTCAATCCTAAAAATTTAGACCACTATTTTCTAGCCACTATAAAATCATTAGGAATGATTGAATCCATACCTTATCTGGTTGTTAGGTAATTTTCTCCACTTTCCCAAATAGATTGATGTTTTCAGTTCAATATAACTACAACTAAAGAAAATGTGCGGAGGAAATGTCTTTTCTTATTACATTATAATCGTGTTTGTGTCATAACAGAGTGGCTAAATGAAAGGGACATACTCAAATCACTGCAGGACCAAATTAGCAAATTGAATAGTTTTGGTGTGTTCACAGAATAACCGATTAAACCATGCAACCTCGAGAGAGGCGGTTTCCAATACACAGAAACATCGAATAGGAGGGGCCTCTGCTCTGAAGATGTAATTGGACATGGATGAAGGGGTAAGTCAGAAAATGCTCACCTAAATCCCTCCCTAATTTTGCCTAGTTCAAAATGATTAGCCCCTCGCCTTTAAATACAGAAATAAGTATTATTTGTTGTTTTTCACAAAAGTAAATTTGTATAAATAAAATTGCTCCCCAAATTGCCAAGTTTCCAGTCTCCAAATCACCAAAATTGCCGACGAAAAACTCCTATGACTAGGCAATAAACCGAGGGCACGATGTCATCTCCGCCCCCCTCCCCCCGCCATTGAAATGACAGTAAGGTGTTTAAAAGAAATGAATTGGTAACATCATAAATGGGGGGTTATAGAAAGTACAAGAGGTGGACTAATTAGGAAATGAAAGCAGATGGGGATCGCAGGGAAGTGTACCCCCAGGGTGGAGGAAGCCACACACTCAATGGTAATATACACTTGTTGAAGAATGCTGTATTTCAGGGAGGACCCTTCTTAGGTGAAGTTCTGGAAAAACTCTAAATAAAGAATCAACAGATTAGAGGGAAACAAAGGGCTGTGGAATAATGCCAGTCAGTGTCTAACCAGAAAAATAAAAACCTTGGGGCACCTGGGTGGCTCAGTCAGTTAAGCATTCAACTCTTGATTTTTGGCTCAGGTCATGAGCTCCCGGTTTGCGGGTTCGAACCCTGCATCAGACTCCGGCTGACAGTGCGGAGCCTGCTTGGGACTGTCTCTCCCTCTCTCTGCCCCTCCCCTGTTTTTGCACTCTCTCTCTCTCTCTCTCAAACACAAACAAACAAACAAGAAAAATCTTAAAAGGAATATAATAACAGGGGTGGGTTTTCTCTGCCTGGAATTGTGTGGCAATTAAAGAAAACCTTTAAAAGTTATCCTCAACTAGAGAAATCAACTGCTACAGAGAATGGGTTATCCTGATCATGGAAAGAACTGGAAATGCCCAAGATCTTGAGACGGTGATGCAACTCAGAGATTGGCAATTGCGGTAAGCCTCTACCATCCCCAAGGGCTAGAAGAGCCAAAGGACAAGGGAGTGTTAACAGAGCCCAAAGCTATCGCCTTCTAGCAGAAGTTGAAATGGCCACAAGCCTGCGCAGTTGAAGCTGAGACCATAGAAGAAAGGCCGGATTGGCAGGAGAGGTATGAAGAAGGCACTGCCGCTTCTGCAAATGCTGCCTGCGATACTACAGCTGCCTGGGACACACAAACAGTGATAAATACCCTGGTTTCTCTTCTTCTTCCCACCCTCCAGTCTTCCACCTGTACTTTCTGCTGGAGGAATCTATCCAATTGACAAGGAAGCCTAAGAAATAAGGCTCAGGTGCCTGGGTAGCTCAGTTGGTTAAATGTCCAACTCTTGGTTTCGGCTCAGGTCGTGATCTCATAGCTCGTGAGTTTGAGTCCCGCATGGGGCTCTGTGCTGACAGTACAGAGCGTGCTTAAGATTCTCTCTCTCCCCTTCTCTCTTTGCCCCTCCCCCACTTGTTCCCTCTCTCTCTCTGTCTCTCTCTCAAAATAAGTAAATAAACTTAAAAATTAAAAAAAAAAAAGAAAAAGAAGTAAGGCTTCTGTTCTGTGGAGCAGGGCAGGAGGAGATTGAGGAATACCTTTGAGATCATATAGCTATATGGCAATCTAGGGACAGTTTTCAGGTAAATGCTCTCTAAAGGAACTAACTCCCTAACAAGACAGAATTCGGGGCCCAGGTGGAAGTTAATACCCTAGAGCAAAGCCTCGTGCTCATCATTATTTTTTTTCCAAAAGTGGGGAGGAGGTCTACCCCTAAATGGTAAAGTGCACCTGCTGTTTTTTACACACACAAAATTCCTGGCAGAGAAAACCCTCCCCTGTTATTACATTCATTAATTGAAACTTTTATTCACAACTTCGAGTGGACAAACCAAAGAACACTACTTATTTGAGGAAAACCAGGGGGTCAAAAAAAGGGGGCTTGAACAGAAGCAAGTGACCCCTGAGAAACAAATAATCCATGGAATGGAATTAGTCTTTCAGAGAGATTCAAGAATATGTTGCTCACAAAAAAATAAATAAATAAAATAAAACCAAAAAGCAAAACCAAACAAACAAAAAAAAAAACCCTAGCACATCAAGAAGAGATCACTATGAAAAATACACAAATAGAAAATGAGCATTCTTGGAAATTAGATGTATGAATGGCAAATTTTTAAAAATAATATAAGTCAATTTGAATTCAATTCTAATTTGAAGCCCAGAGTCAAAGCCTCAAAGATTAAATATATAGGTTATATATGTTGAACGGTAAACTGAGGCAAATTAAAATTTACACTACTTTCTTTGCACAGACATCCATTCAAATTAGGCAGCACCGAACAAAGTTAAGAGTGTTCCCCTGACAATCTGGGAAAGGCTTTTGCAGATGGAAGCAAAGTAAGGGAATAATTTGATTGGCTACCGCTTAATCAGTTGCCCAATTTGTGGAAGCCTAGTTGGATGTTTGCGATTAGATGTTCTTAAGTTTCATTTTCTCGGATTCAAGTGCATTGACCCTGACTTAGGTTTCAGTGTGTTATATAGGCTACCAAGATCTTAGACCACCTCAGTTTAAGTTTCCTTGTACATATGTGATTAATATATATGTAGCTTTGTATAGAAATTTATATATGTAATATATTTAAATGCATATAAAAATGCATGCTAATTTATAATATATAACTTTTTAAAATATACTTTGTGTTATATATTATATATATTTGTATTATATATTATACATATATATGTTAAAGAAAAGTTAATAGATATGGAGACTTAATCAAGAGGTTCAATATCCTAAGAGAAATTCCCAACAAAGAGAACACAAGTGGGAGACATTAAGCAGGAGGCACAGAAGAAGAAGCAAATTTGCAGGAGCTCAAGAAATGCCCGAGTGCCAACTGGGCATAGGATGAGGTATTCATATCTATACCAACAGGAACTAGTTATATCCTTCAGCGTTCTCAGTCTGAGGACAATTAAAAATGTGAGGGTATAAAATAAAGACATTTTTGAACACACAATGAGTTATCTTCATTTACCTTTTCTTATAAAAAAGAAAACAAAACAGCTGTGGTTTCTTTTCAAAACAACAGAAAAGAAATTGAAAAAAGGGAAGCCATGAGATCCAAGAAATAGTACACCCAACACAGAACTACAGTGAGAAGAGACTCCTTCAAAGCAGGCTCTGTGGAAAGTGAGAAGAAACAATGGTCAAACTTGGCAAGTGAATATGGAAGGTTTTAACCACAATGTTTTCATGTTGACATATAATGCAGCTAAAAGGCAGGATCTTTGTGGGGCTGAAATAAAGGTTTATGCTGCCTCTTTAATTTTTTTTTTTTCCAACGTTTTTATTTATTTTTAGGACAGAGAGAGACAGAGCATGAACGGGGGAGGGGCAGAGAGAGAGGGAGACACAGAATCGGAAACAGGTTCCAGGCTCCGAGCCATCAGCCCAGAGCCTGACGCGGGGCTCAAACTCACGGACCGCGAGATCGTGACCTGGCTGAAGTCGGACGCTTAACCGACTGCGCCACCCAGGCGCCCCGCTGCCTCTTTAAATAAAAGAGAGTAACAGAAACTTAGAAGCTCACGGAAGATCAAAGAACTCTATAAGGAAGCCTTGGACCAAATATGAAGAAAGGTGCAATGTGGAATAACTTTGAGGTCCTCATGGAGTGGAAGGAAAGAGATTCACTTGACCTTCACGATTAAAGTGGCCCATGTTTAGTGAGATAAAATTATATCATTCTACCATGTTCCATGGTGGTTAATGATTGCTGCAATTAGAATATTGAAAACACTTATTGGGTCTGAATTCTAGCCTATAAAGTATAGATAAATGGTTAAATATTTAATTAATTATAACACTAATGCAGAATTTAAATAGTACGAATTTGGTCAGTGTAAAAATAATGACATAGTTTACAGAGCTAAGTAAGTATAGAGAAAAAGTAGGAAAAATTGTGTCAAGAAGCACTAATGTTTCTATCTTAATAATGGGACCTACGGAGTAATGAATATCGATTTTGATGAATAAAACATGAAGTTTAGTAACCACGTGACAAAAATTTAAGGGGGCAGAAGTCCACTGGAAGTTAAGAGAGTATAAGTTATCTAATTCATCAGCTTCCATATAGAAAAATAAATATTTTAAGGTATAAATTTGAGGGTTTATAATTGTTAAATAATTTTAAGCGGTTAGTGTAAAATAGAGGTATGAATGTGCAGTTTAGCACAGGAGTTCCAAGTTGATGGCCCATACGCTAATTCTGCAAGAATCCATTTTTGTTGTTGTTATTTCCCATATAATGTTTGTAAAACTTGAGAAGCTTAACCAAAACATTCAGATTTCTAATTTATCTTTAAAAAAAAAAAAAGGATGTAAGAAAGATCTAGCAACACTGAAATTGCATTCCTCCGTGGGAGCAATCGGCCAGGGCTAGCAAACAGGCTTCCCTTAGATGGAGCCTGTGCTATGCCTTTGGCAACATTCTACAGGCTTCCAGGTATGTTACTTATGCCCTGCTTTCTTTGTTTACACCAACTGCCTAGCTTCTGTGAGAGTGGAATCTTTGACCCCTCACTGAGAGTTACAGAGTTAAATATCGGAAGAAATATACCTGGCTCAAGGTTGGTACCTCTGGGGAAATGAGATCAAGGGTGGAAAGACTTCAGTTTGGGAGATAATAATCTTTCATTTCAGGACAGTTTTAACCAGCTCTTTTATTTCTATGTCTATTTGTCCATGTACTTCTATGTCTATGCCTATATCTTACCTGGCTCTAGTCTGGCCACAGACTGAGTCCCAGATAATAAAGCTTCAGGAAAAAATGAAGAGACCTTATGCTTGTTGAAGGGTCAACTATAAGTAGGAAGATGGCTTTCAAGGCAATGGTTCAGTATCTGGGGGTTCACGGATACTATAAAAAATAAAATAAAATAAATTAGAACAACCTATCTGCCTAGTGGAAGTAATATACTGTTTCTCTGATTTTGCTTGTGGCCAACTGTTAACTCTCACAAATAACCATGTGCCCCTCTACATTTCCCAGCCGTCCTTGTAGGATGTTGCAAGTATGTGACTAGACTCTAGCCGACAGGATGTGGGCAGATGTGATGTAAGCCGCTCCCAAACCTGGCCCATAAACTCTTCCCAAGCAATCTTACATATGTCTTTCCCTTCCTCAGCAATTTGGAAGCCAGGTGTTTAAGATGTCTCAGCTGCAAGACAGAGGGAGCCTATCTGACCCATATTGGACTGTAATGTGAACAAGAAATAAGCCTTGTTGTGTTAAGCAATTGAGATTTGGGGATTGACTGTTCCAGTAGTTATTGTTAATTACCTAAACCAGTGACTCTCAAACTTAGCATGTTTCAAAATCACCAGAAGAGCTTGTTACAATACAGACTGCTCACAGGTGACTTAATATGAAGTCTCCTACATATTAGCATTGAAGCAATACTTACAATAACAGAAATGAAGATGTAGGATGAATGGACGATGCCAGATTTCCAAGATCAGCATAATGGTGCTTGTATCTACACTGAGGTGTTACAGGCAGTCTGGAACATGATGATGACTTCAAGTTACCATGAAGCACAATTTCAATTACAGCATAATTATGATCTGGGAAACCAGAAGGCAGATGGATCAGCCTCCTGTGAGGTCACCTCTGTTAGGGAAAAGCCCAGATCAGACTACAGGTGAAAAGTATAGAAGAGAAAATGTCAGCAGACACTGCAAACACAGACCACGGGGAAGTCACATATTGGAGTCATGATCAGTGTCACAACCTCATACCTACATGTCAATCTCTAACAGTTCCAAACAGGACCTTTTCATTTCTGACTAGGAGCAATCATAAAAAGTTTCCTGCCAGGGGAAGGAAAATACCCAATAGGAATCCCATGATTTTATGTCAAGAACACTGGCAGAAAACAAATGAATTTCTAATGACCTAGGAGCGACAGACTCAACCTTAGAGGTTAAAAGCAGTGATTAGACAAAATGCAATTCTCTTCTTTTCTTTTTTCAGATATACAAAATGTGCGCCTATGCGGTGGGTATTTCTACAGTACTTTTCACAACATTGATTTGATTATGTTGCCTAATTTGTCACTGTTCCTTCCCAAAAAGATAGTTTTCCATCAGCCTCTTCAATAACTTCATATTCTTCTCGTATCCCCTGCCATGAGCCACACAGGCTAGTCTTTCTTCTTATACAGAGAGATAATAAAACTCATTTTTCTTTTTGTCTTTGACTTACTAATATTTAATTTGTTAATTATCTCACCATAATATGATAATAAATTATCCATGTTTTCCAGACACTACTTTTTCTGTTTCATTTCTTTCCCTTGGTTTCTTGCATAGATCTGATCACAGAAATTCCTGCTTGGACATTGCTCTTAATATTCTTGAGGAGAACTTTGTTACTGCAAGTTATTAATGGAGAGTCAAATGAGAACGGTATGATTACACTATTTGATTTTTCCCATTCTATTTGCAATCCAATGGGATATTCACTCTTGATGTTATTAACTCTTCACATTTAAATTTTAATCCTCATTTATAAGCCATCTGTTGTCCTTAACTCTACAGGTCAAAAAAAAAAAAAAAAGAAATTAGATTTTTCTCTGTCCTCTTGAGAAATGTGACTACAGGAAATGATGAGCAAAAATGAATTTTATTGCAGTCTTGACATTCAAAAATTTTAAATATCTCAAACTATTCAGAAAAAGGTAGCCTTTAATTCTACTTCATTCATACTGTCTTCACAATAAGTGTTATTAACCACCTGCTCTCTACAAAGCTTTGTGCTAGGTGTTGAGGAAGATCCAAACATCAACGAGACACAATCTCCTGTATCTTCTTAGAACTTAAAATTAATATACATTCATAGGTAGTGATGGTCTTGATAGTAAATGTTAAAGTCTTTAAGAAAAGGAGAACTTAAAAGCTATATATCAGAAGGTAGATTATTTGGAAGAGGAATCAGTGACAGTTTCATGGACATCTGAACTAGTTCTTGAAGAATTGTAGGATAGTGATTGTACAGGAAGGAAGTGTAGATGGGAGAAGGCAGTACTATATGGAGCATGTTTGGGAATGGAGTAACTTCGGAGGAGGCTATCAAGACAGCATAGGGTATCATTAGGAATAAGGTTGACAAGAGGCAAACTGGTACCAGATTACAGATGTTTAATTTTTTTTTTTCAACGTTTATTTATTTTTGGGACAGAGAGAGAGACAGAGCATGAACGGGGGAGGGCCAGAGAGAGAGGGAGACACAGAATGGGAAACAGGCTCCAGGCTCTGAGCCATCAGCCCAGAGCCTGACGCGGGGTTCGAACTCACGGACCGCGAGATCGTGACCTGGCTGAAGTCGGACGCTTAACCGACTGCGCCACCCAGGCGCCCCTGGATTACAGATGTTTAAAGGTAACATTCAGGAATTTAGAAGTCACCCTGTGGTCCTGAAGGGCGTGACAGAGTGTGTGAGAGTGACAGTTTTGTTTTCAGAAGATTGATCTGGTAACAGGCGTGTAAAATCTGAAAATCAGATTCAAGAGATATTGATGGAAGAGAAATTGTGTGGGTCAAGCAGACAGAGAAATCAAAGATGACTCTGAAGTTGAGAGCCTGACTGACTGGGTGGGTGGTGACTACGCGCAGCAAAAAGCAAGTCAGAAGAAGCAGCTTGTCTGGGGAAAGGTGTTACTACAGAATAGCTGAGTTGAAAATGCCGGTTGGGAACCCAGACAAGGCCAGTGCAGAAATAGAGCTGAAGCTCGAAGGAGGGCTGGTTGTTAGTGTTGAAGATTTGGAAAGAGATTAAGACCAAGGGAGGGGAGAGGCGGTAATTAAAATCACCGAATGAAAGAATATGGTGACAGAAACGTAGAGAGCTAATAATCATCTGGGACTAGCATTGCCCGATTTACTTCATTCACTCACACTAAATTCAGAACAGCTCCTAGAACCTCCATCATAGAGAGAACGGTCAACAATGTTGAATGTTACAGTAAAAGGTAGATCTGTGGATTTCTGTTTGCATTTGGGATTAAAGTCATGATTCTGAGAATCTACATAAGCAGTCTTTTTATTTCCTCCCATCAAGTGTAGAATTTGGCAGTTAGGCAGGTCATTTGACATAGTCAGAAATCTAACTGGGTAACTCCCAACTCACCTAACTGGAGTTTGAATCATTCATTTGGATTTTCGAGAAGTGAACACATTGTTTTCTAACGCTGGGTCTTCTGGCTAAACTCCAAGCTCCTGAAAGGTAGGGCTTGGGTCTTGCAAGGGCAAGGCCCTTGAAGGAAGCTTGATACTTGCTTTTGTTACGTATAGTAGTAGAATAAAAACTGGCCTCAACTATGTGAAATCTTCAGCCATTTGCAGGAGTAATTAAGAATAAAAGAAGAGAACCAAGGATTCAGCATAATGTGTGTGCCAGGACCAGTAGAATGCTAAAGAATGGAGAGCTAACAAAGGTAAAGATGACCCTCGAATTTAACAGGAAGTCAGACTTCCCCTAGCTACTGGAAAGACATTCTTTATGCATTAAAAATAACTATTATTTTCAATTTACAAATGAGTTTTTAGAGGCAGACAGGTTAAGTCACTTCTGGAAGATCCTAATGTGTCAGCAGGAAATCAAAGCCTGAAGTTGGGAACTTGCTTCCCACTAAGGGCTCTGAGCTGTAACCTAAGAGAGAGGTTCCAAACTTTCCTAAAACTTCGCTTCTCAGGTCATGGGTCGTTATGCTTTTCCCCGAGGTTAGTTTTACATGAAGAATTCAGGGGAAACCTGCACTTTTAAGTGACAGAGAATTACAAATGCTATTATCTTTTTAGAAATCATATGGGGCTTCCTTTCTCAAAGCCGAAGTGGGAATAATCCATGGGAAGATAAAACATCCTCCCCATTGCCATCCTCCTCCAAAATAAACATTTACTGCATAATGAACAAATGTGGGGCAAATATATTTACTTGCAAAATGATGAAGGCGATTGTCGCTTCCCTTGGAAGAGGTTTATTAGATATTGGGTGAAAAGGTTCATTGCTTGAATAATAACCAGGAATAAACTGTGTCCATGTTACCGTGCAGCTTCTTTTCATTTTTAGCCTCACTGCAATCTTGAAAGAGGGCAGGGAAGAGTTAACCTAAGGCCCAGACAGTCCCCTGCTGATCTGTAATGAGTGAGAGCTGAAGCTGAATGTCAATAGCTCCTTGTGAACTTGGGTAACCCAGCTGAGCCCTCTGCTTGCCAGAGCTGGAGGAGGTAATCAGCTTGACCTGTGTGACCTTCCTGAGGCTGTGCTCTGTCCTGCATCGAGAAGCTTCTTTGCATATGATTCCTACATGCTACTCAGTTGAACTTCTTTTAGGAGAACTGATCCTGAGTCAGCCTTAAGAGGAAACATAATATAAATTAGTCAATGCTGGTTGCAGGTTGCACAATATAGTAGATGCTTTAAAAAAAAAAAAAGTAATAGGAACACATCCTGGAAACCTCAAAAAGATTTCCAGGAACAGCTATGACATCTGCCCTTCTAGCGTTATTAAAATAAATTGAAGGTTATGTAACAGTTCTATCAGCACTTCAGATTTCTTGTGGAGTTGTGTTTCATCAAGTGCTTTCACCTTTCTGGGTTTGGTAAATGGATTTACTTTTGTTTTATTGTTTACTCATCACTGTTTTCATTGCATAGTCCCAAGGATGCCATACACACAGTGTTTACAGTATAGATTCTAGGTATACTTCATAAGATTTTCTTTGAATTTCTAACAGCATTTTGTCCTTATTCTGTCCAATAAATGAAACTTGAACAATAACTAAACTTCTATCTAGGTTTAAATATGCTGTTATTAGGAGAATGTTATTCACTGAGAGAATGAATGTAATTCTGCTGTTAAACTGCATAACTTACATAACCATATCGAAAATGGCACAGTACTTCCCATAAAAGTAAGACTGATTTGAATCACAAAGATCAACCTATCATAGACTATACAAATCCATACGTAAGTCCCATGACAAATACAGAGTTTATATTCCCAAGAAAATGGGGCTTAAATGTAACAAAAATATTCAGTTAACTTATGCTCATAGGGGTGTCCAAGTATTCCAAATCAAAGGCACATTATTCCTTGAGGAGCTAGAAGCTTTATTCCTACCCTAAAGCAAACTTACCTCCAGGTATATCTATTATGCATATTCAGTCGTTAGAACTGAGGAATCCTTCATCATGACAAATGAATTTTGCCTGGAAAAAATAAATGCCTAAGCTGTAGTTTTCCCTAGTTTTTATAATAACGAAGTTTAAAATTCTTAGTAAAGAATTGCTCCAGAAAGGTGAAATCTTTATCAAATGCAATCAGCCACCGTCATTACTTTGCAGGTTAAAGGAACACAGAAGATACTGCTGCAGGGTGGGCAAAGGAAGCCAGTAAAGTGGGAAGTCACAATCTGTCGTCAAATATTGTAAAATACTTTGTCGCCTTCTTTGGACAAATGCACATGGTGAAACTGTGGGATGGGGGAGAAAAAAGCCTACGAACAGTTCTATATTAAGCTTAACATTATACTCTCAGCTTGGTCCTAAGAGAAACAACACAATTATGAACCCTCAGATGAGCCGAGGCAACAGATGATAAAGATTACTTGAGGGAAATGACACCTATATATTTGACCAAAACTGTCAAACACACACACACACACACACACACACACACACACACACACAGAAAAACTACATAACCACTGCACTTTACCCAGACTTGCCCATTTCTGGCTCAAGCGTCGTGTTCACTGACAGCTTGCACATCTCTGAATAAATATCTTAAGAGGACAATTCCCAAAGGAGGTTGATTTTTCAAAACACATGCCACGTGCCCAAGTAAATCATGTATGGAGACTGGACTCTGACAGCCAACTTAAACGAATGAAATATATTTTCCTTGCCGATTTTTAAAAGCTTGTCAAGATTGGCTTGCATGACAACTCGTTATTTTAGCAAAGTCTAAATTTGTATATAGAGTTGGCCTCTAGAAAGTATCACGTTTGTTTTGCCCCTAGAATATTTTCTTATTACAAAGATTTGTGGAATTAATCTCTGTGAAAGTAAATGTAAAAAGCAAATCTTCTTTATCTCATGGAATCGCATTATAACTGCACAGGAGCACTTCGCTGCTTTATTTGGAGTGACTTTTTTTGCTCCCCTGTCCCATGTCACCAGCTCTACCACCCACACCTCCCTGAAGGGAGAAGAGCTCTGTCAAAAGACTGCCTGGTAAATCAAAAGCGCTTTGTGGATAGTCATACTGTGTGTTGCACCAGAATGAGCCCTAGTTATGCAGCATTCTCCAAATGACTTTCTGCTGGCTCTCTCTTCAATCAAATGCCTGATACCTGAAATGAATGAGGAGACTTCGGAAATTGCTCTAGTAACTAGGTTAAGCTAAACAAATACACTTAAGTTTTGCCTAGTTCCATAGTTCTATAGCCAAATGTGATTTGCACAGATTAGCTGCCAAACTATACTTTTCAAGCGATCTTTACTGAGCTCACAAACATGACCATTGTGCTAGGTACTAAGCAACATGAAGACTGATAATGCTACCATCCCACAGACATTTTTAAGGGCCGTACATGATGGAGACTCTGTCACACTCTGTGATGAGTAAGGGGAAAGAAAGACAATTAAGATACGATGTCCAAACTACAGGAGTTTCCACTCAAGCAAGAGGAAAAGAGAAGTAATAATTATAATAAATTGTACACAAACCATAAAAGAATTATAAGTCATGTACTGAGTACCCAAAGATGGGAGAAATCGTTGTTGTTGTTTTTTGTTTGTTTTTTTCTGAGCCACTCAGCAGAGGTGGCCTGAGTGAGGCCTTCAAAGATGGCTTTGAACTAGGAACTGGAGATGCCCAATGCTACTTGAGGATCCATATATTAGTAGGTAGCCCAATGCTGGAAGTGCTGAGACTCATCCTGGGTAAAGGGGAAGAACAACAAAAGCTAGAAGACAGGGCAACCAATTTTTATAATGTGTTTATTATGAAAGATTCCTAACATTCACAAAAGGGAGAGAATAATAAAATGATCCCTCAAATAAATGCCCATCACCCACATTTAAAGATTATCAAAATGGTGGCACATTTGTTTTATCTACCTTGTTTTCTTTTCTTCCTGAGTTTTTTAAAAAAATGTTTAAGTGTTTTTTATTTATTCTTGAGAGAGAGAGAGAGAGAGAGAGAGAGAGAGACAAAGCATGAGTGGGGGAGAAGCAGAGCAAGAGAGGGACACAGAATCCAAAGCAGGCTCCAAGCTCTGAGCTAGTAGCACAGAGCCCAACGCAGGGCTCGAACTCACAAGCCATGAGACCGTCACCTGAGCTGAAGTCGGACGCTCAACCTACTGAGCCACCCAGATGCCCCTCTTCCTGAGTTTTTTAAAAAGGATATCCCAGACATCTATCAGTTCACCTCTTCTGATTTCAATATGTGTCTCTAAAATGGATGGGCATTATCTTATATAATCACAATGCAGTTATCATGAACAAAATTAGTGATAATTCTGAAGTATCACCTAATAATAGTAGGGCCATATTAAATTTCCCCATTTTCCTCAAAACCGTCTTTTTACATGGCTAATTTATTAAGTTGGTGATGGGTTTTGTTTTCTTAAGCTCAAATGCCATCCCATGGAGTTGGGTAGTATCTCATAGGCAGTGGGATTTGCTGGAGGGCCTGGACTATATCTAAATCCTTATTGAATTGCCCTGTACCTAGCACAGTTCCCAGCCCAGGATTAACCCTACACAAATGTTTGCTGAACTGCACTGCCTTGAACTGAATAAAGCTTTTAAGTAGAGTGGCATCTCATCAATACTCAGTTTTAACATAGTGTTAGTGGCGCTAGGAAGGGGCATTGGAAAGCCTGTCCTCACAAAAACTCTGTACGCTCAAGGAGGTGGTAAGACACGTGGTCAAATTGTAGGTGTCAAAGTACTACGAACCATAAACTGGAACTTCATAGAACAGAAATTTCTCAGTTTATAGATTTTCTGAAATGACAAGTCTTTGTGCCTTCTGGGTAGAGGCCATACTTTACTTACCCTTGCATACCTGAATAGACTAATATCCGAACAAACTAATATCAAAGATAGATGTTCCTCAACCAGACCAAAATATTTCCTTCTGATGATTAAAATTTTAAAAGTATTTCTTTCAACAGTATTTCGGGTGGGTTTTTCTTGGACTAGCCTGTGTATTCTTAGTATCTAAGTAGAGAAACCACCTGAAGAGAGAGAACTCTATCCAGGAAGAATGGTACTGATCACTGTAGCAAAGTTTCATTGCCTTATACTTTGACACACATTTATACATTTCTTATCCCATTGTTTTGCTTTGTTACTCACAATTAGTGGAATATATAAGTAGTATTATCTAACATTTACAGGTAAGTAAACTGAGGTCCAGAGTAAGGGAGTGCTGTAGTCAAGGCCTTGAAGCTATTTATTGGTGGAGGCAATTTGAAGTCAAGTCTTTGGATACCAAGAACAGCGCTGGTGGTTTTATGTTTCAACAATTTTCTTGATTTTAATTTTCCATTCTTAGCATTGTTTTGATTTCAACTGTTCGATGGCACCAAATCTATTGAGCAGAAGAAGCTGGAAGGCAGCGAAGGCTCCCTGTCTTTGTGGGTGAAACAAATAAACTTTAAGCAGTTTGGAGTATCTTTGACAGCTGACAATGTCCTCTTCATATAATTTTTATAGATTCTTCAGGATCCATTATTATTTTTGAAGCTCTCTTCCAAGAAATAAACAGAATCCTATTTCCCCAATACAGTAGGCCTCTACTTGTAATTAGTGATGTGTTTAATTTGTTCATAGTATCCATAATATATGTATTGTATGAATAGATAATCAGATATTAATACTGCATTGACTTGACATTAAATTTTACTATGAAAATCTTTATAAGATCAGGTTATAGTATTAAAAGAAAATGCAGAGAGCAACAATTAGTTCTGGTTCAATTATTCCATGGCAAATTATCTTCAGTTATTATGAATAAATGTATATGGATCTTGCATTATTAATATGCAAACTATGAGTTCTGCCTTCAGCTTTGTATTGTTGTTCCTTGTATGACATCCATTTTGGTCAGCTTGTATTCTTATTTCCAGTGCTACCTGAGTTTCCAATTTTTTAAAAAAATTTCCCTTGAGGTATTTTATTTTAGAAGGTTTTCCCAATTTTTGAAAATGGAATTGTTTTGCACAAGTACCTGTAGAAAAGACTGTGTAATTGTCAAGTGCTGTGATTTCTAAAACCTAAAGAGATTGGTGTAAGATATGAATAAAGATTATTTTGGATTTTCTTTTATCTAAAAGCCCTAGAAATTTAATTGCAAGATCAATTGTTTCCACTTATGAGTCAAGTCTGCTTATGGGGGCTATATTTAGTTCCAAAATCTCATTGCAGAAGCTTCTGATTGAGATCACACTCTGTATTTTCACACAGTGATTTCTCAGGACACTCCACCGAGATAGGTGCTAATTTCTATTCTTCTTTATTTCCTACAAGTGGAATTAGAGTGAGAATGTTCAACCAGCTTTTTTTTTTTTTTCCTTTTAAATTAACTTTTAGCACTTGGAACATTCTTGGAAATGAAGGAAATTCATCCACCTAGATCAGGGAGGTGTGCAGATTTACAAGACTGAAGTTTTTTTCCTCATTTTGTTACAGGATTTGTTACTGATGGGTACCAGGGGAGATGTCCATTGACACTGAAAATATTCTTTAAGGAAGGGGAAGGATAGATGCTATTTAACTTATCAGAGTTGTTGCATTTTGAAACAAAAGAAAAGATTTTTTAGAAGAGTGGAGTTAAGTTGTACACAAAACGTATATTATACACAGTATGGGTGGGGGGGGGTCCTCTGGTAAGGTTCAGGCAGTAGGAAGTTTACCTTACAAAAAGATGGTATTTGGGAGGGATGCTGAGAGGCTTACAGCGACTATGTTTCATCTCTTTCTGTCTTGACCACAGCACTGAACCAGAGGCCTTGCATAAAGTAGGTGTTCAATTAAAGCTTGCTGCATGAATAAATGCATGAGCCCAGGTTTATTCTGAAAGAAAACTTACATTCATATCACATAGTATCTATTGGAAGCTCTCAATTTCAACCCCTATCTCCTCTGGATAGCTAGAAGATGCCAGTGTGAGCTTTCTAAAACGCAAATCTGGTCCTGTCATTCTTTTCGCTGATCACCTTCAGTGGCTCCCATTTGCCCATAGGAATCAACCCGAATCTCACAGTGTGACATGGGAAACCCTTGCCTGGGACTCCAGCTTCATCTCTTACTCCCCCTTCCCCACATTCCACCCCCCGCCCCCACAAAAAATTAGATGCATTGACTTGTATTCTCTTTCTGTGTCTTCGTGTATGCTGTTCCAGCTTTCATACTCTTAAGGTACCTGGCTAATCACTACCTGTCTTTTAGTGTCAGTTCAAAGCTCACCTCTTCTGAGAAGCTCTCCCTGAAACCCTACTTCCTACGGCCTGGCTGTCTCTCTGTCTAGCTATGGAGAAGGTTCTCTGTATCCAGTGGGGTTCTCCATATCTAGTGCGGCTTCCTGTCCTGGGTCTCTCCCTGATTTGCTCTCTGAATAACCCAGGTCTTTTCACCTTTAAATTCAAGGCACTCGGCATTATAATACCAGGTATACAGTAGGAGCTCAAACATGTTGGAGAAAAAAAAAGGGAGCATGGGAAAGAGGAAAAGGAAGAATGTGAGAAGGTGGGGGAAGGGAAGGAGGAAGGGAGAGGGGGAAAAAATTACTATTTGTTCAGACCATTTTTCTAGGCTCTCTAAGACAGAAATGAGCTCTAAGTGGAAAACAATGCCCAAAATTAAAACGAACAAACAAACAAACAAAACTTCTAAACATAAAACACACATTTTAAAGAGTTAGCTCTTATATTTTGTAACTTGTTCATAAGGCTTAAAAGCAATAGTTTTGATACAATTCCTCTTGAGTGGCTACATGATTTAAAAAACAAAAGCAGTAATTTTCTCATTAAAGCCTGCACTTTGAAATCAAAGAAGGCATAATTATTTCCAAGTTTATTTGACTCCGATGTTAAGACATAAAAACAATTCAGAAATAACCGAATTCTCACTCTAAAATAGTTTGCTTAAATACCAAGTAAAAAGTCAATTAGTTTGCAGTATCTGGTGTGTTTTGGGGTCATGAGATCAGTCCATTTTACTTCCTCTTTAACATGGGCTGGAGGCTCTTAACTATTTATGGATTTCACTGATCAGCAGGCTCGGCGAAACTGAACCGCTCCAAGTAGCTCCGTATTTTAATAGAAGTGGGGTTTTCTTTAAACAGGGGTGCATTTAAAAAGAACTTCAGATACGTCTGAATATTTTCCTTTATGATATGTAAACGTGCTATCATTTTGAGAAAAATACGCAAAACTAGTCTTGCTAATTATAAAATCTAACACTACAATATGAATTCCTAAGGAAAAAACAAGACCTGGTGCTGGGCATGGGGCGAGAGCATGCGCAAAACACTGAACACTGGCAGACTGTGAGTAGATGACCTCGTTTGCTCCTCACGCACACTCCTACCCCTCTCCAAACTGCCGAGATTATCAGAGACCTCAACAAAACAAACAAACAAACGCATACACTCTACAGGGCCGAGGGGATTGGGGTTTGACTTTAAATGTGCCGGTGAAGATAAAACTCCTTGGACTGATTGTTCATGTATGACAATCTTGCTTTGGTTCTAATACTGCCCTTCACCCCTTTGCCACCTGTCCGCTTACAAACATTGAGCCCAGCCGTCGGGAAATCGGCCTATCTCTCAGATCAAGAAACCCTGCCCAAATCCATCCAGCCCAAGGCCGTTCAGTGCAGAACAGCAAGTCTATGGCAAAACTGAGAACCCAGGTCCTGGATTCCCAGTTGGTCGGACCACTAGACCACATTGCACCATCGGAGCAAAGACAAACATGAATTGTTCCAGGGCCGCCTCTGTTTGTTTATGAATGTGTTTGCAGCCGTTCTGAAGCTCTGTTGTCCTCATTTCTCTTTCCTGTTTGCAATTTGTAAGCATTTCTGTCTTCCTTTCCCCTTACCTAACCTATTTCTATGATACCTAACCTATTTCTATGATCACTTTCATTCTTCTGTTTTAAATGGATTCTGGAGCAAGTGAAGAATAAACTAGAACCAAGTAACAGGTTCTGGTCGTCTGGACGTTTCTACCAGGGCATTGATACATATCTTTCTATGGATAATGTTAAGGAAGTGCATCAGTACCAAAGAGTATCTTACAAAACAAATAAAAAAATAAAAGGTGCTTAGAGCAAAAAGCAATCTCCAGCTCTCTCTACACTTTGTGAGTCAAAGAAACTCAAGGCAGTGAGGAGGTGATGGAAGTTAGATCATCGATTATGCTTCTTTTAACCCAAATGCAATGGTGAGTTTACCCAAACTTATAATGATGCAAATGAAACCTTTATTTTCAAAGTGCCTATTTAAACACTCAGGGTGTATCCAGTATCTGGAAAGATAGACAGACCCACAGGCAATTTGCAGCTTAAAAAAACATGACCAATGAGACAAAACTGAAAAGCCTCGAAATAAAGTAGGGGGAAAAAATTTAGCACATCATGATTGCTAACACTTGAGGGAAAAGCAGACACGTTTTAGAGGAGGTCAAGAAGGTAGACAAATTGCCGTTGAACTTTGAAAGTGAACCCTAAGCGTCCAGGAGATTTTCAGCTTAGAGACACTGGTTCTATTTATATCTAATTTCATCTGACTTTATTCCTTGATAAAGGAATTACAGGTTTATCTGAACACTGTAATTAAAAGCCATGGTCAGGTCAATATTGGGCTCATGAATGTAACGAATATATAATATTTCTATCAGAAATCAAAAACATTCTTGTAAAGGCAAAATTGTTTTCTCTAGTCTGTAAATCTTAGAGCACTTTTCTTATTCTCTCTTGGTTTCTAAGGTCTCTTTCTATGTCTCTTGGTTTCAAAATCTGTGTTTCTGGCCTTGAACCCAGGAGCATGTGAGGAGGGCCGCTCAGTCGTTGAAGCATCCATCTGGTCACCATGACAAACTGGTCCTATAACTAATAGAGCCAGACCCCTAGGTCTTTGCCCTTGTGTATCTGTAATCTGTGGCTAGTGGCTTCAGCCTGGGCTGAGTGGCAGCAGACAGCCACAGTGACCTCTTATGAGTAACCTGGCCAATAGCCCTGACCCAAGGGTGGGGCTGGAGCATTTCAGTCACGTCCATTGCCTAATCCTCCCAACTCCAGCAGAACCTAAAAGAAGCAGGAATGGGGATGACTCTTACCTCAAAAATGGGTGTAGAAGGAAGAAGAAGGAATATGGCCAAGTAGCTCTAGGGGGTTAGAGGTTCCTGGCCTCCATGTCTTCCCTCTTGGGACAGGCAGGACACTTCAGCTCTAACCCATGGTTAAAGAGGATAAGACCTTTGGAATTGGGAGCTAATGGCCAGATTATTCATTTGTCTTAAAGGAAGCAATTTAATTAGGAGCTAAACCACTCCTGATATCCACTCCTGAAAGTAAAGGGGCTCTCAGGATCCCTAGGAACAGAAAGAAGAATGAAATTCCACAGTTGGTTAAAGATTTTAGGAAGCCAGTGCTCCCTGTGACACACCCTGGTTATGATAAAATTGTCAGCCTAATTCCTTATAGTGGGAAAGCTGGAAAGAGACCAGAGAGCAGTATGCTGGTTTATTAATTCCCATGAGAAGTTTTTGGTCCCTTTCGTGTTCCTGATGGCTCCCTGAAATGTTTTCACAGTTTGGTCTTTGATGATCATATCTGGTCCCAAGAATTGCACCTAAAAGAAATCTCATGAAACCTTGCTATCACAGAATATTCTTTTGTGTCCTGGTGTCCTTGGTGTTTGGAATCCCAGTAACTACACAATTATGAGCAGAAATTCCCCCACTCAAATTATCCTGGTCATGGCCGTCCAGAATGGACACACCTGGAAGAACCAGTTAGTAGAGCTCTGAGTTCTCAGTGGGCATGAAGAGAAATAGAGAGACAGTGCTATTTTGCTAACAGAATTCCCCTGAGGCTCACTTCTTGGTGACTTCCAGCAGACCTCTATCAAATTCTCTGATGTAGCTACCCAGCCCAATTCCCTGATGTCGCATATGGTCTGGAGGAAGCTAGTGCTATCCCAAATAAAAGGGGAGGAAGATTCACTCATTCAAGCTCTTGACTCAAATGCCTAAAGAAAGAAGAAGCCCTTCTGAGGTTGTAACCCCATTCCCTCTTTGCTTTCTCCTCTTCCCTGGGCTTCAGCTCCATTTCCAAATAAAGACAAGTTGGAGAATCTGGTACTTTTTCATTTCTTTCCTAGAATCTGAGGACACGAAGAACCCATAGAGACTGATTAACTGCTTGTTCAATTAATTCATTTATTCATTCATCCATTTAGCAGGCATCTCTTTAGGACTTGCTTTACCGTAGGCACTTTTGGGGGGGGAGGAGTGTGTTGAAAATGCAAAGACAAAAAATATCAGTTTTTGCCCTGGAGAAGCTCATATCCAGTGCCGGAGGCAGATATGGAAACTAATGCTTTGGGTGTGGCTCATGACTCACCAACTGAGGTGTATGTGCAATAAACATCATGTATCTGTCTTTTCGTTTGTTTGCTTGTTTTGTTAAGGAGATTAAATGCTACTCTGAACTCTCATCTTACAGAGCATCTGAGAGGTTCAATTTCAGTCATCACTGAGGATCCCTTCCTGCTTTGTCCCTCTGTCACGCAAAGGTCCTGTGGTTTTTTTTAGCCCAGAGCATGTGAGGAGATCCCCTGCAATCTGTCCACGCAGACTATCCTGGATGCCCATGGTCTAAGCCTGGCTGGTTGCTTCAGGTCTAGAAGCCCCATTACTTCCATGGTACAGATAGGCTACTGGATCCTTGAGGACCTGGGAGCCAGATGCCTAAGATCAGGTTCCTAGATATGAAGGGAGCCACCCCTTCCCAAAATGTGGTTCTGCTATCTTGCAGGGGCCCTGCCAAGGTCCTGCTGCCCATAACACCATCCAGCTTTGCTCTCTTCCTTGTCTGGGGGCATAGTTTTCTCTGTCTCCCTCATCTGTATTTTCTCTACCCTCACCCTAACAGAATCTGCTCCAGGAGATGATATGTTCAAGGAATGAATAAAAAGTAAGATCTTAGAGATTATTCTGCCCCTGAAACCCAAGAGTGAGTGTCTCCTCAACTGTTCTGACCGTGGCTCATAGCCTCATCCTAGTCCAAGGCCAGTATCAGAGTATAAGCTTGAGTAAGTGATGCAGGAAGGGAGTAGCTACCTGTGGAGCATTTGGGACTCAGCGAAGTTGATGTTTCCTTGAAATATGCAAGGGCACGGGGATGGTATCTGGGGTCAAAGAACAGAATGTGGAAAATAAACAGAGATAAAAGAGCCTTGTGTATTCCAGCCAAGGTGAAAATACTTCTGTAGCTAGTGAGTGTGTCTACACGTGTATGTGTGTGTATGTGTGTGTGTATGTGGTGGGGGTGATAACAAGAAACGAGGCTAGAAAAAAAGGTTGTGACTAAATTCTTATGGTAAGTAAGGGGGTTTTCAAAGTGAGTGTCTAAGGTAAATAGTTCAGGGTCATTGCCTACACTACAGTATAGAGGGGAATCCATGAACTTTGGAAGCTGTCAGATGTAGCTTGAAATCCAAGCTGCAGTGTTCTCCTGCCATCTGGCCTTGGGCAAGCCATTTAACCTGTGCTTCAATTTCTATGATCTGTCAAATGGGCATAGATGATGGTAACATCTACCTTCAAGGTTTTTTGTGTGTGTGTGTGTGTGTGAGAATTGAACAAGACAGCATATGTAAAGCATCTGCATAGTCCTAGGCACATAGAAGTATTAAATAAATGTTAGCCCAGTAATATTACACTTGTAAAATTATTTTTATGCCACTAGATCCACAGCAACATGGAGAGGTAGGGCTGGCATGTATTACAGTACCATCAGGCAGCTTATAGAAGCATCCAGAGATCAGAATTTAAAGTGCTCATTGGACCAAACATACTGGCAGACATAAGATTTCATGTGACATTATGGATGATAATGGCCCCAAAGGTCAGAAGAGATGTACTTCAGGAGCAGCAGGTGGAGGGTGACAGGGGTGATGATTTCACCAGTGGAAAGGCAGTGTCTGGCACCCAGACACTACCCAAGTTGTTTTGAGATTCCCCAAAAGAACATGATAAAAACAAAAATGAGCAATCAAAAGATGGCAAGTGGTGTCTTCGTTTCCAAGGTCTGCTGTAACAAAGTACCACAAGTTGGAAGATTTAAAACAGTAGGAATTGGGGCGCCTGGGTGGCTCAGTCGGTGAAGCATCTGACTTCAGCTCAGGTCATGATCTCGCAGTTCGTGAGTTCGAGCCCCGTGTCAGGCTCTGTGCTGACAGCTCAGAGCCTGAAGCCTGCTTTGGATTCTGTGTCTCCTTCTCTCTCTGCCTCTACCCCACTCACACTCTCTCTCTTTCTCAAAAATAAACATTAAAAAAAAATAGAAATGTATTCTCTCACAGCTCTGAGGGCTAAAAGTCCAATATTGAGTTGCCAAGAGGACCATGCTTCCTCTGAAATCCCGGGTAGAATCCTTTCGAGCCTCTTCCTAGCTTCTGGTGGGAGCCAACAATTCCTGGGACACCATGGATTGCCTCTATTGTTACATGGTGTTCCCCCGTGTGTCTGTCTCCATGTCTTTTTTCTTCTTCTTCTTTTAATGTTTATTTCTTTTTGAGGGAGGGAGAGCATGAGTAGAGAAGGTGCAGAGAAAGAGGGAGGACAGAGGATCTGAAGTGGGCTCCATGCTGACAGCACACAGCCCAATGCGGGGCTCAGACTCAGGAACTGTGAGATCATGACCTGAGCCGAAGTCAGATGCTTAACCAACTAATCCACCCAGGCACTCTTCTTTTCTTCTTCTTGTCATGACCTCAGTCATATTGGATTAAAGGTCCACCTGCTTCATAGGACCTCACTTTAACTTACATCTTCATCATGTCTACAAAGACTATTTCCAAATAAGATCACATTCACAGATGCCAGGGCTGAGGGCTTCAACAAATCTTTTTGGGGAACATAATTCAACCTACAAGTGATGTTATGGAAAGAGAACTGGGCTGAGAGCTGTGTCTGTGGTAAAGTTACCTCTTGGGGGTCAGGTGTATATTTGTGAAATTAGGAGTGGCTCTAAAATGCTATGATTGTCTGAGCCTCTCTCGATCCTAAAAATGAAATACATCTAGAGGCAAAAACTGAAGTAACTAATTGAAACCATGTGTTCAAATCAAAACTGCAGTTTGAGGAACCAGGGATTACATAACTAATAACCTAAGCCCTTACTGACCCTGGCTACATTAGGAAGCAGTGCTTATGAAAGAATGCACTTCATTTGAACAATTTCTTCAGTCGGGCAGAGGATAGATTTTCTTGTGTAACTGACATTTCCCACCCCTCCCTTAAAATGTGCTTTGGTAAATACATTTGAAAGAAACAAATGAAGTGCAAGAAAATTAAATTTACTCTCTAAATCTCATCTTCCTATACAATGGAAGTATAGGAATTGTGAGTGTTGGAATAAAAATATTTTCAACCCCCCCCCCCAGCCTTAGGTTAATTGTGAAACAAAGACCACTGAAGACCTTCCATTCATCATTTACATCTGCCTTCTCACCTTCCTTAACTTTCATCCCCGATTACAGTAATATATACATAATACACACACACACACACACACACACATATATATATATATATATATATATGTAGTTTTCTCAGTAGTACAACTGATACGTGGGTCATGTTTTCCAGTGTGATTTTTGTCCTCCGAACATGCCACATTGTAATGGAATCTTGCCTATTGATATCCAGCCAACCATTCCCACATCATATTTTCTCATCATTACATGTTTTATGATTTGATTGTATATTTGAATAAGGGGCAACTGCTAGGATTCCATCTTGGGTTGACACTTACCCAGTCTTCCTAATAAGGATATAAAAGTTTGGTAGATCTTAAAAGGTAGTTCAAATGGG
Source organism: Lynx rufus (assembly GCF_022079265.1). Taxonomy (NCBI): domain Eukaryota; kingdom Metazoa; phylum Chordata; class Mammalia; order Carnivora; family Felidae; genus Lynx; species Lynx rufus. Next base: position 130,809,460 of record NW_025814867.1, on the reverse strand, counting down.
AAGAGAATTCTTTTAGGGGGATAGTTTGAGAAGAGACTTAGGGGCTGAAGAACATAGCACGTTTTTGAAGGAAATTGATTTATTTCATTAGTGATCTAGTCTCAGATGAGCCTGTAAAAGGAATGGTGGGCCCCAATTACAAAAGGGCTTTGTCTGCAAGACTGAGAATGTTGGAATTTATTCTGTAGGCAGCAAAGAGCCCATGAAAGTTTTGGGGAAGGTGGTTAACATTTGAGTGTTTTAGGAAGCTTTCCTGTTAGCAACACAGAAGGTGGGCTGGTGAGGGAGAATCTGCATTTGCAGAGACCATCTGTGAGGTCATTACAAAAGTCAAAGCAAGAGGTAATTCCAGCCCGCACTAAGCTACTGATGTTGGGAGAGAAATGGAAGGTATAGATATAAGAGACAGGGCAGACCCAGAAACAATTGGTCATTGGCACGAAAGTGGGACTTCTGGTCCTAGCAAATGGAGGAATGATGTGACCCCATGATGTGACCATGAATGTGTGAGAAGGACTGTGTTCTATTTTGGACGTGTTGAGTTTGAGGTGACTTCAGGACAACCCAGTGAAGATGTTCCCTGGGAAGCATGAGGTCACTATCTCTGCTCTGGCATGTTTATAAAGAAGAATCCCAAGGGCACAGACTACAGCTCAGTGTCCTTTGCTGAATTCAGATGCCCCGCACTGTGTTTACTGAACACATAGGGGTCACACAGAAAATCCAGGTTAAGATCTTTACACAGCATTTTTCATCAAACATGCAAGAAAGTCATTAGCAACCCCACCTATCTATTCAGCCATAGATGCAGAAAACTTGTAGTTCTAACATTCTTAGTGTAGCAACTTTTGAACAGGACATCTTTCTAAAATCAGCTTTTTACTGGGGAGTGAAAAGTGATGCAGGAATAGCCTGAAGTCACGTGTTCCATATCCCTAAGAAATGGGAGTCGATTTCAGAAGCCTGAACTCCCAGATGCCTACTTTCATCAGGTTACTTTTTTTTTCTTTGGTAGTTGATATATTAACATTATACATTACAGTAGTTTCAAGGATCCTGCTTGAGAAGAATGATGAGAAAAAGTGTTTTTTACCCGTAAAATGGTGGTAGGAGGATGGGGGGAGAGAAGGGTGGGTTAGATGCCAAAAGCGATCATGTGTTCTAGATATGCTCTTGGTTGGTATGCTCATAAAAATAATTTACAGGGGGAAAGTTGACATGGGGCCACTTTGTGTCCTTACAAGCAGTGCCTTCTGACTTCAGTCAAGAGAGACAAAAATATGAATAGGGCAGAGGTAAAGAAACAACATGACATGCTGACATGTGGAGACGCAGCACCAAAAACAGTTATCTTGCCCCATTTGACAAGGGAAGTTCATTTGCTTTTCTGTCCACTCAGGCAGGATGGAATTGGAGAAGGTATTCTGCACCAGAAGCCAGGATCTCTGGGTTCCAGTTCTGACTGTGCCCCTAAAGAGAAGTTCTGCTACTCACTTTGGGTAAATCATGTCACCCTCTGCATGGTGGCAGTTTGGCTATAATTTTCTCTCCTTCACTCGTCACCTTCTCCATTGATTCTCCAACCCTTCAACCTTCTTTAAGTAATCACTCATGAGATACATAAAATACCTCTATATTTTTGGATGTTGTATATTTCCTACTGAGAGAAGCTCCTCTTCTTGTGGCGAATAATGAAAATTACAAGTGCCTGGCTCATTTGTGTCAAGATGATATGAGGAAACTGAAGGTCACTTTCAGCATACTTTACCATGCCTCCCAGGCATTGCTGATAAGAAAAAGACAGAAGGACAAAGACAAAATTAACTTTTAATTTCCCATCCAAGCTACAACTAACAGAAACAGAGAGACGGGTAAGACTGTCTTCTAATATACAAGGGAGAATTATATATTAAATATCTTATCTGATTTAACTTATCAGAGATAACCAAGCATGCGACTATTTAAATCTATATTTATAGGGAAGGTCTCTAGCTCTGAGCTCCAATAAATTTCAGTGACACATTTTCATATCTAGTATCAGTCCAAAAATCTTTTGGCCCTAAATTAGATGAATAAATAAACAAATCAGATACATTAATTTTCTCTTTGGAGTAGTTTTCTTTCCAAGCAATCACTCAAGTTATTTACATGCTGATAGAAGACATTACTTAACATAATGAGTAATTTTCTCACTCTGCAAGGTATTAGCCACCAAACAGGCTTCAGTAATTTTTTTTTTAATTCTATAGCCTCACCAGGTATCTTAGTAAAGAACCTGATTTTTTTTTGTATCTGACTTATTTTATGAAATTGGATCAATAATTATGACAGCTAAAGCATTAGCCATATAAGCCACCAGACAGTATGTCGAGGATATATAACTATGGGCAATGAATTAATTTTGCAGAATACCCCACCCATAAATGAGCTATGAAGCTTAAAGAAAAGGACTAGCACTTTCAAATGATAGATTTCAAAACAATTTTTGTGTGAGGTCTTCTTATAGAAACTTTTCATCTTCGCGAAGCATGTCTTAATTCCACCCATTTTATGACCGCAAGCAAGGCACATCCTTGGCTTCAAAAAAGTCCAATTCAGCAACAAAGTTTAAACATATATATAAATGAATTAATTATCACTTTGTTGCTTACAGATTTATTCTTTATTTTGCAAATGTACAGTTTATTGCATTTAAGTCTAATCTGATTTCTATAATAATGATTGCTCAGAAGCCTATTTATTGTATAAAACAGGTTTTACATTTGCTCTAACTTTTTCAATACTCAGGATTCCTACTGAATAGCAATGCGCCACTCAAGAAATATGTACGATACTAGCTTTAGATTTGACAAGCTCTGAAACTGGCAAAGGAATAAGCATTCCTCCAAAGACAGTAGTCAAAAGCTACATAATAATTCTACTTTATCCTAAGTCAGTGCAGTGTAGGAATTCACAATGAAACAAGAACTCCAAGGGAAAATAATAATCTTGGACTCTATAGTCCAGGCAGTATACATAGCACATACAATCTGACTATCCAGTTTCAATCTTCAAACTTCCCCTTTGCTGAGAGAACGTTAAATATTCTTTTAGAAGTCCTAGGCTTAGTCTTAAACAGTAGAAATAGAGGTGACATTTAAATAGAGAACTATGGGAGGAATTAAAAGTATTTTCATTTTATGTTTAAACAAGGTGTGTAGTTTTCTGAAGCATGGAGTTTTACAAAATAACATTTAAAATTGTTATTAGTGGTAATAGTCCATCATAGAAAATAACAGATAAGCAAAAAGAGTAAAGTAAATGTCATCCATAGTTCCAAAATTACTAATATACATACATTCTGTTGTAAGTTGAGTTGTGTCCTCCAAAATTCCAATGTTGAGGTCCTAACCCCCAGTACCTGAGAATGTTCCCTTCTTTGAGGTAGTCTGTACAGACACAGTCAAGTTAAAGTGAGGGTATTAGATTGGGTCCTAATCCAGCATGACTTACAAAAAGGAGAAATTTGGTCACAGACCTACTGCACATAGGAGGAAGGCAATGTGGAGAGACATAGATAAAAAACACTGCCTACAAGCCAGTAAGAGAGGCCTGGAGCAGATCCTTCCCTCCCAGCCCTCACAAGGAACCAGTCTTGCTGACACATTAATTTTGGACCTATAGTCTCCAGAACTGTGAGACAACAATCTTATGTTGTTGAAGCCACCTGGTCCATGGCGCTTTGTTATCAGCAGCTCTAGAAAACTAATACACTGTTCATCTTTTTGCTGAGTATATATATATATATATATACATATATATGTATATATGTAAATATGTATATATGTATATATGTATATATATATATATACACACACACAGACACACATACATACATGCATATACACATATGTATAAATATTTTTGAGTTGATATAATAATTTAATGCTGTTTTATAATTTTTTTTCATTTTACATGTAAGAGCATCTCCCTATGTCTTAAGATATACCGATGATGATGATGATGATGATGATGTTGATGATGGAAAGGTTAACTTTGAACGAATATTTATTAGGTACCAGGCACTGTTCTAAGTATTTTATGTCTACTATTTTAATCTTTATGGCTTCCAGAAGAACATAATTCTTATTGACTATATAGTATTCCATTATATGAACATATCTAGATATTTGAAGTGTATCTTATTAAATATTTAGATTTATTCCATATTTTGGCTTAAATAAACATCTCTACCATAAGCATCTTTATATCATAGTCAAGATGCATACATATTACCTTCTTGGGATGAGAGTCTATGGATTCATAAATTTAAAAGTAATTTAGCAAAATGTACATATTTATATAATACATATTTTGTTTTAAAATATATGTAAATATAATATATATGTGTGTGTGTGTGTGTGTGTGTGTGTGGAGAGAGAAAGAAAGAGAGAAAGAAAGAAAAGAAAGAAAGAAAAGAAAGAAAGAAAAAAGAAAAGAAAGAATTATCTTCTAGGGTATTCATACAAATTTTACCAATTTTTATTCACTCAGAAATAAAAGGAAGTACCTATTTCCCTTTATCCTCTTGTTTCTTAAAACCCAGTCAATTTGTAGGTAAATAATTATCTTACTGCCTTAATTTGTGTGTTCCTGACTTCTAAAAACTTGAACTTTGAAAGTCTGTGCTATAGTCCTTCCTTTTTTATTTTTTGGTGAATGTTTTGTTTGTTTACTTTTAGTCTGAAGTCACAGCAACAGTCTTTCTCTCTGGGTTATTTTTATGATCCTTCGATTTCCCAATGTCTTCTCTAGTTTAAGAGTTAACAACAGTCATTCTTTGGTCACTTCTAACCCACAATGCTTCTTGTCCATTCTAGGGTTTCTGACAACCTCAATCAAACAGAACACAAACACACACCAAGAGATAAAATATAAAGGTCTCTACAATGAAGGAAAATGCAGTCATGAAGTTCACGCGTATTGCTCCAAAACAGACCCTTATAACAGAGTTTGTTTATACAAATTTTCGTGACAAAATAGAAGAATCCGAGAGAGAAAACGAATACATTCTGCATCATTTTGCTAAGATGACTCTGACGCTGGCTCACATTAAATGCAAACACTTACTTCTTGTCGGAAATTTTCTCTCTGCACCGTCTCTTCTGTACCCTCACTTCATCTTTCTTACTCCCTTCTCCAGGATTCAAATGTTACTATAGAGATTTAAATATGATTTTTTCTGCACTGCCTTCATTGATTTTCTCCTCACCTGCTCTATGGTTCGTTTTTCAGATGCTAATATCACACTTTACATAAATCTCCCGTTGAATGTCCCTTAATTATTTACTTCTGTACCTGTTTTCCACACTGGACTGTGAACATCTTTAGATCCTTGTGCCTTTCAGCTTTGTAGTTTTAGTGCCTGATCCCAGACAAAGGCTAGCATGGAATAACCACAGAACTGGTGATGTCATTCATGGTAGGGGTATATTTGGATTGAGGGTGGATCCAAATATTTACTCTTATGTCTAAAGCTAAATCTTAGCTTTGTTGAAATTTGTTGATGTGCAGAGTTACCTCTTTGGAAGGCCACAAACGTACTAGCTTACGCACAAAACAATGATACATTCCCTAAAGGACTTAGTTATATATCCATCCATGCATATGTGACAATTATAAGTATCACTGGTCTCCATATCTCCCCTGGTCTTAGGCTTTTGTTGTTGTTGCTTCATCTGTAAAACAAGAGTGTTGTGACACGATCTCCAAGGGGCTCTGCAGTCCTAAAAGTCTGTGGTTCTCATTCTACTTAGGCAAGACTGGGTGTGAAGCGTCTTCGCTGCCATTTTGGGGGCAGGTTGAACCAGAGCTGCTCCTGTCACTGTCTCCAGTCTCAGAGATAGCATCCTGTTTACACACAGCAGTGCTGCCCTGCCTCTGATAGCTGATCTTATCAGACGTGGTTACTTCCAACTGTCTTCAGGAGCAGACAGCTGCTGTGTCCAAATTTGCCTGCCTCACCACTGGAGAGTTTAGTAAGACGTCACATTCCTTTTTGGGCTCCTAGACTGCTAGCCAAAGACATGAGAAAATGCGAACTCACAGGGACAGAGAACCACATGTGAGGGCTGACCTGGAACCCTGGCTGCTTTACATTTTCATGAAGTTTGCAAATTCGTTTGGCGGCCAGGTGGGGCCAGAATTGAAGGATATGGTCAAAGGCAATTAGAAACACATTTATTAAGAACAAATGAGCCTAAAGAAATTTAGGATGTGGCACAAATTTATAACCTGATAATGATAATAATAATAATAATAATTATTATTATTATTATTATTATTTATAAGCATATAAAGTCTACAGATGGGGATGTAAAAAAATTTTTTTAATGTTTATTTATTTTTGAGAGAAGGATAAACAAAATCAAGTGGGGGAGGGGCAGAGAGACAGAGAGACAGAATCCGAAGCAGGCTCCAGGCTCTGAGCTGTCAGCACAGAGCCCGATGCAGGGCTTGTACTCACTAACTGTGAGACCATGACCTCAGCTGAAGTTGGACGCTTAACCAACTAAGCCACCCAAGTTCCCCCAGATGCGGGTTCTTTTTGGTAAATATGTAGATACAGTAGAGTAATGGTTCAAAGTGAATACCATAAGGAGCTGGAAAAGAGAGGGCAAAATACCCAATAATTTGGAGGCCTCCTGTGTCCTTCTACTGCTCTGCATGCAGTGCTGGCTAGATTTTCAAGGTCTGGGTACTCTTCTTAGTGCTAAAACTTGGGCCAAACATTAAAGACTTAAAAATGAGTAGAAGAAAATGATACTGCCAGTTGGAAATGGTGAAGACTTATTAATCATATTATCAAAGTGATTTTCACTTACAAGGAAGCTCTGATATGCACATTGATGTTCAAGTTGACGGTTTTGAAGATGGAATCAAGGCATCTATCTTGCCCGGAGCAAAGCTGAGTGACACCACGTTAAAAAGTGATCACTTCCACCTCAACCTGGGTTGAGTCCCAGGGGCCAAAGGAGCCTTGAATCTGACTGGGCCTTCCTGAACAGCTTCTATTATGTGTCTCCCTGCAGTAGGACTGTTTGTAAAGGGAGTGACAGGACCTGAACCGAAATGACCTTGTTTCCAAAGGAATACCAACAGCTCCCTGAGAGGAAAAGATTTCCCTGATTTATGTTGAATTAAGAAGTTTAGATGTTAGCTTCTTGCCGTGGCTCCAAGGCGATAAAGAATTTCTTTACATGGATTCCGGCAATACAACAGATTTAATTATACAGATTATTTTAAATGGCTTTTGTGATGGGCAAAGAGTTGTGTTTGGCATGGCAGAGGACTCTGAGGCCTCTGGGAAGTCTCCAGAAAGAAGTCACCCATGACCTAACCTTCCAGAGGAAAGAATTACTTTGGGTAAAACACACATGTCATAAAAATTTATCACGGACGTGAAACCCAAGTCATTGGCAGTTTCTCTAAAGTTTCATTAAATAAATTTGAATAGTATTGAATTTTCATAATAAGGTCTAGTAAGAAAAAGAATATTTGGGTATCTCCATTGGAAATAATTTCCTTGTTCCTATTCTGTTTTTTTAATTTTTTTTAAAGTTTATTTATTTACTTATTTGGAGAGAAAGAGAGACAGAACAAGCAGGGGAGGGGCAGAAAGAGAGGGGGACAGAGGACCAGAGGCAGGCTCTGTACTGACAGCAGACAGCCTGATGCAGGGCTCGAACTCATGAACTATGAGATCATGACCTGAGCTGAAGTCAGATGCTTAGCCAACTGAGCCACCCAAGTGCCCCTCTTTGCTCATATTCTTGGGCAATGTTTTACAAGGTCATAGATAATGGGAAACATATTACAAGGAGATCAAGTCCTTGATTTTTAATAAGCACTTACAATAGGTATATAAGCTAATGATGGAGTCTTACTTGGTTATAAACGATTGCAGGATATTTTGTAATAACAACCACACCATCATCTTAGTATGTCTGCCAAGTACCATGAAGCATCTATCAAATATATTTCCAGCCTGAAGTTGTTGGGAAAATGTAGTTATTTTTAGAGACCCTTGAGAAATTTATTTTCTCAGATACTAGTTTTCTAGCACTTGGGGAAAACCTTAACTAAACCACTTGGTACGGAAATTACTAAAATGGAAGAGACGCCACAGTGCTATGCTGCCCTTTCTGTTTTTTTTTTTTTATTTAAAAAAAAAATTTTTTTTAACGTTTATTTATTTTTGAGACAGAGAGAGACAAAGCATGAACGGGGGAGGGTCAGAGGGTCTGTGTCTCCAGAGAGAGGGAGACACAGAATCTGAAACAGGCTCCAGGCTCTGAGCTGTCAGCACAGAGCCCGACGCAGGGCTCGAACTCACAGACCGCGAGATCATGACCTGGGCCGAAATCGGCTGCTTAACCGACTGAGCCACCCAGGCGCCCCCCTTTCTGTTTTTAAAAATCTATCTCAGTGCTATTCACTGAGATAGGGCAGGCCATATCTCTTGAACAAAGTTTATCGCCTGAAATGCAAAAGCATTTTTTTCCTTAAATATTGACATTGACCTTTTTGTCTTTCCTATGGCAAAGTACATAAATAATCATTACCACTTTATTAAGTGCCAGAAACTGTGTTAAGTATGTTGTATACCAAATGCTGAAAAAGATCCCATTATATGAATGATAACATTTGGCCCATTTTTACAGCTGGGGAGACTGACGCACAGGGTGTGAAGTAACTGACCCAAGGTCATTCAGGTGATTAGTGGTAAGACAAACAGCATCCCAACCCAGGCAACTGGATTCAGAGTCTGAATGCATCACCACTATATTGTTTGCCTCATTGATACAATTAGCAAAAGTTACAAGGATTCAGGTGTTTATGTGTATGTAGGGATGTGTTAACTATTAAGGATTCTATTTAAGGCCTAATTCATAGAAAATAGGTTGCCACTTTGCTACCTTATCACTCACACTGCTAAAGATGAAAATCCCGGTGCCATATTTTAGCTAACTTAAAAAGGTTTAAGTGCTGTTTCAACTGGGAAAAGTTAAAACTTGAACTGTATTTGAAATAAAAATGTAAGGTGAACACAGCTTGAAACATTAAAGGATCCATCGTCTCCAATTAGGGTTTTTTTGTTTGTTTGTTTGTTTTAATTTGCAAGCTTACGGAAAAGCTGAGAGATTGGTATATGAAATAGCCATAGAACCTTCATCAAAAAGGTTAATATTTTGTCACATTAATGCTAAATATTTGAGTAGATATCACGGAAAAAATAAGAGCAATTTTCCAATTTCTCACAAAACTTTCTCCTAAAGATTCTCCTAAATCTTGATATTATCACATTTAGGAAGATTAGAGTAATTATAATTCCTTAATATCATCTAAAAGTTAGGCTGAATTCAAATTTTCTGCAATTGTGCAAGACAGATATTTTACAGCTGTTTTTTCCAAGCCAGGTCAAAACAAGTTCTGCTCATTGCATTGGCTTGTTATAACTCTTGTCTCTTTTTCTAATTTACTTTTTTGTTTTTGTTTTTGTTTTGTTTTGTTTTGTTTTGAGAGAGACAGAGAGAGAGAGACCCTGCATGCACATGGGGAAGGGGCAAAGAGAGAGGGAGAGAGAATCCTAAACAGGCTCCACAAAAAGCATGGAGCCTGAGATGGGGCTTGAACTCCACCGTGAGATTATGACCTGAACTGAAATCAAGAGTCAGACGCTCAACCAACTGAGCCACCCAGGTACCTGTCTAATTTACTTTTGAAATTGCTTCATTGGACTTCTATAAAGCACTTCTGATATATCCCTTAGAATAAATGAATGAGGGGCGCCTGGGTGGCGCAGTCGGTTAAGCCTCCGACTTCAGCCAGGTCACGATCTCGCGGTCCGTGAGTTCGAGCCCCGCGTCAGGCTCTGGGCTGATGGCTCAGAGCCTGGAGCCTGTTTCCGATTCTGTGTCTCCCTCTCTCTCTGCCCCTCCCCCGTTCATGCTCTGTCTCTCTCTGTCCCAAAAATAAATAAACGTTGAAAAAAAAAAAAAAAGAATAAATGAATGATTTTTTTAAGTCAAAAGCAAAGAATGCATTTAGAGTTGTTATCCTTTTTAGAGAAATTAAAACAAATAAAAGATGGCCATCTGTCTTATAATTATCTTTTAGACATCCTTTCCAAATTATCTAGTACAATGACTTTTGCTAGCCTCTTACCATGGTCTCATCTTTTCCAGCCTATGTCTAAGATGGAAACTAATGAAACAAAGTTAATACTTTGGAAATTCAGAGCTGAAAGATCAAAAACATTGGTTGGAGATCAAACTATGTGACCACCGCACTTAACACATAAGAACCAAGTTCCAAAGAGGTGACATAAATTGCCCTCAGTCACAATTACAAATTAGCAGAAAATGGAACAAGAACAGAAGTCCAGACCACTTTCCAGTAATACCACAGTAGAAGAAGATCATATTACCTGGCCCCTGTCCTTTGAAAAGATTGCAGAACAAATGACTTTTCAGATCCTATGCTCTGGCACAAAATCAATAAAGCTCTTCTTGATATTCCAATCTGCATCTGTGACAGCACATTTTATCAAATGAGTCTGCAGTTAAGCTCCAAAGACCCAGTCAAACCTGTGGACTGACCCAGTTCACCTCCATACCTGATAAAGCTCCATACAGGACTATGGCCCCCAGTAGAACCTTGCAAAGTCAGCCACTAACAAAAAGGCTTAAGGAGACCCAGTGCAACATCCACCCCCAGTCTGTTTCTTAAACCCAGCTTTTCTTCTGTCATTGGGGAAGTATTTCTTCTCTTTCCGTGTTTTCTGTGGTGGTCCCACACTGCCAGTCAGGACTTGTCTCCACCCAAAGGAAAATCATAATCGGACTTAGCTAATCATGGAACTTCATTCCCCTGTTCCCAATGATTTACAGGGTGCATGCGTGACCCAAGCAGAGCCAACTCAACATATGGGAATTGGGAGTAAGGCTATTCTCTTCCTTTTGGATCATATCCTGTAAGGGTAGGGGTTTGACAACCTTTCCTGCCACATGGTGAGAAACTTTAGGTCAACACTGGAAGAAAAAGCAATTCATACAAATCCGCGGTAAAGAAAAAGAACCTTAATCACACGCCTTAGGCCTACTTCGAATTTTAAGTTAGCTAAATTAACAAATTCACTTTTTTCCTCTGTGAGATGTTAGATTTCTGTCATTTACCTCCAAAAAGGGTCCTTATGAGTACAAAGTTCTGCTTTACAGAGAATTGTGAAGCCCTGAGGTTTCAAGGCATCTAAAGATAGTGGTTTGTACCCTGATATATCTATTTATAATTTTGAAAGCAGAAGCTACATATGTACAGGGTTGCTCTACCCCGCAGTGACCAATCGGAAAAAAAAAAAATTTTGTTTATCCTGTTTTTAGAGACAGAAGTGCCAAAGCCTTCATAATTTAAGCCAGGATGAAAAATCACCTTGGAGTCACAGAAATCAGCCTGATTTGGATATGGCACCTTGAAATTACTTGGGGACCTCCGTTAGAAGGATATATCACCTTGGCTAAATCACTGAGGACTGCTCCTCCTGAGAAATGTGGGCATAAGATAAATCTGAAAGGGTCCAGTCAAGATCAGTTTCTCCTCCTTGGGTAAGTCTGAAGAGAAATAGGGATTGGGGCGACGAGAATGCAAGGCTCAGGAGTTAGTTCACATAAGGATTGATCTGCCCTGCCTCACTCCCTCAGAACTAGTTTGCCTTTAAAAACTCGGATTGCTGATGGGGCACCTGCATGGCTCAGTCTGTTAAGTGTCCCACTTCTGCTCAGGTCATGATCTCACGGTTCATGGTTCACAAGTTCAAGCCCTGCACTGGGCTCTGTGCTGACAGCTCAGAGCCTGGAGCCTGCTTCAGATTCTGTGTCTCCCTCTCTCTCTGCCCCTCCCCTGCTCACTCTCTCTCTCTCTCTCTCTCTCTCAAAATAAATAAATGTTGAAAAAAAATATTTTAAAAACTGGAATTGTTGGGGCTCTAAACCACCTTTGACCAAACTTAGAAGTGAAGAGGTAGAATGGCTGCAGCCTTCTGGTCTAGCAACCACTGCTCTAAATGTGTAGGGTGGTCTTCAACCATGAGAAGTAGCAGCAGAAGCAGCAGCAAAGCACTGATCCCTTCCATTTCTCTCTCTAATTAACAGTAACTGGAGATGCCCCTCTTTGGACTGAGTAGGGAGTTGGTAGGTAGAAGAAAGCAGAGAGATCTCAAGAGAAAAGCACCAGACCTCCAGTTAAGAAGGCATGTGGGTCCTACAGTAATTAATTGGAAATGAAGGAAGAATGGCTAAGTGACTGCCTTTGTATCTGGATTTGGGGAACAGTTTGCATTTGTTAGAGACATCCCTAGCTGCACCTCTATAAAAAGATACATCTAAGGGGTGCCTGAGTGGCTCAATCAGTTAAGTGTCCAACTTGATTTCGGCTCAGGTTTTGAGATGGAGCCCCACGTTGGGCTTTGTGCTGATAGCATGGAACCTCCTTGGGATTCTCTCTCTTTCTCTCCCTCTCTGTTCCTCTCCCACTTATGCACCTTTTTCTCTCTCTCTCTCCCCTCTCTCTCAAAGTAAATAAATAAACTTAAAAATTGTTAAAAATATGTATCTATGATAGATAGATAGATAGATAGATACAACATATAATCAATCCCATTTGCTAAAAAAAAGATTTTGGGTATTCAAAGTTTAAACCACATTCTCTGATATTTGATCTGCCAACTATGAGGTGTTTAAGAGTGTATGGCCTCAACTGAGGCCAACACTGGGCTCTCTTTACTAGGTTCTGGGTAGCCCTTCTGCAATATATTTAGTGCAAATTTTTGTACACACACAGTTACAATCCCAAGGGAGGCAATTATAGTTTATAAACCAGAAGAGGGAAATAACAAATTATTTGTTTTTACCCATAGGCAGTAGATACCTCTAAGTAACTATATATAGGGAAGACAATACTGCTGCTACATTCTCATCTCAATGGGTAAATTTTATTTAGAAACCAAGCTGTGAACTTCTCTCGACTGTTGTTTTACATATTCCTCTTCTCATTTACCTATGCCACTGTTCCATGGCCTGTGTCCTTTCTAATTTTTTAGGTACTTTTCACAATCTGTAACAAATTCCTATTGTCTGGTTTTTTCCCTTTGTTATTCTATCTACCAGAAACGTTTATCAGGCTGCCCAAGTGAGCTCAATCTTTCTTCAGCCATCACTGTCAGACTCCCTAACAGATTTCTCATGTCACCCACTGGGATCTTGCTTCACCCTCTAGTCTGAATGTTCTGGAAAGAACATTATTTTGGGTTTCAACATATGCAATTAATCATGCACATTTATGACCCGTAATCTCCAAGAAGGCTTCAGCATGTACCCAATGAGAGGGTTCATGGACTAGCAGGCAAAATGCCAGTTCAGACTTCAGGATACTTGATACTCCAGTATTTCTAGCTCTAATACATATTGCCTGAATCTGTGTAAAAAGAGACACCGAAACACTTTGCCTTTGGGGAAAGATAGGAAGCAGAGAGGTATTTTTAGAGCACCCTGGCCCAAGCCCCCCATCATCTTCAATCTTTTTCATCTTGTTCCTCGGGATTGTTCCTTTCCCCCTTGACTACTCCAACCTGAAAGTTGGCTCAGCCTAGAAACAGTGCTGGACACAAAAATCTTAATAGGGTGGATGGTCATGGGTAGAAATGTGGTTGCAAAACATATTAAGGGGATGGGTTGGGGATAGGACCTGAAATCTGGGAGAGATTTCATTAGTCTAGTAACAAACAAAGAGTGAGACAGAAACCAAAATCATTACTTATTATAAATTCAGATTCGAACTTGGTCCAATAGTCATTTCCAAAGTTACTATTTTACAAGATTTTCTTTCATAACTTTATTATTTTTGTTTTACAAATTATAAAGGCAATGCCTGTTCCTTATAACAAGATCACATAATACAAAAGTCTAAAAAATGCAGAACTTCCCAAATCTAATGCTCTGGAAGGAAAAATTGATTACAACTGGGTAATTTTTTATTGCCAGCAAATATTTTCTTTATATACATGTATTTTTTCAATAGGTAATGCACACATATAAGGGTTTTTTACTGAAGTGGGGTTGGAACTGTTTTGTTCTTTTGCATGAGTGGGATAACAATAAACATATGCTTCAACATATTCTTTACTCTTATTCTAGTATGAACATCATAATTGTTCATTTTTCAGGTATACAGATTTGAAGTCTAATGGGTAACTCTCTACAGATTATTATTTATAATTGATTCAATATTTAATTAATTTGTCAAACAAACAGCAAATAAAAAGCATGATATGGGGATTAAATTCTATTAGGGAAATAAAGCCAAGCCAAATAAATATGTAAACAGGAAAAATATCAGATAGCAATAACTGCTATTCAAATAATGAAAATACATTGCTATCATAGAGTTACTGAGCAGCCCCTTTATATTTTTATGGTATCTCTTCAAAGTCTCATCCACCAGAATAAAAAAAAAGGTATGATTTTTATATCATAGTTTCGTTACAATTAAGTCCTCAGGGTTCAAAAATATCTTCCAAATGCTAATAATCGGTGCATAAACTCTAGTAGGCTTTGAGCAATGGTATCCTGTAAAGCTCTTACAAGGAGAGCCCAAGTCAGTAACTATGGGTTTGATTGACCTTGGCAGTATTACATAGGGTCATATTTTTACATGGCTGAACTGTTCTTGTCCTAGAACTACAATGTCCCAGGTACAAATAGCTTTTCTTCAGCACCAGGCATGCGTGTCTTATCTTCCCACCTATTTTCCCCCCACCTCATTCTTTCATTACTTTTATAAAAGAAACACTGTTACAGAGTATGTAAAGAAAACTCATCTCCATTGACGTTTTTCTTTCAGGCTCTCCTCTCTTCAAGCGATGTTATAGTTGAAATATTACACTCATGGACTTCTGGTTTATTCTTAAGAAAGATTTTTATTTGTGAGTTTATCTTATTGTTTTGCGGTTCCAATATCATACAGAATAACCTCTTTTCATTTTATTCCTAGGATGGACAAGAGCTTGGAAAGGGATGTGATTCTATCAGTAATTCGCCTAGGAAAAATCCCTATCTTTTTTCTGACCTGTCCTGTAAAGAAATTGCAATGTCATCACAAAAGGGAATGAAATTGCAGTCCATTCTTAACTATCAAAATATTTCCAAGAAAATATAATTTTTGAAGAAAAGAGTAAAACTCATTCCCATGAAAGCAATCTTTTTATCTCCATGCTTCAACCCAGCACAGTGTTGGGGGGTAGGGGGGAGAGTACTGAACTAGAAACTAAGAGTCAGGCAGGATACCAGCAATGTCCCAAATGGCATATTCAAGCAGAGTGATTGAGGAGAGTTTAAAGATGGAGCAGTTTACAAAAGGGTAGACAGGGTACAGTGAAACCAACAAAAGATGGTGAAATACCGAGGGGGCTAGTGTTGCCACCTCTAGGGCTGAAAGGGCAGAAGGAAGTGAGATAACTGTATATGTCGATGCAGAAGAAGGTTCGTGGGTCTGCTGGAAGCTGCAGACATCATCATCACCATTATCATTATTCCCATTCAGAGAATAAATACCTCAACCTTACTTTCCCCCAAAATGGTGTCTTTCGATGGCATCTCCCCTTGGTGGAGCCCAACAGGAAGCCTGAGGCCAGGAGTGCTGGTGCTCACAATTCATACAGGTCAGCCTCCCGTGGTGGCGAGATGTGTGGTGAAGGTTGGAATGGAGCTTCCAGGAAAAGAAAATAACCTAGCACAGCAGATCTTGCCACAGGTGAAATCTTGGGGTCCTGAGACTTTTCTTCCCTCTCTGAGCTAGATGGCGGTTGGGGATCATTCCAAGAACCAAAATCCTGTGGATATGTTTTATGTGAAGAGGGAGATGTTAATGGCTAAGAAGAATAGTTGAAAATTATACCAAAATTTTAAAAATTCTCAACATCTTTCTTTCATATCTTCTTTGATATATTCCCAGGGTGATTTTTCCACATTAAAAAAAAAAGTTTAATGGGTAATTAAAATGTTTTGTGTAAAGTATGAATGTGTTACATGGAGTAATCTAAGTGTGCCATTTTGGAAAAAATTATTTAACTTTTATGTGGCATTTTTTGAAACACCAATAGAAGTCTGAAATGTTTATAGTGTTTATTTGTCATTTTCACATTTTTCTAGATGTAGTATGTTTATCAAAATTAAATGGCATTTGGGTGCCTGGGTGGCTCAGTTGATTGAGCGTCCAACTCTTGATTTCGGTTCAGGTCATGATCTCACAGTTTGTGGGTCCAAGTGCCGCATCAGGCTCTGTGCTGACAGTGTGGAGCCTGTTTGGGATTCTGTCTCCCTGTCTCTATCTGCCCCTGCTCCCCCTCAAAATAAATAAATAAACAAAAAAATTATAATGCAAAATTAACCAGCATTGACAGGTTTTGGTCTCCGCTAAATTGTAAGCTCCCTGAGAAGGGTCCACATGCATTTTTGTGTCTCCCAGTGTCTGTGCAATGGGTTTAGCAGTGATTTCTTAGAGTTATTTGTATGCTGGGTAGTTGCAATGTGTTAAACACTATGGTAAATGCCTTTTAAATAATAGTCTTCAGGCCTCAAAACAAATATAATAGTTTACAGATGGGAAAACTTAAATTCAGAGAGGTTAAACGAGTTGCCCAAGTCACACAGACAATAAGTGTTACGGCTGAGCGCTAACCTGGGTCTGGGTGACTGATGTATTTTTGCTTTTAACAAGTATATTGAACTGCCACTTGAAAGTAAATAAGACAAGAAGGTGTGCAAATGGCTTTCTATCCTGTCTAGTAGAGAAGTGCCACAGACATCGTTGGTGATATTATTGTAAGCAATATTATCGTTCTGCTGAGGAATATGAAAAAGTTTATACCCTCAGGTACATTAAAATGTGGTGCGGGGTATTAGATACTTACTCAAATGACTACAACGTAAGATAGAATAAAGCAAGGATCACAAGACAAGTACATACGAGGGCGGTGGCCCACCGAACAATAGGGTTTCAACAGTTAAGAGATGAAAGGATAGAGAGAACATCATGAACAAAGGCAATGAGGTTGGAACACACAGGGTGTGTACAGGAATCAACAAGGAATCTAATGACTGGAACATTGGGAAGTATAGGGGAGCACTCAAAGAAAAGACTGGAAAGGTAGGTTGCACGTAGTGCCTGATCTACCCAATTGTACTATCATCAGTACATATTTTTAGAACTTGTTGACAAGCGAGTTCATCAAGTGCCATGATGAAATCTAAAAACATGTTAGCTACTGGATTTCCCTGATCTAGCAATTTTGCAATCTTGCCAAAAAGAAAATGAAGTCAGTATAACAAACCACCCCCAATCCTGCTCTCCTCCAACATTATTTTCTACACTAGAGTCAGTGTGAACCTCTTAAAATTCAAATCCAATTATGTTACATTTTCCTTAACATACTTGGCTGGCTTCTCATTCTCCAAATTTAACATGCTGGCCTCTTCAGCCATATCTCTCAACAGACCCCATCATTAAAAGTTTCCAAACATACCGAACTTCCTAAATGTGCTCTTACTCCTGGTAGGACCCGCTTCCTTCTTACCTCTGTCCCTGGTTGAGCCATCTTCTAGGCCCCAATTTAGCTGTCCCTTCTGGGATGCCATGCCTGTGGCCTCCTTCATAGACTTCACCCTGCAGAGCTCCCCTATGTCATTTGTTGAATACGTCTCTCTGCGCATTTGCCACAATATTTTGTTCTGTTAGATTTCAGAGGCTTTTTCTTATTTATTTATTTTTTTTAAAAATTTTTTAATGTTTATTTTATTTTTGACAGAGAGAGCATGAGCGGGGTAGAGGCAGAGAGAGAGGGAGACACAGAATCCGAGGCAGGCTCCAGGCTCTGACCTGTCAGCACAGAGCCCGACGCGGGGCTTGAACTCACAGACCGCGAGATCATGACCTGAGCTGAAGTTGGATGCTCAACCGACTGAGCCCCCCAGGCACCCCTCTTATTTATTTTTATATTCCCAGTTCCTGAAGCAAAGTGGGAACACATAGGTATTCACTGAATAAATGCATGAATGAAGGAAGCAGCAACATTTTCCTTGTAGATAAATGTAGTTTGAAAGTTATAGAACCAAGAACTTTCATGTTGGTCTGTTCTTAGATGGTAAGACTTTCAGCAAGGATGTGAATAGCTCACATCTTCTCTCCCTCCTTTATTCAGTCTCTGAAATGGTTGTTGAGATAACCTCTGTATCTTTAATCTATCCAGGTGGCCATAGTATGCTCCCACCGAATTTGTATGCAAAATTCGTGTTCTGTTCTTTTACATGAAACATCCTCAAAGGTGCTTTCCCCACAGCTTGTGAATTTTTGAAGATTTCTCTTCTGAAAGGTATACTCTTCCTCCTCTTCAAGACTGTGTCCCATCCCATTAGGTTTAAAGATTACATTCTCTGTTCTGTTTTCTCCCAAGAATTACCAGAAATCACTTAAACCACCCTTCTTTGGAATCATAGTTGAAAGACAAGTCGGCATTTCTTTTGAAAATTCCGTTTTTCTTTCTTTCTTTCTTTCTTTCTTTCTTTCTTTCAACTTGTTTTATTTTTTATGTTTTTTAAATTTACATCCAAATTAGTTAGCATATAGTACAGCAATGATTTCAGGAGTAGATTCCTTAGTGCCCCTTACCCATTTACCCCACCCCCCCTCCCACAATCCCTACAGTAACCCTCAGTTTGTTCCCCATATTTATGAGTCTCTTCTGTTTTGTCCCCCTCCCTGTTTTTATATTATTTTTGTTTCCCTTCCCTTATGTTCATCTGTTTTGTCTCTTCAAGTCCTCATATGAGTGAAGTCATATGATTTTTGTCTTTCTCTGACTGACTAATTTCACTTAGCATAATACCCTCCAGTTCCATCCATGTAGTTGCAAATGGCAAGATTTCATTCTTTTTGATTGCCGAGTAATACTCCATTGTATATATATACACCACATCTTCTTTATCCATTCATCCATCGATGGACATTTGGGCTCTCTCCGTACTTTGGCTATTGTTGATAGTGCTGCTATAAACAGCATACCTGGTATCCCTTGGATAAATACATAGTAGTGCAATTGCTGAGTCATAGGGTAGTTCTATTTTTAGTTTTTTGAGGAACCTCTATACTGTTTTCCAGAGTGGCTGCACCAGCTTGCATTCCCACCAGCAATGCAAAAGAGATCCTCTTTCTCCGCATCCTTGCCAACATATGTTGTTGCCTGAGTTGTTAATGTTAGCCATTCTGACAGGTGTAAGGTGGTATCTCATCGTGGTTTTGATTTGTATTTCCCTGATGATGAGTGATGTTGAGCATCTTTTCGTGTGTCGGTTGGCCATCTGGATGTCTTCTTTGGAGAAGTGTCTATTCATGTCTTTTGCCCATTTCTTCACTGGATTATTTGTTTTTTGGGTGTTGAGTTTGAGAAGTTCTTTGTAGATTTTGGATACTAACCCTTTATCTGATATGTCATTTGCAAATATCTTCTCCCATTCTGTCAGTTGCCTTTTAGTTTTGCTGATGGTTTCCTTCATTGTGCAGAAGCTTTTTGTCGAAAATTCCTTCTAAGCCAATCTCCGTTATCCTCAGAATTTGGTGTTAAACCATTTGGGAGGGGCGTGGTAAATTCCTCCTAATCAGTGCTTTTCAAACTGCATGCTGCACACTCTCTCGATTTATATATTATTTATACACTGAGCAAAACATGATTTGAGACAACTAATTTCATAATTTAATTTAATGGTTCTCATTTAAGAATGACAAATCAACTAATTAAGAATTGAGTGTTATATAATCCCTTTTCAAAGACAATTTCCTAAACAGTTAAAACCTTATCTTCATTAGATTTTATTCTTTACTGTTGTTTCTCCCTGGCATTCAACAAGTTTGCTTTTTTTTTTTAAATTCATCTTGATGTAGGTCTGCAAAAGGGAAGGAAGCAAACTGCTGGTCCCTGTTCTTCTTATGGACCAGGAAAAGGGAGGAGTTGGGAAGACTCCCAGATCCAAAGGCTTAAGTTTTACTTATGCAAGTATTTGTGTAAATTAAATAGACTGGTCAAATTGTGTAAATATATCCTGTTATCCAGACCTTATTTTGAATTGTTTTAATCATCAAACCTGCTACTATCTAATATCTGCTGACATCTGTGGTTAAGGTTCTGGAAGAATTACGAAAACAGGGACACGGAGATTATAAGGTCAGGTCACTTGATGGGGTGAGGGTGGGTGGGTTTGGGAGGAATGTCTTATGACCTGCACAGTCAGGAGTCTCTCTGCTGCATCTGTCACCTTCTAGCATGGGGTCATCTGAAGGTGAGGCAGGAAGGAGGGAGAAAGTCACACTCAAATAGTTGAGTTTGGAACGTGGGGATCTGGTAGCTATAAGAGCCTGTGACTTGTTCAGTAGCATTCAGAGTGACTCATCAGGCACACTTTTCTTAGGTCATTTGTTTATTCTTGAGGCCAATTTTACTTGTTCTGAAGAAAGAAAACATTAACATCTCAAGGACATATTGCTAGGGCTCATGAGTAGGTAATCAACTCAGACATTCTGAGCCCACATTTGGCCTTCTGTAATTGTAGAAGATTAATATCAGCAGAATACCTGAATATTATTCTGTAAATCCATAGTGACCATGAGATCAATCTTATGTGTGTATTCATATGTACATGTGTATGTATCCATTTAATGCCCAATCCCCTAGGTATGAAGTATAGCCTTCTTATTTGGAAGAATGTGGCTCCATCCCCCAGGTGTGGACCTTTTTGTGGCCATCTCGCTTTATCTGACAGCTTCCAAAGAATATACAGTCTTTCTTCACACAGCATTGTGCCTGACAGTAGATGTTAATTATCTCATTTAAACAAAAATTATTTTTCCTACAGACAAATCTCAATTAACCAAGATAATTCTTTCCAATGATACGTCAAAGACTTCATTATACAACTAAAAATCATACAAGCATAATTATTATAAATAAAAATATTTACTGAGTGCCTCTCTGTG
The DNA here is from genome assembly GCF_022079265.1 of Lynx rufus. Classification (NCBI taxonomy): domain Eukaryota; kingdom Metazoa; phylum Chordata; class Mammalia; order Carnivora; family Felidae; genus Lynx; species Lynx rufus. The sequence goes on along the minus strand of NW_025814867.1, from coordinate 130,788,346 downwards.
CTAGGCATTCTACATATGGTCTTTTAAATTCTTACAACCACCTTTCAAGGTTGATGTTATGATTTTCAATTTATAAAGAACCAGGGATTCAGTGAGATCAAACAACTTGTCTAAAATCGTTTAAGTAATTGTCTAAATTCTGGTTGGTCTTCAACTGCATCAAATTTCAGACCTCCTGTTCTTTTCTAGACCATTCCTGTTTAGCAACTTCATTGGATCTTGACAGAGCAATAGTCTCCCCTCTTCTCCTTATACTAGGATGGGAGTTGATCCCCAAGAAACTTGGCAAAAATGGAGGATGCTTCTACTCCTCTGGGTAGATCCTCCCATCAAGTGGCATAGATGTCATATGACTATTGCTGAGCCATTCTTCCCTCATTTTTACTTGCCAAATTGACCCAATTATAGAACCAGTAAGTTGGCTCTAATTCAGCAAGCCCAGACCCAGCCAAGACTCAACTTGAGTTTGAGTCCTGTTTCCTCTTCCCCATCCATCCACCCATGCATTCATCCACTCATCTATCCATGTTCAATCAACAAAAAATGTATTCCAGGCACTACACGATGTGCTAGGGATTCATTCAAAGAAACAAATCTTGCCTTCAGAGAGCTAAGGGTCTAGTAATGGAGAATATAAATTTGTGCAATAAAAGAAGTATGTCTAAAGGCTAGTAAAGCTACAAGAAGGGCAAGATCAACTTTTTGTGGATCAAGAAAGTTTTTACAGAAGAAATGTTTGAGCTGGCTCAGCTCCCATGAAAGCACTGAAAAATCAGGAATTTTCCCTGACCCAGGCCAACTTTCTCCAAAGCATTCCCCCCATCCTCAGAGGATTTTTGAACTGAGGCACCACTTGCTTTCTTGTCAGTGCATCATGGGACAGAGTGTTCATGAGAGGCACTTTTCATCTCTGCAATACCGTGGAGAATCTTTGCTTATGTGGAGGTGCACATTTGCTTGGGATTTATCATCACTCTGGGACACAGTGTTAACTCCTCAAAGTGATCTATAATCTTTTGTATGACATCTTGCATGTGTGCTTCAAGACCACAGCCCTCACGTTCCTGAAGATTTTAGAGGACTCTCCCACAAACTTGTGATGACATGCCTAAGCTCAAATTAAAATCAGTCTGTAGAATGATGGCCTGCCAGGACACAGTGGAGGCAGGCAAGCATCCTGGTGCTTTTTAAAGCACCAGAGCAGGGAAGAATGTGAATCTAAGTGGAGTAGTTGAAAATAGCTGTATGCTTGGCCATTAGCAGCTGTGGCTGCAAATCAAGGGCCAATCTCATCTAGGCAGTGTAGACAGGCCTCTCCGACATGCATCATTCTTATCTGAGCTCCACATATACATGCTTGATTGGTGATAGAATGATTAGCCCTGTTTTCAAACACAAAACCAAGTTATGCATGTGTGTTAGTGAATATTATGAAATGCCTGGGACAAAATCATATACCGAGTCTATTCATTCTTTTGAGTGCTCTCTTATTTTATTTGTGGAGTACAGACTACATGCAATATAAGAACCGTTTAAGTTTTCAGATTGGTGTTTCAAGCACTATACTGTCACTTTGATTTAACATGATTCATTTGCACTAGGCAATCACATTTTCCCTAATAGATCTCTATTGAATAAAGTTCAAAAAATAAGCCCAACTTAAAAAAAGAAATGCACAATATTTAAATTCCAGTGTATTCAAATTAACAAATCCCATGGAAATGTACAATTTTATGAACATACTGTATCTTGAAGCAATTTTAAAATTTGATGTTTCCATACTGTGGAATACTACTCTGTAAAATGTGTTTGCCAATTGTTATTGAAACCATTTGCATTAATTACCTTTCAAAAAAGAGGTAGAATATGAAAGGCTGTTATTAAGTTTTCAGGTGATTTCATTGGGAATCATTATCAGAGCTTCCAAAAAGTGGTCTGAAGTAGGGATTCCCAGTTCTGGTCCTGAATGAAGGAGACACTGGACACTGTTGGGTTAGGAAATAGTGGGGCTGGACCCTGTGATGACTAGCTTCTTGAGCATAAAGTTCAAGCCTTTTAGTTCATCACTTCACACCCAGCTCCCCAGAGGGAGCTTGGTATACATTTGTTGAACGGGTGTGTGAATTAATATACTGTTGAGAAGCCAACTAATGGCCAGAGAAATAGAATCAGTCATGTCTGGGGTAAATATGGTGAAAATGCATAGAGGTTGGGGTCAGGATGAACTCTCTGATCATCAGTTTCTTTATCTCTAAAACAAGAACAGTGGCTTCCTCACAGGGGTGCTGTGAGATCAAATACAATAGACACTAAAATGTTGAGAATAATGCTTGATGCTTAGAGGCCCTTTAAATACCTGTAGCCTCTATCTCTACCCAGCCCTATATGTACTTTCCCTTGTCCAACCCTTAGCCTACATTTTGTATATATGTATGTGTGTGTGTGTGTGTGTGTGTGTGTGTAACAGTATATATATATATATATATATATATATATATATATATATATTCTGTTATGGAAAACACATTGAGTGGGAAATCAGAATTGGATATCTGTCCCAGCCTAATCTCTTAATCTCTGGGCTTTGGTTTTCTCATCTGTAAAATGAGGGGATTTTACATTCTCTTTCTCCAGACCCCTTTTACCTCTAGGTTTTAGCTTTTAAGCCTCCTCATTCTCTTTGAATTCTCATAAACAATTTGCAATTATCTAAATTAATAAATACTATGCACAGGCTTGACAGACCTACTAACATTTATACTGTTATCTTTCCACCTGATTTTAGGTATCAGGTAAATATCAGGTAAATCTTATTAGAATAATTACACTTTGGGTATTCTTTTTTTTTTTTTCTCAAAAATCTTAGCCAACTGAGAGTTAGCCTAAGTAAGGCAGATAATCTATGAGTTAATCAATATTTTGATGTTTTAGAGAGTAATTCAGGATCTTTGAAGCTTTCATTTTCAGGCTGTTATTAAATTTTGTGCTAGGACACTGTGAACACAGGGGGGAGGTGGGAGGGAGAGTAGATAATTTTTGGTGAATAGAGAGTTTTTATCAATAGCATCCTGAATAGCAGAAAGTTTCCTGAAGCAAGAGGAGAGTTATAATGGCATGGCAAAACAAAAAAAAAGAATTCAGAAGATTTATTATATTTTTCTTTGTCTTAAAGTCTACATATAAGCAGTCATGACCATCTTGAATTTATTCAACAATGACAGTCTTTTTGAAAGAGTTGTTCTAGGTGTAGGAAATATTTGAAATTTCTCAATCTCTTCATAATTCTGAGTCACTGGAATTTGTGTTCAGGAAGTGTCAGTCTTCACTCATTAGAAATGCGACAAGAAAAATAATGCTTCTATTATTAATTCATGGACTGCAAAAGAATAATTAAATTCTCTTTATGTATTCCTTCTATCCTGTAGTATTGTTTTATTACTATGATTAAGTGTGTGACTTTATAAAAAGTCTTGCTGTCCAGGATGATTTTAGAAAACTAAATGACTAAAAAAAATCTAACACAAAAGTGAGAGTAGGAAGAAATCATCTTTGTCTCCTTTGGGTTGCCTACAAAAAGAGATTCTACCGGAGACAAATGCCTTCATATTTTTTAACATAGACTATCTTCTTTCTTACTAGGAATTGAGTTGTTGGATCAAGAAGCATAGCTGATACAAGATGGGGTGACAAATTATCTGAAGTTTACTGAGCACAATCCATGTGGTTTTGGTTGGAAAACTCTTTTTCCAATATAGAAGGTAGGGTTACTTGATTGAAAGCTTTTTTTCTCCACTAAGACACTGATTTCAAAGCTCATGTATTATGCTTAATTCCTCCATCAGATACTACTTGGTGTCTAATAGATGCAGTTATTAGAGATGGCCCTCTAATTAGGACTTTTGAAAACAACACATTTTGGCAAATCTCGTCTAAAAATAAGTCAGCAAAAGGCACTGGAATCATTGAGCCAGTTTCATTTCTTGAATTTTCTTTTGCATGTTAAAAACTTCAAAGTTAAAACAGCTTTTAATTGCTTCCTGGAATGAATCCTGGACCTATAATCAAGCACACGGAGATTCATGTTTCATATTGCTTTGGGAGACCCATAACGACAGGTCCACCTATATTTATTTTTAAATTATTGCGACCTGAAATCATCAGTCTGAATCAATGAATTTGCTGGGGAGTGGGGAGAGAAAACATTGCATTTATGCAAGATTGTTTGTTTTTTTTTTCTGGGTAGTGTTCTTTGAAATGATTATGGAGTTAAGGGACTCAAGTCTTTTTGTGGCTTCCTAGGGTGTTTCATATAGATATTTTTTCTCTTCGACATACCCTTTAAATAAACTTCCACAAAAAGTGCTTTCTAAAGCTGCTTTGTAAATGTTTAATTTTCACCTTTTGCATAGTAATGTGTTGTGTTCCTTTCCAGAATTTGAATATTCTAAAACTTTGATGTACTGTTACTTAAAAAACAAAAATGAAAGGATTTCAAATACTGAAGAAAGATTTTGGTGTTTCTGCTTCAATTCAAATACTAAGGACTTTCTTTATCTTTTGTTGCAAGCTTTCCAGAACTTATCCGTGATTTTATTCATTCATTTATCCATCCATTCATTCATTTATGGAGCAGTTACTCAGGTCTTGAAGAATCCAGACTAACATATATGCCCATGTAATTTCTGTTCTCCCGTTTTAATGAAGTGAAAAATATTATTGTAGTTTCACATTCCTATCTCAGAAATCTGCAGTTTGAAAAGAAGACTTTAGTCCTCATACTAAAAAATGTTCTGTCTCTTTATTGAAATGAACTTTGAGGTCACAAGTGCCAAGTGAGTTCCATAGCAGCATTCAGCCTCAAAATTATCTCTAAATAGAGACACTGCAACTTTTAAAATATTATTATTAGGAATCCAAATATGGCATAGAGAATCCTGGTTTTTGATAATCTTTGGGGAACATACTTCTTTTTAATGTTGGAATTTCCTGGGGCCCCTCGGTGGCTCAGTCGGTTAAGCGGCCGACTTCAGCTTAAATCACGATTTTGTGGTTCGGAGTTCAAGCTCCGTGTCGGGCTCTGTGCTGACAGCTTGGAGCCTGAGCCTGCTTTCGATTCTGTGTCTCCCTCTCTCTACCCCTCCCCCCTCACGCTCTGTCTCTCTCTCAAAAATAAATAAGCATTAAAAAAAAATTGAAGTTGGAGTTTCCTTAACTTCATTCCCCCATTAAAAAGAAGAAAGAAAAGAAGAAAGAAAGAAAGAAAGAAAGAAAGAAAGAAAGAAAGAAAGAAAGAAAACGAACTGAGGGAAGAGAAGAGAAGAAAAAAAGAAAACAAAAAACACCCAGAAGTTCAAAACGGTCAAGTTTGACCAATGTCAAATAACTGGTAGATGACAGAGCAAGAAAACAACTGTATTCTCCTGAGCACTGTAATCTTTCATCAGTGCATTAGACCAAGATTTAGAGCATGGAGCCTGGAGACCAGAAAAGAGATTTTCTTCAATTTATTTTTTTTGATAGACAAGGAAGCCAGGAATGACCATCAGGAAAGTTTCGTGTGTCAAATTCCCCCTTGTCCAGCCCTCATACCTAGTCCAGGGCTCCAGTCCATCCCTGCGGTTCTTCCCTCATGGATGATTCATTTTGCCTTGACTGGTGGAAAATAATGATTTCTTTGTTCTAGCCGAGTTGTTATGCAGATACAAAAAGGACTACTAGCATAAGATAGGAAGTCTCAAAAAAAGAGAAGACACATTTGCTAGGTCACTCATGATAAGTGTTTTGTAAAGCCCAAGCCAAGATAATCTAGTGTGACTGGGTAATCTCTGATAAGCCTCTCAAAAATATAAAAATTGAATTAATTTTGTTAACTAATTGGCTTGCTGAAAATAATGACATTTCGATAAAATTGAGGCTGTCCTGAAAAGAACAGAATGTACAGTCACCATAAGCAGAAGGAACACTAAGATGGAATCCTAAAACCTGCTACTCAAAGCATAGTCCTTGGACAAGGAGCAGGACCTGGGAGCTTATTAAAAATGCAGAATCTCGGGCTACAACTCAAGTTTAACAAAATCAGTGTGTGCGCTTTCGATGATCCCCAGGCAATTTGTATGTACATTAAAGTTTGAGAGGCACTGATTCAGAACACCAGGAGAAAGGCGGTTTAAGAGTCTAAAGGCTAGCCATCATAGGATGGATGGTCCCAGCCCTTCTATTTTTCTAGTTTCTTTTGCCCATAATTTTTTAGTCTTCAATATAGGAGCCCCTTGGGTAGCTGTCCCTGTGACTCATAACATTCGTGAACCATTGAAGGTACTATGTTCTTCAGAGTGGGGCCTCCTGCTTCGTTACTCGATTGTAAATGGTTATTTTATTGCAATTCTCTTGACAACCAAGCGAAGCAGAAAACCGCACATGCCTTTTTACTTTTCTCAACATTTCTTAACATCAAAAAAGGCCACTGAAGTGAGTTCTTGATTAAAAAGTGCTAACAGAGTAAAAAAATGGCATTGAGAGGTTCATAAAAAAAAACCAAAAAAACCTATTAGTCATGATTTTAACAATGAGGGTTACCCTAATCCCTCTTTAACTTTTTCAGGGATTGCTAATAATTAATAAAGTTCACAGATTTTTTGTTTTGCCTTCTGTCCCTTCTACTATTTACCGATCTGATCCAATTACTAAAAGGTAATGGAATTAATAATGATTAGGAGGATAAGCGAAGGGTATCAAGGGTCCCTGGACTGGTTAATTGAGAGGAGTTGTTAAATTATCACTGCCACTAATATTTATTGAGTTCACTCTGTATGTAGACGATGTGCTGAGGGCTGAATATTTATTATCTGGCTAGGTCTGCATCTTCCTGGGACCAGTCAGGACTCACTATAGACTGATGTGGTTCCAATAGATGGGCTGCTGGATAATGCCAGGTTTTCCTCATCTTAATAACGTCTGGTCTAAGGATTTCTTTCTTTAGCATCTCTGTATCCTTCTATATCTTGAAACACATGTGCATTTGATTCCCCTTATTTCCCACAAAAAAGGATGCAGATTAAGAGATAATCAAACCCTACAATTAAAAATTTGACATAAAAACTTCCTGTGCTACAAAAACACATTATTAATTAGCTGCCTCACTGCTTTGTGCAACAGAGACTCGATAACATATGTATTCTGGAATAAGTATTAGTTTTTGAAAAGTGTAAATATATCTGTAGCTAATGTTGAATATTTTGATCACATGTAAACACGTGAAGTATAGTTCCTCTTCTGGAAACCAAAGGCACTGTTTTGTTCATTAAAAACAACTTGAGGGGCGCCTGGGTGGCACAGTCGGTTAAGCGTCCGACTTCAGCCAGGTCACGATCTCGCAGTCCATGAGTTCGAGCCCCGCGTCAGGCTCTGGGCTGATGGCTCAGAGCCTGGAGCCTGTTTCCGATTCTGTGTCTCCCTCTCTCTCTGCCCCTCCCCCGTTCATGCTCTGTCTCTCTCTGTCCCAAAAATAAATAAACGTTGAAAAAAAAAAAATTTAAAAAAACAACTTGAAATTTGGATTTGTCACATTAAAAAAATAAAAAAAAGCTAAAAATGTTTGGAGAACCTGGGTGGCTCAGTCAGTTAAGCAGCCAACTCTTGATTTTGACTCAGGTCATGATCTCACAGGTTGTGGGTTCAAGCCCTGTGTAGAGCTCCACACTGTCAGCATGGAGCCTGCTTGGGATTCCTTCTGTCTGCCGCCTTCTTCTCTCACTCTAAATAAATGAAAAACATTAAAAAAAAAAAATTCCCTGTGTCCCTCTCCTTCACATTCTCTCTTTCTAAAAAATAATTTTTTTTTCAACGTTTATTTATTTTTGGGACAGAGAGAGACAGAGCATGAACGGGGGAGGGGCAGAGAGAGAGGGAGACACAGAATCGGACACAGGCTCCAGGCTCCGAGCCATCAGCCCAGAGCCTGACGCGGGGCTCGAACTCACGGACCGCGAGATCGTGACCTGGCTGAAGTCGGACGCTTAACCGACTGCGCCACCCAGGCGCCCCTAAAAAATAATTTTAAAAAAAGCTAAAAATGTTTGAAATTTGAAAGATTTAAGACACAAATTGAGAACAGTTGAGAAGTTTTAATTATAACCAATGGCATGACAGTGTTAGTTGTAAACCAGATTTATTGTTATGAAGCAATCTTTTTGTTTATTAATAATATTTTCATTTTCTTACTTATAAACTAGATTTGAAAAAAAATAAAATAAAATCAGGGACACCTGGGTAGCTCAGTCGGTTGAGCGTCTGACTCTTGGTTTCTGCTCAGGTCATGATCTCACAGTTTGCCAGTTCCAGGCTCACATCGGGCTCCATGCTGACAGTGGGGATCCTGCTTGGGATTCTCTCTCTCCCTCCCTCTCTCTGCCCCTCCCCCAACCTCTGTCTTCTGTTTCTCTCTCAAAATAAATAAACTCAAAAAAACTAAATAAAATAAAATAAAATAAAATCAGATGAATCATGCTGTAACTAGAATATATTTTTAAAAGAATTTTTTAGGGGCACAGGGATGGCTCAGTTGGTCAAGCGTCTGACTTCAGCTCACGTCATGATCTCACAGTTTGTGGGTTCCAGCCCCACGTCTAGCTCTGTGCTGACAGCTCAGAGCCTGGAGCCTTTGTATTCTGTGTCTCCCTCTCTTTCTGCCCCTCTCTTGCTTGTGCTCTGTCTCCCTCTGTCTCTCAAAAATAAAAACAAATGTTAAAAAAATGTTTTTAATATTAAAAATAAAAGAATTTTTAAAAATTTATATAGTACCTAATCTTGGTATCCTGAAAATAAATTCTAGTTTTATATTACGTAACACATAGTCCAGCAACGGTGAATTTTATGTCTGCTTTATCATAAAGTGCCAGAGACACTAACTCCTTTGTACCTGACTATCAGTGAGCCTGAACTAGGTGCCTGGGACTGTCCCAGGCTTAGGACTGAAGACCTGCCTCCTGGAAGATTCCACCGTCTGAAAAACTGGACAATTGGGCATCCTATCTGAAGCATGTCAACTCTGTGTATGTAAGGTAACTTATGGAGGCCTCCTGTTCTTTGTCATTGCCTCCTGAACAGTCATATTCCAGAGTTCACGCCTTGACTATGCTGACCACAGTGAGTTATGATTGCTAGCCTTTAAAGGATTCCAGTTGCTTGGACTTGTTCTCTCCTATTCCTTGTGTGCTACAGCCACCTGCTTAAATATCAGCATAGCTGATCCCTGCTACCACCGTCCCCAGGTTTTTTCTTCATTCTCTCCAGGGAGGTGGACAAATAACTCAGCTAAATGCCTCAGCTGTGAGCGCTCGAGATGGAATTTTTCTGCCAGAGAGGTAATGAGTGAAGGTTAGAGCTGATTCTCTTCTCTCACCCGGGAGAATACTCTCCCCATTTATAATGTTACTTAGTGCTATAGACTGAATGTTTATGCACCCCCCCCGTCCCACACCAAATTCATTTGTTGAAATCCTAATCCCTTATGTGATTATATTGGGAGGTGGGGCCTGTGGGAGAAGATTAAGTCGTAAGAATGGTGCCCTCAAGAATGAGATTATAAAAGAGACGCCAGAGAACTCCCAGGAAGTAGGCCCTCACCACACACAGAATCTGCTGGTACCTTGATCTTGGACTTCCCAGCTTCTAGAACTGTGAGAAAGAAATAAAGGAAGCAAGGAAAGAAGAGACAAAGAAAGAAATTTCTGTTATGTATAAGCCACCCAAACTATGACATTTTTGTTATGGTAGCCAGAGCTATGACACTAAGTGATACAATATATTTTTATGAAGAGAAAAGACTGGCCCTCACTTTTCAAAGAATGCGTGCATTCTATATAGAGAGACTTACAGGTATTTATTCTTTTTTTTTTTCAACGTTTATTTATTTTTGGGACAGAGAGAGACAGAGCATGAACGAGGGAGGGAGACACAGAATCGGAAACAGGCTCCAGGCTCTGAGCCATCAGCCCAGAGCCTGACGCGCGGGGCTCGAACTCACGGACCGCGAGATCGTGACCTGACTGAAGTCGGACGCTCAACCGACTGTGCCACCCAGGCGCCCCCGTATTTATTCTTTAAAAAGAACATAGAGTTGCAAGACCTGGTTCATCATCGCCTTTTCAAGACACTTAGGGTATTGAGTCCTCGTATAGGTGAGGATAACAGTACCCACTGTTTTGGGGGGGGTTTCTTATGTTCTGGTCACACCACTAGGTTTGTTACTCACATTAATACACTTTGTCATCACCTCAAGTCAGTGAGTAGGTATTATTACATTCGTTCCGTAGATAAATGAGATTCAAAAGTTTGAAGTAGTTTGCCCAACTTCCCGGGAAAGCGGAAGAGCCAGAAGGCGACAACAGGTCTGCATGAAACTCTTGAGTGCATTTCTTCGTCTGTAATGGGAAAAGCTAGGGGTGGGCGATTTATATAACATGTGCCGTTTGACCAAATTATCCTGTTAAAGAGTCTTGAAAAGCCGATTAAAACTGCTGATTGATCTGTTGAAAAGCATTATACCTGGGGAGAACAATCAGCCAAATAAACAAGATGTTCTGATGAACAATTGCCCTCACATGTAATGATTACTCTTATTTTGATAAGTAGGTGATGCTAACTCTGTAAGAAACCTCATAGTGGTTTATTTTAAATTAACCTCCTCCTGTTTCCTATTTGGAAAAACTATATCCTTATTTGTCATTCGAGAGCTGTTTGCAGGCCTCTCTTTCTAATGTTTCTTATCAGGAATTGTTTTGTGATGGCTGATTGCCCCAAATCAAGGATGACAGGATAACTTCGCCTCAGTTAAAACTACTTGAGTGATTGGCAGAAGTCAGAAGGATATACCAAAAAAGCAAACACCAGATGTGTGAATAGTGGCATCATATAAAAGTTCAGTTTGTCATATATACACACATACATACGTATGTATTTATATACATATATACATATGTGTATATGACATACATACATATGTATGTATACGTATGTATCTGTATACATACATATACATGTAGATATACATGTATGTGTGTGTGCATATTTTTTTTTGGTAAGTAGGCTTCATGTCCAATGCAGAGCCTAATGTGGGGCTTGAACCCTCAACCCTAGGATCAAGACCTGAGTCAGACGCTTAACCGACTGAGCCACCCAGGCAGCCCCAGTTTGTCGTATTTGAACATGATAAAAATATACTCATTTAAAATGCTCTAATTTCATTAGTGGGGAGGCACATGACAGTTATTTTTATTCCAAATCATTGTAAAAACAGGTTTTGAACATGGAACTTCTTTTGTTAACCTACATTCACTTAAATCTTAGGTAATATTTTTAATAATTGACTAATTTTACCTGTTAGTTACATTGTAAACCACTATACAAACATAGCACATATTCTCAAGTTGTCATAAATTGCCAAATGTTTGAACTGGGAAATATTCTAGTTCAACATTCTTATAGCAGAGGAAAGTGAGTACAGAGAAGTTACATAGCTATTAAGTGTCAGTGTTTGGACATTGACCAAGGCATTTGACTCCAGGGCAAATGCCCATTCTAGTAAACCATATAGTGTCTCTGAAATGGCAAAATTATCATTTTACTTAGGTAATACTTGTTATCTATTAGGATAATATTTCATGACATGACACACAAAATTGTCATTCTAATAAGTTAGGAAAATCCTTTACAGTCGGAACCGTGTTATATACAGTTTGATTCTATATAGTGCTTAACCCATTTCAGGGGTGCTTCGCATGTTGTTGATTTTTGAATTTTACTCAAACCCTTCCTATGAACATTATCACATCTACGATCAAAAGGGAATATTAGCTGGTGGACAGTTCTTTCTTTTCTCTCCATCCATATAAAACATAGTTCTACATACACTGGAAAACTAATCTATTTTTTTTGTTACATCTTATATCAAACTAGGATTTTGTGATCCTTTACTGAAGAAAAAAATATTTTATCCTCTATTCCTGAGGCACAGGGTTGAAAGCATTTGTAAATTGAGTTAGTTTTTTTGGTTGCTTGAACATCAAACACATACATGAACTGAGATATTTTTTCCAAGATATTTTGCATCAGTGACCATAAAATCACTTAAACACAGTGATCTTAAATAAAAAAATAAACATTATTTTCCTCTGTAAGCGTACTATATAGAGGAACAAAGACCTATACTGTCTACTTAATACTTGTTCTTAAATGACCCTTATGGACTTTCACGTTAGCACGTCCCCAAAGCAAATGGAATTGGGGAAGGGACGGCTTGACACCTTAGCTGTTACTACTCTCCTGTCAGCTGTCACTGCAGCCTGAAGCGTCCCAGCAAACGAGAACCACTCTTAGCTAAGCCCAGTTGCTGCCAGAGTGAGTGAGGAAGGCAGGAAAAGATTGTGTTACTCAGTGACAGCTGAATCTTTCCAAGAGAATTAGCTACCTAATTCCTCTAATGAAAATGTACCTTTTATATAAAATTGGAAGAGGAATAAAAATGGAAATAGAATTGGTGCTTTTACCAAGACTCCACAAGCTTCCTATTCTGATGCTAAAGCAATTAAAAAAAAAAAGAGAAAAAAAGACATAACTATCTATATAGTCTTTGATCCAACAGAAGCTTTAAAATTTCCATGCATGTGGTTATAAGTGCTCAGCCCTCCTTGCTAACTCTGTGTTAAGCATTCCTAATCCAAACCATAGAAAATTTAACAATTGCGTTTCTCGGAAGAAATTTCTTATTTTATTTCTTCCTTCTTTTTTCACATGGGATCTCATAATGACCTTCACGGGAACTATTACAAAAGGGTAGCAAAGTCATCTATAAACTCAATGACATGCCATCATGAAATCTCTCACTATCTTTTCTGTTTAAGGATTTGAGAGTTAAACTGGATGACATTTAAAGTCTTTCTTGCCCCAATGTCCTGTGAAATTCAAAGTTTAACTGTATAATTACATATCTTCTCTGGTTCCTAAAATCAGATCTATCCTTTGCTTATGATCTTCCTCTCCATATGAGTCGTTAGTATCTCATTGTATGGGTATGGTGAAGGATCATGTTATTTTCAACACTTTATGCTAGTACATTTAGTGTAACCATCATGAGCCATGAATACAAACATTATTCCGCCCTGTAGAAAGAAGGGTTCTTTTCTCTAAATATTGCTCTTCACCAACAATAAAAATACAAAATCCTAACTAATCATCTAGAGAATACATCCTTATCTTTCTGACTTTGAGAAATGCTTTTAAAGTTCAATATATTTTATTTATCTTTTGCCTCGCTCTTTTAGGTTGCTCTGTATTCTAAGTAGTTGTTTCCATATTTGGGCCTCACTGGAATTTTCTGTTTTAAATGATGTATTTCTTCCAGATTAAATCATTGCCTGAATAGGGACTTATTTTCCAACGTTTTCATCTTCAAACTTTGATATATGGGAATTGCAAAGAGTACAGGATTAAGCCACTAATGAAGTCTTTTCCTCTTCCTTAAAGACACTCTAGGGTGTTATAAGTTCCGATGGTGGGACTCTCTTAATGAAATTACCTGTAGTTCTCATCTTCTGAAGGCAACAATTACAGAAGTAAGATCCCCAATCATCTTCTTGTCTCCTCCACAGATCTGGAGATATATTGTTCTATTTGTTGTGTGAACATCAAGCTAGGGAGTTCTATCAGGTTGTGAGCTGAGAGTATTGATTGACCCAGGAGTGGGGACCCACTCTTAATTTCTACCTTCTTAGAATAAGAATTGAAGACCATGAGGTATCTTGTTTGCAATTAAAAAAAAACTCTGTTCTCTTTCATCTTGTAATACCATTAGACCTCATATGGGACTGGTGGAATCTTATAGCTAACTTCCCCCCACCCCCATCCATCTGCATTTATACTAAATGATGTGTTTATGAAAATAGGTAAAACTTTAGTCTCTTGTTCCCTTATTATCTTGTATAGAAGTGTTGTGATTTACCTTTACTAAATGGTGGAACAGCAGATCCTTAGCCTTTTCTTCACTTTGGGAGACTGATGTGCTCGGTTTCTACTCCTTACTTATTAATCATTTTTTCTTAATTGTTTAAAAAGACTGTTTTCTTCTCTAGCAGAGAGTATGCATTTCCCAAGCACCATTGAATTTATGACCTCTTTTTTTTCTTTTTAAAATTAAAACTGTTAATTTATCAAAAGCCTATTGAGTTCTCATTATATCTTTTAAAACCTTAACATGCTTAAGTCTCAGTACAGTTAATACTAGGCACTTAATAATGAGAGTAACAAAGAAAGTGACAAAACTGGAATTTATAATATCAAATATTCTGAAGAAACTTTGTCTTAAACATTGCTGATCACCTGTCCAACATTGGTTCATTTTTCCAATTCCAACCACACCAATTTCTTCCTTTCTTCTCATATCTACCTTTCTTTGCAGGTGTGTACTTGAAGGGAGTTGAATCCAATCCCCGTCTCAGGGGGAGGTCCTAACGGGACCTAACAGACATGATGGTCCCATTGATTTTGTCAATGACTGGTTTAAGCTAATGAGCTAGACATCTACTGGGAATTTTTTTTTCCTCCTGAGAACTGTACATGGAAAAGGTGGCCCCATTTTTCTGCACTGGCCACTTGTCTTTTCTTTTTTTTAATTTTTTTTTTAATCTTTATTTATTTTTGAGAGAGAGAGAGACAGAGTGTGAGCAGGGGAGGAGCAGAAAGAGAGGGAGACACAGAATCTGAAGCAGGCTCCAGGCCCTGAGCTATCAGCACAGAGTCCGATGCAGGGCTTGAGCTCATGAACCGTGAGATCACGACTCGAGCTGAAGTCGGACGCTCAACTGACTGAGCTACCCAGGCACCCCAGAACTGGCCACTTTTCTATCTGGATATGTCATCCAGACCTGCTTTAACCATCTTGCGCCTTTCCAAGAACTGGGTATAAAAGAACCAAAGGCACTGAAGAGTTCAAAGCTGGGCCCTGACTATACCATGTCTTAGGGCTACCCAATCTCTGGACTTCTTGCTATAAGAGGTAATTAGTATCTTTATTGTTGGAGCAAGTTGAATCAACATTCTATATGGCTTGAAGCTATATTATCATGATAAAAAGTTATTCTATATTTATATTTTTTCTGGAATGTCTAAATATAAGATTTTAAACAGTATACTCAGTCTTCCTTTGGGATATTAGGTCTTGTAGAAAGCTATGAGGAAAAGTAATGAGGAATAAGAATTAGGTTATATTTTCATAAGTGTAGCAAAACATTTGGATACGACCAAAATATTTAATCTAAAAGGTCCTCACAATTTCAAAAAATTGGCTTTAGAATATAGCAATAAAAATTCCATGTTTCCGGATGTTTATAACTTCTGATCAAAGACCATGAGAATATGGAACGATGGAATCCTCCAGTCCCCATTGACCACTACCAGACCCACAGGAACATCCCAATGCAGCATGGAAAATCAGGAAGCCTTTCTGTGTGCACTACAGGGATAAGCAAGAGTTAGATATTTCATTTTTGCTTTTCCTTATGGTGTCACTTAGACAGGGAGACCATCATCAAGTGAGACACCCTTCAGTTCCCAAGTGAAGAAAGAGGATCTGTATCATTTCACCTTAAAACACACAGCAGAAGGAACTTGATGCAGTTCCACATCTAGTTTTGCAAATCTGCTGGCATGAGAAGTCTTAGTAATGGATTTGAAAGCATCCCAGAGTTTATTGTGCCAATATCAATTGAATTAAGACTTCAGACCTTTTCAGGGAGCTTCCCATCCTTCATTTCAAATGAATGCACAGACTGCTTTCAGCTACTGAAGTGCTGACCCGAAATGAAAAATGACTATCTCTCAGCTAAGGTGGATCGCAGAAACCCACAACATCAAATTTTGATCAGGATCCAAAATGATTTTTTTTTTTTAGTGTAAACCATGATTTCCACTATTTCCAGAATTTTACAGTGGGCTGCAGTGGAAAGAGCACTGGGCTGGGACAGGAATCCTGGACTCTAGAATTTTGTCCTGCTCCTGTCACCTTACTTCTGTGTCACTAGACAAATAATTTACTTCCTTGAATTTGATATTAAGAAACTGACAATACAGTGACAATGATCAGTTTTGCCAAATAGTTTCTAAAAAGATGGTCAGAAAAATCACTATAATAAACACAAAAGTACTATAAAAATGTCTGGTACCATTGTTGCTGCTGCTGTTGTTGTTCTTGTTGTTACTATTACTTTTATTTGTGAGAAGATTTGAAGACCTTTCCAAACTGATTGCATTCGAAAGGACTGAGATGCCAAACTTTAGTGTAAGGACACCCGGGCCTCCTTATGGACCCCCAGGTGTATACTTCCCAAGCATCATTAAATTCATGATCTCTTTTTTTTTTCTTTTTTAAAATTAAAACTGTGTTAATTTACGAAAAGCCTATTGAGTTCATATTATATCCTGATCTCGTCTGGGGCACTAAGGATACCAGGATATGTAAGAAGCTTATAATCTAGTAAGGGAAAGGGCCCAGCTAGAAAATACAAATATGAGATGGTAAGTAGGAAGACTATGGTAGGGGTAGAGAGCTATAGGAAATTAGAGGCAAGATACCTATTCCAAGCTGGGGTTCTTGATCTCAAGTGCTGAGGAACATTGCCTCATTTCTCCCTAGTAACCAGTTCTCATTAATTTTCTCAAGTTTCCCAGAACTGTACAGTCAATGTGAATCCCCATATAGACTTCCAAGGTTCTACAGATTTCCCCCACCCCTGGCAGGTTTTTAAACAGATGCAGGAGAAGCCTCACTAAATGATTAATTTTCGTCTCAACTTTCATTATGCTGAGAGCATTTTTGAGGGCAAGGGATATACCAGAGCCCTCTGAATGCCAAAAGGAGAATGAGGTTGCTGGCTGAGGGTGTGCTGAATAGGTTAGGAGGTTATGCCTGAAATAGTTCTTTTCTTTCCTCCTGAGAATTGTGTAGATGGCATGTTTTGTGGGAGTCTTTAGTTGGAAGAGAAGTTGAGGCAGGGAGAATGTGCATTATTTGCAAACTTCTACTCATGAGAATAAGTGAAAAGGAAGCAATAATAGAATTAAGAATCCTGATTCATAGCTTGCTGATTACCACTTATAGTTTAAAAACAATTGTTCCAAATATATCTTTTTGTAATTAGCAGACTTATAACCAAAGCAGAAGAAATAGAGTGTTTCTTTCTACCATCCATTCCTGTAGTTTCCGCTAACATGCTACTATGAAGTTGAGAATAAATGCACAAAAACACATATCCCATCTGACTCACTGGTCATATCAGTATGGCAAATTCCATGCTACCATTTGGAGCTTTTGTTACCTCCTGAAATTGAAGTCAGGAAGTGAACGCTTGTTTAGATGAAAACTTGAGCTTCACAAAAAATTTAATGGACTATTTTGAGATCTCACACTGCTTAATTATGCCGTGAATAGTGAATGGACTCTTACGGACAGATTATTTTACTGGTGGCCCTAAACTAACTTCCTGTGGGACTCACTCTCTTCCCGCCCACACTGGTGTCCTTCCTGCCATGTTTCAGCAGTTCTTCTTATGTTTGCAATGGGAAAAGAGGAACATGGGTGTTGGAAACCCAGTGAGTTCACCTCTGTGTTATTCAGGTTACTAGTGGTGCATACCAGTTAACCCCGAAATTGGGCAGTTTGGAATGACTGGTGTTTTTGGCTCACAATTTTATGAGTCGGGGATTTGTAAACTCTTCACCGGGCAGTCCTTGCTTGGGGCTTCTCATGAAATTGCGGTCAGTTGTTAGTTATTACTGTCATCATCCAAAGGCTCCACTGGACTGGGTGGCCAAGACAGCGCATCCATACGGCTGACACTGGAAGCAGACTGTTGTCTGGACTGTTGTCAGCTGCAGTGTTTTGACCAGAATGTCCACATGTAGCTTGCCAGCGTGGCAGTCTCCGGACAGTTGTATTCTTATATGGCATCTCAGGGCTATAAAACATGAGTGTTCCTGCCAACGAGATAAAAGCCACATTGCCTTCTGTGACCTAACAAATCACGTTAACATTCCTTCCGCCACAATCTATGGGTTACAGGGAAGCAACGAGCTGACTTAGTTTCAAAGGAGGGGATTTAGACTCCACCTCTTGTTGAAGGAGTAGCAAGGCTCTAGAAGAACCTAGGGGATGAAAGATATTGTGGTGGACATCTTTGGAAAATACAATGTACTGAAAGTGGTGAAACACTGCTCGGCATGAATCTCAATTCTATTTATTATTTCTGTTGTTGAATATTCTATGATATTGCTAATGTTGCTTTAACGCACTTTAATGGTGTTCCTAGTTCTTTCGACGTTTATTTTTCTTCCTTTTTTGGCCAAAAAGAATCACTTAGTGGAATCCAATTTGCTGGTTTCAGATACAGGTTAGTCTCTCTAACAATGTGGGGCTGTATTATTAAAGTGTAGCAGATACACGATTTGTTAGGAATACTTGCTCTCTTCACTTCCCCTTTCCAACCAGGTGGCCTGCTTGTCTTTACCCTCGGCTTGTCTCACTGTGATCACACTATGTCTGGGAAAGAATTCTGAAAGTTTCTGCAAATTGCAGAACTCCTGGCACACCTGGGTTTCCCAGTGTCTGCTTTTCAGAGCCCCCGTCTAGATACAGAAATACTATGGTTCAAACTGGTCTGTAATTTAGCCTTTGGATTTCTCATATTTTTTAACCTGGGCTATGTACCCGGGTGTTGTTTGAACATCTGGAACTCACCTGCTCCTTCTGATTTGATAACATTATTGAACTTGACCTCTGGTATCAGTCCTTATCTTGTGAAACCTTAGTTCTCAACCCTGGATAGATCACCTTAGGCATGAGAGTAGGAAGTCTGTTCATAGTTTTTTTTTCTATAGACATTTCAGGATCAAATGTTATCTTCATATAAGATTGCTTTGTGATATCTGAACACAGTATTTTATATTCTCATTAGAATCTAGGTTCTCGTGTTGACTAAGACCTTAGCATTAAGAATTAGATAGTCTAAGAGTTGAATCCTGGGCATGTAACTCCCTAGGTCTCAGCTTTCTCATCTTCAAAATGCAAATAATATGAGAACATATACTAAAGGGTTGTTGTGAAACATATAGGAGATAGTGAAGTTCTGACACTTGGTCTAGTAAATACACTTAGTAAATGCTCAACCATACTAGTTGTTATTATCATCATCCTCATTATTTCAAGTAGGAGCTTTACTTTTTTCAGCTTTGTATATCCAGCACCTATGACAATACCTCTCACAGTAAAGCCCTCAGTGGTGAATAAATAAATGCGTATCTGTTGAATCTTTAAAAAAAGATAAATTGGATGAAAAGTGTAAATTTTTTGTTAATGTTTATTTATTTCTGAGACAGAGAGAGAGCATGAGTCAGGGAGGGGCAGAGAGAGAGGGAGACACAGAATGAGAAACAGGCTCCAGGCTCTGAGCTGTCAGCACAGAGCCTGACGCGGGGCTGGAACTCACAGATGGCGAGATCACGACCTGAGCCGAAGTCGGACGCTCAACCGACTGAGCCACCCAGGCGCCCCCCAAAAGTGTAAATTTTTGTCAAAATCAAAATTATTCTGATGACACACCTACCATAAAAAAAAGTTAGTCGTACCAGGATTGGCATCACTGGGATGATCTGGAACCTGCGGTGTGGAACTGAAGAAGCAGAGAGGAAGAAGGCAGGTTCAACAGTGGTGGAAGTCAGTCCAGCCAGACCCCTGGAATGCTGTGTCTTGAAAGACACAGACGGGTGGAGGGCATCTGGATAGGCATATGACATCACAAAGCCCAATATTATGACAAGGCATCGCAGGAAGAAGTCCTGAGTAGGGGTTGGTGTCTGGAAAGTACGTCCAAGACTCAATCATAGGCAAGGACCAAATATTTATGCCTGGAAAAGCCCTGAAAAGCCAGGCAAGACCTCGGTCCTAATATACTCAGTATTAGGCTAAGGGATTAGGCTTAAGAGAAAAAGGCATGAGCCCAGAAATGCGAGGGCGACTTGGGGATTTAGACTCAAGAATAAGGCTTACATGCAAATGCCAGATCGGAACCAAACCAGCAGAAAGGTAGAAATCATGCTAAGTCCTTGGAATATTGAACTCGAGTCCACCAAATGTCCTCTAATCAAGATCAAAATGATTTTTAGATCCCGGGGCAGGACTGAATCTGCAGAGAGAGGCCACATGACACCAGATGTGAGGAAGGGAGATGTGAGAAATCATCACTTTTGAATGAGATTTTCCTCTCGTTTTGCATCTGCAGCAAATCTCTGTAAGAGCATCATTTCAAACATTCTCTAACTTAAAGTTTAAGTTACGAATAATTTACTTTTGCATTGGTCTATGGTGGTACATTCATATGTCCCCACGGTAACCTACAGATATTACCCTTTCTCTCTCTGTCTCTCTCTCTCGTAATTTATTTATATATAATTCATAATTCATGTACCATACAATTCATTCATTCAAAATGAATCAAAATTCACTCAAAATCAATCTACAATTCAATGATTTTTTAGTATATTCACAGAGTTGTGCAACCATGACCACAATAGACTTTGGAAACATTTCATCACCCCAAAAGAAAATCCGTATCCATTACTAATCAGTCCCCATTCCCATCCCTCTTCTCTGAACTCCTGGCAATCACTAATCTACATTCTTTCTCTATGGATTTGCACATTCAGGACACTTCATATAAATGGAATCATGCAATATGTAGTCTTGTGACTGGCTTCTTTCACTTAGTATAATATTTTCAAGGTTCATCCATGGGGATGCCTGGGTGCCTCAGTCAGTTAAGCATCTGACTAGGGTTCAGGACATGATCTCTCAGTTTGTGGGTTCAAGCCCCATGTCGGGCTCTGTGCTGACAGCTCGTAGCCTCAAGCCTGCTTCAGATTCTGTGTGTGTGTCTCTCTCTCTCTACACCTCCTCAGCTTGTGCTGGTCTCTCTCTCAAAAAATAAATGAACGTTAAAAAAAAAAAAAGGTTCATACATGTGGCAGCATAAATCAGTACTTCATTCCTTTTAATGGCTGAAGAATATTCCACTCTATAGACATATTACATTTTGTTTATCTATTCATCAACTGATGGACATTTGGGTCATTCTTACTTTTGGGCTACTATGAACATTTGTATACAAGTTTTTGTGTGGACATATGTTGTCATTTCCCTTTGATACATATCTAGCAGTATAATAGATATCACTCTTTACAATTCTTACAAAACTAACTGATGTCATTTAAAAATTATTTCAACAAATTGTTTGATAATTTCCTCTTCCATCCCAGGTACTCCTTTTTAGTCCTAAAACACAAATATCAACAAAATGGATAAAGTACCTGCCTTCATGGAACATATATTCCACCAGAGGACTGTAACCCCTTGAGAAAAAAATGTGTAATTCTTTTATTTCCTGACCTCTCCACAGTGCCTAGCATAGCTCTACTCAATAAGTTAACATAGAAAATTAATTTGCATGCCCACGACCTTTGGAAAAACCATAAGAATGTTTAAATAGAATTTGGTGCATCTGTCACCTACGGGACTATAGAAACTCCAATCCCTTTTAAACTCCTCTAATTTGTTAAGGAAGCTCTCATTTTATGTGTGCTCCTGAATGTAGCTCTCCTGCCTACCATGAGGCATCCACTATTTCCCTCTCCATCTTGGAATGTGGACTCAAGGGGACCCAAGCTCCTACTTTGCTATCCTGACAGTGAAAACACTTGTGGCTTTCTGTTCAGGGTTTTCAGAACTTCTCCTGATGCTCCTGTTATGTATTTAGGCCTCCCTTCTGTTTTTCTGAATGCCAACCTGTTCTACAGCTACCTCTTCCAATGTGAAAAACATCCTCCACTTTCCTCAGGCTATACACTATAAAGACTACAGCCATACCCCCTTATCTATGGTTTTACTTTGGACAGTTTTGGTTTCCCATGGTCAACCATGTTGGAAGCAGATAACCAGAAGGTCAATGGTAGCTTAACACTAAGTCCAATGCCTATGTCATTCACCTTACTTCATCTCACGACAGAGGCATTTTATCATCTGTCATCACAAGAAGGGCAAATACAATACAATAAGATCTTTTGAGAGAGACCACATTCATGTAACTTTTTGTTACAGTATATTGCTATACTTGTTCTATTTTATTGTTATCGTTAATCCCTTACTGTATCTAATTTGCAAATTAAACTTTAG
The DNA here is from genome assembly GCF_022079265.1 of Lynx rufus. NCBI lineage: Eukaryota > Metazoa > Chordata > Mammalia > Carnivora > Felidae > Lynx > Lynx rufus. The sequence continues at coordinate 130,766,076 of NW_025814867.1, read as the reverse complement.
CATATAGGTATATATGTATATGGTTCAGTATGATCCTCAGTTTCAGGCATCCACCGGGGGTCTTGGAATATATTCCCTGTGGATAAGGGGGAACTGCTGTATTCTATTACTGAGTGTCCATGACTAGCCTTTACTTTAAAAAACTCATAGAGATGTTTCTGATCCTGGGATTTTATTGCTGCTTTCTTCTCTTCTCTTCTCTTCTCTTCGACCCAGAGTTGCTGGGGTGGGGAGGTCAGACCTGTCCCCGCTTTGCCTTCTGACAACAGCCAATTATGGAACCAGTTTTGTGCATCTTGAATCTCTGTTTTCTCACAATAAATTTCTCTACTTGCTGGTCTCTGGTTGCTCATGCAAATAGACCCTTGAAGGATCCTTCTTGCAAAGTTTCCAGACATCAGCAAAAGGTCTGAATTATGAGGATGAGCAGATTAAGTCTCAAACTTTGTTCCTGCTGTAGTAGCATTTAGTGTAAAATGTGATCCGACAACATTCTGTTCAGCATGTCTTGCGACCACCCACAAGTGAGTCTGTTTCAATTGTGGCTTTGTATCTAAGAGTTTGGAAATAGATTTAGGAGTGGGCCAACAGTTCAGGTGATTTCAATACGATCTGGCAGCACTCTCAGTCCAGTGATTTAATTTGTATCTTTTGCAAGTCACTAAAATGCTCTGAAATTCAAGCTCCTCTTTTGTAAGAAGGGGGTTATTTACCATCTAGAGTTATAATGATAATAACTTATGTTTGCTGTATAACTTCTGGGAACTAGACACGATTTCACATCATCAGCTTGATGATCTCTCACATCAATTCCATGAAATAGTTGCTATTTTTCGGCAGGGTAGAATCATTCTAACTAACATACATGGATTATAAAAAATCATGCTTATTACTTTTAAAATGAGACACAGACAGGATTCATTCACTTCATGAAACTTTCTATGCTATTTTGTAAATAACTAATTATGTAGTCAACATACCCTTTCCATAGAAAACAGATTATAATTGTTTAGCAAACATAGACCCCTTCCATAAATACTCTCATACACATGTAACTTAGGCTCCACAGACTATTTTGACTTCTGCTAAGATCCACACTTCCTCAGTTTTATTCCACACTTGAATTCCACCCAGGAGATAAAATTCAGAGAGAAGAGCTCTGAAAAAAACCTAAAATACCACAACTCTATCAAGGCAGACTGAGCAATGACAACTCACAAGGTCCAGCCCAGGACCATCTACCTTGTCTCACTTTCCCACCCAAAATTGGACCAGTGTTCCCACGGTGATGGGTCTCCCTTGAAACTTCAGTGAAATAGATCACAGGGATAGTACAAGTCCACTCTATGGGCTTTCTTTCTTCCTTTAGTCTTTGCCATGAGACCAGCAGGCTCTGGACTTTTATTCCCTTTTCATACAAGTACCTGTATTATTTTCTTCTTGATAGTGAAAAGAGAACCACTTGGTTAGGCATCAACTTGGTGCATGCTTTACTGCTTGACTGCATGCTTTACTAGCTGCTCTGAGATATTTGGCCAGGAATTTCGTTTTGATTAACACAGTCTGTTATATGATTGAAGAAAAGATTAATTTGTTAAGAATTATAAGCACAAAGTGGGTTGGGGGGAGCCGGGGGCCAGAAGAATTGTTGATAATCATAAATTTTTGCATTAAAATTCTAGCTTATTAAGTAATCAGCATGGGGGTGTCTGATTGGCTGATTAGATGCAGAGGCAAATGATTTGTTGCTTTTTTAGGGAAATTTCCATCAAAGTAGTTCCACCTAGAGAATTTAAATTAATGTATTATTTTAAATCCATGTATATTTATTTCAAATTGAGTTATCCTGCATAACAAAGGAGTTGTGGGGTTTTTTGGTGGGTGTTTTTTGTTGTTGTTGTTGTTGTTGTTGTTGTTGTTGTTGTTTGTTTTTTTTCCATCCAGAATACTCTTGGCTTCCAGGATGGTGAAAGGGCTGAAAGAACCTTTTTCAGGCCTTAGCTCCACACCAATGACATAGTTTCACTCTTTCTCTCTTCTTCCTCCTCACCTTCCCTCTCCCTCATTTTCTCCTCACCAACCAACCAAAATCCTGAATCCTAAAGTTCCAATCTCCCTCCACAGGCTTATTAGAAAAAACCTTGGGTGGAAGAAAACTGACAAAGTGTGGACCTGAGCTTAAGGCAAAGTAGTTAGTCTGTGTTAGTATTTCTTGCAATTCTGTTTTGTTTTGTTTTGTTTTGTTTTTTTCTGCAGCTATATCCTTTGAATTTAATTAAAGTGATTCAGTTGGTAGTAGTTCAACCAAGGAACTCACATTTTAGCTCAAACTTCAAAGATGAGAAAGGTGAACAGTGGTGGTTAAGATGATCCTTAGAAGGGCCTTGGTCTCTTGAGCAGTTACATTTAAAAAGTGGACTGGGGGCTCCTGGGTGGCTCAGTCAGTTAAGTGTCCAACTTGAGCTCAAGTCATGATCTCATGGTTCATGAGTTCAAGCCCTACATCGGGCTCTGTGCTGACAGCTCAGAGCCTGGAGCCTGCTTCAGATTCTCTGTCTCCCTTTCTCTTCTGCCCTTCCCCTACTCACGTTTCTCTTTCTCTCTCTCTCTCTCAAAAATAAACATTAAAAACAAAAAAAGGTGGACTAGGAAACAAGCTATCCCCCTTTATCCCTAGCTAGAATTTCTTCAAAAGGGCTACTGAGTCAAGCTACAGGTAGCTTTCGAGAGAGTTCAAAACCATCCCATCCCTTAGGAACATTGAGGACATGTAGGGGAAGGACATGTAGAGTCAAGACACTCTTCCTTATCTGCATATGCCTGAACTAGGATCTTTTCAAAGGCACCACAGGAACTTCCCGCTAAGATTCCATTTGGAAGGCTGGAAAAAAAAAAAAATCACAATTTGCTAATCATGAAGGCTCTGGCAACACCCCCAGGGGTCTGAGCCAAGGAGGGTAGGAAACCACTCTGTACCTCTGCTCTACTTGGAACCTGGAGAGCAGCTAATCCGACCAGACCTCACACCCTTGTTTATTCTCAGTCCCTGCCCGACATTCAAGTCCCTTTGACCATCTACCCTCTCCCCTACTCTCTGTCCCTAACTTCCCTTCTGCCTGTGCACTTCTCTCTTGCCTTTACCATCATGGCCTCCAATTTCCCCATTCTGTGACACCAAAACCCCTCCACTATACCTTCTTGTACCTTCTTGGCTTAACTAAAGCCTAATAGTCCCCAAAACTAATATTTCCCATGCAGACCTTCATAATGAAAAGGAATGGTGGTTATCTCCTCCTTCCCCCGTTGAAACTTTTACACTAAACCATTATTCCCCTACATGTCAAAGTCTGCCCTTTGGGGCTGATGTCAACTAGCTATCCTCCTTGTTAGTGCCTTTTACTGACATCCAGTTTGGGCACCTGGAGCACATATTTCCTTTTAACTTGTGAACTTCTTAACTTTGCTATTACCCTGGTTAAGTTAAATAGCCATTTAGGTGATATTTCCAAAACATTTTCCTCACAGTTTCATCTTTAACTCCAAATCTTCCATTTCCCCTGTACCTGAAATACCTTTCACATATAGCCACATAGTGGCCCTTGAAATCATCTCCAAATACTCCATGTCTGAAATGTGCCTCCTATTCATGGACCGAAACCTCTTGACATTGCTGCTGTCTCCAACGTTTACTCCCATTCTGCCAACTGAGCTGGTTTATATCACCTTGATCATTCCATTGTCTTTCAATCAGTCAGCACCTCTGGGTTAAGCCAGGCCCATTAGCTTCCAGAACTTCTTTTTTTTTTTTTTAATTTTTTTTCAATGTTTATTTATTTTTGAGAGACAGAGACAGAGTGTGATTAGGGGAGGGTCAGAGAGAGAAGGAGACCCAGAATCCGAAGCACGCTCCAGGCCCTGAGCTGTCAGCACAGAGCCAATGTGGGGCTCGAACTCATGAACTGTGAGATCATGACCTGAGCCAAGGTGGGAAGCTTAACCGGCTGAACCACCCAGGCGCCCCTAGCTTCTAGAACTTCTGACGTGATGCACTTACCTAGTGAAACCCCAACACTAGCTCAAGTCAACAATCCATCTCCAATGCCCTAAAAATCAGTTTGCTGAGGGCTGATACAGAAAATCATTCAGTGGGATCGTACCAGCAACTGATGCCATGTTCCATAAAACCTACTTCATGCTTTCTCAATTCTCCCCCAGGCCTGATGTTTGTGCCTTTCATATTGCCATGCTTTCCACCCTAAACGAAAATGACATGGTTGGAGTGTCTCCATCATTTTCAGGAAAAGGTTCTCATATGATGTTGGGATTGTTAGGAATTGATCTCTTGGGTTCTTATATCCTGGCCAACTAAAATCCTTCCTGCAATAGAGTTCCCTGAACAAAATAAATAGAGGTAAGAAACACACTCAGAAGAAAGGTATTATCTGCATAATATCTGAGCAGTTATGGAAGTTGTCAAATCCCTGATAAAATAATCCTGAGTTTATTCATTTTCCCAATATGTACATTTAATATACAAAATATGTAATAATATATGTATAACAAAAATATAATAAATACAATGATTTAAACAAATCTTATTAAGAACTTATTAGAGGCCATTCCCATTCCTAGTAAACCCTGTGTGAGGGAACTATGTTTCTTTTATTGCTGTTTTTATTCCCAGTGCCTAGGGCTTATAACTGTGTACGGATTCTAAAGTTATTTGAATATTCAGGTCTTCAATGAGATACTGTAAGAGCAAATCACACACCTTTTCTTGACATCCTCAGCTATCCCAAGATGGGAAAAAAATCAAGTAATCATAATCGTATGCTACTTTCCCTTTCCCTATGATCTACATCAAGTCAAAAAAATATATCTATAGGATGGATAGTTCCCATTTTGGCAACAATTTCAGATGTTTCTAATGCCCTGGTACCTGGCACCATGATTCTGGTGCCCAGAATCATTCCCTGTTGATCGGATCCAGTTCAAATAATGTAATAGACCTTCCCTTGAAGGCATTTTCTCTCTGCCCAAAGACTTTGGATCATATCCCTTGGCTCTCAGTGAGTCTGGGAGCAGCAAGTGTCGTCCAGGACCTTATAGTTAATGGTCACTAGCGAAATACCCTTAGGAGTCATACTTCACTTTCAACCTTACTCTCTAAGGCAGAGTATTCCAAACTTTGTCTCAAAATGTCCCTGTGTCCATCAGGTAGAGTTTCTGAATCCTTGGAAGTTAGACTTTACATACGGCTGGGCTATAATGAGCTATTTGCTACCAAGACATATAATCATGGTACTGCTCTCATGCCATACGCTGGCAAGGACCACTTTTCCCCAGTTTCTCCAGAAGGTATCCATGAGCATTTATTTCAGAGCATTACCAGTCCATTTACATTAATTAATCAGATGTGTGGAAATGCACCGGTGTTACTTTTCTAAAGCTGACCTCAGTGTACCCCTGAATCTCTCTTTGATCACTAGCAAAATAATAATATAATAATAATAAAGTATGTACCTTTAAGGTAGTCTATCTGGTCACATCTGGTTTAAATTATTCTCTTTGAGGTAAAAATTTATTCCTATTCAGGATTTAAATGTATTCAATTCATGGTTTAATCTCCTTAGCATGGTTGTTCTAATCTCTCAAAAGATTTCTTTGTCCTTTTGCCATCCTGCAGGGCGCAAGAGGAGCTCCTCTAATGTCATAGTGTCATCTGTGTGGGGTGTATGTGTAAGGAAGGCGCCAATCTTCATTTGATCCTCCAAATTCTCATTAAATGGCTGAAATGTCTCTTGCTGCGTGGCCTATGGTGATTGGTTGTCAGCCTCTGCTCTTGCTACACTGGCTACTGCTGCTGTCACTTTTTTCTTCATTTTCACCCTTACAAATTTGTCCCGGCCTTCACCTGTACTCACAAGGACTGAACACTGTGCTGTCCTTATCTCCATCCCAACATCTTGCAGTCCCCTGGCCCCCTCAGCATTTTAGCACCCCCACTAACTTTTGTAACAGCTTCCAAAACTCTTCCTCCAGGCCTGCCACATAACACAGGGCTCAGGGCAGAAGTATAAATGGAGGCCCACATATCATAATTCTAAACATTACCGAGCAAAACGTTTATTAAATATAATATATTCTATACTTTGACCTGGACAAATACACTTTTATAATGACTTAGGTCATTTGAATTTAGAAGCATTAGATTTCTCACAGTTCTACACTGAAATGTGTTGAAAGGGAAAGCAAGACCCAGTTTCTGGGCCACTTTCCATTCTCCTCCCACCAGCGGCTCCTTTCCTCTTGACTTTGAACACACCTGTGTGGAAATCCCAGCCCACATATTTAAGCTCTCATCTATACCCAATGCCAACCCCACTTCCACAAGCTCACAAATAAACATGTCTTGGCCACCACTCAGCCCTAGGGATGTACACACGGGTAGTGCGACTTGCCCTCCAGAGACGAGAGCCAGGGAGAGATGTACAAAGCCTGACGATTATCTTAGTAGAATTTCTAGCACCTCAAGGATCTAGAGTACAGCCCAGAATGTAGGAGTGGAGTGAGCTCTGGGTGGGCAAGTCTCTTTGGTCCCAAGGACTTCTAGCCTTGTAGAATAAGATTTGGTCAGAGAAAAGCCAATGTGTACCCTTTTAAAGTAAAGCGTGAGCCCCATAGCAGGGGTCTCAGAACACTGTTGGTCTCCTCCTGCTACAGGAGATCATGACAGTTGAGGAGGTGGGGAATATCTCAAGATCTTGCTCTCTGCCTCACACATCATTTCTATTCTGTGGCCACCAAGGTTAAAGAGAGGCACTCACAGTGAAAAATGGGACATATCCTCTTTTAGTGCTAAGATTCTCAAGCCATTTAATGGTCCCTACCTGCCCCTATGGGTTTCAGACTTATGTTTGAAGTAAGCAAAAGAATCAGCACCAAACTGGCATCTCAACTTATTTGTTCTTCCCCCCCTCCCTTTCCAGATTTCTCCAGCTAGCCCAGAGAGGGTGTCATGGTCTTCCACATAATAGGAAGCTACCCTTATATCTTGCATTCTTCATGGTTAACTATGTTGATGATACTCTTGTTGTGTATGTATTTGGGTTTTATTTACACATGCAGAGTTTTAAAGGGTTAATCTATTCTAAACTCTTATTACAAGAGTCTTCCATTTTTCTTTCCCCAGAGCTAGCTTTAATTCTTTAGCTTATTTTTTCTGTATTTGTAAAATTCTAACAGCATTTAATATTATTTTTTACTTTTTAATTTTAGACATTAATCTGAAATGATTTACCAATTTCTCCCCCATTTCCCAACCTCCCCCAATGCATACTTCTGTCTATATAATAGACTCCTGCTGGCAAAAATTCCTATTCTTATATCTTCCCCCCAAACTTCTGTTTCCTTCATAATTGGCATCCATATTTATAATAGAGGATCATGAAGTGACAGCTCTGTTCCCTGCGTCAAACAATTCTCTAAATTCAAAAGATCCCACTCAAGATGACTGAAGATATTATCCTACCATGAAGAGAGAGAAATTTTCCAGAGTAGAATGGATGCCACCATGAAGTTAAAGGGAGTCTCTGAATCTACTCTTACAGCAGCATTGGAATCTCTGAATGGTCGTGTTATTAGGATGGGATATATTAGACAGAAAGTAAGATACTTGAGTTTATTTTCTTAAAGTATTTTGAAGTGAGATCAGGAAAAAGAATCAGCAGAAATAGCAGACAGAAAATCAGAAGACTCCAGAAGCATGGGAGCTAAGAAAGTAAACATTCAGGGAGTGATCATTCTATCAGATGCTCAAAGGCCAAGATCTAAAAATCCAGTGGGTTTAATGGTCGAATTGCCAGAGTTAGACAGCAAATGTGTTTCAGCACATTTGTGAAGATAAAAAGAAGCCTTCAAGGGATGAGGAGGGTGGGACTGCAGAGTGAAAATGAAGAGTGAGTTATTTTTTTGAGAAGTCTGTTGAAGGGATAGGAAGAGAGGAAAATAGGAGACAGAATGAGAAAATATGAGAGAAAAGTTTGAGATAATGGCAGGGCAAAATGTAGAGTGGACAGTAAGTGATATTTACAGCAGAGTGGAAGATATCAATAGACAGTAAGATATTGAAGATGCAAAGAAAGTAGATAATCAGAGGTTCAAGGTCATAGACAGAGGTCAAGGGGTTACTTTTGAAAAGGAAGACTATCTCATCCACTGAAGCCAGAAGTAATAATAAAAGGCAGCTGAGGGGATAAACTGAGAAAGAATTCAGTATAGCTGAGGATGTGGGGAAAAGAGCTGTTTAAATGAAGAAAGGAAAACGATAAAGAGAGAAGGCTCATATCAGATGACTTGGCCATTCTTGTCAATACCCATAGTTTGACACCAGAGGCCAGGAGGGACAGACTTGGAGGTTCAGAGAATTTTAAAAAGTTACAGAAAATTCATAGTGAACAATTTTTCATAGGAAATCAGTAAGAGGTATACATTCCTACCAGAAGAAAAGTTTTGTGTGATGTAAACTCCTGTCTATCATTCTTTGAGGATGTTTCAGGCTAACCTCATAATATCCCTTTCAACTTGTCTCAGGAAGTCAACTCAAAACCATGAACAGTTTATGTAGACTTGATTCTCCATTACAGAGACCTAGAAAGCTAGGTTTGAATTCTCGATGCTTTCTAGCTATTTCATTTTTTCTACATTGCTTCATGTTCTCCTATGGAATCATTATATGTCATTTTTGAGGCTCAAGGGAATCTGTTATTGTGTACACAGGCATTGCCAAGATATTTTCAGGTGATTCATACAGGATCAGTTTTAGAGGTGACAGAAAGCACAGAGAATGTTTGCGGATGGGTAAAGATGAGTGTGCATTACTAGGACTGAGCATGCAACAACAGGAGAAAAAGGAATTATGGGATGAAAGATCCATGCCTTGTGAATCTAGGGCTATGGTTCCCAACTAGGAGTAATTTTTCCTCAGGAGGTACTTGGCAGTGGTGGTCACAGCTAGGGGGTATATTACTGGCATCGGGTGGGTAGAGACCAGGGCAGCTGCTGACCATCCTGCAATGCACAAGAGAGCCCTCCACAACAAAGAATTATCTGGCCCAGGATGTGAAGAGTGCCAAGGTTGAGAAACTCTGGTCTGGAGACCCTGGAGGAAAGCAAAACTTTGGCAGGCACAGTGCCTTTTTATCCTGTGCCAAGCAACTGACAATGATCCTTGAGGACATTGATATTAATTATAATATAACATAAAATATTCTCATTATTTCCCCAAGAGACACGATTAAGTAATGCTTGAGTACTTACTGACTTAATTCAAAGAAATTATACATATTTTAAGGTGTGGCGAAAGCCAATTTTTGTACTGTGTCCACACTGTGACTTCTTTGGCTGTATGCCACATAGCTCATGATTGGATGGTAGGTTGGGAGTGTATTATCTATACTGACAATAGATACCAGAATTATTATGGAATGGCACATCATACCCACTGGTTGCACCCTGGCCTAGTGCTATTATCTAGGTGCTATCTTTAAGAGGTCAGGTCCGGAATCTGAAAAACTATCACATCTTCTATTACTATGTTCCATTACAATCTCGTATTTGCCATGCCCCTCCACCGCTCTCCAAAAAAATTTCAAACGTATTACAAGTCTAGAAGGAAAGGAAAGAGGGGCACCTGGGTGGCTTAGTTGGTTAAGTGTCCAACCTCGGCTCAGGTCGTGAGCTCACAGTCTGTGAGTTCGAGCCCCGCATTGGGTTCTGTGCTGACAGCTGGAGCCTGCTTCAGATTCTACGTCTCCCTCTCTCTCTGCTCCTCCCCACTCATGCTCTGTCTCTCTGTCTTAAAAATAAAATTTAAAAATTTTTTTAAAAAGGAAAGGAAAGATAATTTTGTTTTTTGTGGCCCAAAGATTCTGAGGTATTCAGCTCAAGGGGAAAGAGCTATGAGATAAAAAAAGAAAGAAAGAAAGAAAGAAAGAAAGAAAGAAAGAAAGAGAAAGGGAGGGGGAGAGAGAGAAGAGTTCCATATGGCATGTGAGGAGAGGAGGGGAGTTAAGGATTGAGAAGAAAGAAGAAGGACCTGGCAGTTTAATAACCTTTTCCAGCAATGGATTTATAGAAGTTAGTGGTGCTTCAAGAAAATAAAGTAGTGTGCCTGATGCCTTTTGAAACAGGAGTCTGTTCTCAGCTTTTCATCTTCTATGCCTCCGTTATATGTAAATTGGGTTTCATGGCATATTAGAGCTGTGAAGATAATTTAATATGCCAAAATGCGTTATGGATCATTTGTGCATCAACTCTGCAGTTTAAACAGCAGTCACTGAATCGGAACTCAAAACTTCCCTTGCCAAATCACAGAGAACTTGAGGATGAACTCAAATGAGCGCAGCACCTGTGTCTGAAGAGAGCCACCGCATTCCTCCACCTGTTCCAGGTACATACCGCAAATGGTGGGTGTGCTTACTTGTTTCCATTACAATAATGCAAGACTAAGAAGAAGAATTGTCTTCATGCAGTGTTGTCGATAGAGTTCCTAATTCTCTTACTCTGTCATCTTTGCCTGGTCATCAGAAACAGAAGTTAAGATGAAAGGCAGCACCTTAGGGGCGCCTGGGTGGCGCAGTCGGTTAAGCGTCCGACTTCAGCCAGGTCACGATCTCGCGGTCCGTGAGTTCGAGCCCCGCGTCAGGCTCTGGGCTGATGGCTCAGAGCCTGGAGCCTGTTTCCGATTCTGTGTCTCCCTCTCTCTGTGCCCCTCCCCCGTTCATGTTCTGTCTCTCTGTGTCCCAAAAATAAATAAACGTTGAAAAAAAAAAAAAAAAGAAATGCAGCACCTAATTACACTAACCTTTTCAAAAGCAACCTGCTAGAAAATAATTATTCCTGGAGAGCAGGTCCATCTGACTAAGTAGAGTGCTCCTGGTTTCTCCGTATTATCAGCCACGTCTGCTTTTTGAGCAATCTCAGTTGAAGAATAAGCAAATCATCATCCTTGTCGTCGTCGTCGTCATCACTTGTGATTATTTTAAAAGAAATTCTTTAAAGGCTAGACTTTCAGGGATCATTTCTACAGTTTGTTAAAATGAATTCTTTAGTCCTTTCTTTTTATAAATGTTTCTTGTCGAAATAACTGGTTTCAATTAGAGAGAAAAACACTACACTCTGCCTACTCCACAGATGTTTTTGTAAACAGAAGGTGTAGCCCCTTCTGTGGCTCTGTCTCAAGTTCTGTATCAAAGGCTGGATTTGTTATATAAGGCGGAAAGACAGGGAGTGTTTGATCTCCAGTTTTCTTTTTTAGTTTTAATATCTATACTCACATAAAGGTGGTTTGAAATATCCCATGCAAATGATCGCAAAAAAACCCTCAAAGATTGTGGATGAAACACGGTTTTAGCAACTAAGTTCATTTCATGAGATGAACTGTCCCTTGTCTTGGCTAATTATGTAAGGCCATTTGTACAAACTCACTTTTACGTTATTGTCCCATTAATTCGAAGATCTTTTATTATACACCATGCTCTGCTTCTATACTCCGAACTCTCACTTTAACCTATCACGTTCACACGAATGAAGGAACCACGGTGACAAGGACGGACTTGGGCAATGTATGGACTGGGACCACAAAGGAATGTTTCTCCTACACATTCGTCTCACTTGTGCTCACTGGCCACATAGTTAGAGAAGTAGTCAGAAGCTGACTAAGTCACACACAGACCTCTTGAACATATGACCACAACCTGAAGGGAGAAGATGACTTTAGGCGGATAGCTATAGGGTTGATTCAGGGTTTCTTATATGCACAGAAAAACTCAGGTCCCAAAGTTATGGCTGCCCTTATGGTTATCAGCTCCTTAGCTACTCAGCTAGTGATGGTGGCGACACGTTTGTCCTTGGTGAGGTTTTGAATGATTTCTTCTGGGGCCATTTTGAAACATGAAATCACAGTAGCCAGGATATGAAAATTACACATGCTGTAGGTTGGTGTGGGGACAGATGTTGGAAAGTCTTCATGCGGCACAGTGCCATAGAACTTCCAGTGTTGATGAACGTGTTCTCTATCTACATTTAATATAGTAGCTACTAGCCACGTGTAGGCATTGAGCATTTAAAGGTGCTAGCATGACTGAAGAACTGAACTTGAAATGCCATTTGATTTTAATTTAAATGTACGTTGCTACCTGTGGCTAGTGGCTACTGTACTATACAGTCTAGTTCTAGATATCTTCCTTTTTCTTTGGATGCTTATTCACTTTTTCACAAATATCATCTTGCCTTGGACCGTTATAACTCACCACGCTCTTCCAGAGAACAAAATATGGCAAATGCTCCCAAATTTATTTTGGAAATATATCCGCTAGAGCATTTCTGCAGTATTTGAGCTACTAGTTAATGAATGAACTATATACACTAGTTGAATAAAGCTAATGATAGCTGTTGCGGATGGATTCCAACACGTTTAAATAATATAGCTGGTCTTACTCTGACCGCCTTTGAATTCTGAGTTCTGTGTCCTTAGCTATCCTGTCTGAGCTCTATCCTGAACTGCAGGATTAATTCATGCAATTCTCATTAGCCTCAGTGCGAGTTACCCGTGGAAATCTTCTAAGCAACAATGAGGGAAGCGGCCTCCTTGCCTTTTCTGGTTTTTGGCTAACCTGTATTGTTAAGAAACCCCTCATGCATTGTGCCACACCCGTGCTGATGGAAATCACAGGTTCAGGAGGTGAGGCTAGGCAAATTCTGTGTGGTAAAGTTGGGTTAGCTTCTTCATTCCTTGGCTTGACATTTGTGTCTGGTAATATTCCTCTTAAAAAGCTCTAATGGACTGCTGTTCTGAGCCTGCAGAGGATTTCTTCAATTCTCAATTAAATGTTAGGCAACATGCTGTTATAACCGCTGTGGTCATAAGCACGAATATTTAGCAAATGTCCTTTTTGGTGGTTGTGTCAAATCATGCCCATGACAATTACAATTTAAAAATTAGGAACTGATAGGATTAAATAATAAACATAAGTGTTAACAGACTTTGCTCCACATGACATAGGTGATTTTTGTTTACCTGATGCTTCCATGTCCCACATGAGTGAAGGGCGGGAGTTCTTGGTTTCCAGACACCTTTGGTCGCAGACCCCGAGTCACGTGATGCAAGATCAGCATATAGAGGAAGGGGTGGATTTTTAGAAGCATTCAAATGGTTGGTCCAATAAAAGACAATAAATGGAATAGAACATGAAAGAATTAGATTCACATTCTGTGAGGGATGGGTTTCTGCATTGTTCCAGGCCCAGAGAGAAAGCGTGGATTCTTCTCTCTTCCTAAAGCAACTCATCTAGCCTTCTGCTTTGACAAACTCTTTATCTCCTTAATCTTAGGAGCCCAAAGACTTTCTAATTTCCACATTTTCTTGAAGATCTTCTTTCTTCATAGCTTTTCTGGGGTCCAAACATACTTGCCAAACTTTCTGCATTCAATTCTTCCCAATCATTTTCTACTATGTCCTTGGTCTCTCTCCTGGTGAACTGGAACTAGATCAAGTTGTGGCAATTTCTGTAGTTGGTTTTTGAAACCATTCCTCTGCCTGATTAGATTATTTTTTCCAGATGGTAAATGTTATTCCAACAGTGCTATGGGCAGAAGAAAAGACAGAGCCATCCATTTAGGATATTAATTCTACTGACAAATTCTTCATGTTGTTATGACAGAGTAGGGACTGAGTCACTCTTTTCAGTGGATATTGACCTTTAGGGGAAATCACATGCACAGTGGAGTGCAAAAGGTGGGAAGATGAGATCAGTGTGCTCTCACCTGCCTTGGTCATCAGGGTTAAAGGAGAGTGAAATTGGTAAAGTTAGTTTCCTCTAAGTTCTCCTTTTCTACCCAAGAGAAACTTTCCTTGTCTCCACTTAGCAGCCATTGTCTGCAAATACAGAATTGACTCATTCTTTGAGCCCACTTGGGCTGCTATAACAGAATATCATAGACTAGATGGCTTACAGAAAGGAAAAATTTTTTCTCGCCATTCTGGAGGCTGGGAATCTAAGATCAGGGCACCTGCAGATTTGCTGTCTGGTGAGAAATCCTAGTTCCCACTAGAAATCCATCCCCACTTCTTGGTTCATATCCTTACATGGCACTGTGTCCTCATATGGCAGAAGGAATGAGGGAACTCTCTGGGGTCTCTTTTATATGGGCACTCATTTTATTTATGAGGCCTTGACCCTCACAGTCTAATCACTTCCCAAAGACTCTAACTTCTAATAACCATTCCTTTGGGGATGGTTTCAACTTATAAATTTGGGGAGGACACAAACTTTTAGTCTATAGCACTAACTTTACTGGGTATTAGGTGGGTCTGGAGAAGTTTCTTCCACCTGCCGCCAACAGGTCATGACCAGTCTTCCTGCTTACCCCACTCAGCTCTGTCTGCCTTAAGAGGCAGAATTATCTCACCTCAAGAGGTGGTAGGCATTACCTGACTTACCGGCTAGCAAAAATATTGTTTGGAAGGGGATAACAATCTTTGATCACCGAGGCATAATGCAAATGCTACCCTCTTAGAACAGGCTCTCTTCTACGAATTCCACAATGTCAAAGAGGTCACTTCACAAACAAACCTGTGAAGCTCTAAAGAAGAGAGCTAAAGGGATTTTCTTCTGCCAAAATAATACACAAGCCTTTTACCTCTGCCTTCTTGGGAATCACACCTTCTGTAGGGAATTTTCCATTTCCAGGGCTTTTCTTCTGCCATGCTGAGAAGAGCTGGCCACAGCGGGAGAAAGGCAGCAACACAAGTAGAGCTGTGGGAGAGAGATCCGGGTGCAAGCAGGCCTGCAGAATCTCACAGGCCACACCGTGCAGGTTGTAAGGCACTTACTTCACCTACACGTAGGGTCGCCTCCATCCAAACAGAGGCAACTGCATTAAAAATTGAAAGCAACAAAAATTGAATGCATCATGTCAACTCAGGCCTCGGGCACGAGTTATTCAGCTTGCTAAGTCAATTCCATCTGACTTAATCTGCCTTTCGAAGGCAGTGGACAGTGAGAGGAGCAGTCTGAGTACTTTTCTCATTTTATCTGCTTGTGCTGCTCTTTGGAGTCCTTCCAAAACGTCTGCAGGTTGGGTGCTAAAAGACCCCAAAATGAGTCCCCCAGAATAAGCATGATCTCAGCACATCACGCTGTCTGCACGCTCGCTTTCTCATCAGGTTATCCTATCCCTCTTTGAGGACAGATCAGAATATCCTGGTTTTTCTTGTTGCCCTATCTTATTACTTGCAAATGGCAATCTAATTTATTGTCTCCCAAACACCATGCATTCCTTAGCTATCTCATTTTTTCTGATTTATTTATCTTCATCTCTCCCCCCCCCCCCAGATTTTATTCATTTCCATTTTCCTTAAAGTACTTCATTATGTTATCTCCTTATTTAGAGCCTCTTTGGATTGAGGGAAGCAGGAAGATGCAGAGGACAGCAATAGCTTCGTGACATTATTTGGAGGGTAATTTTTATGCTGTTAATGAATCCCTAGATAACCTCTGGAAAGTCAGTGAGCCTCTTTCAGTCAGAATTTCTTCACCTTGAAAAAATGAGAAAAGAACAATGCACCCCCTGAGGTGACCATGGGGAATAACACAAAATGAAATCAGGGGCACCTGGTTAAGCTTCCAAATTCTGCTCAGGTCATGATCTCACAGTTTGTGGGTTTGAGCCCCGCATTGGGCTCCATGCTGACACCTCAGAGCCTGGAGCCTGCTTCGGATTCTGTGTCTCCCTCTTTTTGCCCCTCCCAGGCTTGCGCTCTGTCTCTTGTTCTCGTTCTCCCTCTCAAAAATAAACAAGCATTAAAAAAAAAAGAAATTAATAAAGTGAAAGTGATTTACAAATAAGTATTTGTGAAGATCACAGGAATCTGTTCCCTTGCAGATCAATTGCAATCTCTCTTGTTTTGGAACATGACCATTTCTACAGGGTGGAGTGGGAGAGACCTTTAAATTTGTTAAGAAGTTCATTTCTTTGATGCTTTGTGGCCATAATGCCCATAAGGAAGGTCATAATAGCACCTTCGACAAAAGCAACTGTTTTCATTTGTACCTTAATTATAGTCAGGACTGATTTAATGATTGGAGCATGCTGATAAAGTTTCTACTCCTACCACAAAGTATCTCCCTGATTCAGATGTGAAAATAATCTAAACCCTCACCTTAGAAATGTTGTTCCTTTAGGCCTTAAAGGCTTTTGGTTCTTTAGTAATCCTCAAACTCAATGATAATAAATAAATATATATACACATATATACTTAATATATATTAATATGTGTTTATTTATGTACATATCTCATCTATATCATATATATCACATACATATACATCATATGTAACGTATGTAAACTCTCATATGTCTATTATCTTTCTTACATATGTATAAGTAAATACACAACAAACATACATATGAAAGATAATGCTTTATGGATTATTGTCAAGTAACTAAGACACACCAAGACTAGAGAAGTTGAGGAATTAAAAAGAAGGTAAGAGGTCAATAAATAGCTTGCCTACATTATAGTTTTGCCATGGATTCAATTTATTAAAAATGATTTTTAATATTTAAGTGGACTAAGATTTCTAGGAAAATTATAAATGTAATACAGATAGTTCCTGCATACTCAGCTTCCCCTAACATCGTACAATAATATGGTATATTTGTTACAATTAATGAATCAATAATGATGCATTATCATTAACTAAGCCCACTGCAAACATCACACTTCATAGTGAAAAGCTAAAAGATGAGGAACAAGACAAGGATACCTGCTCTCCACATTTTCATTTATACAGTGCAGGACATCCTACCCAGAGCAGCAAGGCCAGAAAAAGAAATACAACACATCAGAATCAGAAAGGAAAAGTACAATAGTCTCTATTTGCAGATGACATAATACTGTACGTGGAAAACTCTAAAGACTCCACCAAAACAGAACTAATAAATGAATTCAGTAAAGTTGCAGGATACAAAATCAATATACAAAAAGTAGTGAGTTTCTTATTCTAACATCAAACTATCAGAAAGGGAAGTTAATAGAACAATTCCATTAATAGTTGCATCAAAAAGAATAAAATGCCCAGGAATAAATTTAACCAAGGAAGTGAAAACTCTGTACACTGAAAACTATACAACATTGATGAAAGAAATTGAAGACACAAATAAATGGAAAAATATTCTGTGCTCATGGATTGAAGGAATTAATACACCATATACTAAAATCAATTAAAAATGGATTAAAGGCTTAAATTTAAGATCTGAAATTCCTAGAACAAAACATAGGAGGTAAGCTCCTTGACATCTGACTTGGAAATGAATTTTTTGGATTTTACACCAAAAGCAAAGGCAACAAAAGCAAAACTAAGCAAATGGGACCATATCAAACTAAAAAGTATCTGTGCAGCAAAGGAAACCATTAGCAAAATGAAAAGGCGACTTACCGAATGGGAGAAAATATTTGCAAATTATGCATCTGATAAGGGATTAATATTTAAAATATATAAAGAACTGACACAATTCAACATCAAAAAACCAATCTGATTAAAAAATGGGCAGAGGAACCGAATACACATGTTTCCAGAGAAGACATACAAATGGTCAACAGGACATGAAAAGGTGCCCAATATCTCTAGTCATCAAGGAAATGAAAATAAAAATCACCACGAGATAGCACCTCACACCTGGCTTTCATCAAGAATAGCTCTCATCAAGAAGACAGGCGATAACAAGTGTTGGCAAGGATATGGAGAAGAACAGATACACTGTTGAAGGCAATGCAAATTTGTTCAGCGATTATGGAAAACAGTATGGAGGTTCCTCGAAAAATTATATACAGAAACACATTTTTATCCAGCTAGTCTACTCCTGTGTATATATCCAAAGAAATGAAAACAGGCTTTCAAAAATATATCTGCAATCCCATGTTTATTGCAGCATTATTCACAGTAGCCGGGATGTGGAAACAACATAAGTGTTTGTCAATGGTAAGTGAATAAAGAAGATGTGGCATATATATATGCATGCCACATCTTCTTTATACACACACACACACACACACACACACTGGAATATTATTCAGCCATGAGAAAAAAGAAAATCCTGCCATTTGTGACAACGTGGATGGACTTTGAGGGCATGGTGCTAAGTGAAATAAGCCAGATAGAGAAAAACGAATACTCCGTGATGTCATTTATATGTGGAATATTAAAAAAAGCGGGGGGCTCCTGGGTGGCTCAGTTGGTTTAGCATCCAACTCTTGGTTTTGGCTCTGGTCATGATCTCACAGTCATGGGATCAAGGCCCCACATCAGATTCCACGCTGAACACAGAGCCTGCTTGGGATTCTCTCTCTCCCTCTCTCTCTGTCCCTCCATCACTTGCTCTCTCTCTCTCTCTCTCTCAAAATAATTATATATATTTTTACACCCAAGCTCATACAAAGAGAGTAGAAAAGTAGTTGCCAGTAGGCTGAGGAAGCAAAATAGGGAGAAGTTGGTAAGAAGGTATGAACTTCCAGCTGTAAGATGAGTGAGGTCTGAGGATTCAATATATAACATAGTTGATAGCATACTATATCACTGAATTTTACTGAGAGTAGAACTTAAATGTTCTGATAGAAAAAAAAAAAAGATAGAGGTGCCTGGGTGGCTCGGTTGGTTGAGCATCCAACTCTTGATTTCAGCTCAGGTCATGATCTCACGGTTCGTGAGTTTGAGCCCCACATCAGGTTCCGAACTGGCGGTGCTTGGGATTCTCCCCCTCTCCCTCTCTCTGTCCTTCCTGTGCATACATACATACTCAAATAAATAAACTTAAAAAAATAAAGATAAATTTGTGAGGTGACAGATATGTTAATTAACTAGGAGAATCCTTTCACAATGTTCATGTATATCAAACCACAATGTATAAGTATCTTACCATGTTGTCATTTTTACCTCAATAAAGCTAAAATACAAAATATATTCCACGCTTACTTTGGATTTTCTTAGTTTTTACCTAGTGTCTTTTTCTGTTCTATGATCCCATCAAGCATACCATATTACGTTTATTCACACTGACTCCTTAGGCTCCTCTTGATTATAATATTTCTCATATTTTTCTTTTTTTTTGATGACTTGGACAATTTTGAGGTGTACTAATCAGCATTTTGTAGAATTGGTGTTGGTCTGTTGTTGTTTTTTTTTCTAATTCAACTGGAGTTATGGGTCTGTGGGGAGGAAAACCACACAGATAAAGTGACATTCTCATCATATTGTACCATACCAAGGGTACATACCATCAACATGACTTATGGTCAAGAGGACTGTATCAAATTGGAGAGGTAAATGTCCCTCTATAATAGGCAGCTGCTATGGAGCTCCATCTGATGGCTACTCTATGGGAATTCTGCTCAGTGTTGCTTGATCTTGATTTTTCAACAGAGGCTAAAAATCTCAATGTTTATGGGAAATATCCAACTTTTAAAGATCGATAACCAATTCAGATTTAAAACACAATGGTTCCATACTTGTATGGGCCAAGTAAAATGTCTGTGGGCCAACGTTAGTCTATGGTCATTGGTTTGTAAACTCTTTTGTAAATAGATGGTCATCATTAAAGTTTTTAAAACAAGAAAGAAGCATTACCAGATCTGGTTCAGTTTATTTCATCCTTTACAAATTATTTCTATTAGTGGTAGGAGTGAAAGAGATGGGCGGAACATAACTGGAGAGCCATTGTTCTATCACTACAAGGGATAATAAAGACTTGAGCCAAGCTATGGGTAAAGGGATTTGGAGAAGGTGATGGCTTTGGAGACATTTTAGAGATAAAACTATGAGGATTGGTAACACATTGGGTTTACCCAGTGGAGGCGAGGAAGACATCAAAGATAATGCCAAAGTTTCTGATTTGGGAGACTAAAGCAATAAAATGGCATGGTTCAAGGAAGAAATACAGGGGAAAACTAGGTTTGTAGGAGTAGATAGAGGTCTCCGAGTTCCCCAGTTGGATACATTGAATGAGCAGCCGGAAACACAAATCAGTATTTGCAAAGAAAGATCTAGGCCAGAAATCTAGGTCAGAGTGTGTCTTCAAAATGCAGGTGATAGCTGCAATCATAGCAGGGTATAAGAGTACATATAAAACAATGAGAAAAGTACATAGCCCTTCATATAGGTGGGTAGAGAGAAAAGGGAGCCAGTAAAAGATGACATTAAAGATGCACCTTGTTCATTCAACCCTTTCTCTCCATTGTCATGTGTTACAGGGTTTAAGAGTGCATACTTGGAGCTTTCACATTTGCTTCCTACTTTATCATCCACCTATTGCATTACCTTTTGGTTTCTGGCCTCCATGCCTCTGTGCCTTTGAACATCTACTCTCACCCAGAGACCCCCTTCCATCTTACCATGCAGAAGACAACATATTCCTTGTCTTCTTTCCTTTCCGATAATTTATTTTCTCTCTTTGCTTGGTTTTATTTTTTTTACAACCTCTCTTTGGGTGGAGAACTGTGTTCCAACCTGTGGTTTGCTCTTTACAGGCTGTGTGGTTTTGGACAAGTATCTTAACTTCACTGAGTTTCAATATATCTATCTGCAAAGTGGAGATAATCTCTACTTCCTGGTGTGGCTACGAGCATGAAAAGATTTAACAGCAAACTACCCATTCCTGTGCCTGGTCCTGAGCATGCATTCAGTAAATGAAGACTCACTCGTAACTCTCACTGCTCTTCCTAATCCCTTACCATTTTGTTTGCATCTCTCTGTTGTCACTGGCTAGATACATTCTTACTGCTTTCTTCCTACTGTAGTTCAAGCTCTTTGAGGACTAAGAATGGAATGTATCTGAATTTATATTTGAGCCCTTTTTCTAGAACAGAGTGTGGTGCAGTAAATAACTGAAAATATCTGTATATGTAAACACCTGCAAATAAATATCTCAATAATTATCTGGAGCATGGTAGGCCTTGACAGATAATATCAAAGGAATGAAAACGGATTATGATTTTTAAAACTCTATTCTAGGAGTGCCTGCGTGGCTCAGTCAGTTAAGCGTCCAACTCTTGGTTTTGGCTCAGGTCATGATCTCATGGTTCTGTGAGCTCGGGCCCTGCATCAAGGTCTGCACTGGCAGTGCAGCCTCTACTTGTATTCTCGATCTCTCTCTCTCACGCACAATAAATAAACTTTAAAAGTAAAAGAAGGGGCACCCGGGTGGCTCAGTCAGTCACGCGTCCCACTTTGGTTCAGGTCATGATCTCACAGTTTGTGAGTCCCAGCCCCACATCTGCTGCTCGGCCCCCCCATCGACTGTCAGCACAAAGCCCTCTTCAGATCCTCTGTTCCTCTGTCTCTGTTCCTCCCCTGCTTGCACCCACCCTCCCCCACCCCAGCAAAATAAATAAATATTGAAAATGAGAATAAGAAGGGAAAAAAAGTAAACTCGATTCTAATGTAGAGAAAGTCCAGGGAAAGGAAATCATCGTAGCCTGATTGTATGAATCACAAGTAACAGTTTAAATTCTAAGCCTTTGGGGTTCTAGCATATCACCAAGGGCTGTGCTCCTTTCTGAGGTAAAATATTAATCCATGCTATCACTGGAAGGAGCAGCACCCTAACCGACTGACCGGGTAACCAGTCTAAAATCCTGCCTCCTCGGCACTCGTGGTCGGGAGGAACATGAATCGCAAGAGCCTGGCACTGGGGCCAGCATGGACTCAGGATCTGTTTTCCTCAGCCCCCACCTGAAGTGCTGCTCCAAATCACGTTTCCCAAACTGCCTGCCCCCCCCCATGTTTCCTTTGGATTCCATTCACTTCCATAAAGGCAAAGAATGAAACAGAACTATGCCCATTGAAAGAAAATTGGTGTCAGGATAGAAGAGGCAGCAGTGGACTGGTAGAGAAAACACCAAGGGGAAAAGCAAACGAGAAGGACTGTGGTCTTGGTTCTGCAATATTTTAACTCCGTGACCGCAGAGCATGCTGCGAACATCTCTGAGTCTCAGTTTCCTCGTCTATAAAATGGGGACACTAATGAATTTTGGGCTGTCTTCCCAAGATTCTTTCTAGATCAGGGCAAGCAATGGGAACTATTTGAAAAAGTGAGCTTCTTTCTGAGTCTTCAGTGGGTCAATAAAAAAAACAATGAAAAGAGGGGCGCTCTGGGGCAGTGGGGTGGCTAAGTCGGTTAAGCAACCGGCTCTTAATTTTGGCTCGCTCAGGTCATGATCTCCCAGTTCATGAGTTCCAGCCCCACATCGCAAGGCTCTTATGCTGATGGCAGGGAACCTGCTTGGGATTCTCTCTCTCCCGCTCTCTCTCTCTCTGCCCCTCCCCTGCTCAGGCTCTCTCTCTGTCTCTCTCAAAATAAATAAATAAACTTTAACAAAAATGAATTTAAAAGAGAGTGCTCCATCCAGAAATGAATAATGATGGACTGTCACACAGGAAAGGGGTTTGCTGGGTTCTCACGGGTAAATCTAGTATCTATTTGATCTTTGATAGTTGCAGAGGAAATTCTTTCACCTGTCTGGAATATCCCTCACAAGTACTTACTTCAAAGGGTCTCAGTTTTGGGGTGTCTGCATTATTCCTTGGAGATACCTTCTTGACCCCAGTCTTTCGGACGGCATTACTATCAGTTGCTTCTGTATACCCACAGATTCTCAAGAAATGAGTTTGGCACCATTTAAGCTTGCATATAAAGCATAAGTGTAAGAATCTCGGAAAATAATCTGTCAGTTGTATGTAATAATCGTCTTAAATAAGCAGTCCGAGGCTTATCTAAAGCTCGCCCGAGCTAAACAAAGAAAGCAGTCAGCAGAGCCTCAGACGCTGAACTCTGAACCCTGGTCGGACCTTGCACTGGGCAGCCTGGTAACAGGAAGGCAGCAGGACATACTTTGAACCAGGGGTTCTAAGGCTGCGGTGGGGTTATAGACAGGGTGACAGCTGCATTTTGCAGCCTGAACTTTGTACCTAGACACAGGGGCATTTAATCTCCATAACAGGCACTTTGTTTCATTACTTATTAACAGCTCCTCCCTGAGTAAAGTTCTTTGTTAATGGAGCTTTAAAATCCGATCCCTCTCCCCTCGATTCCTGCCACGGGGATGGGCATTTCTGCTTGTTTGCACTCCCCGCCCTGCACAGGGGCTGATCTTTCCACAGGGATGCCTTTTCCTCTGTTCAGAATGGGCCCCGTGGAGGTGCCACTTTGCCATTACTGCTCCGAGGGCCGCACGCTGCAATCTGGCTTCTATTCGGAGCCGGTAACCATAGTCCCGGTGCCGTTCAATGTCACACCAGGCAATGACTGGTGTCACTTCACCTCTTCCTCCCATAGCACCTCTTTTTCCTCTTTGCTCTTTTTGTCCCTTCTTTTTCCCCTCCCACCCCCCCTCCCAGCCCCCACTTCTCATTCCTTTCTGCACGTTCAGACGCTCAGTGGCACTAAAGTGAAATAATGGTGACCCTGTCACATACATCATTTCCCCTGCCAGGGTAGTCAAGCCATGTTTTGTTGCAGCTGGAAGTCAAGGCAATTGAAGTGCACATTCAAGTATCCTCCTTCTCCAATAAACACGTTTGTACTTAACTGCGCCGCACCAGTGACTGATACCCAGTAAGCTTGAAGGCTTAGCTATTTAAAAAGAGGCCCTAGCCTCCAGAAAAGGGAAAGTGAGGTTGTTAGGGAGGCAAGCATTAATTAGTCTCCACAAAATAAATACCAGTTCTACTGAAAATGCTCAGACTTCCATGCCCGCAAACCAGAGACTATATAGACTGTCTCAATTGCCACATTTTGTTCAATACCGATCAATAAATAAGCTTTGGTTTCTGGGACCCAGGAGGCAATGACCACAGGCTATTCATTTAGTAACTAACAAGGACCGAGGAGCCCCCTGAAGCTTCGCTGGAGGGTTGGGGGAGTGGGGGGGGTGAAGAAATTAACCTTTCACCACTTGGCTACTTTGTCTATTTTGGGAGTAGCTGAGCTTGGTTCAGACAATAATTCACTCTCTTCTCATTTTTCTTTTTATGTTTAAAAATGCCTGTGTGTCTAGCTCTCATTCACAGAAGGGTCAGCACTGGAGTCAGCCCTGTCTGGGCACCATGCATCAAAACCTGCCCATCCTCCCTGCCCTCCCTCACTCCCCCAACCACACACAACCCCTCCAGGGTGGTTCCACCCCACTCGCCTGCCTGTTTCAGTCCCCAGCCATCAAGTCCCTTGATGCCTAAACTGCTTGGCCAAGATGGTTTTGAAAGCCAGAGTCTATGTTTACACATCCCTGCCTTACTGTTCTCTAGTTTTCCCGGAGTTTTTACCTCCTCTCCTCACTCTCTCTCTCTCCCCTTCTCTTTTCTTCCCTTCACTCTTTTTTTTTTTTTTTTTTTTTTTCCCTTAGCTTGTTCAAACACATACTCATCGCTGGAACACAAGTGACAACGTCCTGGAGCTGGTCTGGCTTTTCTATGCGCATTACCCTCCCTCATCCCTACTATATTTTTGCAAGCCTGTGGTGCCATAGGGCTGTGACCCAGTCATTTATCCTGGTATCTGGATTTGGATTATTTATAAGAAAAGAAAGGAAATTAAAAACAAAGAGAACTCCTTTGGAAACACTGAGCCTCCAGCTTTTACGTCCGGTGTCATCCCTGGATGATCCACAGACCCTACATCTCTCATTTTCTGGACTTGGCTTTCCGTGTACCATCCGTGTCACAAGCGGGATGGCAGGAGTTGCACTGTCCCACATCGACAAGGTTTTGGTACTGAAATGCTGCACTCTGGGACCTGGGGGCTTGCTCCTTCCTGCAGCATTCTGTCTGCTCACTACTTTGTTCTTGGAGCACTCCAGCACCCGCAGCTGGCTCTCCAAGGGCCCCTCCCAAGGCCCTGGATTAGGACTGCACCTGTTTGGGATTTACTCAATCTGAAAAATAGTAGGACTCCTCAAGAACACCTAATTACCTTTGCTCTGAGAGCAATGTAGTCAGATGCTTCGGCAGCACACTTAGGACAGTCAGGGTCGGCCTCCAAGTTCAGTCCAATTATCATAGACAAACCACCAATTATCCCAAATAGAACACAGCAATTGAACCTTGATTTATATCCCCTCCTCATTCCCCTACCTGCCTCTCAATCCCAGAATCTTGCCACCTGCACAGGCAGGAAGGTTTAACAAAGTACAAGCAAAGGTTATTGTAGTTTACATAGCTGACAGCTATAAAATACAAGACAAAATTAGTCTGACTTTATATCCTCTCTAACAATCCAAGCTTAAAGATGGGAGACATGAAGCTTATTGAATTTGCCTTTCCCTCTTTTTGAGTAAAGAGGAATGGCGAAGCAAACATGATTATCCCATTTGGCTCCTAGTTCCTGACCAACGATTGAGAATTTACAAACTAGTATGAGTTCGGTATTTCATGGAAGTCCTATGTAACAACGACTCCCCCCGTCCATATCCTTTAGCTCGTCTCCCATGCACGGGCACTCACAAGAGCACAGGAAAGAAGAAAGGGGGAGAGCAGACAGTAATCTTGCTGTAGATGAGAAGGAGCGCTGGACAAGATCAGCAAAAGAGGACAAGTGTCTGTACCAGGATCTCTACCAACTGCCCGAGTGACAGAGACTTGCACTAACACTCGGAGTGATAATTATTTTTACCTATAAAATGATGCTTTGGAGGATGCAGCCACTGGTTCCCAGACTGAAAAGTTAAAGGAAAAAGTGAAGAAAAGGAAACTAAAAGGACCAACACATTGCCACACTGAAAGCAGGAAGGTCATAAAGAGAGGGAAAGAACATTCTCCAAGAGGGATGCTATTGGTTTGCTTTCTCTGAGACATCACGCCAGTCTCTCCTGTAATTTCCAAACGAATCCCCTTTCCCTTCATCATGTTCAGATTCCTTTTATAGAGAAAGTGCACTGATACCATAAGAAAAAAAAAAAAAAGAAAAAAACAGGAATGGAGGGTAGTGGTAAATTTCCCTAGCATTAAACCATTCACAGTACAAGTAACTATGGCTTCACATCATCAATCGACTCCACAGCCCCGTAGTCTCCACCCGTAATTTCTTCCTTGTGCTAATTTCGCATTTATCTTTGGCATAAATTAAGGTTAACTGCCTTTGCTTATCCAAAGAGAGTTGCTCTGGGTGGGAAAAAAAAAAAGAATAACGTATCATCTAAAAGGTCATCTAGGTGCTGGTTCTCAAGACCAGTGCATGCATGAATGCCTAGTTACTGGTTATCGTCTTTTACATTAGTTACCCTACTCCTAAAAACAGCACTCCAAAATCATTTGATCTGAAAGATGCAAACTTCACATATAATTTCTCATCTCTAGCTACCTTCATCCCTTATCTATTTCAAGCTGCTTTTCAGATTCTCACTTTAAAAAAATTGTTTTAATGTTTATTTTTCAGAGAGAGAGAGAGAATGAGCGAGGGAGGGGCAGAGAGAGGCGGAGACACAGAATCTGAAGCAGGCTCCAGGCTCTGAGCTGTCAGCACAGAGCATGACGCGGGCCTCAAACTACGAACCATGAGATCATGACCTGAGCCCAAGTTGGACACTAACCTGAATGAACCCCCCAGGTGCCCCTCCCATCCTCACTTTTAAGCTATCTATTTCCTTTTCAGTCACTTCTTCTATTTCTGAAGTCAACATAAAGGTGGAAAATAGCTCCATTTCCTTTCATGCTTCCTTTCTGCACTTCAAGTCTTTGAAACACTTATTTACTGGCATAATTCTCAACATAGTTTTTCATCTTTCCGGATGTAGGTTTCAGTTCTCTGTCCATTGCTGATAGACAGTACTTTCCCTGAGATCTGTCCATCCATCTTGTAGTAGCAACAGTCCTTTGGTTCAGGCTTCACCTATTATATTCCTTAAGGGTCCAAAGAAGTTAGCAAAAACATATTAGCTTTGGGTTGTTTTGGTCTGAGAGGAAAGAGGAAAGAAAATCTGGACCATTGACCTACTTACTCTGCAGAACCTCTACAGGGAAAGAAGAAAGGAGTCCAGAGTCCCCAGAAAGAAAAGACATTTGCCATTTATTAGGCACATATATATAGCAGGCACTATGCTAGGCTACAGAATTTCTACGTATATTTCTACCTGGGGATAGAAAGCTGAGCCAGAAATCTGCACAGAACATACAACATGTACCAGAATTAGAGATTTAGCCAAGAACCAACCCAATCTAAACTTTTTTTTCCTGGCCCTCAAATTCCTCCACAAATGAGCTTCAATGACCCTTCCAAATTTACTGTCCATTGTTATGCATAATGTACCCTCCCCTCAAGCCACACCATCACATTTTTCTGTGCTTATTCTCTTTTATGGTGGAAAATGTCATCTTTGGAGTCAGCTGGATCTAATGGTCCCGATTCTGTCATTAGCCAGCTGTGACATTTTTGAGCCTCAGGCGTTTCATCTTTAAAATGGGGCTAACGATTCTTTGCAGATTTCAGGTAATTTAATGTTGAGGCTTAGAAATGTGCATAAAGGACTTGGCTTCTAGCTGGCATTCGGGAGCCATCCAGTGATCTGTTACTATGTCGTTACTATGATTAATATTGAATGCTTCTCCACCCCCATCATCTTCCACATTGTCCTCATCAATCAACAGTGTAATAGTCAAGTTTTCTTTGAAGACGTTTCCCTCCTGGTTCAAATCTATAGATTTATTTTCTTCAAATATTTCATATTTGACTATACACTCATAGATCTAGTTTAAATCCTTTAAATCTTCAGGAATCTTAAATTCCTTGAATGCACTGGCCAAATCTTTTGGGTTTCTGCTGAGCCCGAGCTTTCAATAATGGGCAGTAAACACTTGTTGAATTTTAACCTGTTAGTGTTTGTACTTCGTGAGCTTCTGAGGATCCAGCACCACATTTCACAATATGAAGTCACAGACAGCATGCTATAAGCTCTTAATTTTAAAGGAGGTAAAATTATATAATGAAGTTACCATAAAATTATAACATTGAAAGGGCGCGTGGTTGGTTCTGTCAGTTGAGCGTCGACTTCGGCTCAGGTCATGATCTCAAGGTTCCTGAGTTCAAGCCCCACATCAGGCTTGATGCTGTCAGCTTGGAGCCCACTTCGGATCCTCTGTCCCCCTCTTTCTCTGCCCTTCTCCTGCTGGTGCTCACTCTCTCTCTCAAAAATAGATAAGCAATTATAAATAAATAAATAAATAAATAGGTATGTATGTATGTATGTATGTATAACATGGCAATATAATAGCTCTGATAAGATATGTTTAAAAATACAATATATGGGTTCACACGTTCTAAGAACTTTCCAAACCTGGGATTCAAGTATGCTGGGAACACACTTCAGTATCCCCTTTAACAAAGCAAAAAGCCCTATGATTAACATAAACGAAAAATGCTCCCTGTACCTGTTTTCCTCTTAAGTTCTCACCAAAATGAAATAAATCAACAGAATGTTCTGGGAGCTGGCCCTATATATAAATAATCTGTGGTTTGCCTTTGGTTCAATGTACTGATTTACCCAGCACATGCGAGATTATAAATTACCTTGGTAAAATAGAGGTGAACAGTTTGAAGTGATGACTACATTACACAGTATAAAGAAGGATCTAGAAATACTTTTATTTCTATTATGAGGCTCTTAAGAAAACTTAAGGGGCGGTGACATGTAAAATCCAGAATGCAGATAAATCTTCACTCACCTGCTCAGAGATTAGCAAACCTTCCTCCCTGAACTTTACAAGTTTGATCCACACCCAAGAAACACACACCCTTCTCTGCCCCTGGGATCTGCCCCAACAGCTTTCTTACCCAGGACAGGCTATAAGAAATTCTTTTGTTCCTCTTTATGTGAATCACTTTGTCTCACCATTTCCTGAATTTTTTCAGGAGTTACTTCAATAGGTTATTTTTAGGAGCACGTTGGAAGTTGCTGGTAGTTATTACATTATCTACAAAGCTCAGAGTCAAAACCTAAAGGGCAAAATTTCCCTCTGGTGCCAATCAACTTTCTAATCTATGTAACCAAATTTCTATTAGTCATTGGGACTATTTCCTTTCACAATATTTTGAGTTTTTTCAAGTCTTTGTTAACCGTTCTATCTACATACCTTTGCCACAGGTCCAGTTGGGAGGGGGGTAGTTTGGAGGATTGGAAAATCTCAAACTTCTCTAACGTATAAAGAAATGTGTGTAAAAAATGCATTGCAGAGATAAGAATGTAACCCTCTGAGTGAGAAAACCTTTACCCAAGATCGTCAAGTAATCAGGAAAGTCAAGTATGTCCACATATGATTGGTTTGTCTCGTCCGGTTGGCTTGATATCTGTCTCGAGTGTCTCGTAACATAAAAATGCTACGTATCTAGAAGCATCATCTACATTCGGAGGGTCTATTCCGGGTAAAAAGAAAGGGCAATGGACTGAATCAACCCTTCAATCAATGAGTATTATTCAGCACCTACTGTTCTAAGCAGGCAAAGCAATGCACGCTTGACCCGAGGAACATCCAGACCAACATAACACCCTGTGCCCACAGAAGCAGTTGCGACTAACAAAAAGAACACACACCTAGGGGTGCCCGGGTGGCTCCATTGGTTAAGCTTCCAACTTCAGCTCAGGTCACGATCTCATGGTTCGTGGGTTTGAGGCCCACATCAGGCTCTCTGCTGTCAGCACAGAGCCCGCTTCAGATCCTCTGTCCCCCTCTCTCTCTGCCCCTCTCTGCTCCCTCCCCCTCTCAGAATTAAATTCACATTAAAAAAATCTTTTTAAGGAAAAAAAAATAATACACACCTAAAATGTGATCATACACCAAAGATACGGATGGACACACTGCACAATCAGCTTCTGGTCTCAGGTCCAGCTTCTTAGGAAAGACATTTAACTTCTTTAGGTCTCAACGTTTTTGTTTTCTTTCTTTTTTTTTGTTTGTTGTTTTTTTTGTTTGTTGTTTTTTTCTTGCAAAAGTTAAGAACACAGTGAAGAGGTCTTTCAGATTTTCTTGAGATCTGAAATTCCACAATTTTATGAAACAGAATACAAGACAGTATATAATAAATGCTAAAACGTTGGGGTACTTACAACTGAAAGTTAGACTCAGGAATTTTAATCCTGGTTTATCATTAATCAAGGAAGATCAGACACACCAAAGCCTGACTGAACTCATGCTCTCGTGGCTGTGTATGATCTTTGGGAAACCCGATGAAATGACGAATGTGGTAATGGTATCTATTTCTGCCACTGGGAAGTCAGAACTGGGCCTCACCCCATCATTTTCTATTTCACTGCTACATTCCCATCACATTGGTTTTTTTCTGTTCCTAGAACACAGAAATCCTCATTTCCACCATGCTAGACAGAATGATGATTTCTCAAAGATATCCACATCTTCAATTCTCTTACGTGGCAAAAGAGACTTTGCTGGTGTGACTAAATTAAGAATGTAGGTGGGGAGGTTATCCTGGATTATCTGGGTGGGCCAGATGTGTAATTGCAACACTCCTTATAAGTAAAAGAGGGAGGCAGGAAAGTTGGATTCAGAGAGATTTGAAGATGTTACCTTGCTGATTTTAAAGATGGAAGGCAGGACATAAGCCAAGGAATGTAGGTGGCCTCTAGAAGCTGGGAAAGGTAAAAAAAAAAAAAAAGAAAGAAAGAAAAAAAAAAATCTCCCCTAGAGCTTTTGATAGGAAAGCAGACCTACCACACCTTAATCTTAATCTTAGCCGGGTGAAACCATGTTGGATTTTTGACATCTAGAACTACAAGATGATAAATTTGTGTTGTTCTAAGCCACTAGGTTTGTGATAATTTGCTAGAGTAGTCATAGGAAACTAATGCACCCACCTTACGGCCGCCCTACTAGCTGTTTACAGTACGTAGAACGCCCTTTCTCTGGAATCTTTACATGGCTGGGTCCTGTTTGTCACTCTTGTCTCAACCTGTATGTCACCTTGGCCATAGAATCTAAGGAGTCACCCAGGCCTTCATCTAATTCTCTGCATTTTTCTGGGGTTTTGTTCATTGACTGTTTCCTTCTAAGTTCAGCTTCATGAGAACAGGGAGCTTATCTGTCTCAGTCACGACCCCATTTATAATATTTAAAATAGTGTCTACACTTTATCAGTATTTGTTGAGTATAGGATTTAGGGGACCCAGTAAGGGTTTTGCATCCGAATGTCACAGAAAGTTTTAGGACATAAACAAAGGGGCCACAACACATATATTTTCATTATCTTTAGTTATTGCAAAAGCCATCTGTTACCTCCAATGAAAAACCCAGCCTCTTCCCTCCATTTTGATTCTCTTTCCCTATTTCCACCGGTCTCACAGAGAAAGGTCGGGAAAATATGAGAGTGGTCTGGACATCTCCCAAAAATAAACTCTGGCATAAGGATGGTAGGTACTATGTCTAAAGGTCTCTGGGTTCTTAAGGAATAAAGGACGGTATATAAATGTTAAAATACTAGAGTTTCTTTAAATGGAAATTTTCATTTTTATTTGTCTGTTTGATAACTGCACAACATTGCCACCCCAGCAAAATTCTGTTGCAGCAAAAAGAAGAGTGTTCCCCCCGCCCCGCCTTGAAATTTGTTAAAATGACATTTCCCTTGGGTTGCATTTCCTCAGACCTGTGCAAAAACATCTCCTCCCAAGATAGAAAGCAGTGCGCAGCTGTAACCCTGGGAAGCATAATGCTGTGCTCGGAATATCAGGTTTTTAAATCTACCAAAGCTGGAAAAGAGATTAAGAGTTAAGGCTGAAAGTCTGTCTTTAATGTGCTCTATTATGCACCAGGCATTACAGTTAATATGTCCCTTCAGATTTTGATGCCCTACTTTTCTGGGCTTACAGATGCGGCAGTACACATTAAGGATCGCGGTTCAGCAAAGATTATGAATTTCTTTGCCTCCATTGATTGACCTCATACCCCTAATGTTATGGTGCTGTTTTGTCGTGTGTGAGGAGGAACGATCTGGGTGGTGAAGAAATGGTGAGAGAAAGGGAGCAAGAGAAATACTTCTGTGTGTGTGTGTGTGTGTGTGTGTGTGTGTGTGTATCTCACCAAAAATAATACATCATCAAAAGGGGGAAGAGAAGATAGACTTTTCAAAAAAAATTGCCCCCTGTGTCTCAGCCATACGTTCATTTTTTGATTGTTTTTCAGTATTTTAGGAGTATTTTCTCTTTAATTGCATTTGAAGTTTCTAATGGAGGTCTTTAGGCCTTTGCTTTTATTTTTCCTCTGACCAGAATTTGCAAACTGGCAGCGACAGTACAGTTAGTGTGTATAGACATGTTTTGTTTGGCTCCACCTTTCTTATTTTTTTCCTTAATTGGAATACTTTTAGGCAGATACATCCATCCACTCTGGTTTCAATAGATTCCAGCACTCGCTATTCTCTTGCCTCTGGTTGCTTCACATAATTACTTTCCAGATCTTCTTGGACCCAATGCAAGAGACCCTGATCTAGTCTATATCAGATTCATACGTGCATCTTGAAACATCTAACTCTATATGCCTCCATATGTAAGTGCTAGACTGTTTAGTTTGTTGTTCCTATTAAGTAAGAATATGACTCATAAATATGGCAACCTAATTTTTTTCACTAGCCAATCAAAATTCCTTCTGATTTAGGAATTTAGGTAGTGGAAAAGTCTTACAAATTTCAAATTCAAATCACAAATAGGTTTAATAACATCTTGTCTCTTTTCCTGAAAAAGATTTAGGATGGCGATGAGATGTACTTGTAAAGATCCATGACGAATTGCTTTTATTCAAAAGCACCAAATAACATAAAGTCAGGATTCTCTTGGAAATTCCTGACCACATTGATACCGTGTGCTTGGCAGAAGTTGGGCATGAAAGACTGTTGTTTGGTGAACTTTGTCAGAAATGCAGTTTCCAAGTGGGAGACAGATGTTCCATTTTCGAAGCCTTTGACGCTATTGACAGACATAAGATTTCACACGGGGCCAGAGAAGACTGGGAATCCATGTAGCAGTGATCAGCCTACATCTGCTTCTAAAGTGAGTCTAACTGGGCGGAGGAGCCCACGAGAGATGATGCTTAGTAGAAAGTGCCGAGTGGAAATTAGAAGAGCAGGTGGAGAAGGTGGAGCAGGTGTTGAGGCCTGTGTGGTAACTACCAACCAGGGCAAAGTCAGCAGTGACTTGTATATATGGGAAGGAGAAGAGGAAGTGCCTTTGGAAGAGCCAGAAAAGTCTGAAGAAACACACAATGCCCTTTCTTTGGAGTCCGGTTATTTTCTCTTTTTCCATTTCACATCCAGTTAATTCACTCCCCAGTTCAAAGTTCAAGAAATGGTGGGATATACATTTTAGGTCAAGCCAGGTCCAAGCCACTATCATCTCTTGTCTGAACTTGCAAAGGTCTTCTCCAGCAGCAGCCAGAGATGGTTTTTAAGAAAGAAAATAGAGGCACCCCTGGGTGGTGCAGTCGGTTTAGAGTCCAACTCTTGATGTTGGCTCAGGTCATGATCTCACAGTTAGTGAGTTTGAGCCAGGCCTTGGGCTTTGCATTGATGGCGTGGAGCCTGCTTGGGATCCTGTCTGTCCTTCTCTCTGTCCCTCTCCCCATGTGTGTGCTCTCCCTCTCTTCTTTCTCTTTCCCAAAATAAGTAAACTTTTTAAAAAGGAAGAAACAAAGTAGAACCACATCACACCTTTTCTTACAACCCTCCAATGGACTCTCCTTATTCTTATGATAAAGCACAACTTTTAACCTGCCTTTCAGGATCCTATGTGATGGGCTATCTTCCCGAGGGTTTCTCCAGGTTGGCTCTACTGACTTTTTAGCTGAATAGTTCCTTGTGAGCAGGTTGTCCTCTACACTGTAGGATGTTTAGCAGAGTTCTTGGCCTCTACCCACTAGACGCCAGTAAGTAGTGGCATCTAGCCATCTACCCACAACTCCCCCCAGCTGTGACAACCAAAAACATCACCAAACATTACCAGATATCTGCCCCTGACTGAGAGCAACTGATCTATCTGGACCATGCCATGACTCTATGTTAATTCTGCATTACACGCCCGTGCCTCCGAAGCACTACCACCAGTCTCCTCTTCTCCAGCCATACTGTCTGTCTTTCATCTTGTCAAATGCATTCTTCCACCACCTCTTAGTCTCCTCAAGTTACCATAACAAACAACATGGAGTAGGAGCCTCAAACAACGTTTATTTCTCATAGTCTGGAGGCTGGGACACCCAACATCAAGGTGCCAGCCAATACAGTTCCTGATGAGAGTTCTCTTCCTGGCTTGCAGATAGCTACCTTCTTTATGTGTAGAGAAGGGGGGGGGAGGGAGGGAGAGAGAGAGAGAGAGAGAGAGAGAGGGAAAGAGAAAGAGAGAGAGGGACCTCTGTTTTCTCTTCCTCTTCTTATAAGGACACCAATCCCATCACTAGAGTACCATTCTCATGATCTCATCTATTCTTAATTGTCCCCCAAAGGCCCCACCTCCAAATACCATCACATTGAGGCCTAGGGCTTCAACATATGAATTTGGGGGGGACACAAACATTCAGTTCGTAACACGCAATTTTTCCATTTCCTTGTTTTCTATTCCTCTACCCCCAACTCTGGACCATCCAATTCCTTCTCATCCTTCAAGATGGAGTCTTTCCAGATCCTGGTAGTTAGCTTCCCTACCTCCAAATGTCACATGCTTTCATAACATCTGTTGTTCACTACGTGGTACATCATCATTGCTTTTTAAATTAGCCCTCCTGTTATTCTTTCCGGACTGAAAGTCTCATCAGGATAGGAGCCATATTTGCACAGCTCACCACAGCTCCTAGTACAGTGCCTGATGCACAGCATTCCCAAATGAACAACTAAAGACAGAAAAACAATAAGCAAGGATGAAATACTAAAATACTGGAGGCTCAAGAGGGATATAACCACAGGTAAGTCCTGAAGCCACTCGCTTGGGGATTGTTTGCTAGATGGTGTTATAATACATAATAATGGCTGTGTCTGCAGTAATAGTAATAGCTAACATTGATTGAGTACTTAGTTTATGCCAGGTATTGCACCATATATTCACTATATCAATGAATCCTTAAAATTATCTGACAAAACAATAGCCATTGGCATCCCCATTTTACAAAGAGGTTAAGTAAATTGGTTAGGGTCACACAGCTACTAAGGGCAGAGCCAGAATTTACACACCAAAGGTTGGACCCAAAGGTAATTATTCTATACCCCTACACTGAATTGCCTGTCATGAGTTAGGGAGCAGGAAGTTTGAGTCTTAGGGCTTCTTCAAACTGTATGGTGAGAGAAATTTTTAAGTGTGTCTGATGT
This sequence comes from Lynx rufus, assembly GCF_022079265.1. Taxonomy (NCBI): domain Eukaryota; kingdom Metazoa; phylum Chordata; class Mammalia; order Carnivora; family Felidae; genus Lynx; species Lynx rufus. The sequence goes on along the minus strand of NW_025814867.1, from coordinate 130,730,682 downwards.
TTATACGTCTATATTCTCAAGAACAAAGACAAAGGAATCATTCATTCAAAAGCAGAATACTAATTACCAGTTAATTCTTCTCAGTATTGTTTGGAAGATGGGAGTTGGGCATGGAGACATCAGGGAACAAACAAGGGGATGAGGAAGTTGAAGATTGTCTCCCCAGCACATCACATCCATTTCAAGTTACATTTTAATTAACAAACTTCTCTTAAAATGTATAAACATATTAGCCATACATACCTCAGTACAAATGATCTTGAGCCCATAAGAAGAAAACCATCTTCTGAAACTCTGTGTATGTATGTGTGTGTACACAATGCATGTGAGTATAACAACTATAGACCATGGGGCCCTTCAGTGCAGGGTAGAGATGAATGGAATGACTCAGAGAAGAGTTTGGGAAACCATAAACTGTGATAAGTCTACTAAATACTTGTTTCCAGAAAAGTAGGTGGGAGAAGGGCACTGGATATGAAGTGGGAAGATGCCAAAAGTAATTGCTACCCACTTTGCAATTACTCCCAGGGCCCAGAGGCTGAGAAAAATCATCCTGAGGGCTACCTTTGGCACTGTAAGCCTGCAATAGAGTTTTCATGAATAATTCACTTTGCCAAAGTAGAAGTAACCATGGTTTGTAGTTCACTTTCCTTCCATTAATTTAATCTATGACTTTCATTTCGTCTCTCTGTAAAAACAAAAGGGATACTAACATTTAGCTGTAAGCCAGGAAAGTGATTTATTAGGCAACACTTATAAATCATTATTTATGGCACACTAGTAGTTTAGCAAAAATCTTTTAAAAATAAAAATTTTACTGGGAACAGATTCGGCAGAAAAATAAGAATTCCATACACAGTCGACTGAATGTATTTCTTCTACAGCTATAATTGCATCTACCCAATTTTTGAGGCATGTACTCAAGTGCCAGAGAAGGCTCAAAGTATAAAGTCCATCTGTCTAATGGAGGTTTGGCCTATCAATCAAATTTGTCATGACTTGGATTAAGTTGTTGATATGAGCAGCTTTTTGGAAAAGAAGGAAGATGGAAATGCCATAACAAGTTATGGTAAATTATAGGGATTTAGGGTAAATGACCTTATCCCAGTAGAAATCCAACATCTTTTTACTGAGACTCCCTTCAGGACTGATAGAGAGAAAATATTCTTTCAAATGTGGTGCCTCCGTCCCTTTGGCATCCTCCTGCGGCACCCGTCCTTGTCATCCTGATACCATCCCAGGGCCCTGGCTATCAGTGCCCTCACGACTAATTAAAAACTTGCATAACAGCAATGTTAAAGGGCTCAAGTCCTTTCCCTCGGAAAGCAGGACTTCTGGCTCCAAGTTTGGGGCTCGGTGCTATCAAGCTAATTCCATCACATAGACACAGGCTATTTTTGGGCAAAGCCAACTCCAGTGTCTCACTCCCTATAGTGGGAACAGGAGCTGAACTTGGCTGACCCTGGATGGCCTGGACATCATGGCTTCTCTTGGGAAGTTATGTCATGCAGTTCAGAAACACAGTGTGGAGTGTTGCCTGCAAAGTTCATGGTATTGGATAGCCATAATACATCTAGAACCTCTCCACAAATGGATTTTCATGGTAGCAGAACTCCTTACTTCTTTTCCTCTTCTTTTCTCCTCTATCTCTCAGAAGAATGGAAGAGGATGGAGAGATAAGTGAAATGGCAAGACCGGTCCTAGGCCTATGCACAATCGAAACATATTGATCTCATTAAAAACAAGTTTAGGTACTTGATTAGTGATTTGGGAAGGCCTTATATGTCCCTGTTAAATCATTCTGTCTAAGATTGGGAGCCTCTTGAAGGGAAGGGAATTGCATCCCTAATTGTGTACGTCTATTTCTCTGGGTCAGTATTTAATTGGTAAATATAAATTATTTTACACCAGTAAGAGAAAGGAAAACATAATGTAATTTAGAAACATTTGGCATAAACACATGATTATCAGACATCCGTACAAAGTATGTGCTACTTTTCCATGAGAGACAAAGCATAACAGGAAAGAAATGAAGAAAGGGAGTTAGTAAACTATCACCCAATTATTTTTCTTCTTTTCCTTCGGGGAGGTAAAAAAAGTTACCCTGCAGCCCTGTCCCAGACCACTGAGCCCCCTCATTCCAGGGGCACTTAGGCATTGATGACAGGCTGGCTGGGGAGGAAATTAAGCCCGGCTGCTACTAGCTGTTCTTCCAAGTATGTTCTGGAACTCATGGGTCCTGCCCTCTTACAGTTGCTTCTCTTGCTCCCTATCCCTGCTAAAGTAAGTGGGGTGGGCCTGCAAAGATGACAAGAAAACCTTAAAGATAGGACGAGAATGCAAGTTCCCCACTTGATTTGTTATATCATCTGTTTATTGAGGAAAGTAAAATTAAGTTATGTTCCTACACTTTTGAATAATGCAAAATATAATGGTAAAACACTTTTCAATTTCAACAAATTTGGTAAGGCTGTTGTGGCACTAAGAGAGTATCAAGACTGGAGCGATTATTTCCTAATTGTTTGAAACCTAATGGATTTTAATCATGAATGAAAACAGGCTCAGGATTTTTGCAGCATATATTGTCCTCATGATATAATTAATTGTATTGTAAAATTATTATATAAGAATGTCATTCAACAAATGTGGATGAGCCCTTACTTTACGTCCTGGACAACATGAAGCATGGAATGAAATCTAATATACAATAAAGACATGGTTCCTGCTTTCCATGAACTTAAACTCTGATACCAGAGAGAAGGCATGACATAATATATGCCTTTTACAAATGTTAGAAGAAACATAGTTCCAGGAATGCCCCAGAAGTTAAAAATTACTTTCCAGCAGCATTATTACGGAAAGCTCTTGGGAGAAAATAGCATTTGATACTAAAATATCAAATAATATTTTGTTCTCAAATTGATTTATGCGTATGTCTTACTTCCTCAGCTGCACTGTAAGGTTCTTGTGGCTAGACAGTGGATATGATTCTTGTTTTTTAAAAAAATTCTCCGTCTGTTATTCTTTGAGCAAGGATCAGCTGCCGAGGAGAGGCACAATTGTTTTTTGATATTTACTAAACGGTAAGATAAAAGTCAGAACAAGTGCCCAAAATTCCATCTGTACCTTTTAGCTGCCTAGATTCCAACAGAGACTTTTGATAGATTCCAGGAAGTAGCAGATACGCTAGTTCCTTTCTTTTGTATTGTGAGTTGGGAAAACTGGATTCTAATTCTCACTTTCCCACTAACTTAATCTATGAAGTGGGTCAGCATTCAATTATCTCACCTGAAAATGAGCCTGCTACCATCTTGAAGGTTTAATAAGTATCATCTTATGACACAAAAGAACTGTAAGGTGATTGGAAAGACATTATACAAATACAAGTTGCCATTATTACTGCCACAACTCGTGTGTGATGTTAAGTTCATTCTTGAACAATAGCGCAGAGATTTCTTTAGAAGTATGTCATTGCTTTAATTTTTTATTTCACTTTTATGTTTCATTTGGCTCATCTTTTTGAAGTCATTTTCCTTGTTTAAATAGTTTTGTATTGTACCTTTTCTCTCAAAATGGTTTTATTTTGATGGATTTAGCTTCCCTGGAGGAAGCTGAATATGGAAAAACCTAAGAATCATTGAGCTGCTAATAATAATTATCCTCTGCCCTTTTAAAGCCTCTTTTATCTGAGGATATCAAAGGACTTTTCAAACCGGTATCTATAATTACCTTCATCATACAAAAGAATAACTGCCAGTGAGGCTGAATGACTTACAGGAGGTTGACAAAGGCAAAAAGCAGAACCCCAAATTCCCTTCCCCCTTCCCTCTTTCCTGTCTCCCAGACTTCAGGACTCTTAGGGAAGACTGAGGTCTGGCTTCAGCTCTGAGGAGATCCAGAGAAAGAGAGCCTGTCTTCATGATATGTAGCTCTAATGAAGACCTAAACATGCTACCCTCTGACAGCTCATAACCTGAGAACATATGAACACAAGGGGCAAAACAAGTAGGAAACAAAGGGAGGGGGAGGTTCCTTTGGGGTATAGAGGCTAAGAAATGTTTGTCCAGTGGAATTTCAGTCAACCTACCCCAGTAAGTGGCCTGTTCTCCACACTACTTTGCCTTTACAGTTTTTGTTTTTGTTTTTTCTCACCTGGGGAAAAAAAAAATCGAGTTTATACTTGGTAGAGGGCAGGGTTCACTTTTTCCTCAGCCGGCCAAGTTGAGAGCTAGCAGGATGAATTCCTGGGTTCTCCTTAAGGGTATAATTTAACCACAGTGTTCACTAAGATTCAAAGTGCTTTAGCAATTGACCGTCCGTTCTTTATAACGTTCAGATTTTCTCTCTGTGTTCTATTTGCAGATAGAATGACATATCTCAAACTGGCAAAGTTCCCCGAAGAATGGGAAAAATGAATAATGTGAACAGGGGTTGGTGAGCCAGGGCATTTTGATTAAACATGGGGTCTCAGAACTGGCGGAAGGTCTGGCTCTGACTGATGGCAGAGAGGGCTCTAGGGCCTCCCTACTAAATGGCAAACTAGGGACCATAAAAGAGATAATGTAGCAAAGAGCTTCAGCCATCAAGTTATTCTAAAAATGGAGTAGGGCATTTTATACGTGGAGAGAAGGGCACTGATTGTTATCTGAATATTGCTAATATGTCCCATAGAACCTAATTGGAATAATTTTTTACTATTAATTTGAACAAGAGTGCTGAGGCTCTTTATATGTATAATAAAGCTAATTTCCACATTTAATAGAGACCATTTTATTTTTTAATGTTAGCAAAATCAGAATCGTATTAAACTTTAGAAGTGAATCAAACTTTTATAACTTGAGGATTTCTTCCCGGGTTCGATGTGGCGATTAAAATGCTCTCATTTCAATCCCCTTAGATTAGATTGAATCTGTGGTGCTATTTTTCTCTGAGGCATATCTCGAGTGTTTTTAAAATGTAACATTTTCACAACAAGCTGTTTCCTACAATAAATTCATTTTTATACTTGCTGTTATACTTCAACCGAATGCTAGTGGTTTGTATTTCCCTGGTCAACAGGAAACTGACGATGCTTGACAGACGTAAAATAATGGCTATTACTTATGAAGCATTTACTACATGTCTAGTCTTGGGTTAAAATGCATTTAGCGTCATTTAATCCTTAAAACAGCAATATAAGGTAGACACTAGTATTATTTGCATTTTATAGATGAGGAAATAGAGACTTAGAAATTTAAGACATTTGATTAATGTCCCACAGTTAATACGTGACACAGCTGTCATCAAAACCCAGGTCCTAGGGACTCCCAACCCACTCTCTTGTAGACTGCAACTTTAACCTGTTTCGTAATTGATTCTTAAATTTCTAGTTCTATGACCTTCACTGTGTCTGGCTAGGCCATCACAGACCATGTGCCATTGCTATCTGCTCAAACATCTTCAGCCAGAATGTTGGGCTGTATATACTTGATCAAGTTGGAAAGACCAAAGATCAGTAACCCATGCACCTCCTGCCTTACATGGGGGTAAGGACCCTCTGAATACATCTTTCAACTTTAATGAATGTAATGTTCTCCCGAAAAGAGATGACCTTACCAAGTGTCACTTCTTGGTAAATAAAGCTCTGCCACTGTTGACTTTTGATTCATCATCACACTGATATTTAGTGTCAGTCCAGTGTGCTGGACGAGGCAACAATCTTGAGCTCTTATAAAGGCAAACAGGTGGCTGGTCACATTGGACAGATTCCCTTTGGCAGAGGTAGGGAAACTACAACTAGTATTTAGCATTTTAATTGACGTTGGTGCCTGCAGAACCACTTTCCTCTGTAAAATTCTTTTCAAAGGAGGGGAAATCAAAATAGAAAGTAGTATAACTTCTTCCAGTGTATGTACATGTAGCTCCTTCAGGAGATGAGACTTCCCTTTTCCTTGACTCAACCGTAGCATTCACATGCTTCCCAGCTAGTAGTCAGTCATCAAAACTAATACACGCAGGTGCTTTACATATCAGGGAAAGTAAACATTTTTGTCAACTTTTTAAACAACTTTCCCCACAATCACCGACACTCTCCAAATAGAATCTGCTGACTTCAATGGCAGGGTCAGTGTTACAGAGTGACTCACTGCCGGAGAGAACAAACAGGCCCAACAAAGGCTACTTCGAGATGTAAATGCTGTTTCCTTATTGCTTGTGAAAGCTACGGCTTTCACAAACTAGAACGAGAAAGCCTGTGTTTGGGGGTTCCTGCTGTCTCAGATATCCCCGGGCCTCCAGAAATGCCCACACCCTCTAACAACTGTTCCCTCCCTTTCCTCTCCCCACTCCTAGAGTGCACCAGATGCATTCAGTTCCTCAGTGAAAATACTCCTGAACCTGATCCAGTCCGGCTCTAACCCACGCCACTTCCCAGAAGCTAGCCTTGCCAAGGTCTCCAGTAACATGCTCCCTGCCAAACGAAATGGCACTTCTCCATCTCGATGCTCCTTGACCTATGTACAGAATTTGACACTGCTGATAACCAATTACACAACTCTCTCTTCTTGGCTTCTGAGCCTCTTTCCTCATTTAGTCTGCCTCTCACCTCATCTGCTTTAGAGACCTTTCCCCCCTCCTCCCCTAGCTTCCACTTTCCATGGGGCTATCCCCATTGCTTTGCAAATTAGCTATTCCATGTACAGTTGCCTCACAGATGGCAGGGGTCATGCTGTATTCACGTTGGAACCCCAGTGCCTAGACAGTGTTTGCAAAATAACATGGGATCAAAAAAAATATTTGTTGAATGAATGCCTGTATGTAATAGATCAATTTCTATATTCACTTCTGTCCTGCACACTGCATCTGGCAGGAAGATAAGTCGCATGACCAATCCGTATTAAACAGAAATTTATTGCGTGCCTTTAACTTTTCCCAAACCCAACATCCATGTGTCAGTAAAGAACGCTGATACAAAGCTCCCAAATAAAACTCCTCACTGACTCCTGGTTGTTTTTCAATTCTATTTCCAGTTCCTAATTAAATCTGCTTTTTCAGTCATGACATTTTCTGAATCTGATTTGCCTTCTTTTCAACTCTTCCAATGGATTTTTCACAGAATAAATTTTAAAAAGTACTCTGTGTTCAATTGGCATTTTGTATAGTAGCTACTTGCTCTAATGTATTGCAAAGAGTAGCCAATTATTATTTGTTGAGTGATGGCCACACGAACAACTGGATTATGTGTACTGTTTCTCAATTTGGTCATTAAGGTGGTCCAGACAAGTGAATTAGCTGTTCCATTGTCTGTTTATTTTAGTCGTTTTAATGACCAAATCATATTATCTCAGAGGCGATATAACCAAAGAAAAGCAATTTGTTATTTCAGTGAAAAATAATAATTTAATCCAATAAACTGTTAATTTCAGTTTATGGTTATTCTATAATCCTTTATCTCCTGTTTGGATAACCATAGGCTCATCTCTCCAGAATCCCAAATTACAATATTTATTTCCTGTAAGTCTTTCGTTCTTCTGCCAAAGTTATCTTTCTCACCTGCCATTTTGTATATGCTGGACTTTTCTGAGGCCATAGAATTTTTTTTTAAGTTTGTCCTATAAGTTATGTCCAAGATCCTCTTGCTCAATTGCAAAGTCTTTCTTTCTAATTTTTTAAAATGTCTTACTATTTTCTCTCTTCTTCTATGCTCTTTGATTGAAACACATCACGTGTCTGCTTACTACCCCCTTCATATGATCATTTTATTTATATCTTCTTCCATTGGATGGATGGATGGATAGATAGATTGATTGATAGATAGATACACAAATTCACATCCTACAGATACTAAGGAATTGTTCAATACAGTCTCCTAGCACTAAGACCTTACTTCCTAATAACAGATATTTTCTTTTTATCCCCCCATTAAAAGCAAACCTCTTCTACATTTTTAGCGGATCAAGGCACTTATGTTTGAACCCTGTTGTATTTGTGGTTTACAAAACTGTCCATCCTTTCATGTATTTCTCTGATTATAAACTCTAAAGGAAAGACCTGATATTTATTAAACAGATCCTAAACAGTTTCCAGCACTGTAATATGAGGATATAGACAATTAAAACATTATTTATGTCTATTAGCAAATCATCGTGTATGTATCTAAAACTATTAGGTATCTGAAGCTACAAAAATCAATTACGTCTTTCATCTTGCTAGATGGAATATGTAATAAAAATGGACCCCTTACATTATTCAATGGATCATGTTAGATCAATAGTTTTTCCTATTTGGTAAAATGTGATGTCTCATGATTTTTTATAGCAATCTGTATAATTATAAGGGATGCACTTTGATTAACATCAAAGAGTAGTAAGTGATATAAGGCACCATAATGAGATGCAAGAGAAGTCTATGTTGATAATTCTAATCCATCTGAGTTTCCAAAATAAATAATTTTCGGAAACTAAAGAGAACACCTTTTCAATTTCCTATGCTTATCATTTCTTCTCATTGATTCTTTTGTTATAAACTATGTACCTCCCAAATTTCTTTCTCTGCTTGTTATAGCCACATTCTTTCGTCCAACATTTTAAATCTTCAATAAAATATAAATGAGCAACAGCTTCCTGCTAACCACAAATTCCCCTTCTTGTTTTGCTTTGTCTAAATGTTCTTCTTGAATGCCCAAAGGACTTTCTCTTCCTGCTTGGCACAGTCCGAAATTAGTTTGAATCACATTATCCTTACAACCAGTGTACCTGCATTATGATTCCAAGGGTAATTTGTGTCCTTTAACCATAGTGTGCTTATCATCAATGCTTCAAGGGACTACAATCTGGCCTTGATCTTGCTCAGTTTATCAAGGCTGCTTGGGGGTAGAGCTATTCATGGGTACAAACGATATTGGTTTTATTCCTATGACTACTCAGAAATCTATTTCTCAACCAAACCAGTGATTTTTAACAGTGTTTTTTTTTTTAAAATCACACTTATAAGGCAGCGTCGATACAAAGGTGTGTGTCTATTTTTCACCATTAAGTTCAAAACAAACTATTCTTTTTAGCTTCCCTCCTTGAGCTTTAATTCTGACTAAATTCAGCCCTTGAGCATCAGTTAAAAATCTTCTGCCTTTGTGTGTTTTTTTGTAAGTGTGTTGTATGTATCCTTTTTAAAGTCTCATTAAAAGATTAAGACATACTATTATTAGTTGAAATTAATGGGTAAACTTTGCCTTGCTTGTTGCTCATCCATGCTTTTATCTTGTTTCAGCTAGATAACTCTAACGTTGGGTCGGTTGGTCTGCCAAAAAGACTGATTATAGACCCTTGTTTTGTGCAGAATTCACACTGTCTACAGGGTGTGGTACAGAGACACTCAACCGTTCTTGAGCAGTTGTAGCATTACTATACTGTTTCGTGAATAAACAGATCTGCTTTAAGAAATTATTTGTGATCTACAAATTTGTGTTTGTAACCAACTATTTTCCCTGTTTAGCTCTGGACAACAACCTGGAAGCTATCCTCTCAGCTTAAAGTCATTGTCACAACTGTGCGGAAGATAGTTAACATTCTTCTCAGTTCTTCGCAATTCCTGGTCAATATCTTTCCTCGAGTGAAATCCATGTAAACTTCAAACAACAAATCACAAGGTGAAAAAGTTGTCAAAGCCCTAATTTCACATCATCTGTGGAAAAATAGGATTTTATGAATTCTACTTTTTTTTGAGAGAGAGAGAGAGAGCACAAGTGGGGAAAATGGACAGAGAGATTGAGAGAGAGAGAGAGAGAGAGAGAGAGAGAGAGAGAATCTCAGGCAGACTCCACGCTCAGCACAGAGGCTGACACAATATCCCATGGCTCTGGGGTCATGACCTGAGCCAAAATCAAGAGTCAGACGTTCAACCTACTTAGCCACCCAGGCGCCCCTGAATTCTACTTTTTATATGCTAAATTCAGTCAAGTCAGCTTTTTGTTAGTGTTTATTTTATTTTTGAGAGAGGGAACATGAACGGCAGAGAGAGAGAGGGACAGAGGATCCGAAGTGGGCTCTCCACTGACAGAAGAGAGCCTGATACGGGACTTACGAACCATGAGATCATGACCTGAGCGGAAATTGGATGCTTAAGAGGCTGAGCCACCCAGGCGCTCCCAGTCAAGTCAGTTTTGAAGTGACTATACCTCAGAAATGGAGATTTTAATCCAGAATGTGTAAGTTACCAAGTTGCTGTCACACAAATTTCCAAGGCAGTGGTTCTCTCAAGATGCCAATTATAGTTCTCACTGTTTTATCCAAAAGCTTAGATCTCAAAAGACTTGAGCTCTAGACCAAGCCCTGACACTCTAACTGGCTGGATGACACAAGGCACGGCAGCTAAACTTGTGCCTCCGTCCCCTTTCTGTAAAATTGGAGGATTGGACCAGAGCAGCAACCATCAGTTCCATCTGGCCTGATGGGTCAGAATATGGCATTTTACTCCCAGCACCAGGTCTGGCAGGGCCAAACCTCCAGCCTTCGTCTTCTATCTCGAGCAGCTGCAGCCACAGGGAGGATGTGGCACAAAAGTGTTAGGCAAATTTTCCTACCTAAAATGAGTTATTGGGATAAAAATCAACTCATATCATTTTTCAAGGGACTGAGGTTCTGAAAATTAAATCTGGGTCTATGCCACATAAAAGATACTACAACTTTGAGGAGATTTGATTATAAAACTCTATGAATGAAATATGTAAGAAATATTGTCACGTTGATCACTTTTACACAAAGGCGGTAGAACAGTAGAATATTGGGACCGTCTTACTTTTCTGGAACACAGCCCCTGACTCGTGAAGCCGCACCCATTCTAGTGAAGGATACATGGTCTCAAACAATTAAAATGCAAGAGCTGCCTGAGGTTGACATCATCTGTGCACAGGGCCTAGGGGAATCACTGGAGAAGGATCTTGAAGCAGAAGTTCATTAAGAAAAGAAAAGGGAGCATCTGGGTGGCTCAGTCAGTTAAGTGTCCAACTTTGGCTCAGGCCATGATCTCACGGTTTGTGAGTTCAAGCCCCGTGTCGGGCTCTGTGCTGACAGCTCTGAGGCTGGAGCCTGCTTCAGATTCTGTATCTCCCTCTCTCTCTCTCCCCCTCCCCTGCTCACGCTCTGTCTCTCTCTCTCTCTCAAAAATAAAATAAATATTTTTAATTATTAAAAAAAAGGAAAAAAGAAAAGAAAGGTGGCATGGGACATCCCCAAAAAAGAAATAGATTGCACAAAAGGTCTGTTGTGTTTGAAGAAAGATGAGAAGCCCCTGAACCTGGAGAATTAGAAGGGTGGGGGAGTGGAGGGTGTACCATCAAAGTAAAGATTGAAGACATAGGTAGAAAGTAGGTTCTTATGGGATAAACTAAGGAGTCTATAAGAAACAGGAATCCCTGACGATGTTTGTTTTTACAGCATTTATTTTTTAAATTTACCCATTTTTTTCTTCTTTGAATGACTACAGCCTCTTTCTAAGGAAAGAGGAGCAAATCAGATAGCCATTCTGTCTGTGCTTCAACGGGCTCAGCTGAACAAGTCTGTTGAGCTCTAATGTGCATGAGGCTGGGGGAAGAGGTAGCTGAATTCCTCTGAAAAAAATGGAAGGAGAAGAATTTAGAATTATTTGATAAGAAGGAGACTAGGAACAGAGAAATGAGGGAAAGAGAGAACCCAACAAGACAGAGAAAAATAAGCAAGCAAGCAAAAAAAAAAAAAATGTTCATAAACATGTTAGGAAATATCCACCACATAAGAGGAAATGAAGGGTCTTTGAAGAACAATTATTTCTCTGCTCCAATTGAAATGATTTACATTGTTAAGGTTTAGTCCACTCTTGAGTCTTTCTCCCAAATCTCTAAGCCCATCAGACTTGTATGTACATAAATATTCTATTGTTTGTGCAAATCAAGAGGGAAGCCCAGTTAGTGGCACATAACAACACATACCATTAACTGAGGCTGAGGCAACTTGAAAATTTAACTCCCACAGGTATATGTAAAACTCTTGGGGAAGGTTTTGATCATGTGGTCATGGAATTGGGAAAGATGAGTTTTGCCAATTTTATCTAGAAGTCAAGTGCAGGGGCAGTGGAGGCCTACCCAATCTCTGCTTATAGTAGGTTTTTCGGTAAAAGAGTCGCATGAACAAATTCACTGATAGATAATTTAGCAGTATGGGAATGGACAGAGACTATGAAATTCGAGGCAGTGGGCTAGTGCACCAAGTGGTCCTCCTGATATCAAAACAATAGAAAGCAGTGTTGGAAACAAAGGTTGGCATCCATAGGTGCAACCATGCATCTAGCTTGATAGATCTGGGAAACAGTACTTGGAATATGAACATAGAGGGGCAGGGGCTAGTGAGACAGGTGATGGATTCAATTTAGAATGCACTGAGTTTGAAGTGACTATGATGGAGTTAATTAGAAATGCCCATTAGGAGATTGTCTATACACCTAAAGCAAGTTTGTACTCAATAGTATTGGATTTCGTAAGAATGAAACATAGACAGTGCACTTATTCCCTCTTACTGAGTTGTGTGGTTTTCTCCCACTTTCCTTCCTTCCTTCTTTGCTCCCTCCCTCCCTCCATTCCTCTTTCTACTTTGCTCCCTATTCTTTCAGAAAGCAATTATTAAAGAAAATACAAAGTTTCTTTTTTATTTTATTTTTTTTAAATAAAAGAGGAGAGTGGGGAGGGGCCGAGAGAGGGGCAGAGAGAGAGGGAGACACAGAATCCAAAGCAGGCTCCAGGCTCTGAGCTGTCAGCACAAAGCCTGAGTGGGGACTGGAACTCACAAACCTCGAGATCATGACCTGAGCCGAAGTCAGCCGCTCAATTGACTGAGCCGCCCAGGCGCCACAAACTTTCTTTTTTTAAAATGCTTATTTCGAGAGAGAGCAAGCATGCAAGTGAGCAGGCGAGGGGGAGAGAGGGAGGGTGGGAGGGAGAGAGAGAGAGAGAGAGAGAGAGAGAGAGAATCCCAAGCAGGCTCCATGCTGTCTCAATCTCACCAACCACTAGATCATGACCTAAGCCAAAATCAAGAGTCGGATGTTAAAAAAAAAACAAAAAACAGTCGGATATTTAACCAACTGAGCCACCCAGGCACCCCCAAAATAAAACCTTTCTGTCATTTGAAGCTTTTTCTAAATTATCCTTTTTAAAAATTATTTTGCATGTTAATTTTATCTAAAACTTGATGAAAACATCTGCTCACACATATATTAAATGAGTTGTCCTGGTTTTGATATGGTGAGACCTGTTATCTTAATTTCTTTTAGGTCTTTATTGTTCTTATCAAAAGAAAATTGCTCTTGTCATAAATATTTTATAAACATTATACTTCTCATATTCTGTCTTAAGAGGAAAATTAATCTTAAAGCTATTCCTTTATCCATATCTGTCTATTAACATTAATTTAATTCCCTAAAACTGTCTTCTTATTTTCCTATTATTCTTTCTTTTTGCTCTTCTCATATGAATTAAGGCTTTCCTAGGTCCTCTGACTTTGAACTACCCAAATGTAAATGACTGATTGGATCATGTCACTGTGCATTTATGAAGCTTTAATTACTTTTTGGCTCTATTATAGTCATCTTAGAGTTGTTATATAAATGCTCCATAAGAATCATTTAAAATTCAATTTATTAAGTCAGACATTTTTCCATAGTTAGAGCAAAATAGAAAAGCATGTTACAACCACTGTCCAAAGGGGCTCAAACATACAACGTAATCACTGTTTTTTCTTTAAGTTACAAAAGATTAAAGCCCTTATTAACATATTTAAGTAAAATAGAAAACATTTGAATTTGTAAGAACAATTAGAAATCATTTTAAATTATTCTTTTAAGAATAAGGATAATTTTAAAGACATGATTTCATACATATGACTTAATAGTATATAAGTATACTTATATAGTATATAAGTATATACTTAATATACTTAATAGTATATACTTAATAGTATATAAGTATATTTCATACATATACTTAATAGTAAGATGATAAAATCATGATACTTATACAAGTGCGATGCTTTTTAGTGAAAGGAGCTGAAATGTTTGCAAAAATTGGTGAGAGTAATGAAGATTAAATTTTATTAAGTAACAATAAAATACTACCATTCCAGTAATGACTGAAATACTTATTGGTATTACTATTATCTCCACAAAAAATTGACTTTTGAACATCATACTTCAACTTTTTTAGCAAAAATTCCTGTAGATCTTTGCTATAGATGCATTCCAAACATTTATAATGCTAACAACTTACATTGATTTTTTTTTTCTTGTTTAAACCTGAAAGGAGCTGAGGCCTATTGTAATACTTTTATCTACTCAAATCTCTAGTAAAAATGTTTTTTATTATGTAGTTGATACAAAAATTGGACGAGGGGAGATTGGGATAAATTATCATCATGTGGATTTTAAGATACATTTATTCCGGAAAAAAATACATTTGAAAATGGTAGTCACTACATAGAAGTTATCCAATTATATGTTAAAAATAGCTAAACAAGCTATCACTTGTTTGAATTCTATGTTTCTTCTGAAGAACTTAGGTATTTTATTATATGCATAATGTAAATCAGCAAATACTTATTTGGCCAATAGATACTCACAGAATATGCATAGATAAAATAATGGAAGTAGTTATTCCTATCAAAAAGAGTCCTCAAGAAATTTTCCCAAAGTCTCACACAAAGCCAGTAGTAGAACTTAGAAAAAGAACACGCAGTAGTCCAGTGTAGCGACTCACTTCTAAGACCACACTATTTTCAAAAGTTTCACCACATATTTATAAAGGGTATCCGACATCTCCTTCTTCCCAAAGTCTTACCATTGGTCTAGTGGTGAATAAATTCTCCAAAATGCAGTCGAAGGTCTTATAACCAGTACCTCTTCCATAAACCTTTCACAAAAAGGTCACTGCCATTCCAGCTCACCCTTCTTTTCCCTTATATATTTATATGTGTCACTCAACGCCCTTCCTCCTGCTTGGAAAGCCATCAAGAACTTTTATCTTAGGAGTCAGTTGCCAGTTCTGTTTAATGAACCAGTCAGCAGGATTCTCGACGGCCATGAGTATAAGCCTGTCTGCGCCCTTTTTTTTCTCAGACTAAGAATGGCATTACCTCAAAAGCTGGCCATTGGGAAATAGTCTCAGAACTGTTCACTAGTAGTTAGACAGCCTCGGAGCCCGCCCAGACAGCCTATCCCTGGTTGTGCAGGCATTCTTTTTAATTCTGGAAGTCTATTGACACTTATATGGTTTTATCAGGACAAAAGAAATCCCTGAAAACTTCTCCTTTTTCCTTGGGTATTATCTAACCCAGAATGTGGATACTGGAGGTGTTAACATGTTTTGGTTAACCTCCTAAGCAGAGGAGATAAATGCACAGAGCCTTCAAACATCTATTGTTTCAGTCCTCCCCCGTCCCTCCTCCAGGATATTATCATATTTGGCAAGATGGAGCTCAATTGCACTTAAAATGATGGAATTAAACAGTCAGTCCGTCTAATGCTTAGAATCTATACACTCTTAGAAGCGTAGTTAAATTGAAGCAGATATTAGGCCATAAAATTAATAATTCTACATTTTGGAACTAAAACAGATTTTTGAGTTTCATTTGACATTTTAAGAGTGAGTTAAAATAAATATGTAGTACAACACCAGGCCCATTAAATCAAAATATTTAGCAGTCATATTTTATATTTTAGGGTTTTATAGTGTTGCAAATTGCTAAGCCATATTTCAATTTTAGTACATTTGCATACTGTATACAAAATGATAGGAAACAAGGTAAAGAAAGCGGTGTGGGCATTTGGAACACGGGAAGAAGTGCTTATGGCACAAATGGTTTACTGCTAATGAATTAAAGAAAATATATGGAGTGTGTAGTTGGTTGATGTTGTGGTGCATCTTTTTAGAGCTCAATCATCCCTTAAATCGTAATGGCAAGTTTCAGATTTTCTATATCAACTTCTCAATAAAGGGAATATGCATGGATTCAGATAGGCTATCCCTTAATTTTTCCTAGACAAGTTAACTATGTTGTAGATGAAGAGCTTCAGACTTTATCTCACTGCTCATCAATTTCTTTCATTGTCATATATATTTGGAAGGGCTGTCCCTATTCAACAGCCCCCCTCCAAGTCTTCCTATCTTCCTATCTTCCTATCTTCCTTGTACAAATACAAATTGTATTTGTATCCCAAATACATTTTTTGCTTCATGTTGCAGTTCTGGATATTTTGTTATATTTTTAATCTTTCTTTAATGTTTTTATTTTTTTTTAATATAATTTATTGCCAAGTTGGCTAACATGCAGTGTATACAGTGTGTTCTCGGTTTTGGGGGTAGATTCCCATGATTCACTGCTTACATATTTTAGAGAAATAACTGCAAATTTCTGAATCAAAATAATTTTAATATTAGACAATCAAACTCTTAATACCTCTGTTGCTAATTTTGATAAATAAATACAAAATTGAAGCTAGTTTGGTATTAAGAATTTTTGATACAATTCTCAATTTCATGGGTCAGTATATGGCATTCACTCAAATATCACTTGTCATGCTTTTTATTGAGGAAAGAGAAATTGTGTTTTCATTCATCTATCAAAATAGTAGGTATCCAGATCATTGATTTCCTCCTCACCTATGGTGGGACTGTTAACATAAACTTTTCTCTTTTTTATACCTTGCAAGTTTTCTGGAGCAATACATACTCTACCTTGCATTTTTCTGCATTCTTTGGAGAAGTTTTGTGAGGGTTTTGGGGGGGTTTTTTTGTTTGTTTGTTGTGTTTTATTTCATTGTAGTTGTGTATAAAATTACCATTATGGCTGAGGAAAGAGGATAGGAAGGCAATAACAGGAGTGTATCTTCACTTTTAAGACAGAAAATTTTGGTTTCCCTAACATATAAAAGAGAGCATAGAATGTATAATTATCTATTTTGTAGCAGCAGGTATGGAAGAAACATTAACCTTTATTGAGTACCAACTTTGACCCTGTGCCAATAGACACTCACATAGTCTCTTTTTAATTTAATTCTAAAAATAACTCTGTCAAGTAATTTCCCGAGTTTTAAAAAATATATACATATGTACTAATTAAAGAAAAAAGTTAGCAAATACTAAAGAGAATAAAATGTCCTCTGTTACCATTTAATGAAATTTATCCCAATTTACCATTTTAATGACTTTCCTTCCTTTGTTTATTCTATGAATGGATATATAATCCTTATGGAGTTCCAATAACTTAGTAATTATATATGTTAGCTTTTTCATTTCCAAACATTGTAAGTATAACCTACTTCTGCGTTGTTATATTATTGTCATATATGGTTAAAAACTATTCCTTGGTATGAAGTGGTCCACCATAATTAACTGTTTCTCATGGGTTTTAAGTCGTTACTAAGTTTTCACTACTACAGATATTTCTAGAATAAAAATTGTCATAACATTTTGTTTGTTTGTTGCTGTTATTGTTTGTATTTAAGATTCTTCCTTAGCATAAATTATCAGCAATAAAATAAACCAGAAAAGGTGTAGTACAAAATGGCAATAAATTAAAGTAATAATTAAATTTTAAATTTGCATTTTAAATTTAAAAAACAATTGTTTTACAGATGATACTAGCAAAACTATTACTCTGTTGCTCTTGTATGGTGCTGGTAGTACCTTAAACTGGCACAAATCTTTGGAAAACAATCTGATGTGTAACTTTTTGTATCCAATGAGCTAGTAGTACATTTCTGAGAGTCTCCCCAAATAAAATAGTGTAAAAGAGAGAAGTAGATCTAACACAACAATGATCATTGCAGCTTTGTTGATTTCTTTATTAATCTTGTGAGTGAAAATTGCTCTTCTATTATTATAGGAACAATGCATATTCATGGAAAATGATTTATGCAGTACATAAGAACAAAACATAGCCTCCAAGCCCGTTCCCTAGAGGCAACTGCTCCTAACAATCTCTTATCAACCTCCCCAAATTTTTCCATTCAAATCTATGAAAACACAGATTTCTTTTTACAACAGGTCACACTGTACAGATTTCTCTTCAATTTGCTATTTTCAACTACTATAATGTCTTACACATCTTTTCATTTCAGGACATACAGATCCAACACATTCTTTTGAATGGCTAGGTAGTTTTCCATTGTATGGCTGCACCATGCTTTATATATCCAGTACTCATTTTGAGTCATATGTATTTTTCTCCATTATAAAGAATGTTTCAAAAAAATCCTTCTATATTAATCTTTCTACATTTACAAGTATAATTGTAGGATCTTCTTAGCAGTGGAATGGCTAACCGGAGGGTATATACATTTTAAATTTGCCTAACTGCCCTCCAAAATCAATCTACATTTCCAACCACAGAATTCGACAATGCCTGTTTTCCTCACACCCTTTACAACACTGGGTATTTTCAAACGTTTAAACCTTTGCCAGTGTGATAGCACTTCATCTTTCCACAAGTATTTGTGCTCACTAAGGCACCTGGAAGGAATTCAGTACAAGAAATGCCACCGGTTACAAAGAGATAAACAATATAGCAGGAGGCAAATATATAGCTTGAAATCACACACTCAAAAAAGTTTGAGTCATTAGAGGTGATACACTTCAAATTTCTCATCCGTTATTGAAAACGTTCATCTTATTAACTTCACCACACACACACACACACACACACACACACACACACTCCCTTTGGGAAATGACCAACATTCATTTCACAGATGAGGAGACCAAGATCCAGAAAGAAAAATCTTTCCATTGTCACACACAACTATGTCTACACAGAGCAAGAGCTAAACTAAGACTCCACTACAGGTGCAGTATTATTTCCAAGGCAACATGCAAGTATAATGTATAATGTGACTTTACATACAATGTAGACCATGGTACAATAAAACTCGTTGCTTCTTCATTTAATCAATGGAAGTCTCTTCTAACTAGCACAGTAATAACTGACAGGCATAATGAATATCTGACAGATTAACTTCTGTTCTCTTTAGTTTTTAGATTTCATGTGTTTAGTGTTAAATGTATTTTTGTTCCAATTATTTGGAATTAATCAGTGATGCATGTTAGATTTGGAAACCAGGATATGAATTTCCAAAGCAATCCCTAGTCTTCCCAGATGCAAAATATTTATTGCAAAATGCTGAAAGAAGGCAGACACGAGGAGAAAGAAAGGTCTGATTAGGTCTGATTTGAACATGGTACATAATGTTCTGTGTCCTCCGTATTCCCATTTTTTATTACAACATGAGCATTTTCTCAAGTCATTAAATGTTCTTCAAATACTTAATTTTAGGGGCTCCTGGGAGGCTCAGTCGGTTAAGCGACCGACTTCAGCTCAGGTCATGATCTCACAGTTCATGGGTGCCAGCCCCACATCGGGCTCTGTGCTGACAGCTTGGAGCCTGGAGCCTGCTTCCAGATTCTGTGTCTCCCTCTGTCCCTACCCCTCTCCCACTTGCAGTCTGCCTCTCTCTCTCTCTCTCTCTCTCTCTCAAAAATAAACATTAGATTATTTTTTTAATGTTTGCAAAGACATTTTTAATTTGCAATTCCCTTTTAGGTTATTTCCATGTTTCTATATCACATTACTGCCAAGAATAATATTATATGTAACTTTTTTGTCTATATCTCTAATGATTATCTTAGCAAACATTCATAGAAGTGGGTTTCTTGGGTCCATGGACATAAAATTTTTTAAGTGCTCAAATGGCTTTCCTGAAAGACTAATTCCAATTAAAATACCTATCAAGAGTGTATTAGCATGTTTGTTTCACTCCACCCTTCCAAACATTGAGCATCCCCATTACATCAAAAGACTTTTGAAAGGGACTGTCTGAGTAATAATATTATACATCTTCCTATTCCACCCTCCTTCCCATTTTCCAAACTTTACATTTTGTTATTTTACTTTTATATTTAAATGGATTAATTTGGTTGGGCATATGCGACTAAGACATGCAATGATTTGACAGCCATTGAGTATAAACCCGTGTGATCCTGGAACTTCAGCAGGAAACCAGTGAGGGAAGATGTCATTTCAATGCAGGTTTCAGAGGATGAGCTTAGACTATACTGTGAAAGGACTGGCAGAATTCAGGTTGGCAAAGAGGAGACAAAGTTGCAATATAGGGATAGGAAATCATCAGGCAGAGACCCAGGGGTTCAGATGAGCAAAACATCTGCTAGAAACAACTGTTTTGACAAACTACATTAAGTTGGATAGGGCCAATTTGATTCTAAAACCTCCTTGGTGATTTTCTCCTTCATCTCACATTAAGTGGAACTCAAACCTTTGAGTGGTACCTACCTCCTCCCTCAAACTTACTGAATTAAATATTATCAAGAAAGTGAATGCCAATGAAGCAGGTAACATTTTTAATTTTCAAAACCATATTTCCTCTGGCAGGAGAACATCCGCTCTCTGCAGACCTTTGGTTTGATCATAATTCTCACAACCCATTATGCTACACCTGCTGATTTAAAGAAAACTCAGTATACTTGAGCATTTTCAATTTGTTTTTCTACATTCTTAGTCAACATACCACTAGGCAGAATCCTCCTTAGGTTACAGAATCTGAGCTGACAGTTTTCAATTTGGTGCTTCCAATAAAACTTCTTTTGCTAAATATAAGGTTTTTTTTTCCTCAGTGAACAGAGGGAAGAGAAGTTTTTATAAGCCTGTTTTTAGAGATTATGTCTTAATTAGCTATCTCAAGTATAGAGTACACCCCATCCATCTGTAAACTAGTATTCAAATCTGACCACTTCATTATGTTCAAACAATTAGATTTAAAAATATGGAAAATACAAATCAACCATCTGGATATCTGATCTACCACCAAAAGTCAGAGTCCTAAAAACACTCTGGGTTTACATTCAGTTTCCTCCACTTATTTATTCATTCATTTTTGTACTTTCATAGACCATGTCCAGAAAGGATTTGTGGCTTTGCATAATTGGGTTCCTAACAGGCCCCATTTTGTGATAGAGGCATGACAGCCTTTTTTTCATTCCTCAAAATGCAGTAGGATACACAAATGTTCATAGAGGCTTCATTTATAACAGCCCTAAACTGAAAGTAACCTGAATGTCCTTCAGTGAATTCACAGCTAAATGAACTCTGATACATCCATTCAATGGAATACTACTCAGCAATTAAAAGGAACAAACTATTGGTACACACAACAACTTGGATGGTCTTAAGGGCATCATGACTAGTGAAAAAAGCCCATCTCAAAAAGATTGCATACATACAGATTTCCATTTGTATAACATTCTCAAAATGAGACAATTATAGAGAAGACAGATTAGTGGTTACCAGGGAACAGAGACAAGGGTGAGGCATTGGTAAGGCTTTAAAGGGAAAGTATAGGGGAGAATCCTTGTGATGATAGAGCACTTCCACACCAGTTGTGGTGGTGGTCACACAAATCTTTATATGGGGGCAAATCACATAAAGCTATACACCCATATACATTAGCACATGTAAAAAAATTGGTGAAAACTGAGTAAGGAAGGACTGTAGTGTAGTTAATACCAATGTCAATTTTCTGGTTTTGACATTATACTACAGTCGTACAAGATATCCCCATTGTGGGAGACTGGTGGAAGGCTCAGAGTACTTTATGTCCTCTTTTGCAACTTCTTGTAGTCTATAATTATTTTAAAATTAAAAGTTTTTTTTTAATGCATCACGATCTTCAACCAAGTTACCCTCCCCTGAGACCATTAGTGCCCCACCTCACCCTCTGACCCCTGCCAGGAAGGTCTTCCTTGGCTCCCCAGACTAGGTTTATCTCCCAATGTTCCATGTTCTTACAGCACTTCAAATTTGTTTCTTTGGGCCCGACAAAATGACTACTGAATAATTCCATCAGTGTAACATCGGTTTAATACCTGCCTTCCACAGACTATAAATTTTTAAAAGGCACCCGGTTCATTACTGTATCTTTAGTACTGACTATCTGCCTTAAAACGCCGTAGGTGCTTAGTCAATACTTGTGGAAAACAAGGAGCGAGAGTGACACAGCACAAGAGCAAGCATTTCTGTAAGTCACAGCTGGAGAATTTCAGTCCGAGCATGAAGATGAGATCATGGGGAAAGTCAGTACATAGCTAATAAGTAGTTCATCACATTTTATACAGATGTCTGGTACCATAGATTATAAATATTAATGTACACCGTGCAAAACAGTCGGTTCATTTAGAACCAATCATATGTGATTATTTGATTATTTCCATCTTGTCAAGAGAGCATTTTAGCTATTTTATTTGGCAATGGCAAAACACAGTTTCTATTCATATTCTATACCCTCTGGGGTATATTCCCAAAAAAATATGTTAGAACAATTCTGATGAGGAGGATACGCCTTCTTTCAGTGGCTTTCAAAGTTGTTACTGGCCCTAGGGCTTGGATCAAGGGTGTAACTGGTCACTGGCACTCTATACCTCTTTTCTTGGCCCATCTCCTATCATCAGGTACATACTTCCTCTCGACTCAAATGATCTCATACCTTAACACCGTCTTCTAGCTATTAAATACCTCCAGTGCGGCGTGCACGCACACAAATACATGCACACACACACACTCACCCACGTACGCACACGCGTGCACACACACACTTGCCCCTCCTTCCCTTCCCACCAAATTTCAATTCTTAAGTGTTCACGTCAGCTTTTAGGAGGAAAGAATCTCTGACTCCATTGATTAGGGTGACGAGCACGCATAGATCTCTAGAAAAGTAGGTATGTTTGAACAGACTGGTTATCTAGTTCAGCTTGCTGTCACTCTCTGCCCCTCAGACGCCAGAAGAACAGGGATGGTGATTGGAGCGTGGCACCTCATTTCTGCAAGTTTCCCAACCCTTAAGCTATAATCAAAGGGAAAGTGTAAGAGACATCTGGACATACAAAATTTTGCAATGATAATATGTGTGTTTTGGAAGCAAGTACACAAAAAGACATCTATGAGAGCTCAGCGTCTTTCACGAAATTAGTTCAGAGCTATATGGTGAGGATAGAGCTACTGGCAGAAACCAAAATGCCAAAGGGCACCAGGAAAATACTAAAGAACTTCTAAAATAGGTTCTTATGTAAGACAGCTTGATTTTACTACATTGGTGCTTTAGTTCAGTGTAGCTAGAAGACAATGGCCATTAAGTACTGCTGCTTTGTCAGACATCATTATTTTAGCATCATGAATTGAGCGCTTTGTGATGTTTATTTGGTTTGTTTACAGAAACGACACAGTATTTTTGTTGTCAGTAATTCGAGTTATCATTTCAGAGAGTGGTAGAAACAGGTAAAGACAAACTGTAGAATCACAACATTGTTCATTAATATAGGAAAGAAAAAAATCAAAGCAAATTTGCTAATTAGAATTGTCCAGAAAACTTTTTTGCCCAGAATAACAAATTGAATTTTGTGTTTCATTTCTCACTTGGCATTTTTCTTTTGAATGAGACGAGGATTATATTTGAAAATATTGCCATGCACTGACCCATAGTGGTAGCAAATTATGGAGAAAGGAAAAGACCATGTTCCACTCTTTTATTTTCTCGTTTTGTTTAGGTGCAAATCTCTTCACTCAATTTTAAACCATGCAAATTAATCTCTTTTCAAGTATAAACCACCCATCTGTCCCTTTTGTTCTCCCTGAAGTCATTTTGGATTTCACTGTTGAAAATAAAGTTAACATCTTTAACCGATGTAATAACTATACAAGGAAAAAAAAATGAGTGTAGGACAAATAAAGAAAATGAAAACATCAATATTTATTCTCCTGCATTCATGACACTCATTATCAGAACCAGAAAATTATCACAACAGTAATAAAAACACAGGCTCCAATAGACAAAAGGATTGTGCTCCAAAAAATTTTATTTGCAAGTAGGTTGTCTAAAGCATTAACACTCTTAATAGAAATAAAGTTCTACATCATAGTTAGAACTCTCAGGGATTCTCTGTATGACTATATGGTCCATCTGTTTAGTCCAGAACCATAGGAATCATAGTCACAAAAGATTTTCAGGGTGAATAACAAAAGATAAGAAAGAAAGAGGCCGGGTGGCTCAGTCAGTTAAGCATCAGACTCTTAATTTTGGCTCAGGTCATGATCTCAGTTTGTGAGTTCGAACCCCTCATTGACCATGTAGAGCCTGCTTGGGCTTCTCTCTTTCTCACTGCCTCTCTCCCGGCCCCCCAAATAAATAAAATAAAATTAAATTAATTTAATTGAAAAAAAATTTTTAAAAGAGAAGAAAGAGAGAACAGAAAAGGAGAAGTTTACCCCTCTCTGTGGTACAGGTCTGAGCACATTTTTGAAATAATGAAGTCCACTTCCAGGCTCCTCCTACCTCCCTAAGTGACATCCTTTCCCACTTTCAGGTACCTTCAGTTTTCAGTATCTAGGCACTTACACGTTTACATTTACCCCAGATCCATAGTATAGAAATCTAGACATATTTAATCCCATGAACCATGTTCTCCATGGTAAATATTACCTGTCAGCTGACAAAGGGGTCCATTCTTTCAGGTAGTTTGTTCATTATGATATTCCCTGTCTAGCCTAATGCTTGGCATACATTAGGTGATTAACACATATTTGCTGAGTGAATAAATGAGGGATAGCTAGTATCAACATCATGAGAAAGAGAAATTTCTAATTAGAGAAAACATCTATTTGCATTGGTTTTGAGTTCTTAGTTTTGTTGGAATTCATCCATAATGAATGTTGTCATTATTGCATTGTAGGGAGCTGATATAAACAGTTATACTATTACCTATCATTTAATGTGGATAGAATATTATATTCTATTTTTCATAATGGCTTTCTCAAATTCTTATAATAATAATGGTAACAATAATAATAGGTAATACGTATAACACAGCATGACTGGTGCTTTGCTAAGTGCTTTCATATCTTAATATATTTAGTCCTCTCATTAACCCTAAGGGTATGTGCTATCATTATACCCACTTTAGACACAGGCAAACTATAGTTTTAACAACTTTCCAAAATCCACAGCTCTTCTGTCTAGCAGTCGGGCTCAAAGCTGAGGTCTAAGCTCCTTGGCCATCTTTGGGGTGGTCTGGTCTCCTTTCCTATTTACCATTACTTATCCCTGATATAAAAGATCCTTAACGAGAAGGGATCATCCCAGATAAATGGGCTGTGTTCCATTTGTCATAGTCAGTGGCAGCATCAGCACTGTCCATTGACAATGAGCGCGACAACAGGAATAAAGAAGGAAGTGATAGTATGCAAAGGAGGCTGCTGTCACACTTTGTAGATTTCTCAACATGTTTCTAGCACTAGATGGAATTAACAAGTTTTAGCCTCCAGGACTGATAGTTGACGTAGGAAAACTTTCTTTTTAAATGATATGTTTAATATGGTTGATTTCTGTATCATTAAGACAGGCAGCTCGGCATGATGACTCTAGTTAAGTTTCTTCCTTATCAGTAGTATCCCCCTTCTGGAACTAACATTGAAGTACCTAATTAGCCTGGACTTGTAGACTCTCAAAACAAAATTCAAACTTGCATTTTGCATTATTACATACTCTTAATACATGTTTTTTCTTTTATTTCACTCTTTGGGCATTTATGTGCTATATGAAACAGAGAATAGTACTTTAGCGAGATCTCTCTTGAAAATAAAATGGTTTGGCTTCAAAAGCTAAAAACCGTGATTGCCATATTCCTTGTTTTTTTGTTGTTTTTTTTTTTACAACAAATTCCTTTAGATTATTGAAATCACCATGTATTATCTAAGTCAACTTTTCAATAAATTTTTCAGTAGCATTCTTCTTGCTGCCAGTTATATCTTTTTTAAATTTAATGTTCTACTTCCCATGCTTAAAACAAAACAAAAAAAAAAAAAAAAGAAAAAACAAGGATGGGCTCCTGGATGGCTCAGTCAGTTAAGCATCCAACTCTTGATCTCAACTCAGTTCATTATCTCTCAGTTCATGAGATGGAGCCCCAATCAGGCTCTTCACTGATAGTATGGAGCCTGCTTGGGATTCTCTCTCTCTGCCCCTCACCTGCTCATGCATGCACACACGTTCTCTCTCTCTCTCTCTCTCTCTCTCTCTCTCAAAATAAATAAATACATTTAATAAAATAAAAAAAAATTTTAAGCTATCTACTTAAGTCCAGTTTCTATTCAACATAATCTTTTTGCTGTTTAAAAACATTCACCTACTCATTTTAGAACCTGGTCTATCTGTTGGTTCATTAATTAGCTTCAGTGCATGGTACCTGACACTTTTTCAAATCACAACTCAATTTCCTATCACATTTTTTTCCCCCTCTGAGAATTTCAAACCAACTTACCGATTTCCTTTCTAGAGTATAATTTTTTTGGTCACAAAATAAAATAACTTGTGGATTTTTAATTTTTTTAAAGCTCATATATTTAATTTGATTGAGGGAGAGAGAGGAAGAGAGAATCTCAAGCAGGACCCGCACTGCCAAAGTGGAGCCTGATGCAGGGCTGGAACCCACAAACCATGGGATCATGACCTGAGCCAAAATCAAGAGTTGGATACTTAACTGACTAGGCACCCAGGCTCCCCAACTTGTGAATTTTTAAAACAGTGATAAACAAACAAACAAATAGACAAACAAACAAAAAAATATATAAACATATCCATAGGAACAATGATAACCTTGCATAATGCTATGTTAACTCAAGTTCACAGAACTAAAGAACATATGACGTTGGGCTAGGACTGGGAACCAGGGGCTCGCCGGCATTCACTCTTGAGTTATTCAGATACTAGAGGGAAACTTCCACTTGGGTTGTAGAGTCACATCTTTCTTTGCTTTTTTTTTTTTTTTGTCAATTACAGTATGAAAACCAAAAGCTGTCAAAAAATAGAATACAGCCAGGGCACCTGGTTGGCTTAATCGGTTAAGCGTCCAACTTCAGCTCAGGTCATGATCTCACAGTCTGTGAGTTCAAGCCCCGCGTCGGGCTCTGTGCTGACAGCTCAGAGCCTGGAGTCTGCTTCAGACTCTATCTACCTCCCTCTCCCCTTCTCCTGCTCACACTCTGTGTGTCTCTCTCTCAAAAATAAATAAACATTAAAAAATAAAAATAGAATGTAGCCATTTGCTTTAGCCTTAGAAAATATAATGCATAAAGTTTCCTAAAACAGCTTCTAAGATGAAAACAGGAAAGAAACATCTTGCTAGGAAAAGAAGAAAAGTTGTATCTGCCCACTTTCCATTACCTCCTATCTTTTGGAGGCCAAGGAAGGACACAGAATGCATCTTAAACCCAAAGACCTAGCCTGAAACCACTCACACTACAATATGGATATTTGGCATTTAGTTGATTAATTAAATCAGTATAGGTATTTAATGTGGATGAATCCCCTGGCTTTTGGTCTGGATGTTTTTCATCTGGAAATGTGTACAATCTCCACTTCACCTGTTCTGAAGGAGAATAATCAAAGAATTAGACCCCTTAATCAAGTAGATGCTAATATAATGAGTTATTCTACTTTATTTACTCTCTGGACTCACGGATCCTTGAGCCTTCCTTTGATGGTGCTTAGCTGGCAGTACTTTTGCATCAGTATTCTGAACATCAATATTTATTGAACATGCACTGCAGCAAATGAAGAAGGTGCAGAAGATTAATCTCACTATGGACTGATCACAGTAAATGACTTATATGGCTTCTGTGGAGGGGCTTAAAAAATAAATCCACGATTACAGTTTGTTTTATTTGTCAAGTGTAGGATACAAACTTCTCCCAACTAAGGTTTTGATTAATTAAATTTGTGCTTCTCCACCTTAGAATGGTACGGTGTTGTCTTCTGTTTCAGTGAGTGGATTTTTGGTATTGTTTTATTTTTTTTTTAAGTTTACTTATTTTGAGAGAAAGAGCGTGCACAAATGCGGAAGGGGCAGAGAGAGAGGGGGGAGGGGAGAGAATTCCAAGCAGGCTCCACACCATCAGCACAGAGCCAGATGTGGGGCTCAAGCTCACCAACCGCGAGATCATAACCTGAGCTGAAATTGTCAGACGTTTAACTGACTGACCCACCCAGGCGCCCCTTTGGTATTGTTTCAGTGTTGGGTCTGTTTCATGATAAAGAAGTGAAATAGCTTTGGTTGATGGTGTCATCTATGGTGAGCACTATGGTGGGGGTTTTTTGTTTGTTTTTTAATCAAAAGAGAAATAATGAACGGCTTGCTTCTAGAGAGGACTCCCAAAATAAATAGAATTTAGGAATCAAGTTGAAAATGTTTTGTGTCACGAAATGGAAGTTTAATTTGGAAAAAGATTTACCTTGAACAAATACATCACACCTTTAAAGATGTTTAAGTACTGGATGTTATAACAAGTCACTGAGTTTTTATTGCTGCCCTGTGGGCAACAGTACCAATCTGTCAGCCTGGACTTTGACCCAGGCCCTTGGGGACTCATCTTCCAAACGTTTGACTATTACAGTGGAGTTTGAGATTTGAAGCAAAACACTGCAAATGAAAGTTGTAAACTGTGGGTGTTGGAAAAAAAGAGATGTGTTTTCTGAGGCAATGACTTTTTTAAGTTTTGGTTTGGGTTTGGCTTTTGTTTTTGTTGTTACAGCTTATGCCATAAAAGTGAAAACAAATATTATTTCCTTTCAAGACAATGAGTAATTCAGCCACTTACTTTGGAAATCCTGACACTAATGTGCTGCATTAAAACAAATGTTTTAGTACTCAAAAGGCTCAAGAGAGTGCTAAGTGAAATATGAATGGTTTATGGGAATTCATAAATTCTACATTAAATGCAAAGAAACAACCCAACTTTTGAATGACAATGTTTAGAATTGTTGACTTGGAAACACAGTATATCCTTTATTTCTGTCTTTCAGGTTTTAATTATTAGGCTTCGTTATAAAAAGGAAACTGGGCAATTTAGAAATACCCAAAAGATTATTTTTCTGACTTTTTTCCCCTCTCTGTGTCTTTGTACTTAAATCATAAAATGGGAAAGATTCATGTGAAATGTTAAACCCAAAGAAATGGTGCAAAAGTCTCTCTAAATTGATACCCATAAAATTCCTTTCTTTAGCTACTATGTAATATGTAAGACATTTCCATTGGTATCTTGGGCCAGTCTCCTCCGTATTTGATCTGATGGAAGGCCCTGGAAAGACACTTGATCCTGCACAGGCCAGCAGCTTAGGCCCACGGCAAGAGAGTGCATAATGTGTGTAGCAGTTTTGTAAATGAGCCCTGCTGTTTACAAGGTGGGTCTTGGGGAACGTGCATAGCTCAGAGGGGGCTTCAGCCAGTGTTGTCTGGGCAGTGCACGGGCAGGGGAACCTGTCAAGGGTGTGGGTGCCAATGAAAGCCTCTCCAGATTTCATTCCCCAAGTGTCAGCCCAGGAGACAGTGGTTTTTTTCTAACTGACGCACCCAGAGGTACCCCTTTGCTCTGAATGGTCTACCCAGAAGTCTGAAGTGGCGCCTTTAGTAATAATGCACATAGAAAGATAGTCTGGCCATTGCGATTTTGGCTGGGTGCAAATGACCATTTCTACCAGATGCAATTCAAAATGCTTGTCATGAAAATGACAATAGCTCCTTTTTTGTGTTTTAAATAAAGTAAATTTTATTTATTTTTGAGACAGAGAGAGACAGAGCATGAACGGGGGAAGGGCAGAGAGAGAGGGAGACACAGAATCGGAAGCAGGCTCCAGGCTCTGAGCCGTCAGCCCAGAGCCCGACGAGGGGCTCGAACTCACGGACCGCGAGATCACGGACCGCGAGATCGTGACCTGAGCCGAAGTCGGACGTTTAACCGACTGAGCCACCCAGGCGCCCCTAAATAAAGTAAATTTTAAACTTATTATTGAAAATTTTTTCTTTAGGTTTACAACACACTTAAGTGTCTGTGATACACTAGCCATATGAACTAACGTAGCTAAAACTAATAATACAAATACTAAGTAAATAAAATGATAACACTTTAATATTTTTAGATAAGTTTATCATTTATTATTTCAAAAGGTTACTGTCGGGAGAGCAGCTATATAGATCAACTAGGGAAGTGGTTAAGAATACAATCACGATCAGGCCTGGGTTCATATGCTGGCATCACCTTTTGCTGGCTGGCCACCTTCGGCCGGGAACTTAGCTGCCTGAGCCTGTTTTCTCACCCAAAAATGGAGCTGACAATAGTTCCTAACTCATAGAGATAGAGTAAACATAATCCATGTGAAGCACTCAGCACAGCGCCTGTTGGGCACACAACAAGCACTGAATAAAATGTTGGCTTGAGGCAAGGTGGTAGGCACAATTTCTCAGACTGTCTCCAGAGATGTCCTACCTTATTCTTAATCTCCAGAAACCATGAATTTGATAAACTATCACTTCTGTGATTATATGTTATGTTATATGGGACAGCTGACTTTAAGAAAGGGAGATTATCCATGTGGTCGTGAAAGCAGAGAGCTTTCTCCAAATGGTGGCTGAAAGGGACACCATCGAAATTTAAAGCATGAGAAGGACTCAGTGCCCCATTGCTGGCTTTGAGGTGGAGGGTGCCATCCCGGAAGGAATGCAGGGCCTTCTCCAGGAAAAAGAACATCTCCCTGGGGACAGCCAGCGAAGAAAAGAAAAGAAATCTCAGTCCTACACCCACAGGAACAAGACCTGCCAATAACCTGAATGAGGTTGGAAGTGGATTCCTTCCTGGAGTCTCTACAATACAGCCTGGGCAGGCCAATGCCTTGATATGAGCCTTGGGAGACTCTGAGCAGAGAGCCCAGCTGTGTTCACATGTCTGTTGACCTTCACAACCGTGAGATAATAAGTGTGCTTTGTTTTCAACTGTTAAGATTGTGGCAATTTGTTACACAACAGAAAACTGATATAGGCCTTCTGGGAGTGGCTTGACATCAGGAAAAGATACCTGTTTTAATTGTTAAAGTGAATTTCCAAGAAGAGAAGGCATTTTTGTGTTTGCTTGGAGAGATACCTTATGGGATAATTTTAATCAATAACTGGTAACATTTTGATTTGATTTTCCTAATAGTATACAAAAGTAGAGCATACTATAAAGAATAAAATGTCAGCCTTTCTAAGAGCATATAACAGTGTTACCACTAGCCAACAAGAAAACCAGGAGTTACCTCTAGAAATAAATTTTTCAAGATGAATATATGGAATAAAATCTCCATTCTTGATCCTCGGGGAAAAAGTCAATTATTTTGTATTGGCCAAAAATTTAACCCTGGTTAAAAGACAGGGTAGAGAAAAGGTGTTACATGAGGGTAGTACCTAGGATATGACTGCTCAAGAGCATCTCAATGTAGTCAACAGCTACTACTCTGGTTCGCCTAGTTATTTGTTTCTTAGGGGAAACTGCCCGTCTTCCTGATGGGCTGGTTCACATGGCGGTCTGTTCTTCCAGAGGGCTGACATTTGCTTCATGTTAGCCAATCAGAAGGCCCCAAACTACACACATTAATGTCTGTGCATAGTGACTGATTCAGAGTTGTTCATAGTATCAAGCACTGACAATCGGGACCAGAGGAAGAAAGGAAACACAAAGAAACAATAAATACCTCTCGCCTCTGTGGCTAAATGTTGACTCTATCATATATCAAATTCTTGATTATCTAGCCACTGCTTTATCAAAGTTCTCTTCTCTTCTCTTCTTTTTATTTCTTCCTGTAGCTTACTTTTCAGGATTTTACCATGCAATTATTATTTTACCTGCTTTTGAGATTGGGAAAGGGCAGGAAAAAGAAGAAAAGTATCTCTTTTTTTTTTTTTTTTTTACACCGCCTTTTTTGACAGGTGGTAGTTTGGGAAGAGCTAACTTGGGTATTGTGTTTAGGTATCATGCACAAAGATTCTTTCTTTTTTTCTTTTTTTTAATGTTTATTTATTTGTTTTTTGAGAGAGAGACAGACCACAAGCAGGGGTGGGGCAGAGAGACAGAGTGAGACACAAAATCCGAAGCAGGCTCCAGGCTCTGAGCTGTCAGCACACAGCCCGATGTGGGGCTCGAACCCACAAACCGTGGGATCGTGACCTGAGTCATGGCTGGAAGCCCAACAGACTGAGCCACCCAGGCACTCCTATTTTTGTGGCTCATTTCCAGAGAACTCAAAATGGCTAGATTACCCCTCTACTTGTTAAGTGAAGTCTCTTCAAACTGCATATATTCCAGGAAGTGAAAGCTTGGGGTTCAGCATCTCTCTGTGATTTGGTCACAAGTGAGGTGACTGGCTAATTTGGCAAATTGCTGCTTGAGCTTATTTTCAGTTGAACTTCTGCTGAGAGAAGAAAGAACAAGCAGGCGAGCAGAGAACATACTATATGCATCACTGAAACTTATTGCTTATCTTTATTGCATTTGAGTAAATGCTCTTTTTTTTGCTGCTGCCAAGTAAGTCATCATATTTTAGTTCTGCACTGAATCCCTCGGCAGGAGACGAGATTTGAATAGATCCAGAGTGCAGGAAATAAAAAGAATGCACATTTTGGCTCAGATGCTCCTCTCCCCAGCCTCTCTCCCATTGCGTTCATTGGTCACTTGCGCTATTCACACTCATCTGTGTGAAACATTTTCTAGAAACAATCCTGAGGTTATGAGTAAAAGTGTTATTCTAATCAGAACAGATTTGTGTTCATTCTTCTGATAAAAAAAATACATGCTCATTGCAAAAAGAAATACAGAAGTGTATAGAAAAGAGATTTACCTGAAGTTCCCCCTCTCAGAGACTCATTAACATTTCAGTGACCATCACATAACATCTGTTTGTGGATACCTTCCTATATGATATTATTTAAATATGGTCATAAGTAATACGATTCTTTCAATTCCATGAACAGCTTTATTTTGTATTGAAATATAATTGACGAACAACATTCTATTAGTTTCACGTGTGCAACATTGTTTTTTTTATTTTTTTTCAATGTTTATTTTTGAGAGAGAGAGAGACAGAGTGTGAGTGGGGGAGGTTCAGAGAGATCGAGGGGGACACAGAATCTGAAGCAGACTCCAGGCTATGAGCTATCAGCACAGAGCCCAATGCGGGGCTCAAACTCATGAGCCGCGAGATCATGACCTGAGCCGAAGTTGGAAACTTAACCGACTGAGCCACCCAGGTGCCCCAACACGTGTGCAACGTTGTGATTCAACATTGTTGTGCACTGTAAACTGATCGTCATAGTAAGTGCAGTGACCATCTAGTCACCCTCTGTCACCATACAAAGTTAATACAACACTATTGATTGTATCCCCCATGCTGTACATTGCATCCCTGTGACTTATTTATTTTATAACTGGATATTTGTGGGGGTTTTTTCTCAGTTTATTTTGAGAGAGGTGGGGAGGTGCAGAGAGAAAGAGAAAGAGAATCCCAAGCAGGCTCCATGTTGTAAGCACAGAGCCCAGTGAAGAGCCTGATCTCATGACCACAGGATCACAGCCTGAGCTGAAATCAAGAGTTGGACACTTAACCGACTGAGCCACCCAGGAGCCCCTATAACTAGATATTTGTATCTCTTGATTTCTTTCACCCATTTCACCCCCAAACCCCTTCCCTTCTGGCGACCACTACTCTGTTCTCTGTATCTTTGAATCTGGGATTTGTTTTAATTTTTTAGATTCCACTTATACGTGAAATTGTGAGGTACTAGTCTTCATCTGACTTATTTCAATGAAATAACTTTATATTTTATACATTATTTACCTCCACTCCGTTTCTTTCCTCCTTCCATCCGCATCTTTCTCCTAACCAATCATATGCAAATCTATTACATATTTTATTACAAAATGGACTCATATTCTACATACTTTACTGCATCTTGTTTTTCCTAACTAGCCGCATTGTTGCTGAAATCCATCAACGGCAACTGGGATAAAATTAATACATTTCTTTTTAATGGTTGTTTTATAAACCCCAGTATGAATGTCCTGCAATTTATTCAATTATTTCACCTATTTATGAGTATTCAGATTGTTTCCATTTTTACTGCTATCACAAATAATGACACAGTAGGCATGTTTATACGTTGGTGCTTTTATTTTATAGAATAGTGCCTCAAAGTAGGATTGTTGAGCCAGAAGAATGTATGGGTGTGTATACACAGAGATATTTTTGATGTTGACAGATATTGCCAAAGTGCTTCCAAAAAGAGCCGGAACATCTACAGGAATGTATAAGGATGTCTTCTTCCCCACAAGCCATTGGGCACCTGGATGTAAACCATTCATATTTACAACTTGGTGAGTGAGCGGTGCGCTCTCACTATTACTCTGTTTTCCATCTCCCTGGTAACTAGTTAGGTCGACAAAATACATTTTACCCCTATATTTATTGGCCATTTAGATGCTGTAATCTGTAAAATGCCTACTCATTTCCTTTGCCCATCTCTGGGCTGGCTTTATTTTACACAACCATTAAAAAACACAATGATTGTTATTTGAAGAGCGTCAAGGATCCTGTGATCCTCGTGTTTGTCTTTCCTGATATTACCCTCTGTCCTCATCTCTCCTTACATATGGCACAGTTGGCCAAGTGCTGTCTCTTTAACCATGTTTACTCTTTCTCTGAGAGTCCCAAAAACCTCCTACTGAGACAGCTTGTTTGGATGAAAATGGTTTATGTTCTCCTTGGCTTTGGAGAATATTGCCATATACCAATTGTTACGAACGGATTATGAGCCTTTGGGAGAAGAAAAAGATTAATTTCCTTTTTAAAAAACATCTTATTTCTCATTTATCCAGCTATCTATTTGCAGTATAACATAAAAAATACTGTCTTTCCCTAAAGTCCTACAATAAGCTGGGAATATTTCCTTGATACATTCCCAGCCTGGGCTATTTGCGGGTGGGGAGGGCTCTTTGCTGCGGTTATTTGAAAAAAAAAAAAAAATGCTGTGTGAGGACAGTGCATGACCCAGTTCTTTTCATTTATTCCAGGTCATTGGTAACCAGATGAATTCTAGTTGTGCGGAAGGTTCAGCGTTTGTAGACGTGGGTTTTGCTTCAGGTCTATAGCTTTGTTTGAAAGCATTAAGTTTCTCAGCAAAGTAGGTGAAAGCTTGAGGGTTAGTGGGCAACAGAAATATGTGTATATTTAGCTCTGTTTGTTCTGGCAAACTTCAGAGTGCAGGCCTGGCGATCCTGGCTCCTAGCAATGTGTGGCCAGACTTTACCTATGCCCATGATCCTCTTTCGACTCTTAATTTATCTATCAGATGCCTCATTCTCATCACTTTATCGAAGGTAGGCCTCATACCGGCTTCCTTCCTGACAGGGCTGACAGAGTGGCTGATAAATCTTCAGTCTAAATGGCAGATTCCAAACAATATAGCCAGGACAAGTACGTCAGAGCTGGAAATATAATATGCTCTCTCATTCTCGGCGCTCTCTTGTAAAAGACGGTACACACTTATGCTGACAGAGGAGCGACTTTTAAGAAACTTGGAGCTCTGCACGAGAAATGAGATGAGACTCTGGGTTTTCTCAGAGGCGCTCAGGTATGCCTGTGAGTCACACAACGGTCTGCACTCCCAGCTCCGCGCAGCACGCGGCACCCGGATTGTGAAGCTCTCCTAATTTACTCATAAATCTTGCTTTTCTTGAAGCAATTCTTTCCCTTGAAGGGATCTTTTAATTACCATCCTCTGGACTAACCAACCAAGCTGCAAACCCCTGAAAGCAGCTGAGAGAGGCCTCCTTCCACGCCTGTCAAGTGCAGCCTCAGCAGGTTTCCCTGCCTATGGAAGCAATTTCTATCAGCCACTTCCTGCCAAAGCACTGCACTGAATGGAGTATGTTGTTTCAGATGCCACTTCATTATCCATAAGAACAGAAAACTTTCAAGGGAATGTTTTCAGAATCTGAAAACTGCCACAAGGCTCTTACGGAAAACAAAAACAACAGATACCCTAGGGCCTTTGGGTTAACAATACCCTTTCCTTGGGCACCTGAGTGGCTCAGTCGGTTAAGCATCTGACTCTTCATTTGGGCTCAGGTCATGATCTCACGGTTTGTGAGTTTGAGCCCCGCATCAGCGCAGAGCCTACTTGGGATCCTCTCTCTCTCTCTCTCTCTCTCTCTTTCTCTTTCTCTCTCTCTCTCTCTGCTCCTCCTGCCCCCTTGTCGTTTTCTCTCTCCCTCTCAAAACAAATAAATAAATAAATAAACTTATAAGAAATAATAATTTCCTTTCCTTGTAAGAGGAGATGTTTTCTTCTCTAGTGCGGTGTGGTGTTCCTGTAGGGAAAGCCATGCATGAAAAAGCAACCATGAATGTTCCCTGTTTCACCTCACTCTTGCTGGGCCCCTCCTAAGTCGAGGCATCATACAACCGTAAATGGCAACGCAATAAAGTAGCACGGTCCGATATTAAACTTAGGCTCATTAATAACCCACTCTAACCATCTGAGCAACAGCCACGTTGCTGCTAAATGCAGATAAATGCAGAAAGCATTCATAAGTGAATTGGGTTTATGTGTGTTTCCACGTTTTTGTCAGTACACAAGGTTGATACAAGGCTGCACTGTATCCCAATGAGAGAGAGGTAGTCAGCCAGATGCGGCCCGAGTTTCATCTCCATTAAAAAAGTTGCACCAATCACTTGTAGGTTTTAGCTTGGTGAAAGGTTGTGATTACAGTTTGTAATAAGATGAGTCATTGCACCAAACTTAGTCATGAAATAGTAGAGCTAGAAGAGGTTTGTAGACGAGATCCAATTCTTTTGTCTGTCTCCACGTTAAGTTAATGAAACTATCTAAGGCTACGTCCTCCAAAGCATATTTTATGAAACAAAAGCCAAGCTCTACACTCTGCCAAAAAGAAATTTTTTAAAGGGAGACAAAGAAAGATTCTGGAAAACATGCAGATTCACGATAAATATTATAAAATTAAAAGCTTTATTACGACCTTCAATATAGAACATGATTTAACTCGGTTTAACCTGGTGTTTCTCACATAGATTTGACCACAGAATAGTGTTTTTTTTTTTTCACGTGATCCCTGTTAACATCCCGTGGAACCATCGTTACATGGAAATACACTTTGAATAATGTTGACCCAATGATTATAATTGCCAGAAGTTCTCTGGAAAAAATTTTAAACTTTCCTTCAGAGAGTTATGCCATTATCTCAGAAATATCCAGCATTCTTGATTACAAGAGAAATCTGCCTTTTGGTAAGTTGGCCTATGTATTAAGAAGATGGGCATCACCGGCTCCTGTTGTTTAAGGGGAAGGTCAGTGCTGTGACTCAGCTCCCCACTGTTTCTAAGGGGTGAAGAGCACGCGAGCTTCCCTTTCTGAGAAGAAGTGCTAAAGGAGGACACTTCTCGTCCCTCTCTGTATTTTTACCGTTTTTCTCACTGGTAAGATTAGGGCAAAATCATTTCTCTTGTCTGTCCTGACCTCTTGGTTCTCTCTTTCCCTTGAACTACACGCAAGGTTGATTGTAAACCACCTCGGATCTGTGGGTAAGGGTCTTACTTCGTAGACCCGAGGCATTCCTTGATTGGGTCTTGAGTTAAAACCAGCTTCACAGGAAGCTGAGTAGTGGAAATAGCGTGGCGAATGGGGGGAAGAAAGTAAGCAAAGGAATAGAACTACACTTGGGTCTCAGCCCCAAGTCACAACCTCCAACTCTAGAAACCATGAGGGTTTGAGGTAGGAAAGCTGATTCTATCCTTGAATTCTTACCTGATTGTGGTTGTTCTCAGTTTGGTTCTGGAAGTTTGAAAACCGGAAGTGAGGAGGAAAATAATTAATTGGAACCCTGCATCTCTGACACCTATTATCCTTATAATACCCTTTCATCAGTTGAAAATGATTATGAGGTCACCCTGCAGCAAATTCTTGTCCAGCTCAAATAATTCCAAGTTCTTTTCCCTTTTGTTCCCCATAGGTCCATTTGCCAACACTAATTATTTTTGTTTCTCTTCTCTGGTTCGTTTCCAACTTTCTCAATCACTTAAAAAAAAATAGAGAGCCCCAAATGGGACAAAGCCTTCTGTAGGTCTGGCTTAGTCTGAGCTTCTGGATGGCTTGCCGGCCACCGCAGCATTTTATGCTTAGCGGTGTATGCAAGTGTATCCCCATGTTACGTTAGCTTTCATAACAACAGACTGATGATAGCAATGGCCCCACTCTGTGGCTTACTATACTTTGCACTTCTACATTGTGAGGGTGCTTAACAACCATGATATTATGACGGTGGCACTAGCTAAGCATTTCTGACTACATATCAA
This sequence comes from Lynx rufus, assembly GCF_022079265.1. Taxonomy (NCBI): domain Eukaryota; kingdom Metazoa; phylum Chordata; class Mammalia; order Carnivora; family Felidae; genus Lynx; species Lynx rufus. The sequence continues at coordinate 130,692,399 of NW_025814867.1, read as the reverse complement.
TATTGCTCGTCTTTTTCTAAATGCTTTACATCACCTACTTACTATTCCTAGTGGATCCTGGTGGGTTTCTCTTTTAACTGTATCTCAAAAGCATTAGGTTTGTTTTGACTTTTCCTTGTGGTTTAGGCTAGGAACATTTCTCCTTCATTTTAAAACCTCCTGAACATGTAGTCAAATTTGCAAAGGGTCATTATAATCTTGAGTTCGTTACTCAGTTTCTACACACCTCATTGTTTTGTTAACGTGCACTTAACGTTAAGACCTTTCCATATGTAACATAAGGAATACTTTATGGCTTTGCAGTTTGCAAATTGCTTTCACAATACGTACTCTCCTTTATTCATTTACTAGACAAATATTTATTGACAGTATATCAGGGGTTGAGCCGAGCGCGAGTGGAATAAAGGTGAATACAACGTTATAACTGACCTCAAGTGGCTCACAGTCTTTGGGGGTAATGGGGAACCACTGCAGTACCACATGATACGGGCATGTGGAAGGAGGCAGTGTTTTTTCACGTGGGATGGGGGGAGGGTTTGCGGGGAAGGAGTAGGTGACTGAGGTTCACAGTAGCAAGGTCAACAGGCGACAGTGGGGGAGTGGAGGAGAGAAAGCTAAAACCAGAAAGTAAGCACGATTTTGAAGGCCTTCATATGCTGAGTACTAACTCCCTAGCTGGGGTGAGTATTATCTTCCAGTTTTACAGATGACAAACCTGAGGCCAAAGAGACACACAAATCAAATGTTAGAAGCAAGATCATTTCTAGTCTTTTGGCTTCCGGACCAGCTCTGGTTTTCAAGACATGTCTGTTATCAAAGCGAAGGGAAGACTGCAAAATGTGTATGATTTAGTGTCCAATTTTTTCCTAAAGTTTGTTTTTTTATTAATGGAAATTAAAACACGCTTATGGTAGGACATTTGCAGAGCAGAAATGAATGAATAATAAATAAAAATCCTAGGTAATAACATTTTGAAATTTTTTTCTCTGTCATTTGTATATATAAGTATGCAAACTGTATTTCATAAAACTGGAACAAATTTGTATATACTACACTTCCTTGAGCAAAGTATATTGTGAATATTTTTCTTTTGCAAATAAACATGCTTCCATACTATGATTTTTTTTTTTTAATTTTTTTTTTCAACGTTTATTTATTTTTGGGACAGAGAGAGACAGAGCATGAACGGGGGAGGGGCAGAGAGAGAGGGAGACACAGAATCGGAAGCAGGCTCCAGGCTCTGAGCCATCAGCCCAGAGCCTGACGCGGGGCTCGAACTCACGGACCGCGAGATCGTGACCTGGCTGAAGTCGGACGCTTTAACCGACGGCGCCACCCAGGCGCCCCACCATACTATGATTTTTAATGATTGCAAAGCATACTATTATTTTTAATCATTGTAGAATATTCCATTTATGGGTCTAATGGCACCAGTTTGTCCTTTTCAATATTGTAGGACATTTAAGCAGTTTCTAATAGTTTGTATTATGAATAGCACTTCTGTGACTAACCTGGTCGCATTTCTGATTTTTTCTTTAGGATAAGGAATCACTAGGTCAGAAAGTATAGTGCTTTTAAGGCACTTAACACTTAACTGGCAAATTGTCCCCATTTGTAATCCCAGTAGAGATGAGCAAAGTACCAGTCATTGCCAACACGGTGCAGGAGATAAACAACTTCTTTTTTGCAACAAACGGCTTTTGTATTTGATTCTTTACCAACTTTAGAGGACATGTGTCTCAGCTGTAACAGATGTAAGAATAATATGTTAGGGCCCTGGGCGAAGTGGCAGAGGAAGGGGGTGGGGATGCGAGGGACCTACGTTATTTCCAACCACATTTGCGTGACAAGGATCCTTCTATTTCCAGCCATCTTGGGCCATTGTAGGCAATGTCCACCTGGTATAAGCATACAGAGACCAATGCCTGTGTCCCTCACAGCTGGCTTGTGACAAGTCCTCCCCAGTCCTGAGAAGAGGAGCACTTGTCACGTGCCCTAGGGCAAGCGGCAGGAAACTCTCCCTGAGCGAGGGCTGCACTGCCAGAGGCTGGACACACAAACAGTGCCCTCCCAGGATCCTGCGGATATCTGCCCACTTGTTCCCCCGGGGGCAGATGCCCACTCCCTTTGAGGGCAGTTTCCTGAGCCATCAGTCAGGCTCACCTGCCACCCCCAACCATCCATGTGGTCTTCTCAGCGGCCCTCATCCCAAAATGAACACTGCAGTCTCCTCTCCATGACATTTTACAGCAGAACCTTTAAAAATAGATTTAAGCAGTTTTTAAGTTATGAAACATTTCAAATGAGATTGGTAAAGCACATACTCTTCTACCCACCACCCAAATGTAACAAATATTATTATTTTGCCAAACATGTTTCTAGTGTTGTTTTCATTCCAAGAAATAGAATGTTACACCACTCCTCATTCTATTCCCTTTCTTCCCTCTTCCTCAGAGATAACCACAAGCTTGAGGTAGTGTGAATCCTTCTACATAGCAGATGACAGTCTAAGGAAATTGCCAATTCTTTTTCCCATTTCTAGGTCAACCAGGTTTCTTCTCATTCACATATTTGAAGACACTGAGTTGGGCACTAAAGAAGAAAGAACTGTTTATTTGGAAAAGAAGAGTTGTTTCCTTCCAGATATAGGGTGTCATCAGAATGAAAGGACAGTAGGAAGCCCCTCCACTCCAGTCTTGATCAGATGACTATGGTCAAGGAAGTGATAAAGCCATTAGACATAAAAATGTGAAGATCTGGACATAAATAGTTGGTTGAGGTGGAAGCCTTATTGGAAATGCAAACCTGCAACAGTCTTCAAAAGTGAAATAAATGCTGAATGAAATCTTTAATGTTCAGTAACAAAGCATCTGTAAACAAAATATGGTCAATATTTTCATGATATATTATGCAAACTATAAAATCTTGTTTTTGAAGACTGATTAATTAATATAGGGACATGTCCATGACACCCTGTTGAAACTTAAAAAGGAATAGGAAAGAAAAATTAATAAACTGCATGTAATAGTATGATCCAAATATATATATGCATATATATGCATATTTTTTCATGAATATCCAAATATGTAAATAGATAGTCACGGAGGGACACCTGGGTGGCTCAGTCAGTTAAGTGACTGACTCTTGATTTCAGCTCTGATCATAATCTCACAGTTTGTGAGTTCGAGCCCCACGTCAGTCTCCTCACACTGACAGTGCAGAGTCTGCTCTGGATTCTCTCTCTCTCTCTCTCTCTCTCTCTCTCTCTCTCTTGAAATAAATAAATAAATGTTAAAAAACAGTCATGGATAGGTAGGTAGGTAGATAAGACAGATAGCAAGACCTTTATTTGGGGTTTACATGGAGGAAAACCTATTTGTAAAAAAGCTGATTTTGTGATTTCAAGGTCTTTTCTTTGAATCAGGTTGAATAAGTTACCGATGTGATCAACTAAGCATAACTGAATCATCAAAATGAAAAAAACAAAAAACAAAAAGGTAGAGATTTGACTAAAAGTAATTGATCCAATAGCCACATGGAGACACAGAATCAATTTCAGTGTCAAGATAATGAGAAAACAAGGTAAACACTTGCTGTGTAAAACTTATTCAAATATGCTTAGGAACAATAATGGAAAATCATGATTTTCCATATAGCAATTACCCTTTTTAAACTATTTGTTCATAATGCTTGACAACAGATAATATGTTTTTATAGTTCTCATTTTGACAGCTTTTCTAATGTTGTTTCTTAGCTTTGGGATGGTCGTGGACTGCCAATCACTTTGGAGTGCTCAGAGTCCCTTCCTTCTCTCCTCCCTCACTACACAAACTGCCAGAAATCTCAGCTAGGTCAGGAATGTCTCGTTCTCAAAGAATTCTCTGTGAACAAAGGAGAAGCTACTGTCTTACATTCCTTCACCCTCATTGTTGTTGAAATAATTTTTGCTCAGAAATTTTTAATTTCTAATTACTTGCAGTGAAAGATTAGACCAGCTAAAACTGAGTGGAAAGTGTTATTCATAAAATGAAACTTAGGTTAAAAGTCATGGAGATCTCACCTTGGGCGAAAATGGAAATGCCTCAAGAAATGAACACACATACACATGCTGTCATCCAGTAACATATTAACAGATATTAGCATGCGTTGATAAATGTTTTTTTAACGTTTATTTATTTTTGAGAGACAGAGCATGAGCATGAGCATGAGCGGGGGAGGGGCACACAGAGAAGGAGACACAGAACCTGGAGCAGGCTCCAGGCTCTGAGCTGTCAGCACAGAGCCAGACACGGGGCTGGAACCCACAAACTGTGAGATAATGACCTGAGCCGAGGTCGAATGCTCAACCAACTGAGCCACCCAGGCGCCCCAGCATGTGTTGATAAAAGCACAGCATCTTAGGGGTGAAAAGGGAATTAGACATGATCTAATTCAATTCCTTCCTCATTTTTTAGATAAGAAAACCAAGGCAAAAAAAAAAAAAAAAGTGACCTGTTCAGATTGTAGCCAATGGTTCCCAAATCTCGATCTACTCTTTAAAAAACTTGTAAATTTCTTCCAAATAGTTGCACTGGTCATCTTTTTGTTCCAGTTGCACACTGTCTTAATCCTGGGCAGTGAGCACCAAACAGATGCCTGGTCACATAAACCAGCAGGACTTAGTGGAATAGACGCCTCATTGAAAGCTGGTCTGACCTGGGGACCTTCTGCCCATCCAGACCATACTGCAAGTGACCAAGACAATTTAGTTGGGACAGCAGGTGAATCTAATGATGTCCAAAAAAAAAGAAAGAGAGAGACCACTTAAAAGCCCATTGCTTTCAGAAGGGCTTCTTTACTACTGGAGTCCACTATAAAATTGGTGATTATTGTATGTCATTATAGGAGGCCAATTTTTATGTGAAAGATCTATTTTGTTGATTAAATGAAATTCTTCTTAGTGCCATTGGGTCACACATAACATATGTCCGGTCAATTATTTTTGGAGTAGTTGAAGATTTCTCTTTTCACAGTAATAGTTTTTTTGGCAATCAATAGAGCTTTGAGGAACCATTTTTCTTGATAATGACCTACATCTTTTTTTATAGGAGTTCCCCCCGCCCCGGATAGATAGAGATGGGTCATGGGAAAGGTTGATCATACATACTTTGTTGTAGTGTTTTCAGAAAGTTCGTTGGTTTTGCATTCCAAAAGAATAGCAGAAAAAGAGTAGTTTTTAGTAACTTGGAATAACTAAAAACAAATGTTGGGTTTGAGTTGACAGATGTCAAATAAAAATATTGATAATAAAGAAATAGCCAAACTTTTTCCAGGAAATATCAACTCTTTTTTTATCCTACTTAAGTCAATAAGACAAATTTAAGCTATACGATGGTCAATAATCTACCAGGTAGAAGAATTGATATTAGATATTTGGGGATTTACCTTCAGGTCTAATCCTGACATACCACTTCTCTATGGAACAGTTTTTAACTTTTAATTGTTTCACAAATAAACTGTTAGTTTTTAGCTACCCTTTGTGTTTGTGAAAAAAATTGCATGTTTACTAAAGAAATACTTGTATTTATATACGGTTCTTTGCTTCCAGTTTGTGCTCAGATTAAAATAAATAATTCAGGGAGTCTGTTGACCTGCTCTTTAGTCCATACATACGATTTACACTGAATGATGTTTTCTCTTGAATGTGTTGGAAGGACTTCTACTGAAAGGCTTCACTAGTGACCCCTTGTTGCTATAAACAACACTTACACTGACAATCTGGTTCAACATCTCTGCCGATCCTGTCTCAGCATCATTACCCACTCTGTTCATGACCAGGGAACTTTGCTGACCTATCCTTTCTCCTTCCTTCTCATTCTCCAAGCAAGATACCTGAAGCTATAGCTATGCCTGGTACCTATAGACTATGGCACTAGGGGACAAAACGTAAGGGTTAAAGAGTGCCTTCAGGCTGCACTCACTGTCTTTGCTAGAAGTGGTAAAACCATGATGATAGGCTGCTTTGTATGCAGGTGTCCAAACGAAGTATCACCGTCCACTGAAGAAGGGAGCGGGCTGGGATTTCTTTCATACTCTCGTCACATCTTAGGTGAAGAAGACAGACAGATATACTACATCCCATGGAATTAAAGTTAGAAGAGAACCACATCCAATTCTAACCCTGATAGACTCAGAGGGATCAGATAACTGCTTTATCCATGCACTGGTCCAGGGAAACCAGCAATTATCCTAAAATGAATCTGTTCCCTGTGATTAGGCAGTGCCATGAGAGCTTAAAGTTGAGAAATCTGGAAACACAAACTAGTCATGGGAAACTATTTTGTGCAGCTGCTTTTGCCCATCACACAGGTTTTTGTTAGCAAGTGTTTCCACTTTGTACATATTCAAAGAGATATAGATAGAGACATATACTTAAAGATCATTATGCCCTGTGGCACCCGTTTTGGAAAATAACAGAAAAGCTGGGGTTTTTCCACCCACATCTGCCATAGCCTTAATGAAATTCTCTTTTGGGACCCTTATCTATACTTGAATCAGCTCTATAGAAGTTGTGGTCATGTGACTCCATCATCTGCAAACTAAACCCTTGATCTGAGAGGTTGGCAAACAGAAGAGAGTTTCCCAAACTTTCGAATGCACTGTGGTTCCATTAAGTGTTGCAACAGTTGAGTCCAAGGATTCTGGACCAAGGGGAATTATAAGTATTGTCATTTTGGTATATATCATGGAGCTCCTTTCCGTCAGTTTCTAACTGGAACTATTCTAAATATAATGTGGATGTACCATCTTGGCATTGAGAAGTTTGCAAGTGAAAATTTTAGAACAATACAAATATCACTAATCATAGAGAGAAAGGACAACCAAAGATGTCCAATAATTTCTGTGATTTTCTAGATACAAAGAGTGATTCGTGCCCTACCTTTTCACTCTGGCTCTCCCAATAAAGACCTCAGGAACTGAAATGGGTAATGTGACCCACGGAAAAGCATTCCAACAGTTGAAACCTACCCTTATTCTGACACTGTCTCATCTTCTACCACGAACACAGCTTGCAAGAGCATCCTTGCAAGAAAAATCTCAGTGCCCACTTCTCTAGAAACTCGGTCCTTCCTGAAATCCACGCTGCTCATGGAACAGGAAATTCTGGCAATCAATGCCAAGTTTGAGTCAGGTCTCCAGACAAATGATGACAAGGCATCTAAACACTGTAGCCTGGAAAAGCTAAGGCAACCAGAATAGGTAGGTGACATCGGCTATGTTCTTTAAACACTTCAACCTGTAGACTGCCTGAATCCTGGGCAGTCGGCATCAAGCAGATACCAGGTCAAACAATACAGTACAAGAGAACAAACAACTTTCTGAGAACTCCTCTGACCTGGGGACCTTCAGACCATACTGTAACTGACCAAGACAATTCAGTTTGGACAGCATACAAATGCCTGATCATGTCAGTGCCTAATTGAGGTACTACCCAGAATCTTTCCCAGACTTTACAGGATCCCTATTATCTTAGAAAAGTGGCAGCACATCCCAGCAGGACCATTAACAATAGCTCCTTATTCTAGGCATGTCCTGGATCCCTGCCTAAATCCTGATCTATTGCTCTGCTCTTTGTCTATCTGGCTTCATTTTCTAGCTTCAGTATCTGTGACCCTTATCATTTGGCAACTGTCCTTTGGCATTTGGGGCCTTAGCGTTCTTCCCATTGTAGAAAAACGAGGGAAAAAAAACAAAAAGCAAATATAAGAATTCTACCTTTCCATTCAGAGATGATCACTGTAAACATTTTAATGGTATGTCTTTATATACACACACACACATACATACATACACACACATGATAGTTCTGTATATATATATATATATATATATATACACATATGAGATCACACATGAAAGATTTGTTTCACAGTGCTTGGCACACAAACACTCAGTAAACAAGAGCTATCATTATATTTCTGATTTTTAGCCTGCTTACATTACTCAGCAACATTTAATGAAAATGATCCATGTTCATAAATATTTGTCTATACATGATTTTTAATAGATACAGAGGATGCACCGTAATTTAATCCTCTATTGTCAGACACAGGTTGCTTACATTATTTTGCTAGTATAAACATGGCTACAGTAAACATTATTCTAGGTAAATTTTTGTATTCCAGGATAAATTCCTAGCAATAGAATTGCTGGGTCAAAGAATTTGCATAGTTAAGACCTTTCATATAGAGTGATAAACCTGCCTGCAGAAGACAAGTTTATACTGGTTTACACTCTCCCAACAGTAGTATGTCCAGAATATCAATTCATTCATTCATTCACTCATTCATTCATTCTTTAATTCAACAACTGAATTTCATGAACTACAATAAATGCTACGAATACTTTTGGGACTAAACGTGCAAGTACCATGCTCTCCTGGATCTGCAGTTTAAAGGCAGGGAGGCGGGACAGGCAGGGAAGAAACATTAAATAAATATCACAGTGATCAACACAAAAGTCACAATGATCGATTATAAAGTATAAAGCACCAAACTTGTTAAAAAAATAAGTTTCTATTAGGTGTGTATTAGTTATATTTTGATATGTAGCAAATTACCCCAAATCACAGTGTTTTCAAACAACAAACTATTTATTATCTTACAGTTTCTGTGGGTTAGGAATCTGGTTCAACTCAGCTATATCCTCAGAAGAGGTTTAGTGTGTATATTTTAGAGGATGACAAGCAGGTCTTAGTGAAAGAGTAAATATGGATGAAGCAGAGAAATAAGTCAGAAAATATCCCAAGTTTCTGGCCTCAGAAATTGACATTTTAGGTTACATTATTACTATTTTATTATTGTTATTATTATTTTCTTATTTAATAGGTAAAAATTATTTTCTCTTTTGCTTTTTATTTTGCATTTATTTTCATGTATGTACTGGTGAGGAGGGTGTTTTGGTTTAATTACTTTATGCCTACTATCACAGCAGTTTTTCAAATGGCAGAATTCATCTTAGAAAGTTGGTCTTTCACATCTTTGTTAGTAATTTAACCATTATAAACTTTTTAAAATGTTTTTAAAATTTTTATTTATTTTTGAAAGAGAGAGACAGACAGACAGAGTGTGAGCGGGGAAGGGTCAGAGAGAGAGGGAGACACAGAATCCGAAGCAGGCTCCAGGCTCTGAGCTCTCAGCACAGAGCCTGATGCAGAGCTCGAACTCGTGAACCATGAGATCACGACCTGAGCCAAAGTCAGAGGCTTAACCAACCGAGCCACCCAGGTGCCCCATCATAAACTTTTAACATAGTAAGCGAAAAACGGAAGATGCATAACAATGTGTTTATAAATGAGCATATAATAATAAATTTGTAGAGGTACCCATGCTTATAAGTGTTTAGGTTGCTTGTGGAAAGAAACTGGGAATAGTAGGTTTTTCTGGAGAGAAGTGGCTACCTGAGGGACTGAGAGACACTAACTTTCCCTGTATACTTTGTCTGCTTTAGGATTTAGTTCCTTTTGCTGATATTACCAGTTTTAAAAATTGCATTCTACTAACAAGTCCATAGGTATACATATGACTTTTTTTTTTTTTAGGTCAACAGGTGACAGACTTGAGTACCCATGTTACTGTCACCCAATGGCTATTTTACCAAATGAACAAGATATATCCACAGGCCTCCAGGATAATTCATTTCAGAAGACACTGGCTCAAAAATATTGGTTGTATCATTTTAAGAATTGAATACAAAGTCATTCTTGGTGCATGGTAGCTGGTAACCTGAGACCATTAGTAACAATAGTATTTGCTCTGTGTATCATTGTCTCCTGTGCATTATCTACACCAGGTATCAATTATTTAGCACTCACTGTTGAGCCTTGTGCATTATCTAGACTCTTTGATTCACATCCTTAGCTCCTCTGCCACCTGCCTCTTAATCATTTTCCTGCTCATTAACAGCTCCAGTGGGCATGGTCATAAAGGGGAGGCAAAACTCGAATAAATTTATTTGTTATTGTTAATTGCTCATATAAAAAGGCTTTATGAGGGAAAGGTTGAGTTTAGTGATTAAAATGAGATGTTTCAGTAATTTTATTTTTTTTCATTCTTAATTCTTTCACATCTATTCACCCTGCTTACTACTAATTACTGGTTTTTCTCTTTGGCTATCAAAAAAATATATATATTATCTGCATAAAAGACTACTTAGATGCCTACTGGCCACTCATTCAGCATTCCAACATTTATCCCCAAATTGGGCAACATAAAATGAAGACACATACACAGTAGTGGGTGTTGAAATGAGATGTTTCACGATAGTAATCAAAGACGACAACAACAAAATGTAGTAATACATGAAAAGGACAATGGAAAGTGGGATGGGCCGACTTAAGATGAATATAGAAAGGCCAGGTGTTAGATGACTACTGAGGAACAAGCGTTCCCAAAGAAAACAGAGACCAACTATTTACCATGCTTATTAAAATAACTGGGAAAAGAAGCAGAAATGGAACCTAACCCAAAGATAGGAAGGAGTAGAATAGGTAACTGAAATGGCATTCTAGAGGCCATGAATTGTTCAGTAGGTGCCCAATATCCGTTCATTCTATTCTGATAACTGTTTCCCATTTATCTATTTGAGGATCTGTTCCCAGCCCCTGGTCTCAGTTCTCATGGTCCCTGACTTGAAAATGCTCCCTTGACTCCAGAGACAGCATGCACTCCAGAGCTGGCCAATCAAAGCATGAGATGTTCCTGGTGATGGTAATTGGTTCCCAATGATGCCATGGCCCACTTTAGACCACTCAGAGCCAGTAATACTGATTTGGGACAATTCATATTGCCCTTTTGTAGAATCAGATTTGTCCCACTGTGTTGCACTAGGAATGGGAAATTTAAAGTCAGGAAATGTTTCCACCCTCTTTTTTTCTGTGAATGAAGCTGAGAACAAAGCTGTAAAGGAAACAAACATACCAAAAGTTCAGAGCCCAATCCTGCCAAGAGGTCTGAGAGAAATCCAGACTGGCAGGACACTGTGTTAGTGCTTGCCTAAACCAGACCCACCTGAATCCATCAGTGTCTGTCGCACAAGTTAATCAATGTAAGTTTCCCTACACCCTTACAATAGTTTGGATTGAGTTTTCATTGTACAGAAGAGTCCTGACTAACAGATGTTATTCATGTAAGGCGCTGAGGGAAAGAAAGATGGTTTCATTTTTGTCTGACTAACTAATAGTTTACAGGTAGGGTTCCTGGCTCATGAAGGTGGCTTGCCATTCATTCACTAGAAAGACCCAACCCAGGTCTACTGGAGCCACAGGGAGGAGGCTCTTTTACTGGGCTATAAATGCTAATAGTTTCCCTTTCACAAATTTAGAAAGTGGTAGACCCCCATGCGGGAGCTCTGAGAAAATACCTGACACTGGCTTATTAACATTTTGTAATAGGAAATATTGACCTCTGAAAGAATGAGGATTTGAGGCTGAATAAAAAAGGTGAATAAAACTAGGAGGGGGTGGGCAAAGAAATGGGGCAGTGAAATTCAGAGTGGAAGTGCGGGAAATGCAAAATCATTTCCATCCCTAATATAATTGAAATCTCTCTGGACCTGGTAGTGTAACTGATGCCTGGAAAACATGGTAAATTTCACTGTGACATTGAAACCGGCTGAACTGAAACACTTTGCTGCCATCACACTTTGAAATCATCATCCTAGACTTGAACTTTTGGGAAGAGTTGAACAAGATCAAAAACTCTGAGTCACTTCTGTGATAGCTTGATGCCAGGAAGTGATGACCTCTTCGGAATAATGGGACAGTGACATCAGTTTACAGTGGGGTCACTAGGTATTATGCAGGGTGGCAAGTTTTTGTGCACTATCCAGTAATATGCTTCTTGCATGAAATATGAGACCAGAGCTCTAATTCTAACAATGTTATAAACAAACCTATGCAATTAAAGCCTAGTGCATGACTGGAAGCAGAGATAAGCTAATAAGATTATAAACCAACTAAATAGATCCTGAAGCCATATGATGACATCATGAAATTTTAGAAGATACAGCTGGTTTCCCGTGATATTTTTGCAGTTGAAAATATGTAGCATCTGGTCTTTCGTTTATCATTCTTTGCTGAAGTAGTTGTCATCTTAAGTTTCCTTTTATCATGTAGATGTGTTAAGTTTAAAAATAAAGTTGGAAGATTTTGATAGAACATTCAATCCAATTTCAAGTAAGAATTAAGCAAAAATTAATTACTGTTTCATAAGCTAACTATAAAGATGGGCAGTGCCCTGAGCCTTTGCACATGCACTAAGCAATTTTGTACTGTTGGAGCACCATTAACCTTGAGAATGATTGTCTTTCATGCAACTGTAGAATGTTCAGTCATTCCTTTTTGCATGCTTACAGGGTAGGGAAGTAGTATAATATACTGAGTGTAGATTTCTTTGATCCAAATCCCAGTTTCACCATTAACTAGCTGTGTAACTTTGAACAAGTTACTTAATCTTTCAAGTTCTAGTTTACTCCTCTATAAAATAGGAGTAAGAGTAACTGGCATTAAATGACACAAAATTTATAAAGCATTTTGCAGCATGTCTAACATATATAAGCCTCAAATAAATATTATTAGTCATTCACTCAACAGATATTTACTGAGGTCCAAATATTGCCCAGGCACTATGATAATCCCTGGGAACACTTGACCAAGAAAAAGTAAATTGTCTCTTAACAATTAACTGGTGTGTAGGGATCATCTCTGACATTTTAATTGCCTAATACGTATCTGCTCCATTCCCTGACCCTCAACTAAAACGAGCTTCGGGAAACTATGTTTCTGACATCCAGTGTTCGAGATGAGAACCGATTCATCCAGAGAAACAATGATAAGTGACACCTCTACAATAAAAGAGAATGTGTTCTAAAATAACATGCTATTATCAAAAATTTAATTCTAGGTGGTAGCAATGATATGTGTGGAGCCATGGAAATGTATTCTAGCATCCGAGTCTGCTCCTGATGGATGGACATCAGGCCAATCATACGGACTTCTCTGGCTTCACTTCTGTTACGTCTCCTCTGATTTTTCAACTCCTACCTCTGTTATGCCTGCTGGCAACTTTCCCTCTGCTGCAGCCCCTGTCAGCCCCTGCCTCATGTCCTGTCATCTGCATTACACAACCTCAAGCACTACCTCCACTGACACTTCCTCTAGTCTTTCCCAGATCTGACAGGGTCCCTACCTGCCAGGAGCTCACAGTCTAACAGGGGATCGGGGATTTGAAAATTCAACTGTATTTAATTCTGGATGAAGTAAGTACCAACAAAGAAACTTAGGAAACATTATAGAAAAAGGAAAGTTTTATGAACAGAGTGGTATTTGAGCTGACTCTGTCTTTTGATGGGCAAAAAATAAAAGGAAGACCATCTCAGCCTACGGTAATGGCAGAAGCTTCTAAAAAGGTCATCACTTTGTTGTTCTTTTAATAGCACAAAAACCCAAAACCAATGAAGGCTTTCAACACGATGATCTAATCACTTACATCTTCTGGAAGGGCATATTTAGGTCAGTTTTTCCAAGTATACATGTGTGAATGACGCTTCTGGTTTTGCAGAGTTCCAGAAGAAACAGAAACGCAGCTTTTTCGCTTTGCTTTCGTCCACTAGTTACTTGCTTAATAATGTACTGCAAGTGGCAGCTGTTAACATAAAGTCCATTTATAATGTGTATGTGTTGGGGGGGGTGGCGATGAGTACTGCATGTATATGTGTACACATATACACACATACATACATGCATAAAATGTAAAACAATAATTTAGAAACAAGAACCATTTTGAATTCTAAAACAGTTCGTCTAATTTCTATAAAATAATACTAAATAGTGATAATATGATGTATTATATTTTCCACTGGTATTAGCAACTGGATTTATTTTGTTTCACATACCAGAAGTATTGTAATTACCATAGGCTAATTCAAAAAGCACATGTGGAGTATTCGAACATTAATTACTCACTCTTTTTGTGATGAGTTGATTAATATGGCTAATCCTCATTACTCACCTGAGCCTTAGAGTCATGATGGCTTTGATCCGTAAGATATATAGAAACAGGACATGACTAAATGAGACAGTTCAGGCTCATGGTATTTAGATATGTCAATGAAAAACCTTTAATGCCATCACAATACCGGTTCTTATCTCTCTTCACCAGAAAAGAACACAATAGAGCGTGAGAAATGCATATGCCCAGGTTTTAACAAAGAGCCCATTACCATATTAGACTTAGCTGTGCTCAGTTAACTCTGAAAGATCAAAATACAGGCAAATGATCCAGCGAGTGCACTTTATTGCCAAATGTTGTCCAAATTAAATAGATTATTTTAGCAAATGTTTCATTAGTGTTTGACTTAACAGACAAACCACTATTTTCCCTCTGAGCATGTTTTAATCAAAATGGAGAAGCCAGCAAATGCTGTTTGATAGTTCTCAAACCTATACCAAAATCTCTTCCACCATCAAATACCTTTCAAGTTCCTTTAAAGGTGATATTAAGAATGCTTATGCCCAAATTATATAGCTCAGTTCACTTCAGAGCTTTCTTGCTATTTTATGTCAATTCTCTTCCACACATCATTCCAACAGGATTAAATTATATATGCTTTAAACATACAATGTGTTGAAGTAGTGAGAGTCAGCCTACCTTCCTGAAAAGATTAATTAAGTGCATAAGCTCTTTCCTGGGTAGAAAGAACCTATCTATAAATTTGGTTCTTTGATGCAGGATCGAGCTACTCCCCCACCCCCACCCCTGCCACCAAATGGATTGGAAAAAAGTGTTGATCACAGGTAGGGCTAGTCTACAATAAGAATGTCTTGTTCACATTATACAACTGAGGAAATCTGAAAAAGCCTGACAGGTAAAAACCTGACCCCTTCACTGGCCTGTGGAGTGTCTCAAATTCCCACTCTTCAATTCACTCCTTGTGAATTTTCTAAGACCTCTTCTAAGGAGTCCAACACAGTAACTAGACAATTTATTAGCAGGGATTAGTGTATTTGAGCCACTGATATATCTGTGTCCATGGAAAAAAGCAGGCTTTTGGGAGAGTGACTAAAAGATTTTAGTATTTGATTAAGAAATGAAACATTTGTAGGAAAGCTTTTTTCATAACACCCTGAAATGTTGCTAAAAACGAAAAGACTGTATATTTGTGTAAATTCAATATCATGTGAAACAAGGTTCTAGTATGGTCAATGGTAGCAGAAACTAGATTTAAAAACAAAATGTGAAAAGATTCCAAAAACTATCTGACAGCTGATTCCCCCCCACCCTGAAAATTGAGAAAAGATAACCGTTATTTGATTTTGAAAAAGAGAAAAGCTTGAAACATCAGTATTTTTCAAAATCAGTTTGTGAACTGTCAGATTAAATTTTTCAAGGATTGAGGTAAGTGATAAGTAAAAGGTTGAGAGTCACAGTGTAGGGCTAAAAAATCCCAGAGATGCTCATTGAGCACTCTTTTAAGAAATGCTACATAGGGGTACGTGGCTGGCTCAGTAGGTTAAGTATCTGATTCTTAATTTTGGCTCAGGTCTTATCTCAGGGTCATGAGCTCAAGCCCCATGTTGGGCTTGGTGCTAGGCATGAAACCTGCTAAAAAAAAAAAAAAAAAAAAAAAAAAAAAAAAAAGCTACATAGTCAATGCTTCTTGATGGCATAAAAGATTAAGTTGTGTTAAAAAACAAAATAGACATCAATGATTGGGCCAAAAAGTGATCCTTGGGAAATAGACTCAATGTGAAAACATTTTAGGAATACCTTAATGAATGTATTTTACTTATATTGTCCTTTGACTTATACATAAGAGTGATAAAAGATTTTTTAAAATCTATGTATCAGTTAAGCTTAAAAGGGTTCCTCCAATAAGTGTAAAAGAAAAATTCTGTGTGATGAAAAAGCATTGTGTCTTTATTTGATTATAATCTTCTTTCTTAGCAGTACAAGAAACAATTGATGGTGTGTTAGAAAGAAAACTGGTGCATAAATCCACAACGTTCTATGGAGCTGTAATAAAGTGAGTTAGAAAAAGAGCATGTACTAGTACCAAAAGTAAGGTTGGCACATTGCATAACTTGGTTTAGGACTGGCCTTGATCCCAAGGAAGAGATCAAGGAAATAACAACCACTACTAAAAGAGACCTGTAAAGTTCTGATGCATGCAAGCCATCTGGGTATTAGAAAAGCAAATTTTACCCCATGGGAGGAATCTGAATCTGCTTACAATTGATAAAATACCGTTCTAGCCTTATATGTTAACACATTGACAATCAATGGAGCTTGCTGGAAGGGTAATAACATCTGCAACACATGGTTTAATGACAGTATGTTATAACAAGTAGGTTTTATAAAAGCCAATCAGTGATGACCATAAGAAAAAAAGCGTGTTGGTAAATTCATCATTTATGATATGGTTCAATAATCTCTTCCTTAAAGGAAGAAACCCTTCCTTGAACTCCTAAAATATGAACCAATGCCTCCCTCCCTGTTAAAAAAAAGCAAAAAACATCTTAATCACGTCTTGATTAAAGAACATACCAAACAAAATATTAGCTGACTCCTCATATGGGTACCACAAAGTAAGTAACCATAGTTTGTTCATTTGGTATCAAGAGAACTTGATATAGTGCACTGCAGGGTACTTAGCAGGCAATCAATATATAATTGGTGAAAGAATGAATATGCTTAATGTATTTTGTATATAAGATTCACAGGCATTAATTTGTAGGCAGACAGTTCGTAAATAAGATTAATGATGCTGTTACAATATTACAAGTCTTAATTTATGTGGTATAAAAGATAATGACTACACTACAAATATTAGTTTATTGATCTACCGCACCCATCTTACCCTTCTAGTTTTACTAGCCCTTTTCACAGGCTTGGGAATGTCAATCCCTTGAATTAAGTTAACTTGCCCTCATCTCCACTCATGGCTGCAGCTGATTAGAAGAGGGGTGGATACTTGCACATAAAAGTAGTCCATTTGGTTGACCGATTGTCAATCAAAATTTCTATTTGGAGAACTGGACCAATAAATGGTCTGAACAGGAGGAGAATGAAGACACATTATTGGTGGAGCACTAGGATGAAGTGCTATGGTCTCCTGAGGGCGAGTGAGGCAGCATTTCCTTAGATTCCTCGTGTTTTAGTCCTTAGAAGTTCCTTTCTTTTCAAGTTAATTGGTATGTTTCTCTTCCTTAGCAGCAAAGATGCCCTATCCAAGAGCAAGTACATTTCTTGTATCCTATCGAGATCAAGATATAGTGTACTGGTTAACACTGGTTGGCCAACTTTCTAAGAGCTGGAATATGATGAAATATAATTAATGCAAGATGTACCCAGATTTACTGACCAACGATCATCAAATAATGATGAATCATTGTTTATTTTACAATCTAAAATATTGTATATGCCTCAAAAACTTTAGGTCTTGCTCTATACCAGAAATAACGCTTTGGCCACTGTGGCAAATAATACCATGGAAGGACACACTAAAGATCACTCTAATCCCTTTCTAGCATGCCTTCCCGGTGACTAGAACCTGGAAAACTGAATGTTACATATGTTACGCATATTTCCTGGGTCCCAGAAAAAATTGTGTAAATTATCTACTATATTACTTTATAATAAGCCCTTTGGCTGCTTAACTTAGCAAGAGTTCATTTTGTTTTCTGAACCAAAGAACCATGGCCTATGTAGTAATTGGTACCAGAAATGGGATGCTGCCCAGCACCGCTAGCCCTGAGTTAGTTGAAGTGGTTGGATGGTGAGTGGTGAGGGTCTAAGTTTAATGTGGCGGCCACACCTTTGCCTAACCTGTCCCTTGCTTACCTTAAAAATCAGGCTACTTGCTGACGGAGGCTATAACGTTAAGAGACAGAGCAAAAACAAATTTATAGCGTTGGTAGGTGGTGGTTCATTTTTGTTATTTTTAGCAAAATCTAATGCATTAGGTGAACCCAGACTAGAACTAAACCTTCTTGAAGCAGGGGTGGAAGGAAGCAAAGATTTATCAAGAGAGGTATTCTCTGCCTGTGCATGCTAATGACACTGATGAACAGTCCAATGATTTGGGCCTCGTGGCGTTGAAAAAGCCATCTGCCTCTGTACCTGAACTTGAAGAAGTTTTAAGCTGTAGCCTTAGCAGGAGGTAAGACTCTTGCTTTGTCATAAAGCAGCAGTGATATTGCTGGCAGTAGGTGATGAACTGTATTGCTTCCCCATCTAAGCCTATTATTTCAGATGCTCTCAAGGTAACCACCATTAATTTAAGGGCCAAAGGGAGAGACAGAGTACAGAGCCTACTAAATAAAAGAGAATCTGCAGGTTGAAAAACCATGTCTAGGCAAGACTTTGGCTATGGTAGTTTATACATAGAACAGAATGGAAATACATCAAGTCTGTTAAATGTTTGAAGGAATTATCTTCATAAAAAAATCCCCAACTTGGTCTACAATAGTCTGTGGTTATCAAAACTTTAAAATAATCTCTGTGGGGGTGCCTGGGCGGCTCAGGCAGTTGAGTGTCCGACTTCAGCTCAGGTCATGATCTCTCAGCTGTCAGCACAGAGCCCCCTTCGGATCCTCCACCCCCCACCCCCGCCCCTCACTCACTCACACACACTTTCTCTCTCTCAAAAAATATAAACACTAAAAATTTTTTTAAATAATCTCTGCACCCCAGTGTTTCAAGTCCACAACGTCTCCAAGAAGGGCATCCTCCCTTGTGCCCACCTCATATGTATTTGTTGAGGAAAATTGGCAAGAAGAAATCTCACAGGGGAAGATCCAGGAGCATCAGAGGACAAAACATGAAGGAAAACATTCAAGAGAAAGAACCAGAAGCTGTCAGGTTGGCCAACCAAGGAACTCCCTACGGTGTTAGGGCAGGGAGTCCTGGCTATTCCTGCTTAGTAGGTTTTGATAATTATTATGGAATAGTGACTAATGTTTCTCATTTGCCTTTTTCCAAATGGACAGGCTTATTGCAATAAGTCATTCCTTCTACAAAACTTAAATGTGCTGATAGCTGAAAACATGTCTTTAAAACTAAATTGGTGGTCAGCCTGCAAGGAGTTGCATCTGGGGTCCTTGGAGAGAGCTGCACATCACCTGGAAATCTTAGGCAGCAGATTTGATGCCGTCACAGAAAAAGACATGTGTCTGGATGCATGGGAGAAACAGTGCGACTGTTGTGTGTATGAAAACAAAGGTGTGCATGCTGGTTTGGGAAACCAGAGGCAGACCATGACAGAAAATTTCAATATCCTGCTGTAGTGGTTTTAAGCTGTGCCCGCAAATTACTTGATACCTCCCCTTCAAGATGACTTTCCTATTAAGAGGGGAGTTAATTTAGCGACTTACCTCTAATTAGTAGAATAAAACGGAAGTACTTTCTGTGAATTAGGAGACCAGGTCACGAAGGACGTTGTGACTTCACCATTGCTTCCCTTGGATGGCTCCATCTGGGGGGAGTTCAGCAGCCACATCATCAGGATACTCAAGCTCATGTGGCAAGGACCTGAGGTCTCCTGCCAACAGCCATGTGAGGAACTGAGGCTTCCTGCCAAAAACCTTGTGAGGGAGACTTCTTGAAATTGGATACTCCAGCTCCAGGCAAGCCTTCAGATGATTGCAGACCCTGCCAATATCCTGATTGCAACCACATGAGAGACGTTGTATCAAAATAATCCAGCTAAGCTGTTCCTGAATTTATACCTATCAGAAACTATAAGATAATAGTGTTTCTTGTGTTAAACTACTAATTTTTCTGGTGCTTTGTTATGCAGCAGAAGATAACTAATACACCCACTCAACATCAGTTCTCATCTTCTTAGAAACCAAACCTTGGGGCGCCTGGGTGGCGCAGTCGGTTAAGCGTCCGACTTCAGCCAGGTCACGATCTCGCGGTCTGTGAGTTCGAGCCCTGCGTCGGGCTCTGGGCTGATGGCTCAGAGCCTGGAGCCTGTTTCTGATTCTGTGTCTCCCTCTCTCTCTGCCCCTCACCCGTTCATGCTCTGTCTCTCTCTGTCCCAAAAATAAAATAAACGTTGAAAAAAAAATTAAAAAAAAAAAAAGAAACCAAACCTTGATTTTATCTGAGTGTTGTTCCCAGCTAAAATACTATGTGCCCCATACTCCCTCTGGATACATCCAGTGAAATGTTAGTAGGAGTTATTGGATGGCCCTTTCAGGAAAACTCATTTAAAACCACATTCTTTTTGCCTGAAATGCAAACGCAATGACTGGAGCTTCAGCTGCCAATTAAACATCACAAGGCAATCTTTAGAATGAAAGCCAAGAGCTAAAGGTGACAGAATAGAAGCAACCTGGGTGTCTAAAGATGATGGCATCATCAAACCAGCCCCAGAAATGCATTTGTGGAGTCTCTTTACATTGCAAAAAAATAAACTTCTATCTCGGGTTAGTTGCTGTTAGTTCTTGTCTCTGTTACCAGCAACCAAACGTACTTACTAGCTGATGGAATGTAGAATTAGATTTCTTGGATATGACTGTTAGGAAACATAATATAGTGAACCATCTAACAGGAGTAATCATTTAGCTTTGTAGGAATAGTTATTATCACAAATTACTGAGTTATGTATCTCATGGAAGAGAGCTTTGTGGGACATGAGCAGTATGTGCTGTTTATCCAGGATTTTCTTCCTTAGTCACTCCTGGTACACACACACGCACACACACACACACACGCACACACACACACATGCACACATATGCATTCACACACACACACACACACACACACACATATGCAAACACAGTATAACACACACTAAATTATTGACACTTGGGCTATCCTGATAAAACTGTCCTTCTGCACTGCGTCATTTAAGAATTACAAAGCAGCCAAAGCTAATTTCCAAAGTGTAGTTTTTTTGTTTCATGGATATATATATATATTATTTTGCTGATTTCTGGCAAATCACATGAAGCAAAAATAATTTTGAGTTGTAACATTTTTAAAACACCAGACTTTATTTTCTGATACATGTCAAAGTTTTATTTTCAAAACAAGAAGATAGAAAGGTCCTTTAGTGTTTACTTTGTTTTTTAAATATATAATGGCTTTATTTCGATATAATTTACATACCATACAATTCACCCATTTAAAGTGAGTAATTCAACAGTTTTTGGAATATCCACAGAGTTGTGCAAACATCACCTCAATCAATTTTAGACCACTTTTATCACTACAAAAAGAAATCCCATACCCATTATCAGTAAATCTCCATTTCTTCCTCAACCCTGCCCCAGCCCTGGGTAATCACTATTCTACTTTCTGTCTCTATGGACTTGCATATTATGGACATTTCATATACATGTAATTATATACTATGTGGTTTTTTGTGACTAAATTCTTTTACTGAGTATCATCTTTTCAACTTCATATTGAGGCACGTTTCAGTTCATTGCCTTTTTATTGCTGAGTAATATTTCACTGTAAAGATATACCACATGTTTACCCATTCATCAACTGATGGATATTTGGGTTTGTTTCCCTTTTTGGTTATTATGAAGAGTACTGGTGTGAACATTAATGGACAAGTTGTTTTTTTTTTTTTGTGGAGAAAAAGTTTTCATTTCTCTAGGGCATATACTTAGGAGTGGAATTGATAAGTCATATGGCAAATATATTTAACCTTTTGAAGAACTGCCCAAATGTCTTCCAAAGTAGCTGCAACATTCTAGATTTTCACCAGCAACGTATGAGGGGCCCAATTATTCTGCATCCTCACCAACACTTGTTTTTATCTGTTTTATTTTGTTTTGTTTGTTTATAGACATTCCTAGCAAGTGTGGAGTGGTAAAACATTGTCATTTGGATTTGCATTTCCCGGGTGGCTAATGATAAGGAGCATCTTTCCATGTGCTTATTTATGTTTTCTTTGGAGAAATATCTATTCAAATCCTTTGCTAATTTTGTTTATTTATTTATTTAATTTATTAATTAATTTACTATTTTTGAGAGACAGAGAGCATGGGTGGGGGAGGGGGAGAGGGAGAGGGAGACAGAGAGAGAGAAAGAGAGAGAGAGAGAGAGAGAGTCTTGAGTTGTGTGAGAATCCACTCACAGCGTGGATCCTGCCCTGGGGCTGGATCCCACAACCCTGGGTTTATGACGTGAGCCAAAATCAAGAGTCAGACACTCAACTGACTGAGCCACGGAGGCTCCCCAGATCCTCTGTTTATTTTTGAAAGTTGGGTATTAGTCTTTTTATTATTGAGTTATACATCCTAGATACAAGTCTCTTATCAGATACATGATTGCAATTTTTTTCTCCCATTCTGTGAATTGTCATTGCAGTTTTTATAGTTTCCATTGAAATAAGGAAGATTTTAATTTTAAGTCTCATATTCCTTCTTTCCCTTTTGTCACTTGTGCTTTTGGTATTACATCTAAGAAGGCTTTACTTAACTAAGATCGTGAAGATTTATTGTTATATTTCCTCCTAAGAGTTTTATCGTTTAGTTTTTACAGTTAGGTCTATGATCCATTTTGAATTAATTTTTGTGTGTGGTACAAAGAAGGGGTCAAATTTCATTCTCTTCCATAAATATCTAGGAATCCCAGCATCATTTGTTGAAAAGACTACTCTTTCCCCCATTGAATTTTGTGAAATCTTAGTGGTGTATATGCATATTTGTGTATGTGCATGTATGTGTGTGAAAAGTAATTTCAGTTTAGTGAAAAGATTAACTATATAAGAATTTTATGTTTTTCAAACTAAACAAATCTAAAATAGACATGTTGGTGACCTTGTCAATTTCTTTTGAGGGTCAAACAAATGGTAAATATACATTTGTGACTTTATAGCTTTATTCTCTACAGAACCTTGAATAATTTGGGAAAACAGATACGTACTTTGCTTTAGTTGAATGTTATCTGAAGAAGAGCCCTAAAAATTAGTAAGGTCATGTTGTACTCAAATGATTTATTATACAGATATATGTTTGTAAAATATCAAAACGAAATTATGTTATTCATTTATGACAGGACTGCTTAATGAGACTAAAGAACCCATTTCTACATAAAAAGATAAGACTCCGTGTAATACTTACTTTCATACTAAATGGACATACTAAATGGACACATCAACAAAACTGACATGTTTTCTTTAGCTTCACTGGGATTTCTTGGCTTTTTGGATCCCTTAACCATGTTAAAGATTTTCTTGTTTTGGCAATGAGAAGGCTTCATCCACATTCGCACTTCGCTGAAGCATCTTTTTCTTGCACATTTTCAGCTGCTTGTACACAATCGTTTTCAGACATTTTTTTTTCCTTAAGATCCAGTTTACAGGATTCCTTTTAGTGTAGATACTGAGTGCCCTGGTTTTGCCAGTCCTTGGCCTTCAAGCCCCACCAAAAGTAAAAAGGCTCCAATCTCGTGATGGAAAACCGCACAGTAACTGGCAGACGGGGTGTCTAAACATCTTCATCTCAGCTCTTTGGACCTTTTCGGTGCTCAGGGCACTGCAGCACATCCTCACCGCAGCAGCTTCAGGCAGGTGATTGCTTCAAATAAAGGCTGGGCTGCATTTTATAGTCCAACAGTAACTGAGCATGACAGCACTGAAAAGCAAAACCCTGGGCTTCTATACAAGAAGCCTGACGGTAACTAGCGTAGAGGTAGTTCTGTGTTCTAGGGAAGACTTTTTTAAAGCTTATTCAACCCCCAACTGATAGTGTTTTATTTCTGCCATAAAGCCAGTTTACACGAACAGTCCAGAGTTAATAGAGATAGGAGTCGTTGTAGCTACTGTATGGTTAATGAAGACACAGTACATAAAATGTAAACTTTGCTGATTCTCTAATTGGCAGACAAGCCTAGATCCAAGAAAGTCGTTTTTATAACACAGCATCACTTCACTAGACACCAGTGATCAACGCAAATAAAGTCTCCGATTCAACGAGATTTAGACTTTCACCTTAAGAAAGTTTCTTTTAACTGTATTGTTAAATATTTTCATCTGTCCTCTGGGGCTGTGCTGGCCAGTGCGGCAGCCATTAGCCACATGTGGCTATTGAAGCTTTGAATGTGGCTAGTTCAAACGGAGCTGTTCACCGGCTTTTGAAAACATAGTGCGAATGAAAGAACAAAAAACTCCAATAAATAGTTTTTAGGCTGTGTATACATTAAAATGATGCTTTTAATATATCTGGATAGGGAAAGTATGTTATTAAAATTAAGTTTACCTGTTTCTTTGTATTTTTTAAAGTGTGGCTGCTAGAAAGGTTAAAAGTACCTATGTAGCTCACATTTGTGGCTCCCTTTATATTTTTTATTGGATAGTGCTTTCTCTAGAGGCCAAGGGACTAGAGCTCTGTAGCTACACTGGAGTTCCATCTGTAAATATTTTTGTCAGTTGTCATAGTTCATTAGTCACTAGTTCATAGTGTATCATGTAGATGCAACACATCTCAATGTATATCTTTGTTTTCTTTACATGTCTTTACTGTCAAACAGCCTTTTTCCTTTCCTCAGAATCTCTTTCCTACTTTGCCTGCCTGGTAAATTCCTCTTACTTTTCAATATTCAGCTGAAGCATTATTTTCTCTGGCAAAATTTCCCTGAACTCCCTCATCCCCCACCCATACGCCAAGTAGAGCTAAACACTGTCCACTGGGCTATGACAGAATCTTGCCCCGTATCTACTGAGTGCTGTTTGTTGAGCACAGGGATAGGTGGTAGAGGCATCCAAATGTGAACCCAAGAGATGTGGACCCTGTGGTGTTTGCATCTAGAATGAGATACAGACAAGATAAACACCCAGTCACAAAATGATGTGAAACATGCTCTGCCAGCAGAGACTGCGGGAAGCCAAGCTATCCCTCCAACCAGCCTGATGGCAGGGCCCTGGCGGTGGACAGATCGGGACTGCATGGCGCCCCACTGAAAGTAAAGCTTCTTGTACTCCTGCTTTTTATGTAATTTGGCCTTAGCGTTGGTCAGGGCAGCCCCCCTTACCAATGATGGTACCTGGGGATTTGTCGGTTGGGGAATTGCCCGCGACAGCCACCCCCCCACTCCCCGGCCCCAGGAAAAGAACCACTGGGGAAGGAAGTAGGATTCCAAAGGGAAATTATACCCTACATCCAGCCCTTGCCACCCCCTATAAAGACTTCTCTACCTAAAGGAAGGATAGCCCCATATATTTCCCAGCCAAGGAGGGGACAAATGGGTTTGAAATCCCCACTCCGGCAACAAAGGAATGTATTTATGGATACAAGTTACTTCAACCCCTAGGCCCACTTGGCCCCTAGGAGGCATTCCAGATGATAACTGGACCTGGTGGGTTAAGGTACAGAATGGTCCATTAGTTCCTAGGTATACATTGCCTCTCTGGGAGCGCATAAGGTGTGGGTTCCCAAGGCCCTCTTGGCTCCCTCCCGGTACCCCAGACCAAAGGGAATACTTTTGGTCCTTGTACTGCAAATGGTTCAAAGGAACAATTAAGAAGTCATGTCCTTGTAAACGTTCCACTTGAGGTGTTGAGAGCTAGATGACCTTGAAAGGGCAGGAGGGAACGTTACAAGAAAATAACTATGTTGTTTCTTAATGGGTGATTACACAAAGGAACATTTTTAGAATTAGGTAATGCCAGAAAACATAGATGACGCACGCTATAAGGAATTTGCTAACAAATATAATGCCACGCTTGCCACAATAAAGCGGCCAGTCTAACATACTGCTGTTGTCTGAGCCCATTTGTTATTTTCACCGACGCCATTCATCCTTTGGGAACCCTTGGAGCTGCTGAGGCTGGACCCCGGCAAGAGACTCAGGGAGCACAACATAAACATACCTTTCCCAGGCTACTTCTTTGTGATGGATAATCATATAGATTCTGAACATTAAATGTCTGATGCCACAGGAACCATGGGTTTATAAAAATACTTTTGTGTTTAAGTATATAAACTGAAGGGCATCTTTTTCAGATCACAAGTGGTTAAAATGAGAGTTGTCTTCAAAATACAAATTACTGAATAGGCATTCTTACATTACATATATGCCCAATATCCCTGCAATGACTGTCTTAGACAGGAAATTTAGGTATTGATTTTTTAAAAACAAAGAACAACAACAAAAGAGCCCCACCACAATTAGCACGATTAAGTAAAAATGAATTCCACAAAAGGTGGCCAATTTACTTTTAATGATGCACTATCAAAAAGAGTTCAGGATCTCACTATTGGATTTCTGTGGGGTTGAAGAGATAGATTAATAGGAGGTGGGCAGCTTTGTTAAGTCATCTAACATGGCGCTGGACTTTTTAACACTAGCATTGGAGGGCAGTACCAATACTCTGCTTGTTGGGTTAACTGTGTAACCTCACTTATTAGAAGGCCGTTTCTCTATGAACCTCAGTGATCCAAAACCCAGTTAAGGTACAAAAAAGAATACTTTTTTTTTTATTTTTTTAAATGTTTATTTATTTTTGGGGCGCCTGGGTGGCGCAGTCGGTTAAGCCTCCGACTTCAGCCAGGTCACGATCTCGCGGTCCGTGAGTTCGAGCCCCGCGTCGGGCTCTGGGCTGACAGCTCAGAGCCTGGAGCCCGTTTCTGATTCTGTGTCTCCCTCTCTCTCTGCCCCTCCCCCGTTCATGCTCTGTCTCTCTCTGTCCCAAAAATAAATAAACGTTGAAAAAAAAAATTAAAAAAAAAATGTTTATTTATTTTTGAGAGAGACAGAGACAGAATGCGAGTGGGTTAGGGGCAGAGAGAGAGGGAGACACAGTACCTGAAGCAGGCTCCAGGCTCGAAGTGTCAGCACAGAGCCCTAAGCGGGGCTCGAACTCAGGAGCTGTGAGGTCATGACCTGAGCCAAAGTCAGACACTCAACCGACTGAGCCACCCAGGCACCCCAAAAGAATACTTTTCAAAGCAACATTTGAGTAGTTTGAATAACTGTCCCTAAGTCTATGCATTAAGGTTCATGTGTCTTACTCCTTGGTGAGCACATCAGTTTCTTACCTAGGACCTAATTAGTTTTACTTTACTGAATTGTGACAAGTGAGGCTATCTAGATTCCCAGTCTGCACTAGACCAGACACTGCCAATGAGAAGAGGAGGAAAATATTGGAGGCAGCATGCTGTGGCAACAGAGAAAAAGGACAACAGATTGTCAGTTAGTGAAGGGGACGAGAGAAACTACAAAGAGCAGAGATAATCACTAAGTCATAGAGTCCTTCAGTGCAGCGATTGATAGCTTATATACCTCCTGGGAGCATCTCTTAACAACTAGGAAGAAGCCTGATATAGAATGTTTTTGTTGAATCCGCTACAACTTACTGCAATAAACACTTTTAATAAAATTAACCCTGAATTTCCAAGAAAAAAGCCAAAGAAAGTCCAATATATTGCTCAAGAAAAATATATATATATATATATAACCCATTTTAGAAAATCTGTGTATATCACTTAACAGTTTTTTGTTTGTTTTTTAAGTTTGACTCCTTAAAGGGCCAGATTCCAATTCTGATGATCATCACTTAATTAGAACAGTTCACTTTCACCAACTGGATAAATGATGTACTGTAGAATAGCTGACTTTACACAGTGGCCTTGAGCAAATTTCAAACTGTTGTATATGCATGCATAAGAAGCTACCACATGAAGTTTAAACTGTGTTAGATGGCAACAGATTACACAGTTGAATCACTAGGGTGATGTAAAATAATTGTTCTAAAATGCACCATCACCATTAAGCAAAATGATCCTACCATGTGCCCAGCACTGTGCTAGGTGGTGCATTTATTAAGCATTGCTTTCACTTTTAAGATTTGGAGGTGTTACAGAACACTCATTCATATTTTTAAAGGTTAAAAGACATTTTAAATGCACAATACAGCCATTACATAACAGGCATAGACTACTGTTTCATGACTAGGATAGTGGTTTTCTTAAGTGTGCTGGCAACTCTATTTTCCAATGTTATCGAATTCTTAAGGATTTGAAAACCTATACATAGGAATGGAGTGCCTCATCCTCTCATTTGTTTTGTGTATTAAGTGTTTTAACACAGGCATGCCATTTCCGAGTCAAGGGTGAGGCTAAGCTGTACTTCAGCGTTTTTGTATCAGGCAAAAGACAATTTCAGCAACGGCACTCATTTCCCCCCCCCCCCCCCCCGGTACTTTTTTTCATGGCGAGTTACTAAACGCTAGATGCTAGAGTCAAAAAGAAACCTGACATCTGGGGAGGTGTTGAAGGGGTGTTAATAGTTCTAGTTAGATGTCTGGGGGAGCGTTGAGGATAAGATTTTAAAACAGCAAATGCAAGGAGAAGGAGGGGGGGATTATGGTTTTGTAGGACTCTCTCCTCTCTCTACTTTCTCTCGCCACCAATCCATATGTGCCTCCCCCCTCCCCAGTTCAGAGGCGGGTTCAGCGAGATTAAGCTGCAGGAAACCGAGAGGCTCCACAGCGCTGCCGCCCCGGCCTCGTGATGTAATTGTTATTTCTTATTCCGAGACTGAACCGAGCAGAGCTGCCGAAGAAGTGGCAGTCCTGTTCTTTCTGCCTCGTCTGGTGGGGTCAAATTCTTCCCCGGGATGATGTAGATTCGCTGACCGACTCCTGCCGGAGACTTCGCAGTGACAAAGCAGTTGAAGATAAACCCTGCTCCTGGGTCCTACGTCCGTCCAAGGAGCTGGACGGGGCACTCCTCAGGTCTCCTTCCCAGTCTTCCTCTCTGAGTCACTCCACATTGATTCCTGGGTGCCTACTACGTGCTAAGGCGTGGGGTCAAAGTGACCTGGAGTTAGTGCCCGTGCCCCCTCCCCCCCCCCCCCCACCGCGCCAAGATTGAAGCAGGACACACAGATTACAAGGTGGTGGAGCTGGGGGAGGGGTGCGTGAGAAGGAGGCGAGGGAACGCGTGTCGTGGGGTGAAATGGGAGCGGGGGCGCCAGCACCCCGGCGGGACCTGGGCGTCCCGGCCCCCAGGCTGTGTCCCAGACGCGAGCCCACGGCCGGCGTTAAAGAGAACAAGCCCCCGGGGGGCCCGGGAGGAGCTGTCCAGTCGCCTTGGGCTGTCGGGGGCGGCTGGACAGAGCCGGGAGCCGAGCGTGGGGGGGGAAGGGGTCGGCTCGGGCGCGTGGAGCACCCACCTCTCCCGGCCGACGCAGTCCTCCCGCCGCCTTTGGGCCCTGCAGCCCCCGCCGGGCCATCCAGAGGGCGGGCAAGGAGGAAAACAGCAAACCGGGGGCGGGGGGGGGTGCTCCTCAGTTCCCGCGAGCTGCCGGGACCCGAGCGGTTCCTCCTGCCCCGGTGACAATGGGAGGGAGGGGGAAAAAAGGGTTAAGAAACTTGGCTGAAGAGCTGAATGGCGTGGAGCGGCGAGGGGAGGGACTGGGCCGCGGCGGACTCGGCGGCGGAGGGAGGAGCGCGGCTGCGGGCGGGCGGGCGGCGAGCGAGGCGCTCAAAGTCAGCCTCGCAGACATTGCAGCAGAGCCCCGAACTCGGGAGGCGGCGGCGGCGGCGGCGGAGGAGGAGGAGGCGGAGGAGGTGGAGGAGGCGGCCGAGGCGGAGGGACGCGCCGGCCCCAAGCCCTCCCGCCCGCCCGCGCACGCCCGCCGGTGGCCCCGCGGCTGCCACTGCGCTTGGCAGCGCTGCTGACCGGAGGGAAGAGCTCGCCGGGGCGCCGAGGGAGCACGGGGCGGCGGGGCGCCTTCGTGGAGTGCGCCTGACGGAGCCCGAGGCGCGGAGCCGCGGCGGCCTCGGGTGAGTGGCGGCCGCGGCCGGGGGCTGCAGGAGCGGCCGCGGGCGCCGCCGGAAACGGCCCGGGAGCGCGGCCCCGCGGCGGCGGCGGCGGCGGCTGGCAGGGCCGCGGGGGCGTCGGGGCGCCGGGGACCGCGCTGCCTGCGGCGGGAGCGGACGCGGACGGCGGGGTGGGCTCAGCCTCGGGGAGGAATCGTTTCCGGGGATATTCCGCCTCTCCTGCCGGGTCCGAATCTTCCCGGGAACTCGGGGTGGGGGTGGGGGGGGGAGGCAGCTGGGCCGGCAAGTTGTGGAGTTGGCCCCGGGCTCACCGGCCGCTCTGTGGCTGTCCTGGGCCGAGGGGCGGCCTCCGTGTGCTCCCCGAGGCGCGCCCGGCACGGGTGGCCGGGCCCGGGTCGTGCCCCGCTCCACTGCCCCCTCGGCCCGGAGTCCCGGGCGCTTCTCGCCGCGCAGCCCTCGGTCCTGCTGCCCGGGGCGACCTGGGCGGCGCCGGGTGCTGCTACCCGTCTCTCGCCCGGTGCCTCCCTGCTCAGGGCTCGCGGGATTCAGGGTCTGGACAAGCAAACAGGAAAAAAGGGACAGCTCTCCAGGCCCCCACCAGACCCCCAGGCCTGGCCGGTCGGTTCTTGTCCTTCCCCCTCCCGAGAGCGAGGCTCTTTGCACCCGAGGCCTCAACCATCACTTGACCCCCTGATGAGCCAAAAACCGGGCTCACATTTGGGGTGAGCCCAGTGGAGGTCCTGGGAGGCTGCCTTTCTCTCCTCTTGTGCAGCAGTGTCCTCCTTACTACTAGTGAATCTTGTTGGTTTATGAACGGTTTCCCTGGAAATATTCTACGATCCCTCCCATCCTTTCCAAAGTAGTTTCCAAATTTTAACCAAGAGTTGGTGTTCAGTGTAAGGAACAAAGGAATCAACTGTGTGTCTCAGAGGCGACCAAGCTGGGAGTCTGTAACACATGTTGATCTCTGAAGCATTACAGGCGGTTCTACCTTCTATCTCGTTAGTGATTTAATTGGTTTCTGAAGATAGTGGAAGAAAAACAGAATGATAAGCGCTTTTGCGTTAAATATTTTTTTAATAGGGCATTTTATTTTGGAAAAAAATTAAGACGTTTCTAGCTACAAAGACTTCTTGCTCAGACGGTGGAACTAAGTTGGAGTTTGTCTCCGGTAAAGTAAATGATTAAATTGTGAGATGGTGCGGGGGTGAAAAACTGTCTTTAGAGGAAGAAAGCCTGTCTATAGGTGTCCAAAGTAAATATGGTTGTCGTGTAATATACATGAATACCCTTTACGTTTGGGGGGGGGGCATTCATGGAGCAGAGGGCTTTGGTAATTCATTCTTTAAAGTTATGAATTGCCTTGAACCTGCTTATTAGTGGATCATATGTTTAGCAAGTGGGTGCATCTTCCGGATGTTTAACCACCACTTTGTCACCTTTGTTGAAGAGACACTGAAATAAGTGGACTTTTAAAACAAATAGTGCTTCAACTGCCTGGCACTTGAGTGTGGGTTGCTGCCTGGAGTATGTTGAAATGTTTTTCAACTTAGAAATAAGTTGCTTGGGTTTTGCCCAGGGCTTTGGTGGTAGTGTCGATTGGGTTTGGTTGGTTCAGAGTAGTGCCTTCCTAACCAGTAACAACTTTTCCCTGTCTGGAGTTAGTTCCTAGAGACAAAGAAGAATCAGTCCCTGGGAACAGCTACTGTGCAGGCTGGGGGATTGTCACTCTAGTCTGTTTCACTCACTCTGGTGGGGAAACACCTCTTTCCACACTTACCCCTGCAGGTGCCCTAAGAGGGTGAGTTAAATGTATATTTTGGGGGGGGGGGAAAGAGGACTGCTTATTGTTAGTTTTACTCCAGTGAGGTCCCTACAGTGCTTTTGAAGCAGTTGAAAACCAGGTTTAATGCCTGTGGGAAGACTTGACTTAGAACTACTTTTTGCGTTTATCTCCAAAACTCTGTAGAACTTGGGTTTTACTAATTTAAACATCCCCAAATACTGTAAGTTTGCAACAAAGAAGTGTCTGTAAAAGAGGCTAAGGGCTCTTCTGACTCTTGCAGTTTTAAGAGCAAAACATCATGATAAAAAATAACCTATACCACCACCTAGAGTCTGTTTGTTAGTTTATTGCTCCTGAAGTTTGCTTAAATTGACACGTCTCTTGTGGTTCCAATATAGCCAAAAAATGATTAAGAAGCGCTAGCTTTCAAAAGGCCGTCCAAGAGAATAATTATTTGTGTAATAAATAGCAAGTGCCAATTTCAATTATCCATGCTACCTTTAGCATTGAAAATTATGACATATCAAGTTGAGTGGCTGTTCTCCAAAAGATACGGATTCAAAAGAATTTAAAACTGGGAATTTTTCAGTTTGCGCTCCAAGGTAGCTCTGTGATTGCTTAAAGACTGTCTTCACTGTTACCAGAGATTCAAGAAATCTCACAGATGAAATGTCATTAGGACTTTTTGAGGTCCCACATCAAACAAAAGCAATGATAAAAGTATAAGGGAGTGTTACAACTCCAGGAATTCTGGAAATTCAAAAAGTAAGAGAGAACATAGGCTGTAGTAGACTTAGGGTTCCGAGAGGTGAAAAGTAAATCAATGTGAAATAAAGTGGTAATCTGTCTGGCTGGTAGTTTATACATAGTAAAGCGATCCGTTAAATGGGAGACCTGGGGATGGCAGCTTTAGTGCCATGCGGCTTATCACATTGTCTGGAGGAAGTAACGTTCCTTCTTTAAATGGTACAACCTGAGAGAAAGATGGCCTCCAAGATCTTTAATTAAATACCGGTTGCACAGAGAGAACTAGAGCACTGTATTAATTCTGTCAAACATCACTATTTTAGAACATTGAGGACAACTAAAAATGAATTAACTCATATCTGAAAGCAGAGTTTTATGGAAGGTGACAGATGAGGCAAAATATGTCAATCTAATGGAACAAGTAAGAAGATAAGAAGATATGTCATTCTTGGCTCTCTAGAAAGATGAGAGAGAAGAAGGTTATTATTAATTGTACAGATTTCTTTGCAAACCAATACTGGAAGGCAGTGATATAGAAGGTAATTTTAAATCAGAGTGGCTTAGGATATCATACATGATGTTAAAGGGATTAGGTTTTTAATTTTAAAACTTGAAGATTGTAGGAAACTTAAAAGCTCGTATTTTAAGTGTTGTTTTGGAAAAGCGGTAAGAGTTTTGTGTATCAGGTTGAAAGATAATTCTGCCAGAAATAAGTTCAAAACGTCTAATTTTCACCTAGAAAGAATTGTTGAGTTTAAATTGTGATGGGTACAGTTTTGTTTTTCAAACTTTAGATTGCCTGATGCAGTTAGTTTTTAAAGCGTAGGTTAATAGAGAAGAAGAATTCTAGTTTATCTGTCAGTGGTACACCTCTCTCTGTATTGCTGTCTCCTCTCATCCCCTTTTCTAAAATAAACAGCTTCTACATTTTTGGATACGTTCTTTCATGAAAATTGCCTTCCTTTGCAGCTTCCTGTCTTGGCCCTGGTGGGGTAAAGGTTCTTTACTCTTGAGCTTTTTCCATATGCCCCTTCACATGGCTAATACACGATCAGTGTGCATTTTGTTTTGTTTTAATACTGATTTACTGTTAACGTGGATGAAGACTGGGGAAAGAAGCATTTGGTATTTTAACAAAGCTCCTTGTGCACATGTCTTCCAATGGAGGAAATATTTTTATGAAAAGCAATTATTGACTACCATTGAAAAGTCAAACATTCTCAGCAGAATATGGCAGGGGGAGGGGCTTCAGGATAATAAGTTTGAATCTGGGAATTGAATTGTTCAAGATGCATTTCCTTAAGTTGCTCTCCGGGGGCGAGGGGATGAACAGACTCATTCTGTAGTATTTAGATACCACAACAATCACAGAAATATAACACCAGGATGGTCACTAAGACTTGAGAAGGTAAAAATCAGGAGTGTCAGATGATGAAGCAGGCCATTGGAATGGAACTGAGGATTATGTCCGGAGGCTGGAATGAACAAAAAGTAAATGGAGGAGAGAGATCTTGTTTCCGTATCCTGTTTGCATCTGATGCTGAAGCAGGGACATGAATTGCTGATGGTAATGGATTCCCTTTTATGAGGGCTGCAATATTATATAAATAGTGGTTGTTTGGAGAGGGAAAAATGACAAATTCCACATTTGTGCCTCTGTATACTTTGCTGTTGAGTGTCTCTTAAATATATATTTAAGGTGGAAGCCCAAAACTGGGCACCAGAATAGAACCGGGAGTTATAGTTTGTTTGGAAGAAAATGAATTCATATTAGACCACTTTTCTTTGTTCTTTTAAGATCTTGTGTTTCCCAAGGGTCTTACTGAACACAGGAAACAGTACTGAGGTTTGGGTGGTGAACTAGAGAATTCTTTCCTAGGATTTCTGATAAAGATAACTTGAAGCGGATAACTACAGAAAGAATATTTCCTTTAAGCACCTTTAGGATTAGGGGGAAATAGGGACTTAGAGTTCTCTGAAGTCTTAGTAGGGTTTCTTCACATACTGTGCTCTAAATGTCCATCTGTTTCGTTGTTGTTGTCGTCGTTGTTGTTGTTCCTTGAAATTTAATGTTCAGTTTGATAGATATTGAATATTTAGGATTCTAAAAATTAGAGGTCATTTAGAACAGACTTTTCCTTTTCCTTTACTACAGGTATGAAGGGTAGTTTTAATTTTTCATTAAAAATACAGCTATTGAGATAATAGGATGTTATACTAATTGTTGTCACTGTGATAGTACATACTGTGCATTATGAACTTTGAAATCCAAACAGATTCCTGCACCTCTTAAAATATTACAAATAAAGCATTACAAAACTTGTGGTGTCTTAGAGTATCCATACACCTGAAACAAAGTAATCTTATTTAAGTTCATGAAACATTGAGAAGAACAGCAAAGAGGGGAAATATGATACATTTTACCACTGTATTAGGATTTTGTTAAAGTTAATACCTTAAACCATGCTAGGGATAACATTTGGCCTAGAACTGTAGGGGTAATATGATGAGAAGCAGATTTAAAGAATTTATGAGGAGACTGGCAATTCAAAAATGTAGCTATGAAAGAAGGGACTTCACTGTGTTTACTTAGTGGTATTAAGATACTTCTGAATGTCTATACCAGATTTTAGGATAGATTGTTTTTGAAGATAATGTTATGGATAATTACCTGATTTGGATAATTCATCTGATTTGTTTTTTAGCTGAAAAAAATTCAAGAATAACTCCAGAATGTGTTCAAACTTTGGCTAGGAGGATGCTTGTGACATCCATTGGTCTGTCCGTCCATCATCCATCCATCCTTCCTCCCCACCTTTCTTCCTTCATCTATCCTGTCTTCCTTCTTCCCTCCCTCCCTCTTTCAATAAATAGCGTGAGGGGAAAAATCATTTTGTTAAGAAATTTGGAAATAGAATTGCTTCTCTGAAAGGGTTAATAGTTGTGTTTGAAATTCAAAGCTAGCATGCTTCACTCTTCCCAGGAAATTTTTTTGACTTGGTATACTTCAGGGAATAAAAGCTCTAAATTAAAACCCATCTTGCCTCTTTAACTTTGTGTCATTTAGCAAAAATATCTTTAAGGATGAAGAAAGAGACCCTTATTTGCCTTAAATTCCAGGTCACTCTGTGACTAAGCCTGGTGTTTCAAGAAATATTAAACTAGAAGCTTGCTGGGAACTTGAGTCATCAGCTTAAGATACCACGAGGACCAGGACAACTCTGATTGACCTGATGTTGGTGTTTATTCAGAGCTTTGGTGGAATGAAGTCTCTTATCCTTGGACTTCTAATTAAGAAAGTCCTTTTTCAGTCACGTGTTAAATGATAGGGCTACTCCTTATTTTTAAATCTGTAATCTGCTAATGAATTGAGAACAAATCAGGAATTAAGGAGTTAGGAGCTTCTGTTAATTGGGGTGCTTTATTTTGCTTTTACCTTCCTCACCAGCTATGTAAGGATACTGGGTAGAAGTCAGGCAATTAGCTTTAGGTAGATGAGAGAAAAGCTCAAGTCACATAGTTGATAAGCAAACTTCTCCTTGTAGTTGTGTGCTTTGACTTGTTGAGTTTGTCTATACTGTATATAACATGTGACTGCATTAAAAAATACATTAATGCATTAAAAAGTCATGATAATTCAGCATTGCAGTAGTTAGGAAATTATGTTTATATGTAGTCTTAAAATGAGAATAGTATAATTGTTGTGTTGATTTAATAACAGTGTAGATAAGAGAGCTGACATGTGACAGAACATAATCAAAATTTGAGAATTAGAAGTTCAAAATAGAAAAAAAAAAGAGTCTTCTCCCTTGAGGGATCTCTCCAGGATTCGAGAGATAGGAAATGTTTAAGGGATTGTAGCTGGTTTTTGAAATGCGCACTTTTTTAGATTATCTTTTTTGATTCTTGCATTTATGAATTTAGAGTAATCTACAACAGAGTGGTAGATGTATACACTGGAAAAGAAACAAATTAAGGGAAGGAAGGGGGATAGAAGAAAGTGGAGAATCCCAAGAAAAACTCTAGAATAGGAATTGACCCCACCTTTCAAATAGGCTAGAATAAGAAACACTCAAATAGGACATAAATAAAAAACATCCTCAAAATGAATTAATCATAGTTGCAGGGTTTTGTTTTGTTTGTTTGTTTGTTTTCCTATAAAGGGAATATTTGCACAATGGGTCATGTAAGCTCAACTTTGATTTTTAAAACACAAATTTTTAAATAGTCTTTGTTCTAGGGGCACCTGGGTGGCTCAGTGGGTTAAGTGTCCGACATTGGCTCTGGTCATGATCTCATGGTTTGTGGGTTCAAGCCCCACGTCAGGCTCTGTGCTGACAGCTCAGAGCCTGGAACTTGCTTCAGATTCTGTGCCTCCCTCTTCCCCCCCCCCCGCCCCCTCTCTGCCCCTCCGCCGTTCACTCTCTGCCTCTCTCAAAAATAAACATTAAAAAAAAATAAAAGTATTTGTTTTGTTATTCCACATCCAATTTTCTAGCTTAGGATCTGCTACTAAAACCGTGTATAATACAGATAATGGGAACGTCCTTTTATCTCTCTGTAGACTAGAACAAGGGGTTTAGATTTGATTTCTAAATTGTGAAATTCTGATTCTATACATTGACGTGTGCTGTCAGTAAGCAGTAAAGATTTCAAGCCTGAGGTTTTAAAAGTAGACATGATAGGGTAAAAACTGGAAATCCAAAAAGCTGCCTTTTTTTTTTTTAAACGTTTATTTATTTTTGAGACAGAGAGAGACAGCATGAACGGGGGAGGTTCAGAGAGAGAGGGAGACCACAGAATCTGAAACAGGCTCCAGGTTCCGAGCTGTCAGCACAGAGCCCGACGCGGGGCTTGAATTCACGAACCGCAAGATCATGACCTGAGCCGAAGTTGGACGCTTAACCGACTGAGCCACCTAGGTGCCCCACTGCCCTTTTTTTTTTTTTTGCCTTTTACTTTTTTATTGAGAGAAAGAGCAGGAAAAGGAAGAGGATTTGGGGACATCTGCTTTGTTCCAGGCACTTGGCTGTCTGCTTTACAATTTCCATGTGACATAGGTATCATTTTCTCGATTTACAGAGAAAGAAACCTAGTGTGAGAAATGCCTGAGGTCACACAGCTAATGTCATTGATAATAATTTGCTTTTTCATGAGAGTATGCCATCTTTTTTAAAAGAAAGCCAGTCTCTATTTGATTTTTAGAAAGTTCTAAAAGCCTGCTCCCAAATAGAGCGTAGAATAGCCATAGAACTCGGTGCAGCACCCCCAGTCTGCCGGGCCTGGCTTTCCAAAGACCAGTCTCATAAGGAAGGCACCCTGTTTCCAACTGGTAATTCTGTAGCAGTTGATGTTAATTCTCAAGAGAACTGATGCCCTCTGTTCCCTGGGCTTACCTGAGAAATGTAGTCACCCAGGGTAACTCTGCAAGCTCCTTTCCCTCCTCAGATGCTAACCCTTGTGAGGTATTCCACACAATTACCGTAGTGTTCTTTGAGGCAGAGAAAGCAACCATGTTTCTTGATATAATTCATTAAAATACCTTGTCATGGTCTTCATCCAGGTGCTCCCAAGGCTAATTTTGTTTGTCTACTTGAAGGAGCACTTTCAGCAAATTCAGGCCCATAGCTCTTTCTGGTGGAAAAGTTAAAATTCTTGACTGTAATGGTTCTTGACATGAATTTTGTGTCATTGCCCTATCTTCACCTACCATAATTTTATTTTAAAGACTACACCATGCTAATAAACTGGGCTCTTTGTTACAAAGAGGAAATTGATAATGCATTTGTGAATTTATCAGGAGGAAACAGAGATAGATGAGTATTTGGCTTCATTCTGGGAGTAGAATATGGTCAGGAAAGAGATTTTTGGGTTAGGGAGGTTTGTGGTATACAGTATTTTTTTTTTAATTTTTTTTAATGTTTGTTTTCGAGAGAGCGCGTGTGTGTATGAGCACGAGTTGGGGAGGGGCAGAGAGAGAGACAGGGAGTCACAGAATCTGAAGCAGGCTCCAGGCTCTGAGTCGTCAGCACAGAGCCCGACACGGGGATTGAACCCACGAACCCTGAGATCATGACCTGAGCCGAAGTTGGATGCTCAACCCACTGAGCCATCCAGGTGCCCCTGGTATACAGTATATTTTTAAGTGCACATCGGACGTGCTCTGTTATTGTTGAGGCCATGAGAAATGTAGTTATAAACCTCTCCACCTCTTCTTACTTGCTTCATTTAAAATTTATGGAATTCTGAACCCAAAAGAATAAAGCTGGGTGGTAGTGGTTCCCTCTGCACTAAAAGATACAGTCAAATTAAAACTGTAGTGGAGACACAAGGATGAGTAATAGGCTCATATACATAATATTTTCTAGCGTGCTTTGGATTTTGAATTGCCAAGTGAATGTTGGATAAACAAAAGGGTTTGTATAAAAGCTGCAAAGGAGTGTTTTACTACAATGTTTTATTAAGAGAATATATTGTATCTGGCCAAATAAGAGAGAAGCCATGTAAGTAAACAATCTGGGGGGAAAAAAAATCTTTCTGGAGTTCAGATACATGTTTATATTCTCTCCCTAACCCATCCCTACCTTTTTAAGAAGTTTAACTGAAATAGACTGAATCTACATGAGGCCAGGGATTGAAGATAGAAATTTTTTTTTTTATTCACCATCTGGTTCTTTCCCAATATCCAGATGTTTGGTGTTATTGAGTCAAAACTCAAAGCAATGCATTGTTTATTTTGTTAGTAAAACGCTGTGCTTACTATCCTAGTATCCTTGACTGACCTGAATCAATGTCATATTTTCTTCTTCCCTTTCTTTTCCTTTTTTTTTGCTTGGCTCTCACATAAGTTGAAGTAATTTCATAGAATCCTTACATTTTTCAGAGTGGAGGGGAACGTGATAAAAGCTATGGATGCTCCAGGTTTAAGTCTATTTGTCCTACAGGTACCTTGTCTTCCCCATTTCAAACAAGTTGGGTTATAAAGGCATCTTGCTTAATAGGAGAGTACACGGAATAGTAGTTGGTGTGAACTGTAAATCAAATAGTGTTAAATGCTACCTTTTAGCACTTACACACCTTTTTCCTTTGATCCTCCTTTTTTTTTTGCCAAGGTATACATATGATGCAATGGGGTAAATTACTTGCTTATCTTCCAACACTTTTGTCATTGTTAATGCTGAAATGAGGGTGTTGTATATATTGTACACCCGAAACTATTATACTGTTCACTAACTGGAATTTAAATAAAAACTTTAAAAAAATGAAATAATATTTCCAAAACTTTTGTTGTTTGCATTTTACAGAGGAGGAAACTGAACCCCTGAGAATTTAAGTACATTTTAAAATTTATACAGCCAGTACTTGGGTAAACCCAGGATAAGAAATCAAGCCTTAATTTATTTCAGTTTATTAGTTTTTGTGAAGGCAGTCACAGAAAGAGGGCTTAGGTACCAGATGTTAAGAAATCGTTAATAACGTTTGGTGATGGATCCAGCAGTAAAGTCCACACTGACCAGAAAGACAGTCTTGAGAAGCGGAGCGAGAAAGGACCAGCTACATCCCCCTTGGTTTTGGAGCATATTTTCTTCTCCTGCTACCAAAATATGGTCTTCAGAACAGTCTTGTGATTCATTTGATATTCTCGTACTTGGAACGTACTTTCTAGGCTGAGAATTTAAAAACAAGTTTTACAGTACAGGTGCGCATTTATTCATGCAGCAGCTTTGTTTCTACATGTTATATACATTTTGAGCTCTATTTAAAAATCAGTAGGGAAACTTCTATTTGTAGATTACCAGAGCCAGGTACCTTTCGTTAACTAGTGGGATCAGAATACTCACAGGTCAGCTCTAGTTATTACTGAAGAGTGATATTTTAAAATTACTAGTGCAGGTAGTTGGGTCTGTCTGTTCAACTGGGAATATAATGCAAAGGTTATGGACCCCATTACTGTATACTCCTGTGAAAAGGTAACATAATGACAGGGCACTGTGTGGACTAGTGGTGAGAATGTGCCCTGAACCAAGGGCCTCTAGATCCAGCCCTGTAGAATGAGAACAAGAGAGAAGAAACCTAATGGGAGCCACTTATATGGGCCACAGACCATATTTTGACCTTGGCGAAGTAAATTGGAAAGAAATATTCTTACTCATGGGACAGTGGGCAAGAGAGTGTAGGTGCTCACTGCAGTCCCCAAGCCTCCAACAAGATCAGGTTTGTCTCCCACAGTTCTCTGTACCCTGATTGCAATGGCCACACTTGTTTAATGTTTGTGTTTCTCAGTGGACCGTCCGCTCCATGAATAGGAGCTCATTCATCAGTGTACTGTTGGTGTTGTAGATGCCTGGCACATAGAGGGCCGTTACAAACATTTGTTGAACTGAACTGTACCAATCCAATTATTGGTAAACTCTGGCTTTGTGGGGTCAGGGATAGAGCCTTTATGTATTTATATGTAACAGTTGCCAATTATTGTGCATAGCTAATTCGTAATAGCTGCTGTTCTACATTTTTTTTCTTTATTTAAATTAGGGCGTCTAAAAGGAATACTGTTTCTTCCTTAAAATTTATCATCATCTTTCCAGGAGTATTAACTATGAAGGAAAAAGTGCACCTATTGGTGACATTATAATTACTTGGCACTTGCAATTGTTTTGTAATGCTGGGTTTCTTCAAAAATACACAAACTACAATATCTCAGAAAACACATTTAGCACAATCTTTGGGGGCAACATTTAATTATTTTTTAAAGAAACAAATTTTTTATAGAGCTGCATAGAGAGTTTTCTTAGCTTCATTTCCTTAAAGACACTTAGTTTAATGGTAGTGGTAAAGAGACCCGAGCTTGACACATTTAATCACATTGGATTTGACTAGTTGGGAAGACGGAGGCATTTCAAAATCTCATGTCTAGAGTTAATTTTGGTGTTCAGTAATCTAAAAGTTAGAGACCATCAAGAATGACCTGATGATTCAAACCCTACTAAGTTACAGGACTTAAATAGTAGATGAACCCCTTTTGTTATTATTATTTTTTAAATTAGTAATAGCTCTTTTCTGGAGGTGAATTTTTTGACTGTCACAACACTATTCTGTTCAACTAGATTAATAATGCTCAGGTAGAAAGGAAACATTTTAAAATGGAGCTCAGAAATTTCTAAACTACCAGTTAATTTTCAAATGCTAAAATGTATAGATTATCTGGGATATATGTTTACAACACTGAGATTTCACAAATGCTCTTAAAGTAACTTTAACCCGGTTTCTTGCTTTGTGAAGATAAAGTTTTACTAAACTTCATCCATGCTTGGGAGTGGATATCTTTTGTAAACAGAAAAAACAGCTCTCATGGCTCTCATGTATATATATATGTGTGTAGTGTGTGTGTGTGTGTGTGTCAGTCACATGCTTATAAATTATAGCAAAAGAAGATCTGCAGGCCAATGGACTATTGTCCAAAGTAAAAAGGTAGAAAAAATTGCACATTGACTAATTATGTGATACATTCTACTTTGTGCTTTCA
This sequence comes from Lynx rufus, assembly GCF_022079265.1. NCBI lineage: Eukaryota > Metazoa > Chordata > Mammalia > Carnivora > Felidae > Lynx > Lynx rufus. Next base: position 130,650,553 of record NW_025814867.1, on the reverse strand, counting down.
AAATTGTTTATCCTGATTGACTGGACATCTTTGCTTTTCATAGTTCCTTAGCGTCAATGTGTTATAGAATGCATGAATTCTGTACATTAGTATAAGTTTTCCAATGTTAGATTCCTCAACAGAGACCCAAACTTAATTTCTATATTCATGAACTGACTCTTGTAAGTAAGGCATGATGTTTCATTTAAAATAACAGCATTTTCCTTTGTGGTAAAAAAAAAAAAAAAAGGTGAATAAGATTCTAAATCATTATTTGTGGGTAATTATTTTGTGTCTGCTACAAGTGTTTGTTCTAGCTCTGACCACTCATCCAGCCACGTATTTTACATTTTGTACATCCTTGTAGATACTTGTCCTGATAATGCCAAGCCATGCTTTCCTTTGAAATAGGGTAAACAAATTCACTTTGAGTTTTAAACTCTCGTACCATGTTTTCTTACCTGTTAAAATAGAGTAAATTCCATCATTGGATTTATTCATCATTTTAGCACAACTCTGAATGATCTTTCTTTTAAAAATTATGGTATGTTCCAATTAGTGGCATATTACCTTAACTTGTCAGTTTCCTGTAAAATGACAATATTGATTACTGAAAATGGGTGAAATGGGCCTTGGGACAGTCAACAACAAAAAGGATAGAAGTAAAATCTGACTTTTAATCTTTTGAAAATCTGAGACCAATTTGTATTTTCTCACAAGATTCACAGATGATAATCCAATATTTGTTATATGTTATTGATCTTTAAATTGTTTTCATGTGTTATAGTGAAAGTAGTAAAAAATTTTTCTAGCTGTGTGAGGAAAATGGAAGAGGACTAATAACACACATTTCTGTATGTTAAAACTAAAATACCCCTGTGAAGACAGCATGTTAGTTTCGACTATATTTTTTATTTTATAGTGAATTTAAAAGTTTTTTTTTGTTTTGTTTTTATATTTTGAAATCCTGGCAGATGCAAACAGCAATCTGTATACATACAGGTGTTAAAAAAAAAAAAAAGTATTTTTAGAGATCTCCAGCTGTGAATTTGTCCACTGGGAATAAATTGTGAGTTGTAATTGCTTTCTGTAACTTAAGTCATTTGCTCTGTTGAATATTTAAATGAAGCATCAGGAAAGAAAAAAAAACTGTATTCATACAATACATATTCACACATACTTATATGTGAATGTGGCAGAATTTAGCAGTTCTTGATGACCATTGTTACTTTTAAAAAGAATTAGCGAGGGGAGAGAAAGTTTTGTGTGTGTAGGGAAATTACTTCTGAGGCCTGTTCACATGCCTATTTGTTTTGCTTTAGTCTAGTTTGTGTGGTGCATTCTAGAGGGTGGTGAAAGATAATAATTTGTGGTGAACAATTAGTATCCTTAACACACTGTTGAGTGGTTTAACTATTAATCAGAGATATCATGGAGAATAAAGGAGTAGAGGTAGAGATTAGATAGGTTTCAATGTGGCTCAGCTGAAGCTGTGAAATGGGCTTCATTTAATGTTTTCTGGCCTCAGTTTATAAAATAAGGGAGGCGGACTAGAATGATGATTTGGTTCCTCTCCGTAAGAATCAGTATCACTTCACAAATGAGGTTTTACTGTTGCATGCATTGAGTAACAGTGTGCATAGAACTAAGGGCTGAGAGGATGTCCCTTATGATTTTTTGAGCTTGGCATTTCATATTTTACAGCAAAGTTTTTAGTTTAACATAATTGAACTTGTACTAGATAGGGTTAATAGGCTAGAACAAAAGGTCAAAGCATAAGGCATTAGGCTTAATTAAGGGAGAGCAGGAGTGGCAGGAGTGTGTGACAGTTAAATGGGTTTCCCACAGACTAATGTCGGTTACAGTGCAACCATGCCTCAACTTAAGTGGGTTATTTTGTGCAAAGGGCAGCAGTGATTAGCAGTTTGACATGCCAGACACTTCTGGCCAATCCCATCTGTTTTAGAGGTTAAAAAAGCACACCTTTATGAGCTGATGGATTGATTTGTGTGCCCGTCTGGTAAAGATTAGAAGTCCAAGGCCAATGCAGTAAATGTCAGTTACAGAATATTGTACTTTCTTCGTTGGCTCATTGTTTTAACCGTCAACTGTTTTATAATGGGGGATTACTGCTGTTTATGGAGTTGAATGCAAGATGGGTGGGGGAACAGGTAAGAGAGGAAGAAAAAATATTTCCTAGATGGAACTGTGAAGTCACATATTCTTAGCAAGTGTTTCAAATAGAGATGATGGCCTATTCTAGATACACTTGATTTGATGGAATGTTTTTGGCCTGTTCCTTACAGTTTGAGTCACGTTGTTCTTTTCTGAGTGTTATTTGAACAACCCTGTCAGTCCAGGATTTAATTTTACATACAGAATTGTTAAGTTTCTTTATTTAGGTAACTCTGTTTCTGACAGATGGATAGTTTATCTCCATATCATTATATCTATTTAAAAAAGTGTAATATTTTGTTCATTAACCTCCTGGGGAAGAGGAAAGGGAAAAGAAAAGAGAAAATGGAAAGGCATAAGTGTGCATGCTTGCTTTGTGGCTAGGGTTTACTGGGCGCACCTGAGATTGATGCATGCTGTTAAAATGAAGTGTATCTGAACCTAGACTCGGACTCCTTTCTTTCTTTGAGAGCAGTAGGAGTGATGCCATTAATGTAGTTCATTTTCAGTTCAAGGTTGTAGACCATTTAAAGATACACAAAGGCTAGATTGTGGCTATAAAGATTGGCTTTAACATGTTCTGATGTCCATGGAAAGGAAAATCCTCAATTTATGTGGATGAAATAGAACTTTAGATATTGTGATTGTAATCAAGGAGCTGTAGGCACATAAGGCATTCAGTCTTTTGGGTGGACAGACGGAAGTGTTTTAGAAATAACAAAAAGTTATCATCTTTATCAGAAAATTATTGACAACCTGAGATTTGAGTTTAAGTAAAAATGTGACCAAGAACACGGAAACAATACTAGAAGATTCTGATTGGCCCCCTATGCTTTTATCCTTGTCAAAGGATGTGAACCATGAATTACTTGTTATGTGTTTATACAAATTATATATATATATATATATATATATATATATATATCATGTTAGACTCTGAATTGCTTCTTATAGAAAGGAAACTTAAATATCTAAATAAGATATGGTCACTGAAAGTAATATGTGGATCATAGTAACTGGTATTTCTAAAAATGTATATATACATTTATTTTACCACTAAGCTATTCAAAGTGAATAGGCTTAACTTATAGAAGGAAATCAAGATATTTTATTTCTCATTTAAAAAAGACAAAGTGATGTTATAATATTGGAGTTTATTTAGGAATATAGGACTTCAGTATATATGTACTCATCGTTGTGTTCTTGGTGGAGTAGCATTAGTTGAAACTTTTTGGCTAATACAGATTTACATGAAAAACTGTGCTGCCCTTCTGTGAAGGTAGAGAATGTGAATACCAGTGCTTCTCTTTCACTAAGTCATTTTTAAATTATGAAAGATTGGCTTGAGTAGTATAAAAGTACTTGATTAGTAAATTAAATGTGGGAGATTTATCTAATGCACAGAAACTTCTTTTTTGGGGGGGCAGGATCTTCTTAAGCGAATCTTCTGGTGATGTTATGTTAAACCTAAAACAAATATTTGATACTCTACATTTCATTATAAACATTTTAAAGTGTCCTGGATCCTATTTTAGCTTCTTTCTTTTTTCTCCAGTAAATTCAAGCGCCAGTATTATGTAGTCTGTTCGAATTTTATAAAAATAAACGGAAATATTTTGTTGAGTTAACTTGTTTTTGTGCGTTTTGATGTATTTTGAGGTTTACAAAGAGTACACATTGTATCTTGTAATCTGTAGTAGTCAATTTCTGTCTGCTGTATTTCCTTCCTTTTACTAATGTTAATTACTGACTTTGAGACATGTAAAGTCTGCTTCTCTAAGCAAAATAGTTGAACATATGCTCGTTTAGGTTATAAAAAGTGAAAGCAGAAACTCTTAATATACTTAAGATCCTATGTTTGCAGTTCTTGGCCTAAAAACTGTTATAGCTCTGTAACCTGAATTTTAGTTGTTAGAAATTTTATTAGATAATGGAAAAATAATAGCCCTGTTTCATCTTTTGATTTTAAATGCTATTAAGGCATAGAATTGTCCTTTACCTCTTTTCGGCAGATTGATTTTAATAAGCAAGGCATAATATATGATGAACTTATTCAAATATATATGCTTAGTATATTATATCTATATTAATAGTTATATAGTTATATCCATATTAATAGTTATAAAATCAGCATGCATATGTGTGATATGTTTCAAAGAGACTTCTGCACCTGTTGATTGCATTAAAACATTTGCTATCTTCTAATGAGGAAGGAGAAGGTGCTACCACTCTAAGTGGATCATTCCTCAGTAAATTGCGTACATTTTACTTTTTTGTATTCTGTGACCTTGCAGTCAGTGACTTCAGCCCAGAATAGTTTCAAAGTCATGTAAATGAATGCAATTAAGGTATTGCTTATCATCTTACATAGTTCAGATGGAACCTTATTAGATAGAGAGATTTGTTTGCTTTATGAGGAAGGTCAAAATAAGGTTAAATTTTATTACATAAAATGATTTGGTAATGTTTTTATTTAGTTGCTGAAAAAGAAATGTCCTAACAGGAAATGATAATGCTTTTTTCCCCTTCTTTAAATCACTGGGAGGTCTTTTCAGGGTGTTTGTTTGTTTGTTTGTTTGTTATTTCTCTCTAGTAGTTATAATTCTATTTTAAGATGATGCCTTCTGTCTACTTATAAAATTTTGGGAACATTCTACGCTTAGTTGATTCTGGATATCTTTGACTCATACATGTAGGTGGCATTTCCTGCTGCTGATGGAGTGTTGCTTAGGAGCAGCTCACGTATGTGCTTAGAGGATTTGTGTTAATGTCCAGTCGTCATGACAGTTGGTGCAGGACCTCGGACAGCAGGATTGGAGTCCCAGTTCACCTGGGCAGAAAGGAGATCTGCCACCCTAGCAGGATGATTGTAAGGGTTGGGAGAGCATTGACACGGATACTAGAAGAGTCTTGCTGATGAAGAACTGTGTGTATGTGTGTACATGCATGCGTGTGTGTGTGTGTGTGTGTGTGTGTGTGTGTGCATATGAAGTGCTTAAAAGAAAGGTATTCTTCACTTTGTAGTTGGCCCATATAATTACCTTCTTTCCTTCTATGGTATCATTTTTACTTCAGCATGGTATATTAATTAATTGGTAAAGACTCTAAGAGATACTGGTTGAGCAGATATTTACTGCACGTAGCTCTGTGCCCTGCACCATCTGAGATGCTGGAGGATTCAGAGATGAGTGAGGGGCTCACAGTCGCAGGGAGAATAACAATAAGCATGATGCAGAGAAAGTGATCTGGAAGCATAATGATCAAAGAGCCTGCTTTGGCTGGGTGTTGAGAAAGCATTACTCAAAAGAAATTTGGTACCTCTGTATGGTTGTGGGGAAACTGACAGGCACTGGGGAATGAAGTGATAATCAAAAGCAGCTACTTTGTTTTGGGAAGTTAAAGTTCCTGTAGTGGAATCAGGGAGTCCGCATCACACCTTCCTTATCCCCAGCTGGCTTCACTGTCCAGTAGCCTGTTGATCAATATGAAGTTCCCTCAGCCACCACAGTATTAAAGTGTAGGCTATGTCTCTTGCTGCTCAAAAACTTTTCACCCAGTGTGTTATTCCTGAAGGTATAAACTTTCCCACATGTTGATGTCGTTCTGTATCTAGAAGGCTTCTAATTCTCAGTTCAACATTTTTTTCTTACCAGTGCTCTAGAGAAAAAAAAAAATATATATATATATATATATGTATGTATAGAAAAAGAAAAGAAGGTGTTTCAAACTCTGTGTTGACAACCAAATAATCCTAGTAATTTTTCTCCCGGAATTCTTGATCAGAATTCCTCTTCATCACCATTAACTTCTCACCTTTAGAATAGGTGTAGCACAAAGATAGTGTATTTTGGTAAATTTTATAATGCAGATTGTTCATCACGTATGGTCAACAACTATGCCCAAGGAAAGCGTGTATAATTAAGAATATTTTTTGTCTTACATTTTTTTTTGTTATTTTTTGAGATAATTTATTTTAGCCAGTAGTTAAGATTCCATCGTAAAACATACCACTGAAATTCTTTGAGATACGATGCGCTTGAAGTAATATTTATTTTTCTTAATTTTCAGGGAGTGTTGGACTGTGAGCTATTGCAGAACTCTGTTCTCAGGACCCGTTATTTTAACAGTCAGGAGAAACACATCTAGAAGGTACTGTATTTTGTCTATTGTCCCATTTTTTTAAATGTAGTTAAGCCTTTCCAGTTAGAGAAGAAAGAACATCATGTTGCATTTTGTTATTTATTTTTCTTCAAGTTTCAGATGTCGATTAACTAGTTGTTTGACATCTGTAACCCAGGGGAGGAATATATTTCAGTGTCAGTAATGCTGAGTTTTGTGTAAGTGAGTAAAAAGTCTAGTTTAGATGGAACCAGTTTTGCCTGTTTTAAACATCTGAAGTATTTACATTTTTTTTCTTTCCAATATATAATTAATGAATATTTTGATTTGAAAATAAGGTATAAAAGGCTCTTTTTTTTTATCTAAGACGGTACGAAATATACCTTAAGTAATCAGGCAGGCTTAAAGTCCTTCCTGCCTATGACAACTCTACCTTCCAGTAGAGGGATCAGCTGCCATCTGTATTTCTGCCGTCTTTCATCTGGATCCACGGACACCTGATTCTGCCTGTGTCCGTCTATTATGTTCCCTATCTGCATTATCACATGTGGTTTATTATTGTAGCATAAGAATTCATCTACTTGCCGAGCCTGAGTCTCAGGACAGGTGATATATTACTAGGAAGGAAGGAAGAATCTCCCCTGCTTTGTGTTTTTGTCTTTTGCAATCCCAGGACCCCATATGAATGTACCAAATGATTTGACTAAAGTCAGTGGTGAACGCAGTCCCCTTCAGCCCTATCCAAAGTTTCCTTCTTAGTATCCACCTTTAAACCTCCCCCAAGTTTTGTGTTTTCCTTAAAAAACTTGCCAGCTGTCTTTCTTGGAATACAAATATTTAATAAAATAATGTGTTTGTTAAAGGGTAGTGAATAAGTCAACTTCTTTGAATATGTATTTTCTTTATTAACTGGATATTCATTATTTATATTCATATGCAATGACACAAAAATCATTTTTACAGATTTTCTTAATCACTTGTCAAGCCATATGAATTTCTAGGATTGGATAAATTTACAGTATTTTATGTTTCCATCACACAGTGTATTGAACTTTCATTTTCTTTAATTTTTATTTTTTTTAATTTTATTTATTTATTTATTTATTTTTTAATTTTTTTTTTTTCAACGTTTATTTATTTTTGGGACAGAGAGAGACAGAGCATGAACGGGGGAGGGGCAGAGAGAGAGGGAGACACAGAATCGGAAACAGGCTCCAGGCTCTGAGCCATCAGCCCAGAGTCTGACGCGGGGCTCGAACTCACGGACCGCGAGATCGTGACCTGGCTGAAGTCGGACGCTTAACCGACTGCGCCACCCAGGCGCCCCATATTTTTTTAAATTTTTTAATGTTTATTTATTTCTGAGACAGAGCGAGACAGAGCGTGAGTGGGGGAGGGGCAGAGAGAGAGGGAGACACAGAATCAGAAGCAGGCTCTGAGCTGTCAGCCTGACGTGGGGCTCGAACTCACAAACCATGAGATCATGACCTGAGCCGACTGAGCCACCCAGGCGCCCCTGTATTGAACTTTTAAAGTAATAACTGTTCAAGATTATTCACCATTGGCAAAGCAGCATCTTTTCTTTTTTATTGTCAGTTAAGAGAGGGAGGGTGAAAGCAAATAAGAAATTTAAACAAGCACATTAGGACTATAAAAGAAAATGTAGACAACCCCCCAAATATTAACTTTAATTTTGACTATGCATACTTTCTCAGTGAAAGAAATGATAGGATCAGAAACTCTGGATTTTTTGAAATTCAAAGTTATCCTTTTATTTTTTAGTTTTTTGGAGGGTGGGTTACTGGTTATTTATTTATTTATTAGCTTAAAATTTAATTTAATTTTAATTCCGGTGTAGTTAACATACAGTGTTATATTAGTTTCAAGTGTATGATGTAGTGATTTAACACTTCCATACATAACCCCATGCTCATGAGGACAAGTGCCCTTCTGAATCCCTATCACCTATTTCATGCATCCCCTCATCTATTTCTGGTAATTTTCAGTTTGTTCTCAGTAGTTAAGTGTCTGTTTCTTGGCTTGTTCCTCTCTTTTTTTTTTTTTTTTTTTTTTACCTCTTGCTCATTTGTTTTATTTCCTAAATTCCACCTATGAGTGAAATCATATGGCATTTGTCTTTCTCTAACTGACTTATTTCATTTAGCATTATACTCCCTGTTTCCATCCAGGTCATTGCAAATGGCAAGATTTCATTCTTTATTATGAGTGAATATTCCATTATGTATACACACACACACACACACACACACACACACACACACACACCTTCTTTATCTGTTCATCAATCGATGGACACTTGGGCTGCTTCCATAATTTGGCAATTGTAAATAATGCTGCTGTAAACGTAGGGGTGCATATATCCCTTTGAATTAGTGTTTTTGCATTTGGGGGGTAAATACCCAGTAGCATGATAACTGGATCACAGTGTCTATTTTGTGCCAGTACCATACTGTTTTGATTACTACAGCTTTGTAATATAACTTGAGGTCTGAAATTGTGATACCTGCAGCTTTGCTTTGCTTTTTTCTTTTAAAAAAAAGTTTATATTTGGTGGGGGGGAAGGGCAGTGAGAAAGGGAGAGAGAATCCCAAGCATGCTCTGTGCTGTCAGTGCAGAGCTCTGCTCGAGGCTTGGATTCATGAATGGTGAGATCATGACCTGAGCCAAAAATAAGAGTTGGGCACCCAGCCAGCTGACCCAACCAGGTGCCCCACTTTTCTTTTTCAAAATTGCTTTGGCTATTCGGGGTCTTTTGTGGTTCCATATAAATTTTAGGATTTTTTTTGTTCTAGTTCTGTGAAGAATGCCATTGGTATTTTGATAGGGATTGCCTTAAATGTGTGGATTGCTTGGGGTAGTAGACATTTTAACAATATTTGTTTCTTTGATCCAGGAGCATGGAAAGTTATCTTTTTAAATTGAAGATAAGAATTAACTGTTAAAATTAAATATTTAGAGCTACAAACATTCAAATGGACTTTAAAACTCTTTAAAACTAACAGATATAAACCATTTTTTTAAAAAAGTTACCTAAATAAACATTTTATCAACGTATAATTTCACCTAGTGAAATAGACTCTTTCTTGCCCGTTCAGTGATTTTTCTTTTCTTCTACATAAGCAAACCCTGCGTAGCTAACACCCAACCTCAAAAGGCTGTCTTTCTTAGTCAGTACTGCTTCCACTCAACAGAAACCAATCTTTGGTGTTTTTTACTGTGTGTTAATTTTGCCTGTTTTTGAACTTTATACAGTTGGAACCATGTAATATGAGCTGTTTTGTGTCTGAGTGTTTTGATCAACCTTATGTCTGCGAGAGTCCTCCATATGTGTATTATTTGTCTCTCCCTTTTCAAATTGTCTGTATTCCATTGTATGTATGATTAGACTACCATTATCTTTTCCATTGTACGTGGATTTTGAATATCTTTCCAATTGGGGGGGTATAAGAAAGGTTACTGTGAATTTGTTTATATCTTTTGGTAGAAACAAACATTCATTTCTGATGCGTATATGCACAGGACTGGAACTGGGGAATTGTGGAATATGGAAATGTTTAACTTTAGTATAATATATACTTGGAGTGCTTTTAAGGATATTGGGAAATGTCTATCAGTGTATCTTTTCTTAATGATAGATCTTACTATGAAATGGACTTAATTTTTTCCAACTTTAAGTAAAATCTAAAGTTGTTTTTTAGGAGGTATGAAATTTTTCTGTCCATTAAAAATTAATTGCCCGTTTTCTGATGCCATTATGGTATATATTTAGTCACTGAAACTGAGGTCTGTCCTAACCCTAGGGAAGGAAAATAAGACACAGAACTCTTATATATACTTACTAGTGTAGAAGTACTGAACGTTGATTTTAAAATAAGTTAGACATTTCACACGTAGGGCTTTTATTTTATTCCTGGATTTTTGGATACCTCTTGAATATCTAAAATAATATACCCTTGAGTTACAAAATAATTTGCTTTAGCATTTCTGATAAATATATCTTGCTAACTTTATCCATGTTGTGTTAATCTTTTTGGATATCTAATGTGAAATTATTTATTCTGGAACATAAGGACTTGAGAAATTTTATGTCCATCTTTTTCTCAGTCTTACTATAGAACAGTGCTGTTCATTGAGTAGAAGTTCACACAGAAGAAGGGCGCCTGGGTGGCTCATTCGGTTAAGTGTCCAACTTCGGCTCAGGTCATGATCTCACAGTTCGTGAGTCTGAGCCCCACATCTGACTCTGTGCTGACAGCTTAGAGCCTGGAGCCTGCTTCGAATTCTGTGTCTTCCTTGCTCTCTGCTCCTCCCCTGCTCATGCTCTGTCTTTTTCTCCTTCAAAAATAAATAAAAACATTAAAAATAAATTTAAAAAAAGTATAGTATAAGCTACACATGTAATTTGAAATTTTTCCCTAGGCACATTAAAAGAGGAAAAAGGAACTAATCAATCAATGAAATATTTTATTTAACCCCCATCAGTAAAATACTATCATTTCATTGCATAATTAATATAAAATTCTGAGATATTTTACATTCATTTTCTCACAGTAAGTTTTTGAAATTCAGTGTATATTTTCATTTATAGCACATCTCAATTCAAATTGTGCACTTTTCCTGCACATTGTTAGAGCTTGGAGTTGAGGCCACTGGCTGGCAGATGAACTTACAGGTGTATATAGTGTGCTGTAGGAGGGGGAAATCTTTTGTTAACACCGCAAGGATCTCCGGCTCAGTGAGTGGAATTTGATAGTAATTCTGGCTACAAGCATATAAATAAGTAAGTAAGTAAATAAATAAATAATTTAATCTTTATTTATTTTTGAAAGAGAGAGAAACAGTGTGTGAGCAGGGGAGGGTCAGAGAAAGAGAGGGAGACACAGAATCCGAAGTAGGCTCCAGCTCTAAGCTGTCAGCAGAGCCCTACATGGGGCCTGAACTCATGAACCATAAGATCATGACTGAACCAAAGTTGGACGCATAATCCACTGAGCCACCCAGGCATTCCAATAAATAAACATTTTAAAAAATGAAATAAAAATTAAAAAGTTTTAAAAAGGCAAACTAGTCACTTTTCAAATGCTAGGTAGCCACATGTCTACCATATTGGACATCATAGCTATAGTTATATCTTGGGTTTTTTAAAGACCATGTGTTTGCCAAATTCATATCTAATTAAAAGTATCCTTTAAAATCCGGTAGAAAGATGCCATGTTGAAAGCTAATATACCATCTTTTTAGCGGGTCTCAAACAGCCTGGTTTTCCTTCGGTGTTGAAATAAGTAACGTTTCCGTTTGAACATCAGATAAAGCAATTAGTCAATGGTTGGGGCACATGTATGAAAAATACACTACCTTTATACTGTACAATTCAAAATCTGTAATAGCAGACTCATATTTTCCACCTTACTGTAGGTTATATGCTGAATAGAATTTTATTCTTTTGTATGTTCCTGTTTTTCCTTTTTTTTAATTTTTTTTTAATGTTTATCTATTTTTGAGAGAGACAGACAGAACGCGAGCGGGTTAGGGGCAGAGAGAGAGGGAGACACAGAATCGGAAGCAGGCTCCAGGCTCCGAGCTGTCAGCACAGAGCCCTACGTGAGGCTCGAACTCACCAGCCATGAGATCATGACCTGAGCCAAAGTTGGATGCTGAACCGACTGAGCTATCCAGGCGCCCCCCTTTTTGTCCATTTTGTAAAAGCATGGCTGGTTTTTGTGATAAACTGAATGATGTAACTCCTCTATCTCCTGCATAAAATAGGGCAGTTAAGAAAAAATGGTTATATGTATATGTATATGTATATGTATAGATGTATCTATGACTTTTCATTAATTAGGATATTTAAAGGTTACCTAGATTTTGGGGGTAATGTTTCTTCATGTATATATTTGCCAAGTAGGATAAATCAAGATCTATATGCTATCTTATATGAACTTAGATCAGATTTTACCACCAATTTGGCTTGTTTTAAGCTTTCTTAGTGTTCAGACTTCAGAATGTAATTCAGAATGTGGATAAGGTAGTATTGACCTTTGAACATGGTAACACGTGGTGTTGTCATGGGGGATAAAGCTCCTGGATTAATACTTGCTATAACTGTATGTTAGCTGTTACTTTGGGCTCTAGATCTGTGGTAGTTGTTTTATAGTCCTACTCACTTTTTTTTTCCTTTTTAATATATAGTGCTACTTCTTCCTTTTTAACGAAATCTATTTTTTTTGACACCCAGTTCTTTAAAAAAAATTTTTTTTAACATTTATTTACTATTGAGAGACAGAGAGACACAGAGCGTGCGCAGGGGAGGAGTAGAGAGAGGGAAGACACAGAATCTGAAGCAGGCTCCAGGCTCCGAGCTGTCAGCACAGAGCCTGATGCGGGGTTCGAACTGTGAGATTATGACCTGAGCCGAAATCAGTCGCCTAACCAACTGAGCCATCCAGGTGCCCCGACACCCAGTTCTAACATTATATATTATTGGCTACTTTTTTTAGAAAAAGTATTTATTTATTTTGAGAGAGAGAGAGAGAGAGAGAGAACATGAGTAGGGGAGGGACAGAGAGACAGAATCCCAAGCAGGCTCCTTACTGTCAGCACAAAGCCCTGTGCAGGGCTTGAACTCCCCAGCTGTGAGATCATGACCCAAGCCCAAACCAAGAGTCAGACACTTAACCGACTGAGCCACCCAGGGTCCTCTGGCCACTTTTTGAAAAAGAAAATCATTCCTCAGCTTTTAAGCCTTCATCTTAGTAGTAGTAAAATTAAAGTTCTTGTATTAGCTGATAAGGCTGTGGCATCTTCTTGATGAGGCCTAGCCTGGTAACCACTCAAGGTGGAAGCCTCCCCTCTTGCCTTTTTTACTTCTTTTCTTTTTCCACAACACTTAACCACCTTTAAGACTACCATGAAATTAATTTTTAAAAAATTATTGGTTACTGATCATTTTCCTCTTCTATAGTGAAAGCTCCCTGAGGGCAGGAATCTTTTTATGTAGTGTTGTTCATCCCTAATATATCTGAAAGAACCTAGAGTGGGGCTGGGCATCAGTTGGTATAGCCACTATTGAACACAATGATTATGGAACCATATGATCCAGTAGTCCTGCTTCTGGGTATATAACAAAACAAATTGAAATTAGGATCTTGAAGAGGTATCTGCACTCTTGGGGCTCATTGCAGCACTATTGACAATAGCCAAGACATGGATAAAGAAAATGTGGTATTTCCGTATAATGGAATTATTCAACCTTAAAAAAGAAGGAAATCCTGTCATTTGTGACAACATGATGAACTTATAGGACATTATCCTAGGTGAAATAAGCTAGACAGAAGAACATGACCTCACTTATATGAGGAACCCAAAATAGTCAGACTCATAGAAGCAGGGAATAGAATGGTGTTTACTAGGAATTGGGAGGAGGAAACTGAGGTTTTGGCCAAAAGTACAAACTTTAAATTACACAAGAGGTCTAAATCCTAAAGACCTGTACAGCATACTACCTATGGTTAACAGTACTGTATTTTATATTTAAAAAATTGCAAAGAGGTAGATCTTATGTTAAGTGTTCTTACCATACAAAAAATAAAGAGGGCAGGAGGAAACTTTTCAAGGTGTTGGATGTATTTATGGCATTGACTGTGGCAGTGATTTCATGAGTCTGTGTTTACCTCCAATCTCATCAAGTTGTACAGCTTTTTGTGTATCAATTATACCTTTAAAAATCATTGTTTTTTAATGATAGGCATCTAGAAGGAGCTCGTAAGTATTTATTGAGTAAATATTTCTTGAATGCATGGAGAAGATACACTTTTTTCCAATCCTGAAAATGTGCCTTAGGAATTTTCTAGGGATAGGGAATATTTAAAGCACGAGGAAACAAAGATCTTCAGTTGTATATATAATAATACATTTTGATAGTTTGAATTAGTTGAAAGTAGTTTATTTCTCAGACTGATACGTATGTACCTACGAAAGGTAGCATGTAACTATGTGTTTTCAAAAAGTAGGGTTTATAATTATGGTCAGGTAATTTATCTTTTGGGTATTTACATGTATATTTTTTCATTTGGATCATAAAAATAATCTTATCAGAGAAGGATATTTATAAGATACTTTTTTTGTTCTTGTGAAATATAGAGACATACATCGTAGTTTGGTATCTTAAAATTAGTATGAACCAAATAGACCTTGATAGTTTTTAAGAAGTGATTTCTATCTAGTATAGATTGTCTTTCGTTGTATATAGATATTTTCTAATTGTAGTTGTTGAAAGTTTTATTTTTAGGCCACCTACAATAAATGTTTTTAAAATAATACAAAAATGTAATCAAAGCCTTATATTAAGAAATTGTATATGCTACCTGAGAATATATTGAAAGCAGATTTATAAATGTTTTTTCCTTTGTAGAATAGGTAACTTTATGCAATCATTTAACCAAAGTTTTCATGCAAGTGTGTTTATAAGTGTTTGGTTTTATTTTATGCCTTCATATATCAGCACATGATATATATGACTATTTCAGTAATCATTTTCATTAGAACAGGAAGAATTATGAGTTTGGGTTTATTTTTTTTCTCTTTCCACTGTCATCTTCCAAATTCAAGTATTAGTACTTCATGATTGTTACTGCAGTAGCTTTCTAACTGGTCTTTTTTTTTTTTTCTTTTTTGCCATTTAGTTTTTATTATTCACAGTGTATATACTATAGGACGGTAAATCTTTCTGAAGTATCATAACTCTAAACAAAGACCTTTGCCTATAAGAAAAAGGCCAAGTCCTATTTTTATCTGGCTCCTACTTCTCAGCATCATATTCCATTTGCCTCATCCTTTTTTTTTTTATTTTAATTTTTTTTTTAATTTTTTTTTCAACGTTTTTATTTATTTTTGGGACAGAGAGAGACAGAGCATGAACGGGGGAGGGGCAGAGAGAGAGGGAGACACAGAATCGGAAACAGGCTCCAGGCTCTGAGCCATCAGCCCAGAGTCTGACGCGGGGCTCGAACTCCCGGACCGCGAGATCGTGACCTGGCTGAAGTCAGACGCTTAACTGACTGCGCCACCCAGGCGCCCCGTTTGCCTCATCCTTAAAGACGTTAAAGTGCACATTTCTTAGACGGCCACACTGGTTTCTCAGTCTTCATCATCAGCGTCTTGTGATCACCGCTCATTTTCTTTTACCAGAACGCTCCCCATTCTGTGATTTGAGTAATCACACTGAAGTGCCCTCTTACACTCTTCCTTAGTTGATGAGTACCATTCACACTGCATTTATTTTATCCATCTCTTCTGAAAGACTGTAAACTTCTAAGGGGAAGGGACCATGTCTTTTATAAAGTTGTGATGGGTAAAGCACTCAGCTTTCTGCCATGTATATATATATATATATATATATATATATATATATATATATATATATGGTTATCAATCAAAATGTCGTTGAAATAACTCCCCCAGGATGTATCCCGGAGCTCTAGAAATAATTAAGAAAAGGATAAAAACTCATCCCATGTTATGTGACACAAGTCACTTGAACTTACTGTGCAACAGTTTTCTGTGTGAAGGTGACATGATGGCATGTGTGTTAGAAATTTGTACGTTCTGTGGCGCCTGGGTGGCTCAGTCGGTTAAGCGTCCGACTTCGGCTCAGGTCATGATCTCACGGTTCGTGAGTTCGAGCCCCGCGTCGGGCTCTGTGCTGACAGCTCAGAGCCTGGAGCCTGTTTCAGATTCTGTGTCTCCCTCTCTCTCTCTGACCCTCCCCCATTCATGCTCTGTCTCCCTCTGTCTCAAAAAAGTAAATAAACATTAAAAAAAAAAAAAGTTTGTACGTTCCAAAGTGTGGGCTAAGTGTTCACGAAAGTACTCAAACTGTATCTTGTTGACTACATAAGTTTCTTTGTTTTTATGTAAAACATATAGAATGTTGTTTTGTTTCTTACCTGAATAATGGCAAGATTGATTTAATGTGTTAGCTGAATGTTTACTATAATAAGTCCTTTTACTATTCATCTGAAACAAGAAAGAAAATAGGCCTGTGGTGAAAGTAATAAATTACCTGTGTGAAATGCAACAGTTTCAGAGATGAATGGATTTAAAAGTTTTGTTAACACCTTTCCAAAATTGATCCTTAATTCATCGTATGTTTGAATTACATGGAGTAAAATACATTTTTTGAAGGGCATCATCTCATAGATTTCCATAAATTTCTCAAAGGTGACCCCATCCCTGTCAATTCTATTTCCTAGGAGTATTTAAAATTAAATAGCTTACCTGGCTAGCGGAGGTTCTAAACGAGACTGAATTTGGGATGGTGAATTCTTTTTTAAATTTAATTGGGGTATAGTTCTTGTACTAAGAACAGTATGTAGGATTGGAGTAAGTTTCTGATTTTTGGAGATTTTTTTTTTTCTCAAAAACAAATCTGGATATTGTGTATATCTGGGTTATAACTGTGAATTAGTTCAAAGAAGAAGAGAGGTTGAGGTTGAGGGAGGAAACAAGTTTCATAGAACCAGCATCTTGAGGCATGAATACTGTGATCATCCGTAGACCCTGAAAATATGAGCCTGTATGTTCTTTTGTGTTTAAGTGCTCAGATGTTGGTGACACGAATTGGTAACAGAGACTGAATTTGTAAGGAGGAAGCAATGACTGCGGTTTCTAAGTCTTCCTTACTCGTGACAAAGTATGATGTGCAATTTGGAAACTGTTCTGTTGGCAACTAAGCAGGTTTGGGAAGTTAACCTTATAGGCCGCCCAGGCGTATTTTAGGTGGTCATTACAGAGAGCCCTTGTTTTATTACCTAGGTCATAATAGAAAATATTTGGCCTTTTAAATTTTTTAATGGTGACTAAAAATTTGATCCTTTGGTTTTATTTTATGATACAGACAAAAATTCAGAAGGAAGTCTAAGTGTTTATCCTAATTGAAATGGATATAACCTGACCATGAATGTTATTAATGTTACTTTGACATATGTGTTAAAAATATGTGCACAGAGTTTGTATTAATACTGAATTTGTGCTGATTTACTATTTTCATAGTAATTTCAGTAAATAAGAAGTGGATAAATAATACTTTCATTTCATTAAGTACTCCCATGAGTTTCTGTTAAGGGTGAACAGTATTTCTTGGAAAGTTACAATTTAAACCTAGTCTGGTGGCCACAGAATGCTATTTACTTAACTTTTAAGTCTTTCACAATAGTGTAACTTGAGAGAAAGCAGCAGTAGTTGTTTTGTTTCTTTGTTTTATATATATATACACACACACACACACACACATATACATATACATATATATACACACACACACATATGTGTGTATATATATATATATATATATACACACACACACATGTGTGTATATATACATATGTATACACACACACACACACACACACACACACACACACATATACATACACACCCAAAGGATATACAGTTGACCCTTGAACAACATGGGGGTTAAGGGGACTGATCCCTTGCACAGTTGAAAATCTGTAACTTTTGACTACCCCCAAACTTAACTCCTAATAGCCTACTGTTTATCAGAAGCCTTACTGACAACATAAACATTTTATTAACACATATTTTATGTGTGTTATATACTGTAGTCTTACAATAATACCTAACTTTTTCTTAAATTTTTTGGTATTTCTAGCTTACATTGGTTCATCTGGTTTTTTTTCAAAATGTTGCAGATCTCCAAAAAAATTTCCAATGTATCTATTGAAAGAGAGTGTACCTGCGCAGTTCAAACCCATGCTGTTCAAGGACCAGCTGCATTTCTCTTTTACCTATTGTGCAGATACTAAGAGTAACCACTATTATGGCCACAGTTTCACACAGTGACATGGAAAGTGCTGGTCTTTAGAGTCATAAGATTTATATTTGAACCATAGCTTACCAAGCAGACTGTTAACAAATCATTTCACCCGAGCCTCAGTTTCCTAATCTGTAACCTGAGCTATAACCTACATCAAAGGAATATTATGCAGAGTAAATGACGAAATAAAATTTGTTGTCACCAGTGTAATGTTCTCGAAGGATAGTGTTGTACTCGCAATATTGTTAATTCTGTATGTTCCAGAAGAAATAAAATAGGTGATGACTGTTGATGATTGCTGTTTTACTCAATAGCACACTCTTCTAAATAAAGACCGCTGTTCCACACATTTTGCATTTTTCTTTCTTTGCTTCTATTCCACTTGAAGAGTATTCACAAACCCTGCTCCACGCATTTGAACTCCTTTCAAGTTTAAACCAGTTACCATCTGCCACCTACTGACCCAGTTCTCTCTACTTCCTTCAACCCTGCTCTCCCCATACACACTTGCTTATTTTTGTTGGCTGATTAAATTGGCCTTCAGTTGATTTTTCCAAAGATCTGGATTAATACAGGGTTAGAAACAGCAGCTTCCAAATGTGTTTGAACTATCAAGCAAGGTGCATAGGAGCCAATAGTAATACTCTTTTTTTTTTTTTTTTTTCCCCTCTAGGGAAGACAGTTGTCAGGGGAAACAAGTAGTAAAACCCCAAATGGACTTGCTTTTTCTTTCGTTGTACAGCAGTTCTGGGTTTTCAAAGTGATTTCTGCCTCCATACTCAAGTGAAGAAAGTTTTCAGTATAAAGTATGAGTTTGTAAAGTGACTCACCACATATGCAGGTGCTTCAAAATGCATGCCCTGAACTACTATTTGAATTTTTATAGGTTTGCAGTTTTGCTGACTGCAAGAGAATAAAAGGCCTGGTGCCAGTTCTTACTAGGTCAAGATTTATTTTAAAGGATCAACATTTCCTCAGGTTTTTTGGTATTTACAAAAGTCCTAAAGATTTTCCTGCAAAAAGACTTAATAGGCTTTATTCCAGTAAGGAAAATTCAGAATGCTTGTGCCATGGTAGTAACAAAAGCAATATATTTAGTGAATTTGTTTAAATACATTGCCAGAAGCCAGACTACCCTAAAGATGTATTTTTATTTAAAGAGGCTCATGGGGGCAGCAAGGACTAGTAATTGTATTTGTATAGCTCTAGGTGCAGAAAATTTGACCAGTGATTTAAAAACAGACTGTTAGTCTTGGGGCGCCTGGGTGGCGCAGTCGGTTAAGCCTCCGACTTCAGCCAGGTCACGATCTCGCGGTCCGTGAGTTCGAGCCCTGCGTCGGGCTCTGGGCTGATGGCTCGGAGCCTGGAGCCTGTTTCCGATTCTGTGTCTCCCTCTCTCTCTGCCCCTCCCCCGTTCATGCTCTGTCTCTCTCTGTCCCAAAAATAAATAAACGTTGAAAAAAAAAATTAAAAAAAAATAAAAACAGACTGTTAGTCTTCATTAAATGGTCAGGAGATGGGTTGACCAAGGTGATTGGTCTGACACTGTGGAGGCTTACTTCAGTAGCGGTTTGTGAAATGGATTATAAAAGCACACTGACCTGAATTTGAATCCCAGGCCTGCTCCTTAGCTGTGGTGTGACTTTGGACAAGTCATTCCACTGCTCTGAGCCTTACCTTCTTCAGCTGTAAGGTTGAATAGTATCTATTTTATAGATAATGATTAAGTGAGTTAATGTATGACTTAGTATAATTGTCAAAAACTGGCATTCACTTGCCAACCAGTTAATAAAAGTTAATTATAATGGCTGGGAGTTAACCCTCCAAGTAGTTGTTTTAAAAGCTTGCATTCCTAAAAGTACGCTTACCAAGACTAGCACTGAGTAATGCATAGAATTGTTGAATCACTATATTGTACACCTGAAACTGTAACACTGGATATTGACTATACTGGAATTAAAGTAGAAAGCTTTGGGGCGCTTGGGTGGCTCAGTTGGTTAAGCACCAGACTTCAGCTCAGGTCATGATCTCACGGTTTGTGGGTTTGAGCCCCACATCGGGCTCTGTGCTGACAGCTCAGAGCCTGGAGACTGCTTCGGATTCTGTGTCTCCCTCTCTCTCTGCCCCGCCCCTGCTTGTGCTCTCTCTCTCTCAAAAAGTGAATAAACATTAAAATTTTTTTTTTTTTTTAAAAGTAGAAACTTCATTAAAAAAGATTGCATTCCCTATTGAGGCATTGAGAGGCCTATTGAGAGGCATTAAAGCATAGAAATATATTTGAGGTTTCTTAAAAATCTTAGGGAAGCCACATTAGACTCAAAGCAGTATTTATAGGTAATAGATTGAATTTGACAAGCATTGAGACACTATGGTGTGGTGGTTTTGAACAAGTGTGAATCCTACCTAACTCTGCCACTTACTTTGTTGGCTTTGACTAATCATCTTACCTCCTAAGGCTCAGTGTTCTCATCTGTAAAATGGGGATAACTTTATAGCATTGTTTTGAGAATTGAAAGAATTAAATCATAGGGGTGCCTCAGTCGGTTAAGTGTCTGACTTCGGCTCAGGTCATGATCTTACAGTTTGTGAGTTCGAGCCCCGAATCGCGCTCTGTGCTGACAGCTCAGAGCCTGGAGCCTGCTTCTGCTTCTGTGTCTCCTTCTATCTCTGCCCCTCCCCCACTTGTGCTTTGTCTTTCTCTGTCTCTCAAAAATTAAAAGAAAAAAGAAAGAATGAAACCATAGAAAGCACTTAATGTCATTCTTGGCACATACTGTGCACAGTAAGTTTTAGTTTTTCTTGTGAGTCCATAGATACCCTTTTGGACATGGCCTTGAGTACTTGTGAGAAATAAAATTCTGAATTTTTTTTTGATGTAATAGTTAATGTTGGAATTTTGGAATTAATACATTTTTTTTATTTGTATAATGCTTATCTAGTTGACTTAAATTAAGATAAAACACTAAAATGTTTTGAATCTCCTATAGTCAAAATAACAATTTGTATTTGGAAAAACAAATTTTTAAATATCATCTGCTATAATCTAAATGTTTATTTTCTTCTCAAAATTTGTATGTTGAAATCCTAACCCCCAAGGAGATGGTATTGGGAGGTGGTGTCTTTGGGAGTGATTAGGTCGTGAGGGTAGAGTCCTCACAGTGGGATGAGCTACCATATAAAAGAGGCCTGAAGGAGATCCCTTTCCCTTTCTGCCACTTTAGGTATAGTGAAAAGATGGCCATCTATGAGTTAGAAAGCTAGATTCTCGCTAGATGCTGCACCTGCATGCATGGGGATCCTAGACTTACCAACCTCCAAAACTGTGAGAAATAAATGTTTGTCATTTATAAGCAACCCAGTCCATGGTATTCCATGTCAGCAGCCTGACTGGACTAAGATAGCATCCATTGTTTTGGATAATTCCATGGCTCTATACTTTTAATCCAGTTTTTATTCATGTTTCTGCTTTCCTTCCTCTTCATTGCCTGAGAGTAACCCAAAGGAGAAGCAGGGTAGAGCAGGATGAGGCAGGATTGCCAATAGATACTCAGCCTTACCATGATCAGATATACTGTCGGGACTAACGTCCTCAGTTAAATTGATTCGTGAATACTTTTTGGTTTTACCAGCAGAATAATTTTGATTGCTTTTTTTACTGTTGTAGTGTATGCTGAGAAGATTTTAAAGGAAATTTCTACTTTTCCCAGCATCTTTCAATAATTTTTTTAAGAGCTGTAAATCAGTAAATTTTCAGTTTGACAGCTAATAAAAGATTGGTAATTAAATACCTACCATATATTATAGGTATTATATTAAGGGTAGAGTTAAGTTTATCCTGTATGAAGTTAATTTTTTATATCTTCTATTTGGGGCCCATGATGTCTAAAGTGAGTTATTTAATAGCATAGGGGTTTTACATGTGTAGAAATTTTCTAAGTTTATAAGACTTTTATGAGGAAACACTGTAGTTTGGTAGGTTCTTACAGTGAGAACTCAAAGTTAGAGTTTCGGATAGATAAAGCTTTGATTTTGTTACTAACGGTTTGGCTTTGAGGTAAAAATCAAAACCTGATGACTGTTAGCCCTTTGACACAAACCATTACTGACCCACAACCTCTCTTCCCTTCCAACCTAGAATTACTTCAAAGAGGAAGGGGAACATGTGAGATCAACTAGAAAGCTAAATTTCCAGTGTGTATACACACACAAAGGAAGTGTAGTTATTTATGTTTAATCCATCATGTCCTGATTTTGTTTGGCCTTGGGACCTTCCACCTCCCTCTTACCACCTACCATCCTCTCTCCCTCCTTCCCTTTCTTCCTTCCTTTGGATAAGTACTGACAGTTCTGCAGATCCTTGTTAGGCATATGGTGGTTTAGAGCACATTTTACTATTTAGATTATTTCAAAGCTCTATATTTGGATTGCCTTTGCTTTGGTCATATGTTTATTTTCAACTCTTAATTAAGAACACACTGTTTATAAATTAATTCCTGTGAGAAAATATGACTCATGTTGGGAGATCTTGTTTTATTGTCATATGACATGTTCTGTAAGGCATGCAGCTTAATAGAAAGGGGGGGGCACCTGACATCCATCTTCATTTTAGTTTGACTTAACACATTGCAGGAAACCGTGTGACTATTTGTAATTTTTTTTTTTTTAGTGTTTATTTATTTTTGAGAGACAGAGACAGCATGAGCGGGAGAGGGCAGAGAGAGAGAGAGGGAGACCCAGAATATGAAGCAGGCTCCAGGCTCTGAGCTGTCAGCCCAGAGCCTGACGCGGGGCTCAAACTCACAGACCGCGAGATCATGACCTGAGCCGAAGTCGGACGCTCAATTGACTGAGCCACCCAGGCGCCCCCTATTTGAAATTTTTTTTGTGTTAATTAAAATATAAGTAATAGAAGACATTACCAAAATAACTTAAACAGTAGGGGATATATCATCCTACCCAACATGAACAGGTGGGTAATTAATTGTCATAGTGGTGTTATCAGGAACCCACATGGTATTTTCCATTTTTCTATACTGTTGCCTTGAGTGTTTTGGCAAACTTTGGTTAAGATGGACATTTTTCCATGCTACTTTTTTTTTTTAAAGTGAGAAAAACATTTCCAAGTAAACTTCATTGGCCATAATTGCATCATATGCCTGTGCTTCAACCCCTGATTGGCATAGTAAACATTACTTATCTAAGTGGCTTGATCTAATCAGGATTCACCTAAGAGGAAGAGGGTGAGTGTTCTGCCAGCAAGTAAGGTAAGGGGACGTGTGTATTTGAGAGGGCTCCTGAAGTGGATGACACAGCTAGGGAAGGTCACAGTTTTGTTAATTTCTTCAGCCTTCCTCATGAGATCACAAAATATAGACAGTCACGCTTTGATTCATTCGATATATGTTTATTGAGTATCTACTGTATTCCATTTATTCTCTGTCCTAAGAGCAGTGAGCAAAAAGGGGAAAAATTGCTGCTCTCTTGAAGCTTACATTTAATTGATGAGATAAACAGTGTAAAGCAGTTCAACTTCATGATATCTTACGAGCAGTACTGAGTAAAAACTGAACCGGAGAAGGGAACATGGAAGGTCTGGGGCAGGGGTGTATGAAATTGTAGATTATGTCCAGAGAAGGTGTCGCCTAGAAGATGACTTTCATATAAAGGCGGAGATGGTGCGAGAGCCAGTGTACAGCTCTTTGGGGAGAAGAGTATTCTAGTCAAAGCCCCTGTGGGTGAACGAGGGAGAGTCACAGGAAGTGAGGTCAGAGTGGGGAACCGCTGCACACTTTTGAGCGAAGGACTGACTCAGTAAAGCATTTTCACAGAATCACTTTGGCAGTTGTGTTGAATAGGCCAAAAGGCATTACAAACAAAAGCAGGGAAGCCAGTTAGGAAGCTATTGTAATAATCCAGGAGATGGTGATTTGAATGGGGGCAGTGAGTTGTTGGATTCTAGATATTTCCAAGGCAAAGCCTACAGGGTTTGCTGATAAATTGGGTGGGGCCCATGAGAAGAGGAGAGGCATTTAGGATGGCAGCCAGGTTTTTGGCCTGAACAGTTAAAAGAATGGAGTTGATATTATCTGAGATTAGGAAGAACAGGGACTCAGTTATTGACATGTTAAATCTGAGATGTCAAATAAACAATTTATAGATGTCAAATGGAGATGTCAAATAAAAAATGGATATATACATATTTCTTGAAGAGGGATCAATACATATATTTTAGAAGTATGACATTGGCCATTAATAATAGGGAATGGCTTTTAAAAGAATATAAATTAAAAAAAACAATAAGGGGAGAATAGGAAATAGAGAAATAAAGTATATATGGGGACATATATTTTATATTTCATTGAACAAATACAAGGAAATATTGGAAGTGATTTAAAAAAAATTTAATGTTTATTTAGTTTTGAGAGAGACAGAAACAGAGCGTGAGTTGGGGAGGGTCAGAGAGAGAGGGAGTCACATAATCTGAAACAGGCTCCTGGCTCTGAGCTGTCAGCACAGAGCCCAACGTAGGGCTCGAACTCACGAATTGTGAGATCATGACCTGAGCTGAAGTCGGACGCCCAACCGATTGAGCCACTCAGGTGCCCTGGAAGTAATTTTAAAGTAGAGATTCAAAGAAGCATTTATACACTGAGCATTTATTTAGTGCCCAGTGTATTCTGGTTTCAGAAACTGCATAACAAATATATTTATTCTTTCTATCAATACCTCATTTAGTTTTTGTTTGTTCCCTGTATAACATGATGCAACAGTCTGTCTAAAGGACGCATGTTGTTAACAAATAGGCTGTTGTCCCCACCCCAGCTTCCTCAGCCTGTTAAGTATTGTGCAGCCTGTTAAGTAATGTTCACGCATATCATTTAATAGTTATCTAAGCCAAGAGAAAGAATTGCCGTGATACACACACGCACACACACACACACACACACACACACACACACGTACACTATGTATGTATCAAGACAAGTGACTTTTCTTTTGAAAAAGAATTAGTGCAAGATGCCTTTTAACCAGATTATTGTATTTGTTTGTGTTTAACAAGAATGCAGCACATAGCTAAGATTTTCAATCTGTATTGCATAAAATGCTGAGAAGCATCTTATAAAGTACGTTTTATATTATAGGTACTCAATAAATATTTCTAACTTATTTTTAAACTTTTAAAAATATTTTACTGCATGAGGTAGGTGTTGCTTGATAATATGTACCCTATGTTTAATGCAGGGTTGTGGAGAAAATTGAATTACCCTGGGTTTTGTCAGATAAAAGTACTACATAGTAAATATAAGGAGTTGTTTATTGGGCAAAAAAATTTTGCTCTTTAATGTGCATTAGGCATTTCTGCCAATCAGGTGAATATGTGACCACTAGCCTATACACCAATTAGGGGAAATGTTTATAATTAAAGGGGAAATACTGTTTGTTCAGAATGAAGTATATTGAATTACTTCCGTTTGCCTATTTCTCGTGTTAAGTAATTTGTTGCAAAATGACCATCTCCCATAAGAGAGTTCTGCAAATTTGCAGTAATTAAGCTAGCATTTATACTAGTTTTGAGACCAGATTGATGATAGATAAGAATTAGGCTCATTTTTTGGTTGACCAAGCTCTAAGTTTTTATCTATACATCTGCTTCCCAGTTCTTTGGAGTGTATCTCTTTATATACTCCTTTGCTTTTTTTTAAAAAGGAGAGTTAGGAAAATCTGTTGCCCAGCAATTAACATTTGTTCATGGGTGCAACTTAAGATGCATACCTAACTAATATTCTTATCAAAGTAAAACTCTAATTTGCCACAATGTGGCGCTTATTTTTTATTATGCAAACAGGAATATATTAATATTATAAAGCATAATATTAAAATGATCTACCAGCCAACATGGAACTAGAGCTTTACTAATAAGGTTGCATCTATTAGCATATACCTCTTGCCTGTACCTCTGCTCTTACTGCTCTCCCTGACCCCCCCAATCACTCTTCAATTTTTTTATCATTTACTTTTTAATAACACTGGTTTTAATCCATGGATCTTTAAGTAATATGCTGTTTAATTTTCCTTTTTTTTTTTAAGTTTTATAAAAATGGTGGCATATGTAGTCTGAGATCTGCTTTTTTTGCTCATTATGGTCTTTTAAAATTTATTTATTGTTGTGTGTAGTTGTAGTACATTTATTTCACTGCTGAGTAATATTTCATTGTATGAATTTATTTATTGTCTTAGCAGTAGACATCTGGATTGTTGCTGTTTCGTATTTTTTTTTCTTGTTTGCTTGTCTTATTTATTTTTGGTGTATCTATATTGAAGTTGGTGTACATCTGTACATTGATATATATATACATCCGCACATACACACACACACACACACACACACACACACAATGAATTGTTTATTGGGCCAAGAAATTCTGCTCTTTAGGATGGATTAGGCTTTTCTTATCATACTTCTGACCAATCAGGTGAATATGTGACCACTAGCCTTTATGACCAGTGAGGGGAGATGTTTATAATTAAAGGGGAAATACCGTTTGTTCAGAATGAAGTGTATTGAATTACTTCCGTTTGCCTATGTCTCGTGTATATATGTAGCTATTGGACACATTGCTAATGTCTGTATTCTTTTATATGTGTTCTGGTGCACATGTGTAAGACTCTAGAAAATATACCTAAGAGTAGAAGTGTAGAGAATTATGTGAGTATTATATGAGTACGTTATGCAATTATATGAGTCAATGCCAATTGTTTTCCAAAGTCATTGGACCAGTTTCCATACCACTTACAATATCACAGAAGCTCCCAGTGAACCAAATCATTGCTGAAACTTGGAAATCTCGGGCTACGTAATTTTTCTTAATATAGCAGCTACAAAATGGAACCTTATTGTGGTCTTAATTTGCCTTTCTGTGATTGCTAATGACGTCTGGAACATCTTTTCATGCGACTACTCACCATTGGTATTTTTCTTTCATGAATTGCTTGTGTATGTCTTCTATGCATTATATACTTAAAACTATGCATTAAATATATTTATTTTTATATTTAAAAAATTTTAAGTAACAGCACATGGAAAAGTTTTAAGTACAATAAAGGAGAAAATTTTTCCCCTGAAGATTTGATTTGATGCCTCATCACCCCTGAATAAATGAGTGTATATTTCCTACAAACAAGGACATTGTCCTATAAGACACAATAAAGCCATCAAAATCAGGAAATTAACATTGATGCATTACTACCATCTAATCCTCAGATCTCATTCAATTTTCACAAGTAGTCCCAATAATGTCCTTTATAGCAAAAGGATCTAGTTTAGAAGCACGCCTTGCATTTTACTTGTCACATCTTTTCAGTCTCCTTCAATCTGGAACAGTTCTTCAGTGTTTGTTTGACTTTCAAGACCTTGGCACTTTTCAAGACTATACAGTATTGGCCACTTATTTTGTAGAATGTCTCTTCTTTATGTTTGTCTGCTGTTTCCTAATGACTACATGCAAGTTATGAACACTTGGCAGGGATATCACAGACGTTATGGTCTGTCTTCTCTTCGTATCTTATCAAGTGGCACGTGATTTTCATTTTGACCCTTTACTATTTATATTAACTTGATTAAGATGGTGTCTGCCCTGTTTCTTTCTGTGAAATTACTCATTTTCCCTTTGTGTTTAATAATTATTTTGTGTGGAGATACTGTGAAACTGTGTGACTGTCTCCTTCCTGATCAAACTTTAATTAATTTCTCTGTATCAGTATGAGTTAATGATTCTGTATATTATTTCAATGAGCTATAATCAGTTACTATTGTTATTTTGATGCTCATCTTGCCCTGATTTAGCCAGTGGGATCTTTTTAAGTTGGCTTCTGTGTCCTTTTGCCATGCCACTCATCACTCATGCTGCTGCTACTTCCAATTTCATTTCTTTCTATAACAGTGAGATTAGCCTAAATTTATTTACTTATTAACCTAAATTTATTTACTTATTTGATCAGTCCCACTGTATGTAATGAACCTGCCCTATTCCTTGGACCCTCTTCCCCAAATTCGGTTTGAGCTTTGAAGACCCTTCATGTGGAAGCCTTCCTCACCAGGTTTGGATTCCTACAGTATACAGCACAGTGCATCTTTTAATGGGCACCTTCCTCCCCCTGATCAGGCATTGACATCTGCTGTTAGATCACTGCTGTACAGGGTCCTGCTCAACCCACACTACTCTGCCAGAGCTTGAACTCTGACTCTCATGCCACATGGTTGTCTCCACTCTCCTCAGGCACTGCCTCATCCTGTTCAGGCCCTCACACCCTTAATTAGGGATACTTTTTTACATTTTGCCTATTTTTAATTAAAATGCTGTAGGATACACACACAGACACACAGGCACACACACACATACATTCTGGGTACCAAAATTTTCTTTGTCCGTGTGCTTCGTGGTATTGCAATCTTACTTTTCCTTATTGTATTTACAGATGAAAGGAGATTTTTAATTATAATATAGTTGAATTTATTAATCACATGCTTTATGGTTAACCCTTTCTGTGTCTTAAGTTTTAAACTTTTTTTCATACTCTGAGTTCATAATGATAGTCTCTTATGTTTTATTTAAAAAAATAGTAAAGACTTGTCTTCTCTACCTAAAATTTTAATCTCTCTGGAATTTATTGTTTCTATATTATACAAGCGTGGTCTAGTTTCTTTTTCCCCCCAAATGAATAACCAATTCTCTCAGCACTGTTGAATGATTCCTCCTTTCTTCAATGATTTGCAGTGTGACTTTTGTCAAATATCGTTTTTCTTATATGTGAAGGTCTGTTTCTTTTCCAACAGTTTGTTTCTTTTCCAGAAACACACTAATTTCATTAGGACAGCTTTATGATAGATCTCGGTATAGGCAGGGCCAGTTCCCTACTGGATTCTATTTCTGGTTGGATGGCTTGTCCATTTGGGCTTTGGTGCTCCACTGTGAATTTTAGAATCAACTTATAAAACCTTTTGGATTTCAGTTGGCATTGCATTAAATATATTAGTCCAATTTGGGGAAAAAATCATCATTTTATGATACAGAGTTTTTCTATCATATCATGAACGTGGTATGTCCTCTTATTTATTTAGCTTGTATTTAATGTCTCCCAGTATATTTTCAAGTTACTTTTATTCTTAGATATATTTTGTTGTTGGATGTTTTTAAAATGTTATTTTCTGTTTGTTACTGGTTTGTAAAAATACAGTTGACTTTTAAAAAATGATTTATAATTAGCCACCATGAACTGAACACTAACATACCTGTTTAAATAAATGTTAGACATGCCCAAAAGCGAATAGCAAGATTAGAAATCTAGATTTTTACTCTGAAATTTCTTTTGATGTTTTAATAAATCCTAGGTTAATAGTCCTCTTTTAAATAGATTTATTGAAATACAGTTCACATACAATAAAATTTACCCATTTCAAGTGTTCTTTATAGTCACGCAGGTATGCGACCAACACCACCATCCATCTGATTTATGAACATTTTCATGACCCTAATAAGAAACTCCATACCCATTAGCAGTCACTCCCCATTCCTGTCCTTCCTCACTCCCAGCCCTAGGCAACTAGTACGAATCTGTTTTCTGTTTCTGAATTTGCCTATTCTGGATATTTCACATGAATGGAATCATAATACATGGGTTTTTTTGTGACTGGCTTCTTTCACTCAGCATAATAATTTTCAGGGTTCATCTATGTTGTAGCATGTATCAATACTTCATCTTTTTTTTTTTTTTGGCTGGATAATATTCTATTGTATATATCGTATTTTGTTTACCCATTCATTAGTTGATAGACACTTAGATTGTTTCCAGTTTTGGGTCATTATGAATCATGCTGTTATGAACATGCAGATACAGATATTTATATGGACATAAGTTTTCATTTCTCTTCTATTTATACCTAGGGGTTAGAATTTCTGGGTCATATGGTAATTCTATGTTTAACTTTTAAGGAACTGCCAAACTGTTCTCCTTAGCAGTTGTACCATTTTACATTTCCACCAGCAGTATGAGAGAGATGAATAGTCCTCTTAAAACTGCTTTTGAATTCTCTAAAAAGTAATTGTTATACATTAGGTTTATCATTAAGTATGATTATTATTTTAAATAAATGAGAAAAATGGCAATTTATTTTAATATCAGATTCATTTTATGCATCTGTATAGAATGTATCCTTTTTACGATTATGGGTAGAATATATCCTTTTTATTTTTTACAGCCTTATTGAGGTATAGTTTCCATACCATACAGTTCACTCATTCTCATTGTTCAGTTTGGGGATTTTGAGTCAATTTATTTAGATATGCAACCATCACCACAGTCTAGTTTTAGAACAATTTCATCGTTCCAAAGGGTTCCTTCATGCTTGTTGCAGTTAATTTCTGTTCCCTTCTCCTGTCCCAGGAGATGATCTGCTTTCTTTCTCTGTAATTTTGGCTTTTCTAGACATTTTACATTATAAATGGAACCATCCAAAAAACAGCTATAAATCCAGCTTCCTTCCCTGAGCATTATGTTTCTTAGGTTTATCCTTGTTGCATGAATTATTAATTTATTTCTTTTTTTGGTCGCTACTTTATGCTCATCCCTTCACCAGTTGATGAATATTTGGGTTGTTTACAGTTTGGGGCTATTATGACTGATGCTGCTCTGATCATTTGCATACAAATGCATATGTTTTCATTCCTCTTGGTTAGATATCCAGGAGTGAAATTGCTGGGTCATATGTTTAAGTATATGGGTATGTTTCACTTTTTAAGAAATTGCCAAGCTGTTTTCCAGAGTGGCTATGCCATTTTACATTCGCAATGTATGAGGATTTGACTTTCTCCCTATCCTCCCAACCTTTAGATTTTTCAGTTAAAAAAAAATATATATAGCTATTTTAATGAGTTGTCTAGTGGAATTCCATCGTGGTTTTATTTGCATTTCTCTATTAGGTAATGATGATGAACATCTTTTTGTATGTTTACTACACATTTGTGTGTCTTTGGTGAGATGTCTTCAGATATTTAGCCCATTTAAAAAAAATTGTTTTATTCTTCTTCAAGTCTTGAGGGTTTTAATATGTTAGATACCACTTCTTTATCATGTATATCATGTATGATTTGCAAATATTGTATATTATTATGTGGTTTGTCTTTTATGTAAATTATGTCTTTTGAAAATTTTTTCAAGTCCCTATTGTCCATTTTTTGTTTGTTTTTTTTAATTTTTTTTTCAACTTTTTTTATTTATTTTTGGGACAGAGAGAGACAGAGCATGAACGGGGGAGGGGCAGAGAGAGAGGGAGACACAGAATCGGAAACAGGCTCCAGGCTCTGAGCCATCAGCCCAGAGCCTGACGCGGGGCTCGAACTCACGGACCGCGAGATCGTGACCTGGCTGAAGTCGGACGCTTAACCGACTGCGCCACCCAGGCGCCCCTTTTGTTTGTTTTTTAATGGATTACACCTTTGTTGCCATGTTTAAGAATTTTTTCCTTGACATAAGGTCACAAGATTTTTTCCTGTGCCTCTTAGAAGTTTTGTAGTTTTAGTTCTTATAATTCGAGTTATGATCCATTTCAAGTTCTGATTTTTGTATGTTGTGAAAGATTTACACTTATTTGTCTTTTTATTGTTGTGTATGATTTTTCACCTGTTCCAGCATCATATATTAAAAAGACTATTCTTTCCTCATTGAAACACTATGGCACAGTTGTTAAATTCAAATGACTATGAATGTGAGAGTTTATTCTGGGCTCGATCCTATTTCATTATCTGTATGTCTATCTTTATGCCAATATCACACTGTGTTGGTAATTACAGCTTTATTGTAAGTTTTAAAGTTAGGTAGTATAAGTCCTAAAGCTTTAGTCTTCTTTTTCAAAATTGTTTTGGATATTCTCAATCCTTTATACTTTCATATGTATATCAGAATCAATTTCTACAAAAAAGAAAGCATGGTAGAAATTGATAGATTTATTTTTTTATTTTAATTCCAGTATAGTTAACATACAGTGTTATATTCGTTTTAAGTGTACAATGTAGTGATTCAGCAATTCTGTATATAACCCCATGTTTATCACAAGTGTGCTCCTTCATCCCCATCACCTATTTTCACACCCCTCCCCCCCATTGACCTCCCCTCTGGTAACCATCAATTTGTTCTCAATAGTTAAGAGTTTGTTTCTTTGTTTCTTTCTCTCTCTTTCTCTCTCTCTCTCTCTCTCTCTCTCTCTCCCTCCCTCCCCCTCTTTCTTTTTATCCCCTTGCTCATTTGTTTTGTTTCTTAAATTCCACATGAGTGAAATCATATGGTATTTGCCTTTCTCTGACCAGCTTATCTTACTTAGCATTATACTCTCTGGCTCCATCCATGTCATTGCAAATGGCAAGATTTCACTCTTTTTTTTTTTTTTTTTTTTTTTTTTTTACAGCCAAATAATATTCCATTGTATATAGACAACACATCTTTTTTATCCATTCATCTATTGATGGACATTGGGCTGCTTCCATAATTTGATGATTTTAAACAATGCTGCTGTAAACATAGGGGTGCATGTATCCCTTTAATTAGTACTTTTGTATTTTGGAGGTAAAATCCAGTAGCATGATTATTGGGTTGTAGGATAGTTCTATTTTTAACTTTTTGAGGAACATCCATACTGTATTCCAGCGTGGCTGCACCAGTTTGATTCTCACCAGCAGTGAAAGAGGGTTCCTTTTTCTCCATATCCTCCCCAACACTTGTTGTTTCTTGTTTTTTTTTTTTTTTTGATGTTTTTTTTTTTTTTTTAATTTTTTTTTTTCAACGTTTATTTATTTTTGGGACAGAGAGAGACAGAGCATGAACGGGGGAGGGACAGAGAGAGAGGGAGACACAGAATCGGAAACAGGCTCCAGGCTCTGAGCCATCAGCCCAGAGCCCAATGCGGGGCTCGAACTCACGGACCGCGAGATCGTGACCTGGCTGAAGTCGGACGCTCAACCGACTGCGCCACCCAGGCGCCCCTTTTTTGATGTTTTTTATTTACTTACTGAGAGAGAGAGAGCATGAGGAGAGAGGGGGCAGCGAGAGAGAGGGGGACAGATGATCTAAAGTGGGCTCTGAGCTGATAGCAGCAAGCCCAGTGTGGGGCTTGAACCCACAAACACGAGATCGTGACCTAAGCCAAAGTCGGCCACTTAACCAACTGAATCACACAGGTACCCATCTTGTGTTTTTGATTTTAGCCATTCTTAGAGGTATGAGGGGATATCTTATTGTGGTTTTGACTTGCATTTCCCTGATGATCAGTGATGTTGAGCATCTTTTCATGTGTCTGTTGGCCAGCTGCATGTCTTGTTTGGGAAAAAGTCTGTTCATTTCTTCTGCCTATTTTTTAATTGGATTATTCATTTTGGGGGGGGGTGTTGATTTGTAGAATTGCTATCTTAACAACATTGTCTTCTAATCCATGAACATAGAATGTATCTTTGTTTATTTAGATCTTTAATTTCTCTTAATGTTTTCTAGTTTTTCAGTGCACAGGTGTTGCACTTCTTTTGTTAAATTTCTCCTGTCTCTTTTTGCACTTTTTGCTGCTATTGTGAGTGGAACTTTAAAAATTTAATTTTTGGATTTATTTTTAGTATATAGAAATGCGATTAATTCTTACATTTGGATCTCATACCCTACAACCTTTCTACATATTCTTAGTAGTTTTTATTTTTTTTTTTGTAGATTTCTTATCTACATACAAGGTAATGTTGCCTGCAAATAGAGAGTTTTAACTTTTTCTTTTCCTGTCTATGTGTCTTTAAATTTCTGGCCTGATTGCAATGAGTAAAGTCTCAGAGTGGTATCTAGAGCAAATGTCTTACCTCTTTACCAGCGTGATAGGGCAAAGCATTCAGTCTTTCACCATTAATTATGGTGTTAGTTGTAGATATTTGTCTCAAAAAGGAAGGGTTGTTTTCACACTGAAACAATCAATTAATTGTTTGTTTCACACTGAAACAATCAATTAATATAGCTTAATATAACGTAGTAATCCATTAATGATAGAATAAAGGATAAGAACCCCATTAAGCATCTCAGTAGATGCAGATAAAAGAAAACAAGGAAACAGAAAACAAAATAAAGAGTTTAAACAAAGTAAGAGGTAGAGAGGAAGCTACTTTCCATAAAGTGATAAGGAGAAGCTTCTCTGAGGAAATGACATTTAAACTGATATCTAAACAACCTGAAGGTCCTAATCATGCAAATAACATAGTGAAGAGTAGTTTCGCACTTGGAATCTTGTTCCCTTTGTAATTCCAACACCTAGCACAGTCCCTAGCCCCTAGAATTTGTTCAACTTAACAGATAGTTTAGAACCTTGCTTTCTTAGCATCACATACATTCCTTTTACCATCTTTATCATTAAATATTATTTGAAATAATATATTTTGATGATTGCATAATATTCTACAGAAATACTTCTTTTCTACAATTCTAACAAAGTTATTTAAATGTTTTCTTATTCATAGAAATGCTTCCTATCTTCATAGTTCAAAACACCTGGCACATTCAGTTTCACTGACTTGGACTTAAGACTGAATTACTCATCTATTGATATAAGACAGTTTTAATCTGTGAGAGGTGTTTCTTTTATATTATCTTTTGTTAATTTTTATTTAAATACTTATTAATCTTTCACGTGATCCTGTTAGCTCAAAGGGGTTAAAACAATGCTTTAATAGAGACCAGCCATTAAACATTTATACAAACTATTCTAGAATGTGGCACCGTATCAGACAGAGATTGTGAGCTCTGGATATTTTTTACTCTTTACATGGAAAATGTAGTCATGAACTTCATATACCATTCTCCAGTGTTTTTGCCCTACTTTAATTGAAACCATTGTAGGTGGGTTACACCAGAGAAGAGTCAGATTTATGTTCCAGAGAACTGCCCAAGGCCCCATCTTGGTTCCAAGTAAAATATACCAGAGTTTGAATTCCACTTTAAGCTTTTACTGGTTTTATGATTTGGGGTAACTTAAACTTAGTTTCCTCATCTATAAAGTGGGGTTGATAACAGTTCTCTCATTAGGTTGTTTTAAAGATGGTGTATAGAGAGAGGTTAGTGGAGTCCTGATACACAATAAGTGTCCAGAAAACAAGAGCTTTTTAGTCTCTCGTAGTCATGGGGGTGATGGTTGGAGTAGTAACTACAAGGGTTTCTTATGCTTCAAGACCTCATCAGCAGATGCTGACCACCTTCTTCATAATGTGCCTCTGAAGATGTTTACTGATACTTTTGTGAGGAGTTGGTCATTTTCTTCACTGAATATAATATACTTGGGGTTGTTCGGAGACTATTTCTTGTCTGCACATGTACCAAAAGAGATTTGGCCCAAAAGGTGGTATTTTAAAGTACCGTTAAGTTAGATCTTTTGACATCAAACTTGTAAGTCACTATTTGCAGCATTCATAAATGTAGTTATGGGTTCTACTTTTTTTTTTTTTTTCCAAGAAGGAAAGAAATGCAACTGAAAACTGAGTAATCAAATTCTTGAATTTCAGTGCTTTAGTAGGTAATGTTGACCAGGGACAAGATGAGGTTGCCTGGGTATAGCTTCTGAGGTTGGGCCTGGGAATTTAGGATGTCCCTAAGGCCCCTAGCATATTCAAATGAGAATACTAATATAGTAGCAAATATGGGTATTTTTAAATTCACGTGTAAATCACTGCCTTCTAGTTATACATAATCAGAAGTGATTGTCCCCTATTCCTCTTAGAATTCGTACCAGAATTGATAGTTAAGACTCCATTTAAATCCAAGATCTGTAATACTGGGACATGACATTTACCTAGTCTTGCTCATTGTCTGTTTCCCCTTCTGTAAAATGGGATAATGCCTTCTCTGCTTGTTTCACTGAGTTATGAAGATCAAATGAGGTCATGCCCATAAAAGTGCTTCATAACTGGTAAATCACTTGGCTACTAATTATTACTCCAGTTCATCCTGTCAGACCTGCCCTTTTCTCACTACTGTTGGCTAGGTCACTGGTGGAGGTGACGTGATAGCTCAAAACTCTGTAATGTACACCCCCTCTGAGGAGTATTTTACTTGTACAAGTTTTACTTGTACTAGGGAGTGGACACTTGTAGACTGCTGCTGTTTTCATCCTTGAATTTGTTTTATTGATTACCAAAGTAATACATGTTTATTATAAAGAAACTAGGAAATATAAATCAGCAAAAAAGGAAAAATATAAATTATCTCTAAATGAAATAATTGCTGCATTTATTTTCATATACTTTTGAAACACATTCAGTTTACTGAACATAATGCTGTGTTTCCTATTTTTATCACTTACTATGTAATAAGTTATATATGATGATATACTATAATTTTTTATGTAGTATTTTAGTGTATACATAGTATCTCACCATGTAATATACGAAAATTTCCCAGACTTTTTATTTGGAGATTCAATGACTGTTTTCAATGGTTTCTACTATTATAAATAACGTATATTATGACATCCTTATGGCTAAATACTTGTATATATCTTCATTAGGATAAATCCTTGACTTGGAATTGCTACATCAAGGAGCATAAAACATTTTAAGAAATTTAATTTTTTATAGCTTTATTGAGTTATAATTGACATCCAATAAACTGCACGTATTTAAGGTTTACAGTTTGATCAATTTTGACATATGTACATACGCATGATACCGTCTCTCCACAATTAAGGTAGTGTTCTTTTGTAATCCCTCCTTCCTGTACCTTCCCACCCCTGTATCCCCAGGCAACCACTGAAATGTTTTCTCTCCCTCTTGATTACTTTGCATTTTCTACAGTTTTATGCAAATGAAATTATACCCTATGTTTTCCTTTTTGTCTGACTTCTTGTACTCAACATGATTATTTTGAAACTCATCCATGCTGTTGCTTATATCAACAGTGCATCCTTTTTTGTTGCTGAGTAGTAAATGTTTCATTGTATAGGCATACCGTAATTTATTTACCTACTGATAGGCATTTGAGTTGTTTCCAACAACTTTATTTAAAGTAAAGTTGCTTTGAAGATTGGGGCACAAGTCTGTCTATGAACATAAGTCATTTGATATCTATTACAAATTTTGTGCTAGGAAGGTTACATAAATAGTATTTTGTAACAGAAAAAGCTTAATATGAGAAAAAACTATATTTTTTCTTTTTATTTTTCTGTTTTGAAAATACACCTTTGGAAGGATTTAGAATTTTTAGTTGTAACTTAATTGAATTGATTTGACTGAAATTTAAAATTAACAGAGGTTATAAGTATATCCGAAACAATTATAAACCTTTTCACAGTTTGTTTTCTTGAAGCATCTACTTTTATCAAATGTATTGTCTAGAAAGCAAAGATCTGTTGCTCTCCTTTAATGAATGATTCATATTTCATAAAACCATATTTCTCTCTTAAATGCCTATTTCTACATGGAACTTGAACAAGAAAAGATACTGGGAAAAGTTTACAGAACTTCACACAAGATATTCCAGAATCTGGTTTGGAATAGATGCAAAACTATCTTTTTCCTTTTCCTCAGATGCACATGAGACTGAAGGAGGAACAGGGAATCTGAAGACTCCAGATGACAGGAGAGCTACTTTTTAACAGCCTTCTCGATTTCCTTTCTCAGAAAGTAGATACAAACCTTGTTGGAGACAGATGGTGAGAATATTTTTCCTGCATTCTTAAGGCTTAATCAATGTAATTTTAATATATTTTGGACCATAATTTCTTAGTTATAAATTAGCTCGTAGTCACCAGATTTATATTTTGTGTTATATCTGTGCAAATTATTTCATTAGGCACAGTGTGGTTTAAAACAAAACAGTGAGTAAGATATAGTCTAAGGAGCTTACAGCGAAAGGAGATAAATAAATTTTATCAAGCAGTAGAAAGAAGTTAAATGCCCTAAGAAAGACACGAGAGATTCTTCAGAATTCAAAGGTATAGATTACTTCTGGAGAGGGACTGAGAAGCTTGAAATCAGAAATATTAGTTGCGCTGATGATAATTTGTTTTTACCAAAAACCAGAGAAAATGGACAGTTAATATAAAACCCGAAATAGCAATCTGATTTCAGATAAAAAGTTAATTATTGTTTTGAGGAAAAATAGAAGCATGTTTGGTTATTGTGGTTTTATCACAATCTGAGTCAATGATTACTTTTTGAATTATATAAAATGGTTACCTCTTACAAGGCAGATAGTATATTAGCATTTCTGAGATGTGATAAAATAATCTGATTAAGTTACCACAAGTAGGTGGGCAGTACGACAGGAAGAGATGGGCAAGTGGTTAATTCTACTTGGATTAGCACTCCTGTTATCTCGTATAGCTACAGCCTAAATGAATTTGTCATGTCTTAAGCTCTAGCACTTTGCGCTGCTTATGCCTGGACAGAAGCACTTCGAGTAAACTGGGAAAGGACATAGTGATGAATTATTGTGCTCATAGTTAGTTGTGAAGAGTTCACTTTCAATTAGCTAGCTGAAAATTCTTGTTAGAAGAAATCAGATAGGAAATCCTAAAATTCACGGTATTTTAATGGACCCTGATGTTTCTAAAGGGGGATGGCAACTTTGAGCCAGATTTTTTCCTTATTTTATGTGTGAGATGGTGGGCACAGTGCTAATACAAATTCCTGTTTCCTGACTATTCTGAGTATATTCAGAAAACCCAGGGATTAAGTTATTTAATTATTCTTCTTGTTTTTTTGTTTTAATCATTCTCTTTGTTCTTTTTTGTAATTTAAGTAGGAAAATCTTTAAACCATTGTATTTGTCAAATAAAAGGACTATACAGTTACTAATATTTTTTTGGTTTGCTAGTCATTCCTCACATATTCTTATATTATTTTTTCCTCTAAATTGAGATTTTAAATCGAGAGTTTTATTTGTTAAATGCTAAGAGTTATTTCATTCAGGTATAATTATGTGTTAATGACTGATGGTCCAAAATCTGCTTTTATTATTTGATGAGCATAGTTGTTACTGCGCTCTAATTCTCAACTTTTAATTTTGCTAAAATGAAAATTATAATCATGCATATTCTTGTGACCCACAAGATATAATTAGTTTGTTGTTCTTAATTTGTCAACGCCCTTGTTTTACCAAGTAACCAACAACCACTTATGACAGTTGGATAAATAAATCATAGATAGCCAGCTGGCAAATTTACATAGCCAAAAAGTTGTCCTTGAAAATGACCAAATTTAGATCTTTTCTCCCAGATAGAAAAGACAGATTATTTTGAGTGTACAATGAATAGTTTGAAAGCATATAAAAATGAGCTATTAGTGATGATCACTTATGTACATTTAAATTTTTTCAAGATTTAAAAAATGAATATATGTTCAATATGTGTTTTCTAAAATATGTTTTGTTAAACAATTCTTTGTTTTGAACTAGAGGTCCATGGTCAAATAAATTTGGAGAAGTTGTTATAATATATCTTTTCAGTAGGCATTCTGTTAGTCAGCCGTTGGATTCTTAGTTTCCAAAGGAGGATTTTTATATATCTCAGAAGACTAGTATTCGATAGAATACAGTTGAAGAGTGTGAATTAATATTTTCCATGAGGTTTTACTATAATCTGTCCATTATACAGCTACCCTCCAGAAACAGGTATGTCATATTTTTAAGTAGAGTATTGTTCTTGTGAATGAGAGGCCAAAGAGGGTGATAAGGAAAAGGGAAAAGAATTTGATTCAATGAATATTGCAAATCATATAAAGTATGAAGTGTTTATAAAGCTTCTCCGTGCCTTAGGCCAGATTTCCTTTGCTCACTTGTCAGCTCTGTCTTTTGAAAAAAAAAAACAAAAAACAAAAACTTATCCCATATAAATTACAAAATAAAATCACCTTCTTTAATGTTTTATAGGACTCCATATACTTTCTGTGCTCTTTTTATTTCAGAGTGCAACATTTATTAGCTAATTTTGGTAAGTGTTGGTAATACAAAAAACAGTGACCATCTCGGGTGGAATTAGATAATTGACCATAAATCAGTTTAGCTTCAAATACTCATTTTCTCACTAAGTGGAGTTTTTATTGTTATATCTTATGATTTCTCCCTGGGAAGAGTTCTTTAATGTATATATTTTTCTTCTAGTTCAATTAAATTGTTGGTAACTATTTCAGTAGATTTTATGTCAGATATAGAAATGTCTGTATGAAGACACAAAAATGGCCAGTGATTCAGCTGGTTCTAACAGATTGGGTTACCAGGCTGGTAAGTCTAGTTGTCTACATGGAATGCCTTCCCCAAACTTTACAAAACATGCCTCATAGTAAGGTTTTTAATTTAAGAACTAACACTTTGAAAAAGTGTT
This sequence comes from Lynx rufus, assembly GCF_022079265.1. Taxonomy (NCBI): domain Eukaryota; kingdom Metazoa; phylum Chordata; class Mammalia; order Carnivora; family Felidae; genus Lynx; species Lynx rufus. The sequence continues at coordinate 130,610,042 of NW_025814867.1, read as the reverse complement.
TAAACTCCTACACAAGGTTTTCAGTTGATAACATGGTACTGGTGAAACCAAGATCAATCCAGAATCTAGGGGAGTTATTTTAGTTGGAATTAATTCCCATAAATTAACTTGGCTTTCTCAACTGATGTTTCCTTGGTTTTGTGGACAACCTGGGCAAGAAAATGTGGATGCTGGGCTTAAATGAAGCATTAATTAACCAACGTTGCTTCCACTCCCTCTTTAATTTCCTTTCCCACAGCCAGCATTTTGTCTCAGAGTGCATTTCTCATCTGGAGTGTTTGTGCTGGAAGCCTCCTTACTTATGCCTTTGCCTCCACAGCCACTACATTTTCCTAAAACTTCCAATTCACTCCTGTTACTGGTCTGATAAAGTAATTCAGCAATCCCAATAGCATAATGACCATAAGAAAGTAACAGGTCTTCCTTAATCCTAATACACTGTTACAATGGGAAACGTTAGTATAATTAACATTTTGCTGAACTTGGTGTCTTTAAAGAATTGGCTTTTTTTTAAGTCTTTTACCTAATACCTTTAGTAAGCTTTACCTAATACCTTTAGTAAGTTAATGATATTAACGAACATCATTTTGAGAGGAAAATTCTCTACTATACCAAGCCACCATGGCAACTCAGGGTTTTTCTGTCCCATGAAAGGTGGCAAATGAAATAATTAAAATAATTTTAAAATGTGTTGATCAGAGTGTCAATTCACCTTCTCTTCTTACACAGACCCTGGTCGTCTTCACTTAAAATAACTAGGGAACCTGATATTCTCCTTGATTCTCTGCTATGTTTGCCCATCAATCACATGGCCTGCGGTTTGCACATCTGAAATTAGTGTGATTCTAACAGTAGGGTTTATGCCCTTCATCTAGATGACTAGAATTTCCCCATTCTGGATTAGAGATATGCCAGTAATTTTTAAACCCCATTTATTTTCTTTTCTTCATTTACTTGTAGAGAGATTATTGACAGTACTGTCCATGCAAGCTCTAGCATGAAGCTTTTCTCTCTAGTTTACTGCCCCTCTGTCCCACCATCTTGCAGCCTATTCTCCAAGGTTCTCAAAATATCTGTGGTGAAGAACCAGCTTTTGTTTTCACTTCATTTTTTTTTTAAACAAATTACTTTCATTGTATTTTTTAAAAGTTTCTCTCTACAACAGGTTGGATATTAAGAAAAAGACATACAAATTATAAATCCAGATTTTTCATCACTGAATTCAACAGATAACCTCAAATTACTTTATCAAATTCCATAAAACTTCCTAATTACTCACAGTTTCTGTTATTTGAGTAGATTACTTAACATTTCTAAAACATACTGTGTGCTGTTGGGCTTCCCTGCTGGGACTGATGCTCCTCCCACTGCTTAAAGAGAGCCTTTTAACTTCTGTTCCATTTGGCAAAGCCTTGATTATTGCCAGTCAATTCACATGCCACCTCGATGGTGTGCCTTCACAGCTAGCAAACACGTTCCCTGCCTGTCTTCTTCCCAGTAATTTGCCCTTCCATTTTTTTTTTTTTTAACTGTGTCCATACCTTTTCTGTTACTAGTATCTCACCATGTTGTGGACTATATTTTTTTCTGACAGGATGGTGAGCCTACTAAGGGCTAGTTTGTCACTTAGTTATCCTTCTGTCTTCAGTTCTCAATGCATAGCAGCCTCTTTATAAATATCTGTGGATCTGTTACTTCTTGCATGGTAAATTCAGAAGAGGAGTGACTGCACAAAAATAGCAGATATCTCTTACCCTCTTTAGTCTACTAATTTTCTTTTTTAAAAGATCGTTTTTTTGTTTTTTGTTTTCTTCCCCCACCTGGGTCTTTGAGACATGTCTGCACAGAGAACAGTATTTATCTGGCATTGTTAAAAGTATAAATTGTTGATGGGGCGCCTGGGTGGCGCAGTCGGTTAAGCGTCCGACTTCAGCCAGGTCACGATCTCGCGGTCCGTGAGTTCGAGCCCCGCGTCAGGCTCTGGGCTGATGGCTCAGAGCCTGGAGCCTGTTTCTGATTCTGTGTCTCCCTCTCTTTCTGCCCCTCCCCCGTTCATTCTCTGTCTCTCTCTGTCCCAAAATTAAATAAACGTTGAAAAAAAAAAATTAAAAAAAAAAAAGTATAAATTGTTGAAAATTAGAAAGTAGAGATATTGTTTGAAGATTGAAACCAAGATTGTGAAGTTCTTGACTCTATGTCAGTAGACTAGCAGCAGTTCTCGAACTTTTCAGTCTCAGGACCCCTTTAGGCTTTTAAATTATTGAGGACCCAAAAGAGCTTTTCTTTATGAGGGCCATATCAACCAATATTTGCCATATTAGAAATTAAAACTGAGAGGGGCACCTGAATAACTCACCAGGTTGAGCATCCAACTCTTGATTTCAGCTCAGGTCATGATCCCAGGGTCATATAGGCCTCCACGCTAAGCATGGAGCCCGCTTGAGATTCTCTCCCTCCCTAAAGAGAGCTCACGTATTCTCTCTCTCTCTCAAATTAAAAAAAAAAAAAAAATTTTTTTTAAAGACATTAAAACTGACAAAATATTTAAAACTCAAGAATATACAAGGCTGTGTTCCTTTAGTCATTAACACATTATCAGTAACACACATCACTTACTTCTGTGTACATTCATGAGAGAAAGAGACAACAAGCAGGTAACAACAGGTTGTTATTATGAAAGTAGTTTTGACTTCACGCACCTCCTAAGAGGTGCTTTAAGAATTTTTTCCTTACAGGAATTAACTTGTCTAATTGCCAACAGAGTATTCTCTATTGTTATTTAAATAATGTTGTATCCTACTTTTCGTGTTTGCAGAGTAGTAAATTTTTTTTTTAATCTGCAAGGCTTATCATATTACCCATCCTCATATGAATGTCTAGACATAAAATGTGCTGCAAAGTATTACAGGTAGGATGGAGATGCTTACTCAAGGAAAAGTCATTTTATTTGTAGATACTTGGGGAGGTCATCACTAGTTGTGCCCTGTCAGTACCCTGCTTTCAATTGCTAGACCTTTTTATGACCTGTGGACTTCCAAACACTTCTCCTGTGATGGATTCTTCTTACTTTAGAGGGTTTGGTGATTTGGTCATTTTCTTCATGATGTCACAGAGTAAAGTTTACTTCTTCAGGGAAGTGAGAAATATTCCCTTCAGAATCTTTCTTCTTCTCTCCTTTGTTTGACCTTCCCCTCTACTTGCCTCAACCTGATCCCTGATGCTGGCTTTCCTTTTCTGAGAGTACAGTCTGCTCTCTGGCAGATAGTTTCTTGGCTCTAGTGACTCCTGTTCTTTTTCACTCCCTACCCCTCTTACCTTGGCTGATACTCTGTTAAATTCTTTCTGAGGTCTTAGCAGGACAGTCAGTCTCTGAAGTATTTGACGACTCTCTTCAAATTGCACGGGTACTGGGTCTTCCCAGAGAGTTCTGAGATTTCATTGCGTACCTTGTCAGCTGCATGGGGATACCAAGATGGCTGCTGGTTGGGACTTAATTCACTAACAGCTTAATATTCTTTGTACTTGTAGTCTGTTAACTGTGTAATGGTGTCATGGTGTGAACTATAATTTAGGGACTTATCGTTATAAGTGATACACTAGAAGTACAAAGCTGATAGAATGTTGGGGACTTTTTATTTTTTAATTCTGAGTTCTAAACATAGTATACACAGAATAAATGTTTGCTGAGTTAATTTTATTCTCATTAGTGTTGATGGAACTCTTTATAATGTGGGAGCTCCAGCAACCACATTATGGTTTAAGCCAGACATCTGTCTCCTATGGCCAAGGGAAGATACCTTCACACTATTCTGAAAAGTTACATGTTCCTGCCTTAATAGGCAAAAATCCTTACTTGATATTTAATGAAGAGTGTTATTTTAAATGTACAAAATTCAAATCTCCAACAGAATCTGATTCTAACTCGTTGTTAAATACCTCTACAGGAGTTCCTGCTTTTCTTGAAACTTTGTACAAAGCATGTCAGCAAGGTGATTTACAAACCTGGGCTTGAGATATTGTTATTATTTTCATAATTGTTTGATTTAATGTATTTGCTATTAAAATATCCTATTTTATAGCACTATTTATGTTCTACACATTGCTTTCTAAATATTCAGACCAGCCTTTATCGTTTTTTGGAGTTATCTTTTTCTTCAACATTCTTGCCCCTGTCTCATTTGGACCATGTTTTCTGCACTAGTTCATCTCAGTTTCTCCCCTCCAAGCCGTCAACAACTCTACAACTTTTGTTTTTGTTTTTGACATGCGTTTAATCAGACTATTGCCTGTAACCCTTCCACTGCCCACCAGATAAAGGCCAGCTCCTTGTCATGGCCTTGATTCAAAGTCCTTGGTCCCAATTGCGTTTTCATCCTAATCTCTAGTCACATTGGACCACCCCCCCTTCCTGTCTCACACTCAGCTCTTCCCTGCCTTTGAGTGCTATTTCTGTAACCTAGAGTGGTGCCATTCTCTTCTCCCTGGCCAGCCCTTCCTTGTTTGTTAACCATCACTGACCACCACCTAGGGCACATGTACCTGTGAACTGAAAACCTAGTTACTGCTCACTCTGTGTCCCTAGAGTCCTTTTTTTTTTTTTTTTTTAACAGCCTTCAGCCACAGCATTCAGTACAGTATATGCTCTTGTCTCCTTTTGCACAGGGACTAAAGAAATGCACACGTATGGTTCACTCTCATATATTGTCTGCTTACTAGGTGTTACTTTACCCTTTTCCTGTCCCATTCAGAAAAGTGTGTCTGAATTCAAGTAAGTGAAAGTGTGGTTGTTACTCCGCATAATCTTGGATTTACTTAGCCTATTTTTTTTTAAAGGACCTAATTTGCAACCTACCAAACCTTAATAAACTCTGTACCTTTTACTAAATATTCTCTCCGACTAGTTACGTCATACCTTTTATCTGATGATGACAAATTAACATGTTCTAGATGGAAAGGTAGTTAAAATGCAGTATCCTAAAGACAGTGATATGGCTATTTGTTCCTTCGACTACTTCTTGGCAGCATAGCTACTTAATAAACTTTGAAAACATTGCCAGGGAAGACTCGCACCCAGTTCTTGGTTCGTGCATTGGAGATACTACAGCACAGTAACAACGTTTCACACTGATTTTTTTTCCTTACAAGGCTGACATTGCTTTGTTCATTTTATGTTCCTTTTCACTATTCTGATTTTTCCCCCTCTTAGCAGTGTATCCATCATGTTAGATATAAGAACTTTGTAAACCTATGATGTAATTTTGTTGACCTGTTGTCATTTTAGTAAGCTCTTTGTAATATGCATGAAGTTTGTGACTTAACCAGCTACCGCTTAGTCCTTAAAAAAAAAAAAAAAAGAATTCTAGAGATTAATGTGGATGGAAATGTTTCCTTATTCTTAACCTCTCACTGTGCTACAAATCGAAAAGATAGCAAATAGAGCTTTAAGTTTTACATTCACTACATTAAAATATGGTCAAGAAAAAAAAATTGACCCAAATTCTTTAATCAGTGTCACGGGAGGTTTGATTTTGAGAACTAATAGCTGCCCCATCCTTTGTGATTGCTTGCTTACGTAATTTGTTATGAAAGAATGCTTCTAGGTAAACTGTCTCTCCAGAAAGCCTGTGATTTGTTCTGTTCTGCTTAGGAAGGGTTAAGAGGAGACAACATCCTGTCAAAGACCTTGTTTTTAATTTTGCCTCTCACACTGGCACAGATCCTGCTAAGAGCAGCCCAGATTAGTTCGGAAAACCTTTGAAGAGATTTAAGATGTCCTTCAGCTAGTTTGAAGGTTTTTGTCTTGCAAATCCAGTACAAGGGCGCCTGCAGGCATCTCGACCCTTGCTGTGCTGCTGATGCAGCTCAAGGTCACACTAACCCGCCCTGTGACATTCAACAACAAAAAAAAATTATGCGGTGAAACTGCTTCAGCGTTTAGCCAACCAACAACTTCCTTTAGTGAGGAACTGAGGAAGAAGTCTTTTTTTTCCCCTCTTTTTCTTTTTTTTGGGGGGGACTCTGTGAATTTTTTGCTGTAGGAAATAATCCCGGATTTATGGTGTGTGTGATGACAAGGTCATTTCTTAATTAGAACACATGTAAAGAACAAAGCTAAATGGCTTCAAAACAGCTTTGTAGTTGATGGAGAGGATTTAAATTATTTAAAGAGATAGTCACCCATGTATGATGGAAGCTGAATTCTAAAGGCATTAACTCCTTCTTTCCGGTCTACTTGCCATTTCTCTCTTTGAATTCTTACGTCTGACTTTAGAAGGTTGAATTCTAAACTAAAGAAAATTTATAAATGCCCATTTTTTCACAATGTGAAACATAATTTGTGAATCAAATTCTTGGATAAACTTTTAATGGAGAAGTTTTCTTCCCACGACAATTCTCTCCTAGAAACTTCATCAAATGACTTGATTTAGGAGCTAGGAATTATGAACTTTTCCCTCTGGCAACTGTGATTTATTTCTAATGTGTTAGAGGGGGATGAGTGAAGTGCTTTTTATTGCCTCCCCTTGTCTTCCTCACTCTTACCCATTTGTGATGTAGAATTCTAGTTGAGCAATTTATCCCTGCTTCTTTACAAATTATAGCACCTATCATTCAGGTTTCTCAACTTTCAAAGAATCAGCGTGGGAAGATACATGCTTTTTTCCAAGGAAAATAAGGAGCATTAGTTTAAAATGGACTTTAAGAAAGTTGTTTCTGAACATACGTAACTTTTTCAGAGCACGAGGAAACCGTGTCCATAAACGTTAAGCCATGTTGGATTCCCTCTCCTTTGTGGGCCATGTTTGCCCATTTTTGTTCCTTTTCTGCTGCCTCCCAGTGCTAACTACCAAAGACATCCGTTGGATACAGTCCAAGTGGATTGGCTTTCTATGCTTGAGACTCAATGCGTATCACCTCTGCAGGAGCAAAATAATCTGAGTAGTTTAATGTAGTTGTTTTTTTAAAAATATATATCATATAGAGAAGCATGCATTGCAGTTATTTCTTTATACACAGAATCACACTGTGCAGAGAAATTTAACATCAACATAATGATACCAGCCTAACAGTTTTCCCAGAATTCATACCCAGTTGCTTTCGGAGAGGTATTTCCCAGTAAGTGTGATTAAAGTAGCATAGGGGCAAGTACTTTATGAAGATGGATAATATTTGAGGTGTGATTATTTGAACTGGTATTTTCGATTCCGTGGGCCACACTTAAATGTAAGTGTGAGGGGATAGCATGATAGATTGTATAAGAGCAATTTAGAGTTAACTAGACTTACTGTTCTGAAGGATTTTCTTCTGGTCAAGAAATAGTTTATTTGGGTCTTCCCAGAAAAGTAAAAAGGTATGTATACTATTAGGTAATGAGCATTTTAAAGGATTTGAGGCTTATAAAAAAGAAAATGCCAGAGGGAAAATCTACATGCAAGAAAATGCTTAGCGTGACTCTGTACATCCCTGCCCTTGCCTGGGGTCTGGTATGCCCTTATGTCATGTATGACCCAGGCTCACCTGCTAGTAATTTCTAATTCACTGTCCTAATTCATCGATTTGTTATCACTAATTGTTCTTCATTTACTTCTGTGTAGTTTCCAGTACCTAAAGGGTTGAAAGGTTGCTGTAATTGGCACCCGCAGCTGCTCTTTCTTTTGACAGGGGATAATTTTGCAGCCTATGCTTTGTGTGACAGCTGCCTAATTGGGCATTCTCCCCTTGTAGCAAGCCTGCCTCCTCCAGCCTCCCTGCTGACAAATGGTGGTGGATTATAGATGAGGACACGCTGACCCATTCGACCTTGCTGAGACAGCGGGGAGGGGCCTCCTGCTACTTGAGGGAAGCTTTAGGTCATTTAGAGGACAAGGTCATGAGCCAGGTGGGGAAATGACATGATATCACATGACAGTAGCCTGATGACACGGTCAGTGTGTCAAGGACAAATGCATCAGTATCGATTAAACATTATTGCAATACTTCATTGAAGGCCCCAGTATTTCCTAATTGTTCCTGCTGCATTTTTTTTTTTTTGAAGAAAAGGGAAGAGTGCAGAATAAGACACATGTTTTTTTATCAGTGTTAAAGCATTTGCGTACATGAAAATAGAGCTGGTTTAGGAAGCCTCCTTTTAAGTTTCTTTGATTATGTAGAGTGTTTTGTTCTTAATTGTTTCTTAGTTTGCAGACCCTTGACTATCAGTACTTTTCAGAGTTATTTGAAAATTAAGGCAAGCGAATGAAAATGAGGTAATATGTGTTGTTAAAACATATTTAACAACTTCTGTCATCACCCTACTCAATGATTGGCATACCTTTTAACATTTTGGATAAAAGAAGAAGAAGCCAAGTGAAAATCCTTCATAGAGAGGAACCTCAGCATTGTGGATTTATGAGATCAAAATTACCACTATGCTACCATAATTATAAAGTGTTTATGATGTTTTTTTAAGTAACATTTTAAGACCTGGAAATATTTTTTAAATAGGTTGGGGTTATACCTAGTATAAAAACTTTAAGATAAATGAAAATCTTCCAGACATCTTTTCATTATTGGTAATGTGCATCCTTTTCTTGAAGAAGTGGACTTGAGCTATTTTATTACCTTTTTAAGTTTAAAATTTAAAGAATCTTTGCTGTGTCTGTTAACCCTATGTTAATACCTGAAAGTATAAGTCTATGTACACTGTATTGGATAGTCCAATTTAGAAAAATGCCATGTTTAAAAAACTGAATACTGTCATGCAGAGAATACTGATCATGATCCTCATCTCTGGAAAATCATAATTATTGTTGGGTACTGTTGGATCTAAGCCCTCAGTCCAACAGGAGGTGATTTTATGCTCTGAAATTTAAAAAAAAAAAGAAAGAAAGAAAGAAACTATTAGTGGTAAAGTGTGATGAATTAGTTCACCGAAGTAGACACATCTGTATTTTTGTGGCATGTGCATGGTGTGTGTGTGTGTGTGTGTGTGTGTGCGTGCGTGCGTGTGTTTAATTTTGACCGTGCTGTGCATGTGTTAGCTGCTCTCAAGCCCTGACTCAAGCTTGGTGGAGGTTTAATCCTGTGCCCTTGTACACGTAGACTTGATTAGTAGTTGTGGTTATCTCAGCAGAAGACATACCGCCCTCCTCCTAGTATTGGTCGGGACCTGGGCATTGGGGAGTCAAGGCAAAGGAGAAAGAAAAGAGATTTTACATTAGTATTCTATGAAAGCCTTACTGTCTGCAGAACAAATTGATTGCTCCGGTGTACCTGTGCTTGGCACCACTGCTGTGAAAGAAAGGTAGGGTTGTAATCTGTTTTATTGTATTACATATTGTGACACTCCAGGAATATTTAACATGCGCTCTTTCTATGGCACGTGCTTGAAGTCTAAGTAAAGAAAAAGGAAATAAATGAATGGAAAGTATGCAAGAGCAGTGGGCTACAGCTTTGTTTACTTCAATCCATGAGAGTTCATTCGAATAAGATAATTTTGCTGAAAGCGTCACCGGGAACATAACCTGATTGATAACGAAACCCTGTAAAGTGTTCTGAGGCACTAATCTGCTTCACTGCTTGAAACGTGTCAGACGGAGATGAAATTCAAGCTAATATTGTGAGGATTTTAAGCACAAAATGAGTGGGAGAAGTCATGGAGGACCTAGTTGGTTTAGGAAATGATTTTTAATTATGTTTCAGGGTATTACATCGTTAAAGGTCCTACCTAATGTGGTACAGAGAATAGAAAAAGAGATTTTCAATTAAAAAAAAAAAGAAAGAAAAGAAAAAGAGGTAGCCACTATACTACATTAAACTATATTAAGGAAATTAAGAAATGTGTTATTTACTTTATTCTTTTACTAGTTTCATTCATTTGCATAAACACTGTACTGTTTGATTCTGTTTTGGGAAATTGAAACAGTTTTTCTAGTTTTTTTTTTTTTTTTCTTTTGGTTTGTTTTTATTTCTGGGAATGTTTTTCAGAGAGAGACTTAACAGTATAAAATTCAGGATTGCTCAGTATGAATTAAATAAATGTTTTAATATTTCACAAAACGGTTGAAATATCTGTGATTGGGATTTGACCCCTTGCCATTTTCAGGCATTCTTGAAATGTTGTAGCTGCACTTTTGAGGTTACATATAAATCTGTACTGTGAAAGGGAGAGGAGATATTCCTCTTGTCCAAGCCCCTTGCCACATTGAACTGCAGGTGCCCTTTGCCTCCTCTGTCCCCATCCTGATCCTTTGATTATAATCGGAACACTTGATTTAGGAAAGAGAGGAAGCCGAATAGCTCACTGATGGAATTAAAGTTGTTTTCCATTGTTTACTTTAACAATGAAATTAGTATATAGCTTTACAGGTTTTACGTTACATTTCGCTTCTGTAAATATGTGAGTAATTGTTGTGTATATACTAACTTTATCTCACAAAAACATCCTGATACAGAAGATCAGTGTAATCAGAGGTAATGGACATTGGTTTAGACTTGCTCCCCGATACTTTTATAGAAAATGAGTGAATGGAGAAACATGTATTTTAAGCATCTGTTAAATAACAAATACAAATGTACCAATTCCTGATATGATTAAAATTTAAGGTTATATTATCTATAAAGGGAAGGGATGTTTTCAGAGAACTTTTAAACTTGATGGCAAAATGAAGACTATTAGGTAGGTTTTCAGTTGAATGTAAGTCATCAAAATGATTAGTACTGTACTCTTATACACTCAGTTTTGTGGGGTTTTTTCTTATTGAAAAAATGTAAATTGAGATAATGTAAAGGAAAAATAAACCATAGAACTAAGAGCCAGAATATTTTCATTTCTAGAATAAAACATATTTTGAACTTCTTCTACTTTTAATTTTAGTTTTTAGTTTTGTAATTGCTTTTCAAACTGAAAATTTTGGACTCTTTTACCTTTTTAAAAGAAATGAATGATATGCATATATATAATCTTCAGCCAACTCAGAATGGGAACACAGAGGAGAGAATACCAAGTAAAAGAAATTGATATTTATGTTTTCTTGTTGTTGTCTTTTTTTTCTTTTTTTTTTTTTTTTTTTTGTGGAGAGTGAGGTTGCTTTTTGTTTACCAAAGTACCCACAATTCTTACTGTACCTGGCACATAATAACTGCTCAGTAAATATTTCTTGGTCAAATGAATAAACAGCACTCAACCAACACCCCTTGCCCCCCATACACACAGACTTGTTTTTTTTCTCTGGTCTATTTAGTTTCAGTTTTTGCTGTGCTGATGGTAGTGAGTTTTTAGCGTCAGCTTCTCTTCTGAAAATACTCTGTGTGTTGAAGGAATAGAGATTTATAGCTTTAGAACCAACCTAGGGACCATGTTTATAGAATTGTTTTACAGTTAGAGTAATTCACTGTGCCTCACATTGTTCTTCCTCTGAACATTAGATGAGCACGTACGAGTATATGAGTTCCTCACTTCAGATCGACTCGTCTTTTTTCCTCCTATACTGGTCTATCATAAGACATTTTCTAAAGCTATGAAATCTGTTTCTTATTTAGATTCTTTTTGCGAATCTAGGCACATTATGCTTATCAACCAACACCAGCACGTTACATTGAACATCCAAGAAAACTGCATGTTCACTTTAGTGTTCACTTTAGTCAGAGATACCTAAGCACACTAAATATATGACAAAAACAATGTTTAGCATGTTATCATGACTATTAATTTAGGCCATGAAATGAAAGTCATTCATGAGGACAACTTGAAATATGTGGGTGACAATTCTCTAAGCTCAGTTAATGAGCAAAAGTTTTTATTTGGTGTCCAGCATTGGCTAGGCTGGGACCAGAGTTTTTGCATGGTAGCAACCTCAGAAAGCAGTTAATATAGAGTATGTTTAACAAATGAGAAATCTTATAGCCACAGTAAAATTTAATTCATTCCCAAATAGGATGTATATTAAAGCAAACTGATGTTACATCATTTTATATACACACAATTATGGATTGGTCCCCATGAATGTGGACCCAGTATATTTTTATACTGGAAAGAATGACAAAATACTGAGTATCACTAAGAAAGATATTAAAAACTAAAGAAAAATCTTTATATAAAATTGTAGTGTTTGTATTAGTGTAAATATGTGAATGGTGCAATCACAAATAAACGCATTATGGTCTATTGATATTTAATATTTTATGGCAGTGTTTTCTTTAATAATGTAGTAATTGCTGAGCAGAGAAAGAGGACAGCTAGCATAGACTCTTACTGGGAAGGAACCTCCAAGAGGGGATACTAGCCAGGCATGGCCTCTTTGAAGCATAATTAAATGCTGAATTGCCAAATTCGAGAAATATTCTGATTCAGATTGTCTTCAGAAAGATTAGACTCCTGGGGATGGAGTTGGGGTTTGTGGATGGGTCCCAGCATGTCAGATGGGTATCCAAGTTAAAGACGGTCTGTCCAAAAATCAGTGCCTGACAAGAGTAGACTTGCCTTCATATAGCTGGGCTGAGATTCATAACCTAATTTTGTTTCTAGCTGAGAAATGAATAGGGAACTAGAGAACTGACAGAAAACCAAATTGACCACCCATGGAGGCAATGGGGAACCTAGTCAGCATTGGAGGTGTGGTTTGGGGACTTGGCCATCTCAGGCTCAAAATTCAACTCTATATGAAGCTTATAAGTCATAGGAGTTGACTATGGAGCCTTTCCCCCACATTAGTGGGGGAAAGAATTCCATATGTATCTCTTTGATTCAACAGTTGGGCAGAGCTGTTTATAGGCAAACTATTTAACACCTTTAAACCTCAGTTTACCCATCTTCAAAATGGGATTATTATATATCTGCCTTTTGAGCTTATTATGAAGATTAAATGAAAAGACACATGAATGGTGCTTGGACCTTATACATATTTGATAGTTTTGGTGAGCGGGGGGGGGCTGGTGGTTTGTGTGTCTCAGTGTAAGACAGCCAAGCCCTGTGTAGATGTATTCTTTATGCTACTAATGATAACAGAGGACTTGACTAGTTAACCATAATATGATGCAGTAGAACTGGGTATTTCAAAATGAATGATATAGTCTTTACATCTTTTATATTCAACATGGTAAAGCTATTTATAAACTCTTATTCCTATTTTTTACCTATCAATTTAGTTTCAGATTTCAACATTAAAAAAAGTATGTAATTTTAATAATATGATTCCTTGTCAAAAGTACATACTTGATCAGTTATCTGAGTTTTATTTGTATTGACTGTGTTAAAATATGTATAAAAACTGTGCATGATTTCAGTAACCACCTTTCCATGTAAGAGTGTAAAACACCTAAGTAGATCATGGCTCTCACTTTAGAATCTAGAAGTTTACCTTTCTTCAAATGCCACTCGTAGTTTCTAGACTCTTCTTTTCTCCCTTAAGTTGTAGAAATTACTTAGCAATCTACTTTTGTAGATTTTTAGGAGACTGGGATGATCTAAGTTTAGAAATGTGAATGCCAAATAAATAGCAATTAATACAATACTTTCTCTGGAAGGCACAGAAAAGAGGATATTAGAAATCCTTTATGATTGATCTGAGTTTAAAGGTAAACTTTTTCGTTGGGTAGTACTTGTAATTTTAAATGAAGTGATTATTTCTTTTGATCTTTATAAAAGCTCATTACTTAAAAATCAAAGGATTTCTCAAAGCATCTTTAGTTGGCTTACATGATAAATTTAAATGATTATATATATATTTCTTATACTGTAAGTTGCTTTTCAGTATAAAAATTACGTGGTCAGAGAGAAATATGTATAGATACCCACTTACTCAGCAAAAATTTAGCGTCTCAGACGTACCTGTGGCAAACAGAATAAAAGTAATCCTGGTCCTTGTGGAGCAATAATTACAGCATAGTACTAGAAGACAGGCATTAAGTACTTTAAAAGCAAGGAAAAGCAAGTAAGCAAAAGTATAAAACTACAGAATGAGAGAACTCCTAAGACAACTGTGTTTTCCTGGGTGCTTTGCTAGGGACTAAAGCCATTGGGAAAGGCTTGTGGGAAAGGAGGTGGACATATAGGCTAAGCTGGGGAAGGAGGCAAAGAAGCAAAGGAAGAGCCTTTCAGGAAGAGGGAACCACACATGCAGAGGCTAGAAGGCCAGTAAGAATTGTCTGTTCTGGCACCGAAGGACGTTTGCATAGCTTGAGTGATGCTGCCCAGTATAGCAGCCATGAGCCATACGTGGTTTGTCTGAATTGAGATGTCCTCTCAGTGTAAAATACACTCTACGGAAGGCCTGACCTGATGAAAAGAATGTAAAATATCTTAAGAATTTTATATATCACAATGTTTTGGATATATCGGGTTAAATAAAACCTGTTCAAATTAGTTTTACCTTTTTTAGCTTTTAAAAAATATGGCTACTAGAAAATTTTAAATTACGTTTCTGATGCTCATTGTATTTCTGCTGGACAGCACCTTAGTAGGATGTGATGAGCAAGGGACTCAATGACTGGAGATGAGATTGGGTAGATTCACTGGAGCCAGTTTACAAGGCCTTGCGGACCCGTAGAGGGGAATTCAGACTTTATTCAGAGTGAAATAGGAAACCATTATGGGTTTTTAGCCAAAGGGATTTACCTTTTACAAAGAGCATTGACTACAATGTGGAGAATGTATTGGAGGGGGGCCAATTAGGAAGCTAGTACAGTAGTCCACACATAACACACAGCTAAACTGGTTATCCCAACAGCTGTCAGATAATGTTATATAAAAACTAATCTCTGTAATCATCAATGAGTTTCTCAGTGTTATTTGATAGAATTTCTTAAGCTGTGGATGCAGACATTGGTTTAGGTTTACATGTATAAGAATTTTCTTTCCTCCATGTTCATGGAATATTAAAATTCTCACAAATTTAAATATCGACCAGCCTCGGAGAACACTGTTCATGGAAATAGCAATACCTGAAAAGCCTGTAAGAGGTTTTTAAGAGTTTTGACAAGCCTGAAATATCTCTTAATACTTTGGGGTTCAAGTACTTATTTGATGATTTGATGGGGGCTATTGACGTCATGGGTCTCTCAGGCAGGCACAGCCACCTATCCAGGAGCCTTGGATCTCAAATTTAAGAAATGTCATCATGCCCAACTATTTTCTTGGTAATCTCCCATCTCTTGTCCCAACTATTTCATCCTCCCAACTATTCTCTTGGTAGAGTTTATTCTCCCTCTTTTGTACGTGAAGAAACTTGAGACTTAAAGTAATTAAGCAAGCTGCCAAGGTTATAGGGTAGTAAGTGACAAACCTTAAGCTGAAACTCAGATCTTTCAGATATGTGTTGTGATTTCCTCTTATCTAAATTGTTCCTTTTATGTAATGTGTGTGTGTATTTGTGCACATGAATGTGAATTAGATTTGTCATTAGTTTTATTTGGCTCAGAAGCTGTATTTGTAGTACCACTGTTTAATTATATAAAATTGGAATGATTCATAACTTTGGCTTTTCACTATTGCTTGTACTATTCTGTGGTGGTACACGTTTTGGGTTATTTTTCATAGTATTGGAAAAATGAAGAACATATAGTCTAATTTTGGGTTTTTTAAATTGTTTTTGGTTTTTTGCTTTAGAGGGAAAGATAGAGTTTATTTACTATAGAATCTGCTTCCACTTATGAGTACTTAGAGGATACGAGCCACAATTCTATGTACTTTGCATGTTTTATTTCATTAAATCCTTTTTACAGCCTTATTAGATAGTAACATCATTTCTAGAATCACAGAAAAGTTAATATCTGACTTAAGATTTAAAGCCCAAATCCTCAGCTTCAGTATGTTATCCACTTTTTAGGTATATTTGAAACAATTATCTTCTCAGTATCCATTATAGAGCACTTACACTGTCGATAGTATTTTTCACTGCAAAAAGCAAAGGTTGTTTAAACATTAAGTTTTTAAAAATCACATTTCCTTAGCAAAATTAAAATTGGTCCAAGTTTTATCACTGACAAGGCTGATACTTTTCAGTAAACTAATAGTTTTATTTCCTTTTGTTAAATGAAAACAAGAGACGAAAAATCAGGTAGCACTTAAGTTCCCACTGTAACAGCATAAAAATCTAGCATTTTGCTTGTAATGGATGATCTTATAAATAATTGGATAGTGGAATCACTAGGCCCAATACTGTGGCTAAGCAATGTCCTATAACTTAACGT
Organism: Lynx rufus; assembly: GCF_022079265.1. NCBI lineage: Eukaryota > Metazoa > Chordata > Mammalia > Carnivora > Felidae > Lynx > Lynx rufus. Next base: position 130,593,878 of record NW_025814867.1, on the reverse strand, counting down.
ACCAAGTCCTAGTAGAATACATCTTATATGGTTTTACTTTAGATTTCAGATTCTATTTGTTAGATATTCTGTTAGTTAGGTATGTGGTATTATATAAAAGGTTGTTTAAAATACTTGAGTATCTGGGGCGCCTGGGTGGCTCAGTCGATTAAGTGCCTGACTTTGGCTCAGGTCATGATCTCACGGTTCATGGTTCGAGCCCCACTGTAGGGCTCTGTGCTGACAGCTGAGAGCCTGGACCCTGCTTTTGCTTCTGTGTCTACCTCTCTCCCTGCCCCTCCCCTACTCATGTGCGCGTGCATGCTCGCTCGCTCTCTCAAAAATAGACATTAAAAAAACTTAATAAAATACTTTACTATCCAAAACATTTGCAATATAGTACTACCTACTGTAGTTTCCACTATGCTATTTGATTTTGGAAAGCATAGGTTTTGCCTGATTAACGTAAAATTATATTAAAACAATTATGTAAATTATCATCAATATCTATTAGAGATGTAAGCAGCGCAGAGAAGGGGAGAGTACATTACCATTTCTTAAGGACTTGCTGTGTTGGGTGTTTTATATCCGTTATTTAAGTCTTCACAACTGTCTCTGTAGATAAGTTGATATCGTACGTATTAAACTGAGGCTCAGACAGATTTACCCAGAGTTGCAGAGCTAGTGGATGAGCCCCAGTGCTACTGCGTTTGAAGTTCACAGTATGTTTTATAAATGAAAACTGGAAGGAGTTTTTGATTCTACAAATTGTTTGGAGGTGTAAAAGAAGCTCTTTCCAAAGGGAGCTGTGGAAAATCTGACTTTCAGATTTTCTTCATTTTAAATTATTGACATGGAAAGCTGGTGAGATTAGAGTGATGTCTAGTCCTGCGACTAGCCAGTGCAGTAAAACAGTTTATGGAGTCTAGTTTCTTAGTCACTGATGGTTTGCTGTTACTGGTCTCGAGTTTCGTTGGTTACTTCCAGTCCTGTCTTGTCCCCAGGCCCATCCCTTGATAAAACAAAAGTAGAAATACTTAACATTGCAAAATGCAAAGATTATCTTCTGCAACTGTAGAAGTGTTTTTCTTCTTGGCCTTTTTTTTTTTTTTTTTTTTTTTTTAGTAACTAAAAACTGGATATTGAACAGATTTTAAGGAGGTTGGATCATTTTTATCCCTTCTCAGTCGTAAATAATTGTATTAAGAGTATTTGGCTAGTATCAACTACCTGCTGACCACTTTTCTTGATTATGTAGTTATAAGTAGAAACTCAGGGCACATTCTTATTTAGTTTTGTTCCAGTGTGCAGATTTTAATGTATAATTTTATTCTTTCATTTTGTGGGTACCTAGCCCTTTTAATTCTGAACATGTGTTCCAACCCGTTTTACTTCACAGTATTTATGCTATTAAATAATATATTTAGAACAAAAATATTGTTAAATCTGGGGACTGTCTTTAGTACACTGTAGATGTTTTTAGATATGGAAGGAGTTTTTCCCCCTCTTTGTGCCACTTTTCTTGAGAGTACTCCAATAGCATACATATCTTTTGAAAGGGTGAGGGGATACCATAATCGGTAAGTCAGTTTTGGTAACTATAGCAAACCCATGTTTGCGGTTAGACTTTTTTAGGGGTGGGGTGGATTCTAAGTTTTTTATTTGAAAAGTTTGAATGGTATTCTCTTGTGTAAATCGATACAGAAACTTATCAACCATTTCTATGAGTATATCATAAACTACAAAACTCACTGAAGCTGAATTTGTAAGTTAAATTGTTTAAGTGTTTTCCTTGCCTCTGGGACTTATTTCAAACATAGACTGAGTTTCTTTAGGTACTATAGGGTATTCAGAATAGAAGAGAAAACATTGGTCAGAGAAACAGAGAGAGTATGGGAGAGGAGGAAAATTTCTTAAAGGAAAAGCCACCTTTTAATCCTGGATGAGGTTTCTTACCATCTCAAAGGTAAATGGACAATATTTATAGAAAGTCTCTCCCACTTTAATGCTGGGAATATTTTTTTAAATTTATTTATTTATTTTGAGAGAGAGAGAGAGAGAGAGAGAGAGAGAGAATGGAAGAGAGGTGGAGAAAGAGGGAGAGAGAGAATCCCAAGCAGGCTCCACGCTTGGCTTGGAACCCTAGATGAGGCTCAATCTCAGGACCTTGAGATCAACCTGAGCCAGTATCAAGAGTCGGATTTTTTTTTTAATGTTTATTTATTATTGAGAGACAGAGCATGAACAGGGGAGGGGCAGAGAGAGAGGGAGACACAGAATCAGAAGCAGGCTCCAGGCTCTGAGCTGTCAGCATAGAGCCCCACGTGGGGCTTGAACTCACAAACCACAAGATCATGACCTGAGCTGAAGTCGGACGCTTAACCGACTGAGCCACCCAGGTGCCCCAAGAGTCGGATGCTTAACCAACTGATTCATCTAGGTGCCCCAGTACTGGGAATGTTTTGGCAAATCTTTGTCACATGCCTGGGCTCTAGAGTATGTTGTGGGGAAAGTAAATGGAGCAATGGATACCACATTTTCTCTGATTTCTTCCTTCTCCAAGAGGAGTGTATTAATTTTTCATTCTAGTCACTTTTTGAACATTCATTATCATTTATGCAAGTATTTTTATTTCCTTTTGCTGTCCATGATACTTACCTCTAAAGCTCAACTGCAAAAAAATTGGAGTGGCACTTATACAAGTCCCCCTTGTGTAAGTAAGAAGGAAGACGAAGAAGGCATTTTATTCCATCTGGAGTGGGAATACACACTTAACCCTTGAAAGGAGCTTCGGTTCTAAAAGATGGAGAAGAGAAAGAAAGGCAGAGTGATTAGGCTTAGCTGTACTAAGAACATTCTCAAGAAGGCCTTTAAAATAACTAGAGCCTGGGGAGATGTGATAGAATCTTAAAGAGGATCTTGTTGAGCCTTCTACTTTTAAATGAGTAAAGTGAGGCACAAAGAGATAATATAATAACACAAGGTCACTTTTTTCTTTTTTTTTTTTTTCTTCAGTATCTGTTGTAGCCACAGAGTTCCAGGAGTTCGTCCAGATGGCCAAATTGTGTATCTTCCCTCTGTTGATTCTGCCCAGGTCCTATTAGTAGGAAGAGGCATTATATATGATATGCAGGAAGGAATTGAACAAGAACTAGTTGGAGAACTATTGCGGTGGAGCCTTCTGATTCTTTCCTTGTTTATCCCACCATGGAATAATCATTATTTCTGACCAAATCATTATTCCTTTGGTCAATTATTGTCAAAACATTTTGGGCCAAGGCTGATCTAGGATCAGGAGCCACCAAAGTTTGGTTAAGAATTGGAGACAGGTGGAAATCCAATAGTTGACAGCAGCAAATGAAACAAGAGAAGCATTTAGAGCCCTTAGGTACAACCTGACCTTGCATGAGACAGGGTAACCCTGTTTCCCACTCAACTTCACTAATGAAGTTTCGCTGCAGGCACTGTAACAGCGTGATGCTGCTCACTGTTCAATGCCATGCCTATTTTCTATTAGAAATAGGGTCCAGGCGCCTGGGTGACTCAGTCGGTTGAGCGTCCAACTTCAGCCCGGGTCATGGTCTTGCAGTTCGTGAGTTTGAGCCCCATGTTGGGCTCTGTGCTAACAAACAGCCCAGAGCCTGGAGCCTGCTTCAGAGTCTGTATCTCTCTCCCGCTCCCCTGCTCATGCTTTGACTCTGTCTCTCAAAAATAAATAAATGTTAAAAAAAAAAAAATTAAAGAAATAGGGGCATGTTTTTCTAGAGATGGTAGAGGTTAGCTGAATCAAGATCCCTCAAGAGCCCTCTGAGCAAGAACCATCTGGTCTTTATTTGCTTGCAAACTTCAGCATAACCCATCTACCTATCCTTATTGCTTGGTTCTACTTTAAGAATTCACTTTCCACATGCTCTCACACATATAGCTTGAATACAAGTGTCTCCCTTAAGATTTTATCACCTCTTATCTGATTCCTAATGTAGCTCCATGGCATGGATGCGTACATTTCAAATTAAGAGAAAGTAACTGGATTGTATATTGGATAGACATTCCCTCTAAGCTTGCCTTTCTTTCTGACATTGAGTCTCAAGGCGTTAAACCCTGCTCAAGGCTCATCATGTAGGGGTTGGGCAACACTGGTCTGAACCACAGTTAGACATTAATATCTGCATTATTAAGTATTAATAACCCACCCTCTCCCACTCTTAGAGACAATTCCCAGCATAGAGAATGTGGCTTTCCCATCAATACCAGGACCCTTTCTAGTTCTGAATACCAGCAGTATTCATGAGTAAAACAGGCAGTATTAATTTAAGACTGGAGAATTAAAAAAGAAGAGTAAACACCTTGAGAGCAGAGGAAGGGTGGAAGGATTCAGGAAGAAAGAAGGAATGTGAGGGGAAAAATACATGCTTAAGAGCTGGAGCAACTTTTGACTGTTGCCTTAGACTTGTGGTGCTAGAGTCATGATCTGAACCCACTTGATGGATATGAGTCTGACTCTAAGATCTTAGGGACTGCTCTTGAATTCAGAAGTCCAGATTTGTGGACTTTGTGCAAAATTACAAAGTAGAAGAACTCAGGAGCATGGGCAAGGAAATAGGCCACCTGTGCTCTTTCATGGTTCCTTCTTTTCTTGATTGAGAGCAAGACCAATATTCTGTTTTACTTTTCATGTGAAAAGAACAATGAGTCTTTATTTCTTTTCTAGTGCCAATGGTTTAAACGAATTGCTCTCATTTTGAGTATGAGAAATCATTCTTAACATCAGAAAATTTCAATCCCCTTCACCCCCCCCACACACATAATATATATGTTCATGTAAATTCAGTAACTTCAAAGTCAGTTAAGTTGTTTGGCTAATAGGAAAATAAAGATTTATCTACTTTTAGATTTAATAGAGTAGAGGGAAAATGATAAAGCAAATTAAACTGTAAAGTTCTTCAACATCAGTAAGTTTCACACAGCTGCAGGGATAACTTGACGAAAGGACATGTTCAGCCAGATGGCCTGTGCTGGCCTCCTTCCCATTCCTGCAAAAGATACGTTATTCACTCCCAGGGTAGCTCAGGGAAAGAGCTGATTATGGAATTAAAACAACCAATGTCCAATTAACCCCTGTTTTGGTCAATGTTTCCTACACAGTTTGGATAATTGGCATACTTTAGTTCCGTCAAGGGAGGCAGCTGGTTTATTGGTTAGTTCAAGCTCATGGGAATAAGAAATTTGAAATTCTCTTATCAGCTCTGCCCCTACAAACTTTAAGTATGACCTTGGACAACTTATTTTTTTTTTTTTTTTTTTTTTTTTTTTTTTTATGAAGTTTATTGACAAATTGGTTTCCATACAACACCCAGTGCTCATCCCAAAAGGTGCCCTCCTCAATACCCATCACCCACCCGCCCCTCCCTCCCACCCCCCATCAACCCTCAGTTTGTTCTCAGTTTTTAACAGTCTCTTATGCTTTGGCTCTCTCCCACTCTAACGTCTTTTTTTTTTCTCCCTTCCCCTCCCCCATGGGTTCCTGTTGAGTTTCTCAGGATCCACATAAGAGTGAAACCATATGGTATCTGTCTTTCTCTGTATGGCTTATTTCACTTAGCATCACACTCTCCAGTTCCATCCACGTTGCTACAAAAGGCCATATTTCATTTTTTCTCATTGCCACGTAGTATTCCATTGTGTATATAAACCACAATTTCTTTATCCATTCATCAGTTGATGGACATTTAGGCTCTTTCCATAATTTGGCTATTGTTGAGAGTGCTGCTATGAACATTGGGGTACAAGTGCCCCTATGCATCAGTACTCCTGTATCCCTTGGGTAGATTCCTAGCAGTGCTATTGCTGGGTCATAGGGTAGGTCTATTTTTAATTTTCTGAGAAACCTCCACACTGTTTTCCAGAGCGGCTGCACCAATTTGCATTCCCACCAACAGTGCAAGAGGGTTCCCGTTTCTCCACATCCTCTCCAGCATCTATAGTCTCCTGATTTGCTCATTTTGGCCACTCTGACTGGCGTGAGGTGATACCTGAGTGTGGTTTTGATTTGTATTTCCCTGATAAGGAGCGACGCTGAACATCTTTTCATGTGCCTGTTGGCCATCTGGATGTCTTCTTTAGAAAAGTTTCTATTCATGTTTTCTGCCCATTTCTTCACTGGGTTATTTGTTTTTCGGGTGTGGAGTTTGGTGAGCTCTTTATAGATTTTAGATACTAGCCCTTTGTCCGATATGTCATTTGCAAATATCTTTTCCCATTCCGTTGGTTGTCTTTTAGTTTTGTTGGTTGTTTCCTTTGCTGTGCAGAAGCTTTTTATCTTCATAAGGTCCCAGTAATTCACTTTTGCTTTTAATTCCCTTGCCTTTGGGGATGTGTCGAGTAAGAGATTGCTACGGCTGAGGTCAGAGAGGTCTTTTCCTGCTTTCTCCTCTAAGGTTCTGATGGTTTCCTGTCTCACATTTAGGTCCTTTATCCATTTTGAGTTTATTTTTGTAAATGGTGTGAGAAAGTGGTCTAGTTTCAACCTTCTGCATGTTGCTGTCCAGTTCTCCCAGCACCATTTGTTAAAGAGGCTGTCTTTTTTCCATTGGATGTTCTTTCCTGCTTTGTCAAAGATGAGTTGGCCATATGTTTGTGGGTCTAGTTCTGGGGTTTCTATTCTATTCCATTGGTCTGTGTGTCTGTTTTTGTGCCACTTGGACAACTTATTTACCTCTTTGTGTCATTAAATCTCCCCATTTGAAAATTGGAGATCCATGTTTCTCCAAGACCATACACGAAGCAGAGGCACGGTAGGAAAAGTAAGGGCGAGTATTAATATTTGCAGAGGTCTTTAAGACTGTAGATACAAAGGTGAAGTTTGTGTCCTATAATATTACTATAATATCTTAAGGATGCTGTGATTGCACAGAACAGAAGGCCACTGAACAGCGCTCAAGCACGGGGCATTCATTCATTATAGAGACATGCCAGAGGCTCCACAGGAACCTAGTGACGAGTGCATTGCCCCTTGTTGAAACTGGAAAACCATTCAGCAGCTTGTGTCTCTTCTCTCTTCCTTTTGCTTTCCTCGTCTTTGCTTCTCTGAATGTGCCTACTTCATTCTTTCCTTTCAACATACTAAGTCCTTGGTATTCTTATCTCTGCATTGTGGCCTCATTAAAGCAACCCAAAATGAAGGTTTTCCATCTCCTTGAATTTTAGATCCCAGAAGAAGAAAGGAATTGATGACGTGTAGTTGGATTCCTGACGTTCCCACACTTCCCTGTGGCTAGTGGACTGGGAACAGATTCTTTAAGAAAAAAGGTCTCGGAAAGAAAGAAATGATAGGCATCTTTTGTACCTAAAATTACTCTTTGGTTTATGGGAACATGTCTTATAAAATTATAAAAGTAAAGAATTAATTAGCTAGGTATTTAAAATATTTTATGGATACAAAGTTGTGGTGTTTTTTTTTTTGTTTGTTTTTTGTTTTGGTTTTTTTTTCTGGGATATTTGGAGTATATGTTAAAGCATTCAACAGATAATTTTGAGTGCCTCTAATCTATCAGGTCTGGGATTATAAACGCAAAAGACAGCCTCAGTTCTCAAGAAGCTTTGTGTGGAGTGACCGGCAAATGAAGATTTTTTTTTCTTTTTACAAAAGTCTGTTGCTATGGCCATGGCTAGTAGAATAGTTAACATTAATCGAGTGCTTAGAAAATGCCAGATGTTATACTAAATGTTTTACATACATATTTCATTTAAGGCAATAACTTTATGAGGTAGACACTATGATTTCTATTTTACAGCTAAAGGTACTGAGCCCCAGGATGGATAGGTAACTGACCAAAGTCACTTACTGATGAATTACAGAGTCAGGAATCCACAGACTGTTCTCTGAACCACTGTGCTTGGTGGTCTTTCTAATAAAAACAAAGAGACTTAGGACAACCGAGATAAGATTTTGAAGTGGAAAAAATAAGCCAAAGTTCTAAGAGTGCTATAAGAGCATTTGTCTTACCAGATGTTTCCAAATTCACTTTTGTTCTATACTGTGGCAGCTTAACATACTACTAGGCAAGGCTAGAACTGAGAAGACCCTGCTTGGGTTTGGATAAGCTACTTAATTTGCAGTTTAAACAATCATTCAATTGCTCTTAGCTTGAGTACCTTTTTTGTTAAAATGTGAATGAGGATAATATAATATTAACCAACCCCATGAGGAAAAACAAAGAAAATACATCTTGGTATTTCATTTAAGGAGGAGGTATGGTTTAGAGCACTGGGGGAAAAGCAGGGCCTTCGTAGTTACAGCAAACTCTGTAGGAGTCAATAGTTTGTGGCAATACACTGCTTTGGCCAGTCAGGAATTTGTGAAGAATTGCATCTTTGCAGCACCCACCACAGACTGGAGCCCTGGAACATTCATCTTCTCTTGTTTGGCCTTTGCTAGCCCCCTGTCAACAATGGAATTTAACTATCTTATCTAGACCTTAACAAGGTGATAGACTTAGTCAGTGGAATATGGCAGCTATCTTCTAGTGTTTGAAGGATAATTGAAGGATTAGCCTGGTTTTCTGAGGCCTCTAAAAGACCAGTCATCAGACTAAAAGGAGATAGATTATAGCCCAGTGCAAGGAAGAATTTTATGGGAGTGCAGTTGTGCAAATGTGGAAGGAGTTCTCTAAATAATGGATAACCTTTACTGAGTGCCTGCTTTGTACCCAGGTACTGTGCTAAGCACTATATGAACATTGTCACATTTATCTCTCACAGAGGCTCTGTGACAAAGGTACTGGTTTTTATACATTTGTATATAAAACTTTCAAGAGTAGTTAACTTACTTGCTCAAGGTCAAACAGTTTACCAACTATTTGGTAAGAACAGTTGGAAGAATTAGAAATTGAACCCAGAGCTCTCTGATTCCAAAAGATACTGTGTTGGATGACAATCCATGGTCACTAGAGGTCTTCAGGAAAAAAACAAAAACAAAAGAACAAAAAAAACTAGACAATCAGAGTTAGCAAAAAGGTTATAAAGGGGTTTAAGCATTCTGTGGGAACGATTGGTTAGGCAGATGACCTTTCGCCTCTCTTTTAAACTTTAAATTCTATGATCCAGTTGTGTTTATAGAAACAATTTGCAAGACATACTGTTAGGAAAATGATGGCCGATGGTAGAATCATCGTAAGAAAATAGCTTTCTCTTTCTAACCATTTGCTCCTCTGCCAATTTTATACAAGCTCTATAAATTCGTTTTCCTATGATGTTTGTCACTTTAGCTTTAAAAAGAAGTGATTGGTCTAGGTGAATAAAGTCAGGAAAAAAAATCATAATAAATGTCAAGGAAATTTGATGAGAAAGTTCAGTATCTTTAAAAGAAATGACTAAATAGTTTTTGATTTGTTTTGTTTTTAATTAAAGAGTTCTTACTTGTACATTTTAGAAAACTCAGATTTTCAAAATCTTACCCACCTACATCAAAGTTAGATATTTTTTTAGACCTACATGACTTCTTCGCTTCCTCAGACCCGGGAAACATTATTTCGGTTTGATACATGCCACGTGGCAAGAAGAGACCTAAAGCTTACCCCTTCAGCATGGCTCAGAGGAGTGACTGTCATAATTTTATATTGCCACTAACAGAAACATTGCAGGTAGGGTGAAGGGTAGAAAAGGCAGAGCAGGGACACCTGAGTGCCTCAGTTGGTTAAGCATCCGACTCTTGGTTTTGGCTCAGCTCATGATCTCATGGTTTGTGAATTCAAGCCTCGCATGGGACTCTGTGCTGACATTGCAGAGCCTGCTTGGGATTCTCTCCCTCCCCCCCTTTCTCTGCCCCCCTTCTCCTCACTCTCTATCCCTTTCTCTCTCAAAATAAATAAACATTTAAAAAAAGAAAGAAAAGTCATAGCAATGACACACTGACTCTTCTTGCATCAGTGTTCAAGACCTGCTTGGATAATATTTGTTTTTATTGACTTGGTTTTTAGTTTTTCATGTTCAAGTCCTTAAACAACTATTTGATTATGTTTACATACTCTCATTGAGTCACTTCATGGTAGGATATTGTTTTTATTTAGCCAGACACAGTGAAAACTCACACTTAAAGCATTTTAAGTTCACATGAAAAAGATCATCCTGAGAATAGTTTTCACCAATTTGATTTAATCTTTATCACATAATTTAAAGGGTTCAAGTTCTTTACTATATGGTGATATATGCTGCAGTGATTGGTTTTTAAAATGGGTATAGGGAAACAGTTTCTCAATTGTGGTCGATACAGTAAAAGTTATTTCACAAAGCTTTTCTTTCCCCATTTTACCATAACTATTTTTTAGGATGAATTTGATTTGTCTAGTTTGGGGGAATAAATCTTTCAATATATTAACTTCATTGCTTAACGCCCATCATATGAAAATTTAACAAAGTAATGTTTTAATGTTAAATAGATTTGATTCAGTTTTCTATAGGATGAGTAGTTTGAGAAAGAAAAATGATAAAAAGTTGTATGATACCAGTATTCTGAAACATTTATCCATTCTAGATATAGTCTGTGGGCATATTAGTTCTTATAAACGTTGACTGGGAAGACACTAATTAAAGGAAATTCAATGACTATGATCATTTTTTTTTTTATGTCAACAGATGTTGAAAATGATCTCATGAAAACTAAAATCTTCTAGATATATATGTATCTCTAAAATGTTTAAATGTTGTGTTTTTCTTTTAAAAAAAATTTTTTTTAACGTTTATTTATTATTGAGAGACAGAGACAGAGCGTGAGCAGGGGAGGGGCAGAGAGAGAGAGGGAGACACAGAATCTGAAGCAGGCTCCAGGCTCCAGGCTCCAAGCTGTCAGCACAGAGCCCGACGCGGGGCTCAAACTCACAAACCGCAAGATCATGACCTGAGCCAAAGTCGGACATTTAACCAACTGAGCCACCCAGGCGCCCCTAAATGTTGTGTTTTTCTAACAGAATGCTAGTCACACTGTCTTCCAAACAGAGAAAAATATTTTATTGCTCTTTAATTTTATGATTTTTTTGTTAGTTTATATTCAGGGTGGGGGGCACCAAAAAGAGATAAATTGAATTTGAAACTAAACATTATAAATAGGTTTATCATATCATGTTAAATCTTAAGATACCTTAGAATTTATGGTAGCTTACCCCTCATTTTACAGACTCAGTCTCTAAGAGGTTGACTTTTTTGCATGTTCCATTGGGAATGCTACCTCTGCCAGGTACTGAGATGTAAGGATGACGAAGACATAGTCCTTGCCTATCAGGAAGTTACCCTCTCTTTGAGGGCCAGGCATAAACAAACCAAAATACAACATTATGATGAGATGATTGGAAGATCTACTGAGTACTGTGGAGCTCCAGAGATGAGAACTATCGTCAGCCTGTGGAGGTGAGGGAAGGTGTCCAAGGAAGGGGTGAGTCCTCAGCTGAGGCTTACAGGATAAAAGCATGCCTTAATCCTTTAGCTTGGTTGTAGGCATTTGGGGCTTATTTTATGATTGAGAAATGCATTATATGATGATGCATTTTTCAGTCTGATATATTTTACCAAATAATGATTATAGGGACTGTGTTGGGGAAAGGGCACTGAGCAGAATGTTCTTTACTTTTTGTACATTATTGCTCCCACTCTTATGTCTTTTTCAAGTGTAATGACAAGAATTTAAATGTAAAACAAATTATTCATTTTATAGAAATGCTATCATCAAAAGCACAATAAGGACCAAAACAACAAAGCAAAATATAAACAGTAGGAAATATTTATATAAGGATTTCAGTAACTGATGTTAGAATTGAACAAACTACTAAGCATAGAAGTGATGGATATAGTATATATATGCCGTTCCACATAAATGCTATTCTATCAAAAAAAAAAAAAAGATGTATATGATAGATTGAGGGTCTCATAAAGCCAGAGTGTGTAATTATTTTTTATTAAGTAATGCTAATGGAAGACAGTAGTGGTTACTTTTAATGATCTTAATTGCTCAAGTGAAAGTTGTTCTGAAATGTTTCTGTCCAGTGAGTGAGGTCAGAAAAGCCCTGACTTCTGTCACTGCTGCTCTTCTTGTTTCTTTGCCAGCTCTTAGGAGCCTCTGCTAAAGCGTCCTTACTACCCCCACCCCCACCTCGGTCTATGTCTGTGTCTGACTGTCAGGTGCCCTGGCAAGGGCCACATGCAGGCTGCCCCTGCTGCATGGACTGAACACACCAGAGACTTGGACAGCAGCAATGCTGGGGCTCAAATTGGCAGCTACTGCCTATAGTTACTGAGATTATTCCTACAAACATTTGCTTACGTGTATGGATGAGCAAAAGAGAGGTCAGAGGAAAGTATGGGTGGCAATTTCTTCAATAAAAATGAAACCACTTAAAATGAATAGCCTGTTGATGGATGGTATGCCAGTAGCTTTATCTTCCTAGTTGAAGAACGTATTTTAATGTTACCCTTTAATATTTAAAGACATAGAAATTCTCCAGGTACATTGTACATGTTCTTGTTTTTGTTTATTAATCCCCTGGGGTGGGACCCTGTCAGGTTTATTGACTTCTTCTCTTTACAGATATCGTCATTATGTCTGTCTTCCCAGGGATTGTGTCTGTAGTGATGTTTCTCTGCCTCAAGCTGACTAAAACCTTCAATCTGGAAAGCTTTGTATTCTGGGCCAATACAAGCAAGAATGATGTCATGATGTTTTCCATTTCTGGAAAATCAAGTCAGAGTTCATGGACCATTCAAAGCAAAGTAACACTTTTACCAGGCAGCACACAAAGGAGAATGTTAATTGATTAACTGATTAATTGATTAAAAAGCGATTCCTGCAAATAGACTTTAATAGTGTATTTTATAAGGAATTCTGTTAGTTTTAAAATAAAATAAATTGTCAGTAGATTTTCTGATCAACTTTTGATATACAAATTAGTGTCCACTACTAGTAATTTTTCTATACCCACAGTTTTTTTCTCCTGGTAAAGGATGGTCCACTTTTTGTGGCATTTAATTTGACACATATTTCTTTCTTTTTACTTTGTTACCTAGAAACCCCAGTCTTCCTAATATAGTACAATTCTCGTGCTTTCATTTAAACCTATTTAATTCTCAAAATAATTTGCAAAATGAAAATCTGGTCACTGAGAACATTTGCATGTACATATATCTTGATTGGCAAATTATATAAAGCCGTAGCAGGTGATATTTGATTTAACAAGGAAGGCTTTTCTATTATAAATTTACCCCAACAGCATGATGTATCCTTAAAAATGATGATTTCTTCACCAGGACACTTTCAGTAAGAACATTTATCACAGAATTTTTGGTTCATAAGTATAATTTAAAATCAATTCAATATCTTATTTGAACAGCTAAAACAAAAGCATGGTTTTGTTAGATAATTGCCCTGTTCAATAATATAATTTCATTAAGAATCACTTTTGTTGCTGTTGTTGATGACAAAACTTTCTTCTTCTATGTATAATTTAGAAACTGTCATGGAAAGCTATGGTTATATTATAAAATTTTCCTGGTTGAACCAATTTTTAGCCGTTAAATCTGTGTATTTGGGAAGAAGTGGCCCAAGATATTCAGGAATATGCAATTAATTTCCATTTCAGCTGGTACAAAGACATGGAGGTGTGGGGGAACATGGGATGATTCAGGAACCTGCAAGTGAAATTAATTTCAAATTGTCATATTGCAAAGATCAGTAGTAGCAAATTAATATGAAAGCATACATATACATACACACACATAAAAACTTATGATTCTGAATTACACATACACAAGTTTCTTCTCTTGTTCTGTGATCAATGCAACATTTTAGCAGAATATGCTTTATAACAAAAGGTACATGAAGATCTTGTCTTCAAAGATGGGAAACATTTTTAAAACAGAGTGTACCCTATGAGTAAATGCGGACTATCTGGTAAGTGTACTAAAAACTCCAGGAGCTTTGATCAATTGCCAGCTGTTATATCCGTTCTGTTGGTAATCTTTCTTACTGATCTGTGACCTTGACCTTGTGCTTGTATCTGTATGTCAGATCTATTTTAGGGATGGGGAGACCATAGTTGAATTTAATAGAATTTATACTCCAATCTCAAAGAATGTCCCAGTATGTATGTATGGTATGTATGTATGTATGTATGTATGTATGTTTATAAACTATACTATAAACACTCAATTCCAGAAAAAAGCACCATTTTCCATTATATTTTATATTTTGATAGAGTTTGGAAAATATGCTTTTGAAAACTGATAGAAAGAACCAGTTATTTTGAACAGCTATTGAAAAAGGTTAGGAGAACCTATACTCTCTGTTTTATACTTAAACCCCCCCTTTTTTTTTCACTTTTACGTGCTACCAAAATAATTTGTTAGTGATTATTTTGTGTTTCTTCAAAGAAGCTGTTTGTTATTCAAGAATAGTAGGAGGCAGTGAGAGACATTAATATTAATGCTAAATAAATAATTATGTATTTATCATATAATGTTTATCTTCTCGGTTTTTAACAGTTGTAGTTAGAATTAATTTTCGTTAATGATATTCTAGTTTTCCGTGTTTTCAAGAAAATGCAACACAGTATCCAGGAAAATATTACATTTTTGGAATAGAAATTGTTTGGCAGTTAAGCTCTTTCTCTAGCTCCTGTGATTCGTGGGCCTTTTTTTTTTTTGCTTCAAATCTTAATTTTGATTTAAGATTAATTTTTTTAATGAATTGTAAAGGCAGAGTGAAATAGTGGCTTTTATCGAATTTGCTTCATAAACATAAGCCTTCTGATAATTCAGAACAATGAAGCTCTTTCTTTTGCTATATCAGTTATAGGAGATCTTTGTTTCTGTCACCAGGACAATAATTGTCCTCTCTCTCATATGCTTTTATCTGCCACCAAGGATCCTGAATCTTTATTATTGCATTTTATTCAGTATGTAGTCATTGTGAGATCAGCAAAAGCTCCAGTTTGGACATAAGCTCATTTTTAGCTTTGAAGTAAACATCTGTTTGAAATTCTGTGGCCCCCTTAAAGAAAGTAATGAAGATAAATAATTTGGGGCGATTGGATGGGGAGGTTGTATAGCTATTACAAAATCATTTCCTTCCCCCAGAATTCACTGAAAAGACTATGACACATACTGGTCAGGACTGTTTCCACAACTTTATGATAGCATTATCAACTTTCTGGTTAACATGCTTGTCCTTTTTATCAGCTACAATTTGATAAATTACTTGGAGTCATAGAAATAAAATTTTAGGGTTGAAGAGGTCCTCACATACACATGTCTTTATATTGAACACTTGAGTCAGGCAAGCATTGGCGTGTCCTAGTGAGTCTCATTTAATAGAGAATGTGAATGACACAATTTTCCTCCTATGGAAGCAGCTGACAGCAAGTTAAAGCTGATGGACCTCGAAGTCAGGAGCAAATTTGGCCTTGGGCAAAAATATGTAAGTCCCTCAGGTTGCAGTGGAGAGCAATCTGGGCCGCTGTTTTACTCACACAGTGTCACTGGCTTCTGTTACCAACCTTTGAAGACTATTTACTATTTAAATTGAGAACCCCTGGGAGAGGGCAAGAAGCTCTTCTGTTCTATAATGTTGAGGCCCTCAGTTGAGCAAAATGTTTTCAGATAAGCTTATTTTCTTGGCACCCATCAAATTGTACAACCACACATTCGTCTTTGCACAAAGATAATACTACAAAGAAAGTTACTGTCTCAGAATTCAAATTATATCAAAGGTCATTAATATCTATTCCTTTTTTCTCAATAGATTAGAAATGTATTCTAATAAATTTCAGTCATCCTTTCTTATCATGTCCTTATTATTCCCGGCTTGAAATGACAACAATTGAATGTGGTTTTTTTTCCTTAAATTTTTTTCAAAAACCAACTTTTCTTTTTTCCCTTTTCTGTCATTTATTCTGCTTCTGTTGTAGTGGTGATCAGTCTTTTAGACTGAGTTACTGAAACTAAATCTAAATTTAATAACTAGTTTCCATTTATATATAAGACAGTTTTATTTATTTATTTTTTAATTTTTTTTAATGTTTATTTTAGAGAGAGAGACAGAGTGTGATCAAGGGAGGGGCAGAGAGAGAGGGAGACACAGAACTCAAAGCAGGCTCCAGGCTCCGAGCAGTCAGTACAGAGCCCGACGCAGTGCTCAAATTCACCAACGCGAGTGAGATAATGACCTGAGCCGAAGTTGGGCGCTTTAACCGACTGAGACACCCAGATGCCCCTATATGTAAGACAATTGTAAAGTGGAATAAAGCAATAGTTGTGATAATTAAAAGAATAGCAAATGATATTTATAATTTTTTTAGACACAATAACTCCATTTTTCAAATGTTTACAAATACTTAGAATTCTTTGTTTTTCCAGCTTGAGAAGTAGTTGACATATGTCACTGTAATTTTACAGCACAGTGATTTGATTTTCATATATTGTGAAATGAATACTACCATACATTTAGCTGACTTCCATCTTCTCATATAAATACAATTTTTAAAAACAGGAAAAAAACCTCATTATGAGAACTCTTAGGATTTACTCTCTTAACAACTTTCCTATATATCATACAGCAGTGCTAGCTCTAGTCATCATGCTGTGTGTTACATCCCAAGGACTTATTTATCTTATAACAGGAAGTCTGTATCTTTTGACCACCTTCCTCCCATCTCCCCTCCCCCCAACTCTCTGCCTCTGGTAATGATAAGCGATCAGTGTGATCTCTTTGAGTTGGCTATTTTGTTTTGTTTTTGTTTTGGATTTTCCATATAAGTGTTACCATATATGGTATCTGCCTTTCTCTGTCTGACTTATTATTTCACTGAGGATAATGCCTCAAAGGCCATCTATGTTGTCACAAATGGTAAGATTTCCTTGTTTTTTAATGGCTGAATGATATGCCATCATGTGTATTTGTGTGTGTGTGTGTGTGTGTGTGTGTGTGTGTGTGTATTTCACAGCTACTTTGTTCATTCATCCATCCATGGACACTTAGCTTATTTCCATGTCTTGGCTTTTGTTAATAATACTGCTAGGAATAAGGGGATGCAGATATATTTTCAAATTAGTATTTTCATTGGCTTTGGATATTGGATATATTCTCAGCAGTACAATTGCCAAATTGTATGATTGGTCTATTTTTAATTTTTGAGGATCCTCCATACTGTTTTCCATAGTGGCTGTACCAGTTTAAATCCCACCAAAAGTGCACAAGGACTTTTTTTCTCTGCATCGACATTAACATTTGCTATGTCTTGTCCTTTGATGGTGGTCATTCTAACAAGCATGAGGTGATAGCCCATTGTAATTTTAATTTGCATTTCCCTAATGACTACTGATAGTGAGCATATTTTCACATACCTGTTGGCTCTCTGTATATCTTCTTTGGAGAAATGTCACTTCAGGTCCTTTGCCCTTTTTAAAAATGATTTATTTGCCGTTTTTGCTATTAAGTTGTATGAGTTCTTTATATTTTTTGGTTATTAACCCTTATCAGATATATGGCTTGTAAATATCTTTTCCCATTCCATCAGTTGTCTTTTCACTCTGTCCATGATTTATTTTGCTGTGCAGAAGCTTTTTAGTTTGATGTAGTATACTTATTTTTTTTATTTTATTGTTTGTGCTTTATTTTATTGCTAGGTGTTGTATCCTAAAACTCATTACCAAGACCCACATCAGGGAGCTTTATTCCTATGTTTTCTTCTAGGAATTTCATGATTTCAGATCATATATTTAAGTCTTTAATACATTTTGAGTTAATTTTGGGGAGTGGTAAAATATATGAGTCCAGGTTTATTCTTTTACATGTTATCCAATTATCCCCATACCATTAATTGAAAAGGCTGTCTTTTCTCCATTCAGTTTTTTTGGTTCCGTTGTCAAAATATTAGTTGATCGTATATGCTTGAGTTTATTTTGGGGTTCTTTCTTCTGTCCCATTGGCCTGTTTGTTTTTATGCTAATACAAGCTATTTTGATGAGTGTAGCTTTATAGTATAGGTTGAAATCAAAAAGTGTGATGCCTCCTGCTTTATTCTACTTTCCTAGGAGATATATATATGTTACTATTTGGTATCTTTTGTGGTTTCATATAAATTTTAAGAGTGTTTTTTATTCTTCTATGAAAAAATTCCATTGGAATCTTGATAGGAATGGCATTAAGTTGATGGCTTTTGGTAGTGTTGACATTTTAGCAGTATTAATTGTTCCAGTCCGTGAACACAGGATACCTTTCCATTTATTTGTGTCTTCTTCCTTTTCTTTCATGAGTGTCTTGTAGTTTTCAGAGGAGAGATCATTCACTTCCTTAGTTAAATTTATTTCTAACTATTTTGTGACATTATAAGTAGGATCAATTTCTTTTTCAGAAAATTCATTGCTAGTGTATAGAAATGCTGCTGATTTTTGTCGGTTAATTTTGTATCTTGCAATTTTTACTGAACTTATTGATTACATCTAACAGTTCTTTGCTTGGTTGAATCTTTAGGATTTTCTATGTATAAAATCATTATAAATAGAGAAAGTTTTTACTTCTTCCTTTCTAATTCTGACACCTTTTATTTATTTTTCTTGCCTAATTGCTCTACCTAGGACTAATACCATTTTAATAGGAGTGGTGAGATTGGACATCCTTGCCTTGCTCCTGATCTCAAAGCAAAAACTTTTAACTTTTCACCATTGAGTGTGCTGTTAGCTGTGGGTTTGTCATATAATGGCCTTTACTATGTTGAGATGTTTCTTCTATACCTATTTTTAACGAGTAGATGTTGAATTTTGTCAAATGCTTTTTCTGCATCCAGTGAGATGGTCATGATAATTTCATTCCATTAATGTGATATATCACATTGATTGATTTTCTGGTGTTGAACCACCCATGCATCTGTGGGATTAGTCCCATTTGATCATGGTGAATGATTCTTTTAATATGCTGCCGAATTTGGTTTACTAGTATCTTACTGAAAATTTTTGTATCTATATTCATCATATATAATTCATCATTGTAGTTTTTTGTTTGTTTGTCTGGTAGTGACCTTTTTCTGGTTTTGGTATCAGGGTAATGCTGACCTCATAAAATGAGTTTGGCAGTGTTCCCTCATATTTGACTTTTTGGAAGGGTTTGATAAGGATTGGTGTTAATTTTTCAAATGTTCCGTGAAATTCTGGTCCTGGGCTTTTCTTCATTGGGAGATATTTTAGCACTAATTTGATCGCTGTACTAGTAATTGGTCTATTCAGATTTTCTATTTTTTTCCTGATTCAGTCTTTGGAAGTTGTATGTTTCTAGGAATATTTCCATTTCATATAGGTTGTCAAGTTTGTTGGGAGTATAGTTGTTCATAGTAACCTCTTATGATCGTTTTCATTTCTGTGGTGTCGGTATTGGTAGTATTTCCTTTTTTAGTTACAGTTTTGTTGACTTGGTTAAAAAATAACTTTCAATTTATAATAGGGGATTCACTGTAATCTTGACTTTTTAAAGAAGCCCCAGAACCCTTATCTGAAATGTTACTTTTTCTTTCTTGTTCTGTGAAATTAAGTGTTGAGTGCTGTGTATTACAACTTTTCATAGGCCACTGGTTTGGAAAGCCTAATCTTACACATTTGGATAAACTGTTTGGTGTTACATCCTCCTGATAAATTTTTCTTGGATTTTGTTTCCTTTCAACTTTTAAAACTTTTTTTCAAGGCCTCACCTTAGAGAACACCAAGAATTTTCTGAATTATTTACCTCAGTTTGTATTGTTTTAATAAAAGGTTCAATAATTAGGACTTTGGAATCTTCTTTAAACTTCAATATTTTTCTTCTAATCCTTAGTGAAACATCTTAATATTTTTCTTAGCCTTTTGTATAAAAAGCATCCCTAAAATAATCTACAGTGGAATTTAGGTAATGTTATCCAATAGGAGTTATTCTTGAATGTCACAAATAAGTAGACTTTCAGTTAATTTTACATTTTGAGGAACCAGAGCCAAAAATTGAAATGCTTATTAAAGTGGCATTGGAGAAATACGTTTAAATTCAGCAAACTGGTATTACTTGCTAATGCAAAATAAATTAGAAGAGATTTCACAGAAACAATTGGAAGTCATGAAGTGTTCACTAGACATAATTTAACCACCATACAAAGTAACTTCATGGATGTTTAGTCATTGAAATGTGTTTTTAATGGAGAGTTTAATGACAAGTAAGATACTGTATCCTTTCCTTAAAAACAGCTGGAGGAAGACCTTTCTCATTATTTATGTGTTGTCAACCAAAAGTAGTCCCACATATAAGAATTCTATTAGATTCATCCTTCATTTATCCAAATAAAATTTTATTTTGCCATTTTCAAAAGTGGTTAAAAATTCAGATTTTCCCTTTGCTTAATAAGCCATTTCCAAATAGAAAGTACAAAACACATTTCAATGAAATTAGTTTAACTTCCTCAAAGATCAATACAATACCCATTTGGGAATGGTTAATGTGCAAATTATTTACAACTATCGTATTGATTAAAACTCTAAATAAAAAACGTTAGACTTCAACATAATTTCATATTTTTCAGGTACTTAAAAATGTAGCTTTTAAAAAATACTCTCTGAATTCAAGCATTTTACTAGATATTTAAATAAACTAGTCTGTGTGTTGAAGCTTGGATCTTTCTCCAAATCTGTGCATATGGTCAAGATTCCATGGAATTCTTTCACAGTTTAGTTTGATTTTATTGTTTTTTTTTTAAATCTAGCAATTTTTTTTAGCTGTAGGCTAGTTAGAGCAGTGAAAAGTCAATTTTATGAAATTTAAAAGGTTTTTATTCTTATAAACAATTTTAAATTAATAAAAGGAAGATTCAGTTTATAATTTTAACATTGTGAAGTAGTTGTACATGAATTTTATTAAATTGCCATGAAATACATTAATCCTTGATATACTCTCAGGCAGCATTCTTTGAAACATGTAATGTTAGTTTTTTAGTTGTTTTTTTTTTAATGTTTTATTTATTTTTTTGAGAGAAAGAAATAGCAAGCAGGGAGGGGCAGAGAGAGAGAGGGAGATAGAATCAGCAGGCTCCACGGTGTCAGTGCAGAGCCTATCATGGGACTCGAACCCATAAACCATGAGATTATTACCTGAGCTGAAATCAAGAGTCAGATGCTTAACCCACTGAGCCACCCAGGCACCACAAATCTGGTTTTAGATTTTGAAGCTTTTTTTTTTTTTTAATATTTCTAAGTAGTAGCAAGGATTATATGACTTTTATTCGTTCTTAAAGTTTTAATGAATGTATTTTTAATAGGAAAGAACAGTGTTATATTGCTATTACTATATATGTCTAATAGAACCTTTTATAAATCAAAGATACATTATTGGAACTTTAGTGATCTTAATTTTCCTATATCTATGTATATTTTTCCATTTTCTGATCTTGAGAATTGATTCATTATTTCCAGTTGTGCCAAATAAAGATTAAATAATAAGCCAAGGGAAAATAATAGAAGTGCTTAGAAGGATGATGCAATAATGAAATAAGTCATCACTGTATCATCTTCAGTTTCCTTATTGCATAGCCCATTAATTCTGTATCATTTCTCATGAATGTTTAAAAAGAAAAGTCTGGAGACACTGTCTTTGTAGTCTTCTTCTTCTGTTTTAAGTTTTTAGGAAACACAATAGAGAATTCAGTATTTTTCCTTCCCATCTATAATGTGAAAGAGAAGAAAGTTGGCATAGGAAGATGCTTCAATTAGATGAATCAGAGGATGGCTGCAAAGAGAATGATAGTTGTACTCTAGACATGAATGATGATGGTGACATTGAGTGCACAGGCAACATCACTGACTGTTGTCTTCAGGGGACAAAATCCTAAATGAATTTTCTCAGACTCAAGAATCGATGAGTAAACAATATAGTTCAACAGTATGGTTCTCATTTTCCCAGGTTTATTGAGATATAATTGATATATAACATTGTGAAGGTTTAAGGTGTACAACATGATGATTTGATATGCACATATATTGCAAAATGATTATCACAGTAAAGTTAGTTAATACATCTGTCACCTCACATTGTTCCCATAGCAGTATATTTCTAAAGACAAAAAGGAAATAGGGTACTTCCGTCTAGTCAGCTATTCAATAAGAAGGACTTCGTCACTCACTATTTCGTGACAAGAACCTCAACTGCCCTGTTTTGCTCAAAGGATGCATGGCAGTACTCTTTCTTCTCTTATCATGTTGGCACACCAAAATTTATTTGAAATGGTTCATAAATGGACAATTATTGAAGGCTGGTATGTAAGAACAGAGATTAGAAGAAAATAGATGATGTGGAAATAAGATAATCCATTGATTAATCGTTGTAATTGGCGTTAGAAAATCTAAAAATAAGATACATATTTTGCAGTTTATGGAACAAGGAAGATGTCTGTCCTCTCTTCAGCATAATTATGAGCTACCGAAGTTTTCCAAAGTAACACATTTTGATTTATACAGGTACAGAGAGCAGACCCAGAAGTGATAACGCCCGCCTCTTAGACATGTATTTGAAATCTGGAATTGTTGTTTACAAGATATTTCCAAGTTCATGCATGACAGTTAACAAGCTGTCAGTTGCCCATACGGATATGTTGTCTTTCAAAACCAGGAAGATACGGAATTAAGAATGGGTTGGCTATGTGTAAATTCTTATTTAAAATTATAATGGATTTGTTTTTTATTATCTCTTCGTTCTTACTTTGTTATTTATAAATTGACTTAAATATTAATAAAATGTAACGATTTCTCCTGCTTCAGTTATTGAAAGGAAAAAAAAGGAAGTTTTCTGAAGAGATTTGGCTCACTGGATTCCCTGAAGAGTTTTTAATAGCAGAGTCTGAGTGAATTCAGGCCTTAAGTAGTCTCAGAGTTCCTAATTTCTTCAGCATTTCATTTTTTTGCTAGAATGATGGTAGGTGTTGTGGCTGAGTGCCGCCTGAACCAGTGTCATAGGAAATACAATCTTTCATTTACAGAGTCATCTTATTAAAAAGCAGGTTTCTCTAAGAAGTTCTTTCCTCACCGTTTCATGTAATGGTGCTATTTGTAGAATTTCTTTCCAAAGAAATTAATCAAAAACAACCACATTGACTTAGAATTTTCTGGAAGAAGTCAATTATCTTCCCTTCAAATCTATTCTAAATTCATTTCCTGCCCATTTTTCAACAGGATGCTGTGATAGCCTATTGTATACACATAGTTATACATCTTAGAGTACCCACATTTTCTAAACTAAAAGTAGGTACAAGTACCTTAACACATTTTTCTAAATTAATGATTTTTATTTTAAAATCTTACAAAATTGTTTCAAATCACATACGATATTTTAATTTATTTATACTCAGTAATAGCAAAGCCACACAAAAAGAGATAGCATGCGTGGGGAGAAAAGTACTTTATATTAGGAACATCCTAGGAACTTGGGAGTTACAGGTTCACCCACAACCTATGTTCTGCATGTGCTCAGAATGGACCTCACATTAAAATTTCTACATAAAGCAAATGAGTAAAGATTTCAAAACAAACATTAAACCTCGGATACACTTGATGAGCATCTAGAGAATCCATCTCTTCGATTTTAATAAGTCATGGTAAAAATTATGGGTGAATAAGTTTGTGATTACACTTAAATGTTTATGAATATGACTAAGACTGTCATAGTTTGCATAGGCCCACAAAATACTTGTATTTGTTAGTGCTTCCATTTCTTTGAAAACAGAAATTCTACAGATCACTTGTGGAATGTGTGATGTCTCAAGGATGATGTCAGAAGTGCATCTCTCTTCAGTCCTCACCTCCACATCCAGCTCATCAGAGGGGTTCATGTCATGTTTGTCTCTTTTCTTGTTTTCTCCTGGACTGCTGCTTTTGTTCCTTCATAAGCTCCTAGGCACGTCAGAGAGCAAATTCTGGCTCCCTTACTATAAAAGAGACTTAGCATTCATATTACTTTGCAGAAAGTGCTCATGAAAATTTAGAAACCTTGTGCTCTTCGGAAGACAGTCCTATAACACCTAAGTGCTTTCTCTAAATGATTTGATCATTTTAACAATATGGATTAATTTATAGGCTTTCCAGTGGAGATTTCCGATCTAATAGGAATGGCAAAATCTATTAGTAAAGAAGTGACTGTAATGCATACATATGTATGTGTATTATGTTTATGTACACACACACATATATACAGAAACTTACACATATTTGATTCTTTTGCTTATAGGTATCCTAGCTCTGTCCCTTCCTAACTTTTTTATGTATTTATTTATTTTTTAGAGCACTGATATTTGCATTTAATTGGAAGCAAGATGAAGAAGGAGCAGTGCATTCACTAAGGAGTCTGTCTGCTTGCTTCTGTAGACCTACGTATTAAGGAATTCTTCTGCTTCTTCTTGCTTAGGAGTTGATCTGCTCTGTGGTCCTACTGCTTTGGAGTTTGCCTGCTTTTTTTTTCTTGTCATTGCCAGAAGAAATCCTGGTTGGAGTGAAACAGTGCATCTCTGTCTAATTACCATGGAAGGTGATAAACTGACGCCCACTTATTAAAGTTACATCTCACTCCCCACAGAAAACCATTCTTCAGCGTGACTAGAAACCAAGCCCTTGTGAACACTTCTATTGAACATGACTCATGGAGAAGAGCTTGGCTCTGATGTGCACCAGGATTCTATTGTTTTAACTTACCTAGAAGGATTACTAATGCATCAGGCAGCAGAGGGATCAGGGACTGCCGTTGACAAAAAGTCTGCTGGGCATAATGAAGACGATCAGAACTTTAACATTTCTGGCAGTGCATTTCCCACCTGTCAAAGTAATGGGCCCGTTCTCAATACACATTCACATCAGGGATCTGGCATGTTGCATCTCAAAAAAGCCAGGCTCTTGCAGTCTTCTGAGGACTGGAACGCAGCGAAGCGGAAGAGGCTGTCTGATTCCATCGTAAATTTAAACGTAAAGAAGGAAGCTTTGCTAGCTGGCATGGTTGACAGTGTGCCTAAAGGCAAACAAGATAGCACATTACTGGCCTCTTTGCTTCAGTCATTCAGCTCTAGGCTGCAGACTGTTGCTCTGTCGCAACAAATTAGGCAGAGCCTCAAGGAGCAAGGATATGCCCTCAGTCATGACTCCTTAAAAGTGGAAAAAGATTTAAGGTGCTACGGTGTTGCGTCAAGTCACTTAAAAACTTTGTTGAAGAAAAGTAAAGCTAAAGATCAAAAGCCTGATACCAGTCTTCCTGACGTAACTAAGAACCTCATCAGAGATCGGTTCCCAGAGTCACCGCATCGTGTTGGACAAAGTGGGACAAAGGTCATGAGCGAACCCTTGTCGTGTGCTGCAAGATTGCAGGCGGTTGCAAGCATGGTGGAAAAAAGGGCTAGTCCTGCCACTTCCCCCAAACCTAGTGTTGCTTGCAGCCAGTTAGCATTACTCCTTTCGAGTGAAGCCCATTTGCAGCAGTATTCTCGAGAACATGCTTTAAAAACACAAAACGCCAGTCAGGCGGCGAGTGAGAGACTTGCTGCGATGGCCAGATTGCAGGAAAATGGCCAGAAGGATGTTGGCAGTTTCCAGCTCTCAAAAGGAGTGTCAAGCCATCTCAATGGTCAGGCAAGAACATCATCAAGCAAACTAATGGCTAGCAAGAATACCACGTTTCAGAATCCAGTGGGTGTTCCCTCTTCCCCCAAAAATGCAGGCTATAAGAACTCACTGGAAAGAAACAGTATAAAACAAGCTGCTAGTAATAGTTTGCTTTTACATCTTCTTAAAAGCCAGACCATACCAAAGCCAATGAACGGACATAATCTTAGTGAGAGAGGAAGCATTTTTGAGGATAGCAGTACACCTACAACCATTGATGAGTACTCAGATAACAATCCTAGTTTTACAGATGATAGCAGTGGCGATGAAAGTTCTTATTCCAACTGTGTTCCCATAGACTTGTCCTGCAAACATCGAATTGAGAAACCAGAACCCGACCAGCCTGTTTCTCTAGATAATTTAACTCAGTCCTTGCTAAACACTTGGGATCCCAAAGTCCCCAGTGTCGATCTCAAAGAAGATCAAGATACCTCAAAGAATTCCAAGCTAAATTCGCACCAGAAAGTAACACTTCTTCAATTGCTCCTCGGCCATAAGAATGAAGAAAGCGTCGAAAGAAACAGCAGTCCTCAGGAAGTACACAGTGACGTGACAAAGTTCGGTTCACAGAATTACACGAGGACTTCTGTAATAGAAAGCCCCAGTACAAACAGGACTACCCCAGTGAGCACTCCTCCATTACTGGGATCCTCAAAAGCAGAGTCTCCCATCAACCTTTCCCAACACTCTCTGGTCATCAAATGGAACTCCCCACCATATGCCTGCAGCTCTCAACCTGAAAAGCCAGCAAATACTGCGTCTAACCACTTGATGGACCTTACGAAAAGCAAAGAATCGCAAGGAGAGAAACCAGTCCAAAATGAAGGTGCACAAAACTCTGCAACTTTCAGTGCCAGTAAACTGTTACAAAATTTAGCTCAGTGTGGAATGCAGTCTTCCGCAGCAGGAGAAGAGCAGAGACCTAGTAAGCAGCTGCTAAGTGTAAACACAGATAAACCTGTAGGCATGGTTGACAGATTAAATAGTCCTCTGCTCTCAAATAAGACAAATGCGGTTGAAGAAAATAAGGCATTTAGCAGTCCAGCAACAGGTCCCGAATCAGGACTTTCTGGTTCTGAAATAGAAAATCTGCTTGAAAGGCGCACTGTCCTCCAGTTGCTCCTGGGAAACCCCAACAAAGGGAAGAGTGAAAAGAAAGAGAAAATTCCTTTAAGAGATGAAAGCACTCAGGAACACACAGATAGAGCTTTAAATGAACAAATACTGATGGTAAAAATAAAATCTGAGCCTTGCGATGACTTACATATTCATAATACAAATGTGCACTTGAGCCACGACGCCAAGGGTGCCCCGTTCTTAGGTATGGCTCCTCCCGTGCAGAGAAGCGCAGCTGCCTTACCAGTGCCCGAGGACTTTAAATCGGAGCCCGTTTCACCTCAGGATTTTTCTTTCTCAAAGAATGGTCTGTTAAGTCGATTGCTAAGACAGAATCAAGAGAGTTACCTGGCAGATGATCTGGACAATAGTCACAGAAATAGTGAACTGACACTTCTAGAATCAAAGAATCTTTGCATGGTTCCTAAGAAAAGGAAGCTTTACACGGAGCCTTTAGAAAATCCGTTTAAAAAGATGAAAAATAACATAGTCGATGCTGCAAACAGTCACAGTGCTTCAGAAGTGTTGTATGGGTCCTTGCTTAACCAGCAAGAGCTGAAATTTAACAAAAGTGATCTTGAATTTAAATATCCTGCCAGCCATGGTTCAGCCAGCGATGGTGAACATAGGAGTTGGGCCAGAGAGAGCAAAAGCTTCAATGTTCTGAAACAGCTGCTTCTCTCAGAAAACTGTGTAAGAGATTTGTCCCAGCACAGGAGTAACTCTGTTGTCGAGAGTAAAAAGAAAGGACACAAAAATACTGTGACCAACAGCAAGCCTGAATTCAGCATTTCTTCTTTAAATGGACTGATGTACAGCTCCCCTCAGCCGAGCAGTTGCATGGATAGCAGGACATTTCCATACCCAGGGGGAGTAAAAACTCCCATGAGCCCTTCTTTTCCCGAGCACATGGGCTGTGCAGGGTCTAGACCAGAATCTGGGCTTTCGAATGGGTGTTCCATGACCAGTGAGAAGGGACCCATTAAGTGGGTTATCACAGATGCAGATAAGAATGAGTATGAAAAAGAC
Source organism: Lynx rufus (assembly GCF_022079265.1). Lineage (NCBI taxonomy): Eukaryota > Metazoa > Chordata > Mammalia > Carnivora > Felidae > Lynx > Lynx rufus. Next base: position 130,566,074 of record NW_025814867.1, on the reverse strand, counting down.
TGTCCCAGACTGACCAAAACTAACCCAATACTGTATTACATGCTTCAGAAGGGAGGCAGTTCTGTTACCAGTCGAGAAACACAGGACAAGGACATTTGGAGGGAGCCCTCATCTGCTGAAAGCGTCTCACAGGTTACAATCAAAGAAGAGTTACTTCCTGCTGCAGAAACTAAAGCTTCTTTCTTTAATCTCAGAAGCCCTTACAATAGCCATATGGGAAGTAATGCCTCTCGCCCACACAGCGCAAATGGAGAAGTTTATGGACTTCTGGGAAACGTGCTAACAATAAAAAAAGAATCAGAATAAAATGTACCTGCCATCCAGCTTTGGATCTTTTTAAAACTAATTAGTATGAACTTGAGATCTGTATAAATAAGAGCATGATTTGAGAAAAGCATGGTATAATTGAAACTTTTTTCATTTTGAAAAGTATTGGTTACTGGTGATGTTTAAATATGCATACTACTTTTTGCTTTACGTTAGATGTCATGAGGAAACTACTGAACTAGCAATTGGTTGTTTAACACTCTGTATGCATCAGACAACAACTGTGAGTAGCCTATGAATGAAATTCTTTTATAATCACAAATAATAGGCATAAATGAAAATGTAAATCTCCATCCATAGTGGATTAATGCATTTTACTGCCTTTATTAGGGTACTTTATTTTGCTTTGCAGAAGTCAGTCTACATAACACATGTGTTTTTAAGTCCAAATTGTTAAATAACTCTTTAAATGTTAATTATTGAATAAAAAAAAACTAATTCACTTCTCATTATCCGATTCAAAAATAAAACAGAAAAAATATGCTTACATTTTTCACTTTTGCTAAAAAAAAAAAATTATTTTTAACTCTTGGAAGGGGTTTTGTGGTTCCCAATGTGTCTACCCCACCCCAGTCCTTTTCAATACCTAATTCTTTAAACCTTGTACTACTTAGTAAAAATTGATTACAACTGATGGAAGTTTGATAGATCCTTAAAAACAAAAAAAAGGCAGATTTCCATTTTTGTATTTTAACTACTTTACTAAATTAATATTCCTCCTTTTACAGAATTAGGAAGTTAACATTTATCTTCAGGTGGTTTCCTGAATAGTTGAATATTTAAGAAGTTGTTTTTAACAGAAGCAAAATGGCTTTTCTTTGGACAATTTTCACCATCTCTTGTAAAACTTCTCACCATTTCTGTGGTACCTGTGAGTCTTATGACCAGGGTTTCTTAAAAGCTGGACTCAGACCACCTGCATTCGAATCATCTGGAGCACTTGTTTTAAAATGCAGATTCCTAGACGGCATCTCAGATCTACAGAACAACAATCTGTGCTAAGTGGACCTGGGAATCTCCCATCTGCATCTTAACACACTCCCCAGATGTTTCTTCTGCATGTTGAAGTTTGAGAACCATTGCTTATGACTTTTCTCAGAACACAGGATTGTAAAAAAAACAAAAAACCAAAAAAAAAAAAAAAAAGCCCTATTTGATGCCTATATTTTCCCCAGTACAGTTATACATCAACCCAAAATTTGCAATATTGTAGTTCATATATAACCGCTATGTCTTTGGAAATCGGGTTCAGAATACTTTTTATGACAAAAAAAAATTGGGTGGAGGGGACAACTTTCATATCTGGCTCAACATCTCAGGAAAATCTGTGATTATTTATGTGTTCTAATGAGTAACATCTACTTAATCAGCCTTAGGGATGGAATAACAGGGCCACTTACCAAACTCAGGTGATTCCAGGATGGTTTGGACACTTCTCCTGAATACATCCTTAATTTCTATTAAAATCATTGTCCTAAGAACATTGCTGACAAAGGTGAAAATACTTACTTCAAACCCACGAATGGCACTAAACTCAGATTGACTAACAGAAAAGTAGAAAAGGCATGGCGTGACAGGAGTTGTACACAACCACTCCATTGGATCTATTATTTTAAAATAGTAATTAAAAGTAAACACGGGTGTTATCTTGGAAGAACTTACTATTGAGCCACATGGGGTTTTGATCTTGAAACGAATCCGTATGTTTAAGTGCAGTTTTTACAGTCCACCATTCATTCACCAGATATTTTTGTTTTTAAAAGTGAACCAGGTTTGCAACTGACCTATCAAAAAATCGTGACATAATCAACTATTAATTAGAAGGATATCTATTTGAAGTTGTTCTACTTGAAGTTGTTTCTAAGATTTTTATATTAAAAATGGGCGTTATTTCCTAATATGATCCAAAACCCTAAGTGATTATTTTTTCTCAAAATGATTTGTAAATAGTTACTGGATATATTATAAAGCAGTAGTCAAGAGTGAATATTATGCTACATCATGGAGAGATGAAGGCATATGCTTATTCTGAAATGGAAATTCCACTGGCCAGTGAATATATTCTACTCCATCCCATATTTACTCTGTGACAATCTTGTGACAATATAAATGAGCTTTTAAGCAAGTCATTTTTTTCCTGCCATTATGAAAAGTCTGGAGCCTTAGAGGTAGGTTAGAAAAATTGTTGGTATTCCCTTTTGATTAGGGGAAAAGAGGCTTTTACAAAGGAGTGAAATTTAGGTCAAGGAAAAGGACATCAAGGGCCAGCATTGCTACATTTTTGTTTGTTTCTTCGGTTGGTTGGTTTTGTTATCATTATTAACAGTTAAAGGGATGAGGGTATATAATACGTAGATAAACACGACCACAAGAATGATGTTCTGATGTACTGGAGAATGTCCCCAATTTGAGTTTAGGGTGATTTTAAAGAAGAGTGGTGAGAAAGGGCATACATCCATATCCACTTTGTTTATGCATATGTAGATACAAGGATGCACATACACACGTTTTCAAGGACTATTTTAGATATCTAGACAATTTCTTCTTAATGAAGTCATTTGTGAAAGGGTACTACAGCTCTCATTGGCATCAGTAAGGTAGCATTACCTGTTTATTCTCTGGTAAATCTTACAGAAGAGTAAACTGGTGAGAATATATATTTTATATATATATATATATATAATATGTATATATATATATATTGACTTGTTACATGAAGATGTTAAAATCAGTTTTTAAAGGTGATGTAAATAGTGATTTCCTTAATGAAAAATACATATTTTGTATTGTTCTAATGCAACAGAAAAGCCTTTTAATCTCTTTGGTTTCTGTATATTCCATGTATAAGTGTAAATATAATCAGACAGGCTTAAAAATTGTGCATGTGTGTATACAGTTGCAAGTCTGGACAAATGTATAGAATAAACCCTTTATTTAAGTTGTGATTACCTGCTGCATGAAAAGTGCATGGGGGACCCTGTGCGTCTGTGCATTTGGCAAAATGTCTTAACAAGTCAGATCAGATGTCCATCCCAACAGGACAGTATTCCATTTCCGGACATGACTTCTGTGGTTTAAGCTTTGTGAAAGAATGTGCTTTGAATCCAAGGGTCTTAAAACTTTTTAAAATCAAGTCAACCACTTTTCAACATAAAGAGTTCAGACAACTACTTTCATGAATTTTTTAATCCCATTGGAAATGTAACATTATACCAAGAGTGTTCCAGTATGCTGGAATACAGGCACATTACCATTCATGATATGAATTCTGGGGTTTACACAACCAATTTTGATGCAATCTGCTTAGTAATATAATTTGTCATTTTTATTAGAAATTTAATTTCTTCATGTGATGTCATGAAACTGTACATACTGCAGTGTGAATTTTTTGTTTTGTTTTTTAATCTTTTAGTGTTTACTTCCTGCAGTGAATTTGAATAAATGAGAAAAAATGCATTGTCTTTGGTTTGAAATGACTGTTATTTTGTGGGCTTTCTCTGGTTTTTAGGTTTTCCATAAATATAAAAGTCTCTGGTTATGAAAATAGCAAGTCTTCAAGGATGCTTTGCCCTTCTTAGAAAAATTAAGTCAGTGGGGGGGAGGGGTGCGGCGAAGAAGAAGGTGGCCAGCAACTTAGTGTATCTAGAAGCAGAGAACAATTAAAGCATCTCTCAAAAAGATAGTCAGCCTACCTGTCCTCAATTCTGTTATTTGGTGTATAACTGAATGATCACTGTAGATTTTAAAAGGGAGAACGAATTTGTACAATGTTAAAAAATAAAGACTTGATGAATATTTGTTTTAAATTAAGATTTTATTAGAAGGTTTTTATCCAGTTTTCAATGAGTGTTATGTTTATTTTAAAATTAAAATGGTCTTCCATCACATTCCAAAAATGAATGTATATGTGTGTACACATGCATCCATATATATATATATATATATATATATATAATATAGGTATAGGTAATGAGCAATTGACAATGATAAGTGAAATACATATGTAATAAATAATAGAGACCAATTTTTCTTACGGAAAAAAAACACAATTTTTGTGAACTGACAGCCTGGGAACTTTTATTTTACAAATATGTTATTAATGATAATTTAGGAAGAAGGCATTTTCCCAAAATGAGTTTATATTTTCTGTCACTAAAATAAGTCTATTACAATAGTGAAAATTTTGCAGGTACTCTCCTAACAGGTTTATAAACCTTGTCTAAAACATAACCAAGTAGCAGAAATACATTCAACTCTTCTACATTATTAAAATACTGAAAAAGTTAACACTTTGCTATAACATACAGACACCATCTTTAGAGTCAGAGATGTGCAACCATGTTTTGTTTGATCTATTGATTTATATTGTGAAAATACATAACAGGTGCACAGAATAATTGCCTAGTAAGGGATTTTTTTTAAGTTTACCTATTTATTTATTTACGTAGTCTCTAAGCCCAATGTGAGGCTTGAACCCATGACCCCGAGATCAAGAGTTGCATATTCTTCTGACTGAGCCAGCCAGGCACCCCAAGGGATTTTTAAGAAGAGAACCAGTTAGGTCTTGACTACAAGATAGTGCCAGTGATTTAAATGTGGAGAGTCTTTAGTAAACAAAGTTTTTTCTACTACTGGTATCACTAAACTGTGACCTATTTGGTTATTAAAAATGGGTTTTAAATATTTGTTATTAAGCATGCCACTTTTTGTTTATTCCATGAAACTTAGAGGAGTATCTGACACCGGCACCTTGTAGGGTTGGTGGAGGAATCTATTGGTATTATTTAGCATTATCTTCTTTCTACATTTCTCTAAATGGTCCAGGACTATTTACAACATTTTAAAGGTGCCATGTTATGGGTAAGTTTTGAAAAACCAGAATTAATGTACTCTTTTGAGTTGTAGCGGAATAACCCAGGCATCCTCCCTTCTCCCTTCTCTAATCTACAGAAATGTGTTCTGCTATGAAATTCCTAATAAGAGGAGCTGGTCCTTGAAAGGAGAATGGAAACTTTGGGGGTTTTGCCAGTAAAAGTCTAATTACCTGTTGTACCATATTTTCCTACAAATAGCCGTGAGCATCTTAGAAGTCTTGCCTTTTAGCAAAGAAACTATCAACTCTTCAAACACCATGGTGCTGAGATAGGCCTTGGGCAAGAATTCATGGCCTCTCCTGAGAATCATGAACATGTTTATGTTCCAGAGGGCTACCTTTGTCTGAACTATCCAAAACCAAACTCAGGCAGAACATGCTGTCTTGATAAGTGTGGCACAAGTAACTCCTTGATGATAAGACCTTTAACCAGGGTAGGAGCTGGAATTAACATTAAGCTATTTTAGATTCTAATGGAAATCTGGGTCCGTGTGGTGTAGAAATGCAAAAAAACAAGTGCCACATACAAACTAGTGCACTAGAATGAACATTCATCAGAGGACTTTGATGGCGCTTAGCTATAAGACCAAATGGCCAGGTTCTAAGAGTTATTAGAAAAGTAAAACATTCAGTAACTAGGTGCTGAGTAAAGATGTGTTAAATTGATGTAAAAGCAGAAGCTCATTTCATATGTGTGGAATTGGGCAGAAAGATGTAATTTCCTTACTGTCTTATGTAAAATTAATGTAATAAACATTTTATTTTTAATTATCGCATTTTATTCAGAAAAACTACACTTCCTGTCCCCGGCCCCAAGAGAAGAAATAAGGTCTTAGTTGAAATTGTGCTTTGTTACATGTCCAAATGGCCTTAAGGAAAAGCAAACTAGTATTAAAGATGAAGTGAGCACACTAAAGTTATAGTCCAGGACTCTCTTTTGCTCCAAGTTGTAAATGATAGTAAGTAGTCTGAGGAAGGTTCTGAGAAGCCAAGGGTCTTGGAATAGTCAAAGTGCAACTTTCTAAAATAATGATGACCTTGATGCCAGTAGGTGAGTGGGATCCTAAGGTACTTAGAAGCTGCTTCTGATCATCACCAAGCAAACTCACTCAAGCAGGATTACAGGCCAGAGCGTCCTATGTATCAGATTGCTTTCTCAATCTCTCTCTCGTCGCCCTCTGTTTAAAATATAATAGATTTATGGAGATATGATTCCCCCCATATAAAGTATATAATTCAATGATTTCAATGATTTTTAGTATATTCATAGAGTCACCATAATCTCGAGGAACATTTTCCTCACTCCCAAAAGAAATTGCGCTTTTTCAGGGGCGCCTGGGTGGCGCAGTCGGTTAAGCGTCCGACTTCAGCCAGGTCATGATCTCACGGTCTGTGGGTTTGAGCCCCGCATCGGGCTCTGGGCTGATGGCCCAGAGCCTGGAGCCTGTTTCCGATTCTGTGTCTCCCTCTCTCTCTGCCCCTCCCCCGTTCATGCTCTGTCTCGCTCTGTCCCAAAAATAAATAAAAAACGTTGAAAAAAAATTTTTTTAAAAAGAAATTGCGCTTTTTCCTATATTCTTTGATAACCACTAATCTAGTTTCTGTCTCTGTAGATTCATATAGTCTGGACATTTCATATAAATGGAATCATATATGATCTTTCGTGAATGGCTTCTTTCACTTAGCTTAGTATTTCCAAGGTTTATCCATGTTGTAGCATGTATCAGCACTTAGATATTTTTTTATTGCTGAATAATTTCCCATGGTATGCATGCCACACTTTACTTAGCAGCTTACCAGTTAATGGATATTTGAGTTATTTTCATTTTTAGCTGTCATGAATAACCGTGCTATGCTCTTTGTTGTTTTAGTCACTCTTCAGAAAGAAAACACAAAACTAACAAAAATTTGGTTTCGATATTGCCACACATGCACTCGGACAGTATAAAGTTTATTGACTGTAAATGTGTGGGTTGATTTCTGGACTCTCAATTCTATTCCGTTGATTTATATGATTATTCTATGCCAGTACCGCACCATCTTGATTACTGCAGCTTTGTAGTCATTTTTGAAACCAGAAAGTGTGAGTTCTCCAAATTTGTTCTTCTTTTTTCAAGATTGTTTTGGCTATTGTTGGTTTCGTAAATTTATATATTCAAGTTTTAGAATGACTATCAATTTCTGCAAAAATGATTGGTGGGATTTTTTTTTTTAATTTTTTTAATGTTTATTTATTTTTGAGACAGAGAGAGACAGAGCATGAACGGGGGAGGGTCAGAGAGAGAGGGAGACACAGAATCGGAAACAGGCTCCAGGCTCTGAGCAGGCAGCACAGAGCCCGACGCGGGGCTCGAACTCACAGACCGCGAGATCATGACCTGAGCCGAACTCGGATGCTTAACCGACTGCGCCACCCAGGCGCCCCATTTCTGATTGGTGGGATTTTGATGGGGATTGTATTGAATGTATAGATCAGTTTTGGGAGTATTGTTATTTTAACAAGATCAATCCATCCAATCCATGAACATGGAATGTTTTCATATATTGCTCGGCTTTAATTTCTTTCAACACAGGCACCCTAGGATGATGGCTGTAGCAGGCTCTCTCTTTGACTGTCTTTTTCCCTGATCTGTTAAACTGTCTATATCTTTTGGTGTCACACCCAGCTGTTAGGCTCCACTAATTGCCTGATCCTTGCTCTATTGTTTTTGACAATGCCCTAAGGCATAAATAGCTCCATTGTCTGATCTAATTAAATTTGGGTCCTTTTGCAAGAGTAGTTTTTGAGGCCAGTCTTTGAGATTTGTTCTGTTCCCAGGAGGGCTCTTCTACAGTCTCTTTCCCTGATTCTCTCTGGTAAATAGCTGGCCTATGGTTTAGCTTCCGGTTCTCATGGAGCTACTAGCCACCCATCAATTGCTTACCACCAAAATCCTCATTATTTTCAAGAGCACATTAGGCTTGAACTTCCTCAACTCTATTCTAAATGGAGACTTTCAGAACTCTCTGTCCTTATGGCTTGCCTCCTCCCCTAGGCAAAATTTCTGAGCCATTGTTCCATTGCTAGAGCAGAGGTAGTGGCTTGCTTCTCTCAGTTAACACTCCAGATTTATAAGCAGGGTGCTGGGTGGAGATGATAACTTCTAGTCTTCTCAGTTCGCCATTTCTGGTGAGAAACCTCTAACCCTATGATCAAGCCAGAATTGGGGCAACCAAAGCCAACCATTCCTGGCCTGCCACACTGAGGGCAGACTGTCTGCCCTTAGAGTGGAATCTGGGTAGAGGAAGACAGCCCTTGACTTTTGGTATTCACCTGAAATTTAGCTGTTGAAACACAGAGCTTTGCAGAAGACGAGAAATGCTGGTGGCCTGGCCCTTCCAAGGAAGTAAACCTTTAACTAGGAGCTGGGGAGAGGGATCCTCATCTTCTCAGCCACACCCACCTTGAGTGGAGTTTCCATTAAACTGAGGCAGAGGAAAAGGAGCAGGCCATAGCTCAAATGTCATAGACTCTCACTGTTCTTACCAAGATTTAACAGAGATTTTCCTGCATAAATGTCTTCTTCATTTGCTCTATGCCCTTAGGAAAATTTTCAGAGTAATTAAAAAAAAATGTCTTTGGTGATGTTGTTTTGCTGGGGAGTGGGTTTGTAGAGCTCCTTATGCTTCCATTTTCAAAGTGGATCCTTCCTACGTACCTTATATCTAATGACTAAATTCTAATGACTAAATAAATGCATTCAAAGCCATGGTCACCTGCTTGAGCAACATTGTGCTGCAGCATTATTTCTATCCATAAGATGGCACATTTCTGGCACATACTGTTTTGAAAGACTCTTTTTTCCTCACTCTCATTAACCATAGTTTGCCTAAATCTATTCATATTTCATTAAGAATCACTTTTTTTTTTTTCATATCCCACCAGGATAACTTTTAGTTTCATCACTTCTTGCCCATCAAATGTTCCACAGTTGAACCCACCAGACCAACCTCAATGCGACAACAACCTGCCATCACTTACATATTCAATTTGTAATAGTTCAAATGGCTCTTTGGAATTTAAATCAGTAAAATTATTCTTAACTTCTCCTTTTTTTCTTTTTTTACTTAGTTTTTTTGAGCAGTTTCAGGTTTACAGAATTGAGCAGAAAGTACAGACATTTCCCCAATACCACCATACCGCCACTCCCTCACTCAGTTTCCCTTATTATTAACACCTTGCATTAGTTAGTGTGGCACATTTTTACAACTGATGAGATAATATTGATACATTATTAACTAAAGTTCATAGTTTGCATTGGGGTTCACTCTTTGTATTATACCTTCTGTGTGTTTAACAAATGTATCATGACATGTAGCCACTGTAATATCATACAGAATCGTTTCACTGCCTTAAAATTTCCCTATACTGTTCACCCCTCTCATCCACCTTTGCTTCCATCCCGACTTCTCCCCAGCCCCTGACAACCAATGATCACTTTATCATCTCCATAATTTTGTCTTCTCCAGAATGTCATAAAATTGGAATCATATAGTATATAGCCTTCTTGGATTGGCTTCTCTCACTTAGCAATGTGCATTTAAGTTTCCTTTGTGTCTTTTTGCAGCTTGATAGCTCATTTCTTTTTACTGCTGAATAATATTGCATTGTATGTATGTATCTCCATTTGTTTATCCATTCACTTGTTGAAGGGCATCTTGGTTGCTTCCAAAGTTTTAACAATTATGAATAAAGCTGCTATAAACACCAATGCGCAGGTTTTTGTGTGCACATAAGTTTTCTTTCTTTTGTTTTCAGTATGTGCTTTCAGAGGTAGAGCTTACCATCTGGTAATTCAAATTTCCTACCATTCTTATGCTGCCAAAGTGCTTAACCATCAGTTCCAAGTCCACCAATTTCATTGGATGCATCAGTTGGGTAGGCTGAGTTATGTTGCAGTATCACACAACCTAAACTCTGAGTGACTGAAAAACACAAAGGTTTATTTCATATGCTTGCTATATGTCTGACTTGAGTTGGCACAAGCCTCTTTTTGTGGGACCCACGCTGGTGGAGCCTTCACTATCTGAAGAGGTCACTAGTTGCCATGCTAAAGAACAAGGTGAACTGAGCACCGACTTCTAAAAGATCTAACACCTCCCATTACATGAAACAGAAGTTTGGTCAGTTTAACTTCATGGATGTAGGTAATGCATTACATCATGTGCCTAGAAGAAAATGAATCTGAAATATTGATGAGCATTCAGCAATACCAACTTTTATTTTTCAATTTGTGTGAGCATAGAACAATCATCTTTTGATCACTAAACTTAAGGTCACTATATTTTAATGTTTACCTTCCCTCTCCAGACTATAGACAATAGACAAGAAGCTACCACTAACTAGACTTAAGGGATCACACAATATTTACTAACCCAAAAGAAAGGGTTCAGGTGGTATCTGAAGCTTCTATAGGCTGACTGTAAGGAAGACAGCAAGAGCCTGAGCGTGATTGATAGAGTTGGAACTACCAACATCATAAGACTCAAAACGATCGAGGATGAGTTCTTTTCACCAGGGCTCAGCGTAACAACGGAGAAACGATCGCGTGTGGTGTCACATAACTGTATATTCATACACACTTATTGATCTTATTATTTCAGTTTGTTTATATGATTAAAGCTTTTCTTCTCTTTCCAAAATGGGATATTCCATTTGACTCTAAACACATCTTGAAGCAAATATTAATTCAAAAGACAGTTTGGGTTTAGGCCATCACAAATACCTTTAATTGTTCTTGAATCCTTAAGTTAAATACATGACTTGTTTGTTTGTTCGTTTACAAGATTTGCCGACAATTTCTTACTTACCAGCACCCACCTCATGGAAATCCTTTATTTATGAAAAGCTCCTAGAACTGGATACTCCTTTACCAGTCCATCCCCAGAAACTTCTCTTCCTTACAGAAGCTCCTTGTGATTAAATTTAGGATTTGGAGATGAAAAGATTATCACAAATTATCCAGATGCATATTAAATATAATCACAAGAGTTCCTTTTTTAAAAAAGTATTTATTTATTTATTTATTTATTTAGAGCAAACTTGAATGGGGGAGGGGGGAAAGAGAGGGGAGAGAAAGAATCCCAAGCAGGCTCCAAGTTGGAAGCACAGAGCCCGATGTGGGGCTCAAAACCACAAACCATGAGTTCGTGACCTGAGCTGAAGTGGACGCTTAACCAACTGAGGCACCCAAGAGTTCTTATAGGTGAGAAGCAGAGGGGACATTTCACACAGCCAGAGGAAGAGAAGGCAATGTGACTGTGGAGGCAGAGCCCGGCATGTTGCAGCCACAGACCAACGTCTGCCAGCAGCTACCAGGAGCTGGAAGAAACAAGGAATAGATTCTTCCCTAGAACCTCTGAAGGGATGGTGGCCCTGCTAACACCTTAATTTTGGCCCAGGAAAACTGATTTTGAACTTCTGATCTCCAGAACAGTACGAGAATAAGTTACTGTTGTTTGAAGTCACCAAGTTTGTGGTGATTGGTAACAACAGCCCTAGAAGATTTATATATCGCCTGCTGCTGCAGAGGAAATAAATGACATTACAAAGAAATTCATTTTAATGTTCCCCAAATATCTTCCCAGGGTAGGTGCAGGCTCCAGTAAACATGCACAAAATACATTAGAGATCTTTGTCTTTTTTTATGTGTTAAGTATCAAGTATTTATTGTCCTGTGGAGGGTAATAAAGCAAAGATAAGATTCTCGTGTTTGAGGTATATATATTCGAAGTTGGACACACACACACACACACACACACTCACCTGGAGCAGAGTACAGAGCCCTGTGTTTTCTCAAAGTCCACCTTGAGGGACACACTTTGAAATATATCAGAATTCAGAGTACATAAACATGAAAGTGTAGTTTGAATCCTCCCCCTTTGGAGATATAATTGCAGTCGTGGAAAGGAAAACAACAAGGAGTCACAGATAATAGGGCCCCAAAGATCTCAAAGAAATAGGTTAATCTCACTGTGGATCCTAACATGTCATAAAACATCAGTGTGCACTAGCTTCTCTTTCCCTTCCTTGGTTAAAAATGTCCCTTTATTGTCAAGGTCTAAAAAAAGGCAAGACATAACAAATGAATCCGCAGTGATGTTTGAAAAATATGCCCTGACACATTTGGAACATACCCACTGCTCAAAATCTGCCGGCTAAGAGAAGCTGATTAGAACCCCTGATGGCCCGTGGGGAGCCCCGTCCAGGTGCCTGCTACCTGCTGCTGTCCACCCTGCCTTGGGCCAGCATGGAACCAGAGTAGCCAGTTGCCTCTCATCTTTATGTAAACACCAGACCAGGAGGCAGCCGCTGCTTTTGATATAAACATGAAGGGCAGGTTGTGCTAGCTGGGGAATCCATGAGGCCCCTCTCTTCCTCTTCCTTGGCATTAGACTTCAGTTGGGCCTCTCCAGTGATGAAAACATCATCTTTTTCCTTACGAAGGGCCTTGACTTCAGTAGTTTTTGTGTATCTCTTCATTTGAAATCAGAAAAGATTCTTTCTACACATTCTCCCTGACAGCTCAGAACCGAGAGAGACTTAAAATGATCATCTCTGTTGGTACGTGGATTTGAAACTGAAAGGACAATTCTAAAATTGGCCAGAAGCCTCGTAGGCCATCCCCACGTGGTGGATTTTAAACGTATTTACCATCCACATTTCCTTCCTGAGGGTGGGAAAAAACCTGCCAGATTTCATTCAGCATGTATCATTTTTTATACTACAATATATTCTGAAATAAGTCATTAATGTGATTATGAATAATAAAAGTTTTCTAGGAATGAAATAAGTCAAAATGGAACATTTGATGCTGTAGGCCATAGACAAAGCAGCCATGATCCACGGCGTAGAGAAATTCTTATTAGGGGAAAAATGGTTCATACGTATATTTATTCACTTAACAAAACATTTATTAGTGCCCACTCTCTAACATCACTGTGTAAGCTGCTAGAAAAGCAGTGAGGAATGAGAGATCTTGTGTCTGCTCTTAAGGAATTTAAAGTCTAATTATTTTAAACACTAACAGGAGAGAGACACTGCAGTTACCACTTGGATAGAAAAACATCTAACTCAAACTTGACTGGTCATCAGGATTTGCAGAGGAAATAATATTTCCCTTGGAGCTTAGACGATGGAAACATCACGAGCAGTGGCTTGGAGGTAGGAGATAACTTGAAATATATTAAAATACTAAAATAGGATCACAGTAGCTGAGAGATGAAACTCGAAAGGGACAATGGGACCCCTTCATATGGATCTTGTAAATAAAGACACTGGAGGTTATTAAATGATCTTAAGCAGGTTAATGACGTGATCCAATTTGCCCTTAAGAGCTCTGTGTCTACAAGGTACAAGATGGCTGTCAGAGCTATTTCAGGGAGAGGTGATAGAGACCTAGGTAATGGCGGGGACAGTGAGGAAGCAGCTAAGGGGCTGCTCCAACAGATTCTTAGGAGAGGTATTTGTCAGCCTCGGTGACTGAGTAGGCATGGTGTGAGAGGGGAGAAGGCTAAACCGAGGACGACTCCTAGATTTCCAGACTTCACCAAGCAGCAGGTGAAGTTCATGGGCTCAGTTTTGGACAAATGCATCAGATATCTAAGCTATGTTTGAGGAAAGATGTTCAGCGGAGAGTCAGACAGACGAATTCCTTCAGGAGCGAGATTCAGGCTGTAGGTATAGATTTCAGAGTTGTCAGCGTGCAGTTGATAACTGAAGCTACTGGAGCCGAAGAGGGTGCTCAGGGAAACTTGTACATTAAGAGAAGACGAACACCTGGGACAGAACCTGAGAAATATGATGTTTTCACCAACGAGAAGAAGAGAATCCTGCAAAAGAAACTACTAGGTAGGAGAAAAACTGGGAGAGGCCGAAAGAGAAGAGCATTTGAAGAAGGATGTCACGGTCACAAATGCTGAACGTCGCCTTGATCGGTACCCAGTGTATTTAATACCGGGGCAGAGTCCCTGTTTCATATGGTGAAATAAGTTTTAGCCATCATCGTGTAAGATCATAATCATCTGTATTTTATTGATTTGCTCTTTAAGTTTAAAATGAGCACAGTTTTAAAAGAATAAATTGTAATTTATAGGTACTATTCAAACTCAGTAAACTATTTCATAAAATTTGTACGTACCAAGCAAATAGCACCTCAAAGTTCACACTCTGTGTTGCTGTTTTCAATTTTATTTTATTTTAAAGATTTCCTTTTTTTTTAAAGTTACCTCTACACCCCTACTGCACCCCCCCACCCCCAACGTGGGGCTTGAATTCACAATACCAAGATCCAGAGTGCATGTTCTACCGACTTAGCCAGCCAGGTACACCCCTATTTTAATTACCAATAAAAACTCCTAAGATGTGTTGACATTAAATGCCAGAATTAAAATAACTCAATTTCTGTGTCTTTGTTTTTGCAATCTCTGTGTTGTGACGGCTTATTTTGAAGCTACTGATTAAACATGGGAATATGTATACCGTACGGTTGGAGACACAAACCATGCCCAAAGCAAGCCTGAATGGTTTGGAATCATTATGGATTTACTCTTGAAATGAATATATGTAGCTGAGTCCCTATGTGTCTGAGGTGAACTGGATAACTGCAGACTCGTGAAATTAACTTTCACGTAGAATATGATATTTGTTAAAAGATAATTAATAAAAGCGTGCTTATTTTAATTTTGCATAATATGCATTTGTACAGACAATATGCCCATCATAATATACATGTATAGTGGCTCAGTAGGTTAAGCTTCTGACTCTTGATTTCTGTTCAGGTCTTGATTTCACAGTTCGTGGAATGGAGCCCTGCACTGGGCTCCACGCTGACAACGCAGAACCTGCTTGGGATTCATGCTCTCCCACTCTTCTGCCCCTGCCCTTCTCACATGTGTTGAGCACTCTCTCTCAAAATAAAAAACAAATTTTAAAAATATAATATGTATGTATAGTAATAACGTATATGTTATTAAAATAAAGTAGCAACCATAGCAATTACATAGATCTTGGATCAACAAAAGAATTTTGGGAAAGAGTATTTTATACTCACGTTGTTTGAATTGCTCGTGCATTGTGATGATAAAAAATGACAAACTTTTAAGTTTTTACTCTTTCTAAATTCCTTATAGAAAATGTACCCCTTTATCGCCTATACCCAAGATGGTCTCTATTCTCACTGCCCAGCCTTTGGTACATCACTGGCCTAGATGATAAGAAAAATGAGACCAGAAAATTACGCATGTATTCAGTCGTAAGAAGGTCATCAGTGACCTTGGCAAACAGTGTCAGAGGAGCAGTGGGAGGGAAGCCATTTTACACTGGGCTGAGAAAACACTAGGTGGAGAAGCAGTTTGGACAGTGATTTACCTTACTGGTCTATTTCCTTCAACTTCCTGGTCACTTTTTATCTTTTCCCTTTCATCCCTGCCTGTGTGTCCTACTAACCTGGCAGATAGAAATTTACCAGCCTTCCCTGAGCATAGCAAGACCTGCGCTAACTTGCCCTTACATTTACCATTCCTCCTGCTTGGAATGCCTTTTCCTCCTGGTGAATTCCTTCCTTTCTCAACGTCAGTGATCCAGTGGAGCCTTCTCAAGTCCCCTAGGCAAAATTTCAGTCTGCACCACCATCTCTGTTCCCACGTACGTACTACCTAGTGTGTAAAATGTTTTGTCTTTCACATCTCGAACAGTTAACATCATGCCTGCCTGTTTCACCCATAAGGTTTGTTGGGTGGATAAGTGAGAAAAGGAAGAGTAAGTAAGAAATTAAATGAGTGAACAAGTGAATGTGGAAATACAATTGAAGAAGACCCGAACCCTTTAGCTGTACGCGTGTAGACCATGTGCAGGCTAAATGGGCAGGGGGCGAGGTGATGATGAGCCACCATTACAGGTGAAGTTGGCAGATGATTAGCTCAGTCTGACAACTGTCGTCATAGTTAGTCATACTTACGTACGTACATACACATACTTAGTCAACATGTGGTCCTCGCTCAGACCCTGCAGCGCCCTTCCCTCTACTGGCATTTCTCTGGCCCTTCTACTGCTGTGATTCTCTGGCACCGTAACCCAGAGAAACTTTTTAATTCTCCAGGGGAAAGGAAGTAAGCGGGATTTCTGCAAGAGCAGTTTTGTCAGCTCAATCTTAAAGATCAGTTGAGCAAAGCAGGAGTCATTGTTGCCTTAATGTGTCTGACTTGCGCAGGAAAGGCTCTGCCGGGTTTTCAAAATGAATGATTCAGGTGCATCTAAGTATTTACATTTGTTTGGGAAAGATTGAGATTTCAGAAAGTAATCTGATATGTACCTTTCCCCCAATGCGTTAGCCTCTCTTTTCCTGTGCTTTGTTAAGTGTTCAGTGACATGAAACCAGGTGGCACTTGACACTCGAAATAACTATAAGCGGGCCATTGTTGGCTCCAAAGTCAACCGTGTTTGCCTGATGTCAGGAAGGAAAACTGGGTTGTGACTTCATTTCCTAATGCTTCAGACTTAGGGTTTTCCCCTGCCTTCCTCTTACCCCTTTCTTAGTGCTTTTTCTCATTGTTGTTAAGCTTAAAATGGGGCTTTTCGACGTCTTGAGTTCACAATGTGAACTGAGAGAGACTTGATCAGGGAACTGCTTGAGGCTGGTGTCCTGGATGTAAAATTGGGCTCTTTATTCTGAATATTTGTTTTCAGAGTGTTCCCATGGGGCTCGCCAGCCTATTTGGGCTGAAACACTCTGTCTCTCACAAAAGCCATTTAAATATTTGCAGTACGTTCTCCTCAGTGAGTTCAATTGAATGAATAGTTGAATAAATAGTAAAAGGATCAATTTCTGTGAAGGAACAGTAACATTCAATAATATCTTTTTAAGTATGGTAACCTTTATGACTTTTAAATATTAGAAAATCTTAACAACGTGTAGCTGGTGAGTGAATGCCCTTTTGATAATTGAACATTTTTCTGGGATATAAGCTCTAGATTTAACACGTGTCCAGTCAACAGTGAAAGCTATACTCAGTTGTGTAAACACTGACCTTTTCTTACCCAATTTTCCCCCTGAGTTTGTTGATACACATCTAAGCACTCTTTACAATGGCCTCTCCAAATCTTGCACAAATTTTTGTTATTTACTAGCAACTCAGCTAGAGTCGGACACAGTAAGACCAGGATGAGAATAATAAGATCTTGTTATTTGTTGATAACAAATGGCTATTCGGTGATGTTTTTCAAGGGAGGATATTCATGCTAAAATTAAATTCAGGAAATGTAGTGATGTAATAGACAGATCTTGTTGCAGTCCTGTCTTGGCCACGAAAGCTACCATGTGACCTTAGAGAAAATCCATGAACATCTCTGGGCCTCAGTTCCTTCATGATTATAATAAAATCACTGGGTTAGATCACCAGTGTTCAACTATGTTTCTAAAAGCCCCAAAGCCTTTCAGACAATGTTAAGTGAGTACCATATGGTTTGTTTTCTCTGAGATGTGTTTTTTGTTTTGTTTTGTTTTGTTTTTTGCAGCATGTTTCTATAAAAACTGGCATAAAACTTTGCCATAATTTTATCTATTTATTTATAAATATTTATATATTTTTGTTTATAGATTTATATTTTATATATTATTTATATATGTGTTATCTATATTGTTTATTTTAAATATTTAATTTACTTTTTATTGGTTTTTAAATTTTTAATTAGTTTAGTATTTCATACTCATACAGTAAAACCTTGGTTTGGGAGTATAATTCATTCTGGAAACATGCTTATCATCCAAAGCACTTGTGTATCAAAGCGAATTTCCCCATATGAAAGAATGGAATCTGAGATGATTCATTCCACAACCCAAAGATATTCATATAAAAATGATGGCAATACTGTAAAATGATACAAAATAATGAAGGAAAATACAAAATATAAATGAGCAAATTGACCTGAAGTTACCTTTGAAAACCTTGATGGCTGGTGTAAGGAAGACCAGGGAGAGGAGGGTTATTGTGAATGATGACTTTCAGTATCACTGACAGAACCACTGCTATCTACTGGCTCAATGGAATCTTTTTCTGCATGGGAGCCATTGTATACACTTGCACAGATATTGACTATAATACAGGATTGAGAAACCCTTGTCATATACTACATTTAATGTAAGTGGCAAGAAGGCGGCAGAGGAAAGGGTCTCTATCTGCAGGCAGCCTGACCAGAATGAAGCAAAACATCCCTAAGCTTACTCTTGGAGGGAAAAGTAAAGGACTGTCCATAGGTGCTTGGAAGTGACAAAAAATACACAAGTGTCAGTTATGGGCACCTTGCAATGTTCTAAAAAAATCACTGATTTCTGCCAAACACTGCAGCCTGAGGCGGAGCATCTGAGCATGGGAGATGATCACCCACAATCCCGAGAGAGCGAGAGCGAGAGAGAGAGAGAGAGAGAGAGAGAGAGAACCACCTTTGGCTCAGTTGTGATCATGTGACAATTTGGCGTCACATACTACTTGTATTGCAAGACATCACTCGTATATCAAGTTAAAATTTATTAGAAACGTTTGCTTATCTCGCAAAACACTCACAGAACAATTGACTCACAATCCAAGGTTTTACTACATTTTATTTATTTAACATATACACACATATATATATATAATTATATATTTATTGTCACTGTTTATGATGGAGTTGATGTTCTGACTTTTATGTCCCAACTCCATTCCCACTGTCAACCTCATGTCTTTCTGATGTGGCTTCTCCAATCCAAGGACAAACCCCAAGAACTCCCTCTTATGATACCATTATTAATTTTCAACTCATGTAAATTGTTTTATGTCTCTGAACTTCAATGAAATAAACACTTTGTGTCTTCTTTTATATAGTGTTATTCTCTGTTGTAACTTCAGACTCAGCAAGTAGATTAAAGATTACATGTGGCAACCTCTTAGTGACCTCCCCAGTATCCCTTCCCCTTAGGCGCAACTTAATGGGTCCTCTGGCTATGTTCTTATCTAAAGCCAGAGATTCATGATTGGTCTAAATCAATTATAGAAATCCTGTTTCCTTTTCTCAACTTCTCTACCACTGAGCTTCAGCCTGTGACCTAGTGAGATTAAAGCTAGTAGAAGACTACAGGAGAGATTAAGGGAAAGAAAGCGTTTGTTCTCTTGGGGAGAACTGTTCAATTTGCTTTCTCATTCTTCCTGCCTGGACCACAGATAAGAAGCCTGGAATAGCAACAGCCATATTGCAACTATGAAGCAGCTGTGAAGGAAAGACCAAGGAAATCTCAGAGACATGACCCTGACTTTGTTAAACGACAAAACAAATGACATCAACGTACCTCTGGAGTTTTTTTTTTTTTTTTTCAGGAAATTTTATTTAATTAATAGTTAGAATTTCAAATTCATTCATTCATTCAACAAATATTTATGATGTACCTATAATTTCCCAAACATAGGCATGAAACACATTAATAAACAAAGTATAAAAAGTTCCCACCCTCATGGGGCACCTGGGTGGCTCAGTCCGTTAAGCGTCCGACTTTGGCTCAGGTCATGATCTTACGGTTTGTGAGTTCCAGCCCCGTGTAGGGCTCTGTGCTGACAGCTCCGAGCCTGGAGCCTGCTTTGGATTCTGTGTCTCCTTTCTCTGCTGCTCCTCCACTTGTACTCTGTCTCTCAAAAATAAATAAACGTAAAAAAAAAAATTTAAAAGTTCCCACCCTCACAGTTTACATTCTAGTAGGGGAGAAGAGACAGGAAATTAGCAATAGCCATAATAAATACCCTCACGCCTTTCCATATATACAATTTGGAAAATGCTACCTGTTATAGAGAAAAGAAAGAGCAGGATGTGTGGAGTAGGAAGTCCACGCTCGGGGGTCAGATGTGGTTGCACACAGGATAGAAAGAACTTAAGAAAGTGACATTTGAGCACAAACTTGAAGGAGGTGAGACATTTAATCATATGGTCTGGGGGAAAAGCAATTCAGACATTGGGTGTGATCAGCACAAAGATTGGAAGGCAGGAGCAAGCCCAATCTGACCAAAGAACTGCAAGGAAACCAACGTGGCTAGAGTGAAGAGAGCATGGTGGACAAGTGCATGTGTGCGTGTGTGTGTGTGTGTGTGTGTGCGTGTGCGTGTGGTTGATCATGCAGAATCATGCAGTGATTGCAAAGACTGTCTTTTTTTCTGCATGAAATGAGTAGCGATTTGAAGGGTTTGAGCAGAATTATAATATGGCCTGGCTTACATTGAACAAGATTACCTGATTTGCTCTGGTGAAAGTAAATATAGGAGAAATCAAGGGTAGAAGCAGGGAGCAGGGCTAGGAGATTAATACAGTAATCCAGAAGAGAAATGGTTCTTACTTGGATTAAGATAGTTGGAACAGAAGTGCAAGTGGAAGAAGCTTTCCTCTTCTAGATATATTTAAAAAAAATTTTTTTAATGTTTATTTATTTCTGAGACAGAGAGACAGAGCATGAGTGGGGAAGGGGCAGAGAGAGAGGGAGACACAAAATCTGAAGCAGGCTCCAGGCTCCGAGCTGTCAGCACAGAGCCTGACGCGGGGCCCGAACTCACAAACCATGAGATCATGACCTGAGCCAAAGTCGGTCGCTCAACCGACTGAGCCACCCAGGCACCCCTCTTCTAAATATATCTTAAAGGCAGAAACAAGATTTCCTAATGGATTTGAGGAAAAATTATCAAGCTTTGTTATTATCAAGCTTTGTTATCAAGCAAAATAAACATCACAAAATAGAAAATTCTAGTTTTTATTTTTTTAATGTTATTTATTTTTGAGAGAGAGAGAGAGCATGAGTGAGGTGAGGGGGGAGCAGAGACAGAGGGAGAATCCGAAGCAGGCTCCAGGCTCTGAGCTGTTAGCACAGAGCCCAGGGCAGGGCTTGAAGTTGTGAACTGCGAGATCATGACCTGAGCTGAAGTCAGATGCTCAACTGACTGAACCACCCAGGCACCCCCAAAATTCTGGGTTTTAGTCCAGGTCAACTGAACAGAACTTTAACAATCATTTAATGAAAAAGTTTTCATCTAACATGGAAATGTAACATAGCAGGCAATACCTTATAGCCAAAAAACGTTTATTGATTTTTAAGAAGTTATCTCATTATTCACTCAATCCTACCAAAATTACCTCATAAGTAGATAGAACTTCACATACATAAGTCTTCGTTTGCTAAGGAGCAATTCCTAAATACAACGTATAAAATTTTGCTATTCTCCTAAAACTAATTTGACTGAACCTGAATGAACTTTTAGTGGCAATAACAATTTTTTTAGACAAAATGTGGAGAAAAGTGGAAGCACTCGATTTCATAATTTCAGATGCAGAATACCTGCCACAAAATAGGTGGCAGTTGTTCAGATTTGACCTAGAAACTTTGCAGAACACCTTTGAGGATTTCTTAGCAGCCAGTTATTGGTCACCTTGGATCTTCAAGATAATGTTAAGTGTGTGTGTGTGTGTGTGTGTGTGTCCAAGTTTAATGTTGACAAATCAAATTGGGTGACCTGTCTACAAAGTATAGGTACTGGTGAGACTTGGGAGCTTGTTGAAAAGACAATGCCTATGTCTAGATAGCATTCTAGTTT
The DNA here is from genome assembly GCF_022079265.1 of Lynx rufus. Taxonomy (NCBI): domain Eukaryota; kingdom Metazoa; phylum Chordata; class Mammalia; order Carnivora; family Felidae; genus Lynx; species Lynx rufus. The sequence continues at coordinate 130,544,236 of NW_025814867.1, read as the reverse complement.
TCCATTGTATTGTGTGAACTTTGGTTGTCAGAGGAAGGATGGTGATGTAACAGCAATTTTCTTATGTGTATCAGATACATTTATTGGCAGCTCTCAGGCTATAATGAATTAAATAAAAACCACAGGAGAAGCAAAGGTATTTACAAGCTTTTTAAAGTTAAATCTCTTAGAAAAAAGACTCAGTCTTAGATCTGTTGGGGAGAAAAAGTTTTTCTCGACCATCTCAGTGTCCCTGACTGTCTGAAAATTAAATGTACAGAGACAGCAGAACAAGAAAAGCATACACATCTTATTGAATTTTTGCATGTACACGGGAGTCTTCACAAAATAATGAAAATCTAAGGAAGTGACTGGAGCAGAAAACTTTTACACCTTTTAGACAAAGAAACACTAAATTTGTGAACAACTGGTAAGACAGAGGGGGTTTGTACTTGATGGTGAAGAAGTAACTAAGACGTTAAGCGTGAGTTTAACAAGTTTGTTTGTACAGATGCCTTGGTGTCTCTGGTGAGACACCTGTCTCTGGTGATAAGAATGTCTTCCTTCCTCCTGGTACAGGAAGGGTACCTTTCACATGATAGTTTTATGACCTGTTTTAGGGAAGAAGGGGCAGGGGCAGGGGGCAGGTCAGAGTGAACTTCCTCCTTCTGCCATTTTCTGAGACTCCTTCACTTAAGATACCTAATATATCAAGGTGCCAAATTTTGAAATAGCAGGCCCTGAACCCTATCAGATATTTCTCAGAAAATGCATAAATTGTAAATTAAATACTTCTGACTATTCCCCATTTAGTATTCTAAATACAAAGCTTCTTTTGAAATGCTTGGTTTTTATTTTTGTTTTTGTTTCGAATATATGTCAAATATTTTTACATTTCCGAATACTCAATACATATTTAAAGACCATCTACTGGGTGCTAAGTTCTGCATTATGCGATGGCGACTGAGATGGGCATGATCCCTATTCTCAAGAAATTTTTCTTATTCTATTCAAATGCCAGTGAAATTTATGGAAATGTCCACACAGCATGCAGTGAGCTGGAATATCAGGGTTTTAGATCTGGAAGAAATCCTTACAACTTACAGATGATAAAGCCAAGGCAGAAAATGGTTAAATGACTTGGCCTACATTATGAAGTAGCAGACCAAGGAAAGGATCCAGGTTTGTCAAACTTCCATGTTCCACACTCCATCACAGGGGTACAGTTGGTTGGGAAGAGAAGATGATGGGGGGAGATAGGAGAGATCTTTTAAATTAATCAGCTAATTTTCCAGCAGGAAAAATACAATTTTAAAGATTAAATCAAATGAATATATAGAAATTTAAATGGATCTTGGAACTGACCCACTTATTCTGAGGACTTGTTTTAATGGTTCAACCTACCAAAAATAATGTGAATCCTGTCCAGACACGTTTCAATACTGTGGAGCTCATACCCTGCCCTTACTCTGTCTAGACACAAGGTAAAAATTCACATTGTGGCTGCTTTTGTGGAACTGAACTGGTTCCCATAATGGAGGTCTTAATTCTTGTCTAGTACTTAGGGACTAGACTATGGAATATGTCCTTCTGTCTTTTCACACTCTTGCTGAGAAGCAGCTTAGCTCAGTGAGAGATAGCAGAGTGGCAAGACTGTAGACCTGTCCTTGGAGTGTAAGGTTTGGCTTTCCACTTACTAGTTATGTGAACTTGAATAAGTGACTTAACCTCTCTGAGCCTTAGTTTTGTGGCATAAAAAAATAGGGATCATAATGCAGATGTTCTGAAGATTGAGTTAATATGCGGAAATCCCTTAGAATAGTATCTGGCACATAGGAAGATCCAAATAATTGCTATTTTTAGAGTAACCACCACCATTTGTGTGATATGGATTGGGGCTACAATTAGATGTCAGTGAAGCAATATTGTGTGTGTGTGTATGTGTGTGTGTGTGTATCTGCATGAGTGTGTGTGTGTGTGTGTGTGTGTATGTATATATGGCAGATCCAGTGCTTAAGACAAAGCAAAACTGTCCAATGTAAAGACTCCCAAAAGTATTCATTTTTTCCCCTCAATTTAAACTGATCACTTCTCCATCAGAGAACTGTTAAAAAGCAAATGCTTACTGTGTATTATTGGTCTACTTTCACAAGTTTGTGGGCCTTACATAATTCTTCTGCTTTGTTAAAAAAAATCAAAACCAAAACCAAACCAATGAACCCCCAAAAAACCAAAGTAGCAAGGTGTTTCAAGCATTTTATGCAGTGCTATTAAATCCAGAGTTTCTGTTTTACTTCCTCACACAGCAAGAGGTCTTCAAGTTTGGTACCGTGAAAGGTATGCTGTATCCCCCAACCCCTGTGGTTCCAAGATGGGAAGTGCCCACACAAGTCCCCACATTCAGTTAGTCATCACCCCCTACCTGTATGCTCTTACTCTCTGAAGAAATTGTTTGCTATTATTGCAGAGGAGTGTTTGGACATATGAGTGGGGCTCTGCTGAAGGGTCAATAACGGCATTTCGAATCTTCCCTCTTCTTTTCAAGAACTGGATTCAGTATCTGAACAATCTTCTGTGAGAGAGGGTTTCTGTGTGCTGTTTGACTAAGCTGAGCATTTGCTCATTCTTGCAAAGTCTGTATTGTCTGTTTTATTTAAGCAATTTCAAGCCGTTGTAGGAGAATAGCTAGAACAAAATAGGAGGTGGATTTCATCAACCTATATGTCTAGCAGGCCACTACTGATTCCTGAGATTTATGAGATTAAAACGGCTTAGGAGCTTTTGTGTTTTACCCCACACAGATCAGATAAAAAATGATACAAATTATAGAGAAATTGGAATATTTTAATTTTGCCATTCACACTGTATGTATGAATGATATCTGTGAACATCCAGCTAATTAAGTTAAATTTACTAAAATATCAAATAATGGTCTAATGATAACTTCAAAATACACATCTGTGAAGAAGCAACCATCTCTCAAAACTTTAAAAACATTACCTTGAAGTGTGTGACTGCATCAGAAAGAGACCGCGGGTATGATGTCCTTAAGTGAAAAATATCTCTGGGTGCCCCAGGGATTTGGTTTTTCTATCAAATATACCTTTGCCCCATCTTTCTCATGACCCTTCATGGGACCAAGTAAGGAGAGACAAGCGAGTTTTGAAAGGAGCTGCATTTTATGATGTGATGCTAATGAAACTATCTGTGATACTCCATTTCTGAATTTCTTTTTCTTGTATCTACATGGACTTAAGGGAAGGCTAATTTCTACATATCAGGATACATGTTTCATCTATGAAAAGCCTGGAAAGTTTTTCAGATTGGAGTTTATACCAGAACACATGTATCGGACCTTTGCAAAATCAAGATGATGTGTTGGAGGCCAATACTCCAGTAATGACTGGAATAGGAGGTTTTTAAAAGATACTTGTCAAGTGGATGGCAGTGAAGCCACCGATTAAACTTAGTTTGAAGAAAGTTGAAGATGCATGGCAGTCTGTCCTGGGTAGACTTCATAGTCCCCTTTAGTTTCAGAGAATCGTTAGTTGTCAGGGAATTCTTGGCATTGTGACACGATGTAGCATTCATTGTAAAATAATGTACTAATAGACAAAAAACTAGAAAACATTTCAGCAAAGGTAGTGCATTCTTGGCAGAAATGACTACATTTGGCATTAACCTCAAGGGTACAAGAGGAAGACTGAAAGCATATTTACAAATTAGTATTTTTTCCAAGATCCATTTATTTTTACACTATGATTTAGAAGCTTTAACTCCTATTCTTCTAATACTCTCTTGCAATTTTCACATACTTCTTAAAGGTTATTTTTTTTTTTCTATTTGATATTTAGGATTAAAACTAAGGATTAAAACCCCCAGAAGAGTGAGAAACTTCATTTCCATTTTCTTCCTCACTAACTCCAGCACCTTTAATATTTAATTTAACTGAAATGTTTGCTCCGAGTGTTTATTATGCTTTGAATTTTGCACTGCATATCAACAATTATTTAGGTATTACTAGGAATGTGCCATTACTCTTGTATATTTGGGGCCACCTCATGCCCCTTTTTTGGATTCATTCCTTATTTGTTGGCGTGTATCCTCAACTAATTTTTTCAGAAATTGCTTACCTTGGTAAACACTCTGAGGCTTTGATTTTCTGAATATTTGTTTATATTATCTTTCACTTTATGCCAGTTTCGCTGAGTATAGGATTCTAGGTTTGAAACACTTTTTCCCTTTAATTTGGAAGATAGTAATCCCTATCTTCCAGTATTTCTTAAAAATGTTTATTTATTTTTGAGAGAGACAGTGGAGGAGGGGCAGAGAGACAGGGGGCAGTTTCTGAGGCGGGCTCTGCACTGACAGCAGAAAGCCCAATGAGGGGCTCAAACTCATAAACTGTGACACCATGACCTGAGCTGAAGTCAGACGCTTAACCAACTGAGGCACCCAGGTGCCCCCCATCTTCCAGTATTGAATGATGCTCATGAGAAGTTGTGCTGATGGCAGGGTGACTTTTCAGGGTTTGTTTGTTTGTTTTTTAAGTTTCCTGTTTCGCTCTCTTTTTCTTTAAGAAGACTTACGATTTTGTTAATCCTTGAAATTCTGAAATGTCACAATGAGGCATGTGGCTTTGGCTCTTTTAAAGTCTAGCTTAGCACTTTTAATTTGAAGATTCATCCTTTATTCAGACTTGAGAATTTTTTGCTTTGTATTTATTTGATCATATTCTCTGCATTTTTTCTTTTCTATTATTCTGTAATTCCTATAATCTAGATTTGGGGATTTTTGGATGTACTCTTCACATTAGTTAACTCTACGCTTATTTTTTCCCTCCTTTTATCCATATGTTCTGCTCTGTGTGAGAATGTCTCAGCTCAGTTTTTCAACCCAGTATAGTATTTTACGATATAGTATGTATTACTGCTACTGTTGTATACCTATTTAGATTTTCATTTCTGTCTTGTTTTATTCTAAGAGCTTCAGGGAATATATTTCATAGATGCACTGTTCTTTCAAATCTTTCTAATTTTATTTATACTTATTCTGAGTCTTTCTGTTAACTCTTTCCTGGGTGGTTGGGGGGGGGAGAGTTATGGCTTAGTTCCTGTATTATTGTATTGTATAGTTCTGTATTATTGGCTTCCTTTTTGTTATGGCTTAGTTTTTGTATTATTGACTTAAGATGTTTGGTGTTTCTTGGCTGCCTGTAGCTTTGATTTTGAGAATCACCACTCATGTGCCCTTTGTATTTCTATAACCTGCCTCCAGTGTATGGGGAGGAAACATTTGGAATGGAAGCTTGTCTTCCAAATGTGAGTTTCCATCACTCCCGGAAGTGAGTTACTACTATTTGACCATTGCAAGACTTCTCCAACCCCAATACGCCTTTTTTAGCCAGCTGTTAAGGCCAATACAGCACAAAAGAAGGAGAAAGGAAGAAATTGACAAGTCTGCTGCTCAAAATGCAGCTCTCCAATTAAATCCCCTTTTAAATGCCCAGGGTTTTCCCTTAATTCTTGGAATATTGACACTGGGCTTAGAGACTTTCAAACTTCCACAGCAGGCTTCTTCTACATGTGTTACAGCCCATCATTTCCTTCAGTTCTGTTTTGTTAAAGATCTGATTGTATATGCTGTGTGTCAGAAATTCCAAAACTTTGTGGTTCATTGATTCTATTTTTAATACTTCAAAAGATATTTTCTATACTTGTACTTTTTTGTTCTTATTTTGTGTGTTTTTGGGTAAGGGAGTGATAATAATGGTATACTATGTCTCTCCTAAATAACAAATCATTCTTACAAGAAGAGCTTATGAAAGTAAAATTATTTTCCTCAAGTTCAGAGGAAGGCTTCTTACTCAAGAGTTTATTTGCTCTTCAGGGCTTTACAAATATGGGCATGGTAAATTATATGCCACAAGTCTCCTTAGATCAAAAATATTTTCTTAGGTCTTCTTATGAGACAATAAGGTGAAGAGAAGGTTCTTTCAATTATTTTTTTGACCTCATACCCTGCTATTTGGGGATATTTTTTCCTAGCAATGTTCTCATTACAATAAAGTTTCACCACAATAAATGTGAAATCTCTTTACAGTTTATTATAATTGGTTGAGATATTAATTTTTAATGGAGTTCTCATGAGGACAAGGAGACATCCTTTGGGATCATGTGGTGGTTTTATCCTTAGAGAAGATGAAGTCATTTTGAATATAGAGCATCCTTTAACTTGCTTAATGGGATCATTGACCAATAACTTTCTATCAGTGACCTGACTTGACTTCCGTGCTGAGTTGTCTAAAATATATGCAAGACTGTGACATTTAATTACAACACAGTTTTCAGAAATAGTATCATTACATGTTAGCCACTAGATCATGTACTTTTGGCAGTGGATATGGGCTAATTTCAACAATGCAAACTTCTTATTTTAAACTGCAGTTACAGATAGAGAACGCAGAAACCCTCTGTGCTGCTCTATATGGCTACAATCCTAGAGTAATGAATGAGAAGGCATTGCAGACGGTTGACAAAATAATGCTGAATATTAACTGTATAGTAATCTCCCTTTCTTCTCTTTTTATTTATGTCTTTCTTGTAGGCTTGTGAATATCCATGTTGTGTTGTGTGTCTTTCAGCATGTTTCTGCATTAAAATATCACATTTTCTAAATTTTTGAGATAACTAGAAAATTACAAATAATAAAAAAAATTTCAGGAATCCATATAGTCTTTAGTTGGATTACATGCTCCCACCATCTCTTCTAGTAACTCAGACTGACTTAATACTTTCTTATTTGCAGGAGATGGGCCCATAGTAGAAAAATGAACATACTTGCCGATTTAGCAATTGATTCAACACTATTGGATTCACGATATTAATGTTACAGATCAATATAAAAAGAATATCTATTTGTTTTTCTATAGCAAATTTGATTTTGACTTTCACATTCAGTTCAACCAGAACCCATTGGGCTTCTTTTATATGCATGTTAGCTCTTTAATGTGAAGAAACCCTTAATATACATGGGAATAATGATTCTTATTCTATTTTAGCAGCGAGATGGAAAAGTTCAGTAAGTTCACCCAAGTCATCCAATCAGTCATTGGTAGGTCCAAGGTTAAAATTCAGGAATTCTGGCAGAAATGCAAAGAGAATTTTCCAATGACTCAAAAATCTAGTAACAGGGCTATAAATCAAAAAAAGAGATGGCCCATGGTTCAGAAAGCTGGAAGCTGGATGAAAATTACAAAGAAATCTCCAGAGTATCTGTGGTGCTGAGGTTCCCAAGGGCAACTGAAGGGAAATTCCTGATCCCATTCTCAAATAATTTGAAGCCAGTCTAACCAAACCTATGAAAATGTGCAAGCATAGCTTGATTATAGATTAGATTGACCCAGCACACCAAATTTATGCTCTAAAAGAAGAAAGGGTATGATTTTTCTGTGAGACAATAATGTTATACTTTAATATTTACTGTTCTTTTACACACTGTGTCCAGAATACAATAAATACACTATGAAGCAAGTAGTAAAAGAAGATATAATACATGTTAAAGAGAGGACACAGTCAATAGAAGCAAATACCGAGATGTTTCAGGTGTTGGAATTACCAGACAGGGACTTTAAGGAAACTATGATCGATAGGCGGAAAAGGTGAATGTGTGAACAGACGGGAATTTTTATCAGAGATATGAACATTTTTAAAAAGTCAAATGGAAATGTTAGAAATGAAACATATAGGAAGTAGAGAATTCATTCAATGGGTTTACTGACAACTGGAGTGGGCACAGAAAAGAACTGCTGAACTCAAAAATGGTTCGGTAGAAATTATCCAAAATGAAACACAGAGAAAAGAAACCCAACGATGAAAATAATGAAGAAGAGTACCTGAGATCAGTAATTCGGTGATTTAACACCTGGGTTATTGCTGTCCTAGGTGAGGAGAGAAAGAATGAGGTGGAAGCAATATTTGAGGATATAATGAGAATTTTCCAAAGTTAGCGAAAGACATCAAAGAAGTACAAAAAACGTTAAGTGGACTATATACAAAGACATATCCACCTAAGTCATATGTTTACGTGTTTTTAAAATAGAAAAATAAAAGAGACAAGAGAAAACAGTGATAAGAGCAATGATAAGCACATGGCTGCCTTCTCATCACAATGATGGCTAGAAGAGAAAAGAACAACATTTAATGCTAAAATAAAAAGCTATTTACCTGTAACTCATATCCTTCAAAAATGAAGATGAAATAAAGGCAGTTTCAGAGAGAAAAATGGTTGAATTTGTCTACAGCAGATCTGGACCACAAAAAATATTTAAAGAAGGTTTTTGAAATGAAAAGAAATTATGCAGTGTGAAAACTAGGATATGCAGCAAAGAAGAACAAACACCAGAAAGGGAAATACATGGATGAATATTTGAATGGCTGTCACTACCTCTATTCCACATTGTACTAGAAGTCCTACTTACTGCAACAAAGCCAGAAAGGAGAGAGAGAGAGAGAGACATAAAGATTAAAAAGGAACAAGTGAAACTGTCATATTTCACAGATGGCATAACTGTGTGTGTATAAAACTCCATGGAATCCACGCAAATGTAATAATAATTACTAAAACTAATAAGTGGGTTTAGCAAAGTCTCAGACACAGGTTCAATATTCAAAAATCAATTGTATTATTATCACATGTATTATTAAAAGCTATAAAATGAAATTTTAAAGTACCATTTAAATACTGTCAAAAACCTTAAATACCTAGAAATAAATCCAACAAAAGATGAGCAAATTACAAAAGATTACTGAAAGAAATTTCAGGGAGCCTGGGTGGCTCAGTCAGTCAGTTGAGCAACTGACTTTTTTTTTTTAAGATTTTTTTTTTTAAGTTTGTTCATTTTTGAGAGAGACAGAGACAGCATGAGCAGGGGAGGGGCAGAGAGAGAGGGAGAGAGAGAATCCCAAGCAGGCTCTGCACTGTCAGCATAGAACCTGATGCTGGACTCGAACTCCTGAAACCTTGAGATCATGACCTAGGGCAAAACCAAGAGTCAGACACTTAATCGACTGAGCCACCCAGGCACCCCAAGCAACTAACTCTTGATTTTTGCTCAGATCGTGATCTCCTAGTTCGTGAGATAGAGCTCTGCGTCTGGGCTCTGCACTGACAGCGTGAGGCCCACTTGGGATTCTCTTTGCTCCTCCCTTGTGCACTCAGGACCTCTCTCTCTCTCAAAATAAATAAATAAACTTAAAAAACATTACTGAATGAAATTTTAATGAACCTAAATAAATACCATATTCATGAATTAGAAAATTCAGAATTGCTAAGATGTCCATCATCCCCCAAATTATTTATAGATGTGACACAATGTCAATAAAAATATCAGCAGGCTGTTTTGAAGAAATTTCAAGTTAGTCTAAAAATGCAAAGGACTTGGAGTAGCCAAAACAATGTTGATAAAGAAGAACAAAGTTGGTGAGTTTACACTACTTGATTTCAGGACGTAATACAATGTCACAGTAATCAAGTCAGTGTGGTATTGGCATAATAGTAGACAAATGGATTGATGCAACAGAATTTAAAAATCCAGAAATGGGATCGCACACAAATATGTGATGTATATACACATTATATTATATATGTGTGATATATATACAAATATGTGATATATATACATACACATATGTATACAAATATATGATACACACATTCACACACACACATATGATATATACATGCACCAATATTTGTTACCTGACAGAAGTGGTAAATCAGGTCCCTGACGAGGGAGAGAAAATTCTTGTAAACGTGATGTAGAAACAGTGGATATCCATTTTAAACAATGTTTGTTGATCCAACCTCACTCAATACACAAATATGTTATTTGAAGACGGATCACGAATGAAGGATGGCAGAATGCGCCACCTCAAAATATGCCCTGTTGGCGTAAGGATTATTTTGAGCTAAAGTCACCGGAAAGACAGCAGGTGCAAGAAGAGCCAGTCTAACCTTCCCTTTTCTTTCTAAAAGTTAAGAGGTGACATTCCCATGTGAAAGGTGTCCTTCTACACCAGGAGGAAAGAAATATTCTTATAAGCAGAGACAAGAGCTTGAGGCCAGGAGAAATCTCTAGAAACGCCTTGTTTTTTTTCAACGTTTTTTTATTTATTTTTGGGACAGAGAGAGACAGAGCATGAACGGGGGAGGGGCAGAGAGAGAGGGAGACACAGAATCAGAAACAGGCTCCAGGCTCCCAGCCATCAGCCCAGAGCCTGACGCGGGGCTCGAACTCACGGACCGCGAGATCGTGACCTGGCTGAAGTCGGACGCTTAACCGACTGTGCCACCTAGGCGCCCCTAGAAACGCCTTGTTAAAATCATTCTTATCTTCCTTTCTCCGCCTTGTAATTTTACTTTTCATTACATACATTGTCTCTCTTTGTCCAACCTTGTGTAGAAACACTTAGGCCTGACCACGTCTCTGGGTCTTCATTTTCCTCTGGGGCTCCCACATATATGTAAAAAAATCTGGATGCTGCTTTTGTCCTATTAATCTGTCGCATGTCAATGTAACTCTCAGAACTAGCCAGAGGCCCTAAGAGGGTAGAGGTAAAGTTTCGCCTTTCCTACATGAACTTAAATATAAAAACTATAATAAAAAAATGTTCTAGAAGAAAACAAGTAAGAGTATCTTTGCTATCCTGGGGCATGCCAAGATTTATTAGAATTTAAAAGACACCACTTATAAAAGAATATTTGGATTTCATCAAACTTAAAAATTTCTGCTCATGAACACGAAAGGAGTCGGCAAGCAACCAACTGGGAAAGATAGTCTTATCATTTCTATTTCATGAATAAATAGTATCAAGAATATATAAAGGACTTTTGCAAGTCAACAGTGAAACGTTAACAGCCTAATAAAATGTGGGAAGAGACTTGAACACACACTTGGCAAAAGAAATTGCAACTATGAGCCATCCTACGTAGGAGTGAGGACAAGAAGCACACAAAAAGATACTCAACATCATAAGTCACGGGGAAGGTGCAATTTAAATATAATGACACAGCATTTCATACCTATGGGAATGACTAAAAGACTGACAGCACCAAGTATTAACAAGAATGTGGGGCAACTTGGATACCCACACATTCTTGTCAGTAGGGCAAAACATTACAGCCATTTTGGAGTATGGCTTGCCAGTTTGTTACAATTTAAACCTTTATATACTAGGAGCTCCATTCCTAGGTGTTTATCCAAGTGATATAAAAATATATGTCTATAAAAAATGTATGTCTATAAAAATATATGTTGCATTCTTCCGTAAGAATGATCAGAGAAAACCTGGAAGTTGAGCATCTATATTCAGGGACATCGATGAACAAATTGTAGTACATGCAGACAATGAAATATTGCTCAGCAATGAAAAAGGATGGCCTGGAAATAACTGCAACAGCATGAATGAATCTCAGAAACAACATGGAGCAAAAGAAGCCAGATACAAAAGAATGCATACGGCGTTATTACTTCAAGGACAGGCAAAAATGACCTATGGTGATAGAAAACAGTCCAGTGGCGTTTGCCTGGAAGACAATTTCTGGAGTAACCGGAATGTTTTATATCCTGTTTTGGTGGTATTATGTTGGTGTATACATCGATTATCAAAACTCACACAAATGAACATTTAAAATATGTGCATTTAAAAAATGTTTAAATCACATAATTTATAAGAGTGTAAAAAGAAAGCAGGGAAAAAACAACAGCAGTTTCAGGCCTCATGACTCCCTATGAACTGCCATTTTCAAAACACTTGTTTTTCACCTAGTAAATGTTTTAAAGCAATGCTATGGTGACCAGTGCAGGGTTTGCTACGAGTATTTGCTAAGGTGGAAGGAAAAGGTTAGGTCGGCACCACCTGTTTCTGGCACTCTTCTGACGAGACAGCAGATTGCCTGCTGGCTTTTTCCAGCTTTTCTGAACACAGAGAGAGTCACAATAATACCAGGGAGCCTTATGCTTGCAAGATGGACACCGTATGTTTTCAGTATCTGGTTCTTCTCCTTTCTTTCCTCTGCCCTTTTAGCATCGAGATCTGATGACCCCAAGAAATTTAATATAAGAGGACACCATGAATGAAATGTTAATATTTTTTAATCAAACACAAAGGGAAGACTTACATGTGTTTATTCTCCTCAGTTATCCAATAGCTGTTAGTCATCAAATTATCACCCCAACTTTCAAACTGTGTCTTAAAATGAATACCCGTACAAATAGTTGTGAAAACTTATTAAGAAATCCTGCACATATTACTTAAAGTACCTGGGGCGCCTGGGTGGCTCAGTCGGTTGATCGTCCGACTTCGGCTCAGGTCATGATCTCACGGTTCGTGGGTTTGAGCCCCACGTCGGGCTCTGGGCTGACAGAGCCTGGAGTCTGCTTCAGATTCTGTGTCTCTCCATCTCTCGGCCCCTCCCCTGCTCATGCTCTGTGTCTCCCTGTCTCTCAATAATAAATAAACGTTAAAAAAACAAAATTTAAAGATACCATTTACCCATGATAGGAATTCTAACTATAATACAGTAGATGTCAGAGGAATAGCAACATGAAGCAGAATTTTCAGAAAAAGAAACAAATCAGTACTTGAAGACCTTCAGGCAGAGATATTACATTTTTAAGGGATAATGTGATGGCATATTGAGCTGGGTCTCTGGTTTTTTAAATGACCAGATTAGGATTTGATCACAAAATAATTTATATATAATCTGAGATTTCAAAGACTGTAGCTGTTAAATATAAAGTGTACATTCCTGCCTCCCTTTGGTTCCATTTGTGTGAGTGCAGAAAAATTTACGTGGAAAACTTTGTGCTTTTGGCCACAGACAGGCATCTGTTTACAGTTTTTTATCCTGGAGATATTTGAAGTGCCCGGAGGAGGAGGAGAGGGAAAAAGTTGTGTGTGAAGGGTGATTTTAGTAAGAATGGACAGAAGGAGTGCAAAACTTGCAGACTGGTTCTGCGGGCTTAGGCAAGTTTTAGAATTTCATTCTATGTGGGAGCCCAGAGAAACATAATCCCGTTGTCTGTATTATGATTCTTATTTTTTCAAACTGCTCCTCATTTGTGGAGCTAATTTCTTCCCAGCCACTAAAAATAATTACTTGCCTCTAGAGCCACATATTGTAGTAATAAAACAATGTAATTTACTTCTAAGGAAAAAAACCTGTATGTAGTTTTAACGCTACATTTAATGCCCATACTTTCAGAAGCTCTGTTAAGGAGTGAGGACGATCTGTAGAGGTTTCTCTTTAGTGTGGAACTCCCCCTCCCCCGCCCCCAGAGCCTTAGGAAGTAGCTTTTCTCTCCCATCTGATACACAGAAATTACTCCCTTTCCTCATTATTTTATGGCTTTACCTGATTTCTTCTCTCTCTCTCTCTCTCTCTTCCTCTCTCTCTCTAGCTCCTGTATGTTTTTCAGCTCATTCTTCCAACCTTTTGATGTGTGATTATAACTATTTGTCATGTTTGGCTTTGGATCGAATGGTTACGGTATGCCTCGCCCAAAAATCATTCGTGAAAAAGAGGAATGCCACGTGAAAATAAATATTATTTAGAGAAGAAGCGTTAGGCCACTTGAGAACGATTTCCAGGCCTCCGTCGCGAATAAGATGTGCCGGTGATTCAGGCGGAACAGAGCAGACACCGTAAGGATGTGGTGATCCAAACAGCTCAGGTTTTCCAGCGCTTTCCAGCTCATTGTGTGACCTGCGTCTCCCAGCCAGCTTTGGAGGCAGCTGGAGGGTAAGAGCAACACGTGTGTCACATAGCTTGAATTCACACGCGCCGCGTTCCCGTATTTCTGATCTTTGGTAAAGTAGCCCTCCCCTTTGCCATCTTCTCAGGAATTTGACAGGGGTCACAAATTTAGATGACTCTGGGATTAGGCCACTTTTCCCCTCCCCAGGCGCTGCAAACTTTCACACAATGCACTGGGGCCTTTACTACACGTGGGAAGCTCTTCTTATTAAAGCGTCAAGGGTCGAATAACCGGTTTTGTACTTGCCAAACCGGAGTGAGTTGTCTGTACTTTATCACTCAGGAGGATTATTATCACTATTATTCAGGTATTTGTGAGCCTTAAGTGTGCGTGTATGTGCATTTGATTTATCTATTTATTTGTTTATTTTTATTATCCCATTTTATTTATAAAATGGCACCATACATATTCATAGCTCAAAGCGTACTTTGATCTCCAAAATTTTGATTCATGAAAACACTCTCTGAGTCATCTTCTATTTCTGTCGTTAGTGTTTTACAAGTTTCAGAGTACAGGTCTTTCGTTTTCTTGGTTAGCTTTATTCCTCGGTATTTTACTCTTTCTGGTGCAATTATAAATGTGATTGTTTTCTTAATTTCTCTTTCTGCTACTTCGTGGTTGAGGATTTTTATCATGAATGGATGTTGTACTTTGCCAAATGCTTTTGCTGCATCTATTGACATAGTCGTATGGTTTTTCTCCTTTCTCTTGTTTTCGTTTTGTTTTGTCTTTAGTTTTTGTTTAAATTCCAGTTAGTTAACATACAGTGTAATATTAGTTTCAGGTGGAGTGTGCGTGTGTTTTAAAACTCATTGATGCTTTCTCCTGGATTTATCTGGTTGCCAAGGTAACCGGAAGGCTACTGTGGGCTCCTTAATTCACTTGCTATCAGTCTGTACATTATTCAAGGCTTAGGTTCCCCTGAGTTAGTTTTATGTTCCATAAAGCCACATACTTCTTGGACTGAGATTTGAAGTTTGTCTTTTTTTTTTTTTTTTTTTCTGTCACTTGCCTACTAAACTCGTGGGGCTGGGCAAGAATAGACCTGAAGCTTCTGCTAGCATCACATACAAAATCAGGCTTGTTCTCAGAGTATTTGAAGTCTTACCAGGTGCCCACTTGGTTACCTCAGACCTATGTTGGTTGCAAATACTATCTGACTAGGGATATTTTAACTGCCTCCAAGGGCTGCCTTTCAAATCTAATGAGCTTTCGCTTGCTTTGGCCTGGCCTATAATAATCCAAAGGTATTTTGGGTATTACCTCACCGATGGTAATTCTGACCCACTTACTCTACAGGAGCTTTTGTTGCCGTGAAATGCTGCAAATATCTGAGATACGCTTTATAATGCTAACGTATGCTATATTTGGCCATATTACATTTTTTATTGTCTATAAGCAGTACACTTTTCTTCTTATGTGTGAACTGCAGAAACATAGATTTAAACGCAGGTTCACAATTTCAAAACAACTTAAGAGCACAGGAACATAGTTGATGAGAATTTACATTATACGGGATAGGATGCATTTTCTTGACCCCAGTCTACTTATAGTAAAACACTAAACTAACGTGAATAATAAATGACATGACATAAACTTTCTGTAACATATTGTCAGAAACATATTCTAAATGTCAAAATGGCTGATCTGAAGAAATGGTTATCGAGTTAGGAGCACAGTGGTAGGTAGGGAAAGAGAATTTTGTCCCCCGGGGCGGGGGGGGGGGGGGGGGGGGGGGAGGGGGGAGGGTGCAATTAGCCACATCTGCAATCATTTTTGGCTGTCAGTTTCGGGAATAGGGATGTTAATGGCATGTAGTGGGCCAAGGCCAGGGATATTGCTAAACATCTCACAATGCCCAGTACATAATCCACTCTACCGTCACTGAAGAATTATCCGGCCCCAAATGTTGATGGTGCTAGCATAAAGCAACCGTGAACTAGAGACTACATCTCACAGAAATGATATCCTTTTATGTCTTTTGGCAAAATAACTACATTAAATTTCATTCAATTGTGAAACAGAGAGAATGTAGGCTGTAAGTCCACCACCTGACAATACCCATGTCTATTTGGGGGCTAGCCTTTGAACCCTGATTCCACTGCCTATTTTCATTGTATTGGAGCTCTCATATTCCTCCCACTTTTCACTTCGCTATGGTTTGACTTTTGAAACAAATACACGGTATTTTAGAAAACAAGTTAAATACGTAGGAGAGACATAAGTTTCAAGCATGAGCATTGTAAAGCTGAAAGACAGTGGACTGTACCTCCTAAAGCCTCTCTAGGCTTCAGGGATTTGTGACCCACATCCTATAACCCGATATCATATTGAATATTTTAGGAGCTACAGAACACCTAACTCAGCAGTCTTTGCCAATGAGCACAGTGGTAGGGAGAAACGTTTTGCATAAATAAGTTTGGTTGACTTGATATCATTTAAATCGTAGTAGAATGGTTTTATATCAAATTGAAGTTCTAGAATTTATAGCAAAACATTCTTTTACTTCCTTTGGTATCAAAAATTTCCCATGTCAATCATAGGGAAATATGTAAAAATATTAATAGTGATAACTGATGAGCCTAAGAGAAGTTATAAAAAAGATTTTCAAAAGGAGAAAAATCTTTAATAAAATATGACACTATAAGCGGTATTAAAATTCCTGTCAAAGCACCTTGCAGAGTAGACCTTTACACAGAAGATGGAAAGAATTAGCTAAAAGTAATCGCACATTTTGGTATATGTTTTTAGAAATGAATCTGTTGCTGATAACTCAAGCTAAGTCATCAATGGTGGATTTAAACTATATCTGGACAACAATATTTTCCTGCTAAATATAAATGAATTCTGTGGATTCTTTGCTTTCACTATGTAATGAAACAAACATACACGCGGGTTACCTATTTTCTTTGTGAAGAACAGAATTTAGGATGTTACTAATTTTGAAAACAAAGGCAACAAAATTAACTCAAAAAAGACTGGAAAGTGTGAGGTATAACAAAATTAATAGCTCACCAATGGGAAATACATGTACAAGGATACAGCCAAAGCTTTTCCAAAATTCGCCTTAGGTTTTTTTTATTTTTTTATTCATTTTTTAATGTTTATTCATATTTGAGAGACAGAGCGTGAGTGGAGGAGAAGCAGAGAGAGAGAGAGAGAGAGAGAGAGACAGAATCTGAAGCAGGCTCCAGGCTTTGAGCTGTCAGCACAGAGCCTGATGTGGAGCTCAAACTCATGGACCGTGAGATCATGACCTGAGCTGAGGTTGGAGGCTTAACCAACAAAGCCACCCAGGCTCCCCGCCTTAGTTTTTTAAGATATTGCCCAACTTAATTACCTTTCTTGTTCTTAAGATTTACTTCTGACTAACTTTTCGTTATTTATAAGTCAAATTTACACTCAAAGGATGAAGATACATTACCGTAAAGGCATTAAAAAAAATTTGGCACAGAAAATGAAGACCATCTTCAACAAGGAACTCTTAAAATGTTTAGAGTAATAACAGCTTTATTAGAATAAGTATGCAGCCTCCCAAATGGATACTTTAAAGGCAACAACACACCCTTGGATGTGTGAAGACTGATTTTTTTTTTTTTTTTTTAAGTCATGGTAGTTTATGCCTTACAGTTTTGCTAGCAATACATTTCTTTCTTGGGAATGTTTCTAGACCGAAGGCTGCCTGTTACCCCAGCAGCAGGCGTGCTTGCACGAACATACACGCATGGAATTTAGAAAGGACGCTTTCTCTTTTGTAACTAGGCCAACATAATATTGTGATGCCTTGGAAACATCCTTAGGTATGGACTCCGAAAAGGGGATAGCACTGATTCAGGCTCATGAAAGCAGTGGGACCTGATGATCCAGTTTGTTTAAGATGTCAATCATATCTTTATTCAATTGAGCAGAACTTTGCATCTGAAAATAATACGTAAGTCTCACAATTCCTGAATGATGGAAAACAGAATAGACTCAGAAGATTTTGTATTTAGAGTACAGATTTGTCTCTATTTGGGAAGTAATAATGTAAACATTTTCTAACTACCTAGTTTAAAAAACTACTTTCCTCTTTGCTGTGATAACTGAAAATTTATAGAGCTTACATACTATGTCCTAAGTTAAGTTTTTCTTCCTGGCAAGGGAGTCATTGTTTTTCAACACAATTCTTCCGTTTAGGGCCTTGAGATCCTTTTTCATTGAAATATCTCTGCCCCCTTCTTCTCGGTTTTAGCTCCTGTTTTTCAAGTCCTCTGTTGGGTCACTCCTCCTGAATTGCTCCTGGGTCATCTCACTATTCAGTAACACACCTGAATCAGCGTGCCAACTCAACCCTTCTGTTGAAAATGAATTTTTTCCACTTCCAAACTCCTTGTACTGTGTATACCATGCATAATACCAGATGACATAAAATTATACCGGTAAAATAGATGATGTCTTGTTGTAGTTATGAACCACTTCAGGCCATCTCTTTCATGTATAACACCTATTAATTTTCTCAGTGGTGTTCCCAACTTGTGTTTATTCTACCGTTGTACTCTCTTCTTTCTATCCATGCCTATTCCATCTGTTTGACACGATGGGATGGAAAATCTTTCTGTTTGCCATTATTCCCCGTGAACAATATCACATGTCATTTTACCTTGCCAGCACTAAGTTTTACTCCTACTTCAGCACATTTCCATTCAAATTTTTTGGCAAGCTGGGAAGAACCATGGTGTTCATCTTACTGAAAATACAAAGGACTAAGGTATAAAGGTGACTCTGCGTCTCATCTTTATTAACTATTGTCATCTGCTGGTTTGAAAGGAGCAAATGTAGATGTAGATTGAGGTCTTTTCTTAGCTTAAGCGGAGAACAGCTTTTTGGATTCAGCAATACTCCCAGGCATATATTTGTGTCTAATTTGCATTTGGAGAAGGAAGGAGAGAGGAGAGAGGAGGAAGTTTTGTATCTGAAGCCCTGAGAAGGCTTTGGAAGATGAGAAGGAAGGAAATATAGAGGATAATGTGGCATTTCATTCCTGGATGGGGAGGCAATGAAGCGTCTGAGCCCCCAGAATTCAGGAATTAGAAATATTTTCCCAGGGCACCTTGACGACTCAGCTGGTTAAACATCTGACTCTTGATTTCAGCTCAGGTCAATATCTCATAGTTTGTGGGTTCCAGCCCCACGTCGGATTCTGCCCTGACAGTGTGCAACTTGCTTGGGATTCTCTCTCTCCCTCTCTCTTTCAAAATAAATAAATAAACTTAAAGAAAAAAAAATACTTCAAAAAAAAAAAAAAAGAAATATTTCCCGCATTTCTGCTGAACAGGGTAGACTGAAGGAAAGACAGTGCCCTGAAGGCACGGCTGTGCTGTACAACATTGGGGACCCCAGAAGCTGTGTCCTCCTTAAGGATCCTAAGATTGGAAAACACTCTGATGCCCCATGGACCACGGTAAAAAGCTGGGAGAGTCTGAACCAGCACAACTAGCTGTTTTTCAACACTCAAAACACGAAACTGCTAGAATTTTTTGGGTGCTAAGAAAAACTCTTCGGAGCCTAAGATTCTTTAGAAGGAGGTAGTAGAGGGGCACCTGGGTGGCTCTGTTAGTTAAGCTTCTGACTTCATCTCAGGTCGTGATCTCACAGTGTGTGAGTTCGAGCCCCCCATCAGGCTCTGTGCTGACAGCTCGGAGCCTGGAGCCTGCTTGGGATTCTGTGCCTCCCTCTCTCTTTTCCCCTACCCCACTCATGCTGTCTTTCTCTGTCTCTCAAAAATAAACATTAAAAAAAAAAAAAGAAGTAGTCAGCAGAAAGAAGCCTGTAACTTAGTGCTCAGATATGTGTCTTTATTCTACTTGCAGACTGAGGCCTGAGGATGTGAGGTTTCATAAATAAAGAAAGAGGAAGAGAATGTCCCGTACCATTATGGAGGCTGGGAAGAACAAACCACAAATCTGACAATAAGCAAGTATTTAAGATAAAAGAACATATTAAAATCTCCTTTCTTTGTTTCTTGTGACATGTGACTTGAAGCCAGAAACATGAGTTACAACCATTAGTCTCAGTTTGGAATTAGATTTGAATTTCCAGATCCAATACTTTTTGATAGTTCCAAAATTTTTCAATTTTTCCTCTGTAGCTCTTACAAATGTGCTTTGTTTTTCTGGGCCAAATCTAATGTGCTGAGTGGAAAATTATAGATGTGATTTGGGCTCTTTCTATGCATATAATTATCAACCAAGGCATAGATACCCATTTTGATTCTAACATGGACGCCTCAATCTACCTTACCTTTGGAAACTTTGCAGTCTTTCGGCTTGAGTTTCAGCAGGAAACCTGACGTTAACCTACTTATCAAGTTGTCTTTCTAAACCTTAATAGAGAAAGTATTCCAAGAACAAGACTACCAAACTTTTGTCTTCTATGTGTGATGAAGTCCCCAAAAGATCACTTACAATCTTACTTCCTTTTAACATGTGCCTCTTTTTTTTTTTTTTTTTTTAACACTTATTTATTTTTGAGAGACAGAGAGAGACAGGGCATAAGCAGGGCAGGGGCAGAGAGAAAGGGAGACACAGAATCCCAAGCAGGCTCCAGGCTCTGATCTGAGCCAGACGCAAGGCTTGAACTCACAAACTGTGAGATCATGACGTGAGCCAAATTCAGACGCTTAGTGTACTGAGCCACCCAGAGGCCCCTAGCATGTGTCTCTCTTAAGTATAATTGGTCATAGGTCATACTCTCAGAGGTTTTTGCTGCTTCTTTCCCCACACTCTAGGTGTGAGTAAGGACTCTAGGATCTATCTCCTTGAGCATGTGTTCTGGAATCTTTTATTTTACAGTACAGTAAGCCTCTGGCAGCAAGGTAGGGTAGTTTCTGATACAACTACCTCCTTCTGAGAGGTCTAGTTCCAAGGACCTTTGGGATGAAGGTTTGGGTGTCCCACAGCCAATAGTTTCAGATCACTGAGATCATTCAGATGACTGAGATGTACAAATTAAACACTGTACCCAGGGGCAAAGAAACTACTCAACAGCCAAACACATACCAGGGGTTAACTTTTAAACAGTGAACCCCCAAGCTGTTTTAACAAAGCACTTCAAAAAGATCACAGGGAATTTGGTCAACTATGTGGAGAAAAAATTCTGTTTCATCTTTTTCTTGTATTGTGGGCGTGGACAACTAAATAATCTGTGTTAGAAATTTTCCAATGGCTCTTGGACCTTGTATAAGTGCTAAATTTTCTAAATTCATACAAAAGCCCCATAAAACTGATGAAATATTTTTCATAAATTTTTATTTTTCAATAAATTTTTCTGATACTAGCCTGAAATGTTCTCTTCAAAGTTATAGATGGCATTCTCAAATGCTTAATTTACTTTACGACAATTTAAAATATTTGATTTTTAAATTTAAAAAAAAAATTTTTTTAACGTTTATTTATTTTTGAGACAGAGAGAGAGACAGAGCATGAACGGGAGAGGGTCAGAGAGAGAGGGAGACACAGAATCCGAAACAGGCTCCAGGCTCTGAGCTGTCAGCACAGAGCCCGACGCGGGGCTCGAACTCACAGACCGCGAGATCGTGACGTGAGCCGAAGTCGGATGCCCAACCGACTGAGTCACCCAGGAGCCCCTTGATTTTTAAAATTTAAGTGGAATAGAAACTCACCGGAACAATAAATTAATCTTTTCTCTCAGAATTGCTGTAAAGTAAAATCCTATGGAAATCTATGAACTCTCTTAGCATAAACATATAATCAAAATGGCTTTAAAACCGGACTTCTAAGCCAATGTTTATATTATCTAAAGCTGGCTAAAGGCAATTTTAACAAATTACAGTGGGAAAAAGAATAAAACTATTGAAAGGTAAGTGTTTGAATGGGCTTTTTCAGTCATGAGATGTACAAACTAGCCCAAAGTAGTTTGATTTAAGTGAGAGAAAGAGGTATCTTTGGAATCCAAAAAAATGAATGCTGAAACGACAGGACTGATTAGCCCTTCTCTCAGAACATTCTTCCTCTCTCGAGTTGTCTTTCTTTCAAGGACCATGTTTTTCTGGATGTTCCTCCTTAATTTGCTTTTTATTCAAGTTCTCTCTGTATCCCAACTGGTTTTTCCCGCTTATTTTTCACAGGGCTTCAGATGGTTACCCTCCCTGGCTTTGATCTTGCATGAGCCCCAGGCTCAAAAGCAAATAGTTAAATTGGCCACAATCCTATGAGTCTGGTAGAACTAATTCCTAAGAAGGAGAATCTGATGGGTCAGGCCGACTGAACTATGGTAATTTGAGCCTCTAAGACCACCAATATTATTAAGAAGACAGTTGTGTTATCTACCTTTCCCCCTTTTCTACATAAGGCTGACACAATTTCTCTCATGTATGTGAAGATGGAAAGGTAGGGAAAATTGAAATGTCATTTGTGGAAGATACTAAGCAAATGGGGGACATCGTCCTCCAGGATCCTAAACAGGATTAACTTCTTTTTTTTTTTTTTTCAATATATGAAATTTATTGTCAAATTGGTTAAACAGGATTAACTTCTAAAAGCATTCATTCATTCATTCATTCTTTCATTCATTCATCAATTCATTCAAGCTTTCAGTTACTATCAAATATTTATTGCATGTCTAATATGTGCTGAGACATTGTGTGAGGTCCTGGAATTGCCTCTCATCTCTAGGCCATTCAGAATAGGCTCTACACGGGGGAGCCTGGGTGTCTCAGTCGGTTAAGCATCTGACTTCGGCTCAGGTCATGATCTCACAGTTTGTGACTTCCAGCCCCGCATCAGGCTCTGTGCTGACAGCTTGGAGCCTGGAGCCTGCTTCGGATTCTGTCTCTCTCTCTCTCTCTCTCTCTCTCTCTCTCTCTCTCTGTCCCTCTCCCACTCACACTCTGTTTCTCTTTCTCTCAAAAGTAAACAAACATTTAAGAATAGGCTCTACACAATTTAGTACTTAAGAGAATATAAGGCAGGATATAATTGTTTCCTGATTGCTAGGCTTGTACCCGCAACTGGATTGTTTATTTCTCATGGGCACAGACTACCATAATTTGTTTTCTAGCACCAGCTGAGGGTATATCTAATAAATAAGAAACACTTTTACTGGCTGGTTATCCATCTTCTTCTTTGCCGTCTTGCTTTTGAGATTAAAGTCTTGGGGAAAATAGGGTTTAAATATTGCTGAAAATAAAGTCTGATTACAGCCTAGAGTAGTAAGTCTCTACCTTCTGTTTTTTTCTCTTCATGTTCTAGAAAAGTTTTCTAGAAAGATTTCATCTCTCCCTTGTTTTGAAGTCTGAAATAAAGTATACTATTTTAGAAAATATAATATAGTATTCTGTCTTGAATTTGACTCTAAAAATGATGTCAAATTTTGTTTGACTTTGGAAGAATTATCCTGGTCTTGGAAAAATTATTGTAGTTTTTTTGTACCATTCTATAGACAATGGCACTTGGGAAGCTTTTTGCATATAATACTTATCTAAAACCACTACATACCTTCATCAGTGTTTTCTTTCTCTTCATCATGAGGAGACATCTGTCTTGAAGTTATGCTGGGTATAAAGGAGGTGTGGAAGGGAATGGATATGGGGCCAACTAAAGAGTGTAAGGTCCTGAGGCCGATCGTTAAATTTATAAATCACAACATATATATCCAAGTTATGGTTTCAACCGTGGCTGAAGTTATTTATTCATCAAATACATATTGAGCATCCAACTCTGAAACTTTTCAGAAGAGCATATGATGTATCCTAATGGCTAGTCCAAAATAAGATTTAGTTTTTTAAAAAACTGCATAGTCGTCTTCACATGGATGTTTAACATCTGATGTTTTTTAAAATTCTCTCCGAGATTTTTTATGCACATTTCACATTGATGGACATCTATTGTTTTATTTACCAAGTACTATGTGCTCCTTTAAGAAATTCAGCTTTAGTATGGTCCAAAGAAAAATCTGCCTACAATTACATTGTTAGAATTTTGTCCAAAGCTATTTGTGTTGGTGTTTAATATCTATTCACATATTTAACTAAAACTTGGGAGATGGGGATGGGTGTTGGGAGGAAAGGATACCAAGTTTCTTTGAAAGTAGATACCTTATTTCTTTTATGTATGTATTCATTTTTATTTTGTGCATCTGGGTTTTAGGCCTGTTTTCATTCTGAGAGAAATGGAATGTACTCACAATCTATAGATGGAAAAAAGTTTTGGGGCTGCTGGTACACGATGTTCTCTGTTATCTAGATTTTTAAAAAAAGTACCTTACCATCACCGGGTGACGTGAGATTTTCTGTTCAATTCACTGCATCTAGTGACCTTTTGTGGAGTCTGTTCTTGCAGAGCATTTGAGATGGGAACACACAGCATCTCGTGTTCCATGTCATGTCAGTCATTGCTCTCTTTGACTTTACTTGTGTTCTCAAGTCAATATGTTCCAGATTAATGAGGCATTTGTTCTTAATCAAGAAACGATTTAAGAATACACTTTTAATTTTAATGACTTGTTTATGATTAATTGTTTCTACATGCCCTTCTCATACTTGAGGATACTTCAAAGCTGCTGCGTTTTTTTGGACGGTTCCCAAATGTCTGAACACTGGTAGTTGCTATGACCCAGTGATCTCAAGGGACTGAACAAACACAGTTATTGATTTCCTTCAGAAAATCATTCAGAAAGTTCCCTTAAACTAAAAATTACTTCAAATAACAATAATTTTAAAAAGCAGTTGTTAAACAAACTGTGTGGTAATACATTATACACTTTTAATGTTCCCTCTAAACATCTATATCTAATGAGGTCCTACTGTTTTATGAGGAAAGATGTTAGAAATAATTTGTGAAGTAAACTCATTTTCCCAACTGATCTATACTATGCCATTAGCTGATTTAATTAAAATGTACTCTGTTGATTTAGGTTTTCTTTTTTATTTAAATAACTAACAGGTGTGTGTGTGCATGTGTGTGTGTGTGTGTGTGCGCACAAGAACTTTATTTGAAGCTATAAAACTAAGTGATTCATGACCTCTTAATCATAATGGCTAACATCTATTGAGTGCTTATTATCTGCCAGGTTTTGTTCCAAGTGTGTTAAATATATTAACTCATTTACTATTCTCAACTGCCAATTTGTGAACCCTGTTTTGTTTTGTTTTGTTTTGTTTTTTTCTGTGTTACGGATCAAGAAACTGAGGCATCAAGATGATAGTGATTTGCCCAAGGTCACATGGAAGTTAAATGGCAGATTGGAGATTGGAAACCTCATAGTGTAGCTCCAAAACTCAAGTTCCTAAACACAAGGCTGTATCACTCTATACATGAAGAGTCTCCCAGTATGGTCAGTTCCTTCTTAGGAACCTTAGTTATTGCACTTTGTTTTGCATTACTTGAAATGTGTTTGTAAACCTTACTTATCTGTGGTCACTGTGCTAGTTATTTTGTCCTTTGGTCTTTCTCCTATAGGTGATAAAAGTGGAACAATGAGTTAGACCCTTTTAAAATTTATATTTTTGTTTATTTACTAGATTTATGTTTCCTTTAAACAGAGTATGTATTGACATTTTTAGAGATTGTGGAAAATTTAGATGAGAAATGAAAACTTGGACTGGCAGAAATCCTCTGTGTCCCTATGATGGCTATGAGCATATGACAGAATCACGTTAGCTATTTTGTGATAATACAAATCATGCGCTTGCTTAAGTACTTGACTTTCTTTTGGACTTCACAATGAGTTCCTTCCATTTCAAAGAGTTGTAGGAGAAAAATGGTCCACTTAGCTTTTAAAATGAGGATTCAAGGGGCGCCTGGGTGGTGCAGTCGGTTAAGCGTCCGACTTCAGCCAGGTCACGATCTCGCGGTCCGTGAGTTCGAGCCCCGCGTCGGGCTCTGGGCTGATGGCTCGGAGCCTGGAGCCTGTTTCCGATTCTGTGTCTCCCTCTCTCTCTGCCCCTCCCCCGTTCATGCTCTGTCTCTCTCTGTCCCAAAAAAAAAAAAAAAAAAGTTGGAAAAAAAAATTAAAAAAAAAAAAAATAAAATGAGGATTCAATATAATTATGTTCCACCCAGGAGTCCATGTTTTAGAATTATTTAAGATTCATTGTTTTTCTCAGATAAAGCCTAATGATAATGATGGATTTTTAACTTTCCTGCCACTGAAGACAATATCACAGCAATAGAAAATTGGTCAGATTCAAAAAAAAAAAAGAAAGAAAAGAAAATTAGATTCCTTGATAAGAAATGAATAAGCATGGTTTGAATTTTTCTTTCATAAGTTACTTGCTACATGTTCCTGACAAGTCCATTGATCTCTCTGAGGCTCAGCTTCCCATTTGGTAAGTTCAGATGGTGGGAACTTCATTCATCAGGACTCTTCGTCTTACTTGTAACAGAATCAAATAAAACTAATTGGAGGAATGTGAAGAATTGAGAAGGCCCAAGCGTAGAAATCCAGCTGGATTTTAGGCAGAACTGGAAATAGAGACCTGAGCACCATCAGGATTCCGTGTAGCTTTTGCTCCTTTGACCTTCTGGCATATGAGCTTTATTTTTCTCTTTCTTTCTTATTTCCTCTCCTCTTTTGTTCCACATGACTGGAAAGATGGTCACTGATAGTTGGCCTCCTGGTTTTATACATCATACTTCAGGCACCCAAAGAATGATTGTCTTTTCTAGATAAAATACTCTCAAGGGTGGATTCCAGTTGTTCCCATTTGTGTCACGTGCCTGACTGAAACTTACAAGCTTTGCCTAGGGATATGAGTTCTGTGGTAGGGATTATGATAAAGTCATTTTGAGCTTACTCTTCACACCTGGGCCAAAAAAACTGTTGCTCTAGAACAGCATCTATGATAACCTCATGAATGAGGTGACGAAAACAGACATTTCCCAATGAAGAGGCTGGACAGATAAGCCCACGTGTGTCTGCTATAGTTAACACCTGCTTACCCAGAATAATAGGCCCTTTTCCCTTTTTGATCATAAAAAATGAGACATGAGAAGTCTACTTCCTGATGGGTATAAAATATTTAGCCCCAAGCCTACTGAACACATACAGATTTTGTTATAAAACACCTTTGTCTATGTTTTCCCTATAAGTGGATATGTGTATATTCATTAATTGATTAAAATTGAACTTTTGGATTTATGGACAGTAACTGATTAATTTTTTAAAACTGAGTTCGTGGGTTCAGGGAGAGCTTGGAATAAGAAATAGAGATTGTAGGGAGAACATTACATTCTGGGTTATCGCAAATATAACTAGATAATAAATAAGGAAGATTTGGGACCAGGAAAAAATAATAGTGTTGATTGGAGGACTAATTGAATATGGAAGATTAGCAGTTAAGAAGTGAAATTAAAGAGAGTCTTTTATGAAAGCTAGAAAAACTAGAAATTAAAGAGAGTCTTTTATGAAAGCTACAAATTATGAATTTGTAGTTTGAGTCTTAGAAGAACCAGGCTATGATGGATATTTTCTGTTTGACAGACTTGAGAAGGAACCAGACTTGGGTAAGGAAGAGGACACCTTGTATAGAATAATTATACATAAGATGCAAAATGCAGAGAGCCTCTTTTTCAAATAACTGTCCGGTTGTGATGTGAATATGGCGAAGTTTCATGCTTTCCCCAGTGTGGCTTTGTAGTACTCAAGGCTACTGTCAGTGTTTGGCCAAGGAGGAAGGCTAACACGAAAGTTCAATTCCTGCAAGTCCTGGTGGCAAGAGGAGTGATGGGGAAGGTAGGCACCTTGCACTTGACACTTCATTGTACCCTGTTCTCAGTAGGCTTATAATTTTGTGAAGAAGAGCAATCGTAGTCCACAAAGGATCAGAAAGCAAGGTTGTGGTGTGTGCACTACTATTTCAGTCTAGTGCATTTTTCTCTCATGGGTCCAGTGTCACCTGGCATCTTTCCAAGGTTGTTTTATTTTTTTACTCTTTCTTGCCATAGAGGTCATGTGTTGTAATTTGGACTTTGGTCTGCGGTTCATGTTACTGCATGCGCTGTAAATTCAGTCAGCATCCTTATTGAACAGAAAGTACTTTAAGCACTGTGTGAACCCTGAACCTAGTATTTTAATTGGGAAGGGTCACTGATGAATAGAATAGTTCTAATCTGTATGGGCTCCAGATCCTTCTGCCTGTTAGCACTGGGCTAGGTGGCAGGAGGTTCTGAATCAAGGCCTGGGAGAATTTCATACAAAGCTTGAGAGAAGGCTTTAGACCCATGTGGGTCTAAAATCCCAGGCAGACCACACATATGAAAGCCATGGGAAAAGAGACTGAGCCAGAGGAATCAGGAAATAAACACAAAACAGTTATAAATAGCAAGGGACAGAAGTTAGGTAAGGAAATGGGTTTGAAGACCAGGAAATTAAAAAAACAGAAAGAACGCTCTAGTCTCAGGGCTGGCGATTTAGGTGAAATCTGGAACCAATGTCAGCCTGATATCTGGAGGTTTAGAAGATAAGAGCTACTGGGGCGCCTGGGTGGCGCAGTCGGTTAAGCGTCCGACTTCAGCCAGGTCACGATCTCGCGGTCCGTGAGTTCGAGCCCCACGTCGGGCTCTGGGCTGATGGCTCAGAGCCTGGAGCCTGTTTCCGATTCTGTGTCTCCCTCTCTCTCTGCCCCTCCCCCGTTCATGCTCTGTCTCTCTCTGTCCCAAAAATAAATGTTGAAAAAAAAATTAAAAAAAAAAAAAAGAAGATAAGAGCTACTGACCCATTGACTGAGGGGCAGAGAACAGATTCCATCCTTGACTTCCTTTACAACCATCTTGACCTCATTCCATTTTACATGGAGGTTACGTTTTATTTAGAATATTTTAGATGAGCTTTGTTTGGAACTCATCTGAACTCTGGGAGGGGCTGATACCATCCTACCCACCGCCCCCCCCCAACTCCCGGACATTTTTCTTTCTGAAATAACAGATATTTCTGAAATAGGTTATACCATCACTCACAGCCTAAGTGTAATTGACATAATGGATGTCAGACACAAAACCGTGTGCTTGCTGTGTAATAAATACCCAGTACATGTTAGTGATGATGAGCATATGATCATGTGATTGCCATTTCTTTCTTTTCTTTTCTTTTCTTTTCTTTTCTTTTCTTTTCTTTTCTTTTCTTTTCCTTTCCTTTTCTTCTTTCTTTCTTTTCTTTCTTTTCTTTTCTTTCTTCCTTCCTTCTTTTCTTTCTTTCCTTCCTTCCTTCCTTCCTTCCTTCCTTCCTTCCTTCCTTCCTTCCTTCCTTCCTTCTTTCTTTCCTTTCTTCTGCTTGTCCTGATAGGTGCTGCCACATACAGTGTCAATCATGTGGGGAGTCAGTTACCTATGGCTCACACAGACCTCATAATTATTTTAGAAACCCATCTGAAATTTCCTTTTATCCCAACCCCAGATTCCAGACACATTGTAGCTAATCTCTTTTCTTTGACCTAAGTGTACACTATAAATGATTCGAGTTTCTTTAGCTAGTTTAAAACAATTTTTTAAATGTTTATTTATTTTTGAGAGAGAGAGACAGAGCATGAGTGGGAGAGGGGCAGAGAGAGAGAGAGGGAGACACAGAATCCAAAGCAGGCTCCAGGCTCTGAGCTATCAGCACAGGGCCCGACGCGGGCTCAAACTCATGAACCATGAGATGGTGATCTGAGCCACCCGGGTGCCCAGTCTTCAGCTAGTTTTAGATACAAGAAGACATCTGATTCTTCATCTCAAACCTTTTGAAAAGCCAAGTGCATGATGTTGCTCTGCAGTAATTAATCATTTCAATTTTAAGGCTGGAAAGTGAAAATTCCCGTTACTGCAGAGATAATGGGAGGTTTCAATCCCCAGATTTATTTGGTACTGTCCTCAGATTTACCCTAGCACAAGACAAAGTTCACTTGTCTGAATTTCTGGTATTTCTTTTGGTTTCTCTCTCTCTCTCTCTCTCTCTCTCTCTCTCTCTCTCTTTAAAGGACACTGTTAGAAACTGGACAATCTTCAACAACAGTTGCTATTTTTAGGAATGTAGTATCTGTCCTCATCAATCTCTGCTGTTTCACACCTTATTTGTTTCAGAACACTCAGATAAATGCCATCTGGCCTGAGTGCTTTATTGAACTTTACTTTCTTCGATTGCGGCATCTCTCCTTCATTGGAAACTCTAATCTCTGTCTTTCTTGTGAAAAGTGTTCTCAGAAATTAGAATTTCCCAATAATTTCCTAGAGTCAAGTGCTGCCAAAGAACCAAACAAAAACCCTCTCTGGGCTCATGTCCCTCTAACCTTATACTCCCTTTTGACCACCTACAACATCATCCGGTGGTTTATAGACTGGTGACTCTATTACCTGGCCGAGCTGGATTTCTATTTCAGAAGACTGCCTTTAATTCACAAATGCTTTCACTTTCTTCTTTCAGGAGTGGTTCTGTTCAGTCATCTGCTTGTCCTTTTTGACTGTTTTCTTTGATATAGTCAGGTCTCTGCTCCTGGTTGTCTGCCTTTGATGGACAACCAGTTAATTTCTTGGACTGATATTTTGGGCAAGAAGAACTGGAGGAAATTTAAGCTCCCACTGGCCCTGCATTCTATAGTTCTGTAACTTTTCAGTTCACAAAGTTTTATTACTTCTTTCCCAATAGTCTTTGTTAAATGAGAACAACACCACTGGTAGATTTTGTATCACAATGCTAGATCATCTGGTTTGGGATTTTGTCCCTGATACTTCTTAGTGGTATGAATTGGCTGAATTGTTTAACTTAAGCTTTCTTATTTATAAAATGGGAATAATAAAACTATCCATTCTTCAAGGTTGCTATGATAATTAATGATCATGTACATTGGGAGTTAATAAACACAATATGCCTAGAAGGTGCCTGACACATTATAAATGTGTAACAACTGTTAGTACTGTGCTGTTACCCTTGATTCAGTGGATGTTAGATTAGCCACGATATCAAATACCACCTGTCACAAAGCTGACATCTTCAATGGAGGATAGACCAAAGTCATGGTGAGAAAGGAAAGTCATTTTATACAAATATGAAAAGGAAATCAGATATACCTCACAATATTATCAAACACAGGCCATGATCAAGAAAATTTGGGAGACGTTTTTAAATTTTGAAGACATGGAAATAAAAGTAATGCGTGGGAAAGGCATTATTTACAGGATTGGTAGGTAATAAGTTTTTCTAAGACAGCTTATCTCATATGACAGTTTGATTTCATCACTAAAATCATGGGTGAGAAGATGCAGGCTTGAATAATTATTTGGGTGATATGAGGACAGTGCTTCCTCTGCTCCATGCAGACCATGTACTCCTGGGAAAGTCATCTGACTTACTAGCTCTTTCTGATAAGGTGAATACCAAACTTTGACATCAAATCAAATCAGAACTTTTGCCACTTTGAGGCCTAGAAACTCCTAGAAAGAGGAGTCTTACCTGTGTCTTATTTTTTTTATTTTTTATTTTTATTTTTTTGAGAGAGAGAGAGAGCATGAGTGGGGTAGAGAAAGAGGGAGAAAGAGAATCCCGAGCAGGCTGTATGCTGTCAGTGCAGAGACCAAAGTGGGGTTTGACACCACAAACCGTGAGATCATGACCTGGCTGAAATCAAGAGTTGGATACTTAACCAACTGAGACTACCCAGAGGCCCACCTGTGTCTGTTTTTAACCTGTTGTCTTTTGACATGGGATCTTCGGTTACATGGAGTCTGGTGTCCTCAGTCTTGAGGGTTAATCTTGTTCTAGCATGGTTAGCATGAAAGAAAGGGGTTTTGAGAGTCTGTAGCCATATGGATGTACTTGGATGTATGTATTGGATGTATCAAAGTCCTAAAACTCAGATGAGAATATTCCATGGCCTCTGACTTATAAATTATATATAATCAGTCAAATATATACAATTAAATATATATAATATGAAAATACATAATACGAAAGTATTAAAAAAAATCAAGACTGTCAGTCTGGACTAAGTCTAGGCTAATCCCCCAACTGGTTTAGATGTTTGACCTTAGCTGGGGCTGCCCAGTCTTGCCCCAAAGCTGATCTAGTAAACTCTCTTCCCTGTGGTTGGGACTATGAGACCAATATTCTTGGGGCAATCTTCCTAATGTTTTCTGTATAGAGCTTCCTTATTGATAAAAGGACCCTGAATTTGCTTGAAGGGTGAATTAAACTGTATCTACTTGCAATTAAAAAGTAACTTGAGTGATTGTTCATGAAAGCTGTCTATATAAAAAACAGAACTTCCCTGCCTTGACTTCGTTTTTTTTTTCTTCTTAAGTTAATAATAAGTGACCACACATGTTTAATGCTTGGCTGGGTAGGAGATCTTGAAATCTCTGGCAACACCAACTTTGAAGCTCCTGTATTGGGAATGCGAAGATGTTTGCTCCCCCAACCCCTTTGTGGGCATATAACCAATATTAATATTTTAATGAAACATTGTATTTGGGGCTTGCATTAATGCCTGAACAGCATGGCAGTAGACTTTCTCTTTGTTTAGTTTCTGCTTAGAAACTATACCACCTCAGGCTATGAGGAGAGCAGAAATGTCTCAATACAGTGGCTCAAAAGTCCAGACCTCTCAGGATTATTGGGTGGTAAGCGCAGAGTTCCTGGAGGCCTCAGGTTCTTTCCATCTTCTTTCTCTGCTCACTTCGGGATGTTGTTCTCATCTACATGGTTGAATGTGTGAAATACTATCTCCAGGCAATGGTGTGTCTAGCTAGAGCTTCATTACTATAAAGGAAAACACTTCTTTGGGGAAAGCCTGGCACCAAAACACGTACTTTTTTGTTCCCCTCTAGTGAAAACTGGCAATTGCAACTTCCGTTATTTCGTAAGTACAGATTGATATTGCTAGTAAAACAACTGAGACATCCTAGCTGATGCTCTAACAGGATTAAAATTTGGTTATGTGCGCAACTCTTGTACCGATTGGTAACCAAACTGTCTGGGGTAGGGAAAATGAGAAAAATGGAGTTTTATGTACTTGTGCCAGGAAAGAGGGTAAAGAAGGAATGAAGAGGCTGGGGAGACATTTCTTCCACCCCCACCCCCAGCTGGCCTGAGTGACTGCCATTAAGGTCCAATGGAAAGTGGGGGCAGAGTTGTGCCTGGCTGGCTTAGTGGGTGGAGCATGCATGATCTCAGGGTTGTGAGTTCAAGCCCATGTTGGATGTGGAGCCTACTTAAAAAAAAAAAAAAAATTAGAAGGAGGGGTGAAGAGCGTAAGCAGAAGAAGCTATTTCAATGAATGAAGTGGCAGTGATAAGAATGATGAAGGTAAAAATAATAATATTAATATCTATATCCTTTGTTCAGTGCTTACCAACTCTGGCACTATGCTAAGCACCTGCTATGCTGAGGTATATTAAGTATGCTATTTAATACTCAAATAATCTTAGGAAGAAGGAATGATTATTTCCACCATATTAAAGAAGGAAAAAATGGAGATTCAGGTTCAGAAAGTTTTCATATCTTGCTGAAGGACAAAGAGATAGTAAGCACCAGGGGCAGGTTTGGAATCCAGATGTGATTTTAGAGCCCAACTCTAGAGCACCAGGTTAGTGTTTCAGCCCACTTCTAATGAAGTGTGGCTCAGAAGCTGAGGGAGAGTTTATTCTTATGCTTTTCAACACCTTTCCTCCCCCAACTCCCATCACTTCCTCTCATACCCTCAATCCTTTATTTCCCCCCTCCCCCCCCCCCCCAAAATACTCTTGAGCAGCAGCCATGGAGCTCTTCCACAGAAGATAGAAGTACATGGGAGGACTCTTCTTAGAGACGGGCCCAGAACAGGGACCTTGAAGACAGGTCCAAGGACAAAGAACATCAACTGGCTTGTTTCTTAGTGTATGTGAGCCCCCCTGCTCGAAGACTTCTTGGAAACTGAGAAAAACTTACAAGGGAACCTGAGTTCCTAGATGATTTGAGTGTTAAGATTGCTGTTTCCTCATTGGCCCTCCTGTCCTGATAAGGCTTAGAACCATCCAGGTACACAGGTAACTTCAAAGACAGTATTCCCCAAACTTTTCCAAGTGCTTCTAGGTCTGCAAAATGGAGGAGTTGGGTGAGATGATCCCTAAAATTCTTTTTGGCTCTAACAAACTACGAACTCACAATTAACTTCCAGCTGGAAATTAATTTGAGAGAAGAGGAGTAAATGCTTTTATACTGATTATGATTCTATGAAGAAAAACCCAAGGCCAGTGGGAAGAACCAGTGGAAAGTGATGTGGCTCAGGGATAAGCAATCATCTAGAAAATTAGCATGTTTTAAACACAAAATGATTAGAATGTTTTGTTTCTGTTTCCTTATCTAGAAAATTCTAACAAAACCAAGGAAATCATGATTGTAACCCTTCTGCCTGGGGCCACCTGCCCTAACATGGAGTCTTTAATGCCTGCCATTGGTTCAGGCTACTGGCTCTCCAACTTCTGGAGAAGAATAGGAAAGAAATATTACAGGAAGTTATTATTCCCTTTCATCAGTGATGAGTGCCATGAAAGTCCCTCTAGATGTTAAACAGATGAAGGAGTTCATTTATATAATCATCTCTTTATTTGTCCATCCCTCTATGTATTCTTCTGTCCATTTATTCAGTAGCTATTCACTTAGCACTTTCTGTATGTCGAAGACTGGATATTGAGGAAAGTGGGTCCAGAAAAAAAAAGGAATCTAAAACAGTGCAATGTAAATCATAGACAGAAAGCTAGTTTTAGCCAGTGTGTTAACCATCACAACTGAATGGCAAACCAAGTTGTGTGCATTACAGAATAGGAACACTTTATGAAACCAGTGGGACTAAGAAAGGCGTTCAGAGGAGGATAGGCCTGAGCTGGGTCTTGAAGTATGAGTATGAATTACATGCAGGAATAAGAGGAAAGGCATTCCTGGAAGCAGACACACAGGAAGATACGGGAAGGGTTTTATATGGCATATTCAGGCAATAGCAAACAGTTTTGCATGACTTAAGCACACATGATATTAATAAGAAAGAAGAAGAAAATGGGACCATTTAATGGAAAGCTGGAGTAACATGCTGGCAGGCCAAGGTGTTCGATTTTATCATGAGGTTAATAGGGAGTTGCTTAAGCAATTCAGATGGGAGAATAACTTATTCCTCAAAAGAATTATGAAAAATAAGGTGTCCTTAAACTGATAGTCCATTTGTGACTCCCAATGCCAAAGGTGACTTGTAGAAGTGATTCCCACTTCATAGCATCTTATGGTACGGTGGTCCTCATCCTTAAGTTCTCATCACCACAGTTATCACCTGAGAGCATTTAAAAACCCTAGTGGCGCTGCCCTACCCCAGTCCAATTAATTCAAAATTTCTAGAGCTTCTAGCCAGACATCAAGAATATTTTAAAGTTCCCAGTTGATATCAAAGCACAGCCAAAGTTGAGAACTGCTGTGCTAGCAGTATTCCGGAGTTCACACCGTTATATACCCTGTTGATTTCAGCTCACCTTTGCCATCCACGAAGGATTTATTGAATCCTGTGCCTGTCAAGTTTCATTCTGTGTTTCTGAAGAAGGTCCTTCCAGGGAATTTCATAGGAGTTTTCTCCATCAATTCGATCATAATCTATTGTTGGAGGCAGAAAAATTAGCCAAACATTACAATGTGGTAAGACAGTTAGTCTGATGTTACTCTTTGCACAGATTGCTGTGGAAGGGACACTTACATCCAGAAAGGGAAAGGGAGGTGATGTGTGAAGGAAGAGCAGTATTGAGGTGGAGTATAGGGTTCCAGGGATCAAGGACAAGAGGGTTCTTCCAGGAAGAGAGATCAGAATGTGTAAGGCAAGGAGGCATGCAAAAACATGGTGAAGACCCAGGGTTCTCGTGGCACTTTCTTCGTACCACTGGCAGTACACTCCTAACCTTGTTGTGTATGGTTGATTTTATATGGATCCAGTCTTATTTCTATCCTATGAGAACATTCAGTGTAGGTAGGCCCAGCACACAGTCTTACTACATAATAGCCTCTTACCAGCTTGAAGAGGTTTTCAGAAAAAGAAAAAAAAGCTAATAAAGAATTTAGGCAGAAGGCTGAAAACAGCTAACAAAAATACAATGAGGTGACTTAATAAAACAGAAGAAACATAAATATACATGGGAATATAGTCACAAGATGAACTGAAACCAGAAGTTATCGTCATGAAAGTAACACCAGTCTACATGTCTCAGCAGTGTCCCAATCCTTTTCACCTCCTGATCTGACTTAATCCCCGATTTTCCCTGAACGTTCTCCTAAATGCAGTGACTTCCTTTGGTCAACATCCTAATCAATATGATCATGTCTCTCGAATTTTATCCCTCACTTTGAAGTCACACTTTGACTCATGAGGAATTTCCACCCTTCCTTACAGCTGTTGAGTGGGGAGTCCTAACAAGAGGAAGTAGCCTTGTGGGCTGTCCCCACTTCCTTCCTGTGGCTGTCATTCCTGAGCCTGGGTCATCCAGCTGCATCCAGGAGTCTCAAAGTATGCCGTGAAAACTACGTACGTGTAAATGAGTCTAGGTCACAACCTCTTCAAAGCCGTATCTTCTAGCTTTAACTTATATTAAAATTAGTCAGAAAGTCCAAGAACCGACATTGTCAAAACTGACAGCAGTAGAAAGTATTTATTATGAATGTGTTTATTGTCTATCTTTATTTCCAGGTTCTCACCATTTTCTGTAGTTTTCGCACTAATCTTTACAAAAATTATTAAGGTAGAAAAACAGGTGGTATTACCCTCATTTGGATAGAAAAATTGTGACAAAGGTGCTTAAAAAATTTTTGCAACAATTGTTGGTAGGACTCTTTTTAAAATTTTTAATGTTTATTTGTTTTTGAGAAAGAGAGAGAGAGAGAAAGAGAGAGAATGAGCAGGGGAGGAGCAGAGAGAGAGGGAGACACAGAATCTGAAGCAGGCTCCAGGCTCTGAGCTGTCAGCACAGAGCCGGACACGGGGCTTGAACCCATGAACCATGAGATCACGACCCGAGCCAAAGCCTGACGCCCAGCCAACTGAGCCACCCCGACACCCCCTCCCTTTTTTTTTAGGCAAGTAAAAGCATTCCCAAGAGGTACACGTTGAAAAAAATGGACACATATATCATTTACTTTATTAGAAAAGGACACTTAGGGGTTGCATGCAATAACAGCTTCATTTGATGGTAGTTCAGGGAGTTTTTCTAAGTGAGATTATTGGATTGGGTTAATATTCAGTTGGTGGCTCTTCCATACTTCTTAAATTTGCCACTGTCACTAGTTGTTCAAGAAAACTAGTTTTGTTTTTATTAAATACATATACAGAGCTCGATAGCTGTCCTCTTGGCTTCATGTTTGAGCTTTATCATTTTGAATATCTCAGATATATTCCATTCCTTATTTCCACGAGGTTTATTGGGTTCATTCACCCATTTCTTTATTCTCTCCACATTCCCCACTGTGTTTAGCAAATATTTCTTAATTTTACAGTCCTTTAAATTGCTCTGATTTAAGCCACATTTTGTGGTTCTTGAACTCCTGTTTGAATAAAACAAATAAATAAACATAAATGGTGTAGAATTAGTTGCAGAAAATGCCTTAAGATAAGATTGTAAACACAACTATTTAAAAATGTCTTAGGTTTATCTTTTGCAGATATGCTAATCTCAGGGCAGAGGTAGGTGAGGAAAGAGCTTTTGTGACTCCTCTTTCTCTGAGATTCAAAAAATAAAATATATTCTGATGTTCATTCCCAAGGCAAGTGATAAAGATCAAACACTCATTTTATTACAATATTTTCATTTTTATTGAACAGATTCACTTTGGATCTTGCTTGCATTTGGAATGTTTACTTTTTAATAAGTGATCTGTTTAAATGTGGATCAGAGAACAAGGGTTTCTGTTTTACAGTTCAACTTTTGACCTTGGGGGATGAATGGGTGGAGGCTAAGAGGAAAAGTCCACTGTGTTTTTACTGAACTTTTTACCCTAAAAAAAAAAAAAAAAGAGCAAGTTTAAAGTTCACACAGTGCACAAGAGGTCTCCACTGGGGATTTCTGGTATTATTAACTTCCTGACCTCAGATAATTAAAAAGAAAGAGCAGAGCCACCTCAGACTATGACTCAACTTTGAACTTTTAACCTTCCAAGTAAAGTATTTAAATTGTAAATGGTAGACCCTGGAAGCTTTCTTATTGCTATTAACTTCCTTCATCTCTGGGCACAAAGTTATAATTTAGGCCAAAAGCACAGCCCGGACTTTCCTTTTGATTTACTTAACCTCTTTTAGCAGAAAGAATTGAGAACTCTATTTACCTAGAAATGACAGGTATTCCGGAGGAAGAAGTGAAGCCTGCAGGGTCATTGAATTTTGGAGGGAGAGGCAACCCTAGCTGATCTTTCTAGCCTGCTCATTTGTGAAGGAGAATGTTGAGACCCAGGGAGGTGAGGGATTTCCTTAAGGTCAGATAATTAATAGGACAACAAAAGGGCATCCCTGATTCATTAGCTGTGCTTGCTTCAGTAGTGGGGGGATTCAAACATGACTGGGGGTAAGAAATAGTCCCCTATGTAACAAAGGGGTCCAGATTTTTACATTAAAATTCATAAAATGGAAAACACTCACTGGATAGGGAGTCGAGAGGCCTGGGTCCTAAGTGACCCCTTCGCCCTATTGATTGTATAACCTTAGGAACTCATTTAACTTTTCCAAGTCATAATTTGCCTGTTTGTAAAATGAAATGTAGCTGGGAAGAGGTGATAAGCATCTAAGAGAATCCTTTGACGCTTAGATTTTGGTTCAAGAATCCTTGCTCTGATGCATGTTTAAACACTGTATAGATACACAATTCTCGTCAACAGCTGGGTTTTCTTAACATGAAGGATAGGGCTAGGTGGCTGTGATCTTTAGGGTAATTGGCTATATCACATGGGGCTTGATGCTGAGTCTGAGGCTCTCCTTACCGTAAGAAAAGACAAAAATCCAAAAAGAGAAGGGAAATACCATGTAAAGAGGCATAAGGGATAGGGAAAAGAAGAACAAAAGAACCAGGACAAAGAAAGGAGGGATGACCAGGAAAAAGGCATTAGAAAGGAGAATGACAAAGAGACAGGTAGCCCCCTCAGTTGGATGGGACCCCAGTCAATGCCTGTGATACTGAGAAAGCCAATGAGTACATTGTGAATCTGCTGGAGCCACATGCTGCTAATACCCGAGCTTAGAGCTCTTACTGGCACTTGCACAACGCTCAGCGTGAGGAAAGCCAGTCATCGGCGGGCCCGCTCTTCCCTCCTGCTATTTGCTAACACCTTTATTGCCTCCAGTGAGTTACTCACACCACTCTCATTCCCATCTGTCAAGAAGAGTTCCCTTCCAACATTCTGTCCTCTTTTTCTTATACAAAAGAGACCCTCCCAGTGTGGCTGCTCAGAACAGGAGCTGGTACTCAGCTGAGATGTGGCAAGTTTGGAGTGGGGTGAACCATGAGTTTCTAGTTTCCTGGTCCTGAGATGCAAGGGAGATGTGACTCTGTGATCCTGCCTAAGACCCTCTTGGAGAGACAGCTGGAGAGGAGGGAGAGCATGGTGGCTGTCTGGCTGGAGGCGGTCTGCTTGGCCTGGAAGCAGAGGGTCCAGGGTCACTGCCTGGTCAAAGTGCTAACAGCTGTATGTGACTCTTATCTCATCACAGATGTTTACCCCCCCCCCCCCCCCCAGTCTCTTCAACCACTCTCAGCTGCTTTAAACTAATTTACTTCTCCTTTACAACCTCCTCCATTCCTTCTACCAGTCCCCTACTCCCTGGGCCGGCCAAGGCAGGTGATTAAGATTTGAGCAAGGGATTGCACTGTTGAGAGTATGTCTGATTAGGTGATTAAAGTTGCTGTGGGCTGCAAATAAGTGTTAATCCTGGTTTTTGGTGGGCAAAATTACCCAGTGTTTGCTCTGTAAGCCCCACTCATTCACTAAATTTCTTCCACATTTTCTAGTCCTGAATACACTCTTTCCTATGTAGATATCCAGAGTACAGTCATGTTAACCTCAAGATCCCCTGAGGAAAGAGGTCACAGTCATCAAGCAAAGCATGACTGTCATCATGAAATAAGTAATATTGCCTATTGACACTTACCTTCATCAACATCTAGAAAGGAAATAAATAGAGGACTGGGTCTTGTCTGCCAGCTACCTCTGCAGTGGACAACATCACAATGTAAATAAGATCTATTGTGCTTGTGAAACTTAAAAAAAAAAAAATCTCAGTTATGGGCTAATGCAAATTCTAAGTAGCTCAATTCAGGGCAGTGATGACAATTCTATTTTTAAAAATTAATTTTTCTTTCTTTCTTCCTTCCTTCCTTTCTCTCTCTCTTCTTTCTTTCTTTCTTTCTTTCTTCTTTCTTTCTTTCTTCTTTCTCTTTTCTTTTTATCAACTGTATCATAAGACAATGGGAGAAGAGCGGAGAGGCAAGCACAACCCAGAGAGTCAGTGATAAATAATTCAGTATGTGAATTATCTGCAGTGAGAACTCTCCTAAAGCCAGGCCCAATAATCCTCCCTGCAAGTGGGAGAGTCTAAGGGTAGCCTTCCAAGGGTAGCCAAGCCTCTCATCCCATTTCTCAGCTGCCCTGGCCCAACCCAAGTGAGTGGAAGAGGAGTGTGCGATAAGTAGTCTCTGCTGATTCTAACTACACCCCCGCAATCCCCACTCCGCTCAGAAGCTAAGACCTTGTCTCCAGAAGCAGCCAAAGGCTGATGGATTCTCTGTAGTTGTCTATTGTCCCTGGCAATATTGCCTCTTTTGGCATGAGTACTTCAACTGGCGACAAAACTGAAAAAAAAAAAGATTAGAAAAATCACACCAGCAAAAAGGCCATCTTCTTCATTTTCCTCTTCCATACATTTAGATAAAATAGATCCCCATGTATTTGTCTGATATTGTTTCTTTGGTTTGATGTACCCAGCTGGCAAGAATAAGTCATCTTTTGGTTATTAAATTTAGTAGAGTATCTACACAAGCGCCAGGAGCTCCAGAGCCCTTAATGGAACTTTGGCAGGCAGGACAGCAATAATTGTACAGCAGGGACAATGGAAGTGGGAGGCTGGGGTACAAGGAGCTGCAGTCTTCTCCCTTCTTTTCACCAGCAGCTCTAAAAGTGAACTAGTATCTAAATTAGGTGTTATTTTAGATTACAATTTGTCACACCTCGTGGAAGTGATACCATCAGGCAGACAGATGCCAGTTGGAAATTGGTTGGTATCTAGGGATGGCAATTGTTGGCTCCTTTATTTATTCAATCGATCCATCAAATAACATGTATCATGGCCATCAGAAAGCTATGTCAGTCTCTGGACACAGGAACCTTTTGGTGATCCCTGAGATATAAAAGAGCAAGTTAGGAATGATCACTGCTAAATGCCTGCTTATCCAGGACTTATCCAGGAGGAAAAGTAAGAGGTCCCCTATAAATTTATGGTAGCCATATGGAGGGGCCTCCCTTTTACCTCCCACCACCTTGAATTAATGGAGATACAGTTGGGCCAAAATTTTACTACTTTATGTATTGAATGTCTACCAAGTGCAAAGCATTATATGGGATAAAGGATAAATTAAACACAAGTCACACTTGATCTAAAAGGAGAAAAACCTTCTCATACATAATTGTAATGTAAGAATCATTCTGGTAAAGGCTATATATTTTAGAAAATGGTCAGTATATGGCAAGTTGTTTATAGAATCCCAGAGAGAAAAGTTATTCCTTGAACATAAGAAAAATAAATATACATGAAATAATAATAATATAGTTTTTTTTTTTTAAATCGGAGGCACTCATTTATAAATACTGGAAAACAATCAAGACAAGAATTTTAAAAATTGAGCAAGTAAGATGGATCAGGTAGTAAATAATAATTCCTTAGACTTGAAAATGGTAGTGTTTGAATTTTTTTTTTTTTTTTTAATGAAAGATTCCAGGAAGCTAGAGACTTCTGGGTAATGTTTAAATCATTGGGAATTGATCTGACATTTAATGGCAAAATGTTGACTCTCTAATGCTGTAACAAGGTCAATAGGTCAAGGGACCTCCATTTCCTAACCTTAGCTGTTCTCTTTACGTGACATATCAGAGTATTGATCAAGGCTGTTATGCGGGATTGG
Organism: Lynx rufus; assembly: GCF_022079265.1. Lineage (NCBI taxonomy): Eukaryota > Metazoa > Chordata > Mammalia > Carnivora > Felidae > Lynx > Lynx rufus. The sequence goes on along the minus strand of NW_025814867.1, from coordinate 130,502,311 downwards.
GCATAGAGTTCTATATCCTTATTATAGTGTTCTTAAAAAACTAGGTCTAGCCAATATATTGTATTCTGCTATGATCTGCATTTTTTTGTGTGATCCCAGCGAAGGGGTCTTGCTCTGTTTCTTGTTTATCCTCCTACTTTGATTTGTCTGCATTCCCTGGGCAAAACTTACGTCTTCTTCTGAATGTTCTGTATCCAGGGTTCATTCACTGATGGTCTTAAGATTCTCTAGGCTTCCACACTATATTTTGTCTTCAAACTTCATTGATCTTCCAAACTCAGTGATGCTACCAAAATGGTAGTCAGTTTTGACGTCCCTAGAGCTATGACATTGATTGAATTCACATTCATATTTGCTAGTCATTATATTTTATGTGATTATGGAAATATTGGGCACTGGTTTCATAGGCCCAAACTAACTCCTTCTTAGATTTAAACAATGAAAGAATAATTCAATTTAATTTCTAACACTGTAGAACTATACTACTTTAGCTTTTCCAAACAGCTTTTATACATTTTCTCATTTTATCCTCATAACACATCTGTGTATAATAATTCATAAAAGGACCCTAACATTTCATCAAACACATTTCCATTGCAGATGACTAATGTGAGCCATAGGAATAGGACAATTGATTCTTGAACCTTTAGTGTATCCTCATGTTCTTAAATTAAAGCCATAAAAAGGTTGAGAGGGTATGGTGGAGACTGTGAATTGTCCACCAAATCTGTGTTCCACTGTTTCCATAGCAAAACAGAGTCATGACTGGGACGAAGCTGCCCAGGCATGGACCATATTTTCCCCTTTCCCTTGGCAGCTAGTTGTGGCCATAAGACTAAGCTCTCTCCAGTGAAGTATGAGCAAAAGTGATGGATTCCATTCAAGCCTTGCCTTGAAAATTTGTGTGCTCACTCCTACAGCTCATTCTTCTTGGTCACAGCTGAAATAGCCATGACAAGACAAACCTTAGAAGCCACGTGTTGACAGTGCAAGGACCGCTTTCATTCTGGGTTGGTTCCTAAATGACTGAGTGGAGCAGAACCCCTCCATTGCCTTCCCTCCCCTGCACAGATTAGCATGTTATTACTTGAGAGATAAATCCACTTCTATATTATTTCAGCCATTACACATTTTCAGGACATTTACTTCAGTAAATATTGCTGTAGATGGCTACTTGATTTCACTAGGAAAAACTTCAGAAGCATTCAAGCTGGGGTTGGTGATGAGACTGAAAATTATCAAGTCCTGACTTTATTCCCTCTCTCCATCAGATATTTGATGGTGGGGTGGGGTTCTCCTGTTAGGAGAACAGGAATAAAAGAGAGGTAGGTCAAGGTTGGAAGAAGCAGTTATGGAGGCAAGAGTTGTACTACAGAGATGTTTACACCTACTCAGAAATGAGAGTGAATAAAAACATTAAAAAAAATAGAACCAGAAAAGTATTCCCTCCCATTTTTTTTTTTTTTACTACATAAAGTCTTTATTGAGTATTCAAAATTCATTGGATATCACCAGCTAATGGATTCTTAACTCTTTGTGTTTGATTTGCTAATTATTACAGTGAATTAAGCACAAAGAATTCAGCAAGGGTTCTAAAGTAAGCCCTGCAGAATAGTCACCCTGGACACATTGCAGAATGTAACCCCGAGTTTTCTTCTTAAGTCTTTTCCAATCAAATTGTGTCTTTTCTCTTTAACACTTGTCACTTAGATCTTTATCTTAGTAGGTCATCTCAGAAGTCTTGCATGCTAGAATCCAGTGAAATAGAGAGATAAGCATCACCAACATTTATTGATGAGACAACGACTTAATACCCTCCAGAGGTGCTCCTACATACATTCACATGAAAACGGGACCAGAGAGACACTTTAAAGGGACCTCAAAGGAGAAACCATGGGGATAACGCGTGCAATAGCTCACAGTCACCCCTACCCTAATAGTATCTGATCTGAACCTGGCATAGCTTCAGAAAAAGCCATGTGTTCAGGCTAAAACAAGAATGAGAAAAAAGGAGAACGGTTGCTTTCTTCTAATGTGGTAAATAGGGCATGAAGTTTTTATGGTTAGCTAGTAGAACCAGTTTTACAAGTTTTCTACTTACCCAGAGGGCTCAGCCTGAAGGGAGAAAAAATATTTTTATTCAGGAAATATCTTAAGACTTTTGGTAGGGCGTTTAAATTCGGTATACCGAATAAAGACCTATATTCATGTTGTGTCTCCATTTATTGGGAAGAAGTTTGAAACTGAAACTGTTACATTTTAAAAGTTTTTCATGAGTGCCATACCTTCCCCTTCTGGTTTTGGCATGAGGAAGCGATAAAAGAAAGCTTCCTTCTTTTGTATCCTCCTTATGTGTCCTCTTATTACTAAGTTTTGGTAGATTCCTCATATTCATTTAGGTTTCTCTCCCAGATCGTTTATTTTAAATGTCAGGAAATGATCAGTTAATGGATCCAGGTTTTGATTCTTCTCAGTTTGGAGAAGAAATAGCTTTAAGTAAGAAATTCCCACAAGGTGCCCATATGTGTGTCCCTCTGGGTGAGACTGAGTGAGAGAAAGCCAGGCCCACAGCTAGTGGCAGAGAATATGACACAGGGAAAGGAGACAAAGAAACCTCAAGGCAATAAAGCGAACTCTGAAGGCAATAAAATGTTGAACATATATATTTGCACATTTCAAATTTCCTTTCAAGTTTCAGCATCTCTCAACAGAGTTGAGGTGCCTTCTGCATATGGCTGCTTCTGCGGATGGTACTGGTGGGGGAAAGAGAACAAGGGGTAGTTGAAGAGACAAGAAATACATGTGTGTTTGTATGTAAAGTTCATCTCACTCTTTCCTCTCTCCTAGTTCCGTTGGTGGGAAGTGTTCTTATACTGATTCTTTCATTTAACAACTTGTCTGCTTTGACAAAGACAAATCAACTTCAGCTTTTGGTGACCCCTAGGGAAATATTCTATATCTAGTGGTGAAACGGATTGATTTTATTAAAGCCACTGTGAAATCTCTGCTTCCTCAGGAAGAAAATTATATTTTTCTTCACTGAAGATTGAATAAGAGAAAATAATCTGAATAAATATTATATGTCATATTCAATTTATAAATATATAACTAGGGAGGGTACAAAGATTGCCTTTAAACTTCAAGTTTGGAACTAAATACATATACATATGCGTATGTTTTACATATTCTTAGTGGAGAATACTAATAAAATTATAAAGTCTTAATAACTGAGTGTTTCACCCACTCACAAATTAGAATTTTTAATAACATTTAAACAACTTTTTCTGAAGAGCAAAGTACTTTTCTTCCATTTTTCATTTCAGGAGCTGAAATTTTATCTTAAAAGTTTGGTTATGCAGCTGATAGCTGGCTTAACAAAATATCCCTGATTCCTCTTCCACAAGGTCCTCTCTTATACTTAAATTCAACCCTGTGCAGCAGTTTTGAAGCTCTAAAACAATTACAAAATTTTCTGGTCTTTAATGATTCTCAAAGACTGTGAGAACTCAGGTATGCCAGAAAGGCATTTGAAAAGAACAAGAGGGACAAGTATTGGCTTCGTTCCATTCAAATTAGGGTAGCTGCATTACTGATAATTTTTTTTTTTCCAGTAAAAGCTGTTTCTCTACGTTTTCCCTATCCTCTAAACTTTAGCATCCTGGATCAAGAAAACATGTGACAATCCTATCAACAAACAGCCCATATTTTTATTAAGTAGATGGAAGAAGGTAGAACTGATTTCTTTTTAAAATTTTATTAATTTTTTTTGGGGCGCCTGGGTGGCGCAGTCGGTTAAGCGTCCGACTTCAGCCAGGTCACGATCTCGCGGTCCGTGAGTTCGAGCCCCGCGTCAGGCTCTGGGCTGATGGCTCAGAGCCTGGAGCCTGTTTCCGATTCTGTGTCTCCCTCTCTCTCTGCCCCTCCCCCGTTCATGCTCTGTCTCTCTCTGTCCCAAAAATAAATAAACGTTGAAAAAAAAAATTTTTAAATTTTATTAATTTTTTTAAATCTTTACTTATTTTTGAGAGAGAGAGAGAGAGAGAGAGCAAGTAGGGGAGGAACAGAGAGAGAGTCACAGAATCTGAAGGAGGCTCCAGGCTCCGAGATGTCAGCAGAACTCCGGACGCAGAGGTTGAACTCACCAACCGCGAGATGGTGACCTGAGACGAAGTCAGAAGCCTAACCAACTGAGCCACCCAGGCGCCCCGGAACTGATTTCTTATTACTGAAAAGTGATGTGAGCAAGAAGGGGAAATCCAGCCTGTCGCCATCACTCAAGGCAAGGTTGTACTCAGCATCAAAATTAAAGGGAGACCAGTTGAAAATGAAAACCCTTTACATACTTCATTTTACTCAACTCTTCTTTCAACCTCTCCTTGGAAAAAGAATGTTTTGTTTTGTTTTCTTTTTTTTAAATTTTTAAAAAATGTTCATTTATTTTTGAGAGAGACAGAGACAGAGTGAGTGGAGGGGAAGGGCAGAGAAAGAGGGAGACACAGAATCCAAAGCAGGCTCCAGGCTCCCATCTGTCAGCACAGAGCCTGTTGGGGGGCTCGAACCCACGAACTGTGAGATCATGACCTGAGCCAAAGACGGACACTCAACCCACTGAGCCACTCAGGTGCCCCTTGCTTTGTTTTTTCTAAGCAAGGAGCAGTGGAGATGATCTTTTCTTGGACAAGCCAAAGTCTGTCTCCTTGTCAGGTTGAAGAAGACTCTGCCTCCCAGAACCAGAGTGCAGAGCTGTGATTCTGGTTCATGACAAGAACAAAGGGTGCTTGTTGGGGGAGCAGTCAAGCACGATGGCATCTCCCTTGCTGAACCAGAAATTAAAGCACTGCTTTAAAAATTATACATATGACACTTTGAGCCATGCCAAGGACCCTTTTCTCATTTTAGTGTCACTAGTGGTTAGTTTGCTTGTTATGTGACATCATTTTTTTTTTTTTAACGTTCATTTAGTTTTGAGACAGAGAGAGACAGAGCATTAACGGGGGAGGGTCAGAGAGAGAGACGGAGGCACAGAATCTGAAACAGGCTCCAGGCTCTGAGCCGTCAGCACAGAGCCCAACGCAGGGCTCGAACTCACGAACCACGAGATCATGACCTGAGCCGAAGTCGGACGCTTAACTGACTGAGCCACCCAGGAGCCTCTGTGACATCATTTTTTAGGAGCCATGAAACTGTGAGAAGAATGGAAAGATCATAATATGGTCCTGTGGGATACCACTGCTTGAAAAGCAAAATGCGTATTAAACATGTGCGAGCAGGGATTAGAAGGAGTCAGCTGTCTGAAGCAGAACACATGTGATTTCTACATGTCTCTTCCCTCCAACTTCTTATTTTGAAAAATTAAAAAACCTGAAGAAAATTGCAAGTATAGTACGCTAAACACACACATGTCCCTTATGTAGATAGGGGTCGTCACTTTCTATATGTGGCCATTGGCTACTTCAAAAGTGGTTAATCCATATTGAGGTGTGCAAGTCTACATACCTTTCTAAAAATAAATATTTCCATAAGTTTTCTGAAAAGTGAACAGACATGCACACACACAGATAATTTATATATATATGTATATATATACAATTATGACTTGTATACACACACACACACACATATATATATATACATACATATGAGTTCATACTAACAGATAGAACACATATATGTGTATGTCTATGTGCGTATGTTTAACTATGGATCTAGTTTTCATTTTCAATAAATCACTGAGGAAAAAAAAGAGATACTTTGGAGAGGTGAGATGAGGGTTTAGGCATCTTTCTTTTATTTTTATTTTAGAGAGAGAGGGAGACAGCATGGGCAAGGAGGGGCAGAGGGAGAGAGAGAAAATCTCAAGCAGGCTCCGTGCTCAGCACAAAGACCAGTGTAGGGAAGCCGCGTGTAAGCACAGTCCCACCACTGTGAGATCATGACCTGAGCTGAATTCAAGAGTCAGACACTCAACTGACTGAGCACCCGGCTGTTAAAAAGTTCTTCACATTTCTCCACGGAGTGGACCTACGCCTAATTAGAAGTTTATTAATTCTCACATGGAATATATTAAAAAAAACAGAATCTCTCTTTTATTTTGCAAAATAAAAAATAAAAATATGAGTTAAAAACAGAAAGCTTAAACATTAAGATGTTTCATTTTGGTGATTATGATTTTATAAGACAGCTTAAATCCCAACCTTGCCTGTTTGAAATCTTCCTTGTTTCACTACCTACTCCAATGCAAGCTAAAATATAGCCTGGTCAACATCTATCTGAGATCAATTCTAAATATAATAATCAATATCCAAAGATTCACCATTGGTAAATCAGTGAAGCCATTAAAAGAAGGTTTAAAAACCAGCAGTCAGTGACTTTGAACCTCTTTTAATCTGCTCCCATATAAAATGGAGCCAGACTGTTTAAGAAATAAATAGAATATAGTCAAATGGATGGTGTTGCCTTCTGAGTCGTGCCTTCCTTTGTAAGATGATTCTCTCATGAAAGTGTATTTTTTAAGCATATTTCTATTACTACCCATAAAAGTACTATATCATGCTTCTTGGTAAGTGGATTTGAATCTTGCAAACTGACTTGTCTAAAAACCAAGTAGGATGATAAGATTGATAAAGCTTCCTGTGTTAGTCAACTCAGGTTGCCACAATAGAATAGCAGAGCCTGGGTGGCTTAAATAACAGACGTTTATTTCTCACAGATCTGGAAGCTGAGAAGTCCAAGATCAAGGTGTCGGCAGGAAAGATTTCATTTGGAGGTCTCTTCTTTTGGCTTGCAGGAGGCCACCAGGTCACTGTGTGCTCACATGGCCCTCTCCTGGTGTGTGAGCAGAGAGAGAGGGCTCTGTCTCCCTCTTCTTATAAAGCCAGCAGTCCTACTGAATCAGGACCCCACCCTTGTGATTCCATTTAACCTTAATTTCCTCCTAAAGGACCTATCTTCAAATACACTTCTATTAGGGGTTAGGATGTCAACATATGAATTTTTGAAAGGACACACTATCTGAATTTTTGACCGCCCCAAAGGCACTAATTATAAAGAACAAGGCTATTTTTTAATTTTTTTTTTTTATTTTTAATGTTTATTTATTTTTCAGAGAGAGAGAGCATGAGTAGGGGAGGGGCAGAGAGAGAGAGACACACACAGAATCCAAAGCAAGCCCCAAGCTCTGAGCTGTCAGCACAGAGCCCGACGTGGGACCCGAACTCCCGGACCATGAGATCATGACCTGAGATGAAGTCGGACACTTAACCGACTGAACCACCCAGGCGCCCCAAGAACAAGGCTATTTTTATGCACATGTGTGGTTACAGCTTAAACAGTCCAGAATATACTTCCAAATGAAAGCTTTACAAAAAATTTCATGGCATGCCAGCAATGTTTGAAGAAATAGGTAAAGCACTTCTTTCTTGTTTTTTTTAAAACTTGGGAAATGAAGAAAAAATTGAAGAAAATTGAAACAATTTTATGTTCTTAAAATTCTCTCAGAATCACATTTTGCCAGTACCTTTCCTAAAAAAAATATACAAACTTGGAATTGTATCGCTGAGAAATGTTGTGTCCTGTTCTTTTCCATTTAAAATTATTCCATGAACACTTTCCAAATTAAATAATTTATGAAAACTTCTCTTTGAGTGATTTTTGTTGTTTTCATTTCTCCCTGTTGTACGTAAGAGTTTATTAATCCTTGCTTTTATTTATTCATTCTTGTATATAAATATTTGTTGCAGGCCTGTTTATTTCCTCGGGATAATTCTCAAAGAGAGAAATTACTAGGTCAGAAGATATTAATATTGTTAGATACTTGATTCATATTGCTGAATAGCTCTCCAGCTAAACTGCATCACATGAAACTCTCACATGATATTTGAGAGGGGCAAGTTCATTTGCCAACACTGGTCATTACACTTAAAAACATCTTTCTCAATTTGTAAAGGAATCTGCATCTGGTTTTATTTTGCAAGTGAGAATTGACTTTGTTTTTTTTTTTTTTGTATCTGCTTATTCATCCTTTTCTTCCATTTCTGAATTGCCTATTTGCATCCTTTGTCCACTTTTCCTTTGAGAAAGTCAAGGTTTTTGTGTGTTTTTTTTTTAATTAATTTGTTTTTCTGCTGATTTATGATATTTCAAACCTTTGTTATGTAACATTATAATTTGGCTTTTTACCAGGTTTTTTTTAACTCTTGATTTTGTATGTTTCTTAGAAATATCCATATCTATGTAGTAAAACTATCAATCTTATTCTGCCTGGCAGTGGTTCTCCAATTTCATGTGCTCCAGAATCTCCTAGTGTGTTCCCTAAAACACAGATTCCTGGGCCCTGTCGATCAGGGTGTATCATTCACTAATTCTCTGGTGGGGTCCTGGCAACTGTTTTTCACAAGAAATGCAGCTGATTCCAAATGAAGTAGTTTATAAACTACACTGTGAAACACTGCCTTGCAGGTTCTTGCTTTGGATTGATACTTAGTTTCTCTCAGTCATGTCACATGAACAGCAAGGTAAGTTTTCTTCTATTTTCTCATGCTTTCATTTCTCTACATCTAACTATTTGATTCAGCTCGAATGTATCTTACTGTCTGCTTTACCTCAAAATATTGAACCATTTTTCCTAGCACAATTTATTTAATAACAATCCAACATTTCCCCAGTAATTTACGATTCCAACTTCACCACTTACTACAATTTTGTAAATATTTGAGCCTATTGCTGAGCTTTTTTTCCCCTGTCCTATTATCTATTTCAGCCTACTGCTTTAATTACTCTAGCTTTTGAGTATTTCTGTTACTATGAACAATGTCCTCTCCCCATTACTCTCCTTATTCAAAAATATTTTTGGTAATTCTCACCTGTATAATTAAAAAAATTAGTTTGTCAAATTAAAATAATAACAATAATAATTTTTTTTTTACTGGAGTTGTATTTAATCTATAAAATAATTTGAGGAAAATCACATCAGTGCAACACTGAGCCTTCACTAAAACATATATTTCTATTTATTTATACATTCTTTTATGGCTGCTATAGTCTGAATGTATGCATCCCTCCCTCAAAAGTCTTATGTTGAAACCCTAACCCCCAAAGCTGATAGTATTAGGAAGTGAGATTTTGTGAGGCGCTTAGGTCATGAGTGAGATTAGTGCCTTATTAAGACGCTCTAGAGAGATCCTTAGCCCTTCCCATCACAGAAGGACCCAGCAAGCTGGCTCTGAATCAGGAAGGGGCCCACACCAGAAGGCATGGTATACATATGTGATACTCAGATACTTATCAAATGGATAGAGATGGGTCTCCTTACTTGAATTCAGTACCATTTTGGTATTCTAGCAATGATGAGAAATATCAGTAACCAAAAAAGTTTTGGTAGTAGTTTAACGATCTGCTCTTTTCACTTGTAAAATTCATATTTACTCTTTGTTTAGACCCTGAGTTTACCAATTCTCCTGATGTTCATGACTCGAAAACACGTCTGTTTTTAGATAAAATACCATTTTCTGGATACAAAAGTATAGAAAAAAAATATTAAAAAAAGATTTTAGCTGGTTGGGGAAGTCCTCATGATAGACAGTTAGATTATATCCCAATGTTCTGGTTTTTAAAAATCGTCATGGTTGACCCTGCCCAAATTGAAAATTGGTCATTGATCTCCCTCTATCCATGTATGGAAAAAAGGGTTCATTTGAAAAATTATAACTAAATAAACACAAAAAGATTTTTTTCTCGACAGTTCAGAACCTTATTATACTGCTAAAGTTGTTCCAAAGCAGGATAGAATTTAGTTTAAAGCTACGAAAGAAAGGAATTCTGGATGCAGAACAGAAGTGGATCCCTTCCTGGTGGCCTCTAGGGCAGACACTCCCTGCTTTGTTCTTGTTTCCTCGTCTCAGTCAGATCTGTAGCCTTCCCTTGGGCATCTTTGTCTGACTGGTTTCCTGCCCTCCACCTGGGGCCAGAGAGAGAGGAAGAAAGGCTTGTTCTCATATCAGGCCCCTTTGGAAGCAATCCTGGAGTGTAGGAGATGACAACAAAGGAAGAAGGGAAGGGAAAACATACCAAAATGGACTTTCAAGACTTTTCTAACTCACCTTTAGGACAGGGATTTATAAAGATGTGTTTCTTATTCTTAAGGATAATATAAAAATGAGAGGAGGTGACAAGCCCTATTGCAGAACTCCCAGGGAACATTATCCTTGGTAACATGGATGAAAGAATGGTTAACTCTGAAAGGGTAGATGAGGCTTCTGAATATTATTGAGTTCAGTGTGCTTCAGGGAAAGATGGCCAGTTCGTTGGCCCATGGAGCTTTAGATAGGTTCAAATTTAGATATGAACTAGACAGGCTCGAACAAGGAACATGAAAATGGAGAAACAGTGAGGAGTCCTGTAAAGTGTGTAGCAGGTCTCCTGGAATAATACGGTGTGGTGAAAACCTATGAACAAGAATATTTTAAGAAAATACGTTAGTGGCACCTGGGTGGCTCAGTGGGTTAAGCATCTGACTCTTGATTTTGGTTCAAGTCATGATCTCACGGTTTGTGGGTTCCAGTCCCGTGTTGTGCTCTGCGCTGACAACAAGGAGCCTGCTTGGGATTCTCTCTTTCTCTCTCTCTGCCCCTCACCTGCTTGTGCTCTCTAAATAAATAAATAAATAAATACTTAAAAAATGTTAGTGAAGGCCAAAGGTTTTCTCAATAGCATCTATATTAGTTTCCTATGGTTGGCAAAGCAAAGTACCATAGAATGTGTGGATTCAAACAACAAAAATATATTCTCTCAGGGGTCTGAAGGCTAGAAATGGTAAAACGAGGTGTTGCCAGGGCCATCCTCCCTCTGCAACCCACAGAGTTATCCTTCTTTGCGTCTTTCTGTCTTCTGGTGGTTTGCTGACAATTTTTGGTGTTCCTTGGCTTACAGCTGTATGATTGTAATCTCTGTTTTCATAGTCACAGGCATTCTCCTTATTTATGTGTATGTGAATATGATATTTATATATATATATGTATATTAGTATTTATATCTATACATAGGTATATAGATATAGTTAGAAATACTAACATTGTAGTAAATTGGTTATTTTTTATTAATGTAAACTCCTCAGCTATTCCAGTCAGTATTAAAACACTGATATAAGCTTATTAGATTCTCTCTCTATAGGTTTACTTTTATGTGTCTGTATATATATACACATATATGTGTGTGTATATATATATAAACACTTTCCCATACTTTGTACTATTTGCCAAGATTCTTAATATTACATAGTCACGAAGGCAGGCAATATTGTTATAAGATGAAGGTCTGACATGAGGAAGGCATTTGCAGTTTATAGTCTAGTGTACCTATTTTTCCTTCAGAGTTCAGAAAATCAGCTTATTTGCTTGTTCTATGTTTAGTAAAAAGTTGTTTTGTTAGAATCCTATTTCTGCCCCCAAATTTTCCAGCATAATAAATACCTCTGAGAATTTTAAGATTTTCTCTGCCAAACATGCTGCCTATCTTTAAATATTTGTGAGTATATACTTCCTATGTACCCTCTAAAACATACATAGAATGTGTTTTATTATTCATTAATAAATATTTTGGTTAATTAAACATATATTCGAATTGTGCATCACTATAAGGTTGTTTGATTTAGAATAGTATTTGATTTCAGGGATAACTTGCATCATGAAAACACTTAAAAATGTGAGCTTATTTCCTTGTAATCTCTCCTCAGGAAAGTAAACAGGAACTGTTGAAGACATACCCAGCGTGGCTCAGGGACTACTTTATTGGCTCAGTCCAACTCTCAAGTGTGCTGGCATTTTTCCTTTTAAGGACAGTGAAGTCATATCTCTGAAGGCCACGGTGTCATGCACAGGGAAGCCGCCGCCATTCCCTGACCAGGTTCAATATTGCCCCCATCAGGAGCATTTCTGCAATGGAAGGTTTCACTGACCTTCCAGCAGTTTAAAGAGCAGGGAGAGAGAGAGAACTTCTGTTTTCACAAACAAATGAACAAAACAACAGAAATGATAGAAAAACCATTACTCTCCATCTAAATTGGAGGCCCAAACAAATCCTGTCTGATTTGACTTACAGATTCTAGTCTGACTTTCACATTCTTCCTTAATGTCCGTCCTTTTCGCAGGGCCACGAGGCACACTTTCTGTTATGATGTGAGTCAGCTGCAAGGATTCGTCTACCTGTCTCTTGACTGTTAGACAACCTTGCCTTTTCATTTGGCTTTTAGCTGGGCAGGCTGTGGTCTCTTAGGTTTAGCTTTGGGAAGCTGCCCCCTACTGGGCCTTGGTTGGTAGGAGAACTTCAGGACCTAGGAAGGAGAGCTAGTGTAGTTGTCTGTGAGTGGACCCTGGACTTTGGAATCTCTGGATGACACAGTTGCTTACCATCTTGTTATCAATCTGGAAACCTAGTCAAGCGATACATTTCCAATCCCCTGACTGTCTCATGACCAACTTGTAGGTACTAGGCAAAGTTTAGTCCAGAAGGACTGCCATAAAGTTGTTGACTGGACCCTGTCTCAGGAAAAGTTTAGCGTGTCCTGGAAAACTTTATCACACACCACCAACTCTGAGAGGTCAAGGGTATTATGTAGAATAGTAACGTTCTTAAAATTGACTCATGAACTGGGCTGTGAGTAACCGATTCATCCCTAGTCTGACAGAGAGGATATCAGGTGGCCCAACATGCACTTCCTGAGGATCAGTGACAACAGGGATAAGGAAGCGGTCAGTCATGTAAGAGAAAGTCTGGACAAAGGCTAAGTCAATACCAAAGAAGCTGTCGGTCTGTCTGCATTTTTCACACTGCCCAAATGTTCCACTCAGCAGATTCTGGCGCAAAATGTAGATAATGTTATAAGTAGTTGGTTCTGAAATCATGGTCACTGTTACAGGGCACAAGCTTTCTATGAGAATACTTCTGTTTCATTAATTATGCTTTCTTTTGAAAATGTAACTACATGTAAGTGATGTCACTTCTGCTGCTTTTACAAATAGGTTTTGAGTACTTAATTGTATATGATAGATGTTAATATTTCTGTGTTGGATGTAAGAGAGGTCATTATAGTAAGCAATGCCATAAAATATTTGTTTTATGTTAAGAGAGAAATACTCAATCATTTTTATTTACATTCTTGTGCAGCTTGGGTCAGGTTGCCCTAAGGAGTTCTATTTTCTAAAGAATAAATCTATGGAATGACTACATCATAGATTCAAGGTACAGTGTGAAACAAATACAGCCTCAGGACTTTTGCTACCCTAAAGAGAGGAAACAGTTGTTTTGTTTAAACTTTATTCTTTATATGTAAAACTAAAGAGTTTTATATATACTATCCTTAATTTTCTAAAACAATACAAAAAAAGTTATTACAAATCATTTTGAATAAAACTTTGATTTATTATTTTATTTTTAAAGACCTTCATGATTTCGAACTAATCAACAAAAACCTTTCTGCCCTGATAAAATATAAATAACAAAAATAAATCTACTAGTGATATAATTTTAAATGCAACTTTAAAATAAAATATATATATTTTTAAAAGACTATTTTTTTCCTTATGATCAAAGAAAGACAAGTTACCGGATTACCTTTAGGCATTTATGTTGATATGTTTGCATTCATTCCAATTAAAGACAGATATAATACATTGAAAATAATGACAGAAGGTTAAATTGTGTCTTAAATATAGATAAGGAAAGAGATTTTTATTTCTTATTCTTTTTTTAAAGAAGCAAATAGAGTAGAGAGCAAACAGGCTGTTATGAAATGACTGAGCCACAGAAATGAAACGTACAGCAAAGGGAATATAGTCAATGGTATTGCAATAGTGTTGTATGGTAACAGATGGTAACTACACTTGTGGAGAGCATAGCATAATGTATACAGTTGTTGAATCACTATGTTGTACACTTGAAAGTAATGTAACATTATGTGTCAACTGTACTTCGATAAATTAAAACAAAAACAAAAACCAAAAAGCCCAAATAGGGTAGAAATTGCAGTGGCCAGCAGGGGGCTTCTTTTAGGTTTCTTCTTTCCTTTAAATTAAGGGCTACACTGAGAATGCATTTTACTCTTTAGTTTTGCATATAGGGAGTAAAATCTAAATAAAACAACTTTTTCCTCCCTTTAGTTTACTTTTCTACTTCCTTTCCCACCACCAGTCTTTCTCGAGACCTATAACATGTGATCCCTGCTGCCTGACCACTGCTGCCTTGGACCCCACCAATTAAAATTCTATCTTTGAAAACTGCTCAGGGGAGGATTTGGATGATGGGCTTCCCACCAGACATAAATTAAAATTAAATTAAGAGCAAGGAAGCATATTCTTGTTTGATGATTTAAATGGTAGTTACAGAGACCTGGTTTCACCCTGAACCATTTGGGAAGGACTTTCTGAAATGACTGGCTTGAATAGTAGTATAAAAGGTAATGAATGGTCATGTAATATGACATTTTAATAGTGTTGTGTTTTCCCCGGAATTTGAGAGTGGATGAAAGGCCTCCAGAACTAATAGGCAGATTCTGACCCATTTTGGAACATAGCTTCAAATCGTCTTCTCATTTTTTGATTTGCATAAAACTACCTCCTATTCACCTCCTTTTTGGGGGCCCGTTTCATAAATGTAGGCTCAATTAGTTTAACGGCAGTGCAGAGCAACTCAAGAGATGGTGAATGGGAAGGTAAAACCGTGTCATTTGTTATCCAGGTGAAATCTCAAGATAAATTGAAACTGACTTCATGTAACTTTTCAAATAAGAATGGGGCTCCAACAGGGGAGATAAGCAAGATAGTAATAGTAACTTTGAAATCAGTAATTCCAGATTCAACACCCAATGCACGAAATTGTTAGGATTTTGTTTTAACTCAAAGAAAATGAAACTTTGACTGTAAGGATAATACAGAACAGAATGAGTTAGGGTCATGTTCCCCAAACTGGGATACATAGCAGGGTGACATGGGTTACCCAATTTACATGAGGATTTGGAATAAAAGAAGATAAGTGATATAGCTGGCAAAAAAATTTCAAATACTTTTTTGCTACTTTGATAGGGCTATGTTATGAAAGAGAGTATAAAATTCAAATGATTCACCTAAGATAAAATATGAAACTTCAAGAAATTTTGAACAAAGGGCTCCTGTAGAGTGAACCCCTCCTTCTCAACCCCTACCTTAGACATATTAATTAGATAAATGCTTTGGAAGCCAAACTATCAGATTTTTCATCTTGGCATAGTTAACCTGTTACACATCAGTACGATTGGTCATGACTTCTAGCACAATTGAAGAATTCTTAGAAAATTAGGATTATAGAGTTGAGTATTGCCTTAAACCATTTGTGTGGGTAAAGGTATAAACACCACTGTAAGTGTGTTTGTTCGAAGTCTTAGGATCTACCTGACAGGATAAGAGGGAGAAGTTGGAAGCAAAGATATCATAACTATAATGAAAACATAACTCTGATTTATATGTGCTTGCATAGCTTTGTCTTCCACTACACCTTCATTCTCAGGGTTATCCTTCAAAATAGGGAAGAAATGTATTTTTACTACTGAATGATTTAACCAGTGTCCAAGATTATGAATTACAACGTTGAATTTTAAGACTGTTGTTTATGGACCTAATTTGAGCCTAAAATTTAATAGGTTCCTTCTCTGGTCCTAAAGTAAGAGGTCAACAAGAAAAGAATTCATAATTTTATCTAGTTGTGGTTTACAAGACAATTCCTGGGAATGATATCGCAATACAATTTACTTGGTCCAAATTACTCCTCAATATCTATCAGTATAACTATCCTAAGGAAAAGATGCCCTTTGATACCATAAGGAGCCTCTGATGAGCATTGAAGGAAATGTGCAAAAATAAAGCCCCTGTATTCTTTCTTTTAAACAATACTATATCATTCTCCCCTTTTAAAATTTTTTTTCTTTGCTCTTTTTATTTATTTTTCTTCTGTGAAAGTTAACGTATGTAATCATGCATTCATTGAACATGGTTATCTCTCAAATTTTTCTTCCCTTGTTATTATATTACTTTGGAAAACTTTGATAGAAATATCTTAGGAGGAAAATGAACCAAAGATCACTTAGTTGCATGGCACTAACGTTTAATTAAAATATAGTTTATCTTGGGGCACCTGGGTTGCTCAATTGGTTGAGTGTCCAACTTTTGCTCAGGTCATGATATCATGGTTTATAAGTTCGAGCCCCACATCGGGCTCTCTGCTGTCAGTGCAGAGCCCGCTTCAGAGCCCCCGTTCCCCTTTCTCTCTGCCTATCCCCCTCTCATGCTTGCTTCCTCAAAAAAATAAATAAACATTAAAAAAAAGAAATACTGATATTCTAAAAAAAATAAAATACAGCTAATCTTTTGTTCAGGTGTAAGCCATTCATATCAAATTACCCAGAGCCTTATTGCCGATGAAGAGGCAGTTGGATTTCTTTCTGCCATATTCCTTCTTCACCCTCGGTCTATTTCTCAGTAGTTTGTCCTGAAGGCCTCTTAAAAAACAAACAACCCTACACTCAATTAATTACATGCTGAAAAAGAGCCTTAGAGATTACAGTAAACTTACTGTATTAGTGACTTCAAATTTCTGTGCAAAATTATTCCATGCCTGTGGTAGCAACCTCCCACCCTGGTCCTAACTTGGCTGTGTGACTTATTTTGGCCAATGGACTTACAGCTGACTTGATGCAAACAGAGACTTGAAGCACACTTCCTTCCGCATTTCTGCTTCCTTTTGTGGACCCCTGGAACTGCCATGGGAATATGCCCTGGCTATCCTGCAGGAAAGATAGAAGAGGAGTCCAATGAAGGAGAGCTGAGTTTTCCCAGTGATGCCACCAAGATCAGCTAACTACACGGACCAGTCAACTGATGGCGGATGCCTGCGCAGGCCTAGCTGAGATCAGCGAACACCGCTGGTTGAAAGAAAGGAGTAAGTGGCTTTTGTCTTAAGCCACTAAGTTTGGAGTGGTTTGTATGAAGCATTAGCAGATAAATGCAGGTTTATTTGTTCCAGACTTTCATTTTAGAGTGAGAAAACGGATGCTGGGGATTTACATTTCCCCTTTTTAGAGCTGCTAACCCTTCCCAATATTTTAGAATTGAGAACTCTAGTCCTGTATTATGTAAGAGCCCAAATAACTAGTTATGGATAAACTACTCAGTCCTTAGCAGATAATTCCAGACAATAACATAATAAATAATGTTGCCTAGAATTGTTTTGGTTAGTATTATGGTTAAGGTTAAAGATTTTGTCAAGACGAAGCTATGCATTACATTGCAGAAATTGTGATTTATGTGAAATTACTCTCTTGTGCAATGCAAAGTCTTGTTAGTTTGCTGAGTTTGTAGTTGTGTTTGATGTTTAAGAGGTTAACCCTGTGAAGTACGTTACTACTGTCCTCTAGAGACTGGGCTGGTTTCCAATTGCTTTCAAGTTGCAATTCAAATTGTTGTCTTTCGTATATAACAACTACAGTAAAACCTTAGATTGTGGTTGGCTTGTTCTGTGAGTGCTCCACAAGATGAGCAAATACCTGTAATAAATTTTAACTTGATAAACAAGCGATGTCTTGCAATACTTGTAGTCCGTGACACCAAACATCACATGGTTACAACTGAGCCAATGGTTCTCTCTCTTTCTCTCTCTCTCTCTCTGTCCCGCTACAAGATTGTGGGTGATCATCTCCCTTGCTTGGATACCTGGTCTCAGGCCACAGCGTTTGGCAGAAATTAGTGATTTTTCAGAATGGTGGAAGGTGCCCACAACTGACACTAGTGTATTTTTTGTCACTTCCAAGCACCTTTGGACAGTCCTTTGCTTTTCCATATAAGGGTAAGCTTAGGAATGCTTTGCTTCATTCTAGGTCAGTCTGCCTACAGATATAGACACTTTCCTCTGCTGCCTTATTGCCAGTAACATTAAATACAGCAGTTGACACAAGTTTATTAATACTGTACTGTAGTCAATACCCATGCAAGTGTATACAATGGCCCCCATGCAGAAAAAGGTTGAAAAGAAAGGCGGTGAGAAGGAGATGATTACTGTGTAAGTTAAGAAGGAAATCATTGAAAAGTGGGAACAAAGTAGGTGAGTTACCAAAATTGCAAGATTTTATAAGAAGTCAACATTTACATCTTGTCAGCAGAGGAAGAGGGGGAAAAGTGGAGGAATCCCGCACTTCAAATGAGATTAGGGAGATGTGTAAAATGTGGGAAACGGTGCAAAATTTCATAGAAAAGAACCACCTGAGGGGCGCCTGGGTGGTGCAGTCGGTTAAGCGTCCGACTTCAGCCAGGTCACGATCTCGCGGTCCGTGAGTTCGAGCCCCGCGTCAGGCTCTGGGCTGATGGCTCAGAGCCTGGAGCCTGTTTCCGATTCTGTGTCTCCCTCTCTCTCTGCCCCTCCCCCGTTCATGCTCTGTCTCTCTCTGTCCCCAAAATAAATAAACGTTGAAAAAAAAATTTAAGAAAAGAACCACCTGAATAAGGCTGTAGCAGTGCTAGTGATAAATCTGTTTAACGGCAATGCCATGTTACATTTCTGCGAAATCCTCGAAAGAACACAAAAGCAAGTGTTATTGGATAGGTTCCTTGTTAAAGTTGCGTGAAAAGAAAAAGATTTCCATTGAGCCAATAGATAGCAGTGATTCTGTTAGCAATAGTGAAAGTCGTCCTACTCAATAAGCTGCCTCTCTCTTGTGTCCCTCACACCAGCCACAAAGATTTGCAAAGGTAAGGGCAGGTTAATTTGCTTCTTTTTCTTTATGTTTTGTACTTTATTATTTTGTATTATATTACAGTATTGTAATCATTTTTATACGAATATTTTTGGGTTGTGGAATGAATCATCTGAATTTCCATTATTTCTTAGGGGGAAATTTGCTTTTATATACAAGTAATTTGGATTCCAGACATGTTTCCAGAATGAATGATGTTCACAAACCAATTTTGTGGTTCACAAACCAGTTTTCCTGTACACTGTTTTAATTCTTGACTCGCAAACATGACTGACAATAAAATCCTAGTCGTTGGAACTGGAAGACATGTTACCCTGGAATATGTGTAAAAGTAACAACATATGAGTTAGGGTGGTTCTTGTCTAACTGAAGCTTTCAGGTCTAAAATATGAGGCATTCTACCAAAATGTCTTTTCTTATGGCATACGTTTCTTATGACCATATTTTTGGATTGAGAAGTGTACATTCAGATATTTTTCTCTTCTAATATTTTGCTATTTAGTATGATTTCCATTTACTAAATGTATTCCTTATTTTCTTCAAAATTCTTACTATTTTGATCTGGTATATTATTAATTACATATCATTAGTTAATTATATATAATATCTGGTATATTATTAACTCCAGGACAGCACTGCAATTGATTCACTCTGATTTTCGTTTATTTAATGACACGGCCAATACTGCAACGTCATTAGTGCACCACAAGAAATCTATATTTATGCTTTATATTAAATCTATAAATTAAGTTGGTTTCTCTAGTCTTTCTTTCTACTCAGGTTAATTTTTTATGTGTGTGACAAGATATAAAGAATTTAAAAGGAAAATCTTAAAAAAAAATAGTTTAGTGAAGAAGAAATAGTTCAGTGAAGAAGAAGACCAATGCTTCTCTCACTAAAATTCGTAAGAGACCATATTAATATCATTGTAATTGTTACATTGTTCCTAGTAAGTTATTGAGTGCTTCCAACACAAAAGATGAAAAAGAACAAACAAAACCCTAGAATATTAGTTATCTAATAAATACAAGAAATTACAATAGGTACAAAATGTACAAAAAATTACCCAAAATTTAATGGCTTAAAACACTTAGTATCTCATGGTTTCTGTGGGTCAGGAATCAGGAGCAACTTAACTGGGTCCTCTGCTCAGCATATCCTACAAGCTACTATTATGGTATCATCTGGGGCTGTGACCTAATCTTGAGGCTCAACTGAGGAAGGATCAACTTCCAAGCTCATTCATATGGTTGCTAGCAGAATTTAATTGCAAGTTTTTGGACAAAAGGTTTCATTTTCTCATTGACTGTTGGCCAGAGGTCAGCCTCAGTTCCTTGATACATGGGCCTCCTCAACATGGGAGCTTGTTTTATCAAAGCCAGCAAGAGAGATAATCTGCAACCTAATAACTTAAATGACATGACATCACTTTTGCTATATTCTATGCATGAGAAGTAGGTCACTAGGTCTAGTGCACGATCGAGGAAGTCAAACAAGAACATGAGATTATTCAGAATGTAGGGATAATCAGGGAGCTTCTTAGAAGTCTACCAAGCATAGTTAGAGTGGTCCAATTGTCTTAATGTTGTCCCCTTTCATATATACATCTTTAAACTTAATTTTTCTTACTAATAACATTTAATTACATTTACTGTAACATCACAGGCAAATGAGATCAGTGTAATATACACCAAAAAATTACATAAAGTTTTCATTAAGTGGTTAAGCATTTAGTTCTAGAGTACTCTTGCAACATTAGTGAAAACGTGGGGTGTTCAACAGTGTGTTGGGGTGCTGTTTTCAAGTTTCATTTTACCAGTGAGTTGTTCTTGTCTATAAAAAGAAAAAGTTTATTATATCTTTTTGCTCTGCTCCAATGTAGGTCAAATAAAATACAGAAAACAATACTGAGAAATAGAGAATGCAATGACCAGAACGATTTATACTCGCAGCTGCTATTTCACATAATATTGGAGAAGTAAATTTCTTAAATTCTTAACCATGCCAAGCTTTGCAATAGCTAGAGCTATAGAAAGAGTGAACAAGGCCTTTTTTACATGACATTTAGGTGTGAATAATTTCTGATATTGAGAATTCTCTGTAACCATATAGATTCTGATAATATAAGGAGCTGGTCATCCCAACACAAACTGGCACAAAAGATCAGAGCACTCTCTATGTTATGAAAGGATGGAATCTAAACGACACCAGGTAGGAAATATTTCTCTTCACTTTACTTAATCAAGGTTTTCATCAACTCCTTCATATAAGGTTGAGGCAGACATTACAAATCCTCACCAATATCAAGCTCACAAAACTTACAATTTATAGCAGCTTTTCAGCTATGTGGGATCATGTGACTTTCTGGCCAAAACATCAAAATCCAAAGTGATTATCTGTCACTTTCTAGACTAAAGTTAGAATAGAGGGTCTGAAATCTTCATGTACTCTCTTCCTCCTGCCATGGCAACCCGTGATTTTCAAATGATGGAGTCTCTGTCAACCTGAGTCCTTGATTATGTAGAGGAAAGCTTCTGCACAGTCCAGTGATGGACATGTATTATATCTAAAGTGATAAGTTTTTTTTTTAATGTTAAGACCCTTTGTCTTCGTTTTCTATTGCTGCTGTAACAGAGTACTCAAACTAAGTAGCTTATAAGCAATGCAATTTATTATCTTACACTTCTAGAGGTTAGAAGTTCTAAAATCAATGTTTTGTCAAGGTTGCACTCTTACTAGCTGATTTAAGGGAGAATCTGTATTCTTGCCTTTTCCAGAATCTAGAGGGCACTTACACTCCTAACCTTGTAGTCTTTTCCTTCATCTTCAAATCTATCAGCATTGCATCTTTAAATCTCTTGTATCTGTCTCCTTTTTTTCCTCTTTTTCTCTCCCTTCATTCTCTGCTTCCACCGTCACATTTCTTTCTTTGACTCTGACCCTCCTGCCTCCGTATTATAAGAACTCTTGTGAATACATTGGCCCATCCAGATATCCTGTGTAATTTTACCATCTCAAAATCCTTAACTTAATCTGCAAAGCCCCTTTTGTATGTAAGGTAACATATGCATGGGTTCTGGAAATTTAGATATGGACATCATTGGAGATATTTAGCCTACCATATCTTTGAATTTAGGGGTTTATGTTACAGCTTACTGTATGATGAGTAATACATAAGTCACTGGAAGTTAATAGCAGAACTTTATTGTGCATTAACAATAGTATGAATATGCTTAAATTAGCTATTTAGTGGATTCAACTAGTCTCAACTTTCTCTTTATGGGATTGCAAATTACAGAACTTGCTTATGAAAGATATGTACAAAATGCACAACACTGATAGTTATGTATCACTCTCAGGTTTCCATTTGTGCATGTGATGTGGTACTGGTGGAGGACTGTGTGGAATACTCTTGTTGTATGGTCTTCAGGTCACAATAACTGCCTTTGCTTTAGGGATTTAGACTTATCAACTTTGGAAGCCCAATGTGTCAACCTCTTTAGGCTGGTTCTAGAAAGCAATTCATACTGGCAAGATATATTAGAAAACAGACATCTACAATGAATGATGCTTATACTGTAAAGATAAGGACAAAGGTTTCTTATTGCAGGTTGATAGTTCTTACCAAGAAGTCATAGTCATTCATCTTTGTATGAGATTTAGTTTGAACATGAAATCAGAAAGTTTTAATTTGTATGAGGAATTTTATGCTGATGGTGTACGAACAATAAGGAATGCTTATGAATTTTCTCATTCTACCCTTTTGAAAGGAATTAAATACAAATTAATTAAATGATGTATTTAATAGATGAGAACTGTATTTCCTAAATAGCGTTGGGCTCACATAAATTCTTCTCATTCCAATGGTCTGTGTAAGATAAACAATTTACTTGGTTACTGAGCCTTATCCTGAAATATTTATTTATATAATGGTCAGTCTATAATATGGCTTTAATATCAACCAGAGTGCTCTGTTTCTATTGGCCTTTTTACTTTTGTATATTTCTCCTCTGTTCCTTTTTCCCTCTGTCCCCTTTCAGCATCATCCTCATTTATTTGCTACCTTTGAATCTGCTGGTCCTAAACTAAAGGCTTAGCTACTGTGGTGGTAGTGGTTGGGGGGCAGTGAAGCTCTTGCTGTCTTCACTTAGGTAAACGACTGAAGTTAGGGCCGCATATACCTAACCTAAAGGGGGGAGGGGAGGAGGAGAAAATACTTCCAATGGAGGAACACATGAGTTTCTTTAGGAAACATAAATGGATGCTTAGAGAAATGAATGAGGGAGATAAATTTGTGTGACAATGTTTGTTTATGTAGGTGTGGGTGGTCTTTCTCTATCTTCTTCGTGGCCATAAAACTCCCCTAGAGAAGGGATTTATGATAGTTTAATTCTTTTGGGAGGCTCTGCCTGTAGGCAGATAAGGGGAATTCAGAAAAAGTTTCTTCATGTGGCTATATTCTGGATTCCTTAATTTCCACTGTCTGAAACTTTCCTGTAAGTTTCACAAATAAGACGCTGTGTTGTTGGATGGCCCCATATCCCACTGAACTTGTCTCCTAGTCCTGGGGCTAGCCCAGTCTAGTTAAACAGTTGTGTCTCATTTCTGGACGTAGTGGTGCAGATGGTGATGGGGCACCCATCAAAGTGAGGCCTTTGTAAGGGACAAATGGGCATTTAATGACTGATCTTTCCGGGGAAACAAAAGAAAAATAAAGATTAAAGTTTAGAATAGACTCTAAATCCAGGTTGTTGGTTTTTCGTTTTCGTTTTTGATTTTTCAGTCCATTTAAAGCGCCTTTAGATGGTGGAATGAGGATGGTCATGGCAGTGTCACCGTCACAGCTATTTCCTAGAGCAAAGTACAGAAGATGCAGGTGTTCCAGTGAAGTTTCTGAGTGGCCCACTCTGTTACAGTGATCAATCTTTTGTATTAATTAAGTCATCCAGCTGATTGGGCTTATGCAAATAACTATATTGCCAGAGTTTCCTGAATTCCGGAGTGATCAAGTAATCAGAAAAAGATAAATGTTTCATTTTTATTTACAAAGGTGTGATCTATTAAATTGTTGTATATAGGTGGCTCAAGAGAAAAAAAAAAGAAAGGGTTCTTTATATCAAGTAGACAGAACATTAATGGATCATCAATATTCCAAGAGAAAGTCATACAAAATTGTAATAAGTCTTCATTAGCTATTCAGTCCCACATAATTAATTCTTGTCCTGCTTGATCTTAAGTGGTTAGTGGTTTTACAAACTCATCACCTTCTCCGATAGTTGTGGAAAACCTTACTCTATCCAGTGCATGATCTTAAAGTTATTTAGGCAATACCCTCAGAAGCTTGTACTCAGAGTACCTGTTATAGTCTTTTCCATAAGTCTCTGAGACAGTTTTTTGTTGTTGTTGAAGTTGAAGCATTTTGACTACTAGCTGACTGTAAGAGCTTTCAGAAAAGCATCAGGGTAAAACAATAACCATATGTAAATGACAAAAGACTTAAAATGGCTGTGGTTAAAGATCTAATGAGGGCTTATTATAATGCAATTGAAAGGGAAACTTGGTTGTCTGTCACATACAACATTTTAAGTTCATAACCGGAATCATGCCTGATAAAATTATACCAAGACATGGTGGACAACAAAGACATTGTCAAATTTCTAGGAACTTTATATAATTTCTGAAATACCCATATTAATAATACATACACATACAAATATAACCTAAGAAACTTAATAATCTCTACTTATTTGACAATGCTTCCCATACAAGTTAGCATATCAAATAAATCTAACTAGTTTGGCATCTTTCTTTTTACAAGGTGAGGGAACAAATCCTTTAAGATTAAAAAAATAATAATGTTTATTTGTTTTTGAGAGAGAGACAGAGCTTGAGCAGGGAAGGCGCAGAGGGAGAGGGAGACACAGGATCCGAAGCAGGCTCCAGGCTTTGAGCTGTCAGCATAGAGCCCAATGTGGGCTTGAACCCATGGACCCCCAGATCATGACCTGAGCAGAAGTTCGACGGTCAACCCACTGAGCCACTCAGGCACTCCTCCTTTGAGGTTTTCTTAGGGTTCCTTTGAGATATCTCAAATTCATTTCAAAGTCAAGAAGACTTCCTTTAAAATTTGATTTGGAGAAGTTGTCAAAATGTCAAAACATTTGAACACTTGACTAAACAGGATCATAGATCACTATGAAATAATACTTAGTTATCTATTTAGCCAAAGTGATAAGAAAAGATTTTTAAAGTAAATATAGGCAGTAACATAATTTTAAAAAGTACTTAGCTCTTTTCACGTTAAGACAGGTCAAAAAAATTTGGTTCCATTAAATCTGTGAGGACATGATAAAAACAATATAGCACAGGAAATTATTCAATAAAACACAGGATCTTTGTTTCCTAGGTAGATTACTCAAAAGGTAAAGAAATACCTTTTGCGAGCTCTTACTAAGAGAAAAAAACTATGTCCCTTTAAAAGAAAAAAAAAAGCCAAACTCTAGTTTTTCGTTGGTACACTATTGATATGAAAGCTCATTTGAAAACCTTGTAATAAATCCATTCAATCTTAGCCAGTTTGACCATGTGAGTGATTCTCTCTTGCTCTCTTCTCTCTCCTATCTTTTCTGCCAACCCATTATAACTTTCTATATCTATTCAGATTTTTTTCTTTCATTTTCCTCTTTCTCATTCTGGAACAACCTTTTAAAAACCTCTAAACAATTAGTTTAGGACAAGATTACCTTCCCTTTTTCCTTAATGAAATCATTCTACATTCTTTGAATACTTTGCATAGAGTTTTTTTTTTCTTTCTCTCTTCAATCTTATTATTGCCAGTAGTTTCATTTACATATATTGATTAAAATTTTTACCCCTTAGTAACCTTAATTTGTAGGAAAAAGAGTAGACAATATGAACTGTCATAAATCAGCCTTCTGTCTTAGATTAGCAAGTTTATGAATACATCATTACATAATTTCTAGAGGCATATGCTTCTTTTTTTTAAGTTTATTTATTTATTTGGAGAGAGAGCACATGCATGAGGGGAAGGGCAGAAAGAGAGGGAGAGAGAGAGAATCCCAAGTAGGCTTTGCACTGTCAGCACATACTCACAAACCTGGAGATCATGACCTGAGCTGAAATCACCAGTTGGACGCTTAACTGACTGAGCCACCCAGGTGCCCCATCTAGAGTCATAGCCTCCTGAGAGTAAAAATTTTTAATATGGCAAAAAGAACAGGTCTATTAACAGACCCAAGTCTCTCTCTTCTCTCTGTAAATATCAGAAGCTAAAAGTATATAAATTTAAACTAATGCTTAGTAATTAATGTCTCAGTATTCTATCTTATTTAAAAACGATATCCAATAAATATCAATAATTTAACTTAGTATAAATTTAAGGTTTCAAGTTACCAAAAAGATTTTTGGAAACTACTTCTAAGCAGATAAAGTATAAAACCTAATTATTGTTGAATTGTATTGGCAGGATTGTCCGAACACTGACTCAGGTTGATTAAAATCAAATCTGTAAATTTTGTAATCTTAAACATCTAATACATGTTAAGTAAACACAAGCCTACTTGACTAGTAAATCAAGGCAGAATAAAAATTGTATTTCTGCATATATTTAGTGCTAACAGTTCTGAAGGTAAGCAATTTTTACTAAGTTAATGTTACCAAACCGTTCTAATTTTAAAAAATTTCCTAAACTATGTGACTTTGAAAAAACATTTGGGTTAGCTACCATATTGTTGAGAGTTTTAGGAATATTTAATTTATCAGCACTTTTTTTTTTTTTTTTTTTTTTTTTAAGTAGACAGGGAGGGATCGAGAGAAGAAATTCTTTGTGTTGGGCATCTACAGTTTGAGTGAGACCTAATTGAGAAGAAGGCTCAGAGGAGCCTGATTGAAAAAGCTGAGGCTTGGGGCAATTGCTATTCAAATTTTCCTTTCTCCTTAGTATGCGATAGTCCTTTTCTTAAGGTCCTGGCTTTTTACACCATCTACAAGTATCTTGAAATGAATGGGGAAGGCCTTGTGGTTGATAAGAAAAATGAGTGGGCTTTGTTACTCCTAGAGTTATATTTCTGTTTCTGCAAAGGCTCGATTTATATGATAAAGATTATTGATTTTAATTCCTCACTTTTATTGCTTTCTTGCGAGCTACTTCCAAAGAAATGGTTGGCAGCCTCAGCAGTAACGCTAGGGCTGACCTGTCTGTCCAACATTATTTTGATTCTTACAATATGTTTTTTACATCAGGAAGAAGATTTCCAACTAAGTCAGAAATCAAAAGATTCCTATGTTCTGCGGTCCTGGATTTAGAGTTGTCTGCCTTCGGAATATTTGTATAAGTTGTTCAAGAAAGGCTTTAGAACATATTTTCTCCTTCTGAGTATAGAGCTCCACTTTAGTCCAATTAACATTTGGAGAGAAAACTTATAAAATAGCTCCTATAAAACCCTGAATATTGCCCGTAACTAAGCCAACATTGATTTACCAAAGGGTCTAGAAGAGGGTGTGACTATTTGTTATCCTGGTGAGGAGGATTTTTTCTGGTTTGTTGTATAACTACACTAAAACTGTGGGTGGGAGGGTTTATGGTCGGTTTGGATTTAAATTTTTGTTCTGAATCTGAATTCTGCTCTTTAATTTTGTCAGGAAGATATTTCAGGCCAGCCATGATACTTTTGTCCTTCTTTCAATTTGATCTTCTCATAGGTACCAGTAGCACATTGGTGTAGGATGAGAACTCTCTGCCCTTTAAAAATCTTGTTAAATATAAAAGTTTCTCTGAATCAAAGGATATGTTATCTGGCCATTGATGACTAGGGTCTCCAAAGTTATAACTGTTCCAAAATGTAACTCAAACCAGTAAGACTTACAGCTTAACTATGGACACAAGACACATCCCCCAAAAGGATGCAGAAGGTACAATCACCATGATCCAAAGTCACTCCCAAAGATAACCAAAGACCAAGAAAGAGACTTAGATGAACTTGAGAGTTGGCAGTAGTCTGTAGTTCACCAATTGCAAACGAGATGCCCAGGCTACCCACATTTCTGTCTAACCAACTACAAATTCTTAGGGCCTCCCGATCTCTGTGAACACAGACCCAGCATACAGAAAATCACAGAGAGAATGCTGTCATGAATGAATGCTCTCAAGGGATCAAAGCCACGCCATCAGGACACAAAATAAGACAAAGAGGCCACAATAGCTACATGTGGGAGGAAAGGGATCTATAACAAGAGTACTCAAAGCAGGAGTCAAAAATACCCGAAATACTAGTTCCTTCAAGTGTTTTCTCCTGCTCATCTACATCCTGGAAAGAAAGATCAAGGAGAGGTTCTTATTGCCCTAGCCCAACTAGACCCTTAGCAGAGTTCCAGGAGTTTGACTCTTCAGGAAATTTCCCTTTTCCAACTTAGTCAGAGATCCCAAGGTCTCAGCTGCAGCCTCCAGAGTGATTGATAAATCCTAGTCCTTCCATCCTCGTCATCAAACTGTCAGGGAGGAAAAACTTTTCCTTTACCCGCTTAGATTAAGGAACTGTGTGCCTCAAATTAACCTGACAAAAGACAGATTAGCAAGAGAAAAAAAAAGTTTATTTGTAATGACAAGGGAGCACACAAAACAAGTGGTTCACTAAATGGCTAAAGTTAGTGGTTTATATATCTAAATCAAAAGGTGGAAGGGAGGAGAGAGAAAAGGGTTCTGGGATGAACAAATGAGTTTCTTTAGGAAAAGCAAATGGGTTCTTAGAGGAACAAACAGGAGATAAGAAAGCTTGTGGTAATGCTTGTTCCTGTAGGTGCAAGTGGTCTTTTTTCATCATCTTCATGGCCATAAAACTCCTGGAGAAAGGATTTTATGATAGTTAAATTTTGGGGGGAGGCTCTGCCTTTAGGCAGATAAGAGGAATTCAGAACAAGATCCTTCACAGTGCTATACTCTAGATTTCTACCACAATCCCCTTACAGCTACGCTCCACCTTAACTTCCATGATTGTCCTGTTCTGTAATGCAAGACATAATTGTCTAAAGCCTCATACAAAATGACAGTGAGACCTGATGTATTAAATATAGCATGTACTGTGTCTATTTTATTTATTTATTTATTTATTTATTTATTTATTTATTTATTTTACTGTGTATATTTTAAACCACTGGCTAGTTGAACTAGATTTTTCAGATATATATATAAAGTTTATTTTGAGACAGAGTGCACGTGTGTGTGCAAGTGCATGTGCGTGCTCGCCCGCGAGTGGGGGAGGGATAGAGAAAGAGGGAGAGAGAGAATCCCAAGCAGGTTCTGTGTGGTCACTGCAGAGCCCAATTAAGACCATGCATGAGATCATGACCGGAGCTGGAATCAAGAGTTGGACACGTGACCGACTGAGCCTCACAGGCATCCTTATATACTTATTTTTTAAATGATCATGTGCTGTAGGGAATACATGAAAGACACCAGAAACCCTGACTTACTTTCCAATGTCTCATAAAGTTGTTCAATCTGAAGTTTATTCCTTGAACCGTGTTTTTTTTTCTTATGTAAAGTGAGAATAGTAATATCATTCTTATAGGACTGATAAAAGATGAGATAAAGAAGGATGGAAGAGCTTGGTAGACAGTAGGCATTCAATGCATTTGTGTTGAATCTAGATATCGTTGAACCCAACTTCTTATCACGGCCACAAAATAAGACATTACGTTTTGTCTCTGTTTCCATTCAGTGGCTTGTCTTACTTTTAACAGTTTTAATTATAGCAAAGATATAATAGTGTATTCTTATTTTTTCAGTTAATGTTATTTGATATATGTTTACACTACATTAGTACCATATTATCCCCTTTAAGGTCATTATGCTGTGTTGTCACTAAAACTCAGTCAAGTGGAATCACACAGTCATTCGCAAGTGCTGGTTATTTGTTTGGCAAGGTGGAAGCTTATACTTTTAGATCATAAATTAATGACTAAGTTAATCTCCCTTTTTTAATTAAGAAAAGTCAACTAAGCATAAATGTTGATTAAAAAGACAATGGTACTGAAGGCAGCATATAGATAATATATGTTACACAAATTACTTAGCCTGTGTCTTTCCATGAAGAGTAAAGAGGGAATGAAGGTGATTGTCTGAAATACATGAACATAAAGTCTAACAAAACAATGTTTACCTCAACCATATCTATGACTTTTTGCAGGAATTATCTGTTTAATTATTTCAATAATCCACTTAGCTTCTTAAAATTGTATCTAAACCCTCTTTGATTAGTTACTAAAAAATCATGATTTTTCCCTTCACTGTTTTATACATGTAAATATTGAGAAGATAAATAATAAAGAGTGACTACTAAGCTCCTTATAGGAGGTACTGAGAATAAAGGCAAAATACAAAAATAAAATTTCAAACTGTTCACATTATTTTGGGTGGAATTTTTTTTCTTTTTATTGTTCTTGCTCAATATTTCTTAGTCTTGAGGTAAACTCTAGGGAATAAGTATCCTAAATGATTTCTATAGGGTATAAATTCATCTGCTATTCCTTCATGTAGAGAAAAGTTGATTTTGAAGTTGAGACTTTATCAGGCCAAAAGGCAGCTAAAATCCAGCCATGAAACTGCTAACTCTCATTTGCACTATCAGTTTGAATTCAGGTATCTGTGAAACTCTTGAATTTTTGGATTTTCCCTCATTTTCCAGCTGGCCTTATGGTCAAAGAAGAAAGGGGTATAATGTTTGTTGTCTAAATACCAAACATTAATTGAATCATTTAATGGGTACAGCTACTAAAGAAAAAGAATAAAACAGAGGCATTTCATTCCTCACAAAGAATAAAATAACTTGCACTCCATTTATTTAGTGTTCAACCTCTTTTGACACGCACTCTTTTCTTCTTGCTTTCACTGTTTATATTCCAAAATCTAAAGGCATTTATCAGATTGCCTTTGGAGACTGCCTGTGAGGATAGGGATTTGCAATCACTTTCAAAGATCACAGCATCTTGTCATAAAAAACATTCATACTATTATGAAAAGAAGTAGTCTATACTAAAAATATACAAGTGTCACTTCAAATCTAAGCTCATAAATAAGAAGGAGGATATCTGGTCATGCTTCTGCTCCCTCAACTCTCACAGTCTGGAAACTTGCAGAAATTTCTCTTAGCAAGTAACCCAACAACTAACTATGCAGTATAATAAAACCTTAGGAACGTACCCTGCATTGATTAAAAAATGTAAAACAACAAAGAGCTGCAGTCTAGTTTACAGTCATCAATTTTGCAATACACACTTGTAAGAGTTTAGAAAGTATAAGTAAGGGTTAAGTGCACAATATCTTCAGAGGACCTTTGTAAAATTTTTAAGAATATGAAATAGTATACAACATTCTAAAGGATTTATCATTCTGACCTGTTCATGACTTGGGATAGATATCTCCTCCAACTCAGTCTTGATCAGTTCATATCATGAAGGATTTTATTACACATTCTATCTTCTGCTATGGGGTGCTCTTTCCCCAGATACTCCTGTGACTTAATTCTTTATTTTCCTTTAAGTCTTCACACAAATATCACCTAGATAAAATAGCATCTCTGCTGTCTCCAGGGCACAT
Organism: Lynx rufus; assembly: GCF_022079265.1. Lineage (NCBI taxonomy): Eukaryota > Metazoa > Chordata > Mammalia > Carnivora > Felidae > Lynx > Lynx rufus. The sequence goes on along the minus strand of NW_025814867.1, from coordinate 130,470,932 downwards.
TCTAGCTCTCGCCCTGTCTTTTTTTTTTTTTTTTTTTCTTCTTAGCTCTTGTCACCAATTTGACGTACTGTGCATTTTTTTTAATTGCTTCTCACCTTCCACTAAAATGTAAACGTTATGAGAGCAGAGACATTACTGGTTTTGTTGGTTCTTTGTTCTCACGACCTACAGTAACTCCTGGCACATAGAAAGTACACAATAAATATTTGTGGAATAAAGGAACAAATGGACTTGTTTGCTTGACTCTGATGCAGAAAAATAGACTAAGGAAAAGACACCGATTGATAAATAACTGATAGAATATTAACACAGAGAAAAGACCCTTTCTATTTGTGCCTGATGTTCTCAAATCTATTTGTTATTTGTTTTTTGCTGGGCTTGAAATGTAGGCATTCAGCCAGGAGCCTGCATGCTGACTAATGAGAAAGAGATACAGATCTAGCCCAGCAATATTCATACATTCTATATGCATTCATTTTTCTCTAGTGACATTTTAATATATTTTGGTGAAGATATTCCTAAGATAATGAAGATATGTCGAGTGAGCATTGAAAGTGATGAGTCTTTTTTTCCATTATCAAAGACAAATACAGGTGTGTAATATATGCAGAGCATTGAAAGTAGGGAAAGAAAATGAGAGAATCCCAAGTAATGAAAAGAAATTAAAGCTTTCCAGTAATGAAAAGGAAGGCCAAACTGAAAACATAAATCTCTAGACTCAGCAACGATTTATGCTGATGTAGAGTGAGTGGACCAATGGCTTTCATGATGTGATTCATTTTGAAAAAAAATGTCATTTCCACTGCCAAGTAGAGTTCATGGTTTAGTGAAAATTTCATCTTCAGTCTAATCACACGAGCCAAATTCTGGCTCTATTAATTCTAATATGAGGAATGAACTAATTCCTGAGCTTATTTGTGAGATTCTAGGAATAATATCAAGGAGGGATGGTCACAGCTAAGGTGAGATCTTGGTATACGTCAGTCCTTATGCTACACACTGAAACTTCTGTGTAATATGACATTAATAGAAGAAAAATCACTGAATTCAAGACTGCTTTACACTTCTTCAAAAAGACTCAGAAAAATATCAACTCACTTATAATGCAGTCCTGATGATGGTACAACCATTGGGTATGCGATCATGAATTATGTCACCAGAGATTCATAGAATTACAAGGCAGGGGAGAATGCAGACAGATCATTTTCAAACCAGACCAAATCTGAATCAATCCAGAGATACTTCACAAGGTTTGGAGATTGGGTTTTAAAGAACCACTATCGTTGATCATTTTTTTTTTAAATTGATAACATTGCAGTAAATTAAATTAGGACATCTCTAATACTGGATATGTAATAGCAAAATTCGTGCAAGTAGTTCACACAGTTTGTACCAAGAGACGATTAAAATGATGGGACACCTGGGTGGCTCAATGAATTGTCCTACTCTTGATTTTGGCTTAGGTCATCATTTCACAGTTCAGGGGATCGAACCCCAAATTGAGCTCTGCACTGACAGTGTACAGCCTTCTGGGGACTCTCTCTCTCCCTCTCTCTCTAACCCTCCCCTGCTTGTATGCTCTCTCTCTGTCTCTCAAAATAAATAAATAAACATTTAAAAAATGAATCCAGCTATTTTATTGGGAGGATGGGCAATTTCTCTAGAAGATAAATTAGGTAGTAGTAGCTAATACAAATAATAGTCACACAGTGTAGGGCTTCCTACACTAGTCTGCTCTATATTGGGTGTCATGCATTATACCATAAAATTTGACTTCAGTATTTTTCCAAAAATTAAGGATTGGTTGTTTAATTCAGTCACTAACAAATTGATTTCCAATTCTTCCGGCTGGAGTAAGTAAATATTCATAGAAGTAGAGAAGAAAAAATGAGAACCAAAGAGTAGATGTAAAGATAGATGCACAAGACTGCATAATGTTGGTTGTTGTTGAGCTGAGGTTTAGATCAGGAACAGGACTGCTTAGTACTGTTCCAGATGACAACAACCACTTAAATGGTCTTTTGCTGAAAAAAATCATCTACTCTTTCATCTGCTGGAAGGGACTAAAACCCACAAAGTTGAGTCAGCAGATTTTTCAAAACTCTGGGTAAAGTTGTTATACTCGAGAGGAATATATTTTAACAACACTGTTAAAAATCATAATGTCACATTGTGACACAATCCTCAATGTGTATATCTTCCGATAAGTCTCTCAGTTACTATAGATTTTCCCAGTCATTGTTTGTTTGCAGAAAATGGTACCCATTGACTTAGGAAGATATCACTTGTTTCAAGTTTTGGCCAGTATTTCCATTTGCTCTAGTTTGAATTCTCTCAAAGTGGTTGGCTTCCAAAAACAAACGTAGAGTATGAAATAATAAATCAGAATCTAAAATACAATACATATTTGGAAAGCTTATTCTTCTATCTTATCAAATGAGTGGAATTTTTGCCAAGATAAATAGCCTATGTTTTCCAATATGACATTTAATCAATATAATATTCTTTCCTTTTGAAAGCTAAAATTAATTTAGCTATATTGTTATTTGAATGAAATATGCAGAATAGAAAACAAAATATAATTAGGCCTCAATAAACTTCCAACATGGCTTTCTCTAACAGTTGCATATGAAAAGAAAAAAAAAAAGCAATATAAAGGCTTGTTTTCCTGAAACACCATCTGTTATTTTTGTTTGAATTAAGCTCAGTGCTCAAAAGGTTGTGGATACTGTGCAAGTAATTAGCACCATTATGAGAAATGTTGTTACTTCTAAGTATTGGACCTCCACAATTATACACATATAGAATTCAAAATGATCTCTTTCATCAGAGATGTGACTAAATTTCTCGCTCGCCCTGTAATATCAGCAATGTAATACTGGATTGTCAATTCGTGTGCTCTGAAATGCAAATAAAATTGGAGCTTGTTTTGCATATTTTCCATCTAATTGTTGTTTTCTTTATGTCATAGAGATAGAGACTTTGAAGAAAGTGGTCATGAAATTGCTATCAATTATCTATAAATTATATTGATTTCTCTACTTCAGGGACATTAGTTTTCTTATAACTAATAAGGGGAGGCCAACAAATTTCAAGTACTTTTATATATTGTGTAAATATCAGTAAATGTTTTGTACATTGTTTCCCCCCTGTTCTTTGGGAACAGTGGTCCAGACATAGTTAATGGGTGGCACATGGTTATAGATATTTTACATGAAGGTTATATCTGTCCTTTAACTTACAATTAAAATGACAAATCTCAGATTCATGTTTCTCAAGCATTGCTCTTGGAATGTTTTCAGAAATAATCTTGAATCAAACCAAGATAGAAAACTAAATGGTGTTTAGACACAGGCCTGACCTAGTCAAATCAAGGCTTTTACACCACCTATGAATTCCAAGAAAGTAAAAAGTAGTTGAAAATTCACAATGCTCTTTAGAGTCCAGCAGTAGTCTGGCCATAAGCTTCATCAGGGTCAGTGCCATGTCATTGCTTGCTATGGTCAGTGTCAGTGATTGCCATCTGGTTAACTCATTTAACGATGATCATAACTAACGTTAAGTGTACACGTGGAATGTACTGAATGCTTTATGTAAATGAAGTCACTCAATTATGACAACAAATTCCTTATGGTGGGTACCATTATTATCTCCATTTCAACGGTGAGGAAAGGAAATAATACACTCCGTTGTCCCAGGAAGCAAGTGGCTGATATGAATCGAGACAATCTGGCCTCAAGGTAAGTCTGTGCTCCTACAACCTACCCAAAGAAGCCAGCCAGCAGCTGAGGTTTGCTTTATGACTGTCTTAAAGGACAAACTTCATGAAGGAAGTCCAATGTGTAAATGAGGGCTCAGTCTCTACAATAATACTAGCAAGCCCTTAGACGACATTTGCTCTGTGCTGAGCACTTTATATCGACTTAATCTTCAAACACCCCTAAGCGTTGTGGAAAGAGATACAAAGACACAAAGACACCCCTAAGCATTGTGGAAAGAGACACAAAGAGATGGAGAGCTTGCCTAGGACTGTGCCATAGTGGCAGAGACAGGCTTTGAGTTCAGGCTGTCTGACTACACTCTCTACAGTCTCTACTCTTATGGGATATGGTATCATATCTTGGACATTTCAGATCTAAAGTATAATGGGAGAAATGCCATTTATGGGAGCCAAATTAAGAAGAAAGAGAAAGGAACTTATGAAGTGCCTTTCAAAAATTAAAATTCAAGACAATAGGAAGAAATATATTTAAAAAATCAATGACAGTAATACGTGGACACTCTACAATTTAATCTACAATTATCTTCCTGTCTCAGTACTTGTTATAGGTTGAAATGTGTCTCAAACAAATTCATATGTTGAAGGCCTAACCCTGAGTACATCAGAATGTGACCTTATTTGGAGATAGGGTCTTTACCAAGGTAATTAAAGTAAGGTGAGCTTATTAGGGTGGGCTGTAATCCAGTTTGACTGTTGTACTTTAAAGATGAGGAAATTTGGACACAGACACACGCTGAGGGAAGATGATATAAGAGATTTAGAGAGGGGTGACTGGGTGGTTCAGTGGGTTAAGTGTCTGACTTAATTTTGGCTCAGGTTAAGATCTCACAGTTTATGCAATTGAGCCCCTCATTGGGCTTTGTGCTGATGGTGTAGAGTCAGCTTGGGATTTTCTCTCTCTCTCCCTGTCTCTCTGCACTCTTTCTCAAAATAAATAAATGAAAAAAGGGGGGAGAGATCTAGAAAGAAGACAGCCATTTACAATACAAAGAAAGAGGCGTGAAACCCAGCTTTCCCACAAAGCTCTCAGAAGGAACTACCCTTGCTGATAATGTTTCAGATTTCTAGCCCCCAGAACTGTGAGACAATAGATGTTTATTGTTTAAGCCACCCATCTTGTGGTACTTTGTTATAACAACCCTAGCAAACTGGTATGGTACTCTTAGATTAAAATTAGCAGAAAACCATTTCGAACAGCTTAGCCAAAAGACAGAATTTCAGGAAGGATACTGGGACCTCTCGTGGAATCCAGGAAAGTCTGGACAGCCAGCCTGTCGCTTACAGACTGGAGGGCACCAGGAGGTCAGGCAGTATCTCTAAGTCTCATTCTCTCTGCCTCACAGGCTACATCACCTCTAATTCTTCTCTTTTTTTTTTTTTCACTTTTCCACACGACTGTACTAACAAATACTTCCTAATAATTTAAATCTCAATTCTGAACCCATAGGAGAGAGAATCTGATAGGCTTGACATGAGTAAAGTGTTTATCCCTATTTCAATCAGCTATAGCCAGAGTGGCAGGGCCATGTGGGGTAGATATGGCTTTTGGGAGCAGGGCCACATTATGATTTTATGGGGCCCAGGCACTTTTGTCTTCATGGGTGGGCCCTATCATCCCTAAAAGAATTATTAAAAAAATATGTTTTATGATCATATTGACATAAAGATTATTATATATTAAAACATTTTCCTTGACATGCAGTTTACATCTAATGAAGTGTGCCTACTGTGCCTAATATGGCTTTTTTTTTTGATGAAATGGACTTTTTAGAGAGAGAGAAAAACTATACGGATATGTATATATTCTTATTTAGCTAGGCTTTCCAAAGCCTTTCCCATCACTTTTTCAGTGAGACACTTGTAACTTGTGGTGTTGATGATAATACAACCAATGTTAATGCTGGAAAGCATATTTTCCTTATATGTTCCCCTATGTAAATGCCTTCCAGATTTAGAACTGAGAGTTTTTGACTTCCAGCTCCTGATTCCCATATTGTCTCAAGGATGTAGAATAATCTGGATGCTTATGACAGAAAAGACCTGGGGTAAATTATTTAAGCTCTTGGACACAGCTGAGTATTTTCAAATCCCTTCTCCAATACACAGGGTTATATTTTATTAGCTATATCCATGATAACAATTCACTGAAGCATATGCCATTAGTCCATCTTTCATAAGTAAAATAAATCAAGAAGTCCACTTATTCACTAGGAAATACATATATCTTGCCTTTAAGATGACATTTAATTATGGGTCAAACTGAACAACTGTAGAGGTCTATTTTCTGTGCTAGAGGCATGAAGGGGCTTCTAAAACTTATTCAACTTCTCCAACTATTATGTGCCACTTTTGAGTCCTTTCATTTGTGCTAGCTATCATGATAGCAATGCAATAACAAAGGCAGGATGATAAGTGTGCAATTATTTTCTGAGTTTCAAATCTAATAGGTAGGACATATGACTTAGTTGAATATAAGCATTACACCTAAGTGACTATTTCAAGTGGGACTACCATCATATGACTTGAAATATCCAGAGAAGCCCATCTTTGGGGAAAACAGTCACAGCTCTTACACAGTTGTGGGTTACAGAAGTAGGGGTAGTTTCACAGAAATTGGGTGGCTTATTCTGAGAAATCAAGTTAAAGGAAGGTTCTGAAGAATCCAAATAGAGCTATACACTGGAGCTGTTGCAGATGTTGGTAGGTATTGGTTACTCAGTGTCATTTTAGGCTGCGTATACAATGTGCATTGCATTCACCTTGACACTGCCAGCTTTGAGAGTGAAGGATCACCCTCTCCAATAATAAAATAAGTATGAAAAGGTGGAGCAGAATTACCATTGGACTATTGGCTATTCAGTCTGGAAACATGATAAATTATGGTGGTTAATTTTATGTGTTAATTTGACTGGGCCACAGGCTTCTCAGATACTTGTTTAAACATTATTCTGGGTGTTTTTGAATGAGAGTAATATTTGAATTGGTAGACTGAGTAAAGTAGATTGTCCTGCTTAATGTGGATGGACTTCATCCAATCAGTTGAAAGCCTGAATCAAACAAAAAGGCCAACCCTCCCTTATGCCTGCCTGTTTTGTGCTGGGACATCAGTCTTTCTTTGGCCTTCAACTTCAACTAAAACATTGGCCTTTTTTGGGTTTTGAGCTTGCCAGGTTTCAGACTGGAACTGAACCGTCAACTATACCATCGGCTGTCCTGGGTCTCTAGCTTGCCAACTGGGGATGTTAGGACTTAACCTCTCTAATCACAAGAGCCAATTCTTTATAATAAATCTCTTTACACATAGATAAGATATATGTCTGTCTGTCTGTCTGTCTATCTTTCTGTCTGTGTATCTATCTGTATCCTATTTGTTCTGCTTCTCTGGAGACCCCTAATACAATGAGCACATTTTAAGGAAGGCCCAGTGTAAATTCCTGCCTTGTAACCTACCAAATATTTACTTTTTATAATTTGGCCAAGGTGAAACTAGCACATTGTAGGCTCTCAAAAGGATTTACTATAAGGAAAAAACAATGAAATAGTAGTTATGATACTCATGATCAAACATTATTTCAGAACAGAAGCTTTTGTTTCAATCTAGTCATCCCATTTTGAAATTGGACTAAAGCTTTCAAACTAGTGAGCTGTAGCACATTTCTGCATAGTTAATGGGGTACCTTGAAAAGTTGAAACTTTCGGCAGCTGAAAGCAAGTGGAGAAGAGGAGTTAGAGATGGGCACCTACTCTGAAAGCCTCCTCCAGAAGCAGCGTGGTCCTTTGCCCACCGGAAGTGGTGCCATTGAGTGGCGTTGTAGCTCATGGAGATGAGATCTACCCATTAGCCAAGGTGAAATTGTTAAGCAAGCTGAATAAGCGGGAGGCGGGCAATGCCCTAGCAGCTAAGGTGTCATGGCACCACGTGTATAAGGACAGCAACTGGATCTTCCTGGGAAGGCTTCTGCATGAACTGACCAGAGGAGATCTCCTCTGTGTGTTCTCCCAGGACAGTGGGATTGTTAACATTAATCTCATGCTAGACAGAAAGACAGACAAGTTTAAAGTTTAAAGTTCTGTTTTATCTGCTATGAAGACTAGCAGAGTACAGTTTTGGCCGTTGACAATGTTAATGGACACAAGTGCACCACGTGTCTTGTAGCCCCTGCTTCGGGCCTCAGGGGGTGTGACTGGCACAATCACAGGGCTCTGGGAGAGGCGCTATGGGGACCAGACTCCCTTACTGGGTACATCTGAAAGCTCTTGTGAGGAAAAACTCTCAGAACAGCACAAACTAGAAAAGCAAAAAAGAAATAAGACCAAAAAAAAAAAAAAAGACTGCTGTACGACTTAAAGACGAATAGGGACAGACTGACCAGCCATCATCCCTGCCAGCAAGAGGCCAGTGGCCAGATTAAAATGGAGAATAACATCCCAGGCTGCTTCTTAAACATATTAAAGTGACAATCCAGTGAAGAAATGGGCAAAAGACATGAATAGACACTTCTCCAAAGAAGATATCCACATGGACAACCGACACATGAAAAAATGTTCAATATCACTCATCAGGGGAATACAAGTCAAAACAATAATGAGATACTACCTCACACCTGTAAGAATGACTAACATTAACAACTCAGGCAACAACAGATTTTGGTGAGGATGTGGATAAAGAGGATCTCTTTTGCCCTGCTGGTGGAAATGCAAACTGGTGCAGCCACTCTGGGAAACATTATGGAGTTTCCTCAAAAAATTAAAAATGGCCTACCCTACAACCCAGCGATCGCACTACTAGGTATTTATCCAAGGGATACAGGTGTGCTGTTTTGAAGGGGCACATGCGCCCCAATGTTTATAGCAGCACTATCGACAATAGTGAAAGTCTTGGGAAAGAGCCCAAATGTCCATTGACAGATGAATGGATAAAGAATATGTGGGATATACATACAATAGAGTATTACTCGGCAATCAAAAAGAATGAAATCTTGCCATTTGCAACTACGTGGATGGAACTAGAGGGTATTATGCTACACAAAATTAGTGAGAGAAAGACAAATACCGTATGACTTCACTCATATGAGGAATTTAAGATACAAAACAAGTGAACATAGGGAAGAGAAGCAAAAATTATATAAAAACAGGGAGGGGGGAAACATAAGAGACTCTTAAATATGAAGAACAAACAGTGGGTCATTGGAGGGGTTGTGGGAGGGGGGATGGTCTAAATGGGTAAGGGGCATTAAGGAATATACTCCTGAAATCATTGTTGCACTATATGCTAACTAACTTGGATGTAAATTAAAAAATAATAATAATAAATTAAAACAAACAAACAAACAAACAAAAAAGTGAAGTTAGGGCCTAGGGAAGACCAAAAGCCTCAGCCCAGATGCCCTGAGGCTGGGGACAGCTTGCAGCAGGGTGCGGAGTGGGGGCTGAGGAAGGGGAATTCAGGTTCTGAGCCCAGCCCTTCCTCAAAAGCTGGAGAAGGAAAAAGCCCATTAGGGAAAGAAATGGAAACTCAGTCACATTTTAGGTGATAAAAGACACAGCCACAAACATTCTCCAATCCCAAGGACCACAGGTGGGACCAAGATCTGCTCAGATCCTCATATTTTGAAATGAAAAGTGATATTTAAAATACTATGGGATGGAACTTTTTATTAACTTGATAATTCCTGTAAATAAAGTAACAGATAATTTCCTTAAGGTTTGAACACTTTTTTTTCCCTGCAATCATTTAGAAATCTACAACAGTTGTGAAATTACCTTAACTGGATTTCGGTGGCTTCTTTTGTAAGCTCCTCGGGATTTTGATGCCTAAGATCTTAAGAGTAGTGCCCTATAGTTTTTCACCGTGTGGTATCTACCTCCCATGGTATCCTACCTAAATATTACCATTCTCTACAGAACAGGATCTGCAAAAGGTATTGGCAAATAACTAGAAAACTAGATAACCTCTATAGTCTTTTATAAATAACTAGATAACCTCTATAGTCTTTTATAGTTTTGAGCTTCTCAGGCTACCATGGGAGAAATTCAGCTAGCATAGAGGGGATTTACTGCTATCATGTATTTTTTCTAACAAGCAGTAAAAAAATATTCAAAATATTTAGGTTCCTGCTCCTATATGAGTTTATGTTTTTTGTTTGTTTATTGAGAGAGTGACGGGGGAGGGGCAGAGGGAGAGGGAGAGAGGGAGAGAGAGAATCCAGCATGGAGCCCGATCTGGGGCTCGATCTCACCACCGTAAGGTCATGACCTGAGCCAAAATCAAGAGTTAGTCATTTAACCGACTGAAACACCCAGGTGCTCCATGATTTTATGTTTTTAATAGTAATAGAAATTGTTTTCTCTCCATTATAACTTTAGCTAATAATAAAGGGCAAAGGATATTCTTAAGGAAAGCAGTATTAGTTGAGATACATAACTAATCATACATGCATAACGTATCTCTGTTAGCATATTCTTGCTATCTCTACTTTGTATATATACATGTATATATATATATATGTACATATATATACACACATACATCTATACATCTATATATGTAAAATTCAAGAAAGTGTGCTATTTTATTCTGTCTCACAAGAAGTTATTTTATTTGCTAGAGAGCTTGGGATATGTAAAATGATATGGCATAATTAGAAATGCAAAATGTTTCCCAGATTCTGTTAGTATTTGATGTTTGATTGATGAGTATTTCATTCCCATTTGCAATTTCATATTCTGCATATGGACAGAATTGTGTATATGAACTCGCAGAGGTTGCTACTTAGGATGGAAACCTTAAGCTAACCTTTTGGAAATTGCCTGTGCATTTTAAATAAGAAAAAAAAATTCTAAGATTCTAATATCTTGAATGATTTTGAATACTGTAACTTTGGGCCAATCGTTCCTTATACAGACATACCTTATCGTACTTCATCCTGTATTTTTTACAAATCGGAGGTTTGTGACAACCCTGTATTGAGCAAGTCTGTCAGGACCGTTTTTCCAATAGCATTTGCTCCCTTTGTGTCTCTGTGTCAAATTTGGTAATTCTCACAATATTTTCAACTTTTTCTTTATTATTATATTTTTTATGGTGATCTGTGACAATGATTACAACTCACTGAAAGCTCAGATGATGGTTAGCATGTTCAACAATATGTACATTCTTTGACATAATGCTATTGTATATGTAATAGACTACAGTATAGGGTAAACTAACTTTTTTTTCCATTCTAATTTTTAAATTTTTTTTAAAAAATTTACATCCAAATTAGTTAGCATATAGTGCAACAATGATTCCAAGAGTAGATTCCTTAGTGCCCCTTATGCATTCAGCCCATCTCCCCTCCTATACCTCTCCAGTAACCCTCTGTTCTCCGTATTTAAGAGTCTCTTCTGTTTTGTTCCCCTCCTTGTTTTTATATTATTTTTGTTTCCCTTCCCTTATGTTCATCTGTTTTGTCTCTTAAAGTCCTCATATGAGTGAAGTCATATGATACTTGTTTTTCTCTAATTTCGCTTAACATAATACCCTCCAGTTTCATCCACATAGTTGCAAATGACAAGATTTCATTCTTTCTGATTGCTGAGTAATACTCCACTGTATATATATACCACATCTTCTTTATCCATTCATCCATCGATGGACATTTGGGCTCTTTCTATACTTTGGCTATTGTCGATAGTGCTGCTATAAACATCGGCGTGCATACGTCCCTTTGAAACAGCACACTTTTGCTGGGTCGTAGGGTAGTTCTAGTTTTAATTTTTTGAGGAACCTCCATACTATTTTCCAGAGTGGCTGCACCAGCTTGCATTCCCACCAACAATGCAAAAGAGATCCTCCTTCTCCGCATCCTTGCCAACATCTGTTGTTGCCTGAGTTGTTACTGTTAGCCATTCTGACAGGTGTAAGGTGGTATCTCATGGTGGTTTTGATTTGTATTTCCCTGATGATGAGTGATGTTGAGCATTTTTTCATGTGTCAGTTGGCCATCTGGATGTCTTCTTTGGAGAAGTGTCTATTCATGTCTTTTGCCCATTTCTTCACTGGATTATTTGTTTTTTTGGGTGTTGAATTTCATATGTTCTTTATAGATTTTGGATACTAACCCCTTATCTGATATGTCGTTTGCAAATATCCTCTCCTATTCTGTCAGTTGCCTTTTAGTTTTGCTGATTGTTTCTTTTAACTTTTATATGCACTGGGCAGCCAAAGAATTCATTGGGCTTGCTTTATCACAATGTTTGCTTTCTTGCAGCGTTCTGGAACCATACCCACAACATCTCTGAGTTATGCCTGTACAAGAAATATATTCGGCCTAAAATTTTTCTTTAAAAAACTTAATAATTTTGCACTGCTTTATGCAGAAGTTACCAGTACTATAAGTAATGAGAGCATTGCTAATCAGTGTTTACTCATCAATAGAACTTTGTATAGTAGACATTTACTGTGGATTTTAAAGATCTTTCCTTTTTAATTTTTTCTTAAAACTAACTCAAAATAGAAAAAAACGCTTTTAATCCAGTTATCAGGACCAAACTGTTTTCATTTTTCCACACTTCCTTCCAGACTTTGCCTACATATGTGCATATTTTCCATAGTTGCAGGTCCTTTCTTCCTTCATTTACTTGTTTGTTCACTCATTCAAGAAATACTTAAGTTTCTACTAAATACCAGGTGCTATAATATAATTGTGGATACAAAAGTGAATGTGACACAGTGCCTGGCCAGAGGAGGTCAGAATACGGTGGATGAGATGCATGTGCAGAGAGTAAAAGCAGAACTGGTGCTAGAACCACACTGGTTCTAGGGTGCTAGAACTGTAAAAGGGGACACAGGCAAGGGAGCGGGGCAAATGAAGTGAGAAAAGGCCTCGTGGGCAGAGATTCCAGGATGTGCAGAATCCAGAGAAGTTGGACGTAGTTCAGTGTAAATGGGACCACAGGATCTTGCACATAATCGTGAGAAATGAAGCTGTTGAAAAAAAGGTACAGGAAAGTTCTCACACGCTATACAAGCTATTTGAGCTTATCTTACTTTGAAGGAGTCAGAGATTTTAAAGAGAAAGTAACATGATGAGAAATAGATTTCTGAAAAAAGCACATAGTGGGAAGGTGCAGGATGAATTAGGCTGGGATGGGGAGCTGGAAGCAGAAAGAGGAGTAGGAAGGCAATCCTGTGATTTAAGGAAGAGATCGTGAGGGTGTGAGCTGAGGCAGTGTGATGCAGGAGAGAGAGAGGAATTCAGGATTTCCGCACACGTTAGGAGATAATTTTATGAGGCAAGGGAAGACCCTCAAATTTCTGACTAGAGAATACAAAAAGCAAATATCTGTGATATAAGAGCAGAGTATCCATGGTCAGGAGGGGGTGGGGGAATGTTAGGTGATGACAGAGAAGGTGAAGTTCATTTTGCTTCTTGTTGAAGTCAACCCAAATAATGGGTTGACAGTGGCACAGGCTTGATTGGAAATGATTGGTGACCAGAGTATGAGCAATTCACAAGAAAGTTGAGGGAGGACACCAGGTAGCACTAAGAGGTAAACAAATATAAACGACAACTTTACATATTGTCTTTTGCTTGTTATAGGCTTATATAATGGTATAGTCCACCAAAGGCAACTTTCATAGCTACATAATATGCCATATAATGAAAACAGAATAACTTAGCAAACATGTAAAAATATTTTTCCCCTAAAAGAGCTGTGCATTGAGTACATTTGTGCATAGGCTTTTTTTGGTGTGGTTGTTTTTTGTGTTATTTTTATAGGACAGATTCTCAGGAACTGCGTCACTGGGTCAAAGGATACGAGTGGTTTGGGCTTTTTGGTGGTTTTAGCCATTTATCATCATTTGTACATATGATGTTAGGGAATGGATTCGGGCATAAAGAATTTGACAGGTGAAATAAATGACAGAATGCTGAACTGAAATTCATAGCTTTGGTGAATATGCCTAGAAATACTACATCATTTGGTCTGAGGCTAATCATTTTTTGCACATATTATCTATTCATAATAAATGCGGTTCTAGAGTTAGACTTTCACCAAAAGTCATTTCTTGACTTTGTAACACTCCTGCTTGAGTGATATATTTATCTTGTTATTTAAAGTCCTAATAGAAGGAAGCAAAATACTTGTTTTATCAACATTAGGAAAACTAATCTTATTTTTTTTGAGAATAATTTTTCTAAATTTCTTATTTGTTTATTTTGAGAGAGACAGAGACAACATGAGCTGGGAAAGGGCAGAGAAAGAGGGAGAGAATCCCATCCAGGCTCTGCACTGCCAGCACAGAGACCCATGAGGGTCTTGAACACACGAACAGTTAGATCATGACCTGAGCTGAAACCAAGAGTCTGACACTTAACCGACAGAGCCATCCAGGTGCCCCAAACTAATTTTATTCTTAATTCTGTAAGGTGAGAGTAAAATTGAATGTATCATTTGAATCTTCATCTATGGAATCTTTCGTGGCTACTTAGGTCACCTTACGATAGAGCTGCTTCTGATTGGAAAAGCAAGCAGTTTATAGTTTTGATGTTTTGTATTTATATGGAGGAGTCCATTTATTGTCTAAAATGTGTAACATCCAATAATCATAGGTGGTAAATGGAAGATAATCCACAAGTTAAATAATGATATTTGTTATCAAAGACGATCACTTTTAGGAATAGATAATTTGGGGCAAATCTGTTACATAAAACGCAATAATTTGTGTCGCAATAATTAAGTTGCCTTGACAGGCCTATTGTTGATTTTACTGTCTTTTTGCCCCCTGTGTTTTTGCTTTTCATTTGTAAAAGAGGAAGATGACACATGATATGAGTTTGGCTCATGTGTCTGAATATGGCTCCACAGGGAAGGCTTGACACAGCTGAAGCTATTGCTTTTTAGAGACCTTTTATTTTGAGCAGCTGCCTTAACAGCCTTCATCTTTTTATATGAGCTGTATCTCTGCGATAGGAAGAGAAAGATATGACTGAGCAATACTTTTTGACTAAAACTTAAAATTACAAAATCAGAGGTGGATGTTCCTGAAGTTATATTTCTATAATATGTGACAGATACACAATTTTCTTATCCTAGTTTTAAAGCATTCCCTTAAGCCCTGGAGGTTCTTGTTTTGTCTCATTCACACAAATTCCTTGCCATAAACTATTGCATTTGGTTTAGTAGTTTGAGTCCTTATCCAGAAGGCATCTCAAAGGGCTCATCTACAAAAATAGATTCCAGGGCCACTCATTCTGAGGAACAATTCATTACCTCCTTTCCTCTCCTGCCCCTATATGCACATGAAAAACCTCAGTTCCTCAGCTGTTAATGTCCTTTAAAGAATGACTTATGCTTGTTCTCTCATTGTGCTTAACCGAGGACTAGGGTGGAGTCAACCACAGCTTCATTCGTCAGCTGTAGCATTTGACTCAATTTACTAGTCGCTTTCGTACATTCAAGAAATAATCCAAATTACCTTTTCATTTTAGTGAAGGAGCTAGTCAGGGAAAGCGCACTTTGATTTGTTGAGAGGCAGAAGTTCTCTCCTAAGTGACATCCCCCTTGGCCTTCTAAAGTCTAAATTGAACTGCAATATCTCTTCCAATACTTTGTTTCATTTGATTCTTTTACTCTTTAATTGAAAGCCACTTTGTGACTCTAACTGCATAGAAGATAAAAATATACTGAGCTTAGGAGTGTGGTCTGCTGAATGGGTGAGGACTTCAGATTTTCCCTCATGAACGTAAGTTTTGAAATAAGAGCATGCAATGGTTGTAATAATAGAAAAAAATAGAAGGGACATCTGGGTGGCAACTCCAAATATATATTAATAATGCCCTAGAGTCCAACACAGAGGATAAGCAATTTTTCAGAGATGCGGACTTTTTCTGGGGGCTTGTTCATTCCAGCGAGTTGGATTTAGAAGAGAGTAGGCCTAGAAAATTCTCCCCTGGCAGGGCTTGTCTTTGGGGTTGGCTTGAAGCCAGGTTTGTTGGTAGGAAAAGCTTGAATAACAGGATAAGTGTCAGAGTACCACTTCATATTAAAACTCAGAAAAGTTTGATATGTTTAAATAATCTTGAACATAGATGGACTTGTACAGGTAGCCAAATTAGAGGAATACGAACACAGGGCAGAAACATAGTTGATGTGACATTTTTTTATTTTAAGTAGGTATTTCTTAGGATTAGTATTCTGTTTTGTTTGACTTAATATGTAATGACTAGCATTAAGAATAAAGGTCTTATACTTTTAAACCCCTTAATTGAATATTTTTATAGGAATGGGCATCACTTTGTCTTTAGCTGTTTTAGTTAGTGAGTAATGATTAGCAGACAGCATGATGAGTACCAAAAATAAAGCTTTCTCTGAAAATGCTAGGAATTTTTTGTGTAAAGTGTTCCCACATTTTTTGTTGTAATTTTCTTTTCCACAGTGTTTTTGAGACATTTCTGGCATGTTACTTTAGCTTCTTGTTTGATTTCTGTCAAACAGGATTTTTCAGTATTTGTGTTGCCAGTGAGAGGAAAAAGCAGATCATTGTTAACGTTAAAATGTTACTGAGATTTCAAAGGTGGGGGACATTATCTTTTCCTGTTTTTCTTTATGCTACAGCATTTGCAATGTACTGTTCTCAAAATAGTAAGGAACTTTTGGGAAATAAGTTTAGTTAGTTCTAGTTCACTAATTTCTCACATAAAACCAACAAAAAAGGTAGTGCCATCAGATTAAGCTATTAAACTATATTTACATAGTCTATATCTATAAACTATTAAGCTATACCATTACAACAATAACTACCCATGATATTGACTTACCAGAACTTATCCATTTTTATTCATACTGATCTTACTTTCAGGATAAAGGATTTTCTTCTTTTTCTATTGGTTATGAATGGAAGTCATCAATTTTTTTTTCTGACTTTCATCTTAATGGTTTGAAATAAAGAGTCAGATGCATGGCTTTTCAATTTCTTTTACTACTTTATTTTATTACCTGGTTATTTTAAGGTCAGAAGATTTCCATTTCCAAAATACATAATAGAAATAATAAAGCAGTAAAATTTGGACTTAGATAATATGGACATTTTTCTTAAAAGTGTCAACATGATTTACAAATTATTAAAAAGGCAGTAAAATTTGAACTTACATAGCATAAACTTTACCTTAAACTGTCAGATACATGATTTTAATGCTATTTTATTAATATATCACTAATAACTATTTTTCTTATCAACAGAGAAAGTGAAGTAAAATCCAGTTACTCAAAAAATCATTAGATTTGGAAACACTAGGTATTCATGTGTTAATTTGGTTTCATTTATCTGAAGTCTATAGTTCTGTATTATCTGATATCAAGTCTATATAATCAAATACCTGAAGGGAAAGTGAGGGTTTTTTTTTTTTTTTTTTTTTTTTTTTTTTTTTTTTTTTTACTGAATCAAGCTCCAAACATTATTTTTATGTTAGTTATATGGAGAATTGACGAAAGTGGTTTCATTTAAAGGCCATCTGTAGGAGATAATTGCTTCAGTTTTCCATTTAGCTAGAATGATCCTGACCATAATGCCCTCTTCTGTTGAATTCTTCCTCAAAGTAGGATTCCAGAATCGCTACAAAATCTGAAGCAGTGATCTTCATTTGGGTAACTCAGCATCCACACAGAAATCCTGTCATCATTCATTTGTAAAACAATAAGTCTACATATCTAAAAGAGTTTTTCATAAGAAGAATGTTCCATAGAAAAAATAGTTCTCAGGAAAAATAATTGGCCTTTCCCTTAGAGAAGATGCTATTAAATAGTGTGTTATGAGAATGGGTAACATTTTCCTGGTCTTTGTGATTTTTTCCAATATAAATTTTGGTTAGAGAAATCATTTCAAAATAGAATAATCAGTCTATAAGTGGTTCTTTTGAGGACTGTTAAGTGAAACGGCACAAAATAAAGCACTCATTTATGTTTGCAAAACTATTTTCATTCCCAGGAGGCTTGCAGCATTTGGTATTTCTAGAAAGCTACGGTAGAAGTGGTGCTAGAATTGTGATTTTTGCCAAGAAAAATATTCCCTAATGGCAATAGACCCTCCTGAAAAGAATTGAAAGTTAATAATGATAATAGCATGTTCTATGTATTGTCAGTATATTCTCTAATATTTATTATTAAGTATACATCAAGTATAGCCAATTGTGATAATAACAATTATATCATAACCTTATAAACACCTGTTGTCAAAGATCTTTGAAGCAAAGCTTGTAAGATCAGGTACCAACAGGAATGTGTTCCTTAAAATGATATGATTGTTTCAAAAATATTCTCCACCAGTCTATCCCTGTGGGAGAGTGCTTACATGGTCTGAGTGTTTGGGCAAAGTGCTTGAAACATTAAGACACAACAAAAATAGTTTTGAATGTTTTCTTGTTCAAAGTGCATTTGTTGTCAGGACACTGATCATTTTATATCTCGTGTCTCAAGTGTTTAAAACACTGTATTACAGGCTTGTGATTCCATGTTGGGTAACTTTTAAGTCCATGTGTCAGTAGTGAACGAGCTGATTAGTAGAGTGGAGGACTTCTGGGATCTCCCCTTCCCTTTATTGACAATCCTTTATAAAGAGAATGCCAGTCCTGCAGGCTAATAATAACAAATGGCACTCCCTTGTTCATTAGACATGCAGCAGTAAGATGGGTAGGATAACTATGGAAGTATATTTGCAATATGTTCTCTTTGATCAATACTCGTACAAATACTGCCTGCCATCTCTATTTACTCAAATTAATAATGTTTAATAGTATTTTTAATGTACTTACAATGTACTTAGAGTCTCTTGTAGGTTCCTGTGATCTTGAATTGGCGCTCATTTCAGACAATAATGGCGGTATTAGAAATTGCCATCCTCATCTTTTGCAATTATTTTAATTTTCAAAGTCACCATCATAGTACTTTTCATATTTTGAAATTTCTTCTTTTTTTTTAACTTCACTTTTCAGTTGAAGACCGTTATTCACCCCTGGAGGACTCATCAAGTTAGAGATTTTCAACTACTATCCTAAAAAGGATGCTTCACTAGAATAGTTTCATCTCATTAGGAATGTGGGAAAACAAGCAGCTACTTACCTCTTTTGGCTTAAACCAAAAGAACGTCCAACTGAAAGAAATAAACACAAACTATTCTGGTGATACTTCTAGAAAATGCACTAATGACCTGGGTGCTTATGGGTCATCGTCATTGTCATCATCACCATCACCATCATCATCATCATCATCATCAAATATAGTGCTTCCTATGTGTCCAGCACTGTTCTGAGATCCTACCCATATTAACTTAAAAAGAAGCCTTTGAGGTAGGTACTGTTCTTATCTTTGGGGGGGGGAGATAAAGGAGGCAAGGAGAACACGGAGGCAAGACTGGTTAAGAAACTTTCCCTAATCACCCAGGTAGAAGGTTCCAGAGCTAGAATTTGACCCCAGGCAGTTAGGCTTCAGAATGAACCCTGAGTTATCATGTTTTAGCTTCATGTCGTTATATCTTTCCTCTAGATTTTTTATGGTTTTGTATAACTTTGGGTGGGCAAACATTCACTTGAACTTTCCCATTTTTTAATCTTTTATTGGGGCTTTGAAAATATCTTTTTAATAATAAAAACTTATAGCTGCTACAAAATTCCCAGAGCATGTAACTTTTGAGAAGTTGTTCCAAGCCTTCATTTGTTTCTGGCCCAACTTTTTCTGAATCATCATTTACAAAATCAGAATAAGGCTGATCTTATAATATTGCCATGTTCAGCTCTCCAAAAATAACTGAGTAGCACATGACCTACCATTCTTATGGATTCTATTGAACGATGAGCTCAGCTGCTTGTACAAATCATTTTATTTGCCTTCTCCTTTAATACTGTTTATCAGAAAATCAGGAGGCAATATTTCCTTTTGTGGTGCTACTCAGAATATAAGAATTTTACACTTGTAAAATGTGCTTTCATATGTAGCCCACTATTATAAACAAAGCCAATTAAAGTGTGCTGAGTTATAACTATTTTCTAAATCACAAAATTCCATATTATGTTTGTTATTGCCTTAAAATATTTTTAAAAATCGAGTTAAAAGAGCTTGGGTGGATAGAATTTAGCAAGTGGCAAAAAGAAAAAAAATGACCTCTTGATTGTTAGATCAAATGCAGTTGAATTTTGACCTGCCTGTGATGGCCTTGTCCACAGTTAATGACTAAATTGATCTATTCTTTGTTGATTTGTTTTTTTCTTGTCAGCTTTAAAGATCAATTTTTGCCTTATTGCTCAGGTTGTCATGTACCCACCTATCAATCAGGGATATGTCTCAGGTAAAGATAGACAATAAGGAAGTCAGATCGTTGAGTTGAAGAAATCACAGATGTTGAGGAATACATTTTTTTAGTATTTTGTTTCATCAGGTTGGCTATTTATATCTATTAAAATGTGTAGATAATGAATGACTTGCTCATTACTTATTAAATGTCTCTTGGTGTATGGTGATGATCTAGATTCTATCCCAAATCAGGCCAAGAACCTGATAGCTTATGGTTTATAATCTAGGGCCAGAAAAAACAAGCATATATTAAAAAAAATTAAGTTTATTTATTTTGAGAGACAGAGTGTGAAAGCACACATGGGGGAGGAACAGAGAGAGAGTGACAGAGAGAGAATCCCAAGCAGGCTCCACAATGTCAGCAGAGAGCCCAATGTGGGGCTTGAACTCATGAACCAAGAGATCATGACCTGGGCTGAAATCCAGTTGGATGCTTAACTTAACCCAGGCACCCAATGAGCATAAGTTTTTTAATATAATGGATATTTAAATAATGGATACATCATATGTGGAACAGGGAAGAGATAAATGCATTTTGTGGTAGCAAAGATTAAGAGTGTTTAACAAAGGGGTTTAGAAAAGGTCTCTTTGCCTTAATGCTAGTCAGAGGTAATTCATCAATGGGGTATATTTTCAAGAGGAGTTGGACACAGGGAAATAGCTGTTAGTAGGCTTGATTTGGCATAATAAAGACATTCTAGGAATGGACTTTAACATGGAAAATACAGATGTGGAATGATAGCACTGGAGGCAAGGTACAACGTGGACCTTGCAACAGGCATAAGTAAATAGAAGGCAGAACTAAAAGTTGAAGACTTTCCTTAATTCTCTGAAAGAAAGTGGTCTTTTAATGAAGCCAGAGTACTATGAAGACCCTGTTCACACCTGGAAAAAATGTATAGAATGTGTTACATTTAAATTAAAGTCATCCTATAACAAATTAGTCATTAAGCATATTCTAGAACACTTTCTTAACTGGTGTCTGAAGCACCTGGAAAATAATCATTAAGATTTCATTTATATTTGGTGATAGGCAGATCATTCCCTAGAACATTGTCTAAATGCTGCTGAGAGATGTAATTTGACTAGTAGATTAATGGTTTCTGGTGATCTTAATGTTAACATAACATTTGGAGGCATTGCTCATCAGGGGTGCAATATTGTGTTTCACAAGATGCATGAGACAAAGGCACTTAATGAGTTTTGGCTGCACTGCACATATTGTGCACAACTCTGTTCAAACTGTTACAGGCTTCCTGCCAAGATATGTAGGAGAAATTGCCTAAAAGATTAGTAGAAGAAATGGCTTCATCCCCTGCCGTGTACCCTTGTGATTGGTTTGTCAACAGTTGGAGAAAATTTTGGTATAGACAGTAAACAATTAGTGTCCATTGATAGAAAGGCTGGATGCCTATAGAAGATTTATGAAAAGAGAAATAGTGACTTAGTATAGTAATTTCTTCTTTGTGATAAGTGGTGGTTTTCATAGGTAATGGCTACTCCTAATATTCATTATTCATGTCCATTCACATTTTTAATAAAAATGATCTGTGATAAATTCCATTTGATATACTTCTAGAAAGTGAACGGCTAGATAACATTGCAAGTTTAATATTCCTTTTTTTGTATACATAGCAAAAATATAAAACTATTCACATCCTTATTAAATTTTAAACATAGATAAATAACAATTAAAGTTGTTGCCCATTAATAGTATACAAATGAAAAGTGGCAAAGGCTGTTTGTTATCCTACGTGGTCTGCTGCTTAGAGGACACACATGCATAAACATTATTCCTGGGTTGTAGAATCAGTGTACAATTGAAGAATAAATTACCTATAAAATTTTAAACATACACAACTGGAATAGCTTTATTTAAAAAATTGTGGGTTTTTACAAATTCTCTAGTGTATACTCTTTGTTGGTTATCAACATTTTTTCTTGTATGTTATCTTAAACATATCCATTCTTTATCAGCTTATAAATGTTTTACACAGTAACAAAGCTTAACTTTTTTGTTACCCCATTACAAAACATATTGGCCAATATTTATTGGATGTTTTCTATGTGCCAGGAACTGTTCAAGGTGCTTTATATGTGTTAACTTATATATTAACTCACAATAACCCTAAGAGGTAATTACTGTTATCAATATCACTTTACAGAAATGTGAGGTACTGAGTAATCAGGAAGTTTGTCCAACCTCAGAGCTGGCAAGTGGTGAAGTGAGGATTCAGTTTGGATAGTCTGACTGAGTCAGTCCTGTCGACAATTATGTATATTACCTTTTCAGATTTTCTGGGAATAAATGTTTGTGGTGACTTTGAACTGTAGAATGGTTTTAAATTAGAGGATCTTTTTAGGGGTGCACATGTTATGTTTTTAAAAAAGGTAACAGCCAAACTAAGATTTGAAATAAGTTTGTGTTCAGTATAATTATTATTTTTACCGTAATAACTATTTTACATATATGGCTCAATAAATCAATACATTCATACTGTCGTGCAATTATCACCACTATCCATCGGCAGAACTTTTTCTTCATCCCAGAATGAAATTCTATACCCATTAAATAATACCTTCCCACTCTCCCTTTTGTCAGCCCCTAGAAAACACTATTCTACTTTCTGTCTCTGTATCTCACTTTTCCCTTCTATAAAGTGATGCTGATAACAGTAATTAGCTCTTAGGGTTATTGTGAGTTAATAATAGGCTTAGCATAGCATAATATCTCTTCAGAGCTATGTCAGACTGTAAGGGGAGGCACTTGGATGGTAGCGTTCTTCTAAGATGAACCCAGCATCATTTAAATTGCTTGCTATTTCACTATTGCTTTCTGCCCAAAGAGAAATACTTTCATGGTATGGGTGTTGGGTGGGGAGTGGGGATGGCAGGGGGCTGTGAGTGGGAAAGAGGCAAGATGGGAAGGAAGGAAATTTGAAGAACCTAGTAGCAGGAATGAAATAGATAATTGGCTTATAGCAGGATTCCAGTGGGGTGTGTGTATGTCTGTGTCTATGTTGGTAGAGCTTGAGGAGTTAGGGATAGATATATCAGAATTAACTGTGAGTTGTTTTCAAACTATTCTTTGCTGCTTTTCACTCCAGTTCTTCAGGAATCAAACTAGAGTCTTTGGGGGTGGAAGTCTATGCCATTTGTAGAAGCCCTTTTGGTGGCATAGACACTCCCCAAAGCTCATACCCACACGGCTTTATACACCACTACACAGGCACTCACACATCATTTAAGAACCACTGCACTGACTATACCATATAAAAAGGAGAAAAAAGAAAGGCTAGTCCATAGCTAGCCTAACCAGATTACTTTGCAACACATTTGGGAAGATGGAGGCAAGCAGAACTGGGAATTTCAAGTATATTTCGGCCAACGATCTTGGACAATGATGCCAAGAAACAGAGAACATGGTTGTAGTTATGAAACACAAACAAACAAAAATGATAGAAGAAATCAAAAGATGGCACATGCACAGAGTTAGTCTAGGAAGGCTCCACGGGCTCAGGACTGAGGCCAGGAAACAGAGCCTGTGGCTTTATCAACAAACACATAACTAGATATGAAAATAAGCAAAAAATCAACTTAACACTTGTTTCAAGACAAACATTGAAGTACTCTGTTTTTAGGGATTTGATCATTTTACTTTTAAAATTGTTAAAATAGATTCCTATGGTTCATTTGAGATGAATGCCTAATTCACTTATTTTTTAGAGGTCTTAAAAATGAACATATCTTGAGTAAAGTTCAGGCAGGATCACCAACTTGTCTTGATTTTCCCAGGACTCTGTCAGTTTCAGCACTGAAAGTCACAGGTTTTCTGGTATTCTTTTAGTGTCAGGCATTTGGTGATAATCGGTCACTCTAAGTTTAAGACATATTTATTTATAACCATATCTTTATCATTTTATGATAGATATATTAATTATATTTTCCTACTCTGTATTTCTTTCTGTTTTCATTTTCATATGTCAGAGTAATAAATAGTATACAATAAAGCCAACTTTTCTTCGAATTGCAAAACTGTAGTTCTGAAGCAGACATTTTTGCTTTCAAAGGAAGAAGGAGGCAAAATGTTATTGAAAGCAGTTGCATTTAATGCTTAAAGTGATACTTCCTAAATTGGATACCTGGCTGGTGACCAGATGTTTTAGGAATGTATCTTAATTAATTATAATGTCTGGCTTCAAAATGCACATGCATGTGTTTGGAAAATCTATCTGTTGGACATATATGTCTTTCTTAAAATAATTCACTCCGATGGAAAGGAAGAAAGCACAGGTGTTAGAATTATTGCTTTCAGATATTCATTTGTTCTCAGATATTCATTTAAAACTGTTCCTTTTTCTTCTAATATTAGCATTTTGCACTATTCATTTCCCTCTAGGCATTGCTTTAGCATCTTCCTATTCCTTTTGATACACTGTTTTTATTTTCATTAAGTTCAAAACATGTTCTCAGTTTCCTTTCAACTTGCTCATTGACCCGTGGGATATTTAGAAGTATGTTGTTTTATCTCCAAATATTTTGCAGTTCTATAGATCTTTTTATTATTTAATAACTATTTTATTTTTTACGAATGGAGAAGACACTGTGTATGCTATCAATTATTTTCATTTGGTTGCGGTTTGTTTGAGGCACAGATTAAGGTCCATCTTGCTGAATGTTCCATGTCCACTTAAATAAACGTTGAATCTGCTGTCGTTGGATTAAATCAGTTAATATTGAAGTCTTCTAGATCCTTAGCGATTTTCTACTTGTTCTATCAATTACTAAGAGTTGTGCCGGAATCTCAATCAATAGTTGCAGACTTGTTCATTTTTCTTTTAAACCTTAGTAGTTTGTACTTCAGCTCTGTTGCTAAGTGCGTACATATTTAGGAACTTTATGTCTCCTTGGTGAATCTAACCCTTTATCATTGTGTATTTTCTCCCTTTATGCCGTGTAACATTCCTTATTCTGCAGTCTATTTTGATAGTAATACAGCCACTTCAGCTTTATTTTGATTTCTGCTTGCATAGTTTGTTTTCCCCATCCTTTTTCTTTTGGCTTACCTATCTTTATATGGAAAGTGGATTTCTTATAAACAGCATAGGTTTGGATTCTGCTTTATTCAATTTGATCATCTCTATATTTTAATTAGTATGTTTTAATCATTTACCTTTAATGTAACTATTTTATATGGTTTAATTGAAATATGCCCATATTGCTACTTTCTAGGTGTTCTGCTTGTTTTTCTCTTCCACTTTTCCTTGTTCTGCCTGCTTTTGAATCATTTACTATGATTCCGTTTTAACTTTATTGGCTTATTATTTATACCTCTTATTATTTTAGTGTTTTCCTTGGGTTTACAGTATACATCTTTGATTAATCACAACTTACCTTTAAGTAACATTGTAACACTTCGTGTGTAATGTCAGAAACTTACGGCAGTATACTTCCAATTCATCCCTCTCAATTTTTCGCTATTGGTGTCATAAATTTTTCAGGTCTTAGAAAAATACAACCTTTAGGACAAAGCTAGTCATACTCATTCATTTATGTATAATTTATGGCTACTTTCATGCTACAAGGGCACAGTTGAGTAATTGCAACAGAGACCTATGTATGGCCCACAAGGCTGAAGATATTTACTACTTGATGTTTTAAAGAAAAAATTTGACAACTCCTGCTTTAAACAGTTATCCTTTGCAGTGTGATTAAGAAAAGATTATCTTTTATATTTACTTTTGTTTTAACCATAGTTAGCAATCTTCTTTTTGTTTCCCCAGGAGATCCAAGTTCTTGGGTTTTATCATATTCCTTTTTGCTGAAGAACTTCTCTTTAATATTGTAGTTCAGGTCTGGTGGTAATGAATCTCTCAGTTTTGTTTAATCTGAAAAAATATTTGTATTTTATTTTTTAGTTATTTTTGATGAACATATTTTTTCTGGCTTCACAGTTGTATTTTATCTCTCAGTCCATAGTCTAGCTTGCATAGTTTCTTTCAAAACTTCTGCACTAATTCTTACTTTTATTTCTTTGTATATATATTTTTTTATTTTTGGCCATGTCCAGTACTTTTTCTTTGTCTTTAATGTTCAACTATTTGAATTTGATGTGCCTAGGGGTAGGTTTCTTTGTTTCCTGCCCCTTTTCTCTGTGTTCTCCTTCTGGGATTCCAGTTATGCTTATGTTAGATTATTTGATATTTTTTCACTGCTCTTGAATGCTTTATTATTTTTTTCAATTTCTCTCTTTCTTATCTTTGTCTTTTAGCTGGTGTAATTTCTATTGAGCTATCTTCAGATTCATTGGTTCTTTTCTTGACTACGTCAAATCTAATGAATCTCTCAAAGTCACCCTTCATGACTATTACCATTGACTTTTATTTCTAGCAGTTTTTTCAGCTCTCCTACAATTTCCATTTTTTCTGCTGGAATTCCCAATCTGATTGTTTTTCAACTTTTGCACTAGATCTTCTAACATATTAATCATAGTTGTTAAAAAAAATTCCTGTCTGGGGATGTGGGAGTGGCTTTGTCGGTTAAGCATCAACTCTTGATTTTAGCTCAGGTCACGATCTCATGCATGGTTCATGGGTTTTGGTCCCACGTTTTGCTCTGTGCTAAGAGTGCAGAGCCTGCTTGGGATTTTCTCCCTTTGTTTCTCTCTGCCTTTCCCCTGCCTGAACTCTCTTTCTCAAAATAAATAAGTAAACAAAAAAAAAAAAAATCCCAATCTGATAGTACTAACAGTTGCAGTGCTTCTGTTTGGATAGTTTCTAGTGCTCTACTTTTAAGTTTTTAAGTTTAATGATATTTTCTCTATCAGTATCTGCTAAACCTATCCTATAGGATAGTTTTCATTTCTTCTTTGAGATTTCCTATTTTTTTCCTCATTATGTGTATGTTTTACTTTAAATCTATCTATCTATTTAAGTTGATTCATTTATTTTGAGAGAGAGAGAGAGAGAGAGAGAGAGAGCACATGTATGTGTGTGAGTGGGGGAGGAGCAGAGAGAGAGGAGGAGAATCCCAAGCAGGCTCTGCACTGTTAGCACAGAACCCAATGTGAGGTTCTATCCCATGAACTATGAGACCATGAACTGAGCTGAAATCAAGAGTTAGTCACTTAACCGACTGAGTTACCCAGGTTTCCCTCAATATATTTTTCATCACTGCTTTAAAGTCTCATAATTCTATCTCTTTCTTTTAATTTCCATTTTAGGATCAATGTTTATTTATGATTTTTTTTAATTTTCTTCTTTGCATATCTAGTAATTTCTTATTGGATGGTGGACATCGTTGAGCTCACATTGTGAGTGTCTGTATTTTATAGACTGTTAATAGAATGTTGAAGTTTGCTCACGTAGACAGTACATTTTCTAGAGTGTGTGGTTTATCATTTTGAGACTTCATTTTAAGCTTTATTAGGAAAACTCTCTAGAATTTTTCTTACAGGACTATATTAGCTACTTTTCATGTATGGTTTTTCTTTTTTACAAAATTTTTAATGTTTATTTATTTTTGAACAACAGACAGAAAGCATGAGCAGGAGGAAGAGCAGAGAGTCATGAACCATGAGATCATGACCTGAGCCGGAGTCAGACACTTAACTGACTGAGCCACCTGAGAGCCCATCATGTATGTTTTTTCTTAATAATAATGGACACTAGCTCAAGTTCAAAAAGAGAAATGTGGTATGAATCTAGTATAAGGGTTTGACACTAGAAAATTCACAATAAAGTACCTATTTAGAAAAACCATGAAATCTTTATTCATTTATTTATCAATCAAATATTATCCCCATGAGGACTAGGAAGGTATTAAAAAGAAGAGGCAGATTCATGGATTTTAGGCCAGGAAATGTAGAGAGGGTTGTGGGAATTCTGAGGAAAGAGTACAGTCTTCTGGTTTTAGGAGGTGCTAGGAAGTCAGATTCATGAAGGAAGTGATATTTTAATTGGATCTTCAAGGGAGGAAGGAAGGAAGGAAGGAAGGAAGGAAGGAAGGAAGGACGGACTTAAATTATGAGGTCTGGTGGAGGAAAGACATTTCAGGCATTGCTAAAGGATATAAACAATTTTAGAAAACTGGTAAAAATCAGCATGTCAAAGGTGTCAAAAGAGTTATGTGGGCATATAATAGTACTTAATATGGTTACGGTACATGTAAAATGAAATAATGCATGTAAAATGCTTAAAAAAGATTTGACATGTGGTATGTACTAAAATATTTTGAATGTATTTGGGGACAAATATTTGATATTTTTTGTTTTTATTTTATTTTATTTATTTTTTAATTTAATTTTTTAAAATTTACATCCAAATTAGTTACCATATAGTGCAACAATGATTTCAGGAGTAGATTCCTTAGTGCCCCTTACCCATTTAGCCCATACCCCCTCCCACAACCCCTCTAGTAACCCTCAGTTTGTTCCCCATATTTATGAGTCTCTTTTGTTTTGTCCCCCTCCCTGTTTTTATATTATTTTTGTTTCCCTTCTCTTATGTTTATCTGTTCTGTCTCTTAAAATCCTCATATGAGTGAAGTCATATGATTTTTGTCTTTCTCTGACTGACCAATTCCACTTAGCATAATACCCTCCAGTTCCATCCACGTAGTTGCAAATGGCAAGATTTCATTCTTTTTGATTGCTGAGTAACACTCCATTGTATGTATGTGTGTATATATATATATATATATATACACCACATCTTCTTTATCCATTCATCAATCGATGGACATTTGGGCTCTTTCCATACTTTGGCTATTGTTGATAGTGCTGCTATAAACATGGGGGTGCATGTGTCCCTTCAAAACAGCACACATGTATCCCGTGGATAAATGCCTAGTACTGCAGTTGCTGGGTTGTAGGGTAGTTCTATTTTTAGTTTTTTGAGGAACCTTCATACTGTTTTCCAGAGTGGTTGCACCAGCTTGCATTGCCACCAACAATGCAAGAGATCCTCTTTCTCCACATCCACACCAACATCTGTTGTTGCCTGAGTTGTTAATGTTAGCTGTTCTGACAGGTGTAAGGTGGTATCTCATGGTGGTTTTGATTGTATTTCATGGATGATGAGTGATGTTGAGCATTTTTTCATGTGTCAGTTGGCCATCTGGATGTCTTCTTTGGAGAAGTGTCTATTCATGTCTTTTTCCCATTTCTTCACTGGATTATTTGTTTTTTGGGTGTTGAGTTTCATAAGTTCTTTATAGATTTTGGATACTAACCCTTTATCTGATATGTCGTTTGCAAATATATTCTCCCATTCTGTAAGTTGCCTTTTAGTTTTGCTGATTGTTTCCTTCGCTGTGCAGAAGCTTTTTATTTTGATGAGGTCCCAGAAATTCATTTTTGCTTTTGTTTCCCTTGCCTCTGGAAACGTGTTGAGTAAGAAGTTGCTGTGGCCAAGATCAAAGAGGTTTTTGCCTGCTTTCTCCTTGAGGATTTTGATGGCTTCCTTTCTTACATTTAGGTCTTTCATCCATTTTGGGTTTATTTTTGTGTATGGTGTAAGAAAGTGGTCCAGGTTCATTCTTCTGCATGTCGCTGTCCAGTTTTCCCAGCACCACTTGCTGAATAGACTGTCTTTATTCCATTGGATATTCTTTCCTGCTTTGTCAAAGATTAGTTGGCCAGACGTTTTTGGGTCCATTTCTGGGTTCTCTGTTCTGTTCCATTGATCTGAGTGTCTCTTCTTGTGCCAATACCATACTGTCTTGATGATTACACCTTTGTAGTATAGCTTGAAGTCTGAGATTGTGATGCCTCCTGCTTTGGTTTTCTTTTTCAAGATTGCTTTGACTATTCAGGGTCTTTTCTGGTTCCATAAGAATTTTAGGACTATTTGTTCTAGCTCTGTGAAGAATGCTGATGCTATTTTGACAGGGACTGCATTGAATATATAGATTGCTTTGGGTAGTATCAACATTTTAACAATATTTGTTCTCTCTATCCAGGAGCATGAAATTTTTTCCCATTTTTTTTGTGTCTTCTTCAATTTCTTTCATAAGCTTTCTATAGTTTTCAGTGTATAGATTTTTCACCTCTTTGGTTAGATTTATTCCTAGGTGTTTTATGTTTTTTTTTGTGCAACTGTAAATGGGATCATTTCCTTGATTTGTCTTTCTGTTGCTTCATTGTTGGTGTATAGGAATGCAACTGATTTCTGTGTGTTGATTTTATATCCTGCAACTTTGTTGAAATCATGAATCAATGCTAGCAGTGTTTTGGTGGAATCGTTTGGGTTTTCCGTATAGAGGATCATGTCATCTGCGAAGAGTGATAGTCTGACCTCCTCCTGGCCAATTTGGATGCCTTTTTTTTCTTTGTGTTGTCTGATTGCAGAGGCTAAGACTTTGAATACTATGTTGAATAACAGTGGCGAGAGTGTACATCCCTGTCTTGTTCCTGACCTTATGGGAAAGCTCTCAGTTTTTCCCCATTGAGGATGATATTAGCACTGGGTCATTCATATATGGCTTTTATGATCTTGAGGTATGCTCCTTCTATCCCTAATTTCTTGAGGGTTTTTATCAAGAAAGGATGCTGTATTTTGTCAAATGCTTTCTCTGCATCTATTGAGAGGATCATATGGTTCTTGTCCTTTCTTTTATTGATATGATGAATCACGTTAATTGTTTTGTGGATATTGAACCAGCCCTGCATCCCAGGTATAAATCCCACTTGGTCGTGGTGAATAATGTTTTTAATGTATTGTTGGAGTCAGTTGGCTAATATCTTGTTGAAGATTTTTGCATCCATGTTCATCAGGGAAATGGTCTATAGTTCTCCTTTTTAGTGGGGTCTCTGTCTGGTTTTGGAATCAAGGTAATGCTGGCTTCATAGAAAAGAGTTTGGAAGTTTTCCCTCCATTTCTATATTTTGGAACAGCTTCAAGAGAATAGGTGTTAATTCTTCCTTAAATGTTTGGTAGCATTCCTCTGAAAGCCATCTGGTCCTGGACTCTTGTTTTTTGGGAGATTTTCGATTACTGATTCGATTTACTTACTGGTTATGGGTCTGTTCAAATTTTCTACTTCTTTCTGTTTCAGTTTTGGTAGTGTATATGTTTCTAGGAATTTGTCCATTTCTTCCAGATTGCCCATTTTATTGGCATATAATTCCTCATAATATTGTCTTATCATTGTTTGTATTTCTGCTGTGTTGGTTGTGATGTCTCCTCTTTCATTCTTGGTTTTATTTATTTGGGTCCTTTCCTTTTTCTTTTTGATCAAACTGGCTAGTGGTTCATCAATTTTGTTAATTCTTTCAAAGAACCAGCTGCTGATTTCATTAATCTGTCCTACTGTTTTTTTGGTTTTAATAGCGTTAATTTCTGCTCTAGTCTTTATTATTTCCTGCCTTCTGCTGGTTTTGGGTTTTATTTGCTGTTCTTTTTCCAGCTCTTTAAGGCGTAAGGTTAGGTTGTGTATCTGAGATCTTTCTTCCTTCTTTAGGAAGGCCTGGATTGCTTTATACTTTCCTCTTATGACCACCTTTGCTGCGTCCCAGAGGTTTTGGATTGTGGTGTTATCATTTTCATTGGCTTCCATATATTTTTTAATTTCTTCTTTAACTTCTTGGTTTGCCCATCCATTCTTGAGTAGGATGTTCTTCAGTCTCCAAGTACTTATTACCTTTCCAAGTTTTTTCTTGTGGTTGATTTTGAGTATCATAGCGTTGTGTTCTGAAAATATGCAGAGTATGATCTCGATCTTTTTGTACTTACTTAGGGCTGATTTGTGTCCCAGTATATGGTCTATTTTGGAGAATGTTCCATGTGCACTGGAGAAGAATGTATATTCTGCTGCTTTAGGATGAAATGTTCTGAATGTATCTGTTAAGTCCATCTGGTCCAGTGTGTCATTCAAAGCCATTGTTTCCTTGTTGATTTTTTGATTAGAAGATCTGTCCATTGCTGTGAGTGGGGTGTTGAAGTCTCCTACTATTATGGTATTACTATCAATAAGTTTCTTTATGTTTGTGATTGAGTTATAGATTTAGGTTCTTCCACATTTGGCACATAAATGTTTACAATTGTTAGGTCTTCTTGATGGATAGACCCCTTAATTATGATATAATGCCCTTCTGCATCTCTTGATACAGTCTTTATTTTAAAATCTAGATTGTCTGATATAAGTATGGCTACTCCTGCTTTCTTTTGTTGACCATTAGCATGATAGATGGTTCTCCATCCCCTTACTTTCAATCTGAAGATGTCTTTAGGTCTAAAGTGGGTCTCTTGTAAACAGCATATAGGTGGATCTTGTTTTCTTATCCATTCTGTTACCCTATGTCTTTCAATTGGAGCATTGAGTCCATTGACACTTAGAGTGAGTACTGAAAGATATGAATTTATTGCCATTATGTGTTTTGTAGAGTTGGAGTTTCCGGTGGTGTTCTCTGGTCTTTTTTAATCTTAGTTGCTTTTGAGATATATATATATATATATATATATATATATATATATATATATTATTTTCATCTTTTCTCCCCTCAGAGAGTTCCCCTTAAAATTTCTTGCAGGGCTGGTTTAGTGGTCACAAACTCCTTTAATTTTTGTTTGTCTGGGAAACTTTTTATCTCTCCTTCCATTTTGAATGACAACCTTGATGGATAAAGGATTCTTGGCTGCACATATTTCTGATTCAGCACATTGAATATATCCTGCCACTCCCTTCTGGCCTGCCAAGCTTCTGTGGATAGGTCTGCTGCAAACCTGATCTGTCTTGCCTAGTAGGTTAGGGACTTTTTTCCCCTTGCTGCTTTCATGATTCTCTCCTTGCCTGAGTATTTTGTGAATTTGACTATGATATGCCTTGTTGATGGTTGGTTTTTGTTGAATCTAATGGGGGTCCTCTGTGCTTCCTGGATTTGATGTGTCTTTCCCCAGGTTTGGAAAGTTTTCTGCTATGATTTGCTCACATAATCCTTCTACCCCTATTTCTCTCTCTTCCTCTTCTGGGACCCCTATGATTTTGATGTTGTTCCTTTTTAATGAGTCACTGATTTCTCTAATTCTTAAATCGTGCTCTTTTGCCTTAATCTCCCTCTTTTTTTCTGCTTCATTATTTTTTATAAATTTGCCCTCTATATCACTGATTCTCTGTTCTGCCTTATCCATCCTTGCCGCCGCTGCATCCATCCGTGATTGCAGCTCAGTTTTAGCATTTTTAATTTCATTCTGACCATTTTTTTATTTCTTTTATCTCTGCAGAAAGGGATTCTAATCTATTTTGACTCCAGCTAGTATTCTTATTATCGTGATTTTAAATTCTGGTTCAGACATCTTGCTTGTATCTCTGTGGGTTAAATCCCTGGCTGTCATTTCCTTGTGCTCTTTCTTTTGGGGTGAATTCCTTCATTTTGTCATTTTGAAGGGAGAAAGGAATCAATGAGGTAGAAAAATTAAAATTAAAAAATTTAAATTAAAAAAATACTAAAATTAAAAAATTAAACATACACACACACACACACACACACAAATCGAATAGATGATGCAAGATCCTAGGTGTGTGTTGGTCTGGGTGTTGAAAGTGGTTTGACAGATTGGACAAAAACCAAAGCGGGGGTGGGGGGAGGAAAAAAAAAAAAGGAAATCATTTGAGAATTTGAAAAAATGAAAACACTGAAGTAGACTAAAATGAAATGATTGGAGTAAAATAGAATTTGAAAAATATACACAAAAGTAAAGAATATAGTAGAAAAAATTAAAGAAAAATATTTTCAATAAAAATTGAAAGTAAAAATGACTTTTTTCTTTTTCTGTATCCAAGAAAAAGAAAAGAAACAAAAAAGAGAAAAAAGAGAAAAAAAAGAAAAAAAGAAAATTGTTTGAAAATTTGAAAAAGTGAATACACTGTAGTAGACTAAAATGATGGAAGTAAAATAGAATTTGAAAAAAAATTACATAAAAGCAAAAAAATATAGTAAAAAATTAAAGAAAAATATTTTAAATAGAAATTGAAAGTAAAAATGAAGTTTTTCTTTCTGCATTCAAGAAAAAGAAAAGAAACAAAAAAGAAAAAAAGAAAAGAAAAATATCGTTTGAAAATTTGAAAAGATGAATACATTGAAGTAGACTAAAATAAAATGATGGAAGTGAAATAGAATTTGAACAATTATACAAAAGTAAAAATATAGTAGTAAAAATTAAAGAAAAATATTTTTAATAAAAATTGAAAATAAAAATGAATTTTCTCTTTCTGTATTCAAGAAAAAGAAAAGAAGTGTAAAAGAGGAAAAAAAAAGGAAAGAAAATTGAATAGATGGACCTGCTAACAGATTGAAGTAGGACTGAAATTACTTCGTTTCCCTTAGAAGTCAAACTATGAAGCACTTTACAATCCATAAACTAAGCCGGCGGTGAGACTTGTGTTCTTAAAGAGCGAAGTTGGCCCAGTTGGGTGGGACTCAGTGTAAAGGCTCCATTCTCCACTAGATGGCGCTGATAGCCTACTGGGGTGGAGTGTTGCGGCGCTCGTAAGTGCGTATGCACAAGCGCGGGGGGGGGGGGGGGGGAATGACTCCACCCAGTAACCCAGTCTGTTCT
The DNA here is from genome assembly GCF_022079265.1 of Lynx rufus. Taxonomy (NCBI): domain Eukaryota; kingdom Metazoa; phylum Chordata; class Mammalia; order Carnivora; family Felidae; genus Lynx; species Lynx rufus. The sequence continues at coordinate 130,436,267 of NW_025814867.1, read as the reverse complement.
CCCGGATCAGCAAAAGTGCACCCGTCCTGTCTTCAGCTTTCGTCCACTCCCTGCTTTTTCACTCTCCGTGACCGGGCCGCAGGCAGTACCTCTCTCCCGAGTTTTGTCCCAGATGCAGATGTTTTCCCCAGCCCCTTACTTCTGAAGGACTGTGGCTTTGACCCGTTCTGCCCCTCTGCGGGAGGGTCTCACCAAGCAAGGCCGAACATTGGCTGAACCCAGTTCACTTGCTGGAACTTGCTGCTGCCGGTGCCCCGAGACTGCGGCCAGGTGCCAGGCCGCCGCTGAAAAAGTTCGTGAGATAGTGTAGCAGCTGCATTTCAGGGATTATGGGAAATCACAAGACACATCTGGCACCAGGCTCCACCCTTAACGACCTTGTTCCAGCACCAGCGAATGTGGCCGTTTTCTGGGATCTGCTGGGACCGGGTGGTTTCAACAGTCTCCACCAAATGTCCTTCCAGCAGTGGAACCGCTTTTCCCGTGTGGCCTGAGAACCTCCTGGATCCCACTTTGTTCCTGGGGATTCGACCTTCCCACCAGAGCACCACCAGGTATCGAGCTGCGGAGCTGCAGCCTTTGCGCTCCCCTTGTTTACAGTCTTAATGGAATTTAAACCCTCTCCTTTCTCCTTTCTCCTCTCTCCGTTCACAAAAGCACCTCCCTTCCTGCTCCTTTTCGCTTCTCAAGTTTACCTCTCCGCACCGCGTACCTGCTGAATTCTGTGGTTCTGTTTGTGCAGACTGTTGTGTTAATCCTCCAATCAGTTTTCTAGGTGTGTAGGATGGTTTAGTGTTGGTCTGGCTGTATTTCATGGACACGAGACACAGAAAAAACTTTCCTGCTGTTGCGCCATCTTGGCTCCTCTCTATGTGATATTTTTTAAACTGGAGATGAGAAGCTTGTGTATATTTATTAAAAAATAAATGTGAATGTTCCATTACATTTTTAAGAGATATTTAAAACCAGTTATTTTTGTTTCTAAAATTATTAAATTTTTATTGTCTTATTTTTAAGATTAAACCTTATTTATTGAAGACCCTCTATAAAGGTGGACATTTTAATCTTCATTCTTTAATTCTGGCAATACACATCATAGCATTAGAAAGAGAAACATGCTTTGAACTTGACTTCGAGAGACTTAGATCAATAAATATCTGAACAATTATACAAAAATAATTCTGGTTTTTTTTTCAGTTATATAGGATTTACATTTGCAACTTATAATTGATCTTTGTCATGTTTGGTGACCTTGACTTTTTGACATCGTTGCCAAATATTCAATCATTGTTATATAGATTCATGTTCTTGTCATATATCTAGTAATTGATCTATTCTTTATTATGTTAAACCTATTTGGATTTAGAAGGATGGGCTTCTTCCTAATTAACCTTAGCTGTTAAGATAAGATTATATTGCAGATTGACACTGGCAGTTTATTTTATGACATTGTTTATTTGGTGTTCAGGAAAGCAGTTAATCCCTTAGCTAAAAAACTGTCAACCAGATTGTTTTGGGAGCCAGAATTTGGCTTTCACAGTTTAAAAAAAAAAAACGTATTTTGACACAAAACTAGAGAAATAATCATGAAAATCACTAAGTACCTAGGAACCAAATCCAATTTAAATAGCATATAAACTTTTAATAAAAATTACATAAATTTCTTGGAACTTGATATTATAAATAGCAATAAACCAGTGGAAAAGATGCATTACTGTGACGAAAGAAATATTCACAGGAGTTGAGATATCCATGTGTTCAAGAACATCAGGAAAGGAGACTTGTGATTGATACAAGCTTCTAATATGGAGGTTAACATTTTTGTTCCCTTTTTAGGTAGAGTTAATGTATTCTGAAGTATTTGTCAAGCTGCTTCTACTTTTGTAGGTAATGAGACAACAGATATAGTAAATATAAATTTAGATTTCAGGATGCCTATAATTAGATCAGACATATTTGTATGACATAACGAAATGAGAAATTATCTTGTTCAACCACCTTACTTTATAAATAAGGAAATTTTATGTTATTTTAGCAATTCATAGACATGATAGGATTTTATGGTAGAGTTGGGGACTCAATGACAAGTTTTTATTTAAAGAAAAAATTTTTAATGTTTACCTATTTTTGAGAGAGAGACACACACATGAGTGGGGGAGGGACAGAGAGAGAGGGAGATACAGAATCCGAAGCAGGCTCCTGGCTCTGAGCTGCAGCACAGAGCCCGATGTGGGTCTCGAACTCATGAACCGTGAGGTCGTGACCTGAGCCAAAGTTGGATGCCCAACCAACTGAGCCACCCAGGTGCCCCTCAATCACAGGTTTTTAAATCTTTTCTTTGTTTCTACACTAAACAAAAGAATATGGTTGGGTCGCCTTTTCTCCTTCTGTGCAATGGGCATTCTCGTCATGCCATTTTATCACAATCATTGTGAGGATTAACTGAATAAATATTGCAAAACAAATGTTAAGAATATATCAAGGACTCAACCTGAAGCTGTTAGCAGCAGCATTATTTTCAGTTCTGTTATCTGGCAAAGACTATATTTAACGCCTTAGGAGTTTAGACGAAAACATAATTAATGTAGAATGGATAAGCAGATTCTCGGCCACACAGTAGAAGAGCACATGGTTCTGTGCAGTGGTTAAACGAGGGCTTCTAGACGAAGGCAATTTGTGGGTAAACCCTCTGTCACTCACTAACGGTACAACTATGTACAATTCAGTTATAATTTTAAAAGCTTGAGCTTCCTCAGGTTTATAATGATAAAACCTGTGCATAAATGTGTCAAGTGCACAAACTTGGCGTATTATAAATTTGCAGTATATGTTAGCTTTTATTTTGCTACTAGCCAAACAATTTGATAAAATCTAGCAACTGGCTAATGAAGTCAGTATAGCCAGAGGAAAAAATATATTTAAACTAGTTTGTGCTGTATATATAGAGCTTAATTATCAAATTTTAGTAACATCAAGGTTAGGTTTTTCCAAGGCTATAACTGAAATGTTAGAATTTCTTAGTAATTACTAAAAATATTCATTTTGCCATTTCTTTTCCATTTTATTTTTAACTTTTTCTTTTATACAAAAATCCCTAAATGAAATGTTTTTAGTAAGAACTCTTTGCTTTAAAAAGCTACCAGTGTGATTAGTATTGAAATAATGTCAATAAGTAATATATGGTGATGGTATAAATATTACACTCGATTTTTCTCTATTACAGTTTTTAAAAAATAAGAAATGCGTTAGGCTAACAGATGCAATGTGTTAGGCTAACAGATGCAATGGGAGCACAATCTTATCATTCGTATTATATTACTCCTTGTCAGCAAAGAGAATTGTCTATCACTAGAAGTAGAATTTAATCTGTCATTATACAAAGAGAAATTTTATGTTAATAGATATTGACCCTGATATTTTAATGTGTGTACATGTGTGTGTGCGTAAGACTTCTAATGCTTTTAGACATTAGAAAGTAATATTATAAAATATTGATACTAATTGAATGCTAAGGAAAAATTAGAAATGAGTAAGGGACAAAGTAAAAATGTTCATTTTTCCCCTTTGTCCTTTGAAGAATGAGATCCAATAGATACAACTCTGAACAGTGACAGTATATTAAATATCTATTGTTACATAACAAATTTCTCTAAAACTTAGCAGCTTAAAACCACAAACACTTATTATTTCACAGATTTTGAGTCAGAATCTGTGAGTAGCTTAGCTAGGTGCTTCTGCTTTAAGGTGTTTCATGTAGTTTCAGTCAAGCCATTGGCCAGGGTTGCAGTCTCATCTGAAAGCTTGACGGGGAGAAAAGTCTGCTTCTGATCTCATTCACATGGTTGTAGGCAAGCCTCAGTTCCTCCTAGAATGTTGCATTGAGGGCCTCATTTCCTTTATGGCTGCTGGCCAGAGACCTCTCTCGGTTCCCAGTCATATTGGCCTCTCTATAGGGAAGCTCACAACATAGAAGCTGACTTTCCCTAGAGTGAGTGACCTCAGAGACAGAAGGCCCTAGGCAGAACCCACAAGGATTTATAACCTAATCTTGGAAATGACAAACTATCACTTCTGCCGTATCCTAGTGTCATACATATCAACTCTGGTATGAAGTGCGAAGGGACTTCACAGGGTTGTAAATAGCAGGAGCCAGCAATCATTGGGAGCCATTTTGAAGACTAGCTACCACTGAGGGAAAGTTGTTCTCCTTATTTACTGACAAAGAGAGTGTTGCTACCATACCTTATTTCTAAAGCTCTTGGGGCTATATTCTCTGCTTTGGGTGGTGATTTCTGTGACACTAGCCTGTAAACTCACTGAAGTTCTCATCTTACTGAATAGCTAGTACAAAAGACATAAGGTGTTGGTCTAAGCAGACATTTGCTTACTTTTTCTCCTGGTTTTCTCCATAGAACATTTAATCTGTTTCGTCAGCCCTTCAAGGTTCTGAATGTCTCTGTAAAGTAAATTGAAAGGAGGCCTTATTGAGGATATTTACATAAGGTGTTAGAATTCCCTTTATGCCATTTCACCTCTAGAGTGCACCTTTTAGAGCTAGTCATCTGCATCCAAGGCTGGGCTTTAAAACAGTTCTTTTGCAATTTAGGGCCCCGTAGCTCTCTTTTGTGAGCAAAAGAAGAATTGGCTGAAACTGGGACCATTTCCAATAGACAGTTTAAGAAAGGTCACTGTTGGGTTATCTCTGTGACCAACTGACATGTATAATAAGATTTGAAGTCTTGGTGAAAATAGTAAGTTTAACATATCAAATAGTGGCTTATCAAAGTGATCACACTTTATTGGCTGCAGGAGTTTTGTCTCATTTAAATTGTGTATATTTTTCACTCAGAACAAATGAATGAAAGAGTATTTAGGCTTTCCTCCTGATTCAACCAGATTTTTTTTTTTTTTTTTTTTTTGGGTCACCCAGGCTCCAGTGTTTGCTGTGTAATTGATTCTGAGCACCTGATGGATGGCAGGCAAGCCACAACCTCAAGGTCTCTTTCCTGAAACTGCCTTATTATCTCTTTCTATATTTATTTTGCCTGTATTTTGGAGTTGAATTTAAGTGCTTGTGCCAATATATCATATATCAATACGTGATTGCTTTTTCTACTGCCTTAAGAGTGGCAGGAGAGAGCATAGCTCACATCTATAGAATGGGGTTACTCTTTTAGCTTCTTTAATCACATGTGGCAAGTTTGTTATTGTTCCTAACTCTGTGCTCCCTCCCCAGGAGGTATACCTCCATTCCCTTTGCCATGTGACTGCCAGTACCTTCTTACAGGCAGAATATGCTTGCCATGTCATTGTTAGGTTTGGCCATGTGCTTTATTTTTGTAATAGCAGAAATAGTCCTCCATCATCAGTTTGGGTCCCAGAATAAGAAAATATGTGGAGCAGGACTGAACAGAGTTGTAGCAACTCTCAAACACGTGAGTGAGAAATGCATGTTTATTGTTGCAAACAATTTTTAGATCTTAAGGTTGTTTGTTTCCATAACCAAAGCTGATTACTACACCATAATCCTGTGAAATGGTCATGTATCATGATGGATACATATCATGGCTGCCAATCATAGAACAGCCTGTCTCCTATAAAAAAAGGGCTGCTGGCACCAGCCATCATTTCACACATTTGAAAGTAATAAGGAACAGCATTTTCAACTGTGAAGAATATTTATAAATGTACTTGTTTTCTGTCTCTATAAAAAAGAGGATTCAACAGGCTAGATGATGTTGAGCAGCTTAAGTTCAAAAAGAGAAGTGTGGTATATGTTAATCTAGTATAAGAGTTTGACATTATAAAGTTTTCAGAAAAGCACATATTTAGAAAACCTACGGGATCATCATTTATTCGCCTGCCAATTATTATTCCCATGAGAACTAGGAAGATAGTAACAGGAAGGGACAGATTCATGGATTTTATAGCAGGGAATGTACAAAGGGTTGCAGGAATTCTGCAGAAAGAATACAGACTTCTGGTTTCAGGAGGTGGTGAAAAGTCAGACTCATGGAGGAAGTAACATTTTAATTGGACCTTGAAGGGAGGAAAGGAGGAAGGAAAGATGGAAGGACTGACTGAAATTATGAGTTTTTTTTTTTTTTGAAATTATGAGGTTTGAGAGAGGAAAAGATACTGAAAGCAAAATGTCAGAGATGAAAAAAAAAGGGATGTTTCTGAGAAACAATTAGCATTTTAATTGTAATGCAGCATAAAGCCAATGGAAGGTAATAGGCCCAGGTGCCTGTATAAAAAGTCTTCAATGTCAAACACTTGAGTTCAGGTTTTGATTTCTAGGAAATGGGGAAGCATTGAATAATTTCAAGTAGGGGAGTAACTATTGTTATTACTCAGAAAGATATATATGGTAGCAATAAGTAGTATATTTGACTCCTTCTATCCATTTTTCCTCTATCTTTCCCCTTTTCTCAAAAATATACTATGAAAATTGTTACTTGGGAGCCTTATCGAATTGAGTACTTCTTGGAGAATTCTGATCTTTGGTAAAGCAATCTTATTAAGTTTTGCTTTCATCATTTGCCTATCTGTTTGGAAACATTGTCATTCCTTCCTTCCTGTTTGTCAATTCTAAATCTACCACTTGGTTACAAGCCTCTCTATAAAATGTCAAGATTTATGGTCAGACTTCTAGGGTGAAGACATGAAATCCTGCAATGAATAAAAGACTAGGAGATGACAGGAAGGACATAATGAACTTCTAGTAGCCGTGAAAGGTAATGTTGTTTTCCTCTAAGAAGGCAGCCCAGCCATTTTACATTTGAAGCTCATTGTCTGTGGGTCATACACATAAGCGATACTACCGATGTTTAACCCAGGTACGCTTTACTCTAAAGTCACTTAAAACCTTTACTACTTCCTGATATTGGAGGGAACAGGAATTTAACAGACATACCAGGACATACCATATGTCATAGAAAGACCAAACTTTTAGTAATTTGTTCTAACATTTGGGGCACTTTAAGTTTTGTAGGTTGATTCTAAAGGCAAATATTTAGCATATGGCTTAAATTATTTAAGATACACCTTAGAATGCATAGTGTATTCTAGTCTTCTGTGAAAATTTACTGTTTTTTTCTCTGTTCTTGGTTACCATTATTTACTTTCGTTCTCCCTATAGTTCAGTCTAGTAAAAATGGGAAAACAAAGCAAATATGAAAAAACAAAAAGTATCTCTGAGTCTATTTCAGAGTTAATGAGGGCAAAATTGAGAAGTCTATATCCTAGTTTCCAAAAGGGTCTAGGGTCAGTGGTAGTGGTGTAGTAAGAAGATCGCAGGTCAGAGACAGGTGATGGCTTTTCAAGAGAATAAGTTCAAAGGGCAACTATCAGGGACATGTGAGGAAAAAGTAGTTTTCCAGGAACGGAATTGAAGAGGGGATCAATTTTCATGTAGGTTGGAGAAAGGCCTCCATGGTTTTTTCCCCTTCAAATTTTCTTAATGTATAATTTACATAAAATAAAATATACCCATTTTAAGTATACAAGTATGATGAGTTTTAATGAATGTATAACTCACATACCACCAAAATCAAGACTTAGAACACTTCCGTTATCTGCCCCGACCCCTCTCTGCAAAGTAACGATATATCTCTTCCAGTCAGTTCTTTCTACCTATGATTCCAGGCAACCAACTAACTTGTAACTCATGGTAAAATAGCTTTGCTCCTTTTAGAATTTCCTATAAATGAGATTATAAAGTATGTAACCTTTTGTATTTATCTTTTGTTCACTATAATATTTTTAAGATTCAAAAATCTATCTATATATATATTTATTTTGCTATAGGTTTACATTCCATTGTATTGATATCCTACATTTGGTTTATCTATTTGCTTCTGATTAGATATTTTGATTGTTTCCAGTTTTTGGAATCCATGAGAATAAAGCTGCCTATCAACATTTAGGAACAAATCTTAGTGAACATATGTTTTCCTTTCTGTTAAATAAATTCCACCTAAAAGTGGAATTTTGGGGTCACATATAAGGTATATCTTTAAATTTTTAAAGAAAATCTCAAACCATTTTTCCTTTTTATTTTTTTTTTATTTATTTTTTTTATTTTTTTTAAATTTTTTTTCAACGTTTATTTATTTTTGGGACAGGGAGAGACAGAGCATGAATGGGGGAGGGGCAGAGAGAGGGAGACACAGAATCGGAAACAGGCTCCAGGCTCTGAGCCATCAGCCCAGAGCCTGACGCGGGGCTCGAACTGACGGACCGCGAGATCGTGACCTGGCTGAAGTCGGACGCTTAACCGACTGCGCCACCCAGGCGCCCCACCTTTTTATTTTTTTAACTTTATTTATTTTGAGAGAGCAGAGACAGTGCGAGTGGGTGAGGGGCAGAGAGAGAGGGAAATAAAGAATCCCAAGCAGGCTCTGCATCACCATCATGGAGCCTGATGTGGGGCTTGAACTTATGAAACCATGAGATCATGACCTGAGCGGAAACAAAGAGCTGGATGCTTAACCAACTGAGCCACCCAGAAGCCCCTCAAACCATTTTCCAAAGAAGTTGTACATTTTACGTTCCTACTAGCAATGTGGAAGAACTCCAGTTGCTGTACAGTCTCTCCATCATTTGGCATTGTTTTTTTTTTTAATTTTTTTTAAACGTTTATTGATTTTTGAGACAGAGAGACAGAGCAGGGACGGGGGAGGGTCAGAGAGAGAGAGGGAGACACAGAATCGGAAACAGGCTGTCAGCACAGAGCCGGATGCGGGGCTCAAACTCATGACCCGACCGTGAGATCATGACCAGAGCCGAAGTAGGACATTTAACTGACTGAGCCACCCAGGCGCCTCATTGGCATTGTTTTTTTAATTTAGCCATTCTAGTTAGTCTGTGTAGTCTGACTTAATATTGAACATCCTTTCATGTGCTTATTGGCCATTTGTATGTTTTCGATTACAAATTTCAGTTCAAATCTTTTGGGCATTTAAAATTGTGGGTGTATGGGGCACCTGGGTGGCTCAGTCAGTTGACCTTCTGACTTTGGCTCAGGTCATGATCTCATGATTTGTGGGTTTGAGCCCTGCTTTGGGCTCTGTGCTGACAGCTCAGAACCTGGAGTCTGCTTCCGATTCTGTCTTCTTCTCTCTCTACCCCTCCCCCCCCCCATGCTGTCTCTCTCTCTCTCTCTCTCTCTCTCTCTCAAAAATAAATAAACGTTTAAAAATAAAATAAAATAAAATTGTGGGTGTATGAATTTTTATTTTTAAGTTTAAGAGATCTTTGTTCTACACGTAAGTCCTTTGTCAGATATATGTGTCTCTTAATCTGTAACTTTTCCTTTCATTTATTTACAGTTTTTATTGAAGAGCAGTTTTTATTTTTAATGAAGTCAATATAACCACAGATGTCAACATTTTATTGTATTTCATGCTTGTGTCTTGTCATGAAATCTTTGCCTTCTCCAAGTTTGCAGAGATTTCTGCCTGTTTTTTTTTCCCCCTAGAAATTTCATAGTTAGACTAATTAACTATTTTGAGTTATTATTTGTACATGGTGTCAGGTGATGATTAAGTTTTAGTTGTTTCCATATGGATATTGAGTTGTTTCAGCACCATTTGTTGAAAAGACTTTCTTTCCCCCATTTATTACTTTGTCATCTATATTTCAATATAGACTATGATATACTATATCAAGTGACTATGTGTGTAGGAGTCTGTATCTGAGTTTTATACTCTATCCCATTGATCTATACATCTCTTTTTACTATACTTTCTTTTTTTAAAAATTTTTAACATTTATTTTTGAGACAGAGACAGAGTATGAGTGGAGGAGGGGCAGAGAGACGGAGACACAGAATCCGAAGCAGGCTCCAGGCTCTGAGCTGTCAACACAGAGCCCAACGCGGGGCTTGAACCCACGAGCTGTGAGATCATGACCTGAGCCGAAGTCAGACGCTTAACGGACCGAGCCACCCAGGCGCCCCAGTTACTATCCTTTCTTGATTACTGTAGATTTAATCTTCTACCTTCCATATTTGTTTTCAAAATTGTTTCCCCATTCTAACTAATTTCTTTCCATTTCCATAAAAAACTTTAGGTTATCTCATCAATATCTATAAATTAGCCTTCTGGGATTTTGGCTGGGATTTGTTGAGTCAATAGATTAGTTTGGGCAGAAATGACAATTTACCAATCTTGAGGATTCTGTTCAACTAACATAGCTTATATCTCCTTTTATTTAGGTTTTCTTTAATTTCTCTGGACATTGTTTTAGAGTTTTTAGTGTACAGGTCTTATGTTTCTTTTGGCAGATTTTTCTGTAAGTGTTTTATAGTTTTGGATGATGTACTAATGTAAAATTTTATATGTTGGCCTTGCATCCTGAATTCTTTTTAACTTCATTTATTAGCTTTTTAGGTGATTTCTTAGAACTTTCTGCATAGAGTAAATTTCATGTGCAGATAGACCCCTATTTGTCCTATGTTACTGTTCTTCCTAGAACTTAAAGTACAACATCAAATTGAAGTGATGAGAAAGGAAATTCTTACTCTCACCTTGTTTCAGTTTTATGGGGAAGGCATTTAGTTTTTTCCATTAAGTATGATGTTTGCTATAGGCTTTTCAAAGATTCCATTTATTGAGTTGAATAAATTCTTTGCAATTCCTCGTTTGCAGAGTTTTTTTTTTTTTTTTAACCATGTATGAGTATTGGATTTTGTCAAATACCTTTTTTCTGCATCTATTCAGATGATTGCATGCTTTTTCTCTCATTTTAATCAACCTTACATTCCTGGATGAATTATCCATGGTTATTCTGTATGTCCTTGATTTGATTTGCTTATATTCAGGATTTTTCTGGGACTGAAATTCTTTTTGTGGGAAGATTTTAAATTATAAACTCTGTTCCTATAAATGACATAAGTATACTCAATTTATTATTTCTTTTTGAGTCAGTTTTGGTAATTTGTGTCTTTCAAATAATTTTCTTATTTGTGTTGTCAAATTTATTGGGATAAGATTGTTCATAATATTCCCTTATAATTCCCTCTTAACATCAGTCGCTTTTGCAGTGATATTCTTTTCTTTATTTTTCTTGATTATTGGCCTAGCTAGATGTATTAAATTGATCTTTTCAAGACCCAGCCTTTGTTTTTATTGATTTTCCCAATTCTTGGTCCATTTTTTGTGTTACTAATTTTTGCTCTTTTATTCTTTCCTCTTTCTATCTCTTTGGTTTTACTTTTCTTTACTAGCTTCTTAAGACAGAAGCTCTGATCATGGATATTAATATTTCTTCTTTTCTTATAAAAGCTTTTAAAGCTATAGATTTCCTTCTAAGCACTGCTTTAGCTGCAACTAAGATTTTGATAAGTTATACTTTCATTTTTTTTTTCAAATATTTTCTAAATTCCTTTGTGAGCTTTTCTTTGACCTATGGCTTATTTATTTTTATTTTATTTTATTTTATTTTATTTTATTTTATTTTATTTTATTTTATTTTCAAGTTTATTTATTTTGAGAGAGAGAGAGAGCAAGCAAGCATGGAGGGGCAGCGAGAGAGGGAGAGAAAAAATCCCAAACAGGTTCCATGCTATCAGCACAGTCATGTCAGCTTGATGCTGTCAGCTGCCCCTGATCTATGGCTTATTTCGAAGTATTTTATTTAATTTTCTCATATCGGGGGTCTTCTACATATCTTTTTGTTATTGATGCTTTATTTAAATTCATTGTAGTCAGATAATGTATTTTGATTTATTTTAGTATTTTATTTTATTAATATTTTTTAAAGTTTATTTATTTTGAGAGAGAGTGTGAGCAGAGGAGGGGCAGAAAGAGAGGGTGAGAGAGAGAATCCCAAACAGGCCTTGCACCGTCAGCCTGGAGCCCCACACAGGACTGGAAGCCATGAATCGTAAGATCATGACCTGAGCCAAAATCGCCTCAGGATGCCCAACTGGCTGAGCTACCCAAGTACCCTTATTTTAATATTTTAAAATTTGAACAATGTGAACGTACACTGAATTGTACACTTGAAAATGGTTAAAATGATGAATTGTATGTTATTTATATTTACTACAATAAAAAACGTTAGCTATAATACAGAGTATAATAGTTTTTGAAATTGTATATGAAGAAAACTGTTGAGATTTGCTTTAATATCTCAGGTCCACCTGGTCTATAATAGCTCTTCCAGTGTCAGTGTATATGCTGCTATTGCTGGCTACAGTGTTGGATAACTGTTGATTAGGTCCAGTTTGTGGAGAATGTGTTGGGCATATCTTTTGTATCCTTACTGATTTTCTGCAGAGTTGTTCTACGAATTACTGAGAGAGGAATGAAATCAACTATAATTGCAGATTTTTCTGTTTCTCCTTTCAATTCTATTAATTTTGCTTAGTGTTTTTCTTTGTTTGTTTTATTTTGTTTTGTTTTTGAGCTTTGTTAATGGGTGCATGTCTATTTGGGGTTAAGGGGTTAGGTCTTGTTCATGACTGACTCCTTTATTATCATGAAAAGTCCCTTTCTCCCCCTCATGACATTTCTTGTTCTGAAGTCTACTTTGTCTGATATTAACATAGCTACTCCAACTTTCTTATACTTAGTGATGGCATAATATATCTTTCCCCCCATAATGTCTTTTATTTGAACCTATCTATGCTTTTACATTTAAAGTGTGATTCTTCTTGGGTCTTTTTTGATGTGTTTTCTTTATTCCAATCCTTCCACTTACCTTTTTTGTAACTATTAATGTGATTGGGTTAATCTATGATCTTACTGTCTGTTTTCTATTCGTTTCAGGTTTTTTTTTTTTGGGGGGGGTGCTTTTCTTTTTCTTATTGGTTGTTGTCTTTCTTTTCCTGTTATCTTTTTGGCTGAGTATTTTTTTTTTTAAATTTTTTTTTCAACGTTTTTATTTATTTTTGGGACAGAGAGAGACAGAGCATGAACGGGGGAGGGGCAGAGAGAGAGGGAGACACAGAATCGGAAACAGGCTCCAGGCTCCGAGCCATCAGCCCAGAGCCTGACGCGGGCCTCAAACTCACGGACCGCGAGATCGTGACCTGGCTGAAGTCGGACGCTTAACCGACTGCGCCACCCAGGCGCCCCTGGCTGAGTATTTTTGATATCACATTATCTCCACTCAACTTATTACCTGCAACTCTATTTATTTTAGTGACTGCTTTGTGTTTGAAATTTATTCATGCATATTTAAATCATATTATTATATAAGTTAATATTATTTATATCTCTTCTCTACCTTATGATAATATACTGCTATTACTCTCTCCTGTTCTTTGCACTATTTGTATCATACACAATTATTAGCTACTGTACATTCATAAATTCCAGCATATTGTTTTTTTTTTTTTGTTTTAAACAATTATTTTTATTGTGGAGTGTAGTTACTATATTGATAGTATATGACAACATAGGGCTCTCTAGGCCACTCCCTTTCTGTGGGGAATCTATGATAGAAATTGTGTTGACGATGAGAGATTCTCACTGTGTTAGATTCAGTTGAGGCAGGGATTCTCCAGAAGCTGGAGATCTCTCTCTTCCTATTTTACTATTACCAGAACTAGTGGTCCAGGGGACTCTTATTCCTTGGATGCTATGCAGATCATAAGGTATACTACCTTGTTTCTATAATCAAATTGATTATCATATCAGGAAATGAGTTTGACAAAGTGATCATGAGGGGAGTGCCAGCCTCGTCATCAAAGGTAAAAGAGTAGGTGTCATTGTTAACATAACAGGAGATATCCTCATTCTCAAAGGGCCCTCTAACACCTTCATCATTTTTTTTGGATGTCCTCATACTTGGCAGCTTTCTCCATGCAGTAGGTCAGACCCATAACCAACACATTAGGGGTGGAGACACAAAAAGCCATGCTAGTGAACTTCTCAGTCAACTTGGGGATGATCTTGCCTACAACCTTGGCAGCTCCAGTAGACATATGAATAATGTTCTGGGTATCTCCATACTGTCATGCCAGTTTCCCAGATGGGCCATCCACAGTCTGAGTGTCAGTGATGATATAGACTGTAGACTGTAGTCCCTCCATGATGTCAGTCATCCTGGATGACTTTGGTTCAGGAGGCAAAGCAGTTGGTGGTGCCGGAGGCATTGATGACAGTCTTGAGAAAGTTGTCATAATTCTCATGGTTCTGGTATGGACACTGTGTTGAGGATGGGGGCATCGCAAATATGGAGGCATCAGTTGAAGGGGTAGAGATGATGACCCTTTTGATTCTAGCCTTCAATTAGCCCCAGGCCTAATAGATTCCACAGTATGTTTAGCACCAACAGTATTCCATATGTTGCTGACATCTTGCTTTAGAGATAGAGAGGGCCTTCCCATTGTTGACAAACTTCTTGTTCTCAGCCTTGATTGTGCCACTCAAGTTGCCATGTGTGAAACCATAGCGTGATGTGTTAGACCATGTAGTTTATGCACTAAATGGGACATTGATGACAATAATTTCCTATTTGTTGAAGTTAAAAGCAGCCCTGGCATCCAGACGCTTAATATGGACAAATCTATTTACTCTGACCTTAACCATCGTGTCTCGGGGATGTGACTGACACTGCACAGTAACGTATGGCTTTTGTGGAATAGGGAGAAGCAAAGGGCAAATTACCTTTTAAATAACTTAAAAATGAGGACAATATTCTTATGTATTTACTCCTACTTACCATTTTTGGTGCTGTTTATTCCTCTGTATAGATTCAAGTCTTCATCTGGTATAATTTCCCTGCTCCCAATGGTTTCCTTTAACATTCCCTCTAATGCAGATCTGTTGGTGGAAAATTTTTTAGAGCACCACGTTTATCTGGAATCTTATTTTACCTTTGGAAGGGTATTTATGCTGTGGCCCCAGGATTTTAGCCAGCAGAGGGCGCTCTGCCTCTCTGCAGTTTCGGATGAGGCTAGAAGCTGGACCTTTTGCTGACCTCTAATCTCTCGCTGAAGCTGGAGTCCTGATCATGACTCCAAGTCAGCTGAGAATTGTTTTAGTTCAAGGCTTGACAAGAAAAGAGAACAGCTGCTGTCTACAGTCTACTAGATAAATGAACATATTACCAGGAAGTGGTAATAGTTTACTTAAAATAGGTCAGCAGAAATTTGTAGTATCATTCAAATATTGAATTTTTTTTTTTTTCTAGAAAGTTTACTAGTGTGAGTCATAGCTTAATTTTCATTCCTGGGGGAGAATTGGTCTAGGTTTGCTTTTCATGTAAGTCTTTTTGTCCCCTCCAGAGCAGTGTTTGATGTTCAGGTTTTTCCTCTTGAAAATGTCCATTCCTTTATAATGTTGTCTCACAGGTACATAGTTAGAGCAATTATATTCACGGTTTGAACCTGAGTGCCGGAGTATTTTGTCACTTGTCTGAAGATTATATTCTATTTTTTAATTTCGTTTTAGATATATGAATGTAATGCTTTATTTTTAAAGAATCTTATCATTTATTTTGAAATAGAAGTTTCCCACCTATTAAAGCCCATGAAATGTTCCACATGCAGAACCACTCAAATCTTGTAATGACAGGTTGATGGCCAGGACTTATGTTACAATAGTTAGTGAGTTTCCTCTTGCCAGGATGTTTTTCATTATATATGTGAACTCATGAGTAGAAGCCATTTTCCTTCATTCTATGATAGAAGTTTTGCCTATTCTATTTTGAAGCTAATCACCATTCTAGAGGCAGCTGGACAGACCTTTATAGACACAGCTTTGTTACATCCTGGTTGCAGGACTTTGGGCAAGAAATTGAATTTCTAAACCTCAGCTCCCTTTTCTGACATTGGGATAACCATAGTATTTAGCTCATAGGGTTACTGCAAGTTTAATGGGATAACACACGTAAACCACTAGGTACAGTGTATGCCACATTAAGGCAATAAATGTCAAGGATTATTTTAATTAGCTTTAATGTTCAGTGAAGGAAATACATGAAATTAAATAAAATTGAATTATCTCCATTGCATGAATAGCTCAGGAAGCATGGAGAGAATGCAAGAGAGATAAACAGTTAAATGGGCAAATGCTAATGGTTTTCTAATTTAATGGAACATCCTGGTAACTCTAATATAAACAGAATGCATATGGTTTTCTGAGAACCTTTCTGCTATAAACCAGTACTGCTGGTCCAATGTAGTAGAAAGGCCACGGGGCTTTGTATCAGAAGACTCTGCTTTATCATGGCTCTATCACTTCCGGTTACCTAATTTTTGCATATAAGCCTATTATCCTCTTTGGCCAGAAATTTTCTGACGCCTTGTCTGGGAAGAGCACTGGCACCAAGAATAGGTGAGACTATACTCTAGAAGCAAATACCTGGATGTCACCTGTAATGGATTGAATTGTGCCTCCCCAGAGTTCGTATATTAAAGTCCTACCTATCCCCCAGTGCCACAGTCTGTGACTGTGTTTGGAGATAGGGTCTTTAAAGGAGCAATTAAGTTTATTTTTTTTATTTTTTATTTTTTTTTAAATTTTTTTTTTTTAACGTTTATTTATTTTTGGGACAGAGAGAGACAGAGCATGAACGGGGGAGGGGCAGAGAGAGAGGGAGACACAGAATCGGAAACAGGCTCCAGGCTCTGAGCCATCAGCCCAGAGCCTGACGCGGGGCTCGAACTCACGGACCGCGAGATCGTGACCTGGCTGAAGTCGGACGCTTAACCGACTGCGCCACCCAGGCGCCCCAGGAGCAATTAAGTTTAAATGAAGCCATTGGGGTGGAATCTAATCCAATATGACTGATATATCCTCATAAGAAAGGAAGATTAGGACACAGACACACACAGAGCAGAGACCATGTAAAGACATTGGAAGAAGATGGCTATGTACAAGGCCTTCAAATGATACCAACACTGCTGACACCTTGGTCCTGGACTTGTAGTTCCAGAACTGTGAGGAAATAATTTCCTGTTGTTTAAGCTACCAAGTCTGTGGTACTTTGTAATAGTAGCCTTAGCAAACGAATACGCCAGCTGTTTGTTCCCATTTTCCTTTGTTAGCTTAATTTCTTCAGGGGCTGGGGACCTCTACTATGTGGGTAGTGGTCATAAACTTATGAGGAGCCCTCTTCGTCCTTCCCTTAAATAAAAATAATTAGATGTCTGCAAAGTGGAAGACGGCTGAACTGAACTCACATTTCAAAGGCTCTATTTTCCTTTAAGTGCGGAGGTCTGACAATATGTCACAGATTAAAGTCTGTCAAGATACAGCAGTGGGGCTACCTCGTGGCTCTCCTCTGAACCTTGTGAACTAAGTTTCTTCTACGTAGAAAGATCCCTCTGAAGGAGGAGAACAAAGACAGACACCTTTCTAGTCTTCAGAGACTGACATATGAATATCAGATGCTGCTGCCTAGACTATGAAGAAAGTGAGTATACCCTCAAGACAAATATACTAAAGGAGTGATTGTCTCTAGAAGGCCAAAGGAATAGTGCGGATATTCTGAATATTACAAAAGGTTACTAGTGAAGCCCTCATGTTCTTAATGTTAAATTGCCAATTGTTTTTTGCTTTTGTTTTTGTTTTTGTTTTTTTGCTGTTAAAAGCAGCGGGTTCATTGCAAAATGTGGGTCGACTGTAAGAGCCTTTTAACTTAACACCAGTGTTTGTTTACTGTTGCTGCAATGAAAAATTACCATGAATTTAGCACTTAAACCAACACCCATTCATTATCTCTTAGTCTACAAAGTCAGAATCTGGACATAGCATGGCTTAACTAGGTGGTTCTCAGCTCAACATCTTACAAAGGCTGAAATCAAGGTATCAGCTGGTCTGGCCTGGGTTTTTACTTGGAGGCTCTGGGGAAGAATGTTCTTTCAAGCTCTCTGTGGTTTTCAGAATCCAGGTTTTTGTAGGTGTAGGATTGAGGTCCTATTTCCTTGACACATAACCTCCTTCATTTTCAAGTCACCAATAGCGGTTCAAATCCTTCTCCTGTTTTGACTATCCAACTTCCCTTTCTGTTTCCCAGCTGGAGAAAGATCTCTGATTTTAAGGGCTCCTATTATTAGGTTAATGCCACCTGGATAATCTCCTTATTTTAAAGTCAGATGATTAGTACACTTACTATCATCTATCTATCTATCTATCTATCTATCTATCATCTAATATATTACTGGGAGTAATGAATACATATTACAGAGGCCAAAGTTCTGCCTATCACACATCCTTAAGTGATACCCACTTAGTTTACAAAAGTGAATTTTTATTTCATTTTGTAACAGTTATGAACATATAGCTAATACTTAAATAATGACATTTGACTTTCATGGATGCACTTGTCTTTGCGTTTTTATTTTTTACAATAAAATCTTCATTTTTCTCTCTGTCTTACAAATCCAGGCCCAATTTAGTTTTTTGGTACTGATGGACAACTCCATGATTATCTCTGGGCTACTTGGATAACAAGTCTATTAATTTGGGCTTGGTCATGAAATGCCACTCTTTAAAGAATTTCAAATATGAACACAGGTAACGATAGTAAGATACTCCTAATTAGAAAAACCCCCTTTATGTCAGTGGTTCTCAAACATTAGGATGTATCAGAATCAGCTGTAGAGTTTGTTAAAAACATGGATGGCTGGGCTGCACTCCTGAGTTTCTGATTCAGTATCTATAGGATGAAGCATTTTTAATGAATTCCTAGTGATGTTATTACTACCAGTCCAAGGTCTACACTTGGATAACCATTTCTTTAGCTTATTTTATTTCTGTTTATCCTACTTATGAAAAAGCACAAATTTGGTGCTTCATGGCTTTGGGGATATCTGTAATATACATGTTACTGTGATTATATTTAACCCATAGAATAATGTGCATACAGTAGAAACCTGAGAAGAAATGTAACATTGAAAGAAGGGATCCTGATCATAATGATATTTAGGGCATTTTCCTTATATGTTCCATGTGATGATGAGTTTGTTTTTAATCTCTTATCTATTTTCTTGCTTTATCTAAATATGGCCCTATTAGTATCAAGCATAAAACAGTAAGAAGTGTTGATAACAAGAGACATCCAAAAAAGAAAGAGAATGGTTAGCATTCAAATGTTTCTATGGGAAGTGTGTCCAGGGAAATTGTTAAAATTGTGATTTAAATTTCATTCCTCTTGTATATAGTGATGTAGTTGTCCACATTGGGTAGCATCATGTTTATTCTAAAAAAGTCATGTGGGAGGATTTACCATAATATATTTCATGGTGAAGGTGGGAAATTTTCAGCAAATAAGGATAGTACTTTTTGCATATGACAGTTCTTTCACATTACAACATTTCTATGAGTGGTAATTATCACTAATTCTGATGAAGATAATATTGATGAAGTGGTTTCCATAAATGTGGTTCTCTTAATATATAGTATATAATACTATATATTACAATATAAGGGTAAGTGTCAAACTTTTAATCTGTAAATGGAGACATTAAGGTGAGGAATATGGA
This sequence comes from Lynx rufus, assembly GCF_022079265.1. NCBI lineage: Eukaryota > Metazoa > Chordata > Mammalia > Carnivora > Felidae > Lynx > Lynx rufus. The sequence continues at coordinate 130,416,823 of NW_025814867.1, read as the reverse complement.
AGGCTATGTGATACACTTTGGAGGAGAGGAAGCACAGAAGTAAATGGAAGTCTCAGGGGAAAAGGGAAGAATTCTGATAAAAGAAGAGGGAAAAAAGATGATAGAGCCAATGAAAAGGATTAATTTCTCATTTCCCATGTTATAGTGGATTTCTAATTCTCTCCTCTGACCTGTTTCTTCAGTATGACTTTAGTCAGTCTGCTAGAACCCTAGTTGGGAAAAGTAGGGATATATATTCCTCAACACCTCCAAAATTCTACATGGAGTTCCTTGAAAACCAGGCAATCTGACTCTCCAATAATTACCCTCCTACCCCCTGAACATGCCTGCTCAGCTGGAAACAGCACCAAAGGCCATGGGAAAAGGCAAATGAGTTTTACACATTGAGGCTGTTAAGGAATTTTTAGTGTCTACATGGGATTTAATACTTAATTTTTTAAATATGTGTTTTGGGCTTTAATATACTGAAAATGATTTGTGGTATGAGTTTGGGGCAAAAGTAGACCTAGAAGCAATGTCAAAAGTTAATATATAGCCCAGCCGTGGGCTGAGGCTCTAGCTTGAGATGATTCATGATGGAATAGACAGATAGGTCTGTATCCTATGTAGGGTAAGTCATTTTTATACAATGGTGACAATGAATTGGAAGCAGATGAACAAAAACCTCGGGCTTACCTCAGGTTCTAATGATTTGTGGGTTCTGGAATAACAACCTCAAGAATGTTCCCTTACATCAGCAAGTTTGTTGTTTTCATTTTGGTCAAGGATACTTCCATGCGAGCTTAGAAGCTTGAAGCGACTCCAAAAGTCACAGAGAGTCCTGCCATGCAGGAAGCCAGAGGCGAATCCCTGCTAAGTGCTACCGTTTGTTTTCTCTCTTCAAGTTGAAAATTGCTACTATGGATCTTGGAACCAGATAGTGCTCCTAGGCCATATTTTGTGATTAAGTGGCTGATCTATCAATGGGGGTGAATTTACATGCATAGAAAACATCTTTCAAATCAAAGTGTAGTGGCAGCATGTGGGTCTGTGAGATGAAATAGAAGGACCCAGAACAGGTATTAAAGTCCTGTCCAATCAATCTGGGATTCATTTGTTTGTTGTATATATGAGAGAGCACGGTTTCTACTTACGTCAGAGGCCCGTTCCAATTTGAAGCTTGTTATGTTTGGGGACGAGGGGAGGGCTCTTCTTAGACCGACTTAAGAGACAGGGAGGGGTGAAAGGAGGAAACGAATATGGTGTGTCCCTGAGAAATATCCTGAAGAGAAGTACAGCACTGTTCTTTTTCACCAGCTTCAGGAGGCACAAAAACTGGTACTAACAAGGCAGAAATACTTGCTTGACGTGCATGCGATGTGCTGGGCGCTAGGTAAGATGTTTACATTTGATTCCAATAACAAGGAATTTGAGGACTCTGAAGCTCAGAGTGGCAGAAAGATTGTGAATGGATTGTAAGGCTGGGTGATACCTGACTTCAAAGCTCACTCGACATACTGAGGTATTGTGGAAATCTGATTAGAATAGTGACCAATGACCTGGGTGATTTTGCAGAAGTCAAAGTGAGTCATAGTGTTCTCATAGGTAAAACACTAGATTATCTGTAAGGTTTATTCAGAAAGGTCCAAAAAACATGATTGCATTCCCAGGAAATTAAGTTAGCGTTGTAAAACGCTCACCTCCATTTAACTTCAGCTTATGCGAAGTCCTTTGGGTCTAAATACTGAGCCGTTTTAACAAGATAGTCTATTATTGTCATATTGTTATTGTTATTATTATAATTATTATTAAGAAAATAGCATGACAGATAACAAAAATTGGCACCAGCAATAACTTTCTTGGTTTTACTCATTCTAAATTGGTTTATTTTCATTTCTCAAGAGGAATGAGGAACATTGAGCATGGTCCTAATGAAAGTCCTGTCACGAGCGTCACAGACACTTAGACCCTCACGGAAGCCTCAAGCCTCAACCTGCACATCCCTAACTGATCTGGGCCCTGTGCACCTGTCCGGTCCATCTCCTACCGCTCAGATAGAGCCACGTTGGCCCTCTTGCCTGAAACCCTCCAGGCTCTGCTTCCCCAGGACCTCCCTATTCTCTTTGCCAGCCATGCTCTTCTCATAGATACTTTCATGGCTTATTCCCTCATTTTATTCAGATCCAGACAAAAGTTTCCTCATTAGAGTGGAGTTGTTTGACCATCCCGGCCTCCAATGGCCCTCTCTGTCCTTTTGCTCTGCTCTGTCTCCATAGCACTTACTCTTATACTGTGTTACACATTGATTTCTTACTTATTTTTTCCTCCTCTGGTCCCTAGTAGACCCTAGACTGTAAGCTTCAAGAGGTCAGGCAACATGCTTAACTTGTTTTGTCAGTGTACCCCAGGCCCCAGGAAATCCTGACCAAGCCAATGCCCAATAAACGTTATATATGCTGAATCAATCGATCGACTGGTTGCAAGTAATTTCTGTTTAATAGTGTTTGATCAGAATAGAGCTTCTCATGGAAATTAAAGCCCAGTCAAAGGGCTAACCAGATTAATTCCCCCCCTCTGTCTTTGCTTTAAGTAGCAGGCAGAAAATTCCTGGGATAAGGCACCACACAGAAGCTAGCATCAGTTTAATTAGAGAGGAGCCATTTTAAATAGCAGAGTCATTTTGACCCCGTGTTAATGAGGGAAAACCGACGTCGCAGCTGGGGCTCCTCTCCTGGCCTTGTTGCTGCCGCCGCGCAGATCTGGCGGGAGCACGTTCCACTGCACCCAGGCTGCCACTGCGACACCAGGTGGTGCCACTCGTCTGGGCAACCAGGGCATCTCCTGCGGGAAGGTCAGCCACACGGCCACCGTTATTACGAAAGCATGCAGGAGCCTCTTCCTCTACAGCAGGCCTTTGGGAGGAGGCACGGGGGAGGATCTCAGCGTCAGGAATCGGGAGAAAAACCCGCTTCCGAGGATGCCGGTACACGGAGTCACTACATTGATGAGTGACGAAAAGATTGAGAGGGGAAAGGCAAGGGAGAGGCTGGATGACGTCTGCTCCTTCCCCTTGCTTCCTGTGTGTACCAGCATGTTCGGTACTTGTGGGGGGAGGAGCGCACCTGGGACCCTCCAGTGAGCCTTAGATGCACTCCTGATTCACAGGTTTACTCTCCAATTTTAAGAGTGTGCGGTGAAAAAAGCAACGTTCATTTATATTAGTGGCATTTTATTTCAATATGGAGCATCGAGCATAGGTTGTTGAGTGTCTAATCTATGAGAATCTGTGTAACTTAGAACTGAAGCCACAAAGTGTCATAAAGCATGACTCCTCTCGACAAGGTAAGGTTCTGTAAATGATGTTATAAACACCACCAAAGAGATAGGAGCAGGACCGAATGGTCTTCCCAAGGAAAGTGTGGCAATAACTCGGGGGGTATTGGGGAAGGCTTCAGTTAGAAGGTGATATTTGAATTTGAAAGATGAGCAAGAATTTTTCAGTCAGAAATGTCAGGGAAAGGGCATGCTGTGCAGAGAGAGCAGCATGTATCAAAACAATGAATTAGATTTGGGTAATGGCAAGAATTTTGCTTTCGCTGGAGGATAGGATGTGTGTGCGTGTGTGTGTCCACTTGAGTGGGTTTCTCTGTCAAGGTTTGTTCAAGAAAACCTCAGCACTCTTTATATTGCAAGTTTGAAATGTTTAATTCAGGGACTTAGAAGCTTATACTCATTGGAAAGCCTTGGGGAAATTAAGACTATCCTAGTATGGAATGATCCTTAAGAGCTTTCAGGAAAACTAGGATACAAACAGAGAGGGAGGAAAACCGTAAGAGACTCTTAAATACAGGGAACAAACTGAGGGTTGCTGGAGAGGAGGTGGATGGGGGAGTGAGTTAAATGGGTGATGGGCATTAAGGAGGACGCTTTTTGGGATGAGTAGTGGGTGTCATATGTAAGAAATGAATTACTAGGTTCTACTCCTGAAGCCAAGGCTACACTGTATGTGAACTGACTTGAATGTGTATAAAACAGAAACCAAAAAAAACAAAAAAAACCGGAATCAGCAGAAACAAACAAAAAAAGAGCCCACTCAGAAAGTGCTTCAAATCTCCTGACCACCCAAGCATCTGCCTGCAATATCTGAGGAATAATGCTCTCTTGTTGGGGCACCTGGGTGGCTCAGTCAGTTAAGCATCCAACTTCAGGTCATGATCTCACTGTTCATGTGTTCGAGCCCCACGTTGGGCTCTGTGCTGACAGCTCAGAGCCTGGAGTCTGCTTCAGATTCTGTGTCCCCTGTTCTCTCTCTGTCCCTCCACCATTCCTGCTCTGTCTCTGTCACTCAAAAATGAATAAACGTTAAAAAAATTAAAATAATGCTCTCTTTTTCTCTTTACCTCCCAATTCTTGTGTGATGCCTATCAATAGTAGATTCTAAATCGGAACCACGTAGGAGAAGGATATTCTCAGTATCCTCTTTGTTCTTAGCTTCTTCAGACCTTAAGGAGGATAGAGTGATGTTGAATTGATGGGAGAGAAGCAAATTCAGTGACAGACAGGTAAGGTTGGTGGGAGTCTCACTATAAGGCTTTCATGGTGTGATATGTGCTTGTACTTCCTTTTAGAATCATTGGGGAAATTAATGATTGTCTTAACAGGGAATGAAATGATTAACTGAGTTTTATAAAGAATAATCTATTGCTTTTATTAACAGAAAACTAAATTTATAAATGTAAAGAGAAAAAATAAGGAATGAAAGAGAGAAGGAAACATTTTATGACATTTTGGTAGTTCTGTGAAAGGAAATAGAGATAGAAGGCAAAGAGGCCAGTTGCTTCCCAAGATTTCACTTTCCCTTAACAGCCAAGTTTCTCTCTGGGAATATTCATGTAGCCCCTATACATCACCAGTATGCTTACAGAAAGAGAAGCACCCTGATAGTTTGCACTTTCATACTTTCTCAATTCTGTTCACTTAACTAGCAACAAGAAAAAGGTCACCCATGACTTCTGTTGCAGAGAATGCTAGCTTTCTACTAAACATTTGCATTATCCTTGCACAGCATAGAGGATGTTGTGAAATAGCTGCTCAGCCATGGCCTGTCCTTCCCAATTCTCTCTTATTTATGTGGGACAATACGACTAAATTCTGTTCAGTGGAATATGGGTAAAAGTGAAGTACACCACTTCCAGGATGGGTGTATAAACCCCTTCCGCATCATCCAATGAGCTCTTTTCTCATCTGCTGGTTGGATGAAACCCTGCCAGATGGCCTTGGAAGCCACATAATAAAACAGTTAGAGTCTCCATGAATTTAGGTCCCAGAACCACATTCAGCCCCATACCATCCTGCTGCCACCACCGCAAACTGAACCATTTGGGAAGAAGAAAAATATTTCCACTTCATTAAACCATGGAAATTTTGGAGCTTTTCTGTTACCATAGTTAGTAATACCTTTCTCTATGCTACTCTGTAGCATTAAGTACCATCCCATTAGCACATAATGCTAGTAGCCATTTAAATGAGAATGTCTTTGGGGTACTTGAAATGTAGATAAGAAACTCAGGAGGGTCTGGATATACAGAATTTTGGAGTCATGAGCACATAGGTGGGAGTTGAAATCATGGGCCTGGGCAGGGTGTTTCAGGGAAAATGGATAGAATGAGAAAGGAAAGCCAATATAGGAATCTCGGGGAGTCAAGCAGTAAAGGTACAGGCAGAGAAAAATGGCAGCAAAAAGTGTGGAGAAGTAAACTATATTCTGTCCTGGAATTTATGAGAATTCAAAGAAAGGAAAACTATGCCAAAAGCTGAGTATAAACAATAGGTCACTAGACTATAGAAAGCAAAAGTAAAATTGCTGTGCAGTGAGGAGTTAAAAAATGTAGTGAAAGTGGAAACAAATTACAGCTGATTCTAGAATTGTAGCAGTAAGGGTTGGAGACACATAGTTTCAACATCAGCAAAATGAACTCCTGCTTTAAAAAAAATATGTATTATTACACATTCTTTTTTATTTTTATTTAAAAAATTTTAATTTCAGTACATTAACAGTGTTATATTAGTTTCATGTGTACAATATAGTGATTCAACAATTCTATACATAGTAATGTATAGCCTTCATCATGCTAAGTGTCCCCTCAATCCCCTTCACCTATTTCACCCATCCCCAGACCTGCCTTCCCTCTGGTAACATCAGTTTGTTCTCTATGCTTAAGAGTCTGTTTCTTGGTTTGTCTCTCTCTCTCTCTCTTTTCCTTTGCTTGTTTTATTTCTTAAATTCCACACCTGAGTGAAATCAAATGGTATTTGTCTTTCTCTGACTTATTTAACTTAGCATTATACTCTCTAGCTCTCTCTGTGTTGTTGCAAATGGCAAGATTTCATTCATTTTTATGGCTGAGTAGTATTCCATTGGGTATCTATATCTATATCCTTTCTTCAAAATTTATTAATTTATTCTGAGAGAGAGAGAGAGAGAGAGAGGGAAGAGGGGCAGAGAGAGAGAGAGAGAGAGAGGGAATCCTAAGCAGGCTCTACACTGTCAACTCGGAGCCTGAAGTGGGACTTGAACCCATGAACCTGTGGGATCATGATCTAAGCCAAAATCAAGAGTCAGAGGCTTAACAGACTGAGCCATCCAGGCACCCCTTATATCTATTCTTTATCCATTCATCAATTGATGAAAACTTGGGCTGCTTCCATATTTTTGCTATTATAAATAATGCTGCAATAAGCATAGAGGTATATATAGCTTTTCAAATTAGTGTTTTCATATTCTTCGGGTAAATGATCAGTAGCACAATTACTGGAACGTATCGTAATCCTATTTTTAACTTTTTCAGGAAACTCCATACTGTTTCTACAGTGGCTGCACCAGTTTGCTTCCCACCAACAGTGCACGAGGATTCCTTTTTTCCACATCCTCACCAACACTTGTTTCTTGTGTTTTTGATTTTAACCATTCTGACAGGTGTGAGGTGATACCCCATTGTGGTTCTGATTTGCATTTCCCTGTTGATGAGTGATGTTGAGCATTTTTTCATGTGTCCGTTGGCCATCTGGATGTCTTCTTTGGAGAAATACCTCTTCATGTCTTATACACATTTTTTAACTGGATTATTATTACTTTTCTGGTATTGAGTTGTATAGTTCTTATATAACTTGCAAATATCTTCTCCCATTCAGTAAGTTGTCTTTCAGTCATTGTTTGCTATGCAGAAGACTTTTGCTTGTTTGTTTGTTTGTTTGTTTGTTTTTTAGAGAGAGGGGGGCACAAGTGAGCAAGGGACAGAGAGAGAAAGAGAGAGAGAGGGAGAGAAAGAGAGAAGCAGGGCTTACCTGAAGCGGGGCTCCTGCTCACTGGAAGCAGGGCTCAAGCTCACCTGATGTGGGATTGGAACTCAGAAACCATGAGATCATGACCTGAGCCAAAGTCAGATACTTAATGACTGAGCCATGCAGGTGTCCAAAAACCTTTTATTTTGATGTAGTCCCAATAGTTTATTTTTTCTTTTGTTTCCCTTGCCTCAGGAGACACATCTAGATGTTGCTATGGATGATGTCAGAGAAATTATTGCCTGTGCTCTTTTCTAGGATTTTTATGATTTCAGGTCTCACATTTAGGTCTTTAATCCATTTTGAGTTTATTTTTGTGTATGGTGTAAGAAGGTGGTCCACTTCAATTTTTTTTTTTTTTGCATGTAGCTGTCCAAATTTCTCAACACCATTTGTTGAAGAGACTGTCTTTTTTCCCATTGCATATTCTTGCTTCTTTTGTTGAAGACTAATTGATCATATAATCTTGGTTTTTTTCTGAGTTTTATGTTCTGTTCTATTGATATGTGTCCATTTTTATGCTAGTACCATACTGTTTTGATTACTATAGCTTTGTAATATAACTTGAAATCTGGAATTGTGATGCCTCCACCTTTGTTCTTCTTTTTCAAGATTGCTTTGACCATTTGGGTCTTTTGTGAGTCCAACCAAATTTTAGGATTGTTTGTTTCAATTCCAAAAAAAAATGCTTTTGGTATTTTGATAGGAATTGCATTAAATCGATAGATTAGAGTCTTTGGGTAATATTGGAATTTTAACAATATTTATTCTTCCAATCTATGAGCATGAAATATCTTTCCATTTATTTGTGTTGTCTTTAATTTCTTTTATCAACATTTTATAGTTTTCAGGGTATAGATCTCTCATCTGTTTGCTTAAGTTTATTCTTTGGTATTTTATTATTTTTGGTGTCATCATAAATGGAATTGTTTTCTCAATTTCTCCATTTCTCTTTCTTGAGCAGATGCATTTAATTTAAAAAATTTTTTAATTTAAATTATCTTATTTATTTCTGATAGAGAGACAGAATGCAAGCAGGGGAGAGGCAGAGAGAGAGTAGAGGGAGACACAGAATCCGAAGCAGGCTCCAGGATCTGAGCTGTCAGCACAGAGCCCAATATGGGGCTCAAACACATGAACCATGAGATCATGACCTGAGCCGAAGTCAGAAGCTTAATTCCTGACCGAAGCCACCCAGATACCCTGAGCAGATGAATTTTAAATACAAGGATAAGTTTAATTAAACAGGTTTAGAAGCTGAAAAGGAAGGGTCAGCAAGAGGGGATATATTGAAGATATAAAAGGAGATGGACATTAAAAAGGCCTTTCAAGACACAATAGGATGGTAAATCCATGAGGAGAGGAGCTTCACTTGTCTTGTTTAACATTGTATGCCCAGGTTTAGAATATTCTGGTGCTAGAAGGCAGTCAAAGAAACATTTATTGAAGGAATGCATGAAGAGAAGAAGACAGGAAAGGCGGGGTGGGGGGGATGAAATCAAGAATACAAATAAAGGTGTTATCTTTGGAAGAAAGGGAAGGCATCCTCTGGGACAGAAGGGAAGGAGGGAAATCTGGAGAACATGCAGATAATATAGGAGGTGGAGTTTATGACTGATGGTTGCTATTTTCTCTGTGAGGTAGGAGGCTATGCCATCTGTTAAAACATGAGTGGGTGAGTCCAGTTAAGTGATTTAAAGAAGAATGGTAAAGGTTTGTAACAGCTATTGGCATGATTAAATATGGTTATTTACTTGAGATGAAAATACTGGACAATCCTAACAATGCATAAATTGTGAGAATTAATTCATTCATTTGAGATCATTTAAAGAAATGTTTACAGAAGATAAAACACTGGATAACTGGATTTTTAATCTGACAAGATTTGATTTTAAGCTTAAAACCCGAATATAATTTTTTTTCACAGATTATACAATCTCAGACACTATGGTGGTCTTTATGAACTTTAAGGTTCTGTCTTCACATTAGTAGAGGTAGCATTGTACAATGAAGACTTCACCATTTGGTAAAATTATGGAAGAAATAAATTATCTTTTATTCTTTGATTCTTTGATATTCTCTGATTAAGTCTTAATGCCTTTTATGAAGAAAACAGAAGTGAATAAATTCTATGTGAATACTTAAATTTTATAGACTGACATTGGCTCTGAATATGTACATTTCATAATATTGAACATCATGAATATTTCTATGTATATAAAGAGCTGTTTGCTTAGTATTTTAGTACACTGTCAAGGCATGTACCCTTTTATCAACCGGATTCATATAACCTTGGACATTACTCATTCATTCAGGGAATTTTTGTTTAAAAATTTTTAACATTTATTCATCTTTGAGAAACAGAGAAAGACAGAGCGTGGGCAGGGAAGGGGCAGAGAGAGGGAGACACAGAATCTGAAGCAGGATCCAGGCTCTGAGCTGTCAGCACAGAGCCCGAAGTGGGTCTCGAACCCACGAACTGTGAGATCATGCCCTGAGCCGAAGTCAGAGGCTCAACCGAATGAGCCACCCAGGCGCCCTGAGGGAATTTTTGGTGAACACTTGAGGAACCCTGGGGACATAGCGAAGACCAGAACGGCATGGTTTTCCTAACTCATGGGGATGAATATATGAATATTTTCATTAGCTTCACCATGAGCTCTTCCCAAAATTTCCCCATGAACTATAGATTCCTACCTCTTCGCAATTTTATTGAGTCCATGTTGAATTGGACTCGCCAGTTATTTGCTCATATCTCATTTTGCCATGATCATATGAGAAAAGTAGGGATGTGAGCAAGTCCCAATTTTATTTGGTTGGAATATTCTAATGTCAAGATTAAAGGTTTTGTGTTGTATGAAAGACTGTGAGAGAAGTGGACAATGGAATCTATGCTTGATGGGTGAGTAGTAATATTTTAAATGCTTATTTTTTTTAAGTTTATTTGTTATTGAGCGACAGAGAGAGACAGAACGTGAGGGGCAGAGAGAGGGAGACACAGAATCAGAAGCAGGCTCCAGGCTCTGAGCTGTCAGCACAGAGCCCGACACGGGGCTCGAACTCACAAACCGCCAGATCATGACCCAAGCTGAAGTCGGTCGCTCAACCGATTGAGCCACTCAGGCGCCCCTCAGTAGTAATATTTTAAAATATGAAGAAAACATAAAGGACTCTTTAAGTACAACAATCTGCAGTGCATATACACTTTTGAGCTGCTGTCCATCAGACTGGGGCAATTCAGATGTAAGACAGTTATCTGTGGAAGTCCCTTTGACTATCATTGTATTATGATTTATATTGTGATGGGTTCTCTCTTTGAGGACAGAACGTCCTCCAGGGAGATAAAATATGTATTATTTTATATTTGAGCACATATCCCTCCTTCCCCACCCCCCCACCCCCCCTGCAAAGAATGGAATGGCTCTGGAATTTATGCTTCAGCTGGGAATGGAAAGCTTAACTTTGTAATTTTACATTTTTAGTATAAAGTAGGGAGTTGAGATTAGGAAATCTTTATTTTGCAGTTAGTATATGATGATCAGTATTTCCTACTATAAACTGCCACATTTGCCAATTGTGTAATTTTACAATGATTACTTTTTGTCATTGAACTGTGTATATAAACAAAAAACACAGTATAGATGAAAAGATTCTTTCATATCTACAAATAAAGTAAGGAAATCCTTTTTTGGTGAGTGCTACAAATTGCAATTTTTAAACAGTAATGGTAGAAAACACCACATAACATGAGACCTACCCTCTTTACAGAATTTTAAGTACAACACAGGGCTGTCTGTTCTGTATTGTTAATGACAAGCACAGCGTTGTACAGATCTCTAGAACTTTTCCAATCTGCATGACTGAAACTCTAAACCAATCGAACAGCAATTTTGCATTTTCCCCTGCCATCAGCACCTGGTAGCCACCATTCTACTTCCTGTTTCTGTGAATTTGACTATTTTAGATAGTCATATATAAGTGACTGCACTACATGTACCTGGAACCACGTATTATTTGCCTGTCTGTGACTGACTTATTTCACTTAGCGTACTTTCCTTAATATTCATCCATGTTGTTGCATGTGACAGGGTTTCTTTCTATTTTTATGACTGAATAATATTCCATTTTCTATTATACCACATTTTAAAAATTAATCTGCCAATATTTATTTAGGTTATTTTTACCTCTTTATTATTGTTGCAATAAACACAGGAGTGCAAATATCTCTTCAGGTTCCTGATTTCAGTTATTTTGGATAAATACCCAAGGTGGGATTTTTGAATCATATGGTAGTTCTAAAGTTTTTGAGGAAACTCCACATTGTTTTACATAGTAGTTTACCATTTTCCATTCCCACCAATAATATGTAAGGATCCAATTTTCTCCATATCCTCACCAACACTGGTTAGTGTGTGTGTGTGTGTGTGTGTGTGTGTGTGTGTGTGTATGCACATATGTGTGTATTCACAGTGGCCATCCAAACAGGTGTGAGGTGATACCTCACTATGGTTTTGATTTGCATCTTTTCATATACCTAATGGTCATTTATATATCTTCTTTGGAGAAATGTCCACTCAAGTTCTCTCCTCAGATTATTTGATTGATTGATTGATGGCTGTTGAATAGTAGGAATTCTTTATGTGTTTTGGATATTTACTCTTTATCAGATATATGGTCTGCAAATATATTCTCCCATTCTGAAGGCTGTCTTTTTCACTGTCTTGATTGTTTCCTTTGCTGTGCAGTAGCTTTTTACCTTGACATAGACCCATTTATTTTTGTTTTTGTTGTCTGTGTGTTTGGTGTCATATTCATAAAATCATTACAAACATCAATGTCATAAAAATCTTTCCCTATGGTTTTTTGGGGGAATTTTATTGTTTCAATATAGTTTTATGCTTAAGTCTTTAATCCATGTTGAGTTGATTGTGTGAAGTTGATAGCGTAAAGTAAGGTAAATTTCCATTGGTTTGCATGTTTATTTTTACTGTGTGCCTATTTCAATTACTATAGCTTTGTAGTGTAGTTTGAAATCAAAATACTGACACTTCCAGCTTTCTTCTTCTTTCTCAATATTTATCTATTCAAGTTCTTATGTGCTTCCATAAAAACTTTAGGAAATATTTTTCTATTTCTGTGAGAGATGTCATTGGTATTTTATTGAGGATTGCATTGAATCTATAGATTATTTTGGATAGCTTGGGCATTTTAACATGAATTCATTCAATCCATGAACCTGGGTTATCTTTCCATTTGTCTGTGTCTTCCAACAAAGTCTTTTAGTTTTCATTGCAGAGCTCTTTCATTTCCTTGGTTACATTTATTCCTGTTTCTTGTTTTTTATGCTATTATGAGTGGGATAGTTTTTTTTTTTAATTTATTTTCAGATGTTTTATTATTAGTGTGTAGAAATGCCACTGATTTCTGTATGTTGATTTTATACCCTGAAACTTAAATGAATTTGTTGATTAGTTGATTACTCCTAACAGTCTTTTTTCTTGAGTCTTTAGGATTTTCTGTATATAAGATGACATCTGCGAATGACAACAGGTTTACTCCTTCATTTCCTATTTGGATGACCTTTATTTCTTTGTCTTTTGTAACTGCTATGCCCAGTACTTCCAGTACTATGGTTGAATATGAGTGGTGAGAATGGGTACCCTTGTGTTGTTCCTGATCTTAGAGGAAAGCCTTTCCATCTTGCACCATTGTATATGATATTTGCTTTGGGTTTGTTGTATATGGCCTTTATTATTCAATTTTTCAGGTATAGTTTTTTTAAATAGTTTGTCATTAGTCTGTATGCCAGAATTAAAAATGACTTATATGCCAACATTGCAGCATTATAGTATTCTCTATTTGTATATTTACACTTGCCAGCAACTTTTATACTTTTGTATTGCTATCTAGTGCTCTTTTGTTTCCATCTGAAAGTATTTCTTGTAAGGCAGGTCTAGTGATAAACTTCCTCATATTTGTTTGTCTGAGAATGTCTTTCTCTCTCTTTCACTTCTAAAGAATAGCTTTGCCAGGTATAATATTTTTGGTGGGCAGTTTTTTTTGTTTTGTTTTGTTTTTTTGAGCTCTTTGTATGTTTCATACCACTCCCCCTAGCATGCAATGTTTCTGCTGGGAAATTCACTTATCATCTTCTTTTGGTTATGGCTGCAATTCCATTGTGTGTATGTGTTTGGGGGTGTGGGGTTCCCACACAACACCAAGTAATTCTCCAGACACCAGCAGGGTTTCCAAGAATTCAACTCAGTATTGACACTATCTACCTGGAAAGAGCATCAGACACCACAGGTTAAAGTTTAGTCCTACTGCACCCACCCATCCCAACTTCAGATGCCAGTCACAAACTCAAGTTATTATTTGTAGTTCTGACCAACCAGCTATAGATTTGGGGGCTCTAGTGACCCCCTTCTTGGGTTTCTGACATTGTTAAATCAGAGGTTCTCATAACCTCCTCCTCAGGTTCATTTAATTTTCTAGACTGGCTCACAGGACTCAGAAATATTTCACTAGTTTGATCACTGGTTTATTATAAAAGGTTATAACTCAGGATCAGCCAGAAGGAAGAGGTGCATAAGGCAAAGTATGGGGAAAGATCATGGATTTTTCAATGCCTTTTTCAGGTGCGCCATTCTCCTAAACTCTCTATATGTTCAACAATCTGGGAGCTCTCTGAACCCCATTTTTGGAGGGGTTTGTGGAGGCTTCCTTATATAGCACGATTGATTAACTCATTGGCCACTGTTGTTTGACCTCTGTTGTTTGGGGAGTAAAACTGAAAGTTCCAACCCTCTAATTACATGATTGGCTCCACTGGCAACCAGCCCTTCTTTAGGGATCCAAATTCACATCATTAACATAACAAAAGATGCCTCTAGCCTTTTCATCACTTAGGAATTTTCAAGAATTTTATGAGCTCTGTGCCAGAAATGGGGACAAACACCAAATGTATATTTCTTATTAATTATAATATCACAAGTCTTGTGGGATTCTCTTGTATATGATGAGTCTTTTTTTTTTTTTTTTTGCTGCTTTCAAAATTCTTTCTTAGTCTTTGACTTCTGACAGTTTGATTAAAAAAATATGCCTTTGGGGCGCCTGGGTGGCGCAGTCGGTTGAGCGTCCGACTTCAGCCAGGTCACGATCTCGCGGTCCGTGAGTTCGAGCCCCGCGTCGGGCTCTGGGCTGATGGCTCGGAGCCTGGAGCCTGTTTCCGATTCTGTGTCTCCCTCTCTCTCTCTGCCCCTCCCCCGTTCATGCTCTGTCTCTCTCTGTCCCAAAAAAATAAATAAATGTTGAAAAAAAAATTAAAAAAAAAATATGCCTTTGTTTGGATTTCTTTGGATTCATTCTAGTTGGAATCTATTGGATTTGTTGTATTTAGATGTTATTTTTCTTCCTAGATTTGGCGTGTTGTTGACCATTATTTGTTTAAAGAGCTTTTTGCCATTTCTCTCTGCCTTCTTGTTCTGGGACTCCTAAACTGGGTGTATTGGTCTTTGTTGATCATGTTATATAAATCTCATGGATTTTCTTATTTTTATTTCTTTTTTTCTTTGTTTCTTTTATTGGATAATTTCAAATGACTTATCTTCAAGTTTGCTTATACTTTCATCTGATTGAAGATATCTGTTGTTGAACACCTCTAGTAATTTTTCAGTGCAGTTATTCATACTTCATCTGTAAGATTTCTGTTTGGTTCTTTCTAAATATTTTCTATCTTTGTTGATACTTTACTCATTCACTCATTGTTTTCTTGAGCTCATCAAGCATTTTATGATGGTTATTTTGAATTCTTATTCAGTTCATTCATATACTTTTGTTTCTATGGGTTTGTTTTCTGGGGGTTATGTTTGTTCTTTTGATGGGCCATGTTCCCTTTTTTCTTCAGGTATTTTATAACTTTTTTATTGGGATTTTTGCATTTAAAAAGTGGCCACCTCTCCCAGTCTTTACAGACTGGCTTTGTACTGGATAAGACCTTCACCAATCAGCCCAGCTAGAAATTCTGACAGCATCTGAAATCTTTTTGGCAGATAGTACAACTTCTCTGGGTCTATGTGTGCAGTTTCTCAATTGCTGGTTTCTATTTCAGGAGCTTGCAATCTTCTGCTCTCTCTGATATCTGTCTGTGGAACTGCAGTTCTCTAGTTCTACAAAAGAAAGCTGCCCAGCTTTCCCTTGTTCTCAGTGGCCACTAGACATCCACAGTATACCTATCAGCACCCTATGTTACATACCAGCTTCCTCAGGCAGCCCACTGAAAAGTTAGAACTCAGGACACATATTCTACTCTTTTCCTGCCCTCTTTTTTACAATTTTTTTTTAATGTTTATTTAGTTTTTTGGAAGAGAGGGAGAGTCAGAGCACGGGCAGGGGAGGGGCAGAGAGAGAGGGAGATACAGAATCTGAAGCAGGCTCTAGGCTCTGAACTGTCAGCACAGAGCCCGACGTGGGACTAGAACTCATGGATCGTGAGATCATAACCTGAGCCAACGTCAGATGCCCAACCGACTGAGCCACCCAGGCGCCCCTCTTTTCCCGCCCTCTTGAGGGAGTAGCATCACGTTGTGCACCTTCTCTTGATCAATGCTATACTGTACTGATCATAGCAAACCACCTATCTCTTTCCTATCTTCTAGCAAGTCCCCAGACATCCAAACTATGTTGGTTCTATCAGTGCTCCCAATGAGATGAGACAGAAGTCATCCCCTTGGGTAGTCTTTAACAGAGCTGGAATGTCAGACACATGTTCCAGTTCTACTCCTCTCACTCCCTTCTAAGGGAGAATCTTCAAGTTATGCTACTTCTGCCAGTTGTGCTGAGCTATGCTGGCTGCAACAAGCCACCCACTGCTGTCCTTTGTTTTCAGAAGTCCGCAGGCATGGAGAGTATACTGGTGTTGTCAGTCCTCCAAATGAGTGAGACAGAAACCAGTTCCTCAGGCAGCTCTCCAGTAAGCCAGAACATTAGAGGGATGCTCCACTCTTCACTTTCCCCTTAAGAGAGTGGTCTCAGGATGAGGTGCTGTCTCCTGGTGTTGAGTCTTGTGTTGTGCTGGCTTGGGGGAAAGTCTGATGCAGGTAAAGTGAAATTATGCTTCTGACCTGTTTCAGTGTAGCTGTTCTCGGCTTATTTTTGCCTAGGGCCTTGCAACTTCTTGATTGGATTCTGGAATTCACATAAAGATATTTTGGTCCATATACCATTGTTAAATCTGTGCTTTTGAGCATTAAACAAAGGCTGGGTCATCTTGCTAACATCAACCCTATTACAGATTGTTTTGAAATGTTTCAGTATGTTAACAATTAACTTTATTCAGATTGCTTGCATCATCAAAAACTATCCATCAATGAGACTCTTACTTAAAAACATGTGAGTAGCCATTGGGATGAAAAGGTCAAGAACCTTCTGGGAAAAAAAAATTATTATTGATTATCAGTTTCTAGCTGTGCAGTCTCTCCCTTGATACTGGGGAAGCCTTGTTTCTCTTGAAATAAAGTTCATAAATAGGGTTTTAGGAGGTAAAAAAAAAATAGGTAGTACTCTGGGGTCTTCACTTAGAAGCTTTAATCTCAGCAATTTTGACTACTACTCATTCTTCTGAAGCATACCTTCCCTAGAAGAAGATGGTTGGAGATTGAGAAAATGGGGAAAACATATTCTGGAGAGAGGATTTTTTTTTAAATTTTTTAACGTTTATTTATTATTGAGAGACAGAGAGACACAGAGCGTGAACAGGGGAGGGGTAGAGAGGGGGAGACACAGAATCCGAAGCAGGCTCCAGGCCCTGAGCTGTCAGCACAGCGCCTGACGCGGGGCTCAAACCCACAAACTGTGAGATCATGACCTGAGCCAAAGTCGGTCGCCCAACCAACTGAGCCACCCAGGCGCCCCTGGAGAGAGGAATTTTACCTGAGAATGGTGTAGGTGAGATTTCAGCAACATATTTCCAAACTCTCTTTAATGTGCAACATGGGATTTTTGTCATAATTTAAGCGGAAAAAATGTGATTTTTATACCCAGATAGTCAGGAGAGGATTTAAAGTTTGTTTTTTATTCTTTCTCTTTTGCTCTGCTTCCCCTCGTTTTCTTTATTTGTATTTTCCTTCATATGTATTAGTCTACTTGTTGCCATCCCTTCCTTTTGAATGTTTTTATGCATTTTATATTGTCCCTTGTAGATTGCCATGCATGCTCACTAATTCTACTCCCTAATTCTAGTTTATCTTACTTCTCCAATGACCAGTGTGTGTTCTTTTCCTCCTTTATCTGGCCCTCCTTTTCTTCTCTTTGGAATAATTGCTTAATGCTTACAAAAAATGCCTTGAATGCTAAATCTATAATTCAGACACTGATTTTTAAGCAGAATCCAAAGGTTGCATTTGAGGCTGGCTCAACTATGTGTCTGCCATATGCCACTGAAATAATCTATTGTTTATTACTGTTTTATTGTGTTCTTATACCGTTTTATACTGCTTGGGTGTGATCTGGCACTGTTAGCTTAGCCACTTCAAAATTAATCAAGCCAGCTGGAGGAGTGTAATTTAGAGGAGTAGCACATGGGTTTGTAAAGGCTGACATCTTGAATGTGCTCTGGGGGTGTCTCATGTTTCTTTCTATCCTAGTTGCACCCAAATAAACCGTGACAATTAAAACACATATCCACACTCACTCATCTATATATGCACAAAAATCTTTGAATTGGTCGGTTTTTACTGAAATATGAAGCAAATTAAAATAATAGTATATGGAGTTCCTTTAGGTCATAGTAAGTCTGTGGTATTTGTTAGCATTTAAGTATGGTGTGGTATCTAAGTAATGGTTATTTCCAGTGTATTTCCTATTTTTAAAATTCTTTTCATCCTCCTTCTGTCTTTTCTTTCTTCTGCAAATACTTAAGGAGCAGTAACTATGAGCCAGAGACTCCAGTGATGAATAAGGTAGTCATGGAGATGTTTTATAGGAGAGACACATAGTGTATACAAACACATAAATAGTGAAAAATATATGATTTTCAATAGTGGTAAGTTTCGGGGCACCTGGGTGGCTCAGTCGGTTGAGTGTCTGACTCATGATTTTGGCTCAGGTCATGATCCCAGGGTCCTGGGATCCAGACCTGTGTCAGGCTCCTTGCTGAGTGTGGAGCCTGCTTGGGATTCTATCTTTCTCTGTCTCCCTTTACTCCTGCCCTGCTCATATGGTTTCTACCTATGTCTATCAATTAAAAAAATTTCCAATAGAGGGAAGTTTTATAAAGAAAAGTCATAATTGTATGATACAAATTCAAGCAAGTCATCTTCAAGGAAGTGGCATTTGAGCTGACACCTAAATGACAAGAAATAGCCAACCACAGGAGCACCTGGGCTCAGTGTTCTAGACAGACAGACAGACAGCAATTATGAAATTTTCAGAGTTTAAGGAATATAAAGCAAGCCGAGAATGGTTAATGAGGGGAAAAGTGGAAAGACGTTAGTTCAGAGAGGTAGGCAGGGTTCATAGGCTGATGAAGGTCATGGGGAATGGGTTAGATTTTATTCCAATTGTAACAAGAAACTGTTGAAGAGTTTTAAGGAAGGAAGTGATATGGTTTGGTTTATGTTTTTAAATTTTTTTGGGGGGGCGCCTGGGTGGCGCAGTCGGTTAAGCGTCCGACTTCGGCCAGGTCACGATCTCGCGGTCCGTGAGTTCGAGCCCCGGGTCGGGCTCTGGGCTGATGGCTCAGAGCCTGGACCCTGCTTCCGATTCTGTGTCTCCCTCTCTCTCTGCGCCTCCCCTGTTCATGCTCTGTCTCTCTCTGTCCCAAAAATAAATAAACGTTGAAAAAAAAAATTAAAAAAAAAAATAAAAATAAAAAAAAAATAAATTTTTTTTTGAAGTAGGCCTCACATCCAGCACAGAGCCCACTGTGGGCTTGAACTCACATCCCTGAGATTAAAACCTGAGCTGAGATCAAGAGTTGGATGCTTCACCAACTTAGCCACCCAGGTGTCCCTAGTTTATGTTTTTAAAAGATGACTATGGCTGCCACCTAGGAAGTGAGGAAGGTAAAGAATGCAAACAAGAACTGCAACACTCCAGCACAAATATATTAAAATGCTTGTCCTAGAATACAAAAAGAGCCACAGAACTAGAACCCTTGTATCCTGACTCAAAGTAAAATCTTCTTTATTATTGTATTAAATTGAAGATACACCTATGAGATATACCATAATTTTGTCCTCCATATATAATCTTCCTTCCTATCGTCTCAGAGTATTTTAACAATTACTCAGTTATCTTTTAATCTATTCTTCTCGTGGCTTTACCTTGCCAGGTTATAGAAGTATGTTGTACTGTCTTTATTAAGGTATAGCCTTTAGTGAGGATATGCTTGGTGCATGTGCTGTATGTTTGATTAAATGTAAAAATATCGTTCCAGGATACAATTGAGCAGATTAATACCTTCTCTGTTGAGAGAAGACACTGAGAAATAAGACAGTAGTGAAAGAAAACTAATTCTTAACGCTTACAAGTGCTTTTCATAATTGGTTTCTATTGGTTCTATTTAATTTTCCAAGGGAAAATTGTTTACTTTTGTAAAATAACTCTTGTCTGGAGACATTTGGGTGAATATATGAGATAATTCATGCACCGTTTAAAAAAGTAGAAGTTTTAGATGAAGAGTGGATACTATGTAGCCATATTAATTTAAAGTTGAACAGAATAAAACTGTTGCCAATCTTTTTAGTTTTTCCATTAACTTATTTATTCATTAATTTCTTCATTCGGCAAATCTTTATGGTGTAATTTGTGTGTGCAGGGATAGATGCTCGCACATATCTTTGACTTCTGAAGTACTAATCTTCCTTTGTCCATTTCTTTTGTTTTTTTCTTTTTTTTTAATGTTTATTTATTTTTGAGACAGAGAGAGACAGAGCATGAATGGGGGAGGGGCAGAGAGAGAGAGAGAGAGGAGACACAGAATCCGAAGCAGGCTCCAGGCTCTGAGCTGTCAGCACAGAGCCCGACGTGGGGCTCGAACTCATGGACTGTGAGATCATGATCTGAGCTGAAGTCGGACGCTCAACCGACTGAGCCACCTAGGCATCCCGGTTTGTCCATTTCTTATTTCATGGGCTAATATATTTCCCTAACTTCTTTATGTATTCTAGCAATTTAGTTTTGGTGTCCTTGCATATTTCTGCTAGGTTGAGCATTTCAGTCATGTTTCTTCTCTGTTAATCCCTTTCTATGTTTCCTTGGCTCCTTATCTCCACACTCTTCTTCCTTAGTTGCAGCCACCTGATCTTGCTTGCACATTCTAACATAGACTGTTCTCTGGAACTTGACCTGTCCTGTTTGTTGGTATTTAAGCAATCTTTCCTGAGTAATCTGTAGGACACAACATCAAAAGTCAACCTTACTGCTAGTTGTATTTATGGTTTCTTTGCTCCTGATTTCTAATGATTATAGTTCTTCTTTTTCCAGCGATCAGTTCTCTACCTGAAATCCTGCTTTTCCCCCAAGTAAGAACATGTCATTTGGCTGGAAAGCCTAGCCTTGAACCATAATTCTATATCTAGGCTAGACTTCTCTGTCTAGTCTCTGCACATTACTTACTTTAGACCTTCTGTGTCTGTTTGCTTCACCTTATAATATGTGACCTTAAGTGATTGGATTACCCCCTTTTATGTATTAACCAAGAGAGATTCTAAGGTCTTTTCAGACATCCATCTCCTACTCAGAGGAACTCAATACAATCTATTTTCCCAATCCCCCACAATGTATATACTGACATCTCTAAGGTCACAAATAACTTTCTGTTTGGTGTATTCAGTGGGCATTCATTAAGGGTTGCCATCTGTTTTGATCTTTGGTACACTTGTCTTTCCTAACTCAGTTTTCTTTCTTGTTTCTTTCTTTCTTGCTTGCTTGCTTGCTTTCTTGCTTTCTTTCTCTTTTATTTTGCTGTTTTTCACATTTCTTCTCTGCTTCCTTCATGGACTTCTGCCACATGATCCATCCTTTTAATGTTGTTTTTTTTAATCAGGATTCTGTCCTTGAATCATTTGTCATTTTATTTATTTATTTTTTTTTAAGAGAGAGAGAGACAGAATGTGAGCAGGGGAGGTGCAGAGAGAGAGGGAGACACAGATTCTGAAGCAGGCTCCAGGCTCTGAGCTGTCAGCACAGAGCCTGATATGGGGCTCGAACTCAGGGACCATGCTATCATGACCTGAGCTGAAGTCAGATGCTTAACTGACTGAGCCATCCAGGTGCCCCAATCATTTGTCATTTTAATTACTCAGCGGACAATCTCATCCACTCTTTTTTTTTTATTTTTTTTTTAACGTTTATTTATTTTCGAGACACGGAGAGACAGCATGAACGGGGGAGGGTCAGAGAATCTCATCCACTCTTATTTCAATGGGCATTTGCCCTGCCTTAATCCTCATGCTCTGGATTCATATATCCAACTTTCTGTCAACCATTTATCATTACCTTGATCTTAATATTTTGCAAACTGTGTCATTTTCTCTCAAAATCGTTCCTTTCCCTAAACTTTCTGTTTAATCATCTTTCTTTCCCATAATTCCATATCTATAAAGTCCTAAGTTCTAATAGTTTTAATGCCTAAGGACTTCTTGACGTTTTCTCTTCCTTTCCCTTTTATCTCCACTACTTCAATTCTAGCTAGATAATCACAAAAGTGTCCATATTGATCTATTTGCCTCTGGTTTTGTCATCTTCAAGCCCAACCCTTATAGGACTGCCAGAGAGATCTATTTAAGTTGTCAATAACGCTAAGTCAGGCTGCTACAGAACCTTTTTGCAACTTCCCATTACCTACAGACTAAATTGCAAACTTCTTTTTACGATATATACAAGTCATCTGTGATCTTCCCTATACAGATTCGTCTCATCACCCACTGCCTAGAACTTCGGGTTCTGCCTAGAACACAGAACTATTTGTAGTTCTTTGCAAGTTTTGCATATTTGCCTCTTTGATCCCATGGTCCCATTTACCTGGAGACTTCCCTTCTTCTGCCCGACTGTTCTCCCCTTTTCACTCGCCCCCACTGTTAGTCATTTACTGTTCGTCTTCAGCTTATTTTCATTTTCTCCATTTCTTCTGGCATGACTACTCCAGTGCTGGCACTCCTGATTCCTGTCCAACATTCCTGTGTCATGGTGAGCGAGATGTCCTTCAGCAACACTCCAAGGTACTATGTGCTTTCTAATATATATTGTCTTGATTATCTGTTTATGTGTCATAACTTCTTTTGCATTTTCAATGGTACTTGGATTACCACTAATCGCAAAATACAATTCATTAAATATTTGTGGGTTGTTTGACTTTCAAGTAAGTTTATTTCAGTAAAGAAGCAAGATGAATGCTGTTCATCTCTTGGCCCTTTTTTTTCATCATTCTTAAGCATCTTACTAAATATTTTTGGAATAGTTATATTGGGAGGTTTATTTTCTATGTGGAAGAGACAGTTTAAAAAACCTTAAATAAGTAAACTGAACTATTCCAAATAATATAAATCTTATTTCTTTTAAAGCCTATTTTCACCCTAAAACTAATAAATATTTATCATAGAAAATGACTAGTCTTCTTTCTGACAATTATGTTAATTTCAAAAGAATTGAAAGGATATGCCGTTTCTTTTTAAAAAAATTTTTTTTCCACGTTTATTTATTTTTGGGACAGAGAGAGACAGAGCATGAACGGGGGAGGGGCAGAGAGAGAGGGAGACACAGAATCGGAAACAGGCTCCAGGCTCTGAGCCATCAGCCCAGAGCCCGACGCGGGGCTCGAACTCACGGACCGTGAGATCGTGACCTGGCTGAAGTCGGACGCTTAACTGACTGCGCCACCCAGGCGCCCCTGATATGCCGTTTCTTGAGACACTTGTTTTTATTTTAATTGTATGATCTTGGGTGACTTGCTTAAAGTTTCTATTTCTATTCTGTTAAATACTAATATCTTCTAATAAACATTAAAATGGACAGAATGCCTAACTTAGAAATTCTGCTATTGAAGCTATTTTTAAATAGTGTATCATGATTAATATATATAATGTCCATGTGATCCCTTCACTCTTTAATGTGATACTATTTATTAAATACTTAACCATTTGCTAGCCACCGCTTTTGAATGCTTTATGTATTATAACACACTTAGTCTCATCATAGCTGATAAAGTATAACTATCTTCATTTCACAAATAAACTAACTCATATATGCAGTCAAGTTACTTGGCCAAACACACCTCTTATGAACTAATTGGATCCTTCCATCCAAATTAATTTGTTGATGCTTTAACCTCAATATAACTGTATTTGGAGATAGGGTCTTTAAGGAAATAAATAAGGCTAAATGAAGTCATAAGGGCAGGACTCTCATCTGATAAGACTTTTGTCCTTGTAAGAAGAAGAGACACTTGGAGATGTGTGCACACAGAAAGAAGGCCAGCGAGGTCACAGCAAGAAGGCAGCCATCTATAAAACAGAGAAGAGAGAGAGAGAGGGATCTCACCAGAAAC
Source organism: Lynx rufus (assembly GCF_022079265.1). Lineage (NCBI taxonomy): Eukaryota > Metazoa > Chordata > Mammalia > Carnivora > Felidae > Lynx > Lynx rufus. The sequence continues at coordinate 130,392,957 of NW_025814867.1, read as the reverse complement.
CAACTCTGCTGGCAACATTATTATAGACTTCTAGCCTCCAGAACTATGAGAAAAGATATTTCCGTTGTTTATACCACCCACAATATCCTGTGGTATCCTCCTACGGCAGCACTAGTAGGCTAATATGATATCTAGCTAGCAAATAGCAGAGTGGAATTAAACCTATAGGATGGATTCAAAGCATATTCTTAGCTATTATACTGCCTTAAACAACTGGCTTGACACTTCAAGTTCAGTTGAAAGATTATAATGATTATATGTAAAAAAATTAGCTGTTTAATTTCTATTTCAAATGCATATTTACCTTTCAATAATTATTTACTCTTTCCTGGAAAGCAATTTTGGACTATTTACTAAATTCTTTAACAAACTAATCTATGCCCCCATAGGAATGTTTATACCCTTTGATCTTACTTCTAAAATTAAATCTCTCAAAAGTCATTAAAAAGGTTTGAAAAAAGTAACAGCAGATGCCCCATAAATACAAAAATACAAATGATTATGAAAGAATAATATAAAAATTATATTCTTAACAAATTGGACAATATAGAGGAAGTGGATATACTCCTAGAAACATACAATCTTTAAAAACTGGATCAGGAAGAAATAAAAAATCAAACAGACCAATTACTAGTAATGAAATCAAATAAATAATCAAAAACTTCCAAGAAACAAAAGTCCAGGACCAGATGGATTCACAGGTGGATTCTATCAAACATTTAAGGAAGAGTTAATACGTATTCTTCTCAAATTACTGTACAAAATAGAAGAAGAAAAACTTCCAGATATATTCTATAAAGTCAGCATTACCCTGATACCAAAATCAGACAGTCACTACAAAAAAAAAAAACAAAAAACAAAAAAACAAAACAAAGTAAAGGCCAGTATCCCTGATGAACATAGACGTAAAAATCCTCAGTAAAATATTATCAAACTGCATTCAACAATACATTAAAAATATATGACCAATTGAGATTTATTCTGGGGATGAAAAAATGGTTCATTATTCACAAATCAATCAATATGATACACCACATAAAATGAAGGATAAAAATCACATGAGCATCTCAAGAGATGCAGAAAAATCATTTGAGAAAATTGAACATCCATTCATGATAAAAACTTTCAGCAAACTGTGTTTAGAGGGAACATACCTGAACATAATATAGGCCATTTATTAAAAACTCACAGGTAACATCATATTCAATGGTGAGAAGTTAAGAGCTTTTCCTCTAAGATCAGGTAGACAAGGATGTCCACTTGTACCACTTTTATTTAACGTAGTACTAGAAGTCCTAGTCACAGCAATCAGACAGGAAAAATAAATAAAAGACTTCTAAATTGGTAAGGAAGAAGTTAAATTGTCACTGTTCACAGATGACATACAATATATAGAAACCCCTAAAGACTCTACCCAAGAACTGCTAGAAGTAATAATTGACTTCAGTGATACACAGAAATCAGTTGTATTTCTATATACTAATAACAAAGTAGCAGAGAGAGAAATTAAGAATTCTTAACTATTCTATTTACATTTTTACCAAAAAGAATAAAATTACTAGGAATAAACTTAACCAAAGAGGTAAAAGACCTGTACTCTGAAAACTGTAAGACATTAATGAAATAAACTGAAGACAATACAAATGGAAAGATATTCCATGCTCATGGTTTGAAAATATTAATACTGTTAAAATGTTGATACTACCCAAAGCAATTTATAGATTCAATGCAATCCTTATCAAAATACCAATAGCATTTTTCACAGAACTAGAAAAAATAATACTAAAATTTGTATGGAACCACAAAGTTCTTGAATAACCAAGGCAATCTTGAGAAAGAACAAAACTGGAGGCATTACAATTCCAATTTTAACATATACTACAAAGCTATGTTAACCAAACCAGAATGGTACTTGTACAAAAATAGACATGTAGATCGAAAGAACAGGGAGCTAGAAATAAACCCATGCATATCCAGTCGATTAATCTATGACACAGGGGTAAGATTATACAATGGAGAAAGGATAGTCTCTTCAATAAATGATGCTGGGAAAACTGGACAGCTACATGCAAAAGAATGAAAGTGGAGTTTTTTCTTACACCTAACACAAAAATAAACTCCAAATGGATTAAAAGCCTAAATGTGAGAGATGACACCATAAAACTCTAGAAGAGAACATTGGAAGAAATTTCTTTGACATTGGCCATAGCAACATTTTTCTAGGTATGTCTCCTCAGGCAGGGAAACAAAATGAAAAATAAGCTATTGGGACTACACCAAAGTAAAAAGCTTTTGCACAGTGAAGGAAACCATCACCAAGATGAAAAGGTAATCCTAGTGAATGGAAGAAGTTATTTGGAAATGATATATCTGATAAGAGGTTAACATCCAAAATGTATAAGGAACTTATACCAAACTCAACACCAAAAAAACAAATAACCTGATTAAAAAACGGGCAGAGGATCTGCATAGACATTTTTTTAAAGAAAATATACCCATGGCTAACAGACATATAAAGAGATGCTCAACATCACTAATCATCAGGAAATAAAAATCAAAACATGAGAAGTAACCTTTACCTGTCTGAATGGCTAGAATAAAAAAGACAAGAACTAACAAGTGTTGATGAGGATGTGGAGAAAAGGAAATACTCATGCACTATTGGTGGGAGTGTAAATTGTGATAGCCACTGTGAAAACATGGAGATTCCTCAAAAAATTAAAAATAGAAATATAATATAATTTGATAATTTTACTACTGGATATTTATCCAAAGAAAATGCAAACATTAATTTGAAAAGATATATGTACCCTCTGTTTATCAAAACATTATTTATAATAGCTAAGATAAGGAAGTAACCTATGTGTCCATTGACAGACGAATGGATAAAGAGGATGTATATATATATATATATATATGCCACAAAAGTAGATATATAGTGTAATGTTATTATATTGTATATAATAACAATATAACATATACTGTAATAATATATAATTATATGTATAATAGAATATTACTCAGCCGTAAAAAAGGGTGAGATCTTGCCATTTGTGACAATATGGATGAACCTAGAGGATAATATGCAAAGTGAAGTAAGTCAGGCTGAGAAAGACAAATACCATATGATTTCATTTATATGTGGAATTTAAAATAAACAAACAAATGAATAAGAAAAAGACAGGCACTTAATAATGAATGAGCAAAGCAACAGACACTTAAATACAGAGACCAAATTGATGATTGCTTAAGAGGGTGGAGAATGGGGAGATGGGCAAAGTGAGAGAAGGGAAGTAGGAGATACATACTTAGAGTTATGGAATGAATAAGTGATGAAGATGGACTGTACAGCTTAGGGAATCTAGTCAGTGGTTTTGTAAAAATATTGTACCGTGACATTGGGAGTTACCCTTATGGTGAGCATAGCGTTACACATAGACTTACTGAATCACTATATTGTACACCTGAAACTATTGTAACATTATCAACTATATTTCAATCAAAAAGTTTGAAAAATAATAATTATCTAAATACTTAAATGAATTCTTAGTCAGTGAATATATTGTAACTATTAAAAACCATTTCCAGAGATTTTTTATGATGTGAGAGATGCTTAGAATTTTGTATTAAAAAGGTTGCAATGCTGTATTTATAGAACCATCTTAATTTTATTAAAACAGCCACCTACATATACAAAGATATATGTACCTATGCATATTAAAACTAACATACATCTACTATGTATATATGTGTATGCATGTGCCCATATATCCATACATAGATACATGGTAAAAAGAATGATAAGAAATATGTTAACAGTTGTTATCTCTGGTGGTGATTTATGGGTGAATTTCATTTTTCTTCTTTATATACTTTTTGTATTTCTCATTGAATATAAAGTAGCATGCTTATATTATTTATCTCTAACTAGAAAAAAATCCTAAGTCATATTATTTGAAAAAATTATTAGCAAGTTCTTTGGATTTTCTGAGTAAATTTTGCATTCCTCCAATTAGACTGTTTACTGTGAAACAGCATCAGGATGTTCTAAGTTCTTAAGGTCTGAAACACTGATAGTTCCTTATTACTCCCAGTGAATGCTGTTTGGAAAACTAAACCCAAGGAGGCACTTCTGTGTTTTCTTCTTTCTTGTTTTCTTCTTCAGCCTGTGCAGAACAGGTGGTAGAATCACTTCGAAGGTTCTCTGTTACCTAGAAATCCTAGCTGTCATGATACTAAGGATGGCTAAGAGTGACTTAAATGATGGATGCCTATGAAGGCCTAGTTTTTCCATTTTTCTGAGCCTGATGGTATCAGCAACTTAATAGGCTAAATATCTAATTATTTGAACATTTGGATTAAATTTGGATACTTGGATTAATTATGTGGATCAAGTATCTGTGAAGAAGAACAAATGTGTTGCATTTAAGAATTTAAGAATACTATTTTCATGGTTCTAAACCCTAGAAAACCAGTCCTATTCAGCTTTCTAAATGTGTTCTCTTTAGGTACAGTATAAAAATGAATGTCTCACTCCTTGGTTCTTCTGTATGGTGTGTATATAGGCAAGTATATAGTTTTTTTTTTTAATTTTGTAGTTCTATACAGTATTACTTAAAGCAACTTCCCCTTTGCTTCTGCCCATCTCCAGCATTCTAAATTCACAAGCTTAATGCTATTTTAATATAGTTTTAAAAATTCTAGAGCACTATAAAAAGAGTATGAAGAACAAATAAAAATAGAATGATATAAAGAAATGGGGAAGGAAATGAAAATAGGTTGGAGAGAATATAGGATGTGGGTGTGGTATGTGTAAATCTCTAAGAATCTAACTCTAAAATTACATGATTCAGTGTAATATGCACATGTGATTGGAAATATCACATACTTTGCATTAACCAGGAAAATTAAATATGAATATGGAATCAATTTTTCTCTCTTCCTTTTCCTCCCAGTAGATGCAATATCTGTTGAGTTTATGTTGGAAGACAAAGAAAATAAGAGAGAGAGAAAAGCTTATTCAGATTCTAATACTCTTTGTTTCTAAATCTTCTAATGATGACTCTTATAATTAAGTAAAAAAAAATCCAAGAGACCATCTAACCATTTTACAGCTCAGTTATATAAATGGATTTTCTTCCTAAATTAATTAACTAGATAGGACACATTCAAGAAAAGCATAATGTGTCAAATGTCTTCATGACAAACTCGGGTTAACTGCACGGTTTTGAGTGTTTTGGAAACTTGTCACAATTAATGTATCGCTACATATCACATTATCAAAATTGGAAAAACTGACTATTAAGGAGTTGCTTCTTTGAAGTGAATTTTCAGATAAAAGCATGTGATTAAAGTAGAAAGGGATAGGGGAAGATATGCTGACCCTGTTTGTACTTTATTTCTTCAAATTTCTTTCATTTGGTCATTCAGTATATTTACTTGAGTGTTTACTAGTTATTAATCACCTTTTATTCTATATTTTGTTTGGATATGTTACATTTTAAAATGGGCTTTACTTCATTATTTCAAATATTTGAGGTAGGATATGCTACTTGGAAAGAGGTTTGAAGTACAGTTACTGGATACAGCATTTGTTAACTTATCAAATACATCTCACCCAGTATACGGTGAAAACAGTATACAACAATTTCAATCAATGAAAGTGACTTAGACTGACAGAGTTTGGAGAAAGAGTAGGTATGGAATTATTGCATACAAATTCTATAATCAAATCAAGCGTTTTTCCCTGTGGAATATGTTAAGACGTAGGGATATTTTTACCATATGGAATTATTCTTTGCAATGGGAATTTTAAGGAGATTTTAACTGGAACACAAGCAGGAAGGTAGCAGAAACTTCTAGGAACTTGGAACTCATAAAAGTACCTTTTGTTTATAAAATGTGTACTTTACAAAATGAGTTTACACTCATGTTCTCAACAACACTATGAGACTGGCAATAAGAAAGCTAAACTAGAGATTTTAATTAGGGGGAGCAGCATGGGGTAACTCAGTGGTTTTTAAATTGTATTCTAGATCAGTGCTTCTCAAGTTTATTATGCACACCTAGGAGAACCACCTGGGGATCTCCTCACATGGTAGATTCTATTCAGTTAGCTTGGCATGGGCCTGAGATTCTGCCCTGCTGCCATGCTTTCACGTGATGCTGATGACCACTTTGAGGAAGGGCTTTGAAAGTTCTAGGACTTTCTAGGAGTTGTTACTGCTTTGGGCCTGAGAAGGAAGAGGTCCAATGGAAGTTCTTAAGACTTTGGCATCACTTTGATTTGATCATATATTGAAGTTGCACATTCGATTTTTAAAAAAATTTTTTTTTCAACATTTTTATTTATTTTTGGGACAGAGAGAGACAGAGCATGAACAGGGGAGGGGCAGAGAGAGAGGGAGACACAGAATCGGAAACAGGCTCCAGGCTCCGAGCCATCAGCCCAGAGCCTGACGCGGGGCTCGAACTCACGGACCGCGAGATCGTGACCTGGCTGAAGTCGGACGCTTAACCGACTGCGCCACCCAGGCGCCCCTCGATTTTATTTGAAGAACATTTTGTCACTGATTTTTTTTTTCTTACCCACTGGTTCAAAGTACTGGAGGAAAAAACTAAGTTTACATCATCACTCCAGCAGTATGTATCCTTAGTCTCACAGGATGTGTTTGGTCTTCTATAAAGAAAATGAAATCAAAGACAAAAATCTCCAAAATAACTGACAGACCTATAAATTTGATAATTGTTTTTTCCTATAAAACTGTTAGTAAGTGGTAGAATCAGAGGTTGGACCCAGATCTTCCAGGTTCAGGATTCTTCTCAATATATCACATGTTCATGCAAATGTTTCTGGAGGTCAGAAAACAAACATGGCCTTTTTGTTCATGGTGAGTAAAGGCGGAATCATTGGTTTTGCGAAAGGATTCTAATAAAAAAAATTGGAGAGTAATAGCACATGCCGTGTGATGAGAAAGGAGAAAAACTTTCTTGCTCTTTGTAGATGATTCTTGAGTATCTTGGAGAATTCAGGGTCAATGAATCATAGAATTTAGAACTAGAAGGGATCTGGAAGATTTTTCTAATTTGAACATACTGTTGCAGTCACAGAAGTTAACTAACTAGTCCCAAGGTCACCAGAGAATTGGTGTAAAAGTTTGGACTAGGCTTTGGATCTCCTGGTTGTTGTATGGATATTTTTGTACTTCTTTTTCGTCCTGTAACAAACCTGTTACTAGTGCTGGTAATGTGAAGCCATGTGGAAGATTTCATAGCTTTTGTTTCTTCCATCACCCCTTCTCAGCTTCAGCTCTCCTGCTAGTTCCATCATTTCATGAAGATGATATAAATAGAAGCAGAGCAGCAGATAGTGAAACCAACAGAAGCCAGAGAATACGCACTGGGGAACTGAGCATCGACCAGATTACGGAGGTCCTATTTCTTCTTCACAATAGAAATCGCCACCATCATGCAAGTTTTGGATTCCCTGGGGTTAGTGCATTCTGGTGTAAGCACCCCTCCCTGGGATGCTGGGTAAAGGGTTGAATTTTCTGATAAGATAATGTGAAGCCATAGTTAAAATAAGAGATGACATTGAAGGAGGCTCCATGAATGCAATCAAAAGATTATTTTCAAATCCAGTAACAAAAAATTTTATTAACAATACTATTTTACCAGACTAGTTAGTATTTATTGATAACTTAGTACATAGTAGACTATTGTGTTTTATACATCTTATATCTTTTATTTCTCAAGTGCATTCAGTTTCAAGCCTGTGTTGCTAGAGTGATAGCAAAAAGAGATGAAAACGGCAGCCCACAAGTAAGCTTCTGGAAGATTGACTTTTTTGTTGAATTTGCAGTTGTTTGACTTAACGCAGCAAACCATCTGCTTTCTTGGGCATCCTATGGGCACACATCTTGGCCAGGTCACTTCACACCTCTCACTTTATATTTGATCTTGTAATGTAGAGCCTGCAAATGATTCTGAGGCTCACTTTTTCTCTTTAAGACACACAGAACCACTTAAAACATGTCATTATTTTCTGTTTCTGTTCTTTTTCCATCCCACCTTAGGAATAATGAGTATAAACCAAGAAATCTTATTTTAGGCTTCCTCATTCTTAATCCAGTACTTTTGACATTAATGGTTGATATGGTCTAGATTTTATTGTAATTGTCATTCCATTTTTTAAAATTAAGTTCTTTATTTTAATTTCAGCATAGTTAACATACAGTGTTATATTAGTTTCAGATGTAATGATTCGACAATTCTATGCATTACTTAGTATGGAGATCCCTCAGAAAGTTAAAAATAGAACTGCCTTACGATCCAGTAATCACACTACTGGGTGTTTACCCAAAAAATATAAAAACAGTAATTTAAATGGATACATGCACCTCTACGTTTATTGCAGCATTACTTACAATAGCCAAGTTATGTAAGCAGTCCAAGTTTCCATTGAAAGATGAATGGATAAAGAAGGTCTGGTGTACATATTGTCATTCCATTTTACTTTTTTTTATAAGAGCATCAAGTTTCACTTTAAGGTATCAAAATAATTGCTTTTTCAAATATACCCTTAAGTCCGCCCCTTCCTTTTTTTTTTATTTGACTATAGTTGACACACAATATTACATTAGGTTCAGGTGTGCAGATTAGTGATTTGACAAGTTTTTACATTATGCTATGTTCACAACAAGTATGGATAACTACCATCTGCCCCATTTTGTCACTACTATGATATGATTGACTGTATTTCTTATGCTTTGTTTTTTGTTTCCTTGACTTACTCATCCCATAACTGGAGGCCTGTATCTCCCTCTCCCCTTCACCCATTTTGCCCAACCTTTCTACCTTTTGATAACAAGCAATTTGTTCTCTGTATTTATAACTGATTCTGCTTTTTATTTCTTTATTCACTTTGTAAAGATTCCATTTATGAGTAGAATCATTTGTTATATGTCTTTCTCAGTCTGACTTATTTCACTTAGCATGATACCGTTTAGGTCCAGCCACGGTGTCTCAAATGGCATGATCTCATCCTTTCTTATGGCTGTGTAATATTTGCGCGCGCGCGCACGTGTGTGTGTGTGTGTGTGTGTGTGTGTGTGTGTGTACGCGCATGCATGCACACCGCATTTTCCCTATAGGTTTGTCTATTGATGGACATTTAGGTTACTTCCATGTTTTGGCTATTGTAAACAATGCTACAATAAAGATAAGGTTGCATATATCTTTTTAAGTTAGTGTTTTTGTTTTCCCTGGGTACATACCGAATAGTGGAATTATTGGATTGTATGGTATTTCTATTTTTAATTTTTGAGGAACCTCCAGACTGTTCTCCACAGTGGCTAAACCGATTTACATTACTACCAACAATACATGAGGGTTCTCTTTTCTCCACATCCTCACCAACAGTTGCTGTTTCTTGTCTTCTTGATTTTAGCCATTCTAATAGGTGTGAGGTGACATCTCATCATGGTTTTGATTTGCATTTCCCTGGTGATGAGTGATGTTGAGCATCTTTTCATGTCTGTTGGCCATATATATGCCTTCTTTGGAAAAATGTCTGTTCAGGTCCTCTGCCTATTTTTTACTTGGATTATTTGGGTGTTTTTTTGCTATTAAGTTGTATGAGTTCTTTATATATTTTGAATATTAATCCCTTATCAGATGTATCATTTGAAAATATCTTCTTCCATTCAGTAGGTTGTCTTTTTTTTTTTTTAAGTAGACTCTATGCCTGATGTAGTTCAAACTCATGACCCTGAGATCAAGAGTCCCATGCTCTACCAGCTGGGCCAGCCAGGCATCCTCAGTAGGTTGTCTTTTTGTTTTCTTGATGGTTTCTTTTGCCGTGCAAATTTTTTTTTATTTTTTTGTGTAGTCCCAACAGTTTATTTTTACCTTTCTTTCCTTTGTTTTAGAAGACTTATCTAGAAACAGTTGCTATGGCTGATGTCAAAAATTACTGCCTGGTGTTCTCTTTTAGAATTTTTTATGGTTTCAGGTCTCATGTTTAAGTCTTGAATCTACTTTGAGTTAATTTTTATATATGGTGTAAGAAAATAGTCCAGTTTCATTATTTTACATATAACTATCCAGTTTTATCAGCACCATTGGTTGAAAAGACTGTCTTTTCCTTATTGTATATTTTTTCCTCCTTTGTCATAGGTTAATTAATCATATAAATGGTGGATTTATTTAGGGGGTCTCTATTCTGTTCTTAATAAAATAGAATTAAGTTCTCTTCCTAATTTGTTGATCTATCAGCTACAAATGTTAACCCCCAAGTATATATAGTTTGTTTCCTCTGGAGAAAAGAGTTTTATGAAGTTGATAACCACTGTGTAAAGTACATTACCAACCTGTCAGTATGTCTGTGTGCTATGTCTAGTATCCTGGGTGTTAGAGAATGCCAGTGTTCCATCTATCAAAGTCATTATAGATAGAGATTACCTGTGATATGCCAGGGCCTGGGGATTCAGTACTGAATACAACAGATGATCCTACCCTCATGGAGGTGACATTTAAGTGGGAGGATAAACATTATGATTTTATAGACATGGATCTCATTCTTCTTAGTCCTCTACCTACTTCATCTTTCTCTTTGATAATATGATCATTTATATTCTCCATGAAATATTTTCCAAAGACTCCAGAAATATTATTGGTAGGATTCATTTGGCGTATATACATTTGTAATTTTGTATTGCCATCTACTTTTTTATGTGCAAATGCCTTTTCTCCATAGCTAGATCTGATCATGTTTCTACTCACTAAACCTCTGAAACCAAATATGTGGTGTTTTCCTTCCATCCAATAACCAATTCTCTAATTTTCTCTATATGACTTGAATATCCTACAATTCAATCCAGTTCTGTCACTAACTACTTGGAGTTGGCACATATCTTATAAGTCAAGAGCTCAGGCCCACAAGATTATCCCATTTCAGATGCCTGTGGTAAGTCTCAGGTTTCCTTCTGTACTGCTGACCAACCAGTTATAAATTCAGGGGATTCTCACAACTCCCTCTTCAGGTTTGGTAATTTGCTAGAAGGGCTCACAGAACACAGGAAAAAAAAATACCCTCATTAGTTTATTACATAAGCTAGAACTCAGCAACAACCAAATGGGGTATATAGGGCAAGGTATAGGAGAAAAGATATACAACTTCCATGTCCTCTCCTTGTATACCACCCTCCTAGCACTTTAATGTGTTCACCAACCTGGAAGCTTTTTGAACCCCATTGTTTACACGTATTTAAAGGTTTACAGGTTTTTAACCATTATGTAGGTGTGATTGGCTAAATCATTGGCCATAGGTGATGAACTCAATCTCTAGGTCCATGGGTGGGACTGAAAGTTTCAGGTCTCTAATCACATGCTTGATATTTCTGGCAACCATCCCCCATCCTGAAGCTGTGTAGGGATATACACAGAGTCACCTTCTTAGGATAAACTCAGATGTGCTTGAAAGGAGATTTTTTTTTATGGATTACAAAAAATATTCCTGTTATCCCTATCACTCAGGACATTCCAAAGGTTTTAGAAAATATGTATCAGCAACTGGGGACAAAGACCAAATATGTATTTCTTATCACACTAGAGTCCTAAGTTTGTAAAGTCAAGGATCACTGCACTTTTTTATTAAATTTTATTTTGCAAACATTTACATACACAGAAAAAAGTATAAAGGAAGATAAAGCGAATGCATGTAGCCACCACACAGCTTAGCAAGTGAAATATTATCTGTATATTTGAAGTCCTCTGTGTTTTTCTCTCTGATCATGTCCTACTTCTTTTTTGCCTCTTCAAGAAGCCACTGTAAGGTAAGCTGTTTACCTTACAGTGCATTTCCAACACATCAACTACATATGCCCCTAGGCAATATGTAATAATATTTTCTTGTGTGTTTTAAGAGCTTATATAACTAATCTCATACCAATGTGTTCTTTGTTAACTTGCCTTTTTCCCTTAATATTTATGTTCATGAAAATCCTTCACACTGATAGGTATAGCTGTATTTTATTCCTTTTCTGTTATATAGTATTTTATTGTTTGAACACACTACAATTTATTCATTCCTTTATTTGTGGATATTTAGTTTTTTTCTAACTTTCTACTCTTTTAGGTCCTTATACACCCTAATTTATTATAGATGAAAGGTAATCAGTAAATGCACTATATAATTTTTATTTCAAATTATAAGTTATCATTATATTACCATCTCGTATGGAAAGCTGTTCGTCTCATTTAGCTAACTGTGTTTTTCAGTTTCAATGTCTTTCTTAGTGAGGTGTTAGAACGCCAAACTCAGCGACCTTCCCCTGTATTTTCCAGTGGTCAAATTTCAAGCTGAAATCACAAACAGAAAGAGTGAGAGCTAGCGTTGAGGTGAATTTTTTCAGAGCTTTATAGTAAATTAAAGGTCCAAAGAGAATTTGATTAGGAATTTAATGATAGTACTTAACTTGCGGTGAAACATGGCTACTGAATGCCATTTCTCAGCACACAAACACTGCTATTTTGCAGTCTGTCTGCATTACCTTCTAGACAGGACTTAACTTGTATTTATATTTGAGTTATTTATAAATAAATCACAACTTGCATGGCTCATTTTCTATAAGGAACACTTCCAGAATTGCTTTAAAGACAGCAATTGGCTTGTGGCTGTTATTACTCAGTGCTCCAGAAGACAGGCCCCCTGTGGATGCTGAAGGGCAAAGAACACTTGCTGCCACTCTGCTGTGCTCTACATGGGTGTATGCTTTGCTTTTCTGGCATGGCTTGATTTAACCTACTGGGAAATCCACCCAATTGGCTTAGATCTGTTAGAGTCTCTCAATACTGAGTACAGACTGTGCGGAGAATACAAATGTGCCAATAAAAAAAATAGCTTCACCGATGACTAGTTTTCCCCCTTCCCCATATTTCTGAGTTGTGCTGCAAATCAAATAGACAAATGTAGAAATTCAAATGTCTGTGTGACTTTTTGTTGTTTGGCATTTATCTCAGCGAATGAGGAGATGATGTCATATCACAAGAGAGGTGTGATGATAAGTGTGAGGACAAGTCATTCCTTAACAAGGGAAGATTAATGTGCTGTTCTAAAATGGAACTATTACATGTGCTGTTTACTCAAAAGGAGTATGAAAAGTGAACAAATGGAGCTGTCAGACAAAGTGCTGATGACATACAAAATATTGAAATAAACAGCTGATGATGCATGAAGCATTGAAACACATGTTGATACCCCTGTTGGCTCCATTGCTCATTTATTTCCATGTGATTGTCCTCTTCGGAATGTGATATAGCTTTTGCTCTGTTAACAGTCTTCCAGGTTGGGTCTTCAGAGTGACAAGGAGTCAAGGAGTTGGGCAATTTTCCATTGACTATAAATTAAGAGAGATAACAAATTAAAAGGACTCAAAAAAGGGAAAGCGGTTTTCATGGTTCACAAGAAATTATTTTTGACTGAAAATTAATTAAATCAGTCATCATGATTATGGAAATGGCTAGCTACTCAGAAATCTGTTCCGTTTTCTATACACACACCATGAACACATCGCTCAGCATTCTTTGCAGTTGAGTTAGGGCCATGCGCCTAGTTTAGACAAAGACGATGTGCATGTAAGTATTGAAAGTCAACTCCAGACTTAGCACCTAAAATCTGCTGTGAGATCCTTCATTTGTTTGCTCTGTCTGGAAGTGAAAGACTCCAAAATGGCAAAACCACATAATGGAAGGAACTCAGATCCATGAGTCCTCGCCTGAAGAAGAGACAGCCATGAAAGCTGCCGAATGCATAAGAACTTTCTATGCTCAAGAAATAAAACTTTATATTGTCAACAATAAAATGTGGGTGTTTGTTCAAGCAACTAGCATTTCTATCACAATATTGTAAGCAAATAAGTTTCATTAAAATTACATTTTTGGTTTTAGATAAGTTATATGATCTACTAGGTTTTAGATTTCTTTAGTTAATAGAACTTTAATTGGATATTCTTACAACTGAATCGAAACAATGCAGTTTAAGAGGAACAGACAATGGATTTCACTTACAAAAAGGAGACTTTATGACTCACTTGAGTTTTGATTTCTGTTTCTCAGAAATCCTATAGTTTCTTATCATTCAGATCAATCCTTTGTAAATAATTTTTTGTAGTTTCTAGATCACTTTGGCCTCTAAAATACAATAAATCATTAGAAATGAATGATAGTTTTAAAACTTTCTGACAGTTATAGGAAGAAATCATAAGATTTAAAATGGGCCAAAAAGATTGTTTAAGCACATCCTTCTGGGTTATTCCATTCTATGGTTCCATGGATTCTCTATGCCTTTTGTTGTCTTTGAGTTACTTTATAACTCTTTCGGTTGCAGATAACTAATAGCAATGCAAATGATTCTTGTCCATAGACATACAAAAAAATTTTGCATAGTGAAAAGAAGATTGCTCTCCCTGGTGCATGACATCGATCCCTCCCACAGAATAAGTCAGTTTTGTATCTATTTATAACTGTATTTCAGTATTATTGTCTTTGTATGTGTGGTTCTTTGATTAATCTTTTGATCCATTTATAGTATCCTATGGATTGCCTCATTAATTGATGGATTAAATAAAATCTTTGATGTGTTCATTTTATATTTGTATGGGAGTCATGAATATGTCCTCTTTTTAAAATCACCCTTTAACAGTTTTGGAGGTCCCGCCAAGATGCCCAGGGAATTCACCTGCCATAGTCTGGTAATATCATTGCCTAAGCCCAAAACCTCTTGCTCAACTCCCAGTGGTTGAATCCCAAGTGGCAATAGAACTATAATTCATTCTCTTTTTCTGGAAAAATTTTTTTCCTTTCCAGTGATTTTGTGTTCTGTTTTTGTTTCTGGATTGTACATGGCTGACGTGAGTTATGAACCACTGGTGGCAGCAGTTACTGGAAATTTGGTTTAATGGTCTGTTTTTGATCTCTGTAGTTGAGTGAGAGAGAGAGAATCTGGTTTGTTGTTCTTTGTATTTGTTGATTTGTTTATTTTTCAGCTTAAATTACTGCAGAATTTTGTGCACTGAGGAGAAGTATAATTTTAATATCTGGACTATTAAGGTTGTGTTTCTCTCTTTACAGCTGACTTGTAGCTAAAGTTTTAAATCTGAAACTAAGCACTTTATGAGCCTGTATGTCTATATTTCTTTGATTCAGAAAGGTTTTTACTTCTTGTTTTGGTGTAAAATATCTTCCTAGAGGATATTTAATAAATTAGATTGTGACGTCTCTCAAAGGAGTTTTGCTCTGATTAAATTATCAGCACAAAAATTGAGCACTACTAAAATTTTAGAAAAATAATAAATTTTAAACTTCTAATACTTCAAATGTACTTGACTTTAAAAATTCTTATAGAAACTGAAAAGAAATTCTTACAGAAACTAACTTAGAAATATTTTAAGAGTTCAGGTTTATGTAATAAAGGTTAATCTTTTGTAAGTGAGACTAGATCAATAATTTTGGCTTAATAAAAAGAGCTATGTCTTCTCTGAGTTATCAATGTTAAGTAAAATATAAGCATGTTTGTCTTTTAGGTTTGTGTTTTCTATGCTTATACAGGTTTACTGATCAAATAAAACAGCATTACTATCATATAAAGTTTAAGATAATGAAACAAGTAAATTTGTATTCCCCAGGAGTAATGTTTGTGACAAAAGTTTATTTTGACAGTAATTATGTTTTATAGTGTGTCTGCTTGAAGAAAATTTCCAATATCTGTAGTTAACTTATCTTGAATTGATATTAAATTGATGGTTAATCATTGGAAACCTCGAAAATATCTAAGTAATACAGGTGCTGGTTACTAACCATATTTAAGTTCATATACTTTATTCTCATTTGTATGTGCTATTGAGAAGTCACTGGTGCATTAATGCATGTGTTTACTTTTGCCACTTTGAGAAAGTATCTAAAATACTTGTGTGACATTAGAAAGTTGTGTGATGTGTGTCCATGTGCTTTACTCATCCACTAAAATGCTTGCATATGACAGACAGTTATTAATGAGCCACCTCCCACCCCAGTTTTCTCTGTGATTATTTATTGAAGAGGTTAATTAATATGAGTGATTGAAACTATACTGGGAATGATAACAGAGAAATGCAACTGTTTGTACTTTAGAGGAAAAGAGTGTTTTTGTTTTAAAGTAGCAGTTTTCAGGGTTTGTTTGTTTGTTTATTTTTCAGTTCCTGAACCCATTTCACCCTTATACTCTTGAGATTCATTGAAGATCCCAAGGAGTTTCAGCTTATGTGAATTATAAATAACAATCTTAACCATGTGAGGAATTGAAACAGAAATTAAAAAAAAAATGCTTATTGATCCATGTTAAGATCACAAAGATGAATGCATTGTATATGAACGTAAATAGTATCTACTATGAAACAAGTTATTACCTCACAAACATTCTGAGATATGTCCAAGTTAAAACATGAGTTTGCTCCATAATATGAACAAACATAAAGGTTGAAATTTGAAAAGTGAATTTTTTTTGGCTTTGGTTTATAATATTGCATCTTAAAAAAGCTATGAGGGGCACCTGGGTTGCTCAGTTGGTTAAGCATCCAATTTTGGCTCAGGTCATGATCTCACAGTCCGTGGGCTCCAGCCCTGCATCAGGCTCCGTGCTGACAGCTCAGAACCTGGAGCCTGATTTGGATTCTGTGTCTCCCTCTGTCTCTGGCCCTCCCCAGCTTGCACTCTGTCTCTGTCTCTCTCTCTCTCTCAAAAATAAATAAATATTATTATTTTTTTAAAAAGCTATGAAATAGGGGCGCCTGGGTGGCACAGTTGGTTGAGCTTCTGACTTCGGCTCAGGTCATGATCTCCCGGTCGAGGAGATCGAGCCCTGCGTCTGGCTCTGTGCTGACAGCTCGGAGACTGGAACCTGCTTCAGATTCTGTGTCTCCCTCTCTCTCTGCCCTTCCCCACTGATGCTCTGTCTCTCTCTGTCTCAAAAATAAATATAACCATTAAAAAAAATTTTTTTAAGCTACGAAATATGTTGTAGTGTTAGCAGAGCCTACTCAGTGAGTTTGCTTCCTTGGTTTACTGATTGTCTTCACCTACAATATGAAAGGTTATTCTTAAACTTTTTTAAGTTTATTTTGAGAGAGAGAGTGAGTGTGAGCGAGGGAGGGAAAAAGACAGAGGGAGAGAGAGAATCCCAAGCAGGTTCTGTCAGGGAAGATCCTGATGCGGGGTTGGGTCTCATGCACTGTGAGATCATGACCTGAGCCAAAACCAAGAGCTGGACACTTCATGAGCTGGGGCACCCAGGCACCCCGAAATGTTATTCTTTACCTTCTGTGTAGTCTATATAGATTAGCAGAGAATCTGTATTTTACCAAAATAATTTTCTGTGCTTTTCATTGACTTATTTGACTTACTTTCAAGGACATATTTCTTTATTATGCAAAATGAAAAAAGAATGAACAAAGGTTCCTCACTTACGAAAGAGCTAAGGTTTCTAGAAGCATCCTACTTTCCATGTTTATTTTTAAATGTTTTATTGTTCCTGTACTTAAACAGGTAACCAAGAGAGTGCCCCAGATTTCCTCCTAAACATTTCACCTTCCAAATTCAGGTCCTAAATGTAGAAAAAATAAAATAAAATTTTCAGCATATCTTGTACTCCCAAACTATCTTTGGGATTTCCCAGAGGGTTCCTGAAAAATCACAAAGATTTGTTCTTTTGCTTATAAAAAAAAGATGCTAGAGCTATTTAGATCTTTTTGCTACCCTGTTATAAGAGTTGTGGAGCAAAAGCTGTCAAATTAGAAGAGACATTCAGTCTTCCCTAGGTTAAGTTTGCAAATATTTCAGAAATCATATGCTTCATTTGAAGTCCCTTGTCTGTCAGTGTTTTGCTTTCCATAATATATTTTAACCTCTCATGAAACTCTGATCAAATTTCTTATGAAATAGTCTGTCAGATTTTGTATAATTGTCAGAGTCCTAGACTGTTTTATGTGATGATGTGAAGCACCAACTATAGCATTATCTGTCACTTTTCAGTTTTTACTTTGCCACAGCTTTACTTTTTTCATTTGAGTCTGTTGAAAAAGACAGTTGTCCCAGGGTTTCTTATGCCCTTGTGTGTCTTGCTGGGAATGCAAAAATTTCAAGGCCCTGACTGCTCTTTTACCCTGCCACTTCTCAGGGCCGTGTTCTCATGATTCACTTTAGGAAAGAAGTAATATTTCTTTCTGAGACAAAAATTAAGGCTTGCTTACTGCTTGCTATAGAAGCAATGGATTTCCCCAAACTCAGTGTTCTTCAGGTCGTAACATAAACCCTCTGCCTGCACAGCATCCATCTGGGCTTTCTCTGTCACCCCAGTGGGATCTGGGGACAAGGGAAACTAATGCAATTTTATGTTCATATGCTTGTTGTGATATGAGGAATAAAGTCCTTTGTCTCTGACCAAAGAGTCTCATATCTTCTGTCAGAATCCATAAGAAGGTAACAGGATATCTCAGTAGCTTTCAGGTAGGGTGAAATCAAATCCCACACTGAACAAAAGCTAGCATCTTCTAGGCCAGTGGTTCTCAAGTGGAGATGAACATCACACTTAGCCAAGAAATTTTACACATGTTTAGACCCTACTACCGACTTGCTGAATCTCTCTTCTTGATATTCTTGCTATATTCTTCATATATGAAATATTATTTCTCAGAAATATTGTTGCTATATCTTTTTTTCCCTTAAAACTATTCTATTTGTTTATATCAGATATAGCATTTAATGACATCTTTGAAAACAGACTTAATCATTACTGTTAGAGACTTATTTTTTGGAAGACTTTGTCATCTTTGGTTTTGATGTCATAGAAATAGTCATACTGCTGTTAATTGCATTATTCCTATCAGAAACCTCATCCAGTTTTCACATTTTAAAATTGTAATAAATTAACCCCAGTAATTAGTTCTCTGTCATCTACAGATAGTATTTGTTTTACTCTGACGCTTGCTTGTATGGAGGCTCAGCTGTAAGCTACAGGAAAAAGTTTGTGTCCAACAAAGGAGAGTTTCGGAGCCTCAAGAAAAAGGACTGTACTTCAAACTGTTGATGTATCTGGGCTGATCTTACATTGCTCAGAGTAAGGGTCAGCAAATTATGGCCTGCTGGACAAATATATCCATTGTCTGTTTCTGTAAATAAAATTATCGAAACATGGTCACATACACTTATTTATGTGTATTGTCTCTGGCTAATTTTTTTGCTACGATGATGGAATTGAATAGTTGTAATAGAGAACATCTGGCTTGCAGACCTTAAAATATTTACTATCTGAGATTTTACAGAAAAAGTTTGCTCTCAGACTATACCTGTAGATGGGTCTAGATTTTCATGACTGCTTTTCATTGAAGGTAGATGGCTTAATGACACTGGTAATGTGAGATCAAGGAGATCAAGAATTGATTAAATAGGTCTGAATGAATTGATGAAATTTTTATGACAGCAAATTTTTGTAATATTGTATTTTTCTGTTTTCTGGATAGATGAGGGGGTCCTATCTTTTTAAAAGCTATTTATGCCCCACAGTAATTTAGTAAATGCTACTTTTGTAAGCTAAAATGAAAAATTGTAAGTAATAGCTGACTCTCTCAGACTTTCTGGAATTCCAAAGCACTTAGTCTTTACTTTTGGTGATAATATAGTTATGTGTATAGGTTCAGTAAAAATCTGTCCTCCATTTTCCATGATTATAATTGGACAAAACAATTATACAACCAATGCCTTGCTTGAAATGTCACTTTTGAAAATAATACACTTTTAATCAAATATGACAAGTCACCCTTAAAGAACTAAAGTTGATTTTACATATGGAGCCAATGGCTAGAATACATCCTCAGGAATATTGACTCTCAGAATTCCAGTCCTACAGGTAGTAAGATGGTCACTTCCTTGCAGCATGGGCCCTGAAAAATTTGGGGACCCTTAGAACAGAGGAATCCATTTAAATTTATAAGGTACTGGAGATGAAGTCTGGAGTAGATATTTTCTTGGGTTTGATTTTGCAGTCTTAGAAGAATAAATGAGTTGTTCATAAAGGTCAGACCAGAGATTCCGTATGAAAACTTTCAGACAGAAGTTAAGTTTAAAGCCTTGGTGGTTGCTTGATATTGTACAGTTCTAGGTTGGCAAAATAAGCTCAAAGAGATTTATTAACACTCTTGTTGCGCCAAACATAGTGGGATCACCATTTTTTGTGTGATGAAGGATAATCCTTCTTTGAGATAATTATGATCTTAAAACGGAGGGTGACTAGAGACTATATTAATGTCTTGCTGCTGCTGTAAAAAATGTATCATGAATTTAGTGACTTAACATATTTATTATCACATTATATAGTTATGAGGTCAGAAGTCAGAAATGGGTCCCAGTAGGCTAAGATGAAAATGTAAACAAGCCTGCATTTCCACTGAGGCCCTAGGGAATAATCTGTTTCCTTGTCTTTTTTTTTTTTCCCGGAGGCTGCCTGGGCTCCTTGGCTCATGGCCTCCTTCCTACATTTTCAAAGCCAGCAGTTATACCAGCTCAACCTCTGCTTCTATCATCACCTCTTCTCTGATTCCAATTCTCCTAACTCTGTCTTTTCTTATAAAAATCCTTGTGATTACATTGGACCTGTCTGGATAATCCAGGATAATCTTCCAGCCTCAGGATCCTCAATGTAAACACATCTGTATGATCTCTTTGACCATGTACAAGTAGCATATTCATTGGCTCTGGGGATTAGGACATGGACATTTAGGGGCCATTATTCTGTCTACCATAATGTGACAAGTCCGAAATGGGCTGGAAAGATTACCGAGTATCTTCATTGAAAACTAAGTGTTGCCTGGTTATTTGATTTTTATGGCATTTCTGCAGCATTCATTGCCTTTAAGCTTTGGAACAACTCTGTAAATTGCAGGTAACTGATACAAAGCAAAGGATCCTTGAATATAGACATCTAAGTGCATTTTATCCCATGGAAATACAATGGATTTCCCAGCAGTACCACAACAATCTTCATGGAATAAGCCAATTTTGTAAATTCATTTCACCATTACCACTTATAAAGGTTTAGTTCTTTGAAATCCCCTTTGAACTAATTATAACATCTTTTTGGTTTCCTCATTAAATAATAAATTACAGTCTTTGACATATATTCATTTTATAGTCTATGAAAGTTGTGATTATACCCTCTCTTAACATGTAGCATTTAACATGGAGATTCACAATTATATACAAAAATAGATAGGATAGGAAAAAAAGTTTCATCACTTAACCCCAATAATATCAAGCTAAAGTCAGTCCTGTTCTTTCTACACTTTCTTCCATTTTCCTCTGTCCTGTTATTCTGAAGTGAATTCCAGAGACCATATTATCTTATCCATAAGTATTTATTATGTCCCTTTAATTATAAGGAATCATTTAACATAACCACAATACTAAAATCTCACCTAAAATTAATAATTTCTTAATATAATCAAAGTGTCCAGTGTCCAAATTTCTGATGAGATTTATTTACAAATGACATTTTTCTGTTGTTGTTGTTGTTGTTGTTGCTGCTGTAATTTAAAAATCCAGGACAGGGGCGCCTGGGAGGCTCAGTCGGTTAAGCATCTGACTTCAGCTCAAGTCATGACCTCACGGTCTGTGAGTTCGAGCCCCATTTCAGGCTCTGTGCTGACAGCTTGGAGGCTGGGGCCTGCTTCAGATTCTGTGTCTCCCTCTCTCTCTCCCCCACTTGTGCTTGCTCTCTCTCTCTCTCAAAAGTAAATTAAAAAATAAAATAAATACAAAAAAATAAAATAAAAATAAATAAATAAATAAATAAACCCAGGACACAAATAAGATTCATACTTTGAGATGTTTTGATATATATATGTTAAGTCTCTCTTTTTTGAAACTATTTTATTGATGTGTATTCTCTGTGCAATAAATCGCACCTACTTTAAGTGTACAATTTGATGAGTTGTCTCAATATCTTTTATTTATTTTTATTTATTTATTTTTTAACATTTATTTTTGAGACAGAGACAGACAGAGTATGAACGGAGGAGGGTCAGAGAGAGAGAGAGGGAGACAAAGAATCTGAAGCAGGCTCCAGGCTCCAACCTGTCAGCACAGAGCCCCACTCGGCGCTCGAACTCACAGACCGTGAGATCATGACCTGAGCCGAAGTCGGAGGCTCAACCGACTGAGCCAATCAGGTGCCCCTCAATATCTTTTAAATGTATGATCTCCTTCCCTTTCTTTTTCTTCTTATGGTTTATTTGTTCAAAAATAAATTTGCCTATAGAGTTTTCCAGAGTATGTATCTGCCTGATTGTTACCCTGTGCTACAATTTAATACATTCCTTGGTCTTCTGCACATCCTGTAATTGGAGGTCAGTGTCTTGTTCCATTAGTTTGTTAGAATTTGAAAAATTATGAAATTCTACTTTCTTGTTCATTTCTTATTTATTAGCTAGAATATTTCTATACAGAGAAATGTCTCCTGGTCTTTTATTTGATTATCCAATGGTATAGTTCCTGTAGGAGAGGCGATAAATAATCCTTTCTCTTTATTTACTATTTTCCAAAACTTATCAATAGATGCCAAAAATCTATCTGGTAAAATTTAATACTTAGTTTAATTAATGAATTAGAAGTAAATAATTAAAAATACAAGAACAAAAATACTTCTAAAATATTAGAAATAGAAATATGTTTTAAAGAATATGTGTCTCAAACAGAGAGCTAACAAAACACTTGGTGCAAATATGCAAGTATAGATGAATTTTCTTACTGCATGTAATAGGCAACTTTCTCCAGATTAAAAAAAAAAAGGAAAGACAAGAAAAAATAAATCAAGTAAGCAGGCAAGAATGTTCACCATTATTATTGTTTTTAAATTCCTGGTCAACACAGTATGATGTAAAACTGAAAACACATCATCATTCATGTAATGGTATAAATATAACTCTTCAAGATTAATTTTTAAAAAATGCATTGTGAATATGGGGCATGTAGGTGGCTTGGTCAGTTAAGCATTTGACTCTTGATTTCAGCTCAGGTTATGATCTCATGGTTTGTGGGATTGAGCCCCATGTGGGGCTCTGCGCTGATGATGTGGAGCCTGCTTAGGATTCTGTCTCTCCTTCCCTCTGCCCCTCCCCTGCTCACTCTCTCTAAATACATACATACATACACACACACACACACACACACACACATATATATATATATATTTATATTTATATGTTGTGAATAAGTTTAAGTGACATTTATATAAAATCAATGGCTTTTCTACTTATCAGTCGTGAAATATGTAACACAGCTACATGAAAATAGATTGAAAATAGATTTTGCATATAGTAGCATGAAAAGTGTTACATATCTACTAATAACTTCAATAAGATACATAAAGAAAACCACCAGATTTACCAGGAAATATAAAAATAAGACTTAAATAGTTACACTGCAAAGATACAAATGCTATATGTGTTTAATATAATAGGTATAAATAGCTCACTGGGCTTTTTTTTTTTTTTTTAACTTTTTTTTTTTTTTTTTTTATTTATTTTGGGGACAGAGAGAGACAGAGCATGAATGGGGGAGGGGCAGAGAGAGAGGGAGACACAGAATCGGAAACAGGCTCCAGGCTCTGAGCCATCAGCCCAGAGCCTGACGCGGGGCTCGAACTCCCGGATCGCGAGATCGTGACCTGGCTGAAGTCGGACGCTTAACCGACTGCGCCACCCAGGCGCCCCAGGGGCTTTTTTTTTTTAACAGACTAAACCATTATAAAGTTATCTGGAAGAAATAACTTATAAAGATTTAAGAAAACAACAGAGAATTACCTACTAGATATTGAAATTAATTATAATGGGGCATATATTATAATAGAAAGGTACTACCATGAGGGTGGGCAGATAGATCAATAGAAAAAGCTAAATGGGCAAACAGATCACTACATATACTAAATTTAATATTGATGAAGATGGCATCACACATTAAGATGAGAGGAGAGAGAGATTTTGAAAAAGAGATAGGGAGAAATTGACTAAATTTTTGAGGGGAAAATAAAAACATTGTAGATCTTTCCTCATACTATAGGGCAAAGTAAATTCAGATGTTTAAATATTTAAATGTAAAGTGAAAACCAGAAAAGTTTGTGAAGGAATGGGAAAAAATCCGGATTTAATCATAAAAGATGTACTTTTGGACATTAAACAATTTTATAATCACGTTTTTGCAACATGCTAACAAAGGGTTATAAGCTCAACTTATAAAATTAATTACAAAAATCCAGTGAGGGGTGCCTGGGTGGCTCAGTTAGTTGAGCGTCTGACTCTTGATCTTGGCTCAGGTGGTGATCTTGTAGTTCATGGGATTGAGTCCTGCATTGGGCTGTGCCCTGACAGCATGAAGTCTGCTTGAAATTTTCTCTCTCCTTCTCTCTCTCTGCCCCTTCCCCACTCACGTGCATGCACTCTCTCTCTCTCTCTCAAATAAATAAATGAACATTAAAGAAGAAAAATACATTAAGAATTATAGTAGACAAATGACAAAGTTTATGAACATTTTTCAGAGAAAGAAATACAAACTGTTAGCTAGTATACTTAAAAGTTTATCCAATTAAAAACTATAGAAAAAAGGCTACCAAATTAAGAAAGCTGTTTTAAAAATAATAATACTCTATCTTGGCAATAGTATGGTAGAATTTATATTATTATTAAATAAATTATTATTATTATAAATTAAAGTTTGTTTTGTTTTGTTTTGTTTTTACATCATTTGGCATCTTCATCAAGAGCCTTAGAAATGTTCACATATGTATATTCTTTGACTCAGAAATTTCACTTCAGGGAATCTAAAGATAAATGAAGAGCAAAAAAGAGAAACAAAGAAAATTTCCAGATTAGGGAATAGTTACATAAAGTATTATTATGTTACCATAGAATATTACCTCCTATCCACTTGTATGCTTCTCTACCCAACTCTGCATTTAGTGATATCATATTGACAGCTTTAAATTGACTGCAAAGAGAGTCTTTACTTCATGTGAATTAGAGAATGCTAATATGAATTAGGCTTTTTTCCCCCTCCTTTAGAGATCTAGTTGTTAACTATTTACCAGCATGTTACTGATTACAACTGCCCTAACCCTTTAGAATAATAGTATAATTTTCTTGTTTTACTAGTAGGTATATAATAACTTGTCCAAATTTGTACAATGTATTAGTGGTAAAATTAGCATCTTGTTCTCCAAAAGTTCTCCAAGAACTTTTCAATTTTAATACATTGCCAAGGAAAATTATGTTACCTGTTTTCAATCTCCAAACTGAAATAATACTCTTGACTTGCATACCAAGTTCTAGATGAAGCTTCGGGTGCAATGATGCCTATCTGATAATTCTGTCAATATTTACTATCAAGTAAAGCACAAATTAATCACGAGTGTTTATTTATACTTGGAAATCTTGCTTTAGATTGGCCTTGGCACAAAGCATCCATATTACTGTGTCTCCTGTAGGTATCCAGAAAAATGCCCTAGGAAACAGTCTAGCATATCACACTTGCAAGCATTCTAACAGTAAATCACAACTAGATTTGTAGAATATCTTTGTGATCAAAATACATAAAGTTCCATTCTCTTAGAATCTCCACATTTGTAGTTCTTAATACACTGACACGCTACAAATGAGACCCAGAATTTCCATCTATCCATTCATCCAACAAAAATTTGTTGAGGGCCTATGCTGTTCCTGGCCTAGAGCTTGAATGATTGATTAATCCCTGCCACAGCCCCCTTTTCTCACTAAGTTTCCCTGATGACTTCTCATGGCTGTTGACTCCATCTTTTAAGGAGCTGCTTTTAGGGAGCTCCATCTTTTAGGGAGATTTTAGTTTGAAAAAAAAAAATCTTTCCTTCTTATCATGATTGTGATCACCTACAATCTCTTTAGATACTACCAAGGATTTATTTTTCTTTCCAATCTTTCTGTTATTCTCAGTCATAATCTTAGTCAAGAGGGAAATTGAGTTTTGGGCTCCACTTCAAGGTTTCATAATTTGGAGACTTACCTTCTATCATGTTTCACCATTTTAAAAACCGAACTGTGCATTAAAGTTACTTTTGTTAATTGTGTTGTTGCTAAATCTCACTCTCCCAAGCCTTCCCACAGTTCTGATCCAGTAGACCTGGCATGGGTCCAGGATTATGCATTTCATAAATCCAAACTATCAAAGATTCTGATGATCAGGGATTTATTCCCCCAGAAACTCTGCTTTCCAGCAAGTTTTCAGTGAATGGTTCCAAGGTGGATCATCAGAGAGCTCATATAAACTGACAAATGTAAGTCACCATCAGGTGACCAGATATTCATAAACCTTTGTACTTCACTTTATACCAAAGCTCAGTCTAGAAAGAATTATGTGAGTGCAAAATGGAATTTTTGAGAGTTTGACTGGTAATGTGAAATTTGAGATGTGCATACTTTTTAATAATTAATATATTTAAATTAGAAATCAAAAGAAGACTTGAGAAAAAGAAGTCTTTGAAATGTTCAAAAATAACTGTTTAGATTTTATTTGTTGTCCTTCATAATGCTTTTAGTGCCACTTCATGTGTGTGTGTGTGTATATATATATATATATACACACACACACACACATATATAATTTTTAATTTTTTATTATTTTTATATATTTTTACCTTTTATATTAAAATAAAATGCATTTTAATGTATACATATATTAAATATTTATATAGTTATATATATTTTTCATGTGGATATATATTATTTTTATTTAAATCATGTTCTATAATCCCAATTCATCTTCAGATTTTAAATTAAAACTGAGTGAAGATTAATCCCCATTTTTGATAAATATCTCTAAAAAATAATGAATTTTTATGCATATTTTAGGTACAACTTAAAGAATATAAATAGATGTTTTTATCCATAGCAGTTTAATACACTTTCACTATACTTTATTTAACTTCATGATATAAGAATTCTTTTTCACTCTGACACCAATAAATACTGGAAGTCTTTAAGTCCTACCATGACATTACTGATGATAGTAATCCTGATAAGTATTTAATTTTACACGCTAATACCTGACCTACTTGGTAGACATATGCAAAAAATATTCATAAGAAAATAAGCTGTGGACACTCATCTGCTATTCAAAAAGAGTCAAACAGTTGGTAGAGCTAAATATTCTTATTATTTATTTGAAAGATGAAAATATCTGTGTGTTAACGAAAAACGTGTAGAACATGGATCCACAAAATAAGGTCAGCTGGAAGGTATAGCTCCCCTTCTATTTTTACGTCTTTTTTGCCTACTTTGATTCATCCTTCAGGTTTCAGTTTAGATAATATTTACTCTTTTCCATTCTGTACTTAATCCTTTTGGAGCACTTCTCATATTCAGTTGTAACTGCGTCTTTCCCCATCAGTGCTCCTTTAAATGGAGCTATACCTTATTTACTACTGTATCTTTGTGCCTCCTACAGGTCCTGGTAATAATTGTTACTCTATAAACAATCATTACAACCATTAGAAATCTTCAGCATTTCTGACAGAAAGTAAGCCTCCTGAGTATACATATTCCATTCCCACTATTTAGCTCTCCATAAGAGGCACTTGATAAATATTCTGAAGCTAATGAAAAAATATAAGGGAAGTCAACTATGGCATCCCCCAGAGGGTGCTAGAGCCCCAAGTCTTACTCACTTCTGCCTCAGTAAAGTTGCTCTCAACCGTTTTAGTTTAATCCAACATTTATTTATTCTTTTTAAAGCTTAATTATTTACTTTGAGAGAGTGAGAGAGGGGGGAAGAGAGAGAGAGAAAGGGAGAGAAAATCCCAAGCTGGCTCCGTGCTGTCAGTGAGGAGCCCATTGTGGCGCTGGATCTCATGAACTGTGAGATCATGACCTGAGCTGCCATCAACAGTCAGGCACTTCACCCACTTAGTCACCCAGGCACCCCAACACAACATTTATCAGGTGCTGTGGGTTTCCCTAGAATTGCAAAGATAACCAAGACTCATTTCTTGTTCTTGAGGCATTTGGAAGCTGGTGTGGCAACTACTGTAGTTGACAAATGACACCAAGATTATCCACGAAAGGCAAAGCATCTGGCCTTTTAGACGACAGTAACTTAAGGGATGTTGCAGCACCCAAGACATTTATTCTAGGCTATGCCAAGTAACCACCACAGACCACCCTGGATCACTTGCAACCGTGCCTTGGATTCCTTCCTTGTTAGGAATTCCACTGAAGGTTAGGACAATTCCTCACCCAAGAATATCTAGGATTGATGAAAAATTCAAAAGCTTTCTAAAAGCAATGTTCTATTTCTCCCTAGAAGCAGGTTCAGGATTGGCCAGATCTAATTAGCATAGAAACCTCACCCCTTTTGGTCCTTTAAGACAAATTATAGATCATTTGATGGTGAGTAGATGCATTTAAATTAATGGTCACATGCATTTGGCCATATGCCCAGAAATTTGGGCACCACCAGAGGTGCCTGTGGGGATAATGACCTCTTCCTGGCCATGGCTTCTAATTGCAAATGGCTGTAATACCATAATCTGAACTGAGGTCAAAGGACTGCTGGGTGAAGTTTTCCATAGTGCAATTGCATTTTTGTTTTTCCTGGCAATAATCAAAGGCTTCCAGTTGTGCCTAATTAGAGAGATATGATATTTGAGTGACCAAGGCTTCAAGTTTATTACCAACAAAACATGTATCACCTGTTCCCTAAACTCAGTTGGAACCTATAATTCTTCTGGGCCAGAAGCTGGTTTGCAAACTTATTTTAAGTGCTAGAAACTTTATAACAGAGTTTTTATTTTTTTTTTGAATGTTATATTGGGAGTTAGATAGAGTAGTAATTCTTAATAGGAACTGCTTGGCCAACTCCCTGTGTCTCACTGAAAATTTACATCCTAATATTAGCTTTTGGCCAATGTATATTCAGTGAACAAGCTATAACTGCTGTTTTAGTAAGGACCCCTGTTGAAGGAAAGACATGGCCATGGGAAGGTCCCAGTTCTTATCCACACTTATGGCACTGTATCCAAATTGAAATATAACCTAAAGAGGATATAGATACAGGATTATATCTATATATAGAGGATATAGATAAAGGATTAGAAAAGAGGGAAGAGTTAATGCATAATGTTACCTGTGTGTGAACCAGGATATTTTGATTTTTTCATCATGCAAAGAAGGAACACAGGTGTTTCTAAATAATGGCTGGTTCAACAAAGAATGTGTTCCTTTAATAGCAAGAGCCATATTTTTGTGTTATGCTGGCTCACCACACAGTTAAAATTGACATACATTGGAGCACTTCAAATTTATATCTTCATTTCAGCCATTCATTTAGTAGGTCAAATCATCATTTTATTTCACCAGTCTGGTGGATTTTAATTCATTTAACATTTTAATCTTTCATCAGGTTTTCATTTAAGAGGATTTCACAGCATATACGGGATTTGTATAAATTTGTGTGCAGTAAATTTATTCTTTTAACAGTTTTATTCTTTCATCAGAAATTCATTTAAATGGATTCCACTATATATCACTTCCACTTCCAGTGCAGCTTTAGGTCAGGCTGTAATTGATGCAAAAGCAATGAGGTATTAAAAGAGATAGGAAATATCTGAAATTGGAAAGAGTTCAAGAAGTGGGCCATTGTAAGGGCATTACACTCCTCAGATAAGGTGGGGAGGGGAGAATAATAAGGCATTTTGATCTGAAGCCTTACATGCTTTATAATTTCAATTCTCAACAAAGTCAGAAAGATCTATTTTATCTAAGCTTGTGTCTTTAAAACAAAATTAACTGCTTCAGTGCCCTAAAACAGCCCCCATATGGCCATGTGAATGTGCATGCTTGTCTTTACCATCCATTTGAATTAATGGCACAGTTTCTTTCGGTGAACATTCTATCTCCTCCCTCCCCCCCACCCCCGCCGACATTCATTAAATGACATCCAAGTGATAAACATTAATATAATAAATACAGTAGCTCTGGAAATAACCCAGGGAAGAGGTGCATTCTATCATGTTTTCATACAGAAGTAGATGAAAATCACCAGTAGTGCATTATAGTTGGTGGAGGAAAACTGCAGTTATGAGAGATGCCCTTACCAGGAGCAGAGGTGCTGGTGTTTTCATTGTGTGCATCGGAAAAGTAAAAGGTGACCTTGAGAAAGTCTTCCTTGCTCTTTAGGTCTCTGCAAAAGGAATGATTGCTTTTATGACATCTACTATTATGAGGGCATTGTTGTCTTTGATTGGTGAGTGAAAGATGCTAGAGAAATGATAGGTGGAAATCAGTATTTATATTTGTTAATGTGTCTTTGGGATGACAGTACGTCAGGAAGAAATGTTCTCACCATACACAAAAACTGATAATTCTGTGGGATGATGGATAGGTTAAATTAACCCTGTTGTGGTAATCATTTCACGAATATATGTGAATGTATAGAAAATACACGATATACATGTATCAAAACATCATGTTGTACACCTTATATTTACACAGTGTTGTATGTCAATTAAATGTCAATGAAGCTGGGGAAAAAAGAAAAGAAAAAGAAAGAAGGTAGGAAGGGGAAAAGTGGAAAAAGGAAGGAAAGAGGGAGAGATTTACCTTGTGATATTGTTGTCGTATTTAACATCTTTATCAGACTGACAACTACTTCTGTCTTCCTCTGGTTTTATTGGCATTATAGAGTACCTTTCACATCAAATGTCTAATAACTGTGAAATTGAATTGAATCGAATGGTACTGAATTGAAAGAAAAAAGTTTCAAATGTTGAAAAGCTGATCTAAGCCCACTATACTCTACCCACCATCCCCCCTACAACCTCACAGTATAAACTGATGTTAGGAATATGGAATCAATTTATTTATCACTCTTCATAGAGTATGACCCTTTTCTACATCTGGCTAGGGACAGAATGTAGCTGAGATAAAGAAAGATGGCACTCAGACTAAACATCTAAATAAGTATTTCTAACTAAATAGATGATTGGTCATGAAAGATTGCAGGAGGACTGTAGGAAGAGGACCATATCTTATTTCCACTCTAATGTCATGCTGAGCCCTCCTGTGGCTCTCTTATCAAGTTATGGGAATGCCTAGTTCAGGGCCAGCCATCTATAGATCTATGACAGTTTTTATACGGGAGTTCACATGCAAGTTGGGGGCAATTACTGGATTTCTCTATAGATACAGGGTCGCTCTCATTGGTTCCAGAACCCACAGGACATCCTAGAATTTGATTGAAAAAAAAAAAATAGAAAGTACATTTTCTAGCATATTTTCATCTGCTTTTAGAAATTAAAAAAAACCCTTCACTTTTCTACAATGGTCTAGGGGAAAAAGCAAGGGATGATTTTTTGTTTGTTTTTGTTTTGTTTTTTTGGTTTTTGGTTTTTGTCCATGGCTTCCAGCACTTTAGCGGACTGCATGCAGTATGGTGTAGTCAACAGGCCTTCTGGTCCATTTGAGTGAGGCCTCTGGTCCTCTAAAAGGCACTATAGGTACCAGGAAGTTTGTTATAGTAATTTGAAAGCATCTTATTGAAGGCTAATTTGATTTGGATCTAACTTATCAACCTTGCTGTCAAACTACAACTGAGAAGGTGAATGTGACTGTGTGGACAATTTTATAACCTTTCAAATGATAATTGCCTGAATTTTTATGCAGGCATATATTGATAGAGACTGACAGATGTTGAAAAGAACAGAGCCACAAGCCACACCATAGAACTGAGGATAAAAATCATCTCTTCACTTGTCCCTCTTCTATTGCTATTTTCGTACTGCATTAGAACTCTTTCAAATGCAAAACATGAAGCTGGGCTCTCATTTATCTAAGTGATCTTGCATATGTGCTCCCTTTAGCTTTGGCTGCTTTTCTGACCAGCAACCTCCTGCCAACAATTTCATATCAGTGTGCTCATCTAGATGGTTTTCTAGTTATTACTATTTAAAAATATACACATTAGTAAGATCTTGACTCAGTACTTGAGTAATTTGGTTCAGGAAGAGCTAAGAAAGTCTGCAAATCTGTAGTAATCAAAGGATTTCATCAACACTGAGCCCCACCATACATTAGAGTATTTGAACATTATGAGTATGCTAATAAAGAAAGAATTCTCTCTGTATTTTTCTTTTAAATTGATGCTTGTGTAGTGTCTCTTTTTTCCATCCTTTCCTTCCAACTCACCTGCATTGGTTTTGAAGTTAATTTCTTGGAGGCAGCATACAGTGAATTGGGTCATGTGGGTTTTTGATGTTTGTTAGTTTGTTTGTTTTTAAATCCACCCTGCCAAATGTCTTCTAATTGGTGTATTTAGACCATGTATACTGAAGGTAATTATTGAAAGAACAGGACTTACAGTTGCCATTTTGTTTGTTTTCTGTTTATTCTCACACCTCTCTCTTTTCTTGCTCTCCTGTGAGTTACTTGACCATTATTTAGGATACCATTAATTTTTAACGATTTTGAGTATATTTTTTTCTACAGTTTCATTAGTACTTGCTCTAGATATCATAACTATATAACTTATCACAATGTACTAGTCTTGGTGTTTTACTACTTCCAGTGAAATGTAGAAAGCTTATTTCCACTTAGGTCTCTTTATCTTTCATCTTTGAAAATATAATTACCTTAAATATTTTCTCTACATATGAATACATTGAATAGATGGTCTTATAACTTTTGCTTCAGTGATCAAAAATGATTTTGAAAAAATCATGAAGAGAAGAAGTTCTGCTTAATTTTATTTTCGCTACTGCATTGTTTGTCCTTCCTTTCTGGAATTTCAGATCTTATCTTGCAGCCATTTTCTTTCTGTTTGAGTGTTTTCTTTATTCTTTGAGAATAAGTCTGCCGATGACAAATTATCTTAAATTTTCTTCATCTAAAAATTTCTTTTTTTTTTTTAACTCTTTCCCTGAAGGATATATTTGGGGTTGAGAGTTCTTTTCTTTAATTATTTGAAAACTGTCATACCACTTCTTTCTGGTTTTCATGGCTGCGGATGAGAAAAATATCGTATGTCATCCCACTATGGGTAGTATTTTGTTTGGCTGCTTTCTCTCTGGCTGCTTTCAAATTTTTTTCTTTGTTTTTAAAACTTAATTTTAATGTGTCTTGATGTGGATTTTTTTTAAGTTTTTATTCAGTTTGATGTTTGCTCAACTCTTTCAAATCTGTCGATGCATATATTTTACCAAATTTGGGAATTTTTAGCTATTATTTTTTAAATACGTTTTCAGCCCCATTCTCTTTCTCTTCTTCTGGCACTCTGATGACATGAACATTGGATCTTTTATTATTTTGTTTCTGTGTGTATGCTTTCTCTATTGTTTGCATTGAGTAATTTGTTATTCTAGTTTCAAGTTTACTGATTCTTTTCTCTGTCATATTCTTTCTATTGAGCCCATCCAATGAAAAAAAAATTTACTTCAGTTATTGTGTATTTTAGCTCTGTGATGTTCATTTGGTCTTTTTTTATTTTCACGTGAGATTTTCATTTTTTTTCAAAGATACTTATAGTTGCTTGTTGAAGCAATTTGATTATAGCTAAGGTAAATTCCTTGGCGAATAATTTCAATATAGCCTGTTTTTCTTAGTTTTGGCATCTGTTGTCTTTTCTCATTCAAGTTGTGATTTTCCTATTTCTTGTTATGGCAAATGATTTTCGTTTTGTCCTGGAAATTTTGATTATTATTTTAGGATACTCTGGATCCTACTTAAGTTTTCTGTTTTATCAGGCAGTCACCTTCTTAATTTTTTCTGTCTTCTCTGGTTTTCTGTCCCTTATGTTCTGGTTTAGCATGGAGGCCCTGGCCTACATTTCATGGGCTACAGTTGCACTGACGATTTATCTTTATGAGCCTTTATAGTCTATTTTTGTCTCTCTGGTTTTCCTGTCTGGTGCCAGCCACAGGGCCAGGTACTTAGAGTCTTTAAGTGTTTAAGGGAAGGGAAACTCTTGCTCATGGGGTAGAGACAGTTCCATGAGCTTCCTATTGTTGGCAGGGTTCCCACTTAATCAAGGCTGCCTATATCTCTGAGTTTGGAGGTGGGGGATAAGATTGGCCATGGGGCAGAGAACAAAAATCTATGCTAATTGTTTCAATCTGGGAAAGGAATTCAGTTATTTGGACCATATTCTCCCATTTAGTTGGGGACCAGAAGATGTTGGGCCTGGTTCTCTTTCTGCTGGTGTAAATGGGGACAGGAGAAGGTCAGAAGATGTCAGGCTACTATGTTGCTTTGGTTTCTGAGATTTCTAGCCAGTTCACCTTCCACTTTTCAACTTTCAGAGTTGCCTCTTGGGTTATTTTCAGAGTTTTTAGCTGCACTTCATAGGAAAAGATGATCTGTGCCATCTAGTTTCCCTTCTGCATTTTTCCAAGGTTTGCGTTTGTTTGTTTATTTGTTTATTTATGTAAAGAGAACTTCAGTGAAGGAGGGACAGAGAGAGAGGGAGAGAGAAACCCAAGCAGGCTCTGGGTTGTCAGAGTAGAGCACAATGCAGGTGTCAAACCCACAAACCGTGATCTTGACCTGAGCTAAAACCGAGTTGGACACACAACAGAGAGAGTCACCCAAGTGCTCTTCCCTTCTGCATTTTTAAATGTTCTTCCAGTTTTTTTTTTAAATATTTATTTCTTTTGAGAGAGAGAGAACACATGCATGAGTGGGAGAGGGGCAGAAAGAGAGGGAGGGAGAGAATCCCAAGCAGGCTCCACACTCAGCATGGAGCCAATGTGGGGCTCTATCTCACAATCCTGGAATCCTGACCCTAACTGAAATCAAGAGTCTGACGCTTACTGGACTGAGTGACCCAGGCACCCCTTAAGTGTTCATGAATACATATTTTGGTAAGCAAAATGTCATCATCTATGTTTTAATTATAAATTTTGGTGTTTTTATGTAGTTAGTAACTTTGAATTAAATATTATGAATGAACTTTTTAGAAAAATGAATGAGAAGAAAACTCATCAAATTTTTTAGTGATTTTCTTTTAGTTGATGGGATTATGGTGATTCATATTTTCTGCTTTATTTTCTGTATAAGTTTTTTTTAAATCAATGAACAGTATTACTTATCTTATTAGAAAAAAATGTTATTTTTCAAAGAACAAAAAAGAATCATGAGAAGGCTATATGTATTATGTATGGCTAGACTATAAAACAACTGAAGAATAGTGGAAATGATAGCATCAATGCTTTTTATTTTCAGGAACTGGGTTAATGATTTTCTGTGCATCAATACTTACTGGATAACATCTTCAAGACTCTCATTAGCTGGCTAAAAAGAGGAAAAAAGGAAAAGATCTTAAAAATCAAAGCAAAGGCAGCCTTAGGGATTAATGGGGAAAGGATGGTCATTTAAATAAATGGTGCTGGGTGAATTGGATACACATCCATAGGGGGTAAATCTGTATCAATCTATATCTATATCTATAACTATATCATCTATATCTACATCTATATCTATATCTATCTATATCTATCTATTAACTCATATCTCTCAACCACACACAAAAGTCAACTGTAGATGAAGTATAGAGATGCATTTAGAGGTAAAACAATGTCTTCTAGAGGAGGCACTGAAGAATATCTTCAAGATCTTAAAGTAAGGAAGTATTTCTTAAATATGACCTCAGAATCAATAACCATATGAGAAAAATTAGTAACTTGGATACTTTTAAGAATGTCTGTTAATCAAACCACACCATTTATAGAGTGAAAATTAACCCACAGATTGGGAGAAAACATTAGTAAATCAATAAAAAAAATAAAGACAGAATCCAAACAGGAAAATAAGCAAGAATTCAGAAAAAAAAAACATATTAAGGTGACCAACAAATATATAATAGTGTTCAATATATAAAAGATATTAAGATGGCCAACAAATATATGATAAAGTGTTCATTAGAAAAATGAAAATTAAAATCACAGTTTACTATAACTACATGCCCATCAGAATGATTAAAATGAAAACAGTCAACATCAAATATTGGTGAGAATGTAGAGCAACTAAACTCTCATAAATTGCTGGAGGGACTGTACATTAGTAGGACTACATTGGAAAATATTTGGCAACTCATACTAAAGTTGAATATAGGTATATCCTATCCCAATAGCTTTAGTCTTATTCATGAAGAGAAAAGTTTACATATTTTTACTGAAAAATACATACAAAAATATTCATAACAGCACTGCACAGAATGGCCCCAATCTGGAAACTACCCCAAAATCTATCAATTGCAGAACTGATAAATACATTACAGTATAATCACACAAGGGAATTCGGTAACACAATATGAATGAGCAAAGTACAACTGCAGCCACAATATAGATGTATTGCGTAAACATGGCATTAAGTGTAAGAAGCAAGACACAAAAAAGTACGCACTATTATTTCATTATATGATTTTTAGAAACAGATAAAACTTATCTATAGTGTTAGAAGTCCAGATAGTAGTTATCCTTTGAGGGAGGAAGTGCCTAGAAGATGAGACAGAAGTGGTTGGTTCAAGGATGTTAACAATGTTCCATTTCTTTTCTTTTTTAAACATTTTTTTAATGTTTATTTATTTTTGAGAAACAGAAAGCAACAGAGAGGGGGCGGGGCAGAAACGGATGGAGACACAGAATCCAAAGCAAGGTCCAGGCTCTCAGCTGGGGCTTAAACTCACAAGTAGCGAGATCATGACCTGAGCTGAAGTTGGACTCTTAACCAACTGAGCCACCCAGGTACCTTGTCAATGTTCCATTTCTTGATCTAATTACGCAAGTATGCTCTCACTTGTGAAAATGAATTGAGCTTGCATTTATGTTTTGTATCCTTTTATGTTCATAAATTATTGTTTAATAAAAATATGACTGTATTTTCACATATAATAGGATTTTATTAAAAATAAAATCAAATAAAAACTATATTTTAGGCTTTTTAATCAAATTTAGGTTTTTAATCAAATTTAGATTATTTTTTAAATATTTACTTATTTATTTTGAGAGAGAGAGAGAGAGAAAGCGAACACAAGTGAAGGAGGGGCAGAGTGAAGAGGGAGAAACAGAATCCCAAGCAGGCTCTGCACTATCAGTGCAGAGCCCAATGTGGGGCTCAAACAATGTGGGGCTCGAACTCAGGAACCATGAAATCATGACCTGAGCTGAAATCAAGAGTCAGATACTTAACCAACTGAGCCACCCAGGCACCCCTCAAATTTAGAATCTAAGCAATTTCTGTTTCCCCCGGCCATAGAAAGGGAGAGGACAATAATTAGAGACAGGAATTGGTGATAGATGTTCCTCACTCTTTAATCCACTACCCTGGAATGAGGCAAGTGATGGCTTAGGAAACATATCTCATGCTTCCCCTTGACTTTGGCCACAAAACAAAGACTATTGTGCTTGATGTCAGTATACCAATTCTAGCATTTTTTTCATTGCTGTTTGCATAATATATTTTTTTCCATTCTTATTTTCAACCTATTTGTGTCTTTGAACCTAAAGCATGTCTCTTGTAGATAGCAAATAGTTGGATCTTTTCTTGTTTTTTAGTCCATCTACCAATATGTCTTGTGATTTGAGTGCTTAATCCATCTACACTTAATGTAATTTCCCATAAGGCAGCATTTACATCTACATTTTAATGTTGGTTTTCTATGTCTTACACTCTTTTTGTTCCTCTATTCCTCCATTACCACCTTTTTTGTGTTAAATAGATATTTTCTAGTGTACTATTTTAATTCTCTTATTTCTTTTTATGCTACTTTTTGAATTATTTTTTAGTGGTTGCCCTAGGAATTACAGTGAACATTTAATACATATCAATCTGGTTCAGATTAATGCCATATTAATTTCAATTGTTTAAAAAACTTTGCTCCTATATAGCTGTATTTCCTCACCTTCCTTTGTGCTATTAGTGTCTTACAACTTACATTTTTCATCCATTATAAGTCCATCAACACAGTTTTATATTATTGCTTTATGTGGTTGCCTTTAAATCAGATAAGAGTCAAAACTAAAAGTACATACTTTTACATTTACCTATATAGTTACCTTAACCAGTGCTCTTTCTGCTTTTTTTTTTTAACCACCACCACCACCAACAACAACAAAAACCCTTAACCTGTCACTAAAATGCATATTCAGTAAAGATTGACTCAGAGGTCAAGTTCAGAATTGCCAGAGATGGGAGAATGGGAATCATAAAACCTGGCCTCTTTCTGGTTCAGTCTAGCTCAGTAGTGAGGACAGTGTGGTATTTGACAGTTCTCACATTTCCTATGGCTCCCATTGTATCACTTAAACCTAATTGCATTTGAACTGGAATCTGGGCCCGCGGTCTGTAATGTGAGAATGTTAAATGTGTGTCACAAGGAAAGTATTTGATATGATGCTGTACATCATAATGTGCTACTAAATATTAGAACCAAAGGAACTAAAGAAACCAAAATCTGTAATTATTAACATTTGTGGGAATTGTTCTATTTTAATCCAATTTTCTTTCTTTATAATCCTTAATGAAAAAGGTAATATACACAGAGGGCTTCAATCTGCAACCCTCCTTTTTTATGAAAGAGCCTTTTTTTCTTTATGAGTTTTTATGAACTTTTTTCCTTTATTTTTTCATGTGAATTCAAGTTACTGTCTAGATTTTTTCATTTCAGCCTGAAGCACTTCCTTTAGTATTTCTTGTGGCAGTATGGTGAATTGTCTTAGTCTTCATTTATCTGGGAATGCCTTATTTTTGAAGTATAGTTTTGTTGAGTATAGAATTCTTGGT
Source organism: Lynx rufus (assembly GCF_022079265.1). Classification (NCBI taxonomy): domain Eukaryota; kingdom Metazoa; phylum Chordata; class Mammalia; order Carnivora; family Felidae; genus Lynx; species Lynx rufus. The sequence continues at coordinate 130,354,081 of NW_025814867.1, read as the reverse complement.
TAACATTCCATTTCTTTTGTACTTTTGAATGTGTCATCTCCTACTGCCTTCTGACCTCAGTGGTTTTTGATAAGAAGTCAGCTGTTAATGAAAACATCTTGTACATGAGTTATTTCTCTCATCACTTTCAAGAATGTCTTTCAACAGTTTGATTATGATATGTAAGTATGGATGTCTAACATTGCCAATGATACTTGTGCAAACTTTACTGATTTTACTATGGAAACAAAGTCTGTTACCAACAAAGTCCCAGCTCTTTTCATTAAGTTTCCTAAAGGGTAACTTTACATTCCCTTAGGTCTAAGTACACATATACATCTGTATCTTCCTTCATGAGAGTAAAATAGTATCTGTCTGATCTGACCACACCTGTTGCCTCAGACGAAGGCCAATCCCTTTCACTTATTACCTACCATAGGGGTTACTCTTCTCATGGGATTAGAACTATTTTTATTTTTTTTCTTTATTAGTTTCAATAAGATGTTCTCCAAACTTTTCTTTACCATTCTTCTAAGAATCAGTTGTCCTCGTATGAATAAAACCGTTGGTGTCATAACAGCATTATGGATGACTTGACTTTCTTTCCTCTCACTGACCACCTATCTTCAAGTTCTTCCTTAAGCGAAAGAAAATGGTAACTTCAAGAACTAAAGGAGCTGTTGAAGTGATTTGAGAGTGCTTACTAGGATGCACTACTTTGTGGAAGAGTTGAAAATGCATCACAGTGGTAAAGAGACATGAATTAGGAAAAAGAACAGGGCCATCTCTTTCTCTTCTTACCAATGTCAAAGTTCAATGAGGTCATATTCTGGTGAACTATCTTTCAAAATAACTGTGTTAAGTGATACATCCAACTTTAAAATTTACTCTTCCATTTGGGAAGAGATTGATTGTAGCAATATAGTGACATGGGACTTTGGACAAAACTGAGTCTCACAAATGGAAAAATACACAGATTTTGAAGAATTTCACACTAAGCCCTGATCCTAGGCATTAGTTGACAGAGCATATAATTCCTTTTCACTTTCCTTATGGAAACTGGAGAATTTCAGATGGCTAGCATTCCCCATATATAAAGAAATTTCCTCTACAAGGGAAAACAAACAACAACCAGGCAAGTGAATGAAGACGTGTGTCAGAATATAACTAACAACTGACTCTTTTGTGTTTTGTTTTGTTTTAACTGCAATAAGGACTATTTCCAGGTATATTAATTGGCCAAGTTATTGATAAACTTAATAAAAATTGGATAGTAAGAAGTACTAAGCAGAGGTTACCATACTGACACAAAAGCATAAATCATAGTGATCTTGTGTTCTTTTATTAGATGCAGTATTCTTGTATACATAGATGTGATTACTGAGGGAAAAGCCCGATATGGCTGGGCACCAGTAGTTGTTCTCAGACCTGGAAGACTTGTGTATATGTTTTTATAGTCCTACTACAGTAGGACCTCAAATATTACTGCACCACTTCTTGTGATTAGTGAAATGCTGTTGCCAAAACTAAACACAGCCTGGTTCATAAACTTGGTACATAAACCAGAGAGATTTTAGGAACTATTATCACTGACTAGAATGGCTACCGATGTGCAACTTGTCATTTTAGAAACTACAGATATGGCATTTATAAAATTGTCCTACTGTTTGTCATGAGATTAAGCTAACATTTAAAAGTATAGGCAAGAAGGAGCATGTCTGTGCTCCTTGAATATATTTTAGTCCTTCATTAGATTAATATTAGGGGTTATCATGTTGATAAAGATGTGGATAAACTGAGGAGGACATTGAAAAGAGAAATGAAGGTGATTAAAGGGACGAAAACAGATCTTATGTGCAAAGATTAAAGAAATAGGGAATATTTAGTTTAGAGGTAAGAAACCCAAGGGAAGACTTGATCGTTACTATAAAATTTATTAAAGATTTTTTGTGAGGAACACACATAATAGTTATTCTTTCTGTCCAAAGGAGGACACAATGAGAAAATAGATTTACCTATTTATTATTGTTATTTTACTTTCTGATTAACTGCTTTGCTAGATATTAATGGAGTTTATTTCTCATTACCTAAATCACTCCTTGGCAGTAATTTGGACCCTAAGGGTTATACGTTAATTTTTTCAGAGCCCCAGGGCACCATTTAGCACTCTTGAGCAATAGAGCTATGTACTAAATAGTACAGAATAACCTGATGATAGCTCATTGATCTTTTAGTTATAGATCAAAAAACAAATTTAAGAGATCATCTGACCAAGGCTCCTGAGGAGAATAATGCATCACATAAAACATAGCTTTTATTCACTTCTTGAAGCTCTCCAGGGATGGACACTCCACATTCTGTCTCATTAATGAGAGACACATACATATACTAACAGACACATAAATTCATTACATACATTTACTGAACATATGAAAGCATGTATTAGATGCTGATAGTGAGAGAATGGGTAGTGGAGGGAGCTGAGTGCAAGAAGAAGCCATTAGTTTTTTTTAAAAATGGACACATTAATAAATAGTGAATACATAGGAAATGGTTTATGAAGTCATAAGTCTAATTGTAGCTTTTTTCACATGACCCAAATTAATGTAAGTGCTTTAAGAAACTTGAGGTATATAATTAGTTAAAAATCAAAGTTATATGCTTTGCCTATATATCTCCTTAAAGTGGTCAAAGGGACAGATTAAGTTCAAATAGAAAAAATAACTAATGTTAACAGGATTAGTTGTAGAGCTTCAGGGAAACTGGTAGATCCTCCTTCTGAAAGAGAGTTGAAATACCACTGTATTTCACTTTACAAATCATTAACACTTTTGTTTTTCCAATAAGATAAATGCGATATTAATCTATGGTGCAAGGGGGAAGTGAGTCCTGGTGAATTTTTAGTCGTATTTTAGTCATAAACCTATTTTTTTTAATTTAAATATTATTTGGAATCTTCTGCACTATAACTTCAAAACCACTGTCCTGTGCCATCATTATTTCTTCTATTTATGAATGGATGTAGGTGGTATCTATAATTCCGACTTTCTCTTTTGGGAATTCCACCTCCAGGCTGATATGCCATCTCAGGGTGTCAGAGAGCGAGTTCCCGGCTTGCTGCACTCAATTTCTTTCTGACAGCCAAGAAATTTGATTTTTATAATGAGGTGTAAATCGTAGAAAAGGGTTGTCTATAAAAGACTTCAGCAGAGATAAGAGCAGGAGTGTAAGAGTTTATGTCAGTGGTGCTGAGGGTTAAAGGAGAACGTCAGAATTAAGGGCACCATCAGAGATTAAGGGGACTTCAGCTTACATGTGTATTCTCTATCTGAATTGAATATACGGTGAAGGTAAAAATTACCAATGGTATATTTCATGTTTGGGTCAAGTTTTCCTATGATGGTAGGCAAGTGGGCTGTCTAATGAACTGAGGCATGGCACAATGCATGATAATCTCTGACATCCTGCTCTAACTTCTCACAAGGCAAGGAGGAAGTAGTAGGGGAATGTTCTCCCTTCCTAATCACCCACACTTGAGCATAATTATAGTGTGATGTCACTAAAGACCCTAGACCTGTAAAATGAAAAAGGAGAATTGAGAATTGTAGCATGAAGAGTAATCTTTATTGAGGTAAAAAAAAAAAGGTGCTTGTGTTCTGACAGATGGAGAATATAAAGGTTTTATTTCAGGATTTAAATGTGATATTGGCACTTTTGGTGTTTAGTCAGCTTTTTACTTTATTATTATCCTTGCATATCTTTTTTTTTGTATTTAATATCTCAGAGAGTGGTTAGAAAGGGAATGAATAAATGAGATGTACACCCTGTGAGTGTTCTCGTCCTGCCTCCTTCCCTAGCCCCAGTGAACTGTCATTAGATAATACTAGTTTAGCACCTATGTGGGGTCATTGTAGACCTGAAAATGCTCACCGTTAATTTACAAGTTTCAAATTATAGCATTTATTCATAAAAATAAATGTGACATTATGATGGATATATAATGTCATTGCTTATGAATTAAGATTATTATATACAATATACCAATATCAGATATTGGCCCAAAATACATATTTAGGTATTTGTACACAAAGTATGAAGCAGTCACATGAGAATGACAAATTTCAGTTAAATATCTGGATATTTTACTTATATAACATGAAACATTCAGATATTTAAGAAACATTCAGGTATTTAAGAAATATTTAAGAAATTTAAGGTATTTAAAAAAAATCTAAATGATTAGATGTCTCTATATTCCATGCAGGTATTTGGCAATATTTGTTGATGTATTTGCTCATGTAGCAATTACATGGAGATATGCAATCTTTTATCATTGGAGGTAAGTATGGGCAGCAAAACAGACATAAGTCTTAGGATATTATGTATATTTTCTCTTTCCACTATATACATCATGTGGTTCCAATTATTCTTTCACCATGGTTACGTTTTAAGGTTAATGTTCTTTCAGTCAAGATTAAGGCTAGATACTAGAAGTGGAACTGGATCATGAATATAAATGTATCTTCTACTCCTGAAACCAATATTACACTATATGTTAACTAACTAGAATTTAAATACAAATTTGGGGGAAAAAGGTTATCTTCTATCTTCTGTTAGGCTTATATCATTGCTTGGAAAAATTTCAACCTCATTGGTTGGGATGCTCTATCTGTAGATTTATATGACTCTTAAATAACAGTTTGAGAAACTCTAATGTTGCTGACGAGGCTTAACAGCGATGATTCACAAGAGAAACTTATTTGTTTCTCTATATTTGCTTGTTGCACATCATTCCTCCTGTTGGATTAGTGAGCAGAAGAAATTGTAAAACCACAGGGGAACGGTTTAAATGGGATAATGCAGACATTAGAGAATGATTAACAGTAATTTCACCAAGGTGGAAGGTAAGCTGCTCATTTTTATGGAATGGAACAAATGTGTTTGGAATGATTAACAAAATAAGACATGAAAAAATAGAAAAATGTAACCACTCAATTCTATTTGGGTAACAAACCATATGAGATATAAATGCAAATTCTCCCCCAAATTCACATACTTAACATTATTTAATGTTAAACTTCAGCTAGACTGTGGCAGACAACCAGCACAGAACATAAAAACCAGTGCTTAAATGCCAGCCATCCTACTCAGTTAAAAGGCAGTTTATGTAATGTGTACTTTTCTTAAAAGTTTTTTTTTAATCCCACATAAGCCAGCATAACTCACTGCTTAACAACAGCATTTCAATAAAGCTTAATTGACTAATTGGTCTGACAATAACTTCCATAACAAATAGGTCAGACAAGTCACTTAAATTCTGAACGCTTATAACATAAAGAACATTCATTTATTCATTCATTCATTCCACATATGTTTAGCCTCTTCTATGCAGAGCACTATCTTTGATCTTGTGAAGAATGACAAAGGAATCTATATAAAGCATTTTCCTATGGAAGCTAGGTGAGGACATATCTATTGAAAATAAGTTTGTTACTATCCAGAGGCACTCTTTTCTCCATCATTCAGGCTAAGTTGGGACGAGCTTTAACTTCTAGAGAGCTGCTACTTCAATGTTCTGAAACAATTTCCAATATCATCCAACTATTTTTTCCTTTTTGCTTCCTTGCCTCTGTTTAGGGGTAGATGAACCCTAAGAACTTTTTTGAAAACAACATCTCTCTAGACCTCCCTAGCGCAGCAGTCTACATAGTTAGCCTTGTTCTGTCTTTACCCCTTTCTGATATGTGGTTCTGAAGAACACAATGAGGGTGCTCTGGAGCTTTGGTATTTTGAGAGAGGTTAGGTTCAGAATTGTTCTTGAACCTTAAGCTTTTTCTAAGAAAGAAAAAAAAAAAACGTGGCCAATGGTCCAGTAATATGAACATCACTTAAGAGTTTCTTACAAAAGCAGGATATCAGGTTCATAACAGATGTAATGAATCAGAATGTGTATTCATAGGCACTTTCAGGTTTGAGAGGCACCATAATAAACTACCAAAAGATAAATGAATTGGAGGAGCCCTCATTTATAGTTTTAATTTGACTTCAGATTAATTAAGGCACAGTTGGTCAGAGTATGCTTTAATGAAGTCTTGTATTCAATACCATGCAGGCAATTTAGGATAACGATTATATCTCTCAGCAATGTTTCCCAAATGCCCAGAACAGTATTGACATGCACTAAATAGATATATGTTGAATGAGTTTGTATATTCTGCCCAGCATCAAGTATAGAGTTCTCTCTATGCATAGTATATGATTGTTGACTACTGATTTGCAGATAGAACCTCCATTTCCCAATGTCTAAAAAACCATTACCTTCAATATGATGATGAATTCCATTCAGTCAATCTGTAATATTTCTTGAGCTTTACAACTATGCTCTTTGTCAGGAAGTTGTAATTAAAGAATTAAAAGGTTTTCCCTGCCCTCAGATATTTATACTCTAGTTCATTGACAGTTATAAAAATATACACTATGCATACATTTGGATGGATATATAAAGCACAATACAAACGTAGAAAGATAATGTAATTTTTTTGGAGTACACCACGAATGGCTTCACAGAAAGTGATGGGTGAATTTGGACTTAATGGATGCATAGTACTTAAAGTCAGAAAAGTTTGAGAACATTCTAGGTGAAAGAATCGAGGTGTAAGAGAGCTTATAACATATTTCTGATGTTTATGCAAAAAGGAGAAGGAAGGGGACATGATACTGCACAGAAAGTCAGGGGTCTGACCAATGAAACCCATGCATGACTAACTAGTGAGTCTGTGTATCACAGAGCAGACAGTGTGGGAGTCATTGAAGAATTTTTAACAGAATGTGATGTGGTCAGAAGTATACTTTTGAAAGTATGGAGACTGAAGAGGAAGAATTGCAACCAGAGTCAGAGAGACTAGTTAGGAGACTATAGCAACAGTCTACATTAGAAATGATAAGAACTCAGATTATGACAGTAACAATAGGAATAGAGAGAAGGGAAAGAGAACTGTGCGCAGGAGGTAGAAAAGTGAGGAGGACTGTAGAGTTCCCAAATTCTTTCAGCTTGGGCAAAGTGAGAGTAAATTGCTCTTGGCAGACTTATTTCCACTGCCATAATGAATAGTTACTTGTCATTTTAATCAAGGAAAAGGAAAAGGTGGCCTTCTGAGGATCAAAGTTATGTTTGGTTTAGGAACCTAGAAGAAGATTCTACCAAAATTTCAGAATCAACGCAAAATGGAGAGACCCAAGGCAGAAAAAGTATCCTAAAATGCACCAAGATTAGCCTATAATACAAGCTAATAGACTGTGAGTTATACCTGATTTATTTCCTTTACAAGGTGAATAAATATGAACAAGACTTTCCCTACATGATATGATTTAAAGAACAATTTCAGAAAGCTCCTCTGCCCTGACCTTACTGGTGTCCAAAATTCTCATCATTGTAGAAGAACCATCCATGCATTTAAGGTAGGAAGTTGCTCATTTCAGGGGAAGACACTGAAGATACTCTTGAGCTGTTGAGGCACAATAGAGAGCCAGGAAAGGTAAAGTCAGACCTCATGTAGAATTACAGAAATGTTTATGAGTATCAGAAGCCTATTTTCTGAATTTCCAATTAGAGCACGGTTTAGTTAGAGGATAGCTAGTCAGACCAGGGCTTTATGAGGTGTAACTCAGAGCTTCTCAAATGTTCATGTCCTTACAAAACTCTGAGGATACTATTAAAAATCAGGTTGTGATTCAGCAGGTTTGAGATGGGATAGGTGTGAGATGGGACCCATCTCAGCAAGAGTTGTATTTTAACAAGTTCCAGGTAATGTTATGCTTCAAACACTAGTTGAAAACCAAACTCCCAGAAGTGAGGAATAAGGAGACCAGAAGTTCACAAATGAATTACCACTATGCCCACCCCCAGGGCCCTAAAAGAATGAGACACAGGGTAGGTAATTTGAGGTGTGTGGGTGGGGGTGGGGGAGTGGGTAGAAAGATTTATTTGCCTTCATATTACCTTCACATAAAGGATGCCTCTGAATGCCATTCATCTAACTTATTTCTACAAACATTGCCAACAGGTTATGTAGGGCCTAACCTGTCATCATATACTCTTAGAAATCCTCACTTTTCTGAAAGTAGAGTCTAAAGGCACAAATAACCCTGCCATGCATGACCAGTTTGTAAACAAAATGCCTCAAAATTATTTCAAAAGGATCTGCAGCCAGATTTACAAAGCCACAAACTGTAGAAAATAAAAATGAGGAGAAACTACTTACAAAAGTAAGATAGAAAACTGGAGATGATTCCCCGGACTGCCCATCTCAAAAACCACCTCATTCTGCACCACTCATTTGCATGTTTTCAGTTGAACTTGCTCTTATTTTTTGAACAATCTAAACAATGTTTCACATTTTCCACCTCACGTAGACACATCCTGATTATAAATAGAGAAAAAAAGTGTATCTGGTTGAATATAATCCAAAGCATACAGCTGAAGTACAGATACTAGATATAGGTGACAGAAGACTTTAAGGCACAATTAAAAGATTGGGTCTGGCTGTATTTATCATTGTCCTTTCTTGCGTAAAAATAGTCTTTCATTTTTAATGAACAATTAAAATTTTACTAAACATTGGCACTTTGGATAGCAATGCTAACAAATGGAAATTTCATCTGGCCTGAATTCAGCCTATAAAAACCTCTGATTTGTTGCTTAAGAGTAACAGTTACTTTATCTGGGTCAGTTTATTTAGTGATTTTATATTTTAATTATATTAAAAATATGTGACCACATAATATTGCCTGGCTTTGAAAATTAAGCCTGTGGCTCTATACCTTCTGTGTAGCAATTTTCTGAACTTGTACCACAAAACAGGCAGGCATAGTATAAGAAGATGATTAAAACGGTTTTATCAGGGGTAACAAAGAAATCTCCATCATTCATACAGCCTAGGGAATTCTATGAAAAAAATTTTTTACATATAGTTTATTGTCAAATTGGTTTCCATACAACACACAGTGCTCATCCCAAAAGGTACACTCCTCGATGCCCATCACCCACTTTCCCCTCTCCCCCACCCGCCACCAACCCTCAGTGTGTTCTCAGTATTTAAAAGTCTCTTATGGTTTGCCTCCCTCCTTCTCTAACTTTTTTTTTCCTTCCCCTCCCCCATGGTCTTCTACCAAGTTTCTCAGGATTCACATAAGAGTGAAAACATATGGTATCTGTCTTTCTCTGTATGGCTTATTTCACTTAGCATAATACTCTCCAGTTCCATCCACGTTGCTACAAAAGGCCATATTTCATTCTTTCTCATTGCCACGTAGTATTCCATTGTGTATATAAACCACAATTTCTTTATCCATTCATCAGTTGATGGACATTTAGGCTCTTTCCATAATTTGGCTATTGTTGAAAGTGCTGCTATAAACATTGGGATACAATTGCCCCTATGCATCAGCACTCCTGTATCCCTTGGGTAAATTCCTAGCAGTGCTATTGCTGGGTCATAGGGTAGGTCTATTTTTAATTTTTTGAGGAACCTCCACACTGTTTTCCAGAGCGACTGTACCCATTTGCATTCCCACCAACAGTGCAAGAGGGTGCCTGTTTCCCCACATCCTCTCCAGCATCTGTAGTCTCCTGAGTTGTTCATTTTAGCCACTCTGACAGGTGTGAGGTGGTATCTGAGTGTGGTTTTGATTTGTATTTCCCCAATGAGGAGTGACGTTGAGCATCTTTTCGTGTGCTTGTTGGCCATCTGGATGTCTTCTTTAGAAAAGTGTCTATTCATGTTTTCTGCCCATTTCTTCACTGGATTATTTGTTTTTTCGGGTGTGGTGTTTGGTGAGTTCTTTATATATTTTGGATACTAGCCCTTTATCCGATATGTCATTTGCAAATATCTTTTCCCATTCCATCAGTTGCCTTTTAGTTTTGTTGATTGTTTCCTTTGTGGTGCAGAAGCTTTTTATCTTGATGAGGTTCCAATAGTTCATTTTTGCTTTTAATTCCCTTGGTTTTGGAGATGTGTTGAGCAAGAAATTGCTGCGGCTGAGGTAAGAGATGTTTTTTCCTGCTTTCTCCTCTAGGGTTTTGATGGTTTCCTGTCTCACATTCAGGTCCTTCATCCTTTTTGAGTTTATTTTTGTTAATGGTGTAAGAAAGTGGTCTAGTTTCATTCTTCTACATGTTGCTGTCCAGTTCTCCCAGCACCATTTGTCAAAGAGACTGTCTTTTTTCCATTGGATATTCTTTCCTGCTGTGTCAAAGATTAGTTGACCATACGTTTTTGGGTCCAATTCTGGAGTCTCTATTCTATTCCATTGGTCTATGTGTCTGTTTTTGTGCCAATACCATAATGTCTTGGTGATTACAGCTTTGTAGTAGACAGGGTAGGGAATTCTAAAGCATCAACAATTTATCTGGCTTATATGTTACAAAAACTAAAAAGTATGTATTTTGAAACCAATCACCAAATCCAACTATAATGCAAAAAGTTGCATTGCAAGTTTGATTGGTACAATTAATGCTGAATGAAAAAAATAGGGCAAGCTCTTGGAAAAGCTGGCATCCAATAAGTTTGACAATAAAAATCTCATCCAAAGCAGTTAAAAAAAGGTATTTTGAAAAACATACTGCTTTACAAGAAAGTTACTATCTTTGCTGTGCAAACATTTTTTTTTTAATTTGTCAGGATGAACAACGTAAGGCATTGACTTTTGCAAGAAAAAAGTTAACAGCTGCTTTAGTCATGTATACATAACTTTGATTACAGTGTTCTTGGGATTCTTTCACCATCCCTATCATTGGTCCAGAAGGACTGCTCTTTTTTTTTTAATGTTTATTTATTTTTGAGAGAGAGGAGAGAGACAGAGACAGAGACAGAGCACAAGCCAGGAAGGGGCAGAGAAAGAGGGAGACACAAAAATCTGAAACAGGGTCCAGGCTCAGAGCTGTCAGCACAGAGCCCATCGTGAGGCTCAAACCCACAAACTGTGAGATCATGACCTGAGCCCAAGTCGGATGCTTAACTGACTGAGCCACCCAGGAGTCTCTGAAGAACTGCTCTTAAGAGCCGAGTTCAGACAGTGCTCAAAGGGCTGGTCCTAGTCAAAAAAGAAGGTTTGTTCAGGAACCTGTAACTCCTCTCCACCTTTTCCCTTCTCTTCTGTCTTGCTGGACTTTGGCGTATGTCTGGTGTAGGCAATCTGTTTTTCTTTATTTCTTACACAAAGTCAAAGGTTTGTTACGGGAAAGGAAAAGTTATTTCTGACAACATCTGCATAATAAGCTAGTTAACAGAAGAATCTCCTAAAACCAAATTAATACTTGGCAAATCTATCACATTTTCTTCGGGGATCATTATGCATATTGCATAACAATTGAGTGTAATTCATGTTTTATGTATTATTAGTAAATTAATATTCCTAGAAAATCTTTTTTTAAGGAAGTGTCTCCCCAAAGCCCAGTTAAAACAAGTTTTCAATACAAACACAAAAAGTCAATATACAAGATGAGAATAATTTCTCATTCATAAAATAGAAAAAAATGTGATAACAGAAAAAAAAGATTTAGGTAAGATGAGTTCTCTCTACCCTTCCTCCCCTTTCTTCTCCATTGTTTTGGAAATCCTTAAAGTATCAAAAATATGCAAAAGAAAAAAAAGGACAGCCAAATGAATATAAAAATAGTCAAAAGAAGTTGAATTTGAGATAAAATGGTCATTGAGGAAATGGATCAATAGCAGAAATAGTTTTAGGTGATTAGACTTTAGATATCGTCCTGGATTCTAATGGTCAGGGCTTCTTTTGCCTTAGTATCACTTGCCAACTTATTTGATAGGCAGATGCCACCCCTGACACAGACCTCTGAATCAGAGTCTTTGGAAGTTGGGTCTTTTTTTTTTTTTTTTTTTTTAATGGCCACATTTTTTTTCTTTTTTGCCTCTTCAACTTTCTTTATTTTGAGAGAGAGAGTGTGATTAGGGGAGGAGCAGAGAGAGATAGAGAGAATCCCAAGCAGGCTCCGTGTTGTCAGTGTGGAGCCCAATGTCGGGCTCGACCCCACAATGATGAAATCATGATCTGAGCTGAATCAAGAGTTGAATGCTTAACCAACTGAGCCACCCAAGCGCCCCTAGAAATTGGGCCTATAATCAGTGTTGTAAACAAGCCCCTCTGAAACTGTTGTGTATGTCATAGTTTGAAAAACTCTACATGATTGGAATCAACTGGCCTTGTGTGCTCAATGGTGAGTGACAGTGTCGAAGGCTAATGGTTGTCTTTTCCTTGCATTGTAAATGTGCAAAAATGTCATGTTGCTTCTACAAAGTAAGGTTGACCTATTCTCAATTTATCTGCCCCTGAAAACTCTTCATGAACTAGGAAGGTGAAAGTCTGTTCTCACCAAAAAGTTATCAGTTTCCTGAATTTGTCCCCAATTTTGTATGGTATTTCTTAAGTCGACTATCAGGTATCAAGTCTCTAAAAAATCAACACAAAATACGTTGAAAAACAAAGCTAAGTTTATTAACTTACTAGAGTAAGGGAGAATACTGCCTAATTGAATCTTAATAGTGTCTCAAGAAGGCAAATGTCATTTATAGGACTTTAATAGGGTCTGGGGTCTGGATTAAGTAGGCCTTAGGGTGGATAGTTCAAGGTGGGGAGGTGATTGGACCTCGTCAACGTATGTGACGTAACAGTTTAGTAGTGGTGGACTTAAGAGGACATGGCCTTAAAATGAATCTTGATAAAGTAAGCTGAAGTTTGATAAGTGAATTTTTTGCCCAGAGGAGCAATCCATTGTCTTGATAAGTGAGCAAAATAATTACCCAGACAAGTTGGCTTGTAGGAATTTTCCTAAAGCAAACAGCTAAGTTATCTTTCAGTTTATAACCCTATCTTCTAGGGCAAGAATTTCCTGCTACAGGTAGTTGAGTCGTGTTAATGCAGATAACTTTAGTTCTCTTTAATAATTGCTATTTGTAGATAGAGACGGTCTTGTTTCTCAAGGCAGTGAGGATCAAAGAGGTCTCTTCTGAAACATCTTTACTCTAAATTCTTAGAGAACTTCATTCAACAAATGTTAATTGAATATTCAGGAAAAGATGGAAAGGGTGAGGTGCAGATACTGCTATTGTCCTCCCTCCACACACACACCAACTGCCCATCATAAACATTAATAATCAATCACAACATTCCATTCATCTTGAACTTGACCTCATGATCTTTTTCAAAGTAGCATTTAAGGCAATCATTTTCAATTCATCAGAGTAGTCACTCAGATTGCAACCTAATGGACTGTGTTAAGCATTTGGGGAATATGAGAGTGAATCAGGCAGGCATTGTGTTTTCAAGGAGTTTGGAATTAAGAAATCATAGCATACCCTAACAACATCGCCATGTGTCCAGCTAGAGGCAAAGTGCCCATGAATGTGGGTAGTATACAGTAAGTCCAGATAGAGAACTGATGGCCATTGTTAAGTGATCTTTAAGGTGAAAATAAGAATGTGTGGCACTTACATGATAGCAAATGAGGAGTAATTGAATCAGGAAAAGCTGGGAATGATGGAATCACAACGTGTTTCAAGAAGATTATTAAACTGGAAATAGACAAGAGATTTTATAAATGCAGAGAACAGGTATGAGGCTATTGAAAGAATCTTGAAATAACATAAATATAAGAATAGATCAGATCAGTTATAGGTACATGGAAAGGAAAGGGTGGGTGAGAAGAACATGTTGGAGAGATTGAACTGACAAGTGTTGACTGCAGTGGTTAATTATAGAGAAGCAATCAAAGGAAAGAAATGACTTTTAAAAATACAAATTTCGTGTTTTGAGCACCAACAAAAATGTAGTTGTTAAATTTTGAACAACAATGAAAGGAAACAGTTTCAATCAAAATTCAGTATTTATAAGGAGAAGGAGGTAAGAGAGAAGTTTGAGAGCGATTTGAACATTGCAGTGGATATTTTCTTATCTATTTGCTTAATTGCTCTTCCTTTGAGAAATTGCTTGTACTCTTCTCCATGTGACTTGTTAAAAGTTTATTTATTTAAGAGAAAGAGACAGAGAGTACGTGCATGCACAAGTTGGAGAGGAGCAGAGAGATAGAGAGAGAGAGACTCCCAAATAGGCTCTGCACTATCAGCACAGAGCCCTCTGCAGGGCTGGAGCACAGGAACTGTGACTCAGGACCTGAGCCAAAACCAAGAGCCAGATGCTCAACTGACTGATCACCCACGTTTCTCTCTTCATGTGACTTTTCTGGAATACAGAAGTACAGACTCTGTCTCTCTTCACCACAGGGTTGTTGCATATCCCACACTGGACCAATTGTTGGCACTCGATTGGGAATTCTATCCCTAAGGTGGAACACTCAGGAATGAAAGATGGTAGGATCTCTAAAGAAACTTTCTTTGTGTTGAATTGAATTCCCTAAGGTATCCTAGTTCTTATCCTTCTGGAGAGCTGATGGTTTAGTTCTTCTTTTGAGGCTATGAGCTATTCAATGAGAGCCGAAGCCAACACAATTCCTTGTCCCTGTGTGAGGCAATACTGAGATCCAGCAAATATTACTTAGCTTCATGTTCCAGGATATACGTGTTCCTGGAAGATAAGATTGTAAACCAATTAAAATCAGGACCAGTAGCTTACTCATCAAAACTCATTTCAAGGCCCTTGCTTCACTGTGCTCATTTAACCTAAAACTATTATATCATAAATTCTGCCCAGATAGTTCCCTGACTTGCTGACTTACTTTACAATCGTTATATCCAGACCCTAGAGCCCTATAAATGTTGGCTTTGTTTACTGTGGTAGGTCTAATACACCTGGGTCAGCAGGTTTTTCTTATGGTCTTTTGGCGAGCCAAAAGTCAGTATTAGTAAACAACCAATAAATTCTTTTTTGTTCTTGATAAGTCAGATAAAATTAAATTATGTTACCTGCAAGTAAATATTGCTAATTATATCATGCATTATCATGCCTGCTCATAGAATGTCATTTTGTGTACAGTTGTCCCATAAAGTTAGACTGTCAATTTCTGAAAGGCAAAAGAAAATTGTCCTATTGAGGGATGATGTTAAACCATCTAAAATATAAAGAAACAGGGGTGCCTGAGTGGCTCCATCAGGTAAGCGTCCAACTTTGGCTCCCATCATGATCTCACAGTTTGTGAGTTTGAGCCCCGCGTCAGGCTCTGTGCTGACAGCTCATAGCTTGGATCCTGCTTCAGATTCTGTGTCTGCCTCTCTCTCTTCCCCTCCCCCATTCATGCTTTGTCTCTCTGTCTCTCAAAAATGAATAAACATTTAAAAAATATTTTAAAATGTACATAAAAAGAAAAGCTTACTACTTTGTGCCATGACCCGTCTCTCAGTTACTAGCATATTGCCTTAATGAAAGTAGATCCCCAATATCTATTGTTTGACAATGACAGTATCAATTGTGCTAATTACCTACAGTCCATAACTTTTAGATAAGATACTACAGTAGACATTGTTGGAACTTCACCCATTTCCTCGTGGATTCTCTTTTCATTTCAGTGGAAGGCAGCCCCTGATTCCTACAACACAGCAGTAGCACGGTTATCTCAGGGCTGCCCTAGGGAAGTTGTTGCAGAGGCAGCCCTTAACTAATAACTGATGAGCACGAGGGGTAATTCGCCACGGTCGTTCTGAGTGTCTCAGGGGGATAAATTTTGGTCATCCAGTGTGGTGACTGGCTTAAATAACACACCCTTTATGGATTGTTTTCCCTCTACCACCTCTCCACTCTCCAGTTGTACAGGGTGAGTTATACACAAACATGACATTCTTCAAACATGCACAATAACTGCCATGACTCAACAACTTTTTGTTTGCAAGTAATGGAAATTGATTTTGTCTAAAGTATGTGAATAAGAGGGATTTATTTATGGTTACTGGTGCTTACTCCCTGGATGCCCAGGAGATCAAGCACACCTAAGATTGCTTCAGGGTCTGCTTCTGGAGAGAACTCAACTAATACATGGAATTCTTAGGAAAGCATGTTATCTTTATCATTTCGTGGCAAAATAGTTCCTAGAATTGTACCAGAGATAATTTCTGGTCAAAAGTCAGTTAGATTGCACACTCCCTGACAAGAATGATGTCTGATTTGTCTTTATCTGTTGTCTAGCACAGTGGATATCACAGAGTGGATAATGAATAAACATCTGCTGAATGAATCTCCATGGTCTAAGTAGCCTGTCCACTGGACCTGATAAGCCAGGGGTATGGCAATTACAGCAGACTAGAACTGAACCATGCTGAGGGATGAAAGAGGCATTTATTTGTTTTAGCCAGTCCATACCTCAAAACCAGGACTGATTCTTAGGCAACACGTACTTAGATGGTTGGACCAATTGTCCATGGTTGTCCATCCTAACACCTGCTTTGCCTGTTGTGATTGGTATGGGCCTAGACTCTCCCACTTATTAAATAGTTTCTTATTATCCATGTTCATAACCATTTTTATCAACTACTTTATTTCAGATGTGCTTAAATCTTGCTCTTGAAATCTGGAGAGAAAGCTTTCATATTCTTGCATATACATTGTTTTATATCTCTTCTCACTATTTCCTTAGCACTTCAGAGAGAGAGAAAGAGGACGTCTTGGCCAAAGTCATTGCCTATTTCTAAAGCAATGCACCTGATCATGCATCCATGCACATATTTGTTTTCCTCCTTCGGAATTATATTTCTTTTCATTGATTGCATTGGCCTAGTGCCAGTCTCCTCTGTGCCATGTTAGACAGCATAAATATTAGTTTTGGTTGATACCATAGAATATTACTTATGATAACCTGGGCAGTTTTAAGTCAGTGCTTAAAACCAATCATCAGAAAATAATGTTGTAGTATCTAATTAGGTAAAGCACTGTAAAAGGGACAAAGGGGATATACAAGAATTTCAACAATGATATTTGCCTTCTAAATATCTGATTCTAATCCAGGTGTGGTACACAGTATTTATATAGCCCCAGGCAATTAATTTAACCCTTGTGTCTCCTTTACTTATATGTCAAATGAGGCTAATAGCTACTGTGCAGGTCTGTTGTAAAATTTTGAACACATAAATACTCCTTAACACATAGTAGGCACTCAAAAATGCAACTAACTGTATCAGTCTAATGTCTAATGTCTAATGTCATCAGTCTAATTGCAAAGTTGAGATGTAAAACACATGTAACAGTCTAAAATATCACATGATAGATATCAAAAAGCAGGTACATTTTTCACCTGTACAGAATCTATAGTACTGTGAATTGGGGGGAAACAGCCATTCTGGGCTGGAGAAATCTAGGGAAGCCTTTAGGAGTAAGTGAAATTAGAATTGAGTATTGGAGAAGGGGTAGACTTTGAAAAAACATGCTCCCTGTCTTAAGAGGAGACAGTATAAGGTGTGTGAAAGTCCCTGGGCGAGCTGCCTTAACCACACTGTATTAGGCTTCCGGGCTCAGAGGCTGTGGACAGGGGTAGAATGAGCCTAAGAGTCATCTCTTTGATCATGAAGAGATCAGATTAAGCAAGTCAAAATTTGGCTATAACCACATGTAATTACTGCAGAAAAACAAGACTGTAATAGGCTAAATTTTGCGAGGAAGCAGACAGTGTAGGGGCAGAGGCTGAGAACTTTGCCGACGAGGTCCTGGCTTATTCAAAGATTAGATGAATACACTCAGTATCTACTTTTTGAGAATCAACATATCTCTTTTTCTTTTCATTCTCCCTAAGATAAACATATCCATAGTGGTCAAAATGAATGCTAAAAGTAACTTGCTTTCTTATTTTTAATTTTATTTTAAAATAAGTTATGAAATCTTATCTATTTCACAAATGAAGATTCACTTTCTAACTCTTTTGCCCATGTCATGCAGGACTTTCAAGTTTTTCCTGCCTTGATTGTATTTATGGGCAAGAATAGTATTATAAATTATAACTTCATGGAATAGCAAATAGAAAAAAATATTTCGTAATTTACATTTTTCATTTGTCTTAAAATTGACCAGATTTTTAAGAAAACATATTTGTATAGGGTCTACCTAAAAGAAACCTTTAGAAATGAGACTAATGTAAAAGAAAAAATATGCTCTAGACTTATTCTTAAAATCATCATGTGCTATGTAGAGATGAAGGTGTTAACTTCGATCCTCAGGTCCATTTTTATGTCACCGATGCGTCCACTGAATTATAGGTGTGAGAGCCATTATCTCTAAGGAGCACCTTGAAAAAGAGATGTCTAATCTCAATAATGTGACTTTCCGCATTAAATAAATCCACCATGTTCAGTAGTTCTCCTTTCTTAAGGGAAAAAATGTCTTATCCTTCCTTCCATTCACCTCTTCTAATCTTAAAAGAAAAGAACATCAAAGAAATTTGAATTTTTACTAACCAGAATTCATTTGTTTCTTTCTACTTGGTATTCTTTATCATACGGTGCGTATGGGCGTCGTGTGCACGCACGCGTGCGCGTCTGTGTGTGTGTGTTATGTAATGGATGAATAAACTCAGGAGATTCCATTTGCTCACTAAATGTTTACCATAGAAACTATTTTCCTTCATTTTGACTTTTCTCTGTATTTCTTATACTAAAGTATATGATTGCGAAAAAAAAGCAATTAGCCTAATAAGCCTAGTTTAATGAACACACCTCTGGGGTAAATCTTGGGCCAATGCCGAAGAAAGTATTTAACAAGGATTTTTGAATGGCTCAGGAGGCTCTCACCTCTGCTTTGCAGATGAGATGCATTTGAGGAACATCCTGCAAGAGCTTTCGTTTCTTTTTAAAAATTCTGCTCTACACACTAGTAGACTAGTTCTACACTAATAATAATGTGTGGCTTGGCATTTGCCGGAAAGTTTCTGACCAAAATCTATTCAATTTTGGCATCAATGTTGTGTCTTCTCCCTTATAATTGCATGAGATAACGGTTGATGGATTATATTGAATGAACATTTGAGCAATAGAAAGTAAAGAGAAAATTCCTTTTTCTGTAAATTTAACTTTAGATGACTTCTTTCTCTCTCTTTACCCAAAGCAGGATATCCATCCCTCCTGAGCCTCATGTTCCCTCAACCTCAGAGAAACTGGAATAAATATTGATAGAAAAATAACAAAGGAACAAAGGTAAAATTACATGTTAGCATTAGTGCCCCCAACCGGTGTCTTGGTTTACTGAGTGACAATAAGTTTGTATTTTTATTTTACTTATTTCTATTTTGACTATTATGGAGAGGCATGCAATCCACAAACATATAGATATAGCAGTAACTTTAGACACAAGTCTTAAATGAATGGCATGTACCTTACTTCATATTTTAATTTAGATATGAAATTATTTAGCTTGAGAAATCCAGAGACGAAGTTCCCTTGAGTCAGAATTTTAGAGCTAGAAGAGATTATCAAGATTACTTAGTCCAGTTCTCTGTATCAAAAAAAGGACTACAGAGATAACTGGCAGTTGGTTCTAATTAAGGGTAGAGACAAGACTAGAGTCCATATCTTCAGTAGACTATAAAATGATCTTTCTTTCCCTTTAATCACTGTCAAAATAATGTCCTCTTATAACACTTTGTTGTAAACACAGCATTACAAAATCTTAAATATTTAACACTGCACGCTTTGACCAACTGGCATGATCACCCTTGTCTGTGTGCCCCTCTGGTATTTACTGGCTGAATGTCAGCTCTGCTTGGAAACTATTAATGAAGATTTCTTCGTGTTTCCTGACACACTGTGCTTGTATTAATACAGCTAAGAATTGCGCTTCTCTTAGTTACAGTGCTGCATTATTATGCCAGGTTTCACGTGGGGTGAGGTCTGACCTCAAATGCCTCTCTGGCTTAGACAAGTCAGTCTAGCTCTCTCTGGATATTTTCTTTTTTCTTACCTAATGGACGTGAGCGGCACCTGGCACTATGTTATTACTTCATCCTATTTAGACCCACAGGCTATTTCAGCTTATAAAGGTCATGTCTATTTTAGCTAATTTCAGCTAATTCATAGCCATCAGAAAATGATTTAGAGAGCAGATTCACTGAAGACTATCTATACCGTGGCCACACTTTCAGTTGATTCAGTCAAATTGGTAAAAATCAGTCCAGATAGTTGTTTTCCTTTTTAAAAATTAAACAACAGATTAATTTATTGTGTTACCTTTTAGTAATTGTGCTGGATTGTTAGTGAAAAGCATCAATATTGTATAAGGGTCTAACATAGGTGGAATGCCACCAGAATTTTGACTGCTTGATCAAAAATATCCACTGGTAAAACTCCTCCTTGGGAATGACCCCTAGCGGTTTTACAGTCACCTGCTGATAATTTGATTTAAATCACATTGCCTCAATCTGTTGGTGAGTACCATATGCCATTTGGGATAGGATGAAGAGATGTATTTTGGTGAGACATATTGTGTCTATTTCCTTCTCCAACCTAGCAAGTTTGTCAATGTAATAGAAAAAGATGATTTTTTATAGCTTCTTAGAACTTGGTGTTTGAAAGCTTTTCTTAATTGGGTTCAATAATTTTTAACAGAAGCCACATGGTCGACAGAAAACTGTCGTGACTAACTTGAGCATGATAGAAAGTAAGGTTCTTTTAAATAATTAATAGCTGCTAAAAGGTCCCATGCATTATGGAGAGAGGAGGGAGAAGACTAGATTTAATCAGAAGATTCAGGAAGGAGGGTTGATGAGAGAGATTAATCAAACCAGAGCATGGTCATATAAGGGACAGGATCAGATGATTCACTCACAAAAATGAGTAAGAGCAAAGGAAGCAGAGGATGGGGGGGGGGAGGGTGACATGATGGAGAAGGTCGCAGATGTGGTGGTAGTCAAATGTCAAACCTCATTAAAGAAGTTGTCCACAACATCGCTAATGAGCTGGAAAAAATGTGTGACAAACGTGGTTAGAGGCTTTTTTGCACAAATTCAAACTCAGGCCAGGTTGCTCAATGGGTCTTCAGAGAAATGACAAACTCTGGAGTGAATCCTAGCCAAGGAGAGCTGTGTTAGCAGACTTTCCCTAACCACATAACTTTGGCAATTGAGACAAAGATAAAGATACCTTACCTCCTTGAGGTAATACTGAATTGGCTTCACCTATATGTTGCCACTTATAATTGCTACAGAAGGTATCAGGGTTAGAGAAACTAAAATGAGAACAACAACAAACAAGGCAACACAGTTTTTCTAAAATGTCAGGATCAAGCAAGGCCAGGGGCCAGATATCAGTGAGCAGAAGAAGGATTTGATGGAAATCTGTGTTCTTCTGCCAAAGGAGTTAACTACACTGAGCCACCTAAGCCATCTGTATATGCAGAATGACCTTGGCAGAAGTGGAACACATTATTTGTTTCCATGGAAGGTTGTTTTTTTTTTTTTTTAATTTTTTTCTAAGTCAGGCTACATGGTCTAGTGCAGAGGTGTCCTCACTTTTCCTGCCAAGAACTCCTGGGCATCTGATGAAATGTTGTGAATTTCTTTCAAGTTTTTGATCTAAGTTTGTCCTCCATGTCTGCTTTAAAATTAATGGATTAAAAAAGTCATCAGACCTCACCTCATTTTTTTTTTCCTTTTCTTCCTCCAATTATAAGAAGAAGGAATGATCTTCTGCAGTCATCTATTGATTATGTCACTCTCTTTAAATAACTTTAAAAGAACTCCTAGTTTTGATTTGCATCAAAATAAAATGTTCTGACTCTCTTCCTTTGTCCATCCTGTACCTTACTGTTCTTTTGTTTCACACACTGTTCTCTCCTCCCTTCCGCAGCCAGACATAAACTCTTTGCCATCTAGCTTCCCTTATTATTTTCTTCCCTTAAGATTTGCTATTATTCTCACTTAAAGTGTCATGTGCACCCCTTTCCATTAAACCAGGTCACGTATTTCTGTCCAAACTTTAATTTTTACACTGTTATTGCAGCTGTCTCCTGTTGTATGTATATACCTATTTCTATACTCTTAAAACCTCACATGCATTTATATTGTTCTTTTCTCCACCAATAGTTTGCAATTTCCTTAAGGACAGGAGCCCCATACCCTTCTTTTTTGTCATTATCTTAGTGTAAGGCTTCTCAATGTCAATTGATTATTGGTCCTATTTATGTACCAGTAATACAATGCTCCTTTGCTCTCCACGCAAGCAGGGGCAGACTGTATTGCTCTGTTCTCAGATTAATCATTTTGGTTTTCCTTTTTTTCAGGTTTCTATGTCAAGTCTTAAAATGTTTCCCTTGAAATAATAACAAGAGCACTTGTATGAGCACACTGTAGATGAATCCAATGTGCCAGGTCATGCTTTGGAAGGCTGAGTGTAAGACCAGTAAGAAACCCAGAAACTCTGTTCTACCCAGTGGTTACCTGACTCTGTGTTTATGTGCATAATGTTAGGTTCTTACATTCTCATCAGTAGCCAGCATGCCTGTTATTCTGTTTATACTTAGAGTGATACCAGAAGTATCACTTTTCTGTTGATTAATTTATATTGTCTAATTCTGTAGCATGTTGCTATGCTCCCTGTCCCTCTTAATTACTTATTGTGACAATTAACCGACCAAAAACAGTTTCTCTCGCAAAGATTTCCAGAGGAAAAAAACAAAAACATAAAAACATTGTAAATGATGCCATTTTCTGCCTAAGCCTCTCTTGAGTCCCAGCCATGATCGTGTTACTTGTTACAACAGATCTGCTGGCAAACAAACTCTGAGGGCAACGCATTGAGACACTGCAGACCTTTAAATGTGAAGAATTTAGTCCTAAACATGTGTTTGTGGGCATGTGCAATATCCACTCCTTTTAGAATGTCTCAGACTGACCCCAAACAACCTTTTTATGGAATCCTACCCTCAAGGACTAGTATTAGTTATATAATTGCCCTACTATTACCCTGTCTCTCAGGGTGTAAGTCTGCCTTTGAGACCATTGTAGTAACTTAAAATATTTGTTAACCAGCAAGTAGACAGATTTAGGATAAGCTCCTATTCTAGGAGGCCATAAATTTTCCATTGTACCCGTAATGTCCAATTTAACCCCTCAATATTTCTCTCAACAACTTTTTTTCCTATCAAATCTCAATAGCAAAAACAAAACAAACAATAATTGAGAGAAAGAATTGAGATAGTCTAACGAGAATACTTCTCTGAAGTTTTATTACAATTCTAGCTAGGAAAAAAATATATATATATGGATATGTGGTGCTGTTAGGATCTCTGTGGCATGTGAATTAGCACTTATAAGAGAGCTTTGTGAGGTGTACCTGGGGAGGAACGTTTGGATTAAATGATAAAGACAGATAACACATTGATCCAAGCTATTATTTGTATTTTTAATTTGCACATTATGTAAAACTGCTCCCCTCAGATTTTGGAGAAGCTTGTTAACAATTCCCCACAGGACTGCTGGGTTAACTCCTCTGGGGTTGTATTTAGAGAATCCACCTTCTTAACAGGCTATTGTAAGTGTGGCTCTGGTTCAGGGAAGTTTGAGGACCACTATATACGCTAAAATAGTAAATAGAAATATTCATTGAGTGCTATGTGCTGTACTGGATGCTGAAATACAAGAATAAATTAATCAGACCCACTTTGAGAATTCCCAAAGGCAAGTTATAACACCAAAGAAAGTGAACACAGTTTTGTATCCCTATAGAATTTATTCAAACTGTACCACTTGAGAACTGAGGTTTTAAGTAGGTTAGTTTTAGCTACTTTAAGTGGAAATGGATTTTCTTATCAATTAAATTAATCTGAATAATTCATTTAAAAGGTTCTAAAATCTGAATAATTTATTTAAATAAATTTATTTAAAAGGTTTACTAACAATTACAATAAGAAAGTTTTGAAAAGTTGTCTGCCTAAGCCAGATGTTTTGGTAGGCAAAGTTGTGTCTTTGGGGCCCCGTATTTTCCTTTCTTTGTCTCTAGCATCTCCCCAATGTTTCTTCAAGGCTCCCGTGACCTCCTGGCCCTTCCTTTGCTCTCCTGTCAAAATTGCTCAAATGATATGGATATAATGAGAGTGCTAAGATGATAGTCAAGAGAAATGGGTTTGCACTGTGCCTCTGATACTAAATAAATTATATGGCTTTGAGCAAGTTCCTTGAACTCTCTTTGAGTTTCCTTACCTGAAAAAAAATAAAGGGTAGAGTTTTAGGAGCCATGATATGTTGTCCAGTCCTCTTTCTATGATTCATTGAGTTGTCTGTGCATTGCACTTTAAGATGAGGATGGAGGTCTTCGTTTGGCAGGAGGAGAGATTGCATGAAGAGGAGTCATGGATGTATTGCTTATGAATTTTGAGCAGGGATCTGAGCAGGGTTCTTTAGAGCTAGTGAGGAGTCAGAGCACTGGGACTGAGTAAGCTTAGCTCTACCTCTGACTTCGTGTGTGAAATATGAACATATCCCCTGGCTTCCCTGGGATTTATTTTTCTCACTTTGGGGTGGAGACAGCAATCACAACCTTTCTCACGGTGTCATTGACATTACCGAGGGGATGAGAAGATGTTTTTTAAGGAACATGGTGGGCATTCCATAAATATGTCTCTATTCACTGTGAAGGTGCAGTTTATTCAATGCCTCGCCTTACCTTCCCAAAGTTGGTTTATTTAACAAGCACACAGAGAACTCATAATATTCTAGGAACTAATCTAAGAGTTTGATTTTAACAGTAACTCTATTAATCCTCATAACAAGACTGCAAGGAGCTATTATGATCCCATTAGACAGTTAAGGAATCTAAGACTCATAATCTGCCCACAGTCACTCTCATAGCAAGCAAGTCTGGGTCCACAGCCTGTGCTTTCAATCATTGTTCTCCCAGCTTAGACAGAAGGTCAGAAAACAAGAAATGGAATGGAATGCGGGCAAGTCAACTATGTTATTTGTCAAAGGCTGCATAAATTTGGTGTATCAGAAAGATATCATAGTAATTTAGAAAACATCTAAAATTGTAAATGTTAACCTACAAACAGTCCAACCACCAGGTGTTGCTTTTGAAGAGACATTAGTCCCTTATCAAGAATATTTACAAAGCATCTTAAATATGTATAGCAACCCCTCGCAGTAAAGCCAAAGGGGGAGGACATTCAGAATCTTGAAATAGGAGTTGCAACATTTCTTAAACACTCTCTTTCCTGCATGGCTTCCCATCTCACTTCTTCTAGGAGTGGTGCTCACAAAGGTCTCCTCTGCTGGTCTTCTAACTCCTAAAAATCTTCCCCAGCTCAACAGAAACAACAGCCTACCTGCAGTCTCAGGTGTCTTGCCTTCTCTCTCTTTATTATTTATATCATTATGCATTATCTTATTTTCTTAAATCCCTTTTAAGAGACTTAAGGAATACTCTAGGAGAGTACAAATGTAGCATGCTGCAAGGATAGATCTTGTTATAGAAGTAATCACTAAGGCCTGTTG